>NC_080079.1:70525061-71725061 GCF_949987535.1 Balaenoptera acutorostrata | reverse complement strand
CTATCTTTTTCACTATGTAAAGTATATTTCTTTATTTATCTACCTACCTTCCCATTTATCTCTTTATCTACCTATATATATGATGTGTCTATGTATAGATATATATTTGTTTACAAAAACAGGATTGTTCATATACTCTGCTTTGAAATCTATTTTTGACTTAGTTGCATATCATGAGCAGCTTTCTATTGATAGTATCTTAAAAATGAGAACCACATTTTAATTTTGCCTCCCTCGAAATATATGTATTATTTCTCCCAGCTAGCTGAGGAACGTATTGGAAATATAAGAACTGTTCGAGCTTTTGGGAAAGAAATGACTGAAATAGAGAAATACACCAGCAAAGTGGACCATGTGATGCAGTTAGCAAGGAAAGAGGCATTTGCTCGGGCTGGCTTCTTTGGAGCAGTAAGTAGATCATTTTGGAAAGAGTGAAAAGGGTAGACGTTATGATTGGGAGGGGTTTTACTCTGTGAATCTTGCCATACATAGAAAATACTTCTCCCTCAAGAGTAAGAATTACCATCCTTAAAATGTTTTTGTGAAGGAGGAGGAAAACAAGTAAATGTAATTAAAGGAAAGGTAGTGAGACCAAGACAGTGTGGGATTGGGCACTGATTCTCAGAGTGTGGTCCAGACCAGGCGTGTCAGCTTCGCCTGGGAACTGGTTAGGCACGCAGATTCTCAGCTCCACTCTGGATGTCCTGAATTGGAAACTCTTGGGATGGGGCTGGCAATCTGTGTTTTAGCCCCAGGTCATTCTGATGCAGGCAGTTTGAGACCCACTGAGGATTAACCAAAATAAACTCAGTGTATTTCAAGAAGGAAGTATAAGAAAATTGATCACATTGATCACAATGAACTCGGGTAGGACACCGAACTAGAAAATCACCATGATGGCAAATTCATAATATGTTCAAACTGGAAAGAACATTAGAGGTGATTCAGTAATGGCCGTGACTTAACGGATAGGAAGGCCCAAGGAGGCAGCGCTTACAGAGACCACGCACCTAACGCAGGTCAGGGCAGGTGAGCGTGATGCAGGGCTCTGGCTTCTCAGTGCAGCCTGCCCAGCCCATCACGGTACAGTGTACTGATTTCCTCCAGTTAGGGAAGGCCTCCTTGCTATCGTTTTTCTCCTTTGCAAATTGATTAGATTGAGTAAAATAGGAATCTGACGGGTGACTTAGTGTCTAGGTTTCTGTGTTAATGAGATTATTTCCTTCAATATTGTGATATTTCAAAAGTATTTTTAAATTCAGATTAAAACTTATTTAGTATTTCGGAAAAATCTTGCTTGATGGTGAAATGCATAAAGGGAATTATAGGCCATGTGAATGCTTTTTGCACTTGGCGTCTTTGGTTCCCACCTGACTGCTGTGTTTTCTTCCCTTGACAGACCGGGCTCTCTGGGAACCTGATCGTGCTTTCTGTGCTGTACAAAGGAGGGCTGCTGATGGGCAGTGCCCACATGACAGTGGGTGAACTCTCTTCCTTCCTAATGTATGCTTTCTGGGTTGGATTAAGCATTGGAGGTATATAATTTAAATAGGCTTGGGGAATTACAAATCAAAAATAGGGTTATAGTTTCTGAAATGAAAACTTAACTTTCCCATTACTCCACCTCTCATCAATTAACTAACTGCAGAAACCTCTCCTAGAATGTTACTCCAACTTGACTTTGGAAGAAAGAACAAAGATACAAGTGGGATCCTCCCTGGGGTCGGGAATTTCCAGGGTTTTGCAGGCCCCCCGTAGCTGGTGGAGCTCCGGGTCTCACTGGAGCTCTTTCCAGCTGCATGTAGGGCAGCCTGTTACCTTTCACCGTAGGATGGATGCTGGGGAGGAAGGGTGCTGTGAACAGGCATGTACGGGAACCCCCGGCCTCTGGTGGTGACGCTTCCGTGATGGGCAAGTCACTGGTGGGGAGTAAAGTTCCTTCTGTACAAAGTCAGCCATGTTCAAAACTGGTGAACAATCACAAATATAAACGATAAAGTACATGAAGCACAGTTGCTTGCTTTTGTCAAGAATCTCTCAGATGAGCTTTCATTGTCTACTCCTGGGTGAAGGGAAGCAAGATCCATGGAGTCTGCGAGGTTTTCTTTTCCGTAGCTTTCCTGAGGCCCCAGCCAACCGGGAGCAGATGATTTCCTGCTTTTTGTTTTCCTTCTTCTCTTTGAAAAGAGATGGAAAGGTTAGATAAACATGGAAGTCTGGTTCGAGGAGCTCAGGTATCCCATGGGGTCACCTCAACCCGACACTCTTGTTTTCAGGGTTTCAGGGTTTTCTACTGGTCAAAGGTATAGGCTTCTCCTTAGACATCTGCAGGCAAGTGAGGATATTTTCTGGACTGAGATTTCCAGAGACCCCTTTAAAAATAGCATTTTAGTTCCTCTGGCTGGTCTTGAAGACAAACCTGATCAAGACACTTCGGGTGCTGAGTGACGTGGGAAGCGAGAGGGCCAGTTCAGGAGGACAGAGCAATGACGGTGTTGCCCTTTTCTCTCCGTCTCTTGGGTTGGGCCTGTCGGGCTGTAGGCTTGCACACCCGTGTGGGTGGGTTCCTTTCAGCCTTCTGTCCCCCCTCAGAGCGGACTTGTCTGCCGCCGCCTTCCCTCTCTGTGGCCCTCCTGTGCACGGTCCACGCTTGACCGCTGTCAGCTTTCCTCCTGCCCCCCCGCAATCTTGCGTTTTCTGCCACATTCCTCTTGATCTTTCTTAGTCCCTCTGCTGACACCTCCTTTTTTCCATAGTACTTGACCTGATAGACGCTACCTCTGTTTTGGGGTGTTCTGCTGCCCTACCTTTTGTCCCAAGTTCATAGCTGTGTCTTGCACAGAAATTGGTTGGAAACACAGTTCCCCGTCCCCTGGGAGTCAGTTACCTCCCCTGGTCACAGATGTGATGCTGAGGCTTTGTCTGTGCTTGAGATTTCGTGGGGATCGGCCTCCTGAGCCACAGGCCACCCCCCCAGCTCTGGTTGATGGTTCCCACCATCTGGCAGTGGAGAGAGGAGTGAAGTGTGGGCAGGACAGTAGGGACCTTTTACAGGTTGAGTTGGGTTTTAAATGTTTTTGTGAAGCTCACTGTTTAGAGTGATTGTGTGATGAATCTGCGATCAAGAAATCCTGTTTTATTTATTAAATAAATCAGAATTTTTATATGTTGGTTCCTGCTTAGAACAGATTTTACTGAAAAAAAAAAAACCCACAATAAATTCTACATTTATTGTCTGTTGTGAGAGGGTCAGAGGTGCTATTTGAAGGAAAACATGCTTGTTTATTTTATACCAGAGAAGGCTCTTACATCTTCCTATCGAACCCAATATCTTTTTTTCTTACATTTTTATTGAGGTGAAATTCACGTAACACAAACTTAATCATTTTTAAATGGACAGCTCAGTGGCATTTAGTTCATTCACAGTGTTGTGCAACCACTACCTGTGTTTAGTTCCAAAATATTTTCCTCACCTCGAAGAAAGACCCATACTCATCAAGTAGTCTATACCCGCCTCCCCAGCCCCTAGCAACCAGTTTGCTTTCTATCTGTATGTATTTACTTATTCCGGATATTTCACGTGAATGGAATTATATAGTTTGTGGCCTTGTGTGTTTGGCTTCTTTCCCTTCGCGTGTTTTCAAAGTTCACCCACATTGTAGCATGTACTTCATTCCTTTTTGTGGTTGAATAATATTCGATTGTATGGATAGACCACATTTTGTTTATCCAGGGCCATTTTGTCTTTGTTTCTGTTTTCCAGAGTCTAAACTCTTTACTATGTTGTGAACTACTTCCGACTCTTTCCCTTGACTTTTCCTTCCTTCCTTCCTTCCTTCCTTCCTTCCTTCCTTCCAAGTAATAGACGTCTTAAAAGAGCAGTTTTAGGGGCTTTCCTGGGGGCACAGTGGTTAAGAATCTGCCTGCCAATGCAGGGTACACGGGTTCGAGCCCTGGTCCAGGAAGATCCCACATGCCGCGGAGCAACTAAGCCCGTGCGCCACAACTCCTGAGCCTGCACTCTAGAGCCCGCGAGCCACAACTACTGAGCGCATGAACCACAACTACTGAGCCTGAGCTCTAGAGCCCGTGCTCCGCAACAAGAGAAGCCACCGCAATGAGAAGTCCGCGCACCACAACCAAGAGTAGCCCCCGATCGCCGCAACTGGAGAAAGCCCGCGCAGCAACAAAGACCCAATGCAGCCAAAAAAAAAGAGCAGTTTTAGGTTCACAACAAAGTTGAGCAGAAAGTACGGAGAGTCCCATAGTCCCCCCACCCCCCGTGCACAGACTCCCCCATTTATCAGCATCCCCCACCAGATGGTGCATTTGTTATAATTGATGAACATACACCGACACGTTATCACCTAAGTCCAGAGTCTACCTTAGGGGGTCACTCTTAGTGTTGTACGTTCTGTGGGTCTGGACAAATGTATAATGGCATGTATCCACCACTGTAGTATCATACAGAGTAGTGTCACTACCCTAAAAATCCTCTGTGCTCTGCCTATTCATCCTTCCTTCCCGCCAACCCCTGGCAACCACTGATTTTTTTACTGTCTCCACAGTTTTGCCTTTTCCAGATGTCGTATTGTTGAAATCATGCAGTGTGGAGCCTTTTCACCTTTGCTTCCTTCACTTAGCAGTAGGCATTGAAGGTCCCTCCATGTCTTCTCATGGCTCAATAGCTCTTTTCTTTTTAATGTTGTCTGGATGGACCACAGTTTATCCATTGAAAGGAAATCTTTGTTGCTTCCAAGTTTTGGCAATTATGAATAAAGCTGCTGTAAACATTTGTGTGCAGGTTTTTGTGTGGATATAAGTTTTCCTCTCCTTTGGGTAAGCACAAAGGAGCACGATTGCTAGATTGCATATGGTAAGAGTATGTGTAGTGTTGTAAGAAATCGCCAAACATTCTTTCAAAGTGGCTGCACCATGTTGCATTCCCACCAGCAGTGAATAGAGTTCCTGTTGCTCCACATCCTCACCAGCATTTGGTGTTGTTAGAATTTTGGATTTTTGCTGTTCTGATAGGTTCGTTGTTGTCATAATTTGCTTTTTTCCCTGGTGACGTGACGCAGAGTATCCTTTTATATATTTATTTGCCATGGGTGTATCTTCTTTGGTGAGATGTCTGTTTGTCCATTTTTTAATTGGCTGTTTGTTTTCTTATTGTTGAGTTTTAAGAATTCTTTGTATACAATAGTCTCCCCTTATCCTCGGTTTCACTTTCTGTAGTTTCAGTTACTTGTGGTCAACTGCAGTCTGAAAATATTAAATGGAAATTTCCAGAAATAAGCCATAATTTTTAAATTGCACACCATTCTGAGTAGCATGGTGAAATCTCACACTGTCCTGCCTGGGACATGGGCCATCCCTTTGTCCAGCACATCCCACCCGTTAGTCTTTTGGTAGCCGTCTCGGTGATCAGATGCACTGTGTAGTACTGCAGTGCTTGTGTTGATGTGACCCTTGTTTCACTTAATAACGGCCCCCAATTGCCAGAGTGGTGATGCTGGCAATTCAGATATGCCAAAGAGAAGCCATGAAGTGCTTCCTTTAAGTGAAAGGATGAAAGTTATTGATTTCATAAAGAAAGAGAAAAAATCATATGCTGAGGTTACTGAGATCTATGGTAAGAATGAGTCTTCTAGTCATGAAGTTGTGAAGAAGGAAAAAGAAATTCGTGCTGGTGTTGCTGTCGTACCTCAAACTGCAAAAGTTACACCACACTGCTTAGTTAAGATGGAAAAGGCATTTAATTTGTACAAGATACTTTGAGAGAGACCATGTTCACATGACTTGTTACAGTATATTGTTATAATTATGTTTTATTATTAATGTTACTCTTACTTTATAAATTAAACTTTATCTTAAGTATGTGTATGTAGGAAAAAAATACAGTTGACCGTTGAACAACACAAGTTTGAACTGTGAGGGTCCACTTATACAGATTTTTTTTCAATAAATACATTCTGTAGTACTACACAATCCACGGATGCAGTTACAGAGGGCCTACTACAAAGTTATACATGGATTTTCACATGCGAGGGGGTTGGCGCCCCAACCCCTGTGTTGCTCAAGGGTCAGCTGTGGTATGTATGGGGCGCCACGGTTTCAGGCATCCACGGGGGTTGTGGAACGTATCCCCCGCGGATAAGGGGGAACTACTGTATTTTGGATACCAGTCCTTTGTCAGATGTGTCTTTTGCAAATAATTTCTCCCAGACTGTGGCCCGTCTTCTCATTCTCTTGACAGTGTCTTTCACAGAGCAGAAGTTTTTAATTTTAATGAACTCTGACTTCCTTAATTTTTTCTTTCGTGGATTGTGCTTTTGATATGATACTTAAGAATTCATTGCTGAACACAAGGTCGTGTATGTTTTTCTCTTATGTTATCTTCTCAGAGTTTTATAGTTTGGCGTTCCACGTTTAGACCACTTTGAGTTAATTTTTGTGAAAGGTGTAAGGTCTGTGTCCTGAATCATTTTTTGCACATGGATGTCTGGTTGTTCCAACACCATTTGTTGAAAAGTCTACCCTTTCTTCATTGAATTGCATTTGCTCATTTGTCAAAGATCAACTGACTATATGTATGTGGCTCTGTTTCTGACCAATGCATTCTTAATTTAACCTGAAGGTTTTAATCCACCGTATCTTGTATAAATAACTGTATACCTTAGACAGAATATTTGAATTGCATTTTTTCAGCATCCTTACTGAGGGAAAGTGTTACAAGTATATGTTCTGGCAGTTGACATGGAGTGTACTTGGAGTTTAAGTCATTAATTAAATCATAGTTCAAAGGTGACTTTAAGAAGAGGTTGGAGTATTTAACATTGCCAAATTTCTTTTCAGTTTTTAGCCTGGTAGAAGTTGTATTTGTTGACCGTCTGCAAGGAGGGTTTGATTATGTGGATATGTCTTTTAAATGAATATTGGGGTACCTTAAATTCCTTATAAGTATGGGATAAGCATTATATTTTATTTATATTGCTATGTTTTTGAGTAGGTAGACATTTATGTAACATTGTGATTTTAATTCAGTGGTTGATTAGTATGACTGTATGTATTTATAAATTCCCTAATCTGACCAAACATTAAATCCGTATTAGAAATAATGAAATTGGAGGAGGAGAAACTGAAGGAACACAAGGGTATGAGACTGAGGGAGTTCTGGTGGATTCCCAGGTAGCTGCTTCAAATCAGATTTTATATTAAAAGCAGGTGTGGTTACTGTTCCCAGAGGGCTGGGAGTAGCAGAGGGCCGTTTCCTGGTTCCAGTGACAGACGTGTGCCTTTGCTTCTCGTCCTCAGGTCTGAGCTCCTTCTACTCAGAGCTGATGAAGGGACTGGGTGCCGGGGGCCGCCTCTGGGAGCTCCTCGAGAGAGAGCCGGAGCTTCCTTTCAATGGTGGGTCTGAAATGGGTTTGCTCCTCTTGGCTGGGATTAAACGAATGTGGTTTCGGACCGTGACACCAGCTTCCTGCCCCACTTGGGATGGACGAACGTGAGCAGGACGCTGTCCCTTGCGTGTGTCAGGGACAGGGCCATCAGTGGGGTGGGCGGTGAGGAAGGACAGCTGCTGGGCGCTGTCATGGGGCCCCAGGGTGTCCCTGGAGGCGTGGGGACTGACCACAAAGCGTGCAGCCACTGTTTACCTCCCTGCAGGCGATTTGCTACCACAGACAGCAGGGTAGAAGTGAGTGCAGCGCAGGGGTGCAGATAGGAAGGGCCCGGCCAGTGCCCCAGACTTGTCTTCCTTGGTGCTTTTGACGTTTGTGTGGGCGGGGTGGGGGGGTGGGTGGGGGGGCGGAGGACAGGAAGAGGGATCACGCGTATAAAAGCCTCGGAGTTGCTTGGCTTCGGGGGCGGGGCGGAGGATCCTGCCGCTGATTGGCTGGAGCTGTCTCCTTCACCAGCTGCTTCCCGGGAAGCCGGCGCTCGGGGCAGCTGTGCGGCCTGGGCCAGCCAGCCCAGGGCTCGGGGGACGGGGCTGTGAGCGGCAACCACTGCCAGCTGCTCGCTGATCCCTAGGTACTGGCGGTTGGCCCCAGGTCAGTAGTGAACGCCCAGTGTTCTCCGCTCTGACAGGCTGGGAGAGATTGAGCCCCTTCTCCCAGGTCGGGAGCAAGGCTGCACAGCACAGAGCAGACCTCTGCCCCCCTCTAGCTCTGGGGCTGTTGTGCAGCGCCCGCCTATTCACCATCATCCTCTCAAAACATGTATTTAGAGAAGGTGAGGGAAACCCTAGACAAGGGAACCGCAGAGGCAGCATACAGGGGGAAGGCCCCTGGGCTCGCCCGGACGGCTCCGCGCTGGAAGCTCCATCCCCGGCTCGGTTGGCACGGGCAGGCCGGCTCCTCTTCACCTCGGCGTCCTGTCAGTAAGACTGGGATGGGGACTTCTGCCTCTCAGGGCTGCGAGACTCCAGCAAGGTGGCGGGCGTATGGTCGCACTGCCGGTGCAGAGAGGGTTCAGGGAAGCGCTGGTCGGAGGCCTCCTCCTGACCTGCCCGGGAAGAGCCCAGACTCCAGGACTCGCCACGCTGGGCCGCGTCTGCAGTCAGACAGGCGGGCGCTGGGCTCCGCGGTGAGCCTGAGCTTTGCCCTGAGTGATTGGCGCTCCATCTTCCCTTGCAGAGGGGGCCATTTTGAACGAGAAGAGCTTCCAGGGTGCTTTGGAGTTCAAGAACGTGCATTTTGCCTATCCAGCTCGCCCAGAGGTGCCCATATTCCAGGATTTCAGCCTTTCTATCCCAGCAGGATCCATCACAGCGCTGGTTGGCCCAAGTGGTTCTGGCAAATCAACAGTGATTTCTCTCCTGCTGAGGCTGTACGACCCCAGCGCTGGTGAGTGGCTGAGCACGTTGTAGGACGGGAGGCCTCTCCTGAGCCCCCAGAGAGGATCAGATTGCGCAGGGGCCGTGCAGTGCGCGAGTTCTGAACGAGTTCTGAACGCAGAGGGTTTGTTCCCAGGAAGGAAATCCCAAACAGAGGATTCACTTTTCAGGCTATGGCAGCTCGTACAGAGGGCCCGTCGGGCACATTGTATACCTTGTGTTCGCCACTCAGGTCCAGAGTGGCTTCCTGCACCCCACCTCCTCGTCTCCCGTGTGGTGCTTCCTCCACCAGGAGAGGGGCTCCAAGAAGGTGCCTCGGGGCTGCTGAGCACCGCCGGCCACGGCCGCACCGTGAGTAAGTGTCACTCAGTGCCGGTCCTGAGCTTGTGCGGGAGCCCGGGCTCTCCCTGGAGCCCTCCGGTCCTCCTGCCTGGGGCTGGTGTGCAGACAGGGCACGTGGCCGTCACTGAGTCACTTCTGGGCCGCTGCTCCGTTGAAGCTTTCTTGCGGTAGTAGAGGTTTTCCTATGGATTTTTCTCTTTCAGGTTTTTAAAAAAATTTTTAACTGGATTATAGCAGCTTTCAGAGCAAAGAACACATTATTTTACTTCTTTATATCTTTTTAAAATATACAGTTGACATACATCATATGAGTTTCAGGTGTATAGCATAATGATTCAGTATATGTATATACTGTGGAATGGCCACCACAGTGTGTCGGGCTAACATCCATCACCACACACGGTTACAGAGTTGACATCCTTCTTTGTATCAGAGCTCACAGAAGTTAGTCTGTTTTTGGATTAAGAAAACAACGATGGGGACTTCCCTGGTGGTCCAGTGGCTAAGACTCTGCGCTCCCAATGCAGGGGGCCTGGGTTCAATCCCTGCTCAGGGAACTAGATCCCACATGCATGCCGCAACTAAGAGTCCGCATGCTGCAACTAAGACCCAACGCGGCCAAAATAAAATTAAATAAATAAATATTTTTTAAAAAAAGAATGGTATTTCTCAGCAAGAAAACAATTGTCGGTTTAAAATAAAACCATGAATTTAAAGAGTATATCTTATGGTGTTTTTGGTTACAACAGTGTGAGAGCTGGATATGTGCCAGGTAATTATCTGACTCACAGATCCTGACCCACAGAACCACCAAGTGCGTTAAAATGAGTATTACTACACTGTCTGCCTCTGGAATCACTGCCTTGGTTTACCCTCTACTTGCTGTAAAATTCTGAGTTTAGAAAAATCCTAGTGAGGGGGATGCAAATCAAGTCAAAATACTAAGTCTCTAGTTTCTTCATCACAGTGAATAAATCAATGAGAAAAGCCACTACACTTATGTTCCTGCCTTGTGTAGCCTGTAGAACACTTACACTTTTTAAGTCAAGACCTCAGGTTTTTGTAGGTTTATGAAAGTTTACAGCTGGCTTGTATAATGCCACACACCTAACTGAGAAGGAATGGGATTTCTTGTGTTGGTCACTGTCATTGTAATCGGGAAGCATGATTGCATTCCCTCAAGGTGTAGAGGTAATTCTGTCAGCTGAGGTCACAGAGTTACATCTGACTGTTGAAACACTTTGCCACCGTGTCAAACAGAGTCTTAGTTGCAGACGGCAGACTCTCCAGCTGTGCTTACTCGGGAAGGTGAGCTGGATGGATGAGCTAGGTGGGCTTAGTCATCTAACCACTGCAGGGAGACAGTAGGCGTGGACGATCCAGAAAAGTCCCTTTTAGCCCTGAAATTCCCTAAAAATACGTTGGTTTTAGATTCTGTTTGGAGATTTTGAGTATCTGATCTTTAAAAAACTGAGTCTGGAGTTTTCACACCAGATCCTTTCTGTGTTTACATCAGTCATTGGCCCCGTGACACCCAGTGACTCTTTCCTTCTTCTCTGCAAGGAACGATCAGTCTTGATGGCCGTGACATCCGTCAGCTAAATCCAGTCTGGCTGAGATCCAAGATTGGGACAGTGAGTCAGGTAGGAGGGGAGGGCTCCATTTTTATTACATTTTCTTTTAAAATGGCTTTTGTCATTTTCTTTTTTCTTGGTCTTGAACCTTTCAAAAGAAAAGGAATGGAAGATTTCCAGATATATGAAACCAATCTCCAGGGCAGGTTGTTTAGGTTTGTAAATAGTGCTGTTTCCTGAAAACCTTAAACATTTTAACCACTCGAAGCATTGACTTTATCAGAAGCTGGGGACTGGCATTACTTTGTAATGCAGATAGTCTAGAAGAAGGCTGGGGAGAAAAAGATACAACTTTTTCGCTTCTACTGGCTCTTCCTCAATTCTCATTTTCATTACTAGCCGGTCTACTGTTTTGCATAATGGGTTTGAGAGACAAGCAAGCAAAGACTGTGGCCAGAGCCAGGGTCTCCTTGCAAAGAGGCTGCAGATTTCAAGAACCTTGATATCATGCGGCCTCTTTGACGAGGCTGTTTTCACAAGACCACTCGGTGCAGGGGATTTTGACACAGCTATTGGTATTTTTATCACCAAGCTTCGTGCACAGCAGGCAAACCCAAGCAGCCCGACTCCTGAGCCTCTTCCGCTAATGAGCCTTCCCTCAGCACCACTCCACTGGTCGGGGGCAGTGACGGGGGGCTTGGCTCGGTGGTGCAAGGGTAACGGCAGTGCCACAGCCTTACAGGGAGGGAGAAAGAAGCTGGGAGTTCATTTGCTTTTTAGGACTATTCCACAGAATGGCTCTGTCCAAATGCCACGTTCCCGCCTGCTCTGTGTGTATTTCAAAAAGTGATAGATAGAAATGGATTCTCCCATTGCCCTTGGACGGCAGGCGGCTGGAGAACGCAGACGGGCTCGGGGTCCTCCTCGGGGAGGGGGGCTTGCGCTTACAGAGCGCCTGCTGTGTGCCGGACGCTCGCAGGTGGCTACTGTGGGACCCCATGTCCTGCAGTGGGGGACCTACAGGTGACAAAGACAGTCCTGCTCGTGCTAATGCATGCATTGTTTAATCGCCCACGGGGTATATTTATGGAGAATGAACCAGAAAAACAGTATATATTCTCTGGGAACCGTTTAGTGTCTTAGCTGTAAGTATTGTACTAAGCTCCACTGTATTTACTAGACTGTTGCAATTTGCAATAAATACGTTTTATTTCCAATGTGTAGGAACCAATTTTGTTTTCTTGCTCAATTGCGGAGAACATTGCCTATGGCGCAGACGACCCTTCCTCGGTGACGGCCGAGCAGGTAGAGAAAGTGGCTGGTGTAGCCAATGCAGCTGCTTTCATCCGACATTTCCCTCAAGGGTTCAACACTGTGGTCGGAGAAAAGGGCGTGCTCCTCTCAGGTACCTTTTTGTTACCCCTTTGCGGCAAACACTCTCTAAACATTTCCTGTCGCAGTGTTATTTTCTAATTAGGCTTTTGTCCTTAGAGTTTATGAAATTAACCTTTTTCGTTTTCTCACATGTCTTTTGTATGTGGACAACTCCCCAGTGCCTTTCACTTTCCACCCCAGAGGTGCTTCCAGATTCCCACTGGGGTCCCACTGGGTAGTACTCAGGCCACAGCAGCTTTCTCTCATCCCAGAAGAGATACGTTTTGCAACTCGAGATCCTTGAAAACTGTAGAAAATAAGACAGATACCGCGGATGGCAGGATGACTTGTCCAGGGAGGCAGAGACTGGATCAGGGCAGACGTGCAGCTGAAGGAGCTCCTTATTCCCCACTTCGTAGGTTACGTGTAGACCCAGGACTTACAGACTTTTCTGTAGAGGGCCAGAGAGTAGATGCTTTAGGTTTGTGCGTCACACGTGGTCTCTGTCACAGTCGTCTTATTATTTTTTAACGACTCCTTTAAAACGTAAAAACCATTCTCAGCTTGCGGCTGTGCACAGACAGGCCCTGGTCCAGACCTGGCCCAGGTGGGGTCCGCTCTGCCCCGTCCTGGACGAATGGGGGCCCACAGGGCTGTGACACCACCCGGCCCGTGGCGTCAGCTCACCCTGCAGGTCAGATCGCCCTCGGGGGCGGTGTTTCCAGGAGGGAAAGAGAAAACAGTTCTGTTGCTTTCGAGCGCAGAAGTGGGACCAGTGAATAGAGGAGTAAATTCTTCGTTAAACACAGATTTTTTTTTTATTACAAATGTTCAACTGTACTTCCTTTCCCGGCGAGCTCTGTCACTGGATGTGTCCGAGCAGGGGATGGAGGCCTCCATGTCAGAGTGAAGGCTGCCAGGTTGGACTGGAGCAGGAGTCCTTTCCAGTGCTAAACTTTGTGCTTGAACTTAGACTACAGACAATTTAACACAAAAACGTTTTAAGTTTGTTGTGTATGATTTGTTTAAACGATACGCAGTAGATGAAAAAATGTTTTTTGATAGATTGGGGAAGTTCTGGGGGTTTTGATAGATTGGGGAAGTTCCGGGGTTTTTGATAGATTGGAGAAGTTCCGGGAGTAGAACCGCTACTGCGTGCCTGGAACAGACGTGTCCTTGGGCAGGACGCCAGTGTAAACTTTACCGAGATGGAGGAGTGGGGTTGGGAGCTACCTGTGCTCTGTCCCATGAGCACAGCACCTGCTCCTTTGGAACAGGTGCTGCATGTCCTTCCCTTTGACCAGGATTCTCAAGCTCCATCTCCCAGTGAAATAACCAAAGGTTTTAATCTACCCTGGGAAGGGTGGGCATCTAGCAGTAGGCCCCCCATGTGCTCATTGGCACTGGGGTTTTCAGAGCTGCCCAGAGCCCTTGATGGCCGCTCTGCTGACCCACACCGAGCACTCAGACCCCCACCAACCAGAGAATCTGGAAAGGAAGGGTTTTTCCTCCTTCCCTCGTCGTGAGGGTGGGGTTGCCTGGTTGAGGACAGCTTTTAGCAGCGCCACCCATTTCAGTTTAAATGATTAACTTGTCTTAGATGAAATAATAAGTAGGTTCAGCCAGTAACATCAACCAAAAAGGAATGTTCTCATCACCAAAAGTGGAATTGAGTTTCCTAACATGAACTAAGTTGGGAGGAGTGAGCTGAGTCCTGCTCTGAGACTTCACCAGTTGTAACTTAGGAGAGCGTCCCTGGGGGAAAGGAGAGGGTGGGGTGGAACAGGGATGAGGAGGGGAATTGTCATCTGTCTGTCCCTTCCACCCTTCCCCCACACCGCCCCCCTTGCGTTCAGTAGAATTTGAGTTTTACAAAGGGGGCTGGCTAGAATGGCATAGTCCATCTGTTGCCCCCAGTTTCATACACGCACAAAGTACCGCATGTGTCGGTTGTTCCCTGGGGCAGGAAAAAGAAAACACCGTGAGAGTGGAAGTATGGAGTGGTGTTCTGGGCGGACAGTGGAGTTACCAGTCCCAGCTCCTTTCGCCCCTGTCCATCTCACATACTGCTCGGAAACCTCTAACTTTCTCGAGTTGCCCGTTTGTTTCCTGCTACAAGAGGTGCTGTCTTGGGGGACGCAGCACGTGTGTGGTTAAAAGCGCACCCCACTGTTCAGACCTCGGCTGACCAGCTGTGAGGCATCTCGCAGGATATTTGTGCCTCAGCTTTTCACCTGTAAAAAGAGAATCATTATAGGATCTACTTCAAAGGCTTGTTTTTGAGATGAAATGAAATAATACATGTAATGCATTTAGGAAATGCCTAGGACGTAGGAATTCCTCAGTGTTAGCCATGATAATAATTGTTGTTATTATTAATCTTGAGATAGATGAGGAAACATTATAATATTTAAAACATAGGTTTCTGTTCTCGCATCTATCTCAACTATGATTGGGAGAAACTACCTTCAAATTGTCATATGGCTCATCAGAAAAGCCTATTACCAAGAATTTTTGTTAAGGCCTTCAATTTAAAAATGTATATATTGTCATTGTCAGGTGGGCAGAAACAGCGAATTGCAATTGCCCGCGCTCTGCTTAAGGTAAGCCCGAAGCCTCTTGGCCGGGGTTGGCATTGTTCTTAATCAGGGACCTTGTAATTTGTAATGTGCAACTTTTCTTCTTCTTTTTTCTTGGGAAGGGGCGGGTGGGTATATGGTTGACAGTTCTGGTGAAAGATGAGTTGGGAATTCCACTGAGTACCTGTGGTCCTGGTCCAAATTTAGCAAGTGTTTCCTGAGTATTAGGAGCCAGAGGGAGAACAGTTTAACACACGGATCTTCCATCAAGAAGCATACAGAATATTTTAAAAAAAGAACGTCTCTATGTGTGTAACTGAGTCACTTTGCTGTGCAGCAGAGATTGGCACAGCATGGTATATCAACTATACTTCAGTACAAAAAAATAATAAAATTAAAGAAGCATACAGTCTAACTGGTGGAGTAGTGATTATATCAAAATACCAAAATAATACAAGTATGCTTACTTGTATAATCTGTAATCACCTGCTAAACTGAATAGTACGGACCTGAAATACTTATACAAGACTCCTAAGAGGAGAGGGGAAAGCTGAAAGTCATAGACATTGTATTTTTTAGGAAGTGATGGCCTTCTCCTTTGTTATATAACTATCCTCCTCAGATTTATAGGTGATTTTTTTTAAAAAACAGCTTTATTGAAGCATGATTTACATATCATAAGACTGACCAGTTTTAAATGTACTTTTCAGTGACTTTTAGTAAATTTACAGAGTTGTGCACCCATCACACAATCCAATTTTAGAACATTTCTATCACCCTGATACCCTTTTGCAACCTTTCTGCCTTCCCAGCCCCAGCCTGCCACTAATCTACTTTCTGTTTGTCTAGATTTGCCTTTCTGGACATTTCAGATAAATGGAATCAGGCAAGATACGGTCTCCTGCTTCTAGCCTCTTTCACTAGTATAGTTTTTGAGGTTCCTCCATGTTGTAGCCTATATCAGTACTTTATTCCTTTCCATTCCTTTGTATGGACAGACCACAATTTGTTTATCACCCAAATGTTAATGAACTTTTGAGTTGTTTCCGGTTTAGGGCTGTTGTGAATAGCACTGCTCCGAATGAATAGTGTACAAGCTTTTATGTGGGCATGTTTTCATTTCTTACGGATGGATTCCTAGACAAAGCTAGAATTTATGTGTTTCTCAGTTCTGTGTGTACTACTCCTAGCTAAACTATAAGCAGGACCTTGAGCGTCCATCTGACTCACTTTAGAGCCCCACTAAATACTGTTAGTTGATTCACCAGCAGGTTAAAACTGCACTATGAAGAATATCCGGTTCATTGATCACTGTGATCATGGTTTAAAATCATGTCTAAATCTTCCATTTATGAACTTATCTCAGACACTTATGAGCTTGTTTTTCGTCTTTTGTAGCAGCTTTATTGTGATAGAATTCACACACTCTACAGTTCACCCATGGAAAGCGTACAGTTCAGTGTTGGCGTATTCAGAGTTGTGCATCCATCACCATAATCAATTTTAGAACATTTTCATCACTCCCAAAATAGCATCCACACACCACCCTGCCTTATTTCCCCATTGACCCCAGTCCCAGGTAACGGCTCTGCCCCTGCAGAGGTGCCTGTTGTAGACATTTCCTGTGTGATTTCCTAAGTGGAATCACACACGAGGTGGACTTTTGTGTCTGGCTCCTCTCGCTCAGCAGAATATTTTCAAGGGTCATCCATGTTGTATCATGTATCAGTACTTTATTTCGTTCTATTACTGAGAGTTTGTGTTTTTCTAATAAAATTATGTTTTCTTTTCCTTTTAATGTTTTTCCTTCTTCAGAATCCCAGAATTCTTCTCCTAGATGAAGCAACCAGGTGAGGCTATCTTAATGTGTAATTGGATTACACCAAATTCTTCCTCTATCACAAACTTTTATTCTGTACTTCAAGTGATACGGCTGAGAATGCCTTACACTTTAAAGTCACGGGGTCTGAATTAATCATGACAGTTGGGAGGCAGTGAGCAGGCCGAGTCATGAGTTGAGGGTTCTAGTTCCAATTCAGACATTTGTGATGAATCCCTGATCACCAATCAGCAACTGTGCAAAATGCTTTTAACTTACATGGCAGTAGTTCTATGGAGATCAAGGGTCCAAAGCTTCTTTTTTTTACAGTAACTTTATAATATAAAATATAGATAGTTGACCCAAGAAGTTGCAATTTTGATCATAGTGAAAATTGGCTGCTAATGAGGGGCCAGTGTACGTGTATCAGGAAATACATGCGTGAACAGTGTGCGTGGCCCTGACGTCTTTGCTTTCCTGTGGGCTCTCCTATTTAGTGCACTGGACGCTGAAAACGAGTATCTCGTTCAGCAAGCTCTGGATCGACTGATGGAAGGAAGGACGGTGTTCATCATCGCCCATCGTCTGTCCACCATTAAGAATGCCAATATGGTAGCTGTCCTTGACCAGGGGAAGATCACCGAGTGTGGGAAACACGAAGAACTGCTTTCGAAACCAGACGGGATATACAGGAAATTAATGAATAAACAGAGTTTTATTTCAGCATAAAGAAGCAATTATTGGTAAACTTAATATGAGACACTTCAAAGCAAAGCAGCACTGCAGGAAGAAAAATTTTTAAAAACTCAGGCTGTATGAAATCTGTAAATCATACTTCAAGTTATTTGAAATCTGCCTATTTTTTCCAAAGATTGTAAAATATTGTTTTGAGATCGACCTGTTCTCAAGACCTTTTTATTCAGAGTTTTAATAATTGTAACTTTCTAAATGTCAAGCTCACTGAAGTTATTTTCAGGTTTTGTACTTTTATCTTGGAATATTTTGATTAATATAGTCTGGCACCTCACTTTCTTTTATCTGCTGTTATAAATTGAAGCTATTGTCAAATGACAACTTTTAAAAGGGAATTATAAATAAAGAGCCTAATTATTTTAGGCCACTTTACCAATCACTGTGTAATCTCTTGGTAGTACTCTACCTACTTTGAGTATCATTTTACCAGGTAGCATAATAGAAGGTGAAAATCTAACCCTTTATTTTATCCTGATAATCTCATAAAGCAAACCTGACATATATATATGTGTGTGTGTGTGTGTGTGTGTGTGTGTGTGTGTGTGTGTGTGTATCTATATATATATATGTATATATATAGATACACACACACACAGAAATAGTTAACGTCACATGGCGAGGAGGGATCATGTATATTCCCCATCTCCTCTGTCTTCAGAGGTGTGA
The DNA here is from genome assembly GCF_949987535.1 of Balaenoptera acutorostrata. NCBI lineage: Eukaryota > Metazoa > Chordata > Mammalia > Artiodactyla > Balaenopteridae > Balaenoptera > Balaenoptera acutorostrata. Next base: position 71,707,112 of record NC_080079.1, on the reverse strand, counting down.
AAGTTCAGGGACATGTGTTCCTCTGGGCTGAGACTGTGTTTGGATGTGTGCATTTTCAACATTTTTGGCACATGAGAACCTGATGAGTTGTGAAAAGGGAAGAGGCCCCATCCTTTGAATATGAGAACTTCTGATTTCATTATTTACATATTTGTTTCTGTGAATTTGGGAAGCCAGGCATGAACTGCCAGGTATTATCAAGAAGGATGTAAAAATGAATTTTACATTTATGTTGTCTGAGGCATGTGTCTTGAAAATTATTTTTTAAGAGTTTATAATTCCTAGCCAAATTTTACAGCTTTTTATCAGTTACTTAGTTTTGAAATTTCATTCAATGAGGCTAAATTCCAAAATTATTAATATAACTGTAATGTTCAACCTTAAAACATTTGAAGGAAGCTTACATGTTCTTGCTATTCTGCAGAAGATCAAGAAACCTTAAGAGCTTGTCACTCTTCTGAAAAGAGGACGTAACTAACCGTCTTTCTTTTATTTGTGGTTATAGTTTTGTTCACCTACATTTGTGAAAATTCCTCAAGCAATGCTGACGCCATTGGATTTGTCATATTTCATGTCAGCACCATTAATTTGCTGTTGCCTCAAGAATAAGTACTTTTCTACATTGATAATGCCAGAACCTAAGAAGTAACAGTGCTGATGTGATTAAAATGGAAGTTTTCTCGTGTCCTAAGTATTGATTAGTTTCCTGATTATACTGGAAGAAACCACTATTTCATGATAAGCGTGGAATATTACATTTCATTCTATGTAAGGGAATTTATTAATGAATAAAATGAATTCAGTGAATGAATGAACTCAGTGTTCTTTGAATTAGTAAACAGTACATCTGTGACAGTCATCTTAACAAGCTTTACTTGTTTTCTTCATGGTTTACTACTATGGTATAGTTCTCAGAAAGCAAACAAATACAATCACAAGGTTGGATCTGAGGGAAATCTCTTTGTGCCATAGAAATAGTTACAAAATTGAATTTGATCATTATATTTTATTTTCTTATACAAGGTGTTTAATTGTGTCTTGGGTAACATTTTATATCATGGATTAAAATTCAAGCACATTACATTTATTGTGCACTTTATTTCTATTATTATTACAGATGCAGCTTAATTGTCACTTGCCACTCACTGATAGGTTTTTTTTTTTTTTAATTAATTTATTTATGGCTGTGTTGGGTCTTCGTTTCTGTGCGAGGGCTTTCTCCAGTTGCGGCGAGCGGGGGCCACTCTTCATCGCGGTGTGCGGGCCTCACTGTCGCGGCCTCTCTTGTTGCGGAGCACAGGCTCCAGACGCGCAGGCTCAGTGATTGTGGCTCACAGGCTTAGTTGCTCCGCGGCATGTGGGATCTTCCCGGACCGGGGCACGAACCTGTCTCCCCTGCATTGGCAGGCGGATTCTTAACCACTGCGCCACCAGGGAAGCCACTGATAGGGTTTTGATATGAATCTGCAAGCAATTGATTTATTATGGTCTCTGTGCAGTCAGACCTCTCCGCTAACGATGATCTGTATCTGCAGCCGCTCCCCAGCGCTAGCATCACCACCTCAGTTCCGCCTCAGATCATCAGGCATTAGATTCTCATAAGGAGCGTGCCACCTAGATCCCTCGCATGCGCAGTTCACAGTAGGGTTCACACTCCTGTGAGAATCTAATGCTGCCGCTGATCTGATAGGAGGTGGAGCTCAGGTGGTAATGTGAGCGATGGGGAGCGGCTGTGAATACAGATGAAGCTTCGCTCGCTCACCCACCGCTCATCTCCTGCTGTGCGGCCTGGTTCCTAACAGGCCACAGACTGGTAGCGGTCTAGTAGATAAGCAAAACGAAATTTAAATCACGTGAAAGCCTCCACGTGAAGATAAAATGTCACATCAGTGAGCTTAGTGTTTTGTTGTCTGCTCTCCCAGGCTCCTCTCTGTGCAAGGTCTCTGACCTTGGACCTGACTGGTTCCCAGGAAATAATCACAGATTAAACCATTATAGGCTGTACCCTGTACATGTACTTTTATCAAGTAGGGCTCTATTTAGGGAAATCCATTTTATTCCATAAAAGTGCCAAAGCTGTTAGAAAATAAATGAAAACAAATGTAAATTGTTGTAAAACATTAAGTATATTAATGAAAGAAGTATATGGAAACTGCATTGTAAATGTTCGTTTGAGGGTGTTTGTTTTTCTTGGTTTTTACATCTGAGGCATCATGGAGCTTGGCTGGTAATCTCCATTCAACTCATTCAATAAACATTTATGGAACATCTTCTATTTTGTTAGGTCCTGTGCTAGGTGCTGGCTGAGCCTCCCTCATGAAGCTGACACAGGGGTCCACAAGCTGTGACCTGCTACCTGTTTTGTATGGCCTGCAAAGCTAAGGATGGTTTTTACAGTTTTAAATGGTTAAAAAAAAATTCATAATACATGAAAGGTATATGAAATTCAAATTTCAGTGTCCATAAGTAGAATTTTATTGGAACACAGCCATACTCACTCAGGGCAACAGACAGCAAGCTGGAGATTCTTCCTCTCTGGCCCTTGACAGAAAAAGTTTGCAGCCTCCAGAACTGGGGAAAACAACACACATTCTTCACTGCTTGAAGAACGTTTACACTATGCTGAACTTTAGCGTTATCTCAAGAAGTTCCATTGCCACTAGATGGGGGCCTTGGAAATGATTGGGCGTGGATAATTTCCATGATGAGTTCTTCATTGTACCCCTGCATTTCCATTTGAAGAGGATCATAATTACCGTGTTGCTGAGAATGGAATTCTGATAGTTCTACCGCATCTGCAGGAAATAATCCTGGCTGCTTTTCTGTTGTTGACTGAAAGGATGAGTCCCACATCAATCAGTTCGGTCTTAACAGAATGGGCTGAGTTTTAGGAAGGTTGGACAGAGGGAGGCACACCTAGGCTGAGAATCTTACACACATGCTGCACTTGTGGGGTATCTTTCTTTTTATCTTAAACAAAAATGGGCTTATATTGGACATACTAATTTTTAACCAACCTGCTTTTTTTATTTGATAATATCTTCCTACATCTGCAAGTATTCATTACACACATCCACATGTATTCTTTTTAACCATATAGCATTCTATAATGTGAATATACTAGAAATCTATTGTTGGACATTTATCTTACTTGCTGTATTCTTTGCTGTCATAAACAACATTACCTATATATCTTTGTTTTGATTTCTTTGATTTTTTCCAGACAAATTTCTGAAAGTGACATGGCTAAGTTTAAAGAGCATATACAAATTATAAGGCTTTTTGATAGACTGTCCTCATAAAAGTCTACTAATTCATAATCCCACCAGGAGGCTATATAGTAGGGCCTCTTTCCCCACAGCCTTTTCAACATGAGCTATTTTCATTTTTTAAAACATTCCTGCTAGTTCAACAGGCAAACAATGCTGATGGGTGGTTTAACTTGCATTTCGTTAATTACTAGTGAAGTTTAAGACCTTTTCATGTGTTTTTTGTCATTTTTAGTCTTTGATCTAGTGCTACTTCATGCCCTTCATACATTTCCATTTTTTTCTATTGGGGTAGCTTGCTTTCTCTTACTGATTTTCTTTAAAGTTTACTATTTTATTATAAATATTTTTTCTTCAGATTTTTTTGTGCTTTTTGACATCCACAAATGTAATGGTATCTCTATTCTCTAATTCTCACAAGTGGGCACTATTAGTAGTTTATCAGAGGCTCAAAAAGGTGACACAGATAGTAGATAGCAGAGGTGGGATTTGAAACAAGTCCCATTTAATTCCAGAGTCTATACACTCTGTCAGTTACTACACAGTAGTTATCAAAATGTCCCAAGACAGCTGTCTTGATAACACTCGGGAATGCAAATGTTAGAAATGCAGATTCTCAAGCCTCAGCCCAACGAGGCAGACACCGAGGTGGGGCTCAGCCGTGTAGCTTAGCCAGCCCTCCAGGTGGTGCTGGTGCCCACTTAGGCTGGGGTGCCACTGCACTACACTACCCTTCCTTCTGGATTTCTAGAGTAAGTGGCTGCACTAGACTCGATGAGGTAGAAAGATAAACAGGGAAATGGCAGCACTGGGGAGGGATAAAGAAGCCCTCGGCTGCCCCAAGGCGAACGTGCTGAGTATCTTCTCTTCCACGTGCCTCCTCCACTCTATCCTCCAGGAGGCCAGGCTCCACAGACTGTCCTAGTGTCCTCCTCCCTCACACCCTGGCCTCCCTGCACTGAGGTCACGATACGAACACTCCCAGTCCCCTTCCTTCTGGGTTGCCATGAGTAGGCTGCATCTCCTGACCCAAGGCCACGGCTCTGGCAGGTGGACCTATTTCTCAGGTTCTGGCGACCCCTTCCTTTCTTGGCCCATCTGCTGTTAGGAGCCTCAGGGCTTTACACAATCCCTAATAGTCCTTTTTTTTTTTAATTTATTTTATTTTTGGCTGCATTGGGTCTTTGTTGCTGCGCACGGGCTTTCTCTAGTTGCGGCGAGCGGGGGCTACTCTTCATTGCAGTGCTTCTCACTGTGGTGGCTTCTCTTGTTGTGGAGCATGGCTCTAGGCACTCAGGCTTCAGTAGTTGTGGCATGAGGGCTCAGTAGTTGTGGCGCGCGGGGTTAGTTGCTCCACGGCATGTGGGATCTTCCCGCACCAGGGCTCGAACCCGCGTCCCCTGAATTGGCAGGCGCCACCAGGGAAGTCCCCCTAATAGTCCTTTATTAAACTCTCTACCCAGCTTGAGGGTGCTATCTATTTCCTCTGGGATCTTGTTTGATAGAGTTTACAAGGCCCTTCCTGGGCCCTCATTTCTCCAGTCTCCTCTACTTTTACTCACTTGTCGTTGGTTGGTTTGTCTAAAGTCCCTGGAATGCACCAAGCTCTTTGCTGCTTCAGGACCTTTGCCTGAGGATCCACTGCTTCAAACACTCTTCCTCCTCTTCTTTGCCTGGCTGACCACACGTCTCAGCATAGACGGCCTTTTCTCTCAGAGACCTTGTAGATCTTCTTCCAAAATCAGGTACCCCAGTCATTCTCTGTCAGACACCCTGCTCTTTTCTTTCATAGTACACATCTCAACTTGTAGTTGCGGAAATAAATTTGTGTCCATTTGTTCAGTATCCGTCCTTCTCACTGGCCTGTGACTCCATGAGGGCAGGGCCCGTGGCTGCTTTGTTTACCGTTATAAACCTCAGCACTTAGCGCATAGTCTGGCACGCGGTGGGTACTCAATAAATCCAGAATGAATGAGTGACTGTCTATTCGCCATCCTTCCTTAGTCATACATCTGGACTCCAGGGAAGGTCCTCTGGACACAAAGGTGCTGGCGAGTCGTTCCAGCCCCTGCAAATAGCAACTTTTATAACTGGCTGGTGGACAAACCACTAACCAGACCCACAAAGCCCAAGAACAGATTTATCCCACAAATACCCACTCAGCCACGACTACTCTCATCCCCCTGGTAAGAATGAAACATGGGGGAATGCACGGGGCTACAAAAGCTATAAGACTCAAAGATGAGGTGCGAAGTTGGGTTATAAATCTAAGTGGAAGAAAGAGCAAAGCAGCTTGCCTATATAACCTTTGAGATGACTCTCCTGATGCTATAACGTGCACAAAAGAATGGCTTCCCAGGGGAAATGCCAACACCTGACATCCACATTGTGGTCTCCCACATATGCATATGCCAGTGTTTACTTAACCATTCCCTTATTTCAACAAATATTTAATGAAAGTCTATGTACCTGTTATGGTGTGCACAAAGGGAACAGCTGTTAAGGCATTCAAAAGGAGCTAAGTGTGACAGACGGTTATGTAAACAACTATCATGCAGGGTAAAAATATTATAAATAGCCTCTACGTACGAGCACAGGGGGCAAAGGATAAAGGGATGCCTAGTCCTGTGGAAGGCTGCACCGAGAAGGCAGCACTGAAGTAAGACTTGATGTAAGAGGCAGACGCTTGTGGGCAAAGAGGGAGAGAAGGCGTTCCAGGCAAAAGAAACGTGTGCAAGGGCAATGGAGGCGGGTGTGGGTTAGGGACAGAAAAGCCAGCCAGAGTTAAATCACAAAGGATGTTGCAAGGGAGCTTAGCAAATTACCTTTGGGCAACAATCAGCCAGAGCATTTAGAAGCCCAAGAGCAGCTTCTGGTTTGCCTTAGTTTGTTAAGCGGTGTCGATTAAAAAAATATATTCACAACCTAAAAGTTAAGAGTTGTGTTTTATTTGGTGGGAATTTTTAGGACTTCAAGCCCAGGAGGCAGCATCTCAACTAATCCTGAGAGAACTGCTCCAAGGAGGTGAGCGGGGAGCCAGGATATATAGAGGTTTTGCAACAAAGGGCAGGTAGTCTGAATGTCAAAATATGACTGTTAAAGAAAACCAGGTATGTCAAGTTAAGGAATTTAGTACTTTTCTATGTATGGGAAGATGCAAGAGTCTGGGCTCACCGAAATCATTCCTTTGATGTGCACCTCAGCTATCTGGGGCCTGCATCCTGTGTTTTCATATCCTGAGTTTCCTCAAGGCTCACCAGCTCACCATCAGCTGTGGCTGCAATCGCTGATGACTGACATCCTCTGTTTACTGATACGGCAGGCAATATTCCATTTATCAGCTGGCAGCATGGGAGGACAGTGTTGTAAGACTACACAGAGGCACGGAGACTCAAAAAAGAGGCGAAAGTCTACGAAAGAGGGAAAAGGTGAACACCTGAACCAGGGCAGAGGCAGTGCAGATGTGGTTTCTACTAGAGATGCTCAGTACAATGTCCCAGGCGTCACAGTGGAGGAGAGTGTGAAGAATGACCCTAGGACAGAGCTCTTCCTTTTGCCTTGGCCAACTGCCCAGTTTTACCAAATGGGGCAGAGGTGGTAGTAAGATAGGGGTCCTAATGAAAGCGTGAAACCAGCTTTTAGCGATTGGATTGTGAGGCGTCTGCAGGACTTCCAGGTGAAAGCGTCCACTAGGCGGCTGTCAGAAGCCTGTGGTTTTTGAGCAGGATCTGGTTAGCGATACGGACTTGTGGCGTCACCAACGTGAATGGGAAATGACAAACCTAGAGGATAACATCTAAAACACTGAGTGTGAAACCAGTGTCAGATTTAACACTTTTCCTCCCTTCTCAGCTTGGACCAGGGAAGAACTCTTCATCTCCCAAGAGGCTCAGGAAGGACCAGTGTGCAGAGGCTTTGCGGTCCAGTTGCTGGAGGGCCACCCCCACCCGCCGGACTGGAGAAGGGCACCTGCTTCTCCTGCTTCACGTCCCTGGAAACTCCGGATTCTCGCCACTCCAGGAGGCGGTCACGCGCACACTGTCCCTCTCCGCTTCTAGGGGCAGCCGTCTTGACCACGCCCCGTGGCTCGAGGTTGCCCTGTACGTCATCACCGCGCCCCCTCCTTCCCGGTTTCTCCTGCCTTCCCGACCACGCCCCGCGCCTCGGCGCGGCGCTTTGACGTCATCACAGCGCGCCCCGCGGCCTGGCGCTGCGCTTTGACGTGTTCACCGCGCTCCCTCCCTCCCCTCAGGTGCTCAAGCTTCGTGCGCTGGTCGAGCTTCAGCCTCACGGCCGGAACGTGCGCTCTCTGTAGCTTCTCCCTTGCGTCATGTTTCCGGCCGTCTCCTCTCCGCGGACCCCGGGGCCCGGGGCCCGAAGGGGCCCGCTGGGCGGAGTCGGGCCGGGCTCCACGCCCCGGGCGACCAGCAGGAAGGGTCTGGCCCTGGGGTCTTTGGTCAGCTCCCCGGTGCTCTTCTCGCCGGCCGGCCGTCGTAGCTCGCTGAGCTCGCGGTGAGTGATCGTCCCGGGTTGGGTTTGGCGACTCACAGGCTCACGGGCCTCCAGAAGTCACCGGAACCGGGGACGGCGCGGGACGCCAGAGTACTGGGAGAATAGACCTCTGTCACCCTTGCATCCTTGTGTGTTGTTATTTCAGCCTCGCTTTGATTAATTCATCAATTGAGTCTTCGCGTCATGCACTTTGCATGGAATTACCTTTGTGTAGAGGTGAAGAACACATTGAATTAGAATCAGTGGTTACCCGCCTCACTCTTAGTACCCCTGTGATCTGGTGTAGGTCACTCATGATCTCTTCGTCTGAGAAATGGCGATAACGATACCTGACCTGAGCCTGCGAGGAGTCAATATGAAATGCCACGATGCAGATGTAAAGTGATGGTGGGAGTGAGGACCTCAAACCCTGGAAAATCATTATATGTGCTTAACATACTAACTGCCCTTAATATCCGCTGGTGGATAATTAAAGGGATTTTAGCTACAGAAGTTAGCTTTGTAGCTAAATTAATAGGGAAAAGGCTTTCCATAAGCAATGAGATAAGACTAGTAGTTTTGTTACCAAATAAAAGCGTGGCACACCAGTTCACTTCACTCGTGAAACCGTGGCCTGCATCTCCCCTTTCATAATTAAACTAGAATTTTAGAAGGAGCTAACATGTGTCTTGAGTGGTTTCTTTTGAATTCGTCTATCAAAAATGAATTTTCCCCTGCAAGAAGACGGTAATACTGGGTCTTGAACTTATAGTTAAAATTTATCTATAGAAGTTTGCAATACTTTAAAGGAGAAATGATTTTTAAAGAATACCTTGTATCCTTTTGCGTTTTGTAAAGTGCTCTTCAAATGGTGATCTTGTGATTGTTTTCTACTCCTTTTGAGAAAAGTCAGTGAATAAAAGTCATACTTTGTTTTCTTTTTAAATTTCTTCTTACCTCTCGGTAATCATTGAAAGAAAAAACCTTTGATATAATACTTTAGCAGAAACAATGCTCTCAGTCACTCTGTGCATCTCCTTAATCCTGTGATAAGAGGTAGAATAACTTTTATACTAATAAATTTACACTGGTTTTCTGAATGTTAAGAGGAAGGGAAGAAGGAAATATAATTTCTACTGCTGTATCTGTTATCGAAGACCAGGTAGCAGCAGATACGACCCTGTTTAACGTCTTGATTTTGATTGTATAAATCTGGTAGATTCTTATAATTCTGTGTCTGATGAGAGCTTAAAGATAATCTAACCCAATGTTTGTAAAACTTCTTTGACCACAGAGTATGATAAACTTTACTCTATATTCTATTTCGTTTTTTAAAAATGTTGATTGAGACCCTCAAAATGACCCATAATTTGAAAAACACTGATCTAGTCCAGCCTTCTTATTTCACAGCTAAGGAAGCAGAGTTATAAAGAATTTAAGTGAATAGGTCATGCATCTAATTACTAGAGCATGAAAGTCTGAAGCCAAGTTTTCCTAAATCCTGTCAGTCTTCTTTTTTTTAATGAAAAATAAATTTAATAACACAGTATATATGAGCCAGAGTTTTTTCACTGTTATACTTCATCTTCTTGTTTATCAGAGATTTTCTCTTTATTGTGAAAATATATACATAAAAATTATAATGAATAATGGAAAATTTTAAGTTATGAGTGAAATAATCTGGTCTCATTTCTTTAGAGGAACACCTACACGAATATTCCCACACCACTCCATAACTGAGTCTGTGAACTATGATGTGAAAACATTTGGATCTTCTCTCCCTGTTAAAGTCATGGAAGCCTTAACATTGGCTGAAGGTGGGTGTCATTTTCCATTTGTCTCTGTTAGCAATTCAAAATGAAGCCTAGGTCTGGCATGGAGATTGAAATTTGTGCTTTCTCTGGTATACCTTCACTTCAGTGGAGAGAAATAGGTAGCTTATTTGGTTTTTCATTGTAATTGAGAAATATGATACATTTGGGAAGCAGAATGACTTCATTTTAGCACAATCAAAATAAGTGTTTATGGTTGTACATACTGTATATGCAAAACTTAGTCCAATTTCAAAAGTTGATTGAGTATATGAAGTTTAGCTTTTTAAAGAAAATCCAAAAAACTACTGCCTCACATTACTGGGTTTAATAATGCAGTAGAATCAAGTCTTACCTCCATTTCTGGATCCTATGTAGTACCCTGGAGGCTGTATGCACAAATTTATGTTATCAATTTGGTGCACCATTAGAAGATTCTCTTGGCAGACAATTAGAGTGGAAGTGTAGACGGTGCAGTCAACACAAGCTGTAGAAAGACACCGTTAAGGATGAGGAGTTGGGGTGACTAGAAGAGCAAAGTTCAGAGCATCCTGTGATTTCCTGGAACAGTGTTTTTGAAACTGCAGGTAGTGACTGAAATCAGTTTAGTGGTTCATGACCAGCATTTTTTTAAAAAATGAAGTAAAACAGATTGCAAAATATCAGAGTGCTTCTCATTTTGTTTTATTAAAATTGTGTATGAATGCATCATGATGTAAAATGTATTTCATACTGTGAATGACAGTCACAAAAGTTTAAAGTACTGCGTTCCACAAGAAGGAATATTTCTCATCAACTTAAACCAGCACATCTTGCCAGTAAGTCCATGGGAGCTTCAGGTACAATTATTTTCAGGCAACTAAACTTCCATGAACCTCTGTCATGCATTGTTTCTGTTTTAAGTATATATTTTCATTTCCCGTCTAAAAATTTCAGCTTAAATTGCATTTAAACCTTTTGACACACTCCTGGTTCCTACCACCAGATCATGTTAATAACAAATAATACACAGCCTCAGAGGAGAGAGTCTCTAGAAATCAGGATGTGTAAATTGAAGAGTGTGTAAACTTGAGAGGAACTCGTCCTCACGTGGAAACTTCCAAGTGCTAGTCAGTTGGTGTGCTGTGTTAGCGTCCTTGAGGGTTCACCAGTGGAGGATTTGGAGCTGCTGTAGTGCTTTCAGGAAAAGAAAATATGGAGCAGATACTCCAGTTCAGCAAAAAGCCCACCCTTAACCTAGGTATGATGTGATATTTTAGCTTGTACATTATTGATGCCTTTTATTTTGCCCCTCTACCCTGCCTTTAGACGAAGAGTAAAGCTCACATGAATTAAATTTCTAGGGCCGCTAGTACATTTACTCAGGTTTACCACCAACACGTACAACAGCGACAGAGCAGTCCCCCTTCTCCACAGGCGTGCGTTCCAAGACCCCCAGGGGATGCACCGGACCCTGTGTGTGCTGTGTTTTTTCCTGGACGTACATACCTGTGATAAAGCGTAATTTTATAAATTAGGCACAGTAAGAGAATGTCCAAGTTGCCAGCGTCACGTCTCTGTGCTTCCGGCCATGTTTAAGTAAAATAGGGTTACTTCAACACAGGGACCGTGATGCCGCGACAGTGAATCTGGTGACCTGCACTACTACTAAGTGGCTAGTGGGCGGGTGGCAAAGGAATGCTTCACCTCCCCATCAGGACATCGGGGCAGTGGGAGATTTCATCACAGACTTCAGAAGTGTTATTTCTGGAATTTTCCATGTCATACTTTGGACCGCAGTTGACCACGGGTAACTGATACCACGGAAACCGAGGATAAGGAGTGACTACTGTATACTAATTTAGTTTTGTCACTTAATACGGAATGTAACCCTTTAGGTCACCATATAATGAAGTAATTTATCATACTTTCAAAGAGCTCTTATTTGAAAATCTTGTTCTTTTGAAGGAACATGATTTTTCCTTGAAATATTTTATATATTTAATGAGAAGGTTTATTATTTGTGTTGCTTTATCAGAATTATGAATGTTACTAAATATAATATTATAAAAAGTAAGATATCTGTCTATAACAAAAATTAAGAAATATTAAACCTAGGCCCAAAATATACTTTTTGCCTTTAGATATATTTCTAAAAATAGTTGTCAAAGTTAAATGGAGCTCTTGTTTTGGATATTAATAACTCTTGAATTATTCAAGAGTATTTTTTGTTGCGAGTTAACCTCGTGTGTGTGTGGTGATTACTTTTTTAGGTGAAGATGGTGGCAATGAAGAAGATTTTGGTGTGAGGAAATTTTAAGTTTTTCTTATTCATACTTTAAGATTAATTACGTACCTCATTTTTTTTCTTCAGTTGACGATCAGCTGACTGTTCACATAGATGAAGGTGGATGGGCTTGTCTGGTCTGCAGAGAGAAACTCATTATTTGGAAGATTGCTCTGTCACCTATTACCAAGGTAATAGTTCTTTAGAGAGCTGGAAGGAGAGAGAGGAGAGGATCCCTAATTGGCTCCGAATTTTTACCCTAAATTTTTAGAGTTGTTGGAGGACCGTAATTTGAATCTACTCAAGCATTATAGATTTGCATTTTCATAGCAATATGAAATACTGAGCATATCATTTCAAAAAAGTTTCTCCCCTTATCATGATTTTAAGCAAGATCCATCTTATTTACATTTAAAAATTAGAGACATGGAAATTTTTAATGAATGTCATGCTAGTCACTCTGTCTAATGAAGTCTAAGACTAAAACCCGTCCACATAAGCTGATGAACTGAGTTTCTTAGAAGATAGGAATGTATTTCACTGAATCTACTGAATGATGCATAATAAAATAGGAAAAAATGATACCAATTTTTATAACGCTAATTTAACTTTCAATTGTCAACTTCTCACACGGGGGTTTTCATTTGTACGTACACTACTGTACCCTCAGCAGCGTCTTTTTCCTTCCGCTCCAGATCAGGCATACTCTCCTGTACCACTTGTGTTCACTGGGACTTGGGCTCCCACTTACCTAAACTCTTCACATCTACTGGCCTCTGTACTGCTGCTGCCTAGAAAACCGTGTTTGTAGTTTTAGGAGCATAGGTGAGGGAGAGGGCCTGGGGTGGGCATCCTGAGTTAGCAGAGGAACCTGATACTTGGCTGAGTCTAAGAAATGTTTTCTAGGTGACTTGGAATACTAACTCTGTGGTCATGCTGATTTTAAATGTCAACTAAACAAATCAAGATTAGACTGGGAAAATTCCATGGCAAGCCTACACAGTTCTTTCAACCAATAGACTTTTTGGTCTGGGAAGAGATTGGAGTAGTTTATATTAAGGGTCTGGCGTAGCTGTAAAGTTTTCTTGATTCTATATCTCTTAAAATATTTTGTTTTAAAATTACTGAAAATGATGAAAGCCTGATCAAAAAGATATGAGAAGAAAGAGTATTTGTAGAATGGTATTTCCAGCAATGAATTAGAATCTAAAATATGCAGAGAAAGGAAATAGTGAAGCCAGATGCATATTCACAAAATTGGATTTGACATGAAAGATTTTTTGTTTGGATTTGTTCTGTAGTTATCTGTTTGCAAAGAACTTCAGCTACCACCTACTGATTTCCACTGGAGTGCCAACTTGGTGGCTCTCTCTTACTCTGCTACCTCAGGTGAAGCACATTCTACTCAGGTAGGTGACTTAAATGCTTATTGAAGTACATTTTTTAAAATAAGGGAGTTCTAAAGTTGGAGGAATCATCCAGCCCAGTTCTGAAACGTAGCTATAAAGCTACGGGAATCAAGACAGAGAGGTAACGGCAAAGAGATGGACACACAGGGCAGTGGAACAGAATAGAGAGTAGAGATATAGACTCACTCAAGGGTGGCCCTTTGATCTTTGACAGAGGTGCAAAAGAAATTCAGTGGATCAAGGATGGTCTTTTCAGTAACTGGTGTTGGAATCATTGGCTGTCTTTATGGAAAAAAAAAGCATTCCTCCTAAACCTCATTCTTTATGTAAGGATGAATCCAAAATGGATCATAGATCTAAATGTGAAATGTAAAACTAAAAACTTTTGGAAGAAAACAGGAAAAAAAATCATCATGACCTGGGATTAGGTGAAGAGTTCTTAGAAATTACCAAAAACATGATTCATAAAAATAGATAAATTGGACTTAATCAAAATTTAAAACTTGGCTCTGCCAAAGGCACTGAAAAGAAAATGAAGAGAGAACTACAGACTGGTAGGAAATATTATGAATCATATATCCAACCAAGGACTTGTATGTAGAACATAAAATGAACTCTCAAAGCTTAGTAAGAAAACAGGCAGCCCAATTTAAAAATAGGACTTGAACACTTTACCAAAGAGGATATAAGGATGTCAGATAAGCACATGAAGAGGTGTTCACATCATTAGCCATTAGGGAAATGCAAATAAAACGAGATACCACTACAGCCCTAGTACAGTGGCTGAAATGAAAAGCACTGACACTACCAAGTGCTGGCGAGGATGTGGAGCAACCGGAACCTCATACGTTGCTGGTGCGCCTGCTGGTGGTACAGCCACTTGATTTTCACTTCTTATAAAGTTAAAGTACCCTTGCCATATGACCCAACAATTTCATTCCTGGCTATTTACTTTAGAGAAAGTAACGCTTATGTTCACACAAAAAACAGTACGCTAATGTCATAGCAGCTTTATTTGTGATAGCCAAAGGCAGAAACAGTCCGAATGTCCTTTAACAAGTGAATGGATAAACAAACTGATTCATCCGTAGGATGGAATACTACTCAGCAGTAGAAAGGTATGAGCTACTGATACATGCAGCAACCTGGATGAATCTCAAAGACGTTATTCTAAGTGAGATAAAGGTTATATTCAGTGTCAAATATAACCAGTGTCAAAAGGTTATATTCTATATGATTTCATTGGTTTGGCATTCTCGGAAAGACAGAACTATAATGATGGAAACGGTGATTGCCAGGGGTTAGGATAGGGAAGGGTGTGACAGTAAAGGGAAAGCGTTAGGGAGTTTTGGGTGCAGATGGAACTGTCCCGTATCCTTATCGTGGTGGTAGTTACATGAGTCTACACGTGTTTTAAAATTCACAGAACTGTAAAAAGCAAAAGATTTTATGCAGTCTGAAGAGAAACCAGAGTATAAAAATTCACAGAACTGTAAAACAAAAGGGGGAAAATGTCAATTTTACTGTATGATAATTTTTTAAATTTGAAAAAAAGGAATTTTTATTTCTGATTTCTGTTAATCAATAGTGCACTGCCCTGGTTTCTTTATATCAGTGTCAGCAAACTCCCGATTTGGGCTCCTTCTTTTATTGTGGTTGCTGAGTGTTATGGTCTTGTTTTGAGGCTGTTGCTGTCATGGTTGCCACCAGAGAAGGATCCATCCGCTACTGGCCAAGCCTTGCAAGTGAAGACACCTACACAGAGACGTCCGTAGATCTGGGAGGTGATAAGACTTACAGTTTCCTAACAACAGTGCAGGTATATGATAGATATTCTTTTATATTTATTGGTAAGCTGTGCTTTGGCTTGGAAGTGGGATTTGAATGACTAAAAATTTGGGGTTTTGAGCAGATCATACAGGCAGGGGGTGAGGGGAATCAAAAAGAGGCAAGAAGGGCTTCCCTGGTGGCGCAGTGGTTGAGAATCTGCCTGCTAATGCAGGGGACGCAGGTTGGAGCCCTGGTCTGGAAAGATCCCACATGCCGCGGAGCAACTGGGCCCGTGAGCCACAACTACTAAGCCTGTGCGTCTGGAGCCTGTGCTCCGCAACAAGAGAGGCCACGATAGTGAGAGGCCCGCGCACTGCGATGAAGAGTGGCCCCCGCTTGCCGCAACTAGAGAAAGCCCTCGCACAGAAATGAAGACCCAACACAGCCAAAAATAAATAAATAAATAAATAAAATTAAAAAAAAAAAAAAAAAAGAGGCAAGAAAAGAATGTCAGGATCTAGGATTTGAACACTTAGACGGAGGGAAGCCCTTCTCATAGGGCTCTGAAATAGTAGTGCATGCTAACCGATGTTATTCATTTCTGTCAGAAAGATCTTCATAAAATGACTTAGAAACTCTTAGACAGTAGGAGGAATGGTTTGCTAATATATACTCTGCAGGTTTACTGAAGAAATAAAATCTGATACTTGATTTGTTGAACCTGCATGATGGTGAACCTGTAACTTAAAAATCAGAATTTAAAAATACATGCAGTTAAAAAAATTGCAACAAAGTTATTCTGTGTAGAATTAATATTAAGTGAATGGATTCATAAGTAAGTGATTTTAATAAAATAGCATTGTTCTTTTTCTTTTAGATTTGTTTTAAGGTACAGATGATTTCCTTCTGTATCAAAGTGATTTATGTTAATTTTCTTTTCTTAGTCTTAAATGCTTAACTAATTTTGCCATGTTTGTTCACAGGGAGGAAGTTTTATTTTATCCTCATCGGGAGGCCAACTGATTCGCCTGATACCCGAAAGTGTAGGAAAAATTCATCAGCATATCCTGCCTCAAGGGCAAGGTGTGCTTTCAGGAATTGGTCGGAAGGTTTCTTCTCTTTTGGGAATTTTATCTCCTAGTAGTGATCTCATAGTAAGTTGATAAAATAACTTTGTTTTACAAGCTTCTTTCTTAGTGAAATCAATAAGTTGGCAGTTTCCTATGAAGTTGGTATTGCCTCTGTATGAACAGTGGTGTACATGAGATGAAAGCTTTGATCTTTCAGTGAAGCATTTTTATTATGATGGTCAAATGAGTTCATACCCTATAACGTTAATATTCTTAAGTCACACAGATTATCTTATAAGTACATTCTTTGAACTAAAACTATGATATAAAATTATAAATGTGTTTAAGGATTAATTTTGCTTTCTAGACGTAACCAAAAGTGTGTTCTCCACCCCCATGACTCCAGCCATTTGTGTGGATGACTCAAATCTATGTCTGCTGGGCTTCTGCCTCAGTCTCTGGAATAGTGAAGGGAGGCTGATGGGAACTAACATGTGGGGGGCATCTGCTCTCTGCTAGGTGCTCCATGATTGTTACCTCCTGTAATTATTAGATGACCTGTAACATAGAGAGCTTCACCTCCAATTTGTAGATGAGGAACTGGCCTCAGTGAGGCTAAATTGCCCAAGGTTACAGAACCACTCAGCGGCAGATTCATGCCCACGTCTGTTTGAATTGAGAGCACACCTTTTTTTTTAAAAACTATGCTGTTCCCTCTGATTTCAGGTTGCTATTATTATCTGCTTCCTTAACTGGTCTTTGAACCTAAAACTTAACATGTCTGGAAACAAATTGCTCATATTCTCTTCTCTCCTGTTGACCTACAAAACTCGTTTCTCTTTTGACCTGTTTCTAATGACACTGTCACTTTTTTCAGAGACCCGGGTATAAAACCCTGATGTGTGTGTGTGTGTGTTTCTCTCTCTCTCTCCTTACCAGGTTCTCTAGGTTTGGCTTCTTTCATGTCTCACTGCCATCCCCATCTTCCTGCTTCCATTGTAAGGCCCTAATATGCACTCTTGGTAAATTTCTCCTAAGTCTTGGTGCCAGTCTGCTTTACTCACTGTTGGCCCCTCCGGTCCCATTGGTGGCTAGAGTCATGGTGACAGGAGAAGTGGAGACAATTAGGGTTTTCACTCAACAGTCCTGTATACCCAACTTAAAAAACACATCTATTCTTCAGAAGCAAGAAAGACGAGGTAACATACCCACGTGGAACTACACACAGCCCTACCAGATTCCTTCTCCTGTAACACAGCTCTTGTACTCAAGCCATTGAGACTATCGCCCTTGCTTATTAGGTTTACAAACGCACATTTAAGACTGTGCTGTGTGTGAACCTTATTTTTGCTTCTTTCCTAGTTATAATCCACATTCCAATTTAGCAGGACTAAATTGTCTAAATGTGTCTTGTTCTCTGAAGATCCTGTGACTTTCCCACTTCCCAACTCTGCTCTTCCTGGGCTTTCTGCCTTTATATTTCTGCCTGTGGAAATCCTTCTTACTCAAGGTCTGTTTCAGGATCACTCCTTCCTTTGAATCCTAAATGAAGAATTCTGCTAGGATTACTAATCAAATAGTTATAAAATGTACTAATTTTGAATTTCAGAAAAATAGTTCATTAACATTAGAACTTAATAATCTATAAACTTTTTTCTCCTCTCCATATAGCTTTCAAGTGTCCTTTGGGATAGAGAGCGATCAAGCTTTTACAGCTTGACAAGTTCAAACATCAGTAAATGGGAATTAGATGATTCTTCAGAAAAACAAGCACATAGTTGGGATATAAATAGAGTCCTGAAGGAAAACATTATTGATGCTATCTGGGTAAGGAACGGTAACATTCTTCTCTGTAATTTTCATTTATGTGAGATTGCTAGTTCCTTTCGTTGTTGTATTTATTAGAACACATTTCAGTGTGATACACAAAGTTTTAGCCATCAGATAAGCTGAAATGGAGTAGTCAATCTTTAGAAGGATTGGAACTCACTGATTTATTTAACTTTTTAAATGCATACATTCATTCAATAACTGTTTGACTTACTGTGGATGAGGCACTTTAGTAGGTGCTGGGGATATAAAGGTGAAAAGAAATGATTCCTAAACTCAAAGAGCTTACATTATTGATATTTTCATGTAGGGATCTGAAAGTAACTATGAAGCTATTAAAGAAGGGGTCAACATTCGGTATTTGGATTTGAAGCAAAACTGGTAAGCAGTTAATTTGTCATGAAGAACATAGGAGTTGTTTGGAAAAACAAACCGATGTTTGTTATAAAATGATGAGCAGTCTTGCTATCTGTTTTTCGAATGCCTCTAATGCTAATCTTATACCGTTATGTCTTACTAAATCGTTTTGTGTTGTCTAGAGGTGCTAGTTCATTTGAGAAGTACAGGCAGTTGTCGGCCTTCCACTGTGTGCTCCATTAGCTGTCTGCCCTCAGCAGGGATCCTGTGTTCTGCTGTCACAGCCGGAGCCTCTCAGAGCCGCCTGCCCCGCTGCTGGGGGTCCTCCGTGCTGTCATTTTTCCCAACTCAGAGGAGACGCCGGGCGCTCTTCTCCAGCCCTTTTTCGGTTGCTGAAGGAGCTTTAGCCTGTGTTTGTGGCTGTATTGAATAAAGGAAGGATGGGGTGAGGTTTTGTCGTGGTGGTACAAGTTAGAACTCGGTCATGGTTTATACTCAGAGTGAATTTCCTCTTAGAAACGGTGCTCTAAATGGTGCTTAAGATCCCAGGTTAGGCTTCCCTGGTGGCGCAGTGGTTGAGAATCTGCCTGCTAATGCAGGGAACACGGGTTCGAGCCCTGGTCCGGGAAGATCCCACATGCCGCGGAGCAACTAAGCCCGTGTGCCACAACTACTGAGCCTGCGCGTCTGGAGCCTGCGCTCCGCAACAAGAGAGGCCACGATAGTGAGAGGCTCACGCACCGCGATGAGGAGTGGCCCCCGCTTGCCACAACTAGAGAAAGCCCTCGCACAGAAACGAAGACCCAACATAGCAATCAATCAATCAATTAATCAATCAATCAATAAATAAATCTTAAAAAAAAAATCCCAGGTTAGTCTGATAAAGCTACTTAATCCCATGTTATTGTTTAGCTTTAATACCAGAGACCATATGGAACTTAAAAACCATTTGTAATATGACTTCTGTGGCAGAGTTCATAATGAGTGCAAATACATGACCTGTAGTTTTTCAAAACACAACTTACCGGAAGTTAAGGACTATTTTTATGTGTTCTAGAGTAATTTAGTTTAGTAGAACAAATTCTACTTGTTTCTTGGCTTGAAGTTCTGCTGTTTAATTTTTCTCTCTTGGGCTATTGAGACTATCAGGATCCTTCTTTATAGTTTCTGAAAACCTCATATGTAAACTATCAAATAAGTAAAAATAATTTTTTACTTATTATATATATTTAATTTCCCAAAACAGTTTCATTAAATACAGTGTATCTTGTTTTCATTTAGCATTACCAGACCTTCATAAATTTAGAACTGCTGCCAGGACACAGCCCACTGTGGGTGTAGGATGCGGGAATGCGGACGATTTTTCATGTATAGTTTTCAGAATGGAGACCTGGGTTGAGAACAGAGAAACATGCTTAGGACTGGCTGTGCCGAGGCAGACCCTGGGCGCCTCCCCTGGTGCTGTCATGCTAACACAACTTGATTCTCGTGGGGCCTGTGAGATGCAGCTCTCATCCTCCTTCTGGGCCCCCTCCCCACCATAGCTCCAAATGACGCGGTCATCGCTCTTATGTATACTCTTGTTCCAGTGATCCGTGCAGACTGTTCCACGTCTGGGTGGGTCTTTTCTGTTTAAGAAGCACGTGTGTCTCCCTGATGCTTATTGCTCCTCCTTGATCGACTGCTCATTTTGGCCAGAGCTGCAACCTCGGCTCCTATTTGCGGTGAACAGCCTTATGAGTTCTTTTACCAGATTATTACTAATGCAAAGCTCAGGTAGCTTCATTCTGGATTTTTTGAAATCATAAATGTATTGCCCTGTATATACTCGCATAAAAATTTGTCAATTTAAAAAAGAATTTTTGTTTATTTATTTATTTATTTTGGCTGCACCGGGTCTTGGTTGCGGCACGTGGGATCTTCATTGAGGCATGCGGATCTTCTCTTGCGGCACATGTGCTTCTCTCTAGTTGTGGCATGCGGGTTTTCTCTTCTCTAGTTGTGGCGCACAGGCTCCAGAGTGTGTGGGCTCTGTAGTTTGTGGCATACAGGCTCTCTAGCTGAGGCACGTGAGCTCAGTAGTTGTGGCGCGTGGGCTTAGCTGCCCCACGGCGTGTGGGATCTTAGTTCCCCGACCAGGGATCGAACCCATGTCCCCTGCATTGGAAGGCGGATTCTTTACCACTGGACCACCAACGAAGTCCCTGTCCAATTTTTACTGATTTGCAGAATTGGTTATCTTCGTATCATCTTTACTACCTAAAATAGCTTCATGTTTTTTTAATCAGGAAGATTTTTTTTATAAAGATGTCAAATGAAACTGGTCCGAGCACCACTCCCTGAGGAATCCTCTGTTAGCTGTGTCTCCGGGCCTCGGGGGGCACCCCGTACCCCACGGCGGTCCAGTCTTTGGGGTGGCTTCAGTGTCGAGCCTCATCTGGGCGTGGCCGTCTCTCCCTCCCTACCTGGTGCGCAGTCTCTGCGGCCTCGCTCACTTCCTTCTTACGTGTCATCAGGAGCTCTTTAGGTCACTGCCAGTATGTTCAGATGTGGGCCAGTGTCCTTGAATTCTTCTCGGGAATTCAGGTAGAAGTGATAAGGTCTGGGGAGCTGGAGGAAGAGAACAGTGGAGAAGGGAAATGAGAGCCGCGTTAGGACTGCTTGGTTTGAAGTGCATGTCGTCCAGCCACTAGCTCGGTTTATTATTTTTAGTTGTCAGTAGAGGGTGCTTGCCACCCTGTTAATATTTCTGAGACTTGAACGAGAGTTGCTAAAAATGCTACTAAGTGTTTTAGAAGGGTTGAGATTAGAGACCATTTAATTGGTTGGGAGCAACAACTTTGGTAGACTTAAGAGGACCATATACAGTTTAAGATGGAAAAAGGTTTGTTTTTCACATATACAGCAACTTGAATATACAGCAGCAGTTCTATGATTGGTTATTAAAATTAAAAACAAAATGTTTTTCCTCTGTACAAAAGTAAGCTTTAAAGAACAGATTAGATCAGGGGTTGGCAACCTTTCCTGTGAAGGGTCCAAAACTATTTTATATTTTCAGGCTTTGGGGCCCATGTGGTCTTCACTGCAGCTCTTTTACTCTATCACTGGTAGCATTAAAGCATCCATAGACAACACATAACAAGTGGCGTGGCTGCGTGGCAGGAAAGCTTCATTTACAAAACCTCAACCTGGACTCAGTTTAGCCTGAGAGCTGCACTTTGCCAATCCCTGTATTTGATGATTTGTTGGTGTTTTTAAGTCAGATTTATTGAGTTATATTTTACATATAGAAAATACCTTGCACCCTTTTTAATGTATAATTTGGTGAGTTTTGACAAACGTGGAGTCATTTAACTAGAACCGCAATCAAGATACAGAACAGTTCTATCACTCCAAAAATTCCCTGGTACTCTTTTGTCAACCCCTCTCTCCACTTGCAGCTCCTGGCAACCATTGATGTATTTTCTGTCCTTATAGTATAAATGGAATCATAGGGTATAAAGCCTTTTGAATCTGACTTCTTTCACTTAGCATAATGCATTTGATATTCATTCAGTGGTTTCTTCCTTTTTACTGCTGAGTAGTAGTTCATTGTATAGATTTACCAGGATTTGTTTATCTATTCAGCAGTTGAAGGATATTGGGTTGTTTCCAGTTTTAGGCAGTCATGAGTAAAGCCACTATAAACACTTGGACACAGGTTTTTGTGTGAAGATAGGTTTTCATTTCTCTTGGGTAAATATCTAGGACTGGGCTTGCTAGGTCATATGGGAAATGCGTGTTTAACTCTTCAAGACATTGCCGGACTGTTTTCCCAAAGAGGCAGTAGATCTTTCTTTCTCACTGATTAGCGATGGGCTCCTGATTTTGGCAGCGGCGTGGCACCTGGCGGACAAGCCCTGTCTCGTCTATTACTCGCTGGTAACAGTAGAAGATAACGGCTACCAAATGTCAGATGCAGTGACTGTGGAAGTCACTCAGTATAACCCACCTTTTCAGGTAAGGTTTCCATCTGTAAGTTAAAGTACAAAGTGACAGTAACATGCTGAGTTTTTTTCCTAACCATTGCAGGGTCAGATTCTTTGAGAAATTCATCTGCAGAGCTTGGAAGTACATTTTATTTTATTTTTTAAAAAATCTCTGTATTGATTTATTGTTACTATTATTTTTGGCAGCTTGCGGGATTTTAGTTCCCCCGACCAGAGATTGAACCTGGGCCCTCGGCAGAGAAAGTGCAGAGTCCTAACCACTGGACTGCCAGGGAGTTCCTGGAAATACATTTTAAATAGCTAGTTTTTAGGCATTGCATTCTGTTTGCCATCTCATACTCAGTCCTTTGCTCAGCCTTAGCTAACGAGAAGTGAGGGTGGGAGCCCCTGACGGCGAGGAACGTGTTTCTCCTGCCGTAGCTCTGTGAAGGGACTTTCATTTCGGTATTACTGAGAAGAAAGAAAACACTGATGATGAACTGCAGGTGAAAAATAAGGAAGAAACCTGATATGAATTGGGCTTTGGTTTTGAGCCCTGTATACTACAGAAAAATCCCGTTTTTGCTCAAAGTAGGATTATATTTGTAGGTAACCACATTATATACTTGTCAAAGTTCATGTGAACGATTAAAAGGCAAGCTC
The DNA here is from genome assembly GCF_949987535.1 of Balaenoptera acutorostrata. Lineage (NCBI taxonomy): Eukaryota > Metazoa > Chordata > Mammalia > Artiodactyla > Balaenopteridae > Balaenoptera > Balaenoptera acutorostrata. Next base: position 71,684,208 of record NC_080079.1, on the reverse strand, counting down.
TCTAATTTTAAGCTCCTTAATAGCCATTGAACATTGTTGAATAAGTATGATGTTTTTGAGGAAGGGCCTTAACTGCTGTAAATTCAGTTCATTTAACCTTGTATAGTATCTAATTCTGTTGAACTCTTACTCTTAATATGATTTGTGTAGCTGAGTGCCGTAAGGAAATCTTTTAGTTTGGTCTTTTATTTCAAACAGAAATAAACCTTATGTGTTCTGATTATACAAGAAAAATATGCTCAGTGTTAAAATTTTTCAGACAGTGGGAAAGGGTATAAAGAACACAATTTGAGAATAAAAAAATTCCATGTTTATGTTATGTTTGTAAAATTCTTTTAATAAATGGAATATCCTTTTTGGCTTTTGCTAATTTTATGATTTAATTAGGTCTTATTTCTATTTTTAATTCCATATATGAACAAATTAACTCAGTTTTCTTGTGCTTGATATCTGGACAGTGAAGAAAAAGACAATATTTATCAGGGGTCGTTTATAAAATAAATTTGTCAATTCTAAAATAAATAATAAACTAATCCTTTTATTTTCGTCCTCACATTTGTTACAGGCATTTAGTTAAAATCTTATCACCATGGAAACGTTTTCAAGCTTTGCTAATTATTTGCAACTCAGCAAATGATCTCTGTAATTGATGTTTATAAACTTATTCTGTCATGTTTTGTAAATCATCTGATGGGTAGTGTTTAGGTTTTCACAAGGATAATCAATGAATTATTTTATCATTTTTATGAGCGTACAAAAGTGTGAATTATAAGATCATACAAACAAGTATTTTTGTTTCAATTATGATTAAATGTAATCTTAACTTTAATTTTCAGTCTGAAGACTTGATTATATGTCAGTTGATGGTCCCAAACTTTTCAAACCAGACTGCCTATCTGTATACTGAAAGTGCTGTCTACGTATGCTCCACAGGAACTGGGAAGTTTTCTCTTCCTCAGGAGAAAATCGTCTTCAATACACAAGGTAGGGTAGTGGTTTTAGAAGCTAGGATTAGGGAACTCATTAGTCATTCTGAGCAGTTTTTGTTCTCTTTCCGTAAACTTTGCTTCAAGCATGATGCCTGTGACATTCAATACCACACCTACAATAGCTGAAAGACTGGAAGGGTGGTGGAGTTCCCAAACTGATATATTTATGGGCAAAAAATAGTAACGTTTTTCCCAGAAGAGGCCAAGAAGAAAAGAACTGATGCTAACAGAAGTAATTGCTTGTTCCTGGTCAGTAAGAGTGACTTATTCTGAGTTGATATTCTTTAAATGTTTGTCCAGACCCCTGGGTGAGAAGAATCCCAGGTGCTGGACTAATGCAAGGGGGCTGGAATTGGCGGGGAGGTGTGGGTAATGGGGGGAGCCAGCCAGGAGTGACAAACACCAAGCGGACAGTCTCATCAGGGTCTTTATCTTAAGGGGCAAAGGCCAAATCCATGTGAGGCAGCAGGGTGGAACCTCGGTTCTCTAGTCCCAGCACCAGAGCCTTGACTGGGTGCGTGGGATGCTGTTAAGACTCCAAGAGAGCTTAAACCTTTTCCTTCTGCACTGGCTTACTCAGTAAGTCAAGGTAGGGTTGGCAAGCTGTACTCTGAGTCTCGCAGAAGGGATGATTTTCTTGTTTGGTGCTCTGTACCCACTACTCTTGCAAGGCACAGTGAAGGACACAGCCTACCACTCCAGATAGCGGGGAGCCTTGACTTTTGACGCGGGATTACAGAGTAGGAGTAACACGGCAAAGGATATCACCAGGATTTTCTTCTGGGAGGTGGATTTAGGAAAGTACTTTTTGGTTATGTCTATCTGATCGTGTATTTTTCTTTCTCTTAGGAGATAGTATTTTAGGAGCTGGTTCCTGTGGGGGCGTTCCTATCCTTTTTTCTAGAAACAGTGGATTGGTGTCGATTACTTCAAGGGAAAACGTGTCCGTATTGGTAGAAGACCTTGAGGATTCCCTGGCATCTTCAGTTGCTGGACCAGGCAATGAGGTAACGTGGTTTCATACGATTTTTTTTTTTAAGTATAGTTGGTTTAAAGTGTAGTTGATTTGCAAAGGATTCAACCATTTTTATCAGGATATTTCCCACAAATGTTTAAAAGTCAGACACTTTTAAAAGAGTTGTGATGAAGACATTAGTTCTTTTATCTCTCTCATCGCTTTTGTGCTTTTATTCAGAAGCGACTACTTGTAAGTCCTTCAGCTGTTTCTTTTGGTGTTTTCCTCCACATTTCTAAGTAATATGCGTGTATTGCTGTCTCTCATTCACTAATTCTCGTCGTCTGTAGATCTCCTGTCATGGAAGATGAGGGCTTGGGGTAGCCTGCACTCCTCTCTCTGCCTTTATCATCCCAGTATACATTTTTCCCATTATAATGGCAGTGTGAACGTTGTTGATAGTCCAGAGTGAAGCAGTGTGCTGATTACATCTCCTTTAGTGTGCAACTGTGTGCGATTCTTGGAGTGGACTAATTTCCTATTCGCTTACTTTCCTTTGATATCTGGCTTAATCTTCCCACACCCTCCAGCAGCTCCGTAGGCGCCTTTCCGTAAAGCTTTGCCCAGGGTCACGTCTCTAGAGAAGCCCCTTGCCTGCTGTCTGCCGGGAACTGCCTGGCCCCGCGCTGCACGGGTTTGCCCGGCCTCCTCCCTGCTCTGTCACTTGCTGCTCCTCCTCCTGCTTTGCATCTTTGTGTGTTGCAGTTGGAACCGCAGATGTGTGGTGGTTGTGTTTCTTTTTCTTCTTTTTCTTCTGGGATGATTTTTGAGGGGAGAGTGGGGAAAAAAAACATCATTTTTTTTTTTCCTGTCATCTTGAATTCTGAAATACCCTGATCCTTAAAAAAGATTTTTATCATTCTTTTACAGGAGGCTAAAAATGAACACTGTTTGGGGTAATTTCCATTTGAATAGTATGTAAAATATATAGACTGTGTAATTCAAAATGAAAATGATTTGATACAGGTTCAACAGAAAGTAACTTTTTTTTTGTTTTACTTTTATTCTTTTGGATTCATGTGGTTTTCATAATACTGCTGTATGTTCTGAAACTGTCTTACAGTATTCCATTTCTTTTAAATTTCTCTAAGTTTTTCTTTAAGACTGAAATCAACCATTATGCTTAGAAATATACTTTGTGATGAGTTGTATAAGGGTAAGCCTATAAGAAGGTTGTGTTGTGATGAAATCTCCAAATGATTTTACTCACAGTATAATCCCTGAATTATATATACATTTTCTATAGGACTTTAGTTGATCATTTGGTGTGTTTTATCTTGTTTCAATAAATGTCTTAAGTATCAATATATAAACCATTGGTATAGAGAATATGGCAAACAGCTGTGTGTCTGTACTGTTGCTCTCATAGGTGGGTCCAATGTTTAGTCCAATAACTAAGAATATTCTTATACCTTCACCTCTAAATTATAGTTTGTTATTTTACAGAGTGTGGTTTTTGACACCTCTACCAAGAATGAAACTATTGCCCGGGAAGATAAAACCAAATTGCTAAAAGCTGCTTTTCTGCAATACTGCAGGTATAACAAGTTTTTAAAATTACTGCTCTTTTGATGTCCGAGGACACATGTTACTGACATATGCTGCTTATTTGTTAATTAGTGGGAGGGAGTTGGAGGAGTGAAGCCATCAAGGAGAAGATGTTTTTCTGAGCTTTAGCACTTTAACAAACTCTTGTTCTGAACTTGGTATCCGCAGGAGGGTTCCAGCTAGGCTGGGAAAAACCTGGTGTAACACAGCCTCTCCACTCGATGGAAACAATGTCCCACTAGAAATGGTGGTCATGAAGACAGCTTGCAAGCCTGCTTTATATATAATGTGAAGGCAGTGAAGTTGCTTACAAAGGTTTATCATCGCTGTTGTAAAGGAATTAGGCTTGGCCTGTTGGTTGAGTTCTGCTGTGTAGAAATCACCATAGAACTCAGTGGCTTATTTAATACAGCTTCTGGCCCTGGGTCTGGTTGTTTGGGGCTGTGCTGGGGTGGCAGTTTTCCTGGTCCTGCCTGGGCTCGCGCATGGTCTGTGGTCAGCAGCCAGCTGTCTGGTTACACTTGCTCCCGTCTGGGGACCCTGGCTGGTCAGCTCTGTCTGCCTCATGTGGCATCTCTTCCTCTAGCAGGCTGCCTTGGCCTGCTCACAAAGCTCAGGGTTCTGGAAGTGGAAGAGAGGAAGGCTTGCTGCACAAGTGCTCTTCGAGTCTCTGCTTGGTCACATTTGCTAATATCCCGTTGGCCCCAGCGAGTCCCGGGGTGAGGCCCGGTGGAAGGACGCTCGCAGGAGGGTGTGCGCGGGGTGGAGGAAACAGCTGCACTCGCTCTGTCACACTTGCTGACCCTATACAGCCATTTCAGTTCGTCCTACACACACATTCTGCATGTTCTGTTTCTGGTACCTTCCATTTATATTGGAATGAATACTCAGGAAAATTGTGATCCAGCCCTTGCTCTGTCCCTGATCAGCTGTGTGAGACTTTGGACAGATTGCTTAATGTTTCTGGAATTGGGGTTTAGCGGATCTTTGTTTTGAAGAAATATTCAGACTTTACTGCCTCCATTTTCCCCGCTCTCAGCTCATGGTCCCGTAATTGCACTCCTAGTGGTGTCTGGTGCGTGGGAGCTCCCTCTCACAGAAGGGACACCCTTGAGACTTCGCAGTGCGTTTACAGGTTGAAAATTCTCTGCCATCGTAGGGATGGTCTACTGAGCTTAATTTCCTGTCCAGAAGAGGGCAGTTTGTTTGTTTCTGTTTTTAAATAGTATTCTTTTAATCTTGTTCTGTTGCATGGTGTTCAGTCTGACTGCCAAGATTTGGATTAATGCTATGATTTTATCTTGTATAAATTTATCCTTTAATTAACAGTTCTGTCAGACTTGTGGCATCTCAACATTTAAATGGTAATGGAGTCACTGTACTAGTTTCCTGTGCCTGCTGTAGTGAATTGCCACAAACTGGGTGGCATAAAACAATAGAAATTTATTCTGTCACAGTTCTGGAGGCCAGACGTCTAGAAGGACGGTGGCAGCAGGGCCGTGTACCCTCTGAAGGCTCTGGGGAAGGGTCTTCGCTAGCCTCTCCCTTAGCTCCTGGTGATTGCGGGCAGTTGTTGGCTTTTCTTGGCCACGTACGCCTCCCTCCAGCTGTCTCTATTGGCATCTGGCCTTCTTCCCTGTGCATCTGTCTTCACGTGTCCTGATGATGACACCAGTCGTTGGGTTTAGGGCCCACCCTAATCCAGTATGACCTCATCATAAATTTAGCTGATCGTATCTTCAAAAACCTTATGTCCAGATAAGGTCACGTGCTGAGGTTCTGGGTGGACTTGGGTTTGGGGGAACACTATTCAACCCAGTATAGTCATTTCTAAATGTTTTACTGGGGAAGATGACTAAGTACGAAAAGCGGTCCCTGACCTCAAGTGCTCAGAGCGTAGTAACCTCAGGACCGGTGTTACTGGGCTTCTAACACAACTGTGCCTTCTACTTATCCTGTTTAGCATAAAGTGCCCTGAGGTTAGCAAGTAATCATTTCTGCGGTGGTACCAGCCAATAGTCTGAAACAATTAGCCTCTTCACAAATGCGATCACGGAGCCTTGAAAGCGGCATTGCTCAGCCTTCTCACTGCTGACGTTTGAGGCCGGACGGTCTTTGTTGTGGGGCCGTGCTGTGCGCTGTACCGTGTTCAGCAGCGTCTCTGGCCTCTTCCCGTCTGACGCCGGCAGCCTCCTTCCCCCCAGCGCGTGGCAGCCAGAGTTATTTTCGGGGGGTCAGAGCTGCTGGATAGAACTCTCAACTGTTATCCAGTCAGGTTTTTGCTAAGGTAATATTACTATTTTCATAGCATGGTTTCTTTGAAATTAATTTTTATATTGTTTTGATTTTCATTTTACTTAATAGAAATATAAAAGCTTTTGTTCACGAGAGTTTTAAGAAACTTAGTCTTTTGGTTAAAATAGCTCATTATCGAGTGATCATGCCATAGTCCACTGTGTATTCCCATGACCTCTAGCATAACTAGGTTTCCGGCTTCCACCTTGCCTTTAACGCTTTGCGGCAGTTTTTCTGTGTTTCTCTGGTCGGCTCTGTCTCCTGTTCTGCGGAGACCATTTCAACCCTTTCCTCGCCTCCTCTGCCTTCCCATTTCTCTGCCCCTTTCCCCCCGAGGCAGCTGACTCAGGCTCCTGTTCCACAGAGATAGTAGAAGCCATCAGAGGACAACTCCCTGTCCTTAGCGCCCACAAACTTACCTGCATCCCGACTCCTCTTCCCCTTTCCCTCTCTGGGGAGTAGGAGGAGGTGTTCTTCTTCCTAAGGTCAGTCTCTCTGCTCTGAGTGCCGTGGCGTCCTGTTTCCCTTGAGACTGTACTCTCTCAGTTACTCCCCTTCTACATCTTTGACCCTGTGCTGGCCTCTTCTCATCAGCTGTTAATCGTATTTAATCTGCCATTTTTAAAGAAGACCGTCTTTGACTTTCCCCCCTTTGAGCCGGCACCTCTTCTGCTCGTCCCCGTTTATAGCTAAGCTGCCTGAAACCTTGTCTCCAGTTGTTCTTGTCGTCCATATCTTTCTCTTTCTGCTCCCTGCACCGTCTTTCCTCCTTCCTTGGCTTCATTTGCTGAAGAAGCACAGCCCTGCCTTGCTCTGGGCCATTACATACAAATGAAGAACGTTCAGAAGCAGTTGTGTGTTCCACAGGAACCTAGTTGTAACACATCTGAGACTGTGCTTGGCTTCCCCAGAGCTTATTCTTTCTTTCCTAGCCCCTGTTCCAGTGGCAGGTCCTAGCAGCCACAGTCAGTTGTTCAGTCATCCTTACACAGCAGACCCAAGCGATGGCCAGAATTTCCCGCCTGTGTCTCTTTCTCAAAGCTGTCTGCCTGTCTCCTTCGCTGCTGCAGCTGCTGCTGGTGGAAACGCCCGTCCTCTCTTGCCTGGATAGATTTCTGCAGTAACCTCCTCACTGGATTTTTCTCTCTTCTGTCTGACGCCCCATCTCCATAGCATAGTTAGAATGATCTTTTAAAAATAGAACAGATCGCGACATTTCCTTCTAAGCTCAAACTCCGTCACATGCTTTCTGAGACCTTCTGTGCTCTGCCCTTTGTTTCTAAGAGGTGTGCCTTGGACCCTTCTTCCCTCTCTCCTCACTGGGTGATCCTCTCTCCCCCAGTGCTTCCATTCTCTGCTGGGATGCAGGCGCACTTCTTAGAGGTCTGCCTTGGACCCTTCTTCCCTCTCTCCTCACTGGGTGACCCTCTCTCCCCCAGGGCTTCCGTTCTCTGCTGGGATGCAGGCGTACTTCTTAGAGGTCTGCCTTGGACCCTTCTTCCCTCTCTCCTCACTGGGTGATCCTCTCTCCCCCAGGGCTTCCGTTCTCAGCTGCGATGCAGGCGTACTTCTTAGAGGTGTGTCTTGTGCTCTACGCCGCTGTGTGCCCCTCCCACACTCACCCCAGCCTCCCTGCGCCTCTTCCTCCAGGAAGTGTGCCCCGCCCCTTGGGGGTTTTGGTTTTCCCTCTGTGCGCTATGTGGCCTCTGCTCTTTCCCTGTCTAGTGTGTGTGTGTAACTGCTTCTTTAATGATCTGACTCCTCACGCCACTGTATACTTTGTGAAGTCTTAGGACTGTGTTCTGATGTTTTGTTTATTGTTCTGTCTTCAGAGCCTGCGTATTAGCAGTGTTCAACATATATCTGTTGAATTAATGAATGCATAATTGTCTCCCTTTTAAATAAATGTTATTAGAAGTAATAAACTTTGGGCTAACATATGGGACTTTTAATTTCACAGTTAACTTTTTCATGATGAGTTTAATCCTTTTTTTTTTTGATTTTTATTGGGGTATAACTGCTTTACAATGGTGTGTTAGTTTCTGCTTTGTAACAAAGTGAGTCAGCTATACATATACATATGTCCCCCTATCTCCTAATACATTTACTTTTGATACTTGTGTTTTCTGATTTTCTTTCAGAAAAGATTTAGGTGGTGCTCAGACGCTGGTTGACGAGCTGTTCTCCTCTCACTCTGACTCGGACTCCGACTGTGAACTGGACAGAGCTGTTACCCAGATCAGCGTGGACCTGGCGGACGACTACCCTGCTTCCGATCCGCGGTGGGCCGAGTCTGTGCCCGAGGGTAGCGGCATCCTAATTCTGATGTTACGGGGAAGGATATGCTGGGTCTTTTGTTCAGGCGTTTCTCAGTGTAGGGACATCCTAATTCCAGTGATACGGGGAAGGATATGCTGGGTCTTTTGTTCAGGCGTTTCTCAGTGCATATTTTTTATTTTCTGAAGCAATTTAATATTAATTCAGTATTTTATAAAAGTTGTAACTTTCCTTATGGTAGATTTTGAAAAGGGCTCAGAACAGGGAGCTCCTGGATGGTCTTAGTGGTTAGGATCTGGAGCTTTCACTGCCATGGCCCGGGTTTAGTCCCTGGTCGGGGAACTGAGATCCCGCAAGCCATGCGGCACGGCCAAAATAAGAAAAATAAAACCACCTCATCTATTTTACATACATACATGCATACATACATAAAGGGCTCAGAACAGGTCTACATAGTAGAATAGAAACTGAAGAAACACTGGAGCAAATCCTACATGTTCTGTCAGAACAGATTAATCAGCCCTACTTAGCTTTCTCAGCATTTTATTTCTAAAAGGAAATTGGTGGCATAGGTAGGCATTTGACACTTGCCCCAAATTAAATGATAATTTTAGCATAACTACTGAATTTGGCTAATGGAAATTATGTGCTTCTCTAAGAGCAGCAGTGGTCAGATCTCAGCCTGTAGAAGTGGGCATGTGTCCTCCTGTTCGCCCTGGGTGACTGTCCCTCTTACCCTCCATGCAGCGTCGGGGCACTCGGGGGTTCCCAAGGACCATGGAACTGTCACAAACATCCTTCCTCTCCCTAATTTCCTGCCTACCAAGCAATTCTTGTTAGAGTCTTAGGAAGAAAACATCAGTGCTCACCTTCTTTCTTTGACTATTTTGAGCTGTCAAGCTTAGAATGATACGAGTGATGAAGCTAATAATAACGTATTTGTGTTTTGAATAAATACGGTATGAATTGTGTCAAACCCCCAAAAGTTTCGTCTAAATTTTTAACCTCTTGGGTAATGTAATTAATAATTGCATTGAAAGGTTAGTGCTTTCCTTTTGTATAGATTTTTCTTAACTTTTAATAGCAGTGCTTTCTGTCAAGCCAGTGTATTATGTTTTTGTCTTGCTATTGTGTTTCGCCAGAAGCACCTGGGTTCAGCAATACGTCTTTGATTATTCTCCACCAGCTCGAAGACAAGATGAAAGCCCATTCTTTCCTTATGGACTTCATCCACCAAGTAAGCCTCCCAGTTGCTGTGAACAGGGATGGCCGGGCACCTGGCTTTATTGTGCCTTTTGTGGCTCGCTCCAGGACAGTGGGAGACCCTTTCTCACTAATTCTGAGGTGTTTCATTGGGTGGGCCATGACTAGTGTTGTCCATTTTCTTTGCTGACTTAAGTAAATAATTCCAGGGCTGTGTGGAGGCCTGTTACTACAAGAGTCAAAGCTGCTTTGAAAATAGGATAAAAAGGAGAAAAATAGTGTATTTCAGCAGAAATGTTATTTCAGCTTTTCTTGTTACATCCTATGATACCCTGCTTTTCATTCGGATTTCCTGTGTGCTTTTATATAAAACTTAGGTTTTCCCGAGTTGATTTTGTATTATTAGAAAGACAGTGAAGAATCTGAAGGCGGTGACAGGTTTTTCTATGTGGATGTTTAATTTCGAGGTGCTATTAGCATCAAATACTCATTTAAAGTATTCTTTTTTTTAAAAAAAATAATTTATTTATTTATTTAGGCTGTGTTGGGTCTTCGTTTCTGTGCGAGGGCTTCCTCTAGCTGCGGCAAGCAGGGGCCGCTCTTCATTGCGGTGCGCAGGCCTCTCACTATCGCGGCCTCTCTTGTTGCGGAGCACAGGCTCCAGACGCACAGGCTCAGTAATTATGGCTCACGGGCCTAGTTGCTCCGCAGCATGTGGGATCTTCCCAGACTAGGGCTCGAACCCGTGTCCCCTGCATTGGCAGGCAGATTCTCAACCACTGCGCCACCAGGGAAGCCCCAAAGTATTCTTTTTTTTTCAGGGGTAAGGGAATTCCCATTTATATTGAGCCTAATAATAGAAAATGTTTTTGCTGCTAGACAGAGTTGTTACACAAAATCACCCATCCTTACCTTGTTGATCAGTTGTGGCTCCCAGGCATAATCCAAAAGAATTAATTTAAATCCATTTTTGCATATTTTTTCCCAGAATCAGTATGCCTCCTTGTTAAAGAGACTGAAGTCAGTGCCACCTAATAGAACCTTCTGTGGTGATGGGACTGCCCTGTGGCTGTGCCGCCCAGCATGGCAGCCTCAGTCCTGTGTGGCTGCTGAACACTTGAAATTGCTGCTGCTGATGAGGAACTGAAGTTTTCTAAATTTAAATTTAATTAACTTAAAGTCACCACTTTGCTGGATAGTGGCTACCTTATTGGACAGTGTGGTTCTAGAGGATTCCAGAAATACCTTGGTTGTTTCTAATACCTCATTCTGCTTCAGTTTTAATGCACGGTCTGGCTCCAGTCTGCTCTTACTGTCTGGGCAAGAGAACTTTATTTGTTCAGTGAGTCTTTTCTTAGTGTTTTAGGTGGGCTACAGATCAATGGGGAAAAAACATGTTTTCTCCTGATGTAATTGTCAGGTGTTATCAGTTAACTCTTAATACATAACAAATACCCCAGGATGTGGTGGGTTAAAACAACTGTGGGTTAGCAGGACAGTTCTTTGCTGATTTCCCCGGGCCCTCTCCTTGAACTGCATTTGGGGTGGGCTGAGCTGGCAGGTCCCCAGGCGTCTCTCGTCTGACTGGCAGTCGGTGCCTCCGTCCGCTGGGGCCTCTTGGTTCTCCCCCACTTAGTCTCATCCTCCTCTAGGCTGGACTGGCCTCCTGTGGTCTCCAGGCGGCGCTTCAAGGGGATGAACTTAGAAGCTGTAGGCTTCAGACGTCACATATTATCACTTCCACCAAAGCGACGTTGGTCGAAGCAAGTCACAAGGCCAGGCCAGATAAAAGGGATTGGGAAATTGATTGTGCCTCTTGATGGGAGGAGTGGCAAGGTCACGTTGCAGAAGGGTGTGCGTGCTGGGGTGGGAGGAGTCCGTGGCCCTCACATGCCACACTGCGGGGACGCTAAGTTATGGGGGGGGGGCGCGAAGGTGGGGAGCCATGGAGCTGGAGCCGTTGCGGCATCTCTTGGCACAGCCTCCCTGGGCCTCAGACCCTCGTGGAGTCACACAGCTCTTGGCAGCAGCGTCCGTTGCGAGGGAATGTCTAGCCAGATCTAAAAATCCCAGTCTGCCTGTGCCTTTATATTTCCTTTAATATTTAGAGCTTATGTCATTGAAAGGTTTACGTTAATAATCAGGAAAAATGTACAACTGGATACTTGAATATAAGGAAATAATTCTGAATATAAAACTCTTCTCCTCAAGCCAGAAATGGGCATCAAGCAAATCAGAGGCAGCTGATGCAAAGGGCCAGAGACTGCCCCCCCCACCCTCCCCATGGCTTTAGGGTTCTGGAAGATGGAGGCTGCTGAGTTTCTAGTTCTGAAGGTCTGGAGTCTAGGGGAGTTGATCAATGTAGCTAGAAAAGAACAATTTTATGATGTTGATAACCATAAACAATAATTTGAGGAATAAGATAGGTAGAGACAACAGTAGTTGACCCTAATCTTAGAACAGGAATGTCTGTACTTTCTTACAGGTGTAAATGGCCCTGGCTGGAGAGAGAGAGAGGGAGTGTGTGTGTGTGTGTGTGTGTGTGTGTGTGTGTGTGTGTGTGTGTGTGTGTGTGTGTTAGGAACAGCCCCAAAGACCAATAGACGGAGGTCTTTCTGGGGGAGGATGGGGCCAGCATCTCTGTACCCAGTGAGCTGCTGGTGGAAATGTGACTGCGTTCTCCTGTATGTTACTGTGAATGCTTTCTAAGAATACGTGTTCGTCTTGTCACAAGGTCGGCTTGTTTGGACGTCTCGGCACTTTTCCAGTGAGAGGGCTGCCGATGGCCACACGGCTGCTGCTCTGTGAACACGCCGAGAAGCTGGCCGCCGCCATCGTCCTCAAGAACCACCACTCGAGGCTTTCCGACCTTGTGAACACAGCGATACTGATGGCTTTAAACAAGAGGGACTGCGACATCCCGTGCAACCTGACCCCCGCAGACGTCTTCTTCAGAGAGGTGAGATGAGACCCGTCCTCCCCTTAGTGCGGCTCTGGAGCGCCGTGCCATTTACGGAACGGGCCCCCGGCGAGGAAAGGATTGAGGACAAAAGAGCTCCTTGAAGTTTTAAATTGGACTCCATGTTTTCTGGGTAAATTATCCCTCAGAAGTATCACTCATTTATCGCTTTCCCTGTAAGTTAGGGCTTGCAAAGATGACTACAGAGTCTTCCCTCTCACGTCTGGATGTTTTCCTCGTGTTTCTCCACACCACGTCTTGACTCTGCCCCGGAGGGCGTCTCCGTGGTGGGCTCCCCTGGCCCCCGGCTTCTGTTGTTCTGATGAAGGTGCAGCACCGTCAGGTCAGAGCTTGGAGCTGCCGTCCCCCGCTTCCTTCCTTGCTGCTTCCACCTGTTTGCTGTGCCTGCTGTCCGACCAGGCTCCTCTCAGGCCGCCCTCTCCGCCCCTCCAGCGACTGCTCTGTCCCAGTGCCCCTTCAGGCCTGGACCTAATCGTGGCTCCCCGTCTTGCTAGCCCGGGGCTGCACCATCCCGCCTTGGTCCCCTGACTCCCGCCCACATCTTTGTAAACAGTCCCTTCAGTAATCTCTCCTCAGCTGCCCGCTGGGATCCTGCTCGACACCTCACTTTTAAAGTCAGATTTATTTTCAGAGGAAAAGAAGAACCTGCTGTAAACTTGGGAGGGAGAAAAGATGAAGGTGCTGGCCAGCTGGTGGCAGCCGGACGCTGGTCAGAGCACACAGCTCTGGTACCTGAGTGACACCTCACAGCCTCATGAAAGGCAGGGCTGACTTCCCCGTCTCCCTTTACAGGTGTTGACGCCAGGACCCAGGGGCCGGTTGACCCAGCTGAGACCCTGGCTCTGAGCCGCCGTTCAGCAGGCTGTTTTGGGGGTGCTAGTCAGTTGCTTCAGGAGTCTATAGCCCTTCACTAGGGCTGTTCCTTCTCCCTCTGTGGCATTGTCTGAGTTTAGAAGCAGTGCTCGCTCTTCCCCCAGCTCTGTGGGATTTGGGATTGTTTTTTTGCATTTGGGAAACTTTTCTGTCTGGTGCCTCTAATTTTATCTCCTTCCTCTTGCAGTCTGGCTGTCATCTAGCATCTAACAGCCTGTGCCAAGGGTCTCTTCTACTCTGAATATTTGATGTACTGCAACCAAAAATAAGGCACTGAACTATGTTCAGTTCTGTTGACTCCATAAATGTATTTAGTTTGAAGAAGGCCTCATTTTTATGCATTTGGGCTTTTTTTCTAGGGAATGTAAGGCAAAGCACTTTTCTGTTTTATTTTGTTTTTTAATCAAGTATACCTGAAATCTGAATGAAAAAAAAGAGAGACAAGTCACCTCAAATTTCATGATCTAACCAAACTGTTGTCATTTTTGTGTCCTTTTTTGTCTTTATTCATACATAATTTTACATGATAAAGTTTTTGTTTTTCTTTTTTAATTATTAATGACGAATTGAGCAAGAGCCTGGTTCCTTTTTCTGCTTTGGATCAAAGTGCAAAGCATACTAGTTAATTAAGTATAAGTACATTTTTCCAATTAACTGGAAAAAAAAAGGGTCTGGGAATTATCAATTGGATGAATACATAATTCATGATTAGCACCGTAGGAATATGATAGGGAAAAAAAAAAACTAAAAATGTGATTGGTTCCTCAAAAGAATGCTCCATATGGAAGATAGTAATGTTTAAGACTGTTTACATCACCATTTATCTTAATTTCTCTTTACATTTACTGGTCTTAAGCTTCCTTTGGGTGAAGTTCTAAAGGTCCTCCCACATGGCATAACCATAATAAAAAGAGAGAGCTGAAGAGGGTATGCATGTGTTTAGCGAAAAAATATGTATCAATTTTTTTTTTTCTTTTTACCTGTCCATCCACTTGGGAGTGGTAAATTACATTACAAACAGGTATGCATTTTAAGAGAAGAGCTGGTTAACCCAAGTCAGGCTCTGATTGGTGGGCTGTGTAGAGGAGATGCGATCTCACAGCCCTGGATAGAAGGTAAAATAATACAGACTCTGCTTGAGGGTTCACCCTCCACCTGTCGCCAGTCTGGAAGGAGCCCCCACACCTCCTGGGGCTCTGTAAAGCGAGTTAACTGCTGCAGAACAGGCCCTCAGCAGTGTTGGTATAGCTTATGAGCAATGTTTGAAACCACTGAACATGTCACTCACGTGGTAAGGCTGTCTAGCAAGTGTCTTGGCATTTTATTTGCTTTTATATTATTTCTTGCCTTTTATATCACATATGCTTTCATTATCTTTTTCACATTAACAGTGTAAAAAATTCTTACAGATTCAAAGTGCCAGAGGTTTCTTGCTAGGGCTGTTAGGATGCCTTTGACTGACATCAGAAATACTAAAGGAAGAAGAGTGATTTTGTTTGGGCTCCACTGTGCATGTGTTTATGAATTGTTCCTTCAACTAGTTTGTAAGCTCCTTGAGGGCAGCAAATCTAATTTCCATTTCTTCTTATCTCTGAGTGTTCAATGCTATGCAAACTCTAAATGCCAAGTAAATATCCACTTGATAAATAAAGGGGGAAAAGCTTAACTGTGGGCTGAAACTGGAAACAAGTGTTTCACTGCTTAACATTTTTGCACAGTTACCTTCATGTGTTAATTAATGACAAAAAATAGAACAGTTACAAGTTATGTATTTAGTTAGTTTCTATGTAGCTACTGCTGTTCTACAAACATTTCTATTATGCCTAAAGAAAAGAAGTTCTTCAAAGAAAGAAATTAGCAAGTTCATTGGTTGGATAACTATTTTAATCCATTAGTTCATTCGTTTAATTCATTACTTTGGGGTCTCGCATTGTTATGTGACATCATTTGTAGCCTAGTACTATTTAAAGGTGGGATTGAGCCCTCGTAGCTATAATAAACAAATATTTCAGTTACTTGATATTTAAATAAAAAATCTACCGGCTACCAATCCAGAATTTGCTTGTTTATCAGACTCAGTTATTTGGGCTCTCTACCTTTTAAAGTTAGGAGAGTCTCACTTTTCTTGGTTTTTGAATTTGTTTTCATCACTGACCGTACCTTTGACTACTGAGCAGAGGGTGTGACTTAGTGAGGAAAGCCTGCTGAGTCGATTCCAGGCAGCTGTAATTGTCACCCATCAGCATGGTTTCTGTTGCTAGTAGGTGCTGTCTCTGTCCTCCCTCAGGTGTCCCAGGTGGATACCATCTGTGAGTGTTTACTGGAGCACGAGGAACAAGTCCTGAAGGACACGTCCTTGGAATCAGTTGAATGGGCGGAGGTGGTGATCGGTGTGAACAGTATTCTCAAGGTACAAACGCACGGTGAAGATACCAGCAAATCAAAGCCCAGACTGCGGATAGAGGAGAAAGTGGTCTCCATACTCCTACTTTGCGTCACCAGTAATCCTTAATGGTTTAGCCATTTGTTAATTCCAAAAAGTTAGGAAAACCTCAGTCATTTTATCAGTCAGTTAATATACATTTGAGTGTTTGCCTTGTGCATGTTAAAAGTTTCTATTTGGTAGAATAAACCTTTTATTTGGAGAAGGACATGTATGTCATTGCAAATGTATTAATGTTACTGTAACTGTCTGCTTTTTAATTACACAAAAGCACACTACTTATTGATTAAAATGTTTCATTTAATTTTAGCTCATGGACTTTATAGTAATGGTTTTCCTAGTTCAGTTACCATAGTTTTCTAAAACTGAAGTTAAACTATAGAGTAAAACAAATTTCAAATGCAGAGAGAATCAAAAAGTAGTCCTACAGGCCTGTGCCGAGTAATTTTTTGTAATAATAGACTTGAGGTTTCAGAGTATCTTAGAGATCCCGGGATCCCTCGCTTCCTGCATGTGATAACACATTTCATTTTCCAGGACATGCTGCAAGCTGCTAGTCACTATCGACAAAATAGAAGCTCCTTGTACAGAAGAGAAGAGCCACTAGAAAAAGAACCTGAGTATATTCCATGGACAGGTGAGATTGCAAGCACTGAGCCCAAATATACTGATTCATTAGCGGTTGTTCAAAATATATTTCTAGTGGTCTGTTATTTTCGGAAGCCATATCATTCTCCTAGTGCAAGTTTGTAAGTGAAATGAAAAATAACATAAGTGCCATCTCCAAAATGAGTAGTTCTTATGAAAATCGCTTTATTGCCTTGGAATAATTCGTAGATCTCTCTGTAACTCATTTTTTTAAACTGGTACTCACGCATCTACTAGGTTTTAGTACGTATAGTTATGCATAGCAGCAGGCCCTGGATGTACTGACTGTATTTTTTGTTAATACAAGGAAGTAAGTGGAGTAGCATTAAAGGAATTTAGAAGGAAGAAGAATCATGTTTACCTGGCTTTGCTGAGGCCGTCCTCATAGAGAAGATGGGTTTGAGCAGGACATAGAGAAGTATCAGCTGACCTCCTGTTTGATTTCTTTTTCCATCCATCAAGGCTGACGGGATATAATTTTTAGGCAGTTGGTCTTTCCCGTAGCCATTATAGAATCCTTACTTGTCATATTGTGTGATTTTACAGCAACGAGTGGTCCTGCTGGCATCCGAACAGCAATAGTGCGCCAGCACGGGATTGTCCTGAAAATGGTTTATCCTCAGGCAGACAGCAACCTCCGAAACATTCTGACAGAGCAGCTGGTAGCCCTGATTGATTGCTTCCTGGATGGTTATGTTTCTCAGCTCAAGTCTGTGGACAGATCCAGTGATCAAGAAAGATATAACAATCTGGAAATGGAATACCTGCAGAAAAGATCAGATCTCTTATCTCCGCTTCGTAAGTGCCTGATATTTAGTGAGGGCTGTGAGTCTTGAGTCTGCAGAACAGATGTAGGAGCCAAATCATTCACGCAATGTGTTATGCAGTGTAGTGTCGTTAACCCAGCTGTAGCTCAGAGCTTAAAGCACAGCTTTCCTGTGTACACCTTTCTGTGTTCATGTATTCAGCCTCGTCATTACTTACCAGGTAACAAGTGTCCTAGATGGTGTTAAAGATGATTTAAAAATGAATAAATTAACAGCATGTGGAGACTGCTTACCATCTCAGACCTTCACAGGAACAGCTAGACCGCAGGATAGAGCAGACAAGGGTCGTTCCAGGGTCGGGAGAGGTGGTACGGCTCTTCAGCGGAGGACACGAGACAGTCACAGCCAGGATTCAGAGAAGTAGCTTGTCTTGCTACGTGAAGGAAGGGAATAGCATCTTAGATGGGCAGTGATGAAGCAAGGGACTGAATTTACATCTTTAATGAGTTTATATGGATTATGAAACTAAATGCCAGTAACTGGAAAGGTTTCTAATGATTATTTTTAGTATATAATATGAATAAAGGTAAAATTTCAAGGAATATTTTTCTTATTACATACTAAGTTTTCGCTAACAGGATTTTTTTCCATCTGTTCTCATGTCCATAGTCACACTAGGCCAGTACCCATGGGCTGCTTCGTTAGCAGAAAAATACTGTGACTTTGATATCTTAGTACAAATGTGTGAGCAGACTGACAACCAGACCAGACTGCAGCGCTACATGACACAGTTCGCTGATCAGGTAACGAACCCTGGGGGTGTAGGCAGTGGATCCTGTAAGAAGGCTTTACCATTTCAAATCTTACTTGGGGTTTTTGGAAGATGGTACGGTCTTTTTGCAGATTACCAGATACTAATTTGTACATTATGTTTCTTTGTAAATAGGTAGACAATTCTTTATATATAAATATTACTGACGGATTCTTTGACCTTTGAAAAATATGTTAAGACTTTTATTTCTTTTCTTATATTTTCAGTTATAATTAAAAGTACTTAAGGATACGGATATTGCTAGAGTTCTAAAGTTTGAGTAGAAGATCTTGGGAGCGTGGGATGCTACTTTTAGAGAGTTCAGATTTCCGTACACCTAAGATTCTTGTTTTCCTTCTTTGACATGCTTCCTGTTTTTGTTTTTTTACGCTTACTATTTTTTTTTAAAGTTCGCATTGTGACACTATTCAGGTGCATTTAAGTTGTTCCTTAAAGCCAGTCTATTCAGTCAGTTGATCTTTATGTAAAAACTGATTTTTTTTCTTACTATAAAGGTAACATTGTATAAAATTCAGGAAACCACTATAAACAAAAAAGAAGATAAAAAAATCGTTCATAATTCTACCACCCAGAGAGAACCCTTTTTAACATTTGGTTTGTATTCTTCTAGTCTTTTTACTCTACCAAACATGTTTTGTTAACTGCTTATTTCACTTAATACATAACAGACATTTGTCCATATCATTAAATATTACACAACCACATTTTTAATGGTGTTATGGTATTTCATGAGCTGGATGTAACTTATTCGATCAGTACCTGATTGCTGGACATGGCTTATCTCGTATTTCACAATAGTGCTGAAGTAAGTACTTTGTGCCCATCATAATTTTTATTCTTTTTAAGGATTCTTATTCTCTGTTGACATTTTCCATCCTTTTATGCTTTGTTCCTTTTATTTTCTTTAATATGTTTACTAGTTATTTTAAGTCCTTTTGTGCTAATTCCAAAGTGATCATTCTTAGGTCTGCTTCTGCTGCCTGCATATTCATATTTTTCTGCTTCTTATGTCTTACAATTTTTTTAAAAATATTTATTTATTTTTCTTTTGGCTGTGCCGGGTCTTAGTTGAGGCACGTGGGATCTTCGTTGCGGTATGCAGGATCTTTTTTTCTTAGTTGCGGCATGCGGACTCTTAGTTGTGGCATGCATGTGGGATCTAGTTCCCCGACCAGGGATTGAACCCCGGCCCCCTGCATTGGGAGCACGGAGTCTTACCCACTGGACCACCGGGGAAGTCCCTTGCAATTTTTTAAATTGTATTTTCGACATTGTGTATAAAAGAACCGTAAAGACGGAAATCAATGCTGTTCTTTCCCCTGGGAGGCAGGTAAGATGAGAGGCAGATCACTCAATTCATCAAGAATAGAGGTGGGTCAGGGCTTGACTGCAGCTTCCATTACATTCATTCATTTCTGGTTTCAGATGTCTTATGGGGCTGGTGTGTTCCTTGCAGAATTCCCCCTTTAGTGGAAATCTCTCTTAAGTACTGTGAGACTGCAGGACACTTCTGTCTTCCTTTCCAGCCCAGCCTCTCACACCACCCCAGCATCCAGCAAACGTCCTGTGGGGAAACTGGATGTGCCTCTCTAGATCCTGATTTATTGTGCCAGCCCACATGGACACGTGGCACCCAGTTCTGCCCCTGAGAACCTGTTATTCTGGAAGGAAAGCGTCTCAGTACTGTCCAGTAGAACTTTCTGTGGTAATGGAGATCTTGCTCATATGTGCTGTCCCAAATGGAGTCTCTGACCACAGATGGCCTTCAAGTACTTGAAATGTGACTGGTGTCTCTGAGGAACTGAATTTTACATTTTAGATTAAGTTTAAACGGCTACATGTGACCAGTGACTGCCATATTATTGGACAGCGCACATCTGTGTGACCCTGAGCAAGATCCCCTTTCTGAATCTAAATGTCCTCATTTGTTAAATGAGGTGATTTGAGGACCCTATAATGCAGGAAATGAGTGTTTAAAACTGGATTTCTATTCTGGAGTCTAAGACCTTTGGGAGAAATTTAATACTTTATTATCAGAAATGTATTTTTAAAAACTGTATTACTATATATTATTGAATTCTTGGCTTTGTTCTTTATAGAATTTTTCAGACTTTCTCTTCCGTTGGTATCTGGAGAAAGGAAAGCGAGGCAAATTATTATCTCAGCCTATTTCTCAGCACGGACAGTTGGCCAATTTTTTGCAAGCTCATGAACATCTCAGCTGGTTACACGAAATTAATAGCCAAGAATTAGAAAAGGTAAGAAGGATTCAGTTATATGGAGCAGATTTAGGCAATTTTTTGTTTAGTTTTAACTAGTTTAGTTTTTTGTAGTTAAATACTACTTATGGATTTTTTAAAAATGTGTATCTCCTATTCTCTCACATAATTTGATAAAAGTATTTTTCATTTATGATGGTATTGCCATTACTTGTTATATCTCAGTAAAAAAAAAAAAATGAAGCCTATTGTGATTTAACTGTTATTACAGTAAAATAAAGCACAAAAACTTTAACACGTAATTAGCAGTTATTGGCCTTTTTTTATAATGAGTATTTTCTTGTAATAAAAATGTTCAAATTATCAGTAAAAAGTGTACATGAATTAAAGTTTGTCCTTGACAGGGTGTTGACGTGAGAGCAAATATTGGGGTTTTTTTGGGTTTTTTTGGCTAGGCTCCTGTTACAGCCCTTTTTTTCTTTAATTGGGGTATAGTTGTTTTACAATGGTGTGTTAGTTTCTACTTTACAGCAAAGTGGAGTTCCCTGTGCTATACAGCAGGTTCTTACTAGTTATCTATTTTATACATGTTAATGTATATATGTCAATCCTAATCTCCCAGTTCATCCCACCCCCCACTCCCTACCCCCTGCTTTCCCTCCTTGGTGTCCATACATTTGTTCTCTACATCTGTGTCTCTCTCTGCCTTGCAAACCGGTTCATCTGTACCATTTTTCTAGATTCCACATATATGCGTTAATATACGATATTTGTTTTTCTCTTTCTGACTTCACTCTGTATGACCATATCTAGGTCCATCCACGTCTCTACAAATGACCTAATTTCGTTCCTTTTTATGGCTGAGTAATATTCCATCGTATATATGTACCATATCTTTTTTTTCCATTCGTCTGTTGATGGACATTTAGGTTGCTTCCATGACCTGGCTATTGTAAGTAGTGCTGCAATGAACAATGGGGTGCATGTGTCTTTTTGAATTATGGTTTTCTCTGGGTATATGCCCAGTAGTGGGATCGCTGGGTCATATAGTAGTTCTATTTTTAGTTTTTTAAGGAACCTCCATATTGTTCTCCATAGTGGCTGTATCAATTTACATTCCCACCAACAGTACAAGAGGGTTCCCTTTTCTCCACACCCTCTCCAGCATCTATTGTTCGTAGACTCTCTGATGATGCCCATTCTAACCGGTTTGAGGTGATACCTCACTGCAGTTTTGATTTGCATTTCTCTAATTAACGATGTTGAACAGCTTTTCATGTGCCTCTTGGTCATCTGTATGTCTCCTTCGGAGAAATGTCTATTTAGGTCTTCTGCCCATTTTTTTTTTTTTTTTTTAAATGAAGTTTCCCATTTTATAGCTACTTTATTTATTTATTTATTTATTTTTGGCTGCGTTGGGTCTTCTGTTCGTGCGAGGGCTTTCTCTGGTTACAGCAAGTGGGGGCCACTCTTCATCGCAGTGCGGGGACCGCTCTTCATCGCGGTGCGCGGGCCTTTCACTATCGCGGCCCCTCCTGTTGCGGGGCACAGGCTCCAGACGCGCAGGCTCAGCAGTTGTGGCTCACGGGCCCAGCTGCTCCGCGGCATGTGGGATCTTCCCAGACCAGGGCTCGAACCCGTGTCCCCTGCATTAGCAGGCAGACTCTCAACCACTGCGCCACCAGGGAAGCCCTCTGCCCATTTTTTGATTGGGTTGTTTGTTTTCTTGATATTGAGCTGCATGAGCTGTTTATATATTTTGGAGGTTAATCCTATGTCCGTTGATTCATTTGCAGATATTTTCTCCCATTCTGACACTTGTCTTTTCATCTTGTTTATAGTTTCCTTTGCTGTGCAAAAGCTTTTATGTTTCATAAGGTGCCATTTGTTTATTTTTGTTTTTATTTCCATGACTCTAGGAGGTGGGTCAAAAAAGATCTTGCTGTGATTTATGTCAAAAAGTGTTCTTCCTATGTTTTCCTCTAAGAGTTTTATAGTGTCTGGTCTTACATTTAGGTCTTCAATCCATTTTCAGTTTATTTTTGTATATGGTGTTAGGGAGTGTTCTAATTTCATTCCTTTACATGTAGCTGTCCAGTTTTCCCAGCACCACTTATTGAAGAGACTGTCTTTTCTCCATTGTATATCCTTGCCTCCTTTGTCATAGATTAGTTGACCACAGGAGCATGGGTTTATTTCTGGACTTTCTATCCTGTTCCATTAATCTGTATTACTGTTTTTGTGCCAGTACCATATTGTCTTGATTACTGTAGCTTTGTAGTATAGTCTGAAGTCAGGGAGTCTGATTCCTCCAACTCCATTTTTTTCCCTCAAGAATGCTTTAGCTATTCGGGCTCTTCTGTGTCTCCATACAAATTTTAAGATTTTTAGTTCTAGTTCTGTCAGAAATGCCATTAGTAATTTGATAGGGATTGCATTGAATCTGTAGATTGCTTTGGGTAGTATAGTCATTTTCACAATGTTGCTTATTCCAATCCAAGAACATGTATATCTCTCCATCTGTTTGTGTCATATTTGATTTCTTTCATCAATGTCTTATAGTTTTCTGAGTATAGATCTTTTACCCCCTAGGTAGGTTTATTCCTAGGTGTTTTATTCTTTTTGTTGCAGTGGGATTGTTTCCTTAATTTCTCTTTCTGATCTTTCATACTTAGCGTATAGGAATGCAAGAGATTTCTGTGCGTTAATTTTGTATCCTGCAACTTTACCAAATTCATTGATGAGCTCTAGTAGTTTTCTGGTGGCATCTTTAGGATTTTCTATTTACAGTATCATGACATCTGCAAACAGTGACAGTTTTACTTCTTCTCTCCCAATTTGTATTCTTTTATTTCTTTTTTTCTCTGACTGCCGTGGCTAGGACTTTCAAAACTATGTTGAATAGTAGTGGCGAGAGTGGACATCCTTGTCTTGTTCCTGATCTTAGAGGAAATGCTTTCAGTTTTTTACCATTGAGAATGATGTTTGCTGTGGGTTTGTCATATATGGCCTTTATTATGTTGAGGTAGATTCCCTCTATGCCCACTTTCTGGAGAGTTTTTATCATAAATGGGTGTTGAATTTTGTCAAAAGCTTTTTCTGCATCTGCTGAGATGATCATATGGTTTTTATTCTTCAAGTTGTTAATATGGTGTATCACACTGATTGATTTGCATATATTGAAGAATCCTTGCATCCCTGGGATAAATGCCACTTGGTCATGGTGTATGATCCTTTTAATGTGTTATTGGATTCTGTTTGCTAGTATTTTGTTGAGGATTTTTGCATCTATATTCATCAGTGATATTGGTTTGTAATTTTCTGGTTTTGTAGTATCTTTCTCTGGTTTTGGTACCAGGGTGATTGTGGCCTTATAGAATGAGTTTGGGAGTGTTCCTTCCTCTGCAATTTTTGGGAAGAGTTTGAGAAGGATGGGCATTAGCTCATCTCTAAATGTTTGATAGAATTCACCTGTGAAGCCATCTGGTCCTGGACTTTTGTTTGTTGGAAGATTTTTAATCACACTTTCAATGTCATTACTTCTGATTGGTCTGTTCATATTTTCTATTTCTTCCTGGTTCAGTCTTGGAAGCTTATGCCTTTCTAAGAATTTGTCCATTTCTTCCAGGTTGTCCATTTTATTGGCATAGCATTGCTTGTAGTAGTCTCTTAGGATGCTTTGTATTTCTGCAGTGTCTGTTGTAACTTCTCCTTTTTCATTTCTAATTTTATTGATTTGAGTCCTCTCCCTCTTTTTCTTGATGAGTCTGGCTAATGGTTTATCAGTTTTGTTTATCTTCTCAAAGAACCAGCTTTTAGTTTTATTGATCTTTGCTATTGTTTTCTTTGTTTCTATTTCATTTATTTCTGCTCTGATCTTTATGATTTCTTTCCTTCTACTAACTTTTTTTTTTCTTCTTCTTTCTCTAGTTCCTTTAGGTGTAAGGTTAGATTGTTCATTTGAGATTTTTCTTGTTTCTTGAGGTAGGATTGTATTGCTATAAACCTCCCTCTTAGAACTGTTTTCGCTGCATCCCATAGGTTTTGGGTCGTCGTATTTTCATTGTCATTTGTCTCTAGGTATTTTTCGATTTCCTCTTTGATTTCTTCAGTAATCTCTTGGTTATTTGTAGACAGCATATGTATGGGTCATGTTTTTGTATCCATTCAGCAAGCCTGTGTCTTTTGGTTGGGGCATTTAGTCCATTCACGTTTAAGGTAATTATCAATATGTATGTTCCTATTACCATTTTCTGAATTGTTTTGGGTTTGTTTTTGTAGGTCCTTTTCTTCTCTTGTATTTCCTGCTTAGAGAAGTTCCTTTAGCATTTGTTGTAGTGCTGGTCTGGTGGTGCTGAATTCTCTTACCTTTTGCTTGTCCGTAAAGCTTTTGATTTCTCTGTCGAATCTGAATGAGGTCCTTGCTGGGTAGAGTATTCTTGGTTGTAGTTTCTTTCCTTTCATCACTTTAAATATATTGTACCACTTCCTTCTGGCTTGCAAAGTTTCTGCTGAGTAGTCAGCTGTTAGCCTTATGGGAGTTCCCTTGTATGTTATTTGTCATTTTTCCATTGTTGCTTTTAATAATTTTTCTTTGTCTTTAGTTTTTGTCAATTTGATTACTGTGTCTCGGTGTGTTTCTCCTTGGATTTATCCTGCCTGGGACTCTCTGCACTTCTAGGACTTGGGTGGCTATTTCCTTTCCCCTGTTAGGGAAGTTTTCGACTATAATCTCTTCAGATATTTTCTCGGGTCCTTTCTCTCTCTCTTCTCCTTCTGGGACCCCTATAATGCGAATGTTGGTGTGTTTAATGTTGTCCCAGAGGTCTCTTAGGCTGTCTTCATTTCTTTTCATTCTTTTTTCTTTATTCTGCTCCATGGCAGTGATTCCCACCGTTCTGTCTTCCAGGTCACTTATCCGTTCTTCTGCCTCAGTTACTCTGCTATTGATTCCTTCAAGTGTATTTTTCAGTTCAGTTATTGTAGTATTTATCTCTGTTTTTTGTTCTTTAACTCTTCTAGGTCTTTGTTAAACATTTCTCGCATCTTCTTGATCCTTGCCTCCATTCTTTTTCCAAGGTCCTGGATCATCTTCACTATCATTATTCTGAATTCTTTTTCTGGAAGGTTGCCTATCTCCACTTCATTTAGTTGTTTTTCTGGGGTTTTATCATGTTGCTTCATCTGGGACATAGTACTCTGTCTTTTAATTTTGTCTTTCTGTGAATGTGGTTTTCATTCTGTGAGCTGCATAATTGTAGTTCTTCTTGCTTCTGAGAGCAAATGTTTTATACATGTCTCTTTTCCCAGTAATTAGTGTGGATGGCTGATATTTTATGTGTAATTACTCTCAAAGTATGATACTGATGTGTTTTTAGGCTTGCTAACAGTGACTTGATCTTTCATTGATATAGCTTGGGGGGAAAAACCAAGTTTGGGTTTTACTTAATCTTTATTTCAACTTGAATTAGTATGCAGGATTTTATCATAGTTTTCATATTTTGTTTATTGTAGGCTCATGCAACACTTCTAGGTTTGGCAAATATGGAAACTCGTTACTTTGCAAAGAAAAAAACCCTTCTTGGCTTGAGTAAATTGGCTGCATTAGCTTCAGGCTTTTCAGAAGATACACTGCAAGGAAAAATTGAAGGTAAAATACAGTATTTGAACAAGAAGACATACAAATCAGTCATACTGTCAATGTATTCTTAGAATGTGCTCTTATCATTTAATGGGGTCCATTAGAAACAGGAGCCATCTCCTTTGCGAGGAGTGCTTTCTATTCAGTGTCCTTAGGCAATTACTCAGTTACATAATTAGGATTCTCTTTTTATGGAAAAGTAATTTGTGCCTTAAATAAGAATTCCTAAAGAGTAAATTCAGATGACTTGAACAGAGTACTCTGATTATACCCCTAGTGACTCATATGCTATGAACAAACTGCAAAGAAACTTGACGTTTACTCAGTGGGTTTGCTGTAGGTGGTGGTAATTCTGTAGTGGTGGTCTGCTGTAGGTGGTGGTTTGGGAGATTCTTCCTCATTCTTTTATTTTTAAACGCTAATAGTGCCTGTTGTTCTAGAGAAGTGTGTATATGTTCTGCAAGGCTGGCTGGTAGTCTGAAAGGGAAACTGTATTTTAACCTGGCCGCCAGAGTTAGATCATGTTAATCAAAATATCTTAACACAAGGCTTTATTATTTCTGGTTTCCCCCCCACTTCTGGTCATCACTTTGCATTTTGATCACTTCTTCTTAGCTTTTGCTTTCTTAGCACAATGAGAATATTTTCAGGTCTCGTAATTTCCTACAGACTATTATCACAGTGTATCTAATTGAAGGGAGTAGATTTTTTTAAGAGATAACTTTCTATTGGTTATACAAATTTAATTATGGAAATTAGTAAAGTATAGAAAAAACAACAACAAAAAAATAAATCGTCTATAATCCCACTGCCCTAGAGATAATTACTGTTACTTTTTTAATCCTCCCAGTCTGTTTTCTTAGGTATGGAAATTGCACAAAACAGTTTTGTTTAATTTTTACAAGGTTGGGATCATGTGGAATGATGCCAGTATTTGAATGAGCATATCTGTGATTTAGTCACTCCATTTTGCTGTAACTGCTGTTAGCAAACAGTTCTGCGTCCTTTTTTCCTGCAGCCCAGCTCATTCTCATGGGTGAAGCCAGGTAATGAGAGTTCATGCAAATCAAAAGCCCCGTCACCCTATCACATGGCGATAAATAACCATTGCTGGGTAATAGGTCTGGTGCACAGTCCTCTGGCTTGTGTTTTTCCTGGCATGTACTCATGGTGGCTTTTAAGTAGATCATTTCCCTTAGTGAATGAAATTATACTAGAAACTCTGGTAAAGTAAAAAGTAGTACTTTACAGAGTAACCTTGAAATGGACTGAGAGACCTCAGATCTGGGGGACTTGTGCTTCTGAAATCCGTCTGCTCTACAGTCACTTCAGTCGGTAGGTTTGTTTTCTTAGCTCTTCTCTCCCCTCCTAATACTTCTGCTTGCTGTGATAATCCATATGACTTGGATCAAACCCTGAATATTTGTAACATAATTAGGAATCAAGAATAAGCAGAATTAATAACATTCTAGGATCACTGAATAGTGATGGGATTACCTTTAGAGCTGTTCCTTTTCTTTTTAAATTCAGATTTGTTTATGACAGAGCAAAAGTGAATGTTCACCCCTCCTCCTGTGTTGCCTTCTAGAAATGGCTGAGCAGGAGCGCTTTCTGCTACACCAGGAGACCCTGCCTGAACAGCTGCTGGGCGAGAAACAGCTGAGTCTCAGTGCAATGCCGGTACTGACTGCACCGCAGCTCATTGGCGTATGTGCTTTTCAAATCCCTGCACCGTTTCTTAGTCTCAAAACAACCTCAGTGTTTCCTGGACCATGTAGTACAGTTCCTCAGAGGAGTCATCTTTCCATTTCCTATTTTCCTGGTCACTTTCCCCTGGAGTCAGGTGTCAGAAGCTGCTTAGGAACAGGGTGCCAGTTAGCAGAAAGCAGTGGGTCAGCCTCTGTCCCCCATAGCTCTCTGCCTGTTCCTCAAGACGCTTATCCGGGCAACCAGAAGAAATTACTTCCATTGTGCTTTTCTAGTACAGGACAGATATGTACCATGAGACATAGTTCAGGCTCTTCAAAAAAAATGGCTTTAGGAACTGGATTTGAATAGCCTCTAAGTGCCATCGTCACCATTTTTCTCTGCAACATAGCACATTCCTGAGGACATAGCTAGATTAGGGGCTGCAACCCAGATAAGGTAATTTTGTTGCTGTGCACACTTAATAGCCTTAATTCTGCTTCTCTCTTTTCCTTTCAAGAAAGCATTTCAAATGCAAAAGCGGTGTCATAGGATCACCTTGAATTGCCCAAATTATGTTACTAAGAAATCAGACAATTCAAAAACTTCAGTATTTTAGTCATTATTAGTAACAGATTTCCTATCATTGAGCTCACAGCAGCCTCTCCTGATAGAGCACATTTAATTTAAAAATCTAAGGGGCTGTTGCCTCTAAGACTCACCATTATTTTATGTATTGGTAAGAAGGAAAAAGTTGTCCAACTTTACCTTGATACTGAATCAATTGTAATACTACATTCCAATTTCAGGGATGTTAACATTGTGGGGAAAAAAGGTTCAGAAACAGTGAAATAAAATATTGTTTTCAAGTGTTGTAAGACAATGACAACAAGTAGATAGCTTTTCTTCTGAAATGGTTTGAGTATTGTCTTTGCTGTTAAAGGATTATGTGCAGTATTTTAAAATGAAATTTGTTATAAGTAGTTTTTGGAAAAAGAAGATAGGAAAAATTCAAATTGATATTGTTAATAAGGCAAGTATTTTTCTGATTATAAAATTACGGGACATTTATGATCATATAGTCAGCTGTGATCTAACCAACCAGGGATAACCATTGGTAACATGTTGGTGTGTTTTGTTATCTCTTAAGTAAACTGTAGACCAACTGCATGCTTTCTCATAGGTCTCAATTTTTATAACTATTGAAAGGGCAACATTTCAAAAGCATTATAGCCAGCTTTAAAAATGCAAGGGCAGCTCTTTATTACAGAGCATGCTCGAAAGAGTACTGAAATGTATACTATCTTGAACTTATGAATATAAATTTACTGGCATTTTAAAAGTATATATACCAAGTTATACAAGTTAGTTACCGTGAATGAACGTAGGTGTGTTTTAAAAGACAGTTTGCTGTGAGGTAGATGGAGTATAATTTCCAAACGTGTTGCTGTTCTTTGCTATAAAGATCCCTACAGACGTGATGACTTCTCTGTAAATCTCTCCAGTCTTGGTTATATGATGAGTTAAATTAATTCTCTACCTTATTTTAACTTGCCATAGCTGTATATCTGTGAAGAAAACAGAAGAGCTAACGAGTATGATTTCAAGAAAGCTTTAGACTTGCTTGAATATATTGATGAGGTGAGTAAAATCACTTGATGATCTCAGGCAAGGATCACAGTTTGTGTATGGTTTTCTGTAGAACTGAGTACATCTTGAAAATGTCTTAATTTTAAAAGACTCTCAAAAAATTAAAATAAAAGACTTTCTGGTTCAGCTACCCATAACTCTTGGAATATGTATAGCTCTTTAGAAAAGCTGTCAAGAGATCTCACCTCTTGATAATTCTCACACATTTCCAGGTGTCTTTTTCCCTGCACAAATTAAAAATGTTGCTTTTCAAGGTCCTGACATATTTTTTCTCTTTCATTTATTGAGTCGTTGTTAGTTTCTCAAACTGATATGCTGCTTGTCAATTTATTCTTCATAGTATTCACCCTAAGAGAAGCTGTTTCTCAGCCTTCTTTGAAAAAAAAGATTATAATGATAATTCTGTAGGGTAAGTAGTCGGCCCTGCAATTGAAAGTAGTTTGGTAGATTATAAAGACAATAATATGTGGGCTTTTATGTTACTCTGTTTAAAATCTTGACTCTCTCAAGCTTCTTGATAAAATCAGATTGTCTCAGAATAATCGGAAACAAATTCACACAAAGTTCTTAATAGTTTTACTCTTCTGAGTAGTATTAACGTCTCAAAGAAAGGGAAATTTTTTAAAATTATAAATTAAAGCATAATAATATTTATGCAGAATTAGGAGTTGATATAACTCAAATTTAAGCATGTATTTTTTAAAATCAGGACTTAATGAGGATTTTTTTGTTTTGCTGTGAAGGAGGAAGATATAAATATAAATGATCTAAAACTGGAAATCCTTTGCAAAGCTCTTCAGAGAGATAAGTAAGTTCCCATAGTGTGAATATAAGACATTGTTTTGGAAAAGGACTGTTTAGGAAGATTATGATACCATACACATCAAATCGTTTTGTAACCTAATGTATTGTAACGTGTATTATAAAAATGTTAATGGTTTCATTAGCAATCCTAATTTTTTTTATTCAGTAATTAAGGAATAGCTTAAGGACTTGGGACCACTGGTATTATAATTCTCTACTTTTGATTTTAAATTTTACACTGTCAGTTTGCACAGAAATGTGTATGTTCCTTATTTTCACAGAAGTTGGGCCAGTTCTGCCAAGAAAGACTTGAGGCTACATTTTTTTTTTTTAAATAAGAAGTTAGTACAGTTTGAGAATCAGTACCCTCTTCTAAGTTATTGCGACATCTTTTTTCACTGTAACCTCCCTGCAGAGGAGGATTTCTGTCCACTGGAACGGTGGTGTTAAGATTCAGTGGCAAAGAGAGACAGAATAATCAGCTGTAGAGATGGATTTTCCCCAGGGAAAGAATTTTAAAGAGAGCATGACTTGAGTGCTAAAAGCCTTCTCTACTCAGTTTTCCTTTTTGCTGTGGCTTTGAGAACTTGCAGTGGAACTATTTTTACTAAAGCATTTCTTCCTCTAATCACTCCCAGATAGTTAAAATTGTTGTCAAATTTGGTCTTGGAGGTCATCCTCTGAAGCATCTAGCTCTGCCTGTTGAGTTCTCCTTCCCAATCATAAAAAATGTATTATGTCATTTGACTGGAATTCCTTGTCTTGGCTTCCTGATTAAACACTTCAAGGTATCATGAGGGATATAGCCATTGATTACTACAAAGCAGTGGTTCTGTGGATTTGTATTTCAGTAGTAGATAATCTCAACTAGATAAAGAAAACTTTTTAGGTCACACCAGACACTAGTTGCCATTTTACTTTTATGAGAAACAGAATATAACATTTTTAAACTATCGCCTGTGCTCTGAAGGGTCACACTTTGGGGTCGTTACTAGGTTGTTACTTATAGAATTTTCTTGGGAAAGATACCTCACTACTTGGTTTTGACATCGAATACATGCTGGTTATACTGGGCGAATAGCTACCTGAGTATAGCATCTCATATCTAATAGAGAGACTCTGGGTATATCCAACATTTAAAGCTCCTTTATTTAAATAGTTTTCAACAGTATCACAAAACTCAAGATTCTTCACCCCCTACAAACATCAAAACAAATCCACAATAGCAAACAAGTCATTTGTTTCAGATTATGGCCACAGTTTGATTTTCTCCTCACAGTGATTTTGTTTTCTAGCTGGTCCAGTTCAGATGGTAAAGATGATCCAATTGAAGTATCTAAAGACAGTATATTTGTGAAAATCTTACAGAAACTTTTAAAAGATGGTAAGTGCTTTGTTCATGTTGGAAATTAGTGTCACTCCTCAGTTTTAGAATCTTAGAATAATGGGGATTTGCCTAGGTGTCAAATGCCAGGGGGTTAAAATTAAACGTTATCATACTTAGAATTAGAGAAATTTGTTTAAAATAATGGGAGGGCTCTTTCCTCCCCTACACGTTGGGGAGCTGTGTCATGGTGGAGTTGCCATCTGCTTGGCCACTTAACTCTTGTGAAGATTGAAAACCTAAAATGTGACTTTTTTGGTATATCCCGTACTGAACTGGCCATACCATGCTTGAGAGCAAACTACAAACTGTTTTATCAATCCATTTTGGACATTAATACTATAAAATTAGTTTTAAGAACAAAATAAGGGACTTCCCTGGCGGTCCAGTGGTTAAGACTTCGCCTTCCAATGCAGGGGGTGCGGGTTCAATCCCTGGTTGGGGAGCTAATATCCCACATCCTTCAGGGCCAAAAAACCAAAACATAAAACAGAAGCGATATTGTAACAAATTCAATAAAGACTTTAAAAATGGTCCACATCAAAAAACAGAACAAAATAAAAGGAGACAGGAAGGGAGTATGTTTCGTATATGTTTTGTACCTAAGACAGTGAGCAAAATTCCATTTGCTGATCGAGGTGTAAGTAAGTAAAGAAGCGTTTATGGTTAAATGTTTATTATGAAGGGAGAAGATGAATTAGAGGGTACTTAACTTTTACTTTCATATAACTGGAGCTTAATATATGGAGAAAGACTAGAGGTGAGAGATTTTCCACATTTTATACATAAAGACAAGTGTGGCTCATTTGTTGTAGAATTATTAAATCAAAATTATGATGATAATCCAGGCAGTGTGCAAAATAGGCTAACCTAGTGTTTACCAGTCTTTTCAGATATAAGGACACTCTCTTTAATATCAGCTGGGAAAAAGTACACAATGACAAAAAACTACAGTAAATTCAGCAGCCCTTCTAAATGGATGTGGATTTTATTCATGATGCTGACATTTACACACATTCAGAAATTTCTGTACATATATCTGCAAGACACATTATTTAATCTACATAAGACATGCCCGGCCCAGTGACTGGTACATAGTAGTCACCCAACAAACATTTGTTCTTTGAATGCCTAGAATTATTTTACAGATTCATAGCCCCAGTTCTTCTGTAATAGATTCCACTCTGCAGTCCTCTGCTTGAGAATCACTGGCTTAACCGAAATGACGGGGGCCTCAGAGAAGCACTGCAGAGCTCACCATACCAAGCAATACGTTGAGGTGAAAGAGCAGCGAAATCTCGGTGTTTACATGCAGAAGTTCACTCTGGATGGAGCTGTCGACCTCAGCATTGACCTGGATGTTTACTTAGGAAAAATGAATACTTGACTACCCCGCATTGACAGTAGATTTACTGAATGCTTTTCTTCTCAAAGATGAATAAATAACACAAAGGAAATTAAGCCTTTTCATTGTCAAAAAAATAAAAATAAAAAATTAAATAATGAAGGGGTATAGCAAAAGAAAATATCTTTTGCTTAAAAATACTTGAAATTCAGACAGAGTTAAAATATATCCACTAGGCTTTCTCTTTTCTAGATTTGGAATTGAAGAAATAACTGGGTATGGTTGATTTCTCTGTGCTGTTGAAGAGATTCATTCGGACCCAAATCTGATGCTTTCCATGAAGTTAGTTCTTGTAAAGGTGCCACTGAACCAAATTGTGGCTAATTAAGTATTTGGTGCTATTTAAAGTTCACTTTTCAGTTTTTGCTATTTTTAGATTATAAATCATAGATGGAAAACAGAAATAGAAACCTATAATTTTACAAAAAGAATTATTAAATTTTGACCAAAGGACAAAAACAAGTGGAAACTATTATATATAAATTATAATATGTAATGATATATAATACATATAATATATATTAATAACATACATTTATAATATTATACATATATTATAAAACCAAGCCAAAGACATTGATTTTTGGAACCTTTTTAATAATATGGCTTCCATGTACAAGAATAAATGTTTTTAAAGGGCAGATTCTGAAGGTAGATATAGATAGCTTCACATTATATTTCATAGACTTGGGCAGCCCAACAATTACTTCAGCCTGTGGAATGAATTCAGCCTGCAGATATATTTAAATTACCCACCTGGAGCTTTTCAGCTTTTACATGTTATTAAAGTACATTATACATACAGAAAAAAAATGCATGTCATTGCACGGAGTTTAACATTTTTCCTAATTAGTCTCTGGCATTTAATAGTTGAGAAGAGTTCTTACAAAAGTCTTGTTTTCTGACTTGTCTTAAAAATCAAAAGATTTGCCTACACCAGACTGAAATATTTACCTGGCAGCTGGCAGCTGGAGCTGATGAGCCCTGCCCGCTTTGAATGGGGCGCTGGTCCTAAGTTTACCAAAACCCCTAGGCCATCTTCCTCATGGTACCTGCCAGGGCTTTGCAGGCGTTTGAGTTTTTTTGACTCCTGCTCTAAAGAAAAATAAACCATCAAATATTATGTCTAACAGAAGGCATGCATTATAAAAATAGAAGTTAAATAAGATGGTTTTTTTTAAGAGAATTAATCTTTAGGAAATTAATGTGATATTTTCACAAGTGTAATGCTGTTTTACAGAGAAAAAGTCTCTATTGAAAGTGTGTTAATTGTAATAAATGATATATAAATATTGCAGATTTAGTCTCATAACACTTGTTATGAGATTTTTTATTGTATAATAATTAAGTATCAAAAATGGTGCTAGGCACTTAGATGGTATTAAAAATAAACAGTATTTGATTTGAGAACCTTACGATAATGTAACAAACTATAAAATATTGCCTTATTAATTTAAAATGTTTCATCCAGTTCTCTTTATTTATCAAATGAGAAAAATCGTACATACTGTTTTGTGACTACACAGATGCTCATTGCCTTTCCAGCTCAGTAGAGGACTGACTGATGAGGACATGGTTCTTCCCCCTCTCCAGTCGTAGAGAGAAACTGTAATACGTTTGGCGACACTGTAGACAGCTTTCACGGCAGTGTTTCTACTAAATTATTTTCCTGAATAGGAGAATATTGTTTGAAATACTTGTTTTCTTTCTTTTTAATTTTTAAACAATTAAATAAACTTGAAATACAAAATAAAGTTGATCAACTTCAAGGAAAATACATATTACCAAAGTTGACTCTAGAAAATAATTTTTAAAAAATTAAGCAGACCACCGCAATGAAGAGTGGCCCCTGCTTGCCGCAACTGGAGAAAGCCCTCGCACAGGAACTAAGACCCAACACAGCCATAAATAAATAAATAAATAAATAAATAATAAAAAATTAAGCAGACCAATCACCCCAGGAAAAAAACATTAAAAACCTTTTCTCAAATAAGCACCTCTGCAGTGAAGCATTTCTAGAGTGTGGGAAGACCACCCATCCAAGCAAAACAGTGGATCTTTGATCTGGGGGACAGATAAATGTCTGAACGTCTTTTAAGAAGACATGGTATAACTTGTCTTCCTTAATAATTCAGATTCCTGTCTTTCAAATTTTACAGCTGGATTATAAGCAATCTTTCACTGATACCTTCTACCTCTCACTATATAGCTGCTTAGAATGCTGTTTGCTTGGGCTTGAAATACTTATTTTCAAGTGATTATTAGTTTAAAACTTCCACACTGAAGGAATGGCTTAAGCTGTGGAGAAAAATGAAAGTATTTCAGATTGTATTAAAGACTTTAAATAGAGTGGCTGTTTGGACCACTAGGGGGAAGAACAGTCACACAGCCCCTGCTAAGTAAAGAATGTCATATTCTCAGGCCTGCGAGTATGCTTGGCAGATGGGAAGGAATTTAGAACAGAGTATTTCCCAAGAGCAG
Organism: Balaenoptera acutorostrata; assembly: GCF_949987535.1. NCBI lineage: Eukaryota > Metazoa > Chordata > Mammalia > Artiodactyla > Balaenopteridae > Balaenoptera > Balaenoptera acutorostrata. The sequence continues at coordinate 71,649,068 of NC_080079.1, read as the reverse complement.
AGTGACATTATATTTTAAATAGAAGCACAGGTGTTTTTATCATCAGTCATCTCAATTCATTTGAGAGTTATGTGAAAAAAAAAAAAAAACGTTCTGTGTTTGTGTTTATAGGCATTCAGCTCAGTGAGTACCTGCCAGAGGTGAAGGACCTGCTGCAAGCAGACCAGTTGGGAAGTTTGAAGTCCAATCCTTACTTTGAGTTTGTTTTAAAAGCTAATTATGAATACTATGTCCAGGGACAAATGTGATTTTGCTAAAAATGGTCATTGTTCCTGAAAATTTGTCTGACTGTGTCCTTATAAAAATTTTAGACCTTAAACATCTAGAAGTTTGTACAGTTTTATAACATGTATTTCTGAATTTTTTATACTTTATTTGGAAGCTACTACAAAATAGTTGTATGACTGTAGTTTTAGTTTTTGGTTACATGATATTTTTTTCTTCCTCTTTTCCATCTGAAGTTTATCTGTGGTTTTCATACTTGCTACCCTTCCTTTTTATCTCACTCCATCCAGGGTCCTGGTTCTGGCTACGTGTATGCACGGATCACTTCTAGGCTTCAGCTTCTATAACTCTAAAAATGGCAAGATTGCACTAAGTTGTCTCTGAAATTGCTGTAACTCTGGATGTTATGTACTGGACAGTGTCTGGAATATTTGGTATCTATTTTGGTTAGGTCTGGGGGAAAATATCTAGTGGGATAAATGTCAAAATTTGCTAACTTATGAAACTAAAAGACAAAGTGGGCCTAATTCATTGTGAGCTTGATAACTGATTACTTCATTGGGAAAAATGTCAGATTTGTCTACATAAATAATAGAGTATTAATAAAAGTATTTTGGTGAATAAAACATATTTATGTGGCTTTCTAATCTATCTATAAGTTACCATATAATAGGTTATAACCTGTCAGTATGGGGATTCAGTCAGGTTTATGCATTTTCAGGATGATTTACACTGAATTCCATCTTTACCACAGTCTGTCTAGCTAATCTAAGGTGTGTGTAATGCTAGAAACCTTTATAGGTTTTCTTAATATGGCAGCTGATTTAACTGAAAAGTAGTTGTCTCAAAGGTTTGTCCTGACCAATGTTTTCACTCAGTTTTTGTTGGGCTTTAAATAAAGACGGAGTTGCTGGCATATTCAGGCTTTGGCCCAGTTGAATCCTCACTAAACAACTTGCTCCAACAGCTGAAAAGGTCAGGAGTTAAATATGGTGAAGAGAGTCCGGTTCCCGGCTTCACGAAGTGCAGCTCTCACGCCCTGTCCCCTGCAGGCTTCAGATCCCGCCTCTGAGCATGTGTGGAAGGATGGGTTCATGGAGGAGCTGCTGTCGGCAGTCACCAGAGGAAGGAAATGGGCATCCCGGCCTCTGTCTGCAACACGGGTGCTGGGACAGCGTGGGTCGCAGTTAGGAATATCCTGAAGGGCACTAGGGGAAGTTAGGGAGAGGAACTTGTCAGACGGCATAAGAAATGGTTGAATTCTTGTGTTAGAAGACTTTGGTTTCACAGGGCCTTACGGTTCTCACCTGTGAGATCCTGTCAAGTGATGCTGTGACTGGGACACAGGACCCTGCCACCTTCATGTGCTGCCACAAACCCAGTTACCCCCGTGTGACGAAAGCCAGTCTGACGATGACCCCGGCCCATGGACCACGAGGATGTAAAGCTGCCGCTCTCACAGCAGGGTGGATAGTTGTCTCATTTTGAGGGAGAAAAAGGCTCTCTCCTACCCCTGTTAGAGATGGTAGCCATAGCTCCAAAATGGTTGGGTTTCTTAAAAATTATTTTAACAGTAATAGTGAAATTAAGGCCTAAGATATTGAGTAATGTTTTCTTCTAAATTTTAAAAATTTGTTGCACACCACAGTCTTCATTAAAGAATTACTGATTTTTATATAAACTGAGTAGTTGGCGATGACAAAGTGTAAAGGTGCTGTAAAGGTGTGCATGTTTACTAGGAAAGAGAAAGTGGACTGACTTGGAGAAGGTTTTCTTCACTCGTGTCTTTGAACGCTGCTTGAAAAGTCACAGCTTGTGGCCCCGATTAAATCAAACAGGAAGGTTGGGGGCTTGATCGTGAGCAACAGGCTTTGTGTGTGGCTGTGTTTTAGGAGCTCATGAACATGTCGAGGATTAAGACAGAATTTGAGAATCACAGCAAGAGACAGTGCTGGAATTCTTGGTGAGGTGGAAGGCGACTGACGCCCTCTGTTTTAGGGATTTCGGTCTGAAGAAAACTTTAGAAATTGGGTTGTGCTGCTTTTTTACTTTGGGGTCTGAATCGTGCTTTTCTCACAGCTTCACCCTCCAGGTGTGGGGGCTGTCGGGGATGGGTGTGAAGCGCACCCCTCGAGGCCCAAGGTGACCACAGCCTCGCTCCCCGCGCACATGTGCGTTTTCAGGCTAATAACTACGAAAGCATTAGTGTAGCCCGCCTACCCGTTCCTGGAGACTTTATTCAAAGAACACTTCTAAAGAAAACAGCTTTCTATATTCCTACGTAAAATTCACTCATTAAATACCAAGGTATATGTTTTAGATCTAATCTTGTTTAATTCTAAAATTTAAAAAGTACTGTAGAAAATGTGAAACCTATTAAGAAAAAAAAAAGTGTGTGGAGGAAAATAAACCCCTGTAATCCCACCAGCCAGAAATAACTTCAGTTACCATTTTGAAATATATCCTAGATTTTGTATATATCAGTATTTGGGCTGTGCATGTGTTACATTTTGTAACCTGCTTATTTTGATGTGAGGTATTGTGAGCATTTCTATGTATCTTTAATCTGGTATTTCTCACCCTTTTTTTTTTTAACATCTTTATTGGAGTATAATTGCTTTACAGTGATGTGTTAGTTTCTGCTTTATAACAAAGTGAATCAGCTATATGTATACATATATCCCCATTTCTCTACCCTCTTGCGTCTCCCTCCCACCCACCCTCCCTATCCCACTCCTCTAGGTGATCACAAAGCACCGAGCTGATCTCCCTGTGCTATGCGGCTGCTTCCCACTAGCTATCGGTTTTACATTTGGTAGTGTATATATGTCCATGCCACTCTCTCACTTTGTCCCAGCTTACCCTTCCCCCTCCCCATGTCCTCAAGTCCGTTCTCTAGTAGGTCTGTGTCTTTATTCCCGTCCTGCCCCTGGGTTCTTTATAACCTTTTTTTTTTTTTTTTTTTTTTTTTAGATTCCATATATGTGCGTTAGCATACGGTATTTGTTTTTCTCTTTCTGACTTACTTCACTCTGTATGACAGACTCTATCTAGGTCCATCCACCTCACTACAAATAACTCAATTTTGTTTCTTTTTATGGCTGAGTAATATTCCATTGTATATATGTGCCACATCTTCTTTATCCATTCATCTGTCAACCTTCCTTTTCATTACCACTCCTCCTAAGGAGACTTCTTAAGACAATTTTCTTTAATCACTCTGCGCCCTTCACCCCCTCTGAAAGTTTAATACCACAAATATATTGTATATCTTTTTATGTACCATAGCCTTTGGAGCCACGCGTCATTGTAATATCTAAGATTTTTTTTTAACCCCCTAAGAACCAACCTTTCCCCCTTCAAGAATGCATATCTTCCGTATTCTTCAAGGTACAATTTTTTTCAATGACTGCCTGATACTTTACCATATGGCTGTATCATAATTTAACAGGTCTCTCTCTTCTTAACAGTCTTAAAAAACACTTGGGTTAATGGTTTGGGGTTCGGTTGGGTTGGGGTTTTGTCTTTGTGTTTTTTCTTACCGTAATACTGGAATAAATCTTTGTACAAAAATCTGTTCATTCCAGATACATTTAAAATGACACCGACTCTTCCTGTTCAGTTAGTGATGACGTTGATAAGTGGTCAGTGAGCCGTTCTAATGATTTTTAGTGTCCTTTGCTCACCTCTCCTACCATTTCACCCCTCTCACCTCCTCCAAACACTTAGAAGAAAGATACTGTACCATTTCTCGTTTCTTGTGTTCCAGGCACTTACCTAGTTTCAACCTTCAAATCAGTCTTAAGCAGTAGGTGGTATCCTCAGTTGAGAAGGCTGAGTGTCTCTGGAAGCCACCCACCCCAGGTCACATAGCCCGTCAGAGGGGCAGGTACACCCAGATGTGCTTTACCGAAGTGCAGGCTTTTTTAACTAGTTCATTATAGCTGGCCTGGTGGGCTGGGGTGGGGAGGGGAGGGGGAGGGGAGGGGGAGAAGGCGAAAGGAAGCCTCGGATGGAATCATTAGTCCCTTAGAGATGCCAAAGCAGAGCGAGTCCCAGTGTGAGAAAACCAGTAGGAGATCGAAGTCCTCTCTTCCTGCCTGCCACGGTCAACTGGACATTTTTAGATGTGTGGCTTGGGAGGGCGGTGAGTTGGTTTTTCCCTTTACCCGCCTGGTCGCTGGAACGCTTCTGACTTTGTGTCTTGCCAGGCAGCCCCCCTCCCTGTTCTTTTTGGGATGACAGAGGATGGCTGCACATGGAGCCATGGCTTCATTTAAGATGTCTTTGGCCCTTCGCTGGAAGAGATCCCTCCAGGATCTGTTATGTTCCAGAACATACCAAGTGTTGGAGAAGGTTAAAGGGAGATAGAAAGCAGCCCCGAGCACTCCTAGGGAAGGGTGGGTCTCCCAAGCCCCTGTGTGTCCCAGGACGTGCTGTCTGTCTCATGGAGCCTTGGTTTGCTTATTTTTAAAGCTAGCGTAAATAGTACCTGTCTCATCTACCTCCAGATAGTTACAGGATTAATGGAACAACACAAAAACATGTGAAGCACTTTACAGATTCATGTCTAAATAGGTAGGAAACACAGTAGAAGGCTTAGACTGCTTGAGATTGGGGTCCACAGATATGTGAGGGGCTGAGGGGATGCGGCTGGATTGGGTGTGAGCACAGTGGCTGGGCCCTAGCAGAAGGGCCTGTCAGAGGATCGAGCTAAGGCCGCCCCCGAAAACTTAGAAGCAGGAGCTCTATGTCGAGCATACCCTGCATGGCTGACCTTTCCTCAGGGTGTCTCTCAAAAGGCTGTGCAGGCAGTGACCCACTTACTCAGGCGTGGAGTGCTGGGGTGATCCCCAGAGTGTACATGTATGGAGACGGCCTTCCACCTGCTCCTCAAGGCCATTTATGAGCCAATGAGAATTCAGCAGGACCAGGATGGGCCTGCGGCCGCCCCGTGGTGGCCCTCGGGTACTATTTCAACCTGCGCAGGCATCCCAGCTGGCATTCTCAAGCCCACCTCCCCAAGGTTTGCTGTACCAGCAGATCTCCCCTAGCTTGTGAGTGCTTGATTCAGCTTTTCATGTGTGTCGGGATCTAATAGACCCTGAGCTTAGAAAAGCTCGCTATAGGAGAGGAGTTGCACTGAGCAACAGTTCTGGCAAATACAACCTCCTTCCCCTTTAAGATGTCAACCAAATTCTTAGGTATTCAGTAAATGACAGCATACTTCTTCCTATCTTCAAGACCAAAATTTAAGCTTTTCCCCTTACACTGTACATAGAGTGCATTTGTCAGGTGTTTTTTTTTGTTGTTGTTGTTTTCTAGTGTCGCCACTTCACACTGCCACAGCAGGACACAAGGTATTGAAAATGAAATGTAGCTCTGTCCATTATTCATTCATTCTCTAATTTCAGAAACTGAATATGAAGCCACTGTGGCATTATACTCACTACCGAGGCCCCATACTAACCAAACTCCTTATTTTGTAATTGACTTTGGCCATTTTGGGGAAGGGCTGCCATGATGTGGGCTGCGGAGAAGGGTTTCATATACTTTTATATCCCTCCTCAAGAGGGCCCACACCTGTCCCAGTTGCTGAGTCCCACCACCAAATGTGAATGGTAGCTATTCTGGAAACACTTCAGCACATCAGAAAAATGAGTGGTTCCCTTCTGGCTCACACCGCATCACTGATGTACCCCTTAAAGCATGTCACTGAGTTCATCACAGAGAATTGTTTCTCCTTGTGCCTTCCACAGCAAGGTTAGAACTGTTCTCATCCGGGCAGGTTGGGGTGGGGGGAGTGAGAAGCGCCAACTGGGTAACCTCCTCTGACCCCCCACTCCACCTTACCATAAGTAGATAGAGCCAAATCCTTCTAGAAAATTAGAAAGGCATATCCCCATATATCAGCGGTATAAATAGAACCGCTTCAGCAGGCTCTGGTGGACCGGTGACTACAAGGGGGATTGGGAAGCGGCCGGCCTTGGCTGGGCATCACCCTCTAAATATAACGATGAGTTTGTTCAGCCTTTGCAGAAGGAAAACGTTTTGCCCATCCTAGAGCGCGACGTCCTTGTCCTCTTTACCGGGGGGAGGGACGGGCGCGGCTTCATCTAGTAAGAACACCTCACCGTTCCCACCCCCAGGTCGTGGGCTGTGACCTTTGCCTTTCGGCCCCAGGAGGGGGGCCCTCAGTGAGCTCCGCCGAGGATGCGGGGGGTAGGGCGCTCCGCTCGGCCCGCCGCACCCCGGAGCGCGCCAGTCACGCCCTGAAATTCACTGCCTTCACAAGCCCCCGAGCGCGCCGCGCGTCCCCGAGGCGGGCAGGTCCGAGGGCCCTGGCTTTGCGCCCGGCGCTGCCGCAGCCGCCGCCCGGGCCTGTCCCCGGGAGGCCCGCGCCTCCTCCCCGGCGCTCCGCCCTTGTCCCCCGCCGCTAGCTGTCTGCCCACGACAGCTGCGCGCCCTCCCGCCGCTGGTGACCCTCTCCGGTGGGGGTGGGGGCCGACGGGGTCAGCCCTCTGGATTCGAGGAGCTCGGGGTGGGGGGAGAGACCAGGTTCGCTGGGGAACTGGCGGGAGGGGTCGCCCGCCTCCCCTGCCCGGGACGCGGGTGTGACTGCTCCCCCGGTCCTCTCGGGCCCACCACTTGAACACGGCTCCCTCCTCCCTGGAGCCGCACTTGAGGTTCGGGGGTCTGAGCAAAGAACCCGAAGAAGGGGTGAAATGCGGGGCGCACCTCCCTGAGGCCCAGTGCGCGCCCAGCGGCCGGGGGCGGGGCAGGGCGGCGGCGACGGACAGGTGCAGCCCGGGGCGCAGGCGCACTGGGCACGCCGCGCACGCGGTGACCCTCGCCGCACCCCAGGCTCTCTGCCGGGCAGCTGGGCGGGGTCGGGAGGGGCCGACCAGCGGGGAGACGCTCCATATACGGCTCGGCCCGCGTTACCTGGGCTTGGGCCAGGCCGCTCCTTCTTTGGTCAGCGCGGGGGACCCGGGCGGGGACCCAGGCCGTGAACCGGCTGGGGGAGGGGGCTCTAGTGCCCGACACCCAAATATGGCTCGAGAAGGGAAGCGACATTCCTGCGGGGCGGCGCGGGGGGAGCGCCCGAGGGCTATATAAAACCTGAGCTGGGGGACGAGCGGCCACCGCAGCGCCCGAGCCGGAGAGCAGCAGGTGTAGCCACCCGCCGAGGTAGGCGGGGTCGGGGTGGGGACAGGGAGACGGGGCACCACCGAAGGGAGTCCGGAGAACTCCGGGTAGAGCTCGGCCGACTCACTATATCAGTCCCAGCCCTGCGTCCTCAGTGCTGCGCCTCCGGCCCCAGAGCCACGTGCGCTTTAAAGAAGAGACAGGAAACCCTCATCCTTTGGAAACTTCTCCAAATTTATGCCCAGTCCCTTCGGGCTGCTCTCCCTGACGCTTAGTTTGTGCCCAAGTAGATGAAAGGTTTTGCTCTAGTCGTTCCCAGGGCAGTTCCGTCCCAACCGAGCCAAAGGACAGCAAGGGCCACTACTCCCCGGGTTCGCCATCAGGCCGAAGGGCGCTTCGGTTGTGAGTCTGGTGTGTCGTGAGGGTCCGGAATAGGCCATTCGTCCCCGGGTGGAGCGCCCAAGCCCTTCCCACGGCGTCTCCTTTCAACCTCATAGTCGCCCAGTGGGCAGGGTTCGCGGACCTTGACCCCCTAGGTGAGACCCCGGAGGTGCGGAGAGGGCGGCGCCTGCACCCAAGGAAGAGAACCCTCGGGGACAGTGTGCCCTGGGTTCCCGGATGGAGAAACGCTCGGTGTGGTCTCCCCCCAGCGCAGGGCCCGGTAGCGCAGCTCGGCCCGGGTGGCATTGATTGCTTCCCCTTCGGGACGGCGCCGGGCTGGGGGCTGGGGGTGTCCATAGGCCCCGGGGGAGGGAGGGCGCTCGCGATGGCGGGGCCTTCCGCCTGACACGCCGAGTGTCTCCACGGCCTTCCCGTCCTTGCAGAAACCAGACACCATGTGTGACGAAGACGAGACCACCGCCCTCGTGTGCGACAATGGCTCCGGCCTGGTGAAAGCCGGCTTCGCCGGCGACGACGCCCCTAGGGCCGTGTTCCCGTCCATCGTGGGCCGCCCTCGCCACCAGGTCAGGCTGCCCGTCCGCGGAGGGAGCTGGGCCGGGTCCCCGCGCAGCCCAGCCCCGCGCCACCCGGAGCCGCGGTAACGAGCGCGTGGTGTCTCCGCTCCGCAGGGCGTCATGGTGGGCATGGGGCAGAAAGACTCCTACGTGGGCGACGAGGCGCAGAGCAAGAGGGGTATCCTGACCCTCAAGTACCCCATCGAGCACGGCATCATCACCAACTGGGACGACATGGAGAAGATCTGGCACCACACCTTCTACAATGAGCTCCGCGTGGCCCCCGAGGAGCACCCCACCCTGCTCACCGAGGCCCCCCTCAACCCCAAGGCCAACCGCGAGAAGATGACCCAGATCATGTTTGAGACCTTCAACGTGCCGGCCATGTACGTGGCCATCCAGGCCGTGTTGTCCCTCTACGCCTCCGGCCGTACCACCGGTGAGTGCTCGGGAGCCGCCCCACCCCCTTCCCGAGCGCCGGTCACTGACCCGTCGCTCACCCCCGGCCCCGCCCCCGCGCAGGCATCGTGCTCGACTCGGGCGACGGCGTCACCCACAACGTGCCCATTTATGAGGGCTACGCGCTGCCGCACGCCATCATGCGCCTGGACCTGGCCGGCCGCGACCTCACCGACTACCTGATGAAGATCCTCACCGAGCGCGGCTACTCTTTCGTGACCACAGGTGCGCTGCGCCCCGGGCTCCCCGGGCGGGCGGGCAGGCGGGCGGCGCGTGGGTCCCCGGGCCCCGCGCTGAGGGCTCCTCTCTCGCCCCGCCGCCCGCAGCCGAGCGCGAGATCGTGCGCGACATCAAGGAGAAGCTGTGCTACGTGGCCCTGGACTTCGAGAACGAGATGGCCACGGCCGCCTCCTCCTCCTCCCTGGAGAAGAGCTACGAGCTGCCCGACGGCCAGGTCATCACCATCGGCAACGAGCGCTTCCGCTGCCCGGAGACGCTCTTCCAGCCCTCGTTTATCGGTGAGCCCCGAGCGCCCGCCCGCCGGCCCCCACCCGCCCCCCGGGCCCCCCGCCCGCCCGCCCGCCCGCTCACGCTCCTCCCCGTGGCCCCCAGGAATGGAGTCGGCGGGCATCCACGAGACCACCTACAACAGCATCATGAAGTGCGACATCGACATCAGGAAGGACCTGTACGCCAACAACGTCATGTCGGGCGGCACCACCATGTACCCAGGCATCGCCGACCGCATGCAGAAGGAGATCACCGCGCTGGCCCCCAGCACCATGAAGATCAAGGTGGGCGGCGCCCCCCCCCGCCCCGCTTCCCCGGCCCGCGAGGGGCTCCGGGCCGCGGCCGCGTCCCTGACGGACTGTCACTGTCACTGTCTTGCAGATCATCGCCCCGCCCGAGCGCAAGTACTCCGTGTGGATCGGCGGCTCCATCCTGGCCTCGCTGTCCACCTTCCAGCAGATGTGGATCACCAAGCAGGAGTACGACGAGGCCGGCCCCTCCATCGTCCACCGCAAATGCTTCTAGACGCCTCCCCGACAGCCACCACTTCTCCCCAGGACGACGAATCCGCTCGCGGCGCAGGCGGCTGACCTCGAGCTACCGCGCGGCAACTGCTCTCCAACCACCTGCGCTGCTGCCGCCGCAAGCCGACACAGTGTTTGTAGCGTGTACATACATTAACTTATTTACCTCATTTTGTTATTTGTAAAACGAAGACCTGTGGAAGGAAATGGAAAACTTGAAGCATTAAACTCAGCCGTTCTGTTATGCTGCGTAAAGTTGTCTGTTGTGTTTATTTGCGGGGGCGGGGAGCTGCCGGGGGCGGGGAGGAAGAGGGACCCCATCTTCCTCCATCACTTTGCCCAATACTCCGAATGAGTGCACGCCTTTCAAGCCCGTGAGTTAAGTCTTCCCCTGCTCAGGGCTCTCCCCTCTGGCTCAGATCCATTCCCCAGACTGGCAGGCGCGCCGTGACCCTACTTGACCTTCGGGCGCGTCCGGCTCTTCACTGCGCTCGGGTCGGCGGCGGCGCTGGGGCCGCGCGCGGGTGGCCAGGGGACGCCGCAGGCAGGGCGCTGACCGTGGTGCTGGGCCCGGGGGCCGCCCCGCAGCGCGCACCTCCGCTCCGCCCGCGGCGGGCGTGGCCTTACAGAATCCGGGTTCCCTCCGGACTCTGCGATGTAATTGAAAGGGCTGTGTTCATTTGTAAGTGAAGGTAACCACTTCTCTTGCCGATTGGGAAGTCCTTTGCTTCGTACCAGGTGATGGTGGCATAAAGAAGCGCCCATTCCTGGGTGGGGCGGGGGAGGAGCGGCGCTCAGAGGTGGGAGGAGGGCGAGGAAGGACCAAGTGAACGCTCCAAAAGAAGGACAGCGCATCCTAGGCGGGGAAGGGCACTGGGGGCGGGCCAGCAAGGAGATGCCTGCAGGGAAGGGAGCCCAGATGGTGCTGAAGAAGAGGAGGTAAGCAAGAGAGAAGGAGCAACCCTACTCCACTCCCGCAGTGTCTGAAAGGCACAGAACATAGTAACAGTTTGCATTCCTATGAGAGAACACTGCATCTGCATATTTTAAAGTAGCCTAGTGTTTCCCAGTCAAGACTTTCGGGAAAAAAAGTGGTCCCTATAAATGAAATAGATTCTGACTCAAAGAAGGTAATACACTCATTCAGAAATAAGTTTATAAGTAGAATTAACAACATAGCTTGTGTTATATGCCACTTTGCCATATGTTTATTCCCTCCTGTTACGTATGGCCTATTGAGAAGCTTCCAAAATCATTGAAGCCTCCAAGGTAGGAATACTGCCAAATCCAGATATCAAGAGAATCATCATTCAGTAGAACTTAAGATTTTAATAAAACAAGTATACGATACCAAATCCACTGAAAACCAGGCATTCATCCACCCAGGAGGGATAAAGGTTAAAAATGGGCTAAATTCTAGTCTTTCAGAGGTACCCAGCTTTCATGGATAATAGTACATTTACACAGGCACATCTGAGCAAACAACACACACACAGCCTGAATAATTCGTGTAGCCAACAGCTGGGAAAAAAACGTCAGAATTACATGAGTCAGCTAACCCGCATGTTAAATCTTTTTTAACCAAAACCCCAGATCTCTTAATTAGGATTTAAGTAAGATATTTAAGGAGGTAATGACCCATTTCTCCTGTGATCATAATCATCAAATGCCTGAGAGAAGTTTTCAATATAATTTGTAGCATTTCCTTCTGCCCCACCTTTGACGTTGTTCTTCTACTGAAAACATGTGCAAAAATTAGGAATTGTGTGGTTTCACTGGAAGTGTGCCACATGACCTTTTCTTTTCTGGTTCTTCTCTAAAAAGAAACAAGCATCACACATTTCATTGGTGTTCTGTATCTTTCCTGCTCTCCTAGTAGGTTGTGATTATAGGTATTTGGTAAATTGTGTTACCTATATTAGGCCTGAAAGAAGATTTTTGGTGTGCTGTAGTAAAGAATTACATATATATATATTTAACATATATTATATATTATGTATATATAATTAATGTATAATTATATGCATGTATAATTAATGTATAATTATATGTATATATAATTATATACATTTTTATATAATTATATATAATTTTATGTGTATATATATAATATATATAAACACACACACACACTGTATATAGAGTGTATATAGTGTGTATAGAGATATACACATGTTTGTGCTGGGTGAGGAGAGCCCCCAGCAGCTCAGTGTGTTTGCAGTATGAAGAAGCGAGAAGCTCCTGTGTGACAGCAGTGTACTTGGCACTAGAGGGGATAATGTTATGGCTAATTTCCCACTGAAAAGCCATCTCAGAGAATCAATTTTTGGAGCTGTGAGAGAATTGAAAGCAGCCAAAAAAATTTCCCCACCCATCACTTATGGTGTGTTTCCTTAGACCTGGTAGGTCTTATCAGGGATCTAACTGCAGTTATTTCATTCTCTCAAAAGCTCATTAAATAGCCGTAATTTTTTTTCGCACCAAATCTATATTGCTATAGTGCCCAGTTGAAGGAAGAAGGGACAAAGAAGAAAATGGGAAGAGAGGTTGTGTCCGGATTAAAAAGAAGGATTAGGCTGAGTGGGAAAAATAAAAGGATCTGGGATTGGGGTACAGCCTAGGCTTTATAATTTAAACCTTTGGGAGTTAGAATTAGACCATGGAATATCAGGGTACCTCCCAGCTGTTTAGTCCCCTGAACTGTCACCCCAGATTTGGCAGAACCCTAAGGGGTTAATGAAATATTTTATTGCCCATCTACTATGTGCCAGGGGTACGGAGAAGGCTAATATGTGGTCCCATCCTGGGAGTTCAGTGTCATGACCCCCACCATCACCAGGCACTTATGCCTTGACTCCGATCACCGCACAGCCTGTTGGAGGAGCTGGCTGGGATGGTCCTGGTCCAGGGGCAGGCCCACCCCGGACCATGACCGTCGGATGCTGTGGGTATCTGGCTGCTTCGCACTCGCCACCACCAGGCCGGCTTCCCTCCTGCACAGCATTGTTTTCTGCCAAGGCTGGATGGTTCCAGATATAGATTCTTACAGGGAAACATCCATCATTGTGCTGGAGAAGGCCTGCCCTCCCCTGGCCTTGGGGACACAGACTACTGCTGCCTCTCACCTGGCAGTGCCTCTGCCCTGAGAACAAGAGTCAGAATGGGCTCAGGCCACAGACCAGCCCTGCCCCTGAGGGCACTCATGTGGCCAGCCCACCTGCCTGCCTTCCTCCCTTTCCTTCTTGCCTCCTTTCTGTCGCTTACATTTCCTCTCTGCCCTGCACTGTCCTTGGAAGTCACCCGCTTTTGCACTGTCGCTATGTCACAGTCCTTTTGGGGAGTTCCCACAAGCTGATGAGCCGTGTCTGACCTCAGCTCCGAGAGAAGCCGAGAAGACCTGGTGTGATGGTGCACTGGTGAGGTGGGCAGCGTGGCGGGTCCCAGGGCTCCAGGTCCACCTGCGTCCTTGTCACCCACAGCCAGAGCCACTCCCCCCAGCAGGCCATGGGCTGCACCTTCCAGAAGGGGCACAGACGGCAAAGGCAGCTGGAGGTTAGCTGACGTGAATGAGGAATGGGGGCCCCTCATTAAGGGTGGCCCTTTCACTGGGTGCAGGAGCCCTGAGCCTTCTGACTGACTCTGCCCCTGCTTGTCAGTTTCTTAATGGCTTATCCTGATGGAGCAGGACCCTAAGGGGTCTTCATAGAACAGAAACTCCCCCCTGTATGTCCTCTGCCTGCCTCTTGTCTGGAGAAAAACTTTAGCCAAAGAATAAATTTATTCAGAGAAGTGAGAAAATGCAGAAGCAAAGAAAAGTAGTCAAACAAAAATAATAATAATTTAGTCATTAAACAAAGTCAAGGATTTTAGTTCCTCCTCAAGGGTTATAGATAATATTCTGAGCCATATCCTGTGAGCTACCTTGTAGATATTGAAACTCCCACCAGGTGGAAGAAGTTAACTGCATGATGACCAGACTGTAGCCATGACATAAGCTGCTACAATTCCCAGAACTGGCCTCAAAGAAAGGGGAACAAACCGACCCTGGAACTGAAGGCTCAATCAAGCTGACACTGATCAGACCACCGCGTGACCAATTTCAAGATGACGGTCAGAGCTGGCTGTGCTGTTGCTGCATATAGCCCCCTCCCTCTGTCTATTCACCCCTGAAACTCCCCTTTAAAAGCTCTTGCCCTCTGATTGGCAGGGGAGAATTGGCCTTTGGACATGAGTCCACCTTCTCCCCAGGTTGCCAGTCTCCAGAGTAAAGCAAACTTTCCTTTCTACCAACACTTGCCTCTCAAATATTAGCTTTCGAGTGATGAGCAGCCAGAGCTGAGTTCAGTAGCACTGATGCTGAACAGTTTCCGGGGGTGGTGATTGAGCGAAAGAAAGACTGAAATGTGCAAAGGTGATGTTGGTGGTTCTCAGGGCTGTCCGTAGAATCAGGATTGCCTTTCCTGTGACAATCATTGGGGTTTCCTAAACCTTATCACCACGTGGAGAATTCTGGTCACTGGAGATGGCCTTGGGAGTAGAAGTCTCTCTACATCATGGGCCAAGGGTGGCCGTAGCACCCCTGGATCCTTGTTCACCCCATCTTTCCTAGTTTCCTTCATGGGACCTGTATTAAGTTCCTGTACAAATTACCACAAACTGGGTGGCTTAAAACAACAGGAATTATTTTTTTCCACAGTTCTGGGGGCTAGAACTCCAAAATCAAGGCAGGGTTGTCGGCACTTGAGGCCTCTCTCCTTGGCTTGCAGATACCATCTTGTCCCTGTGTCTGCACGTCCTCTTCCCTCTCTTCCTGTCTGTGCCCACATTCCTCCTTATAGGACACCAGTCATGTCGGATTAAGACCCACCCTAAAGACTTTGTTCTAATTACTCCTGTAAAGGCCCTGTCTCCAAATACAGTCACATTCTGAGGTCCTGGGGGTTAGGACTTCAACATATGAATTTGGGGTGGTGGTGACACAATTCAGCCCACAATAGGGTCAAGAATTTAACCCACTATAGTAACTAAGAGGCCACTAGTAACAATTCATTTTAATAGTCCATGCATCTCTTATGTTAATATTGTGTCTTATGTTATATGAAGAACTTTCACATACATTAGCTCATTTTATCTTATAAGGTAGCTAGGATAGGGATTATTGCTCTACTTTCATAAATGATAACAGTGAGGCCTCAAGACTGAGTGACTTGCCTAAGTTTACAAACTTAGTTTATAAATTAGTAAAAGTGGCAGAGGAAAGACTTTAACTTGTAACTTTTGACTCTATTCTTTTATTTTCAATTTTGATGTACCCTTATATTTTATATACATTTCTTGTAAACAGCATAAGGCTGAATAGTTTTCCCAGCCTGACAATTTTGTCTTTTAATTGAGACACTTTGTCCGTTTATATTCAGTGTGATTACTGGCATGTTTGGGTTTAAATCTATCATTTTATTTTGTACTATTAGTCCAGCCTGTTCAAAGTCTAAAATTAATCAATACTTTTACTTTCCTTGGACAACACAAAATCCTTGTACCCCAAAGAAATAAAAGCAGGGACTCAAAGAGGTATTTGCACACCCATGTTCATAGCAGCATTATCCCAATAGGCAAAAGGTGGAAGCAGCCCAAGTGTCCGTTAATGGAGGAATAGATAAAATGTGGTGTATATGTACAATGAAATATTATTCACTCTTAAAAAGGAAGGAGATTCTGACCCATGCTACAACATGGATGAGTCTGAAGACATTATATTAGGTGAAATAAGCCAGTCACAAAAGAACAAATACTGTATGATTCCGCTTATATGAGGTGGAATATCTGGGAGTGGGATGGATATTGAGAAGTGGCATGAGGGAACTTTTTGGAATTATGGAAATGTTCTGTATCTTGATAAAGGACTGGGTTACAAAGATCAGATTCAGTGACTGTACAATTAAGATTTGTGCATTTCATTTTGTGTACATTTTAATCAAAAGAAAAAATTGCAGGCAAAAAATAAGATGTCAGAACTTCTGATACCTCTACCTTAAAAAAGTTTTAATTTTTAAATTAAAAAAAAAATTTATTTTTGTATTTTTCATTTTAGGGGGTTTATCTGAATTGCATTGTGGGTAATTTCCTCCAATTGATCTTCCAATTCACTAATTCTCCCTTTAACTTACTTAATCTATTGTTAAACTCTTTTGCTCAGTTTTAAATTTCTGGTATTGAATTTTTAACTTTTAGAAAATTTTAGAAATTATTTTATTTTCAGATTAACTAGATCATATTTTTATAGTTTTCTGCTTCCTGTGGATATTTGTTAGCTTGTCTCTTACTTCTTTCATAGAGCAAGCATAGTTTTTTAATAATATGAATCTAATAATCCTAGTGGCTGAAGTCTTGGAGTTTATTTCTATTACCCATTGTTCTGGTTCATACTCACAGTACCTTTTTCCATGTGTACTTGACAGTGTCGTGTTCACTGTCTTTGAAGAATTATTTCTGGGACACTTGGAAACCCATAATAAAGGTGACTCTCTCAGGAAAGGACTTGTATTTGCTTCTGCCAGGGATCTCCTAGGATACCACTAATCTGAGATGATGGTAAACTAAATCCACAGCCTGAGGTCTCTTGGTCCCCCCAGATGAGATGGGTTGCAAATACGTGTGAGAACTCAGCCTGAGTTTACAATTTCCCAGGAATCTGCACCCCACGCCACTACCACGCACTCGGTACCAGGGCCACTCGCCTGTCCGATCCTCGAGTGTCGGTGTGGGGCAGGGCTTACCCCTGGCTCACTCCTTCACGCTTCCCCGTGGTGTAACCCTCAGTGTCCCAGCTTCACAATGGAGGCATCAAGATTTGCAAAGCTGTTAAACCCCAAGTGCAAGGTAAGTGAGATAAGCAAACACTCTCAGGGCAAGAGCTGTTTCTAGAATCACTGTCCTGCTGGTTCCCCCCAGATTTTGGCCTGGTAATTCTTTACTATCTTGTCAACTCTTCGGTGCTTGTAAGATGTTCAAAATACTTGATCTGGCTTTTTAGTTGTTTTCCACAGGAGTGTTGTTCCAAGAACTCAGCCTGTCATATTCCCTAAAAATAGAACTCAACATCTTTCACGGTGCAGGCCTGGCTTTAGCCACTCTTGAAACACAGCTCAAATCTCACACATGGGCTTAAGGAATTTTGCCCCAAATTCTGTTGCCTTATTTTAAAGCTGTTATATTTTCCCTGGGCCTAAAAATACACTGGGTCTGAAAATTCCCCAGGATAACAGGGCACCAGCTGGGAGACAGAGCTGCCCGGAGCCCTTCAGCCCAATGTTAATGTGCCCTGGGTCAGCAGGGACCCATTGGACCAGGGAAAAAAATGAAGGGCAAAAGGACAAAGCAACTCAGTCAAAGAGATAAATCACCACGATGGTTTCTGTATGGGGGGATGATAGGTGATTTTTTCTGCCTTTTTTATACTTCATTATTCTTTTCAACTTTATTTTTTTCAAGATATAAGTGTTATGTTAATATTAAAAATACTAAGTGAAAAATGAAAAAATAAATAGAGAAGAAAAGGCCCCTCTAGGCCCTCAGCCCTGAATGGTATTTCCAGCAGCAGAGATGAGTTTGGGCAGATCCATTTGCAGCCACGCGGGTGGCGGGAGGTGGGGACATGGAGACGGGGTCGGAGAACGGCTGTGTCAAGCATGATCCCAAGGTGGCCCCCACTGAAAGGACTCAATTGCTCCTTTCATTTCTCCCGTCTGAGCTCCAGAGGCATCCTGAGTGAGCTGGGCAGATGGCACTGGGAAGAGCATCTCTGGGTTCCAGCCCTGGCTCAGCGGAGGACGTTGGTCTCCATCGCTAACAGGAGGGGGAAGCCCTGCTCTAGGTGGTCCCCGTTCCTCTGACAGTCTGTGATCCCGCACCCCCCCCAACTCCTCCTGCTCAGGACCCCTGGGAGAGGAAGGGAAGGCTGTTGAGAAGCCCCTCAGGATGCAGGACAAGGGGATGAGCAAAGAGAAGGGGAGATGCCAGTGCTATAAAGAGTTTCTCCACATCCAGGTTCCCTTTGAAGTTCTGAGAAGGCTCTGTTTACACTTTGCCCTTCCTAAGCCAGAGCGCCCACAGTTCTGCCTCCCCTCCCCCTCCCGCCCGGTCCATTCATCAGCGCGCATTTACCGAGCATCTCTTCTATTGTAGGCATGAGAGACACTACATGGAATAACTAGACTGCACTTGAACTTCTCCAGTAAATGCTTAAAAAGGATGCCTACCATGTTTACCCTCTGTCTTTGGAAGGTTCTCTGGAATCTAGGTTTTCCTCTGAGTTTCGTCTCCGGCCTCTAGTGCCGGTGCAGGGCAGGGAGGCCCGTGTGCTGGGGTCACCAGGGACGCCCAGAGCCTCCCCTGGGAGGAGCTGTGTAGTGATTTCTTCCTATGATGCCCTGGCGGTGGAGGCCAGGAATTTGAAAGCTGGGGATCTCAGCACCTCTGAAATTACAGGGCATCTCTCACTGACATGGGAGCAAGCGCAGTGGTCCGGCCTGGGCAGGGTGAAGCCCTCCCAGCCAGCCCTTCCTCAAGTTTCTGCGCCCCCGGGCACTTCCCTTGCTGCACCCCAGTCCCAGCCCTGCACTGGGTGGTCATATTTTTCCCAAAGGGCAATCCAGGCAATTTGAAGCAAACAGATTTGCTCCCAGCCACACGAGAACACAGGGTTGTGGTTCACAGCCAGGGAAGTGTCCTTTTTCTCCACCGTCTTCCTGGTTATCCAAGGACGCAGGTGTGGGGCCGTGCTTCCCTCAGCTGGAGGAGCCAAGACACCCAACATCTAGTCTTGATTATTCTTTTTTTAAAAAAAATATTTATTTATTTATTTGGTTGCACCAGGTCTTAGTGGCGGCTCACGGGCTCCTTAGTCACGGCATGCGAACTCAGTTGCGGCATGCATGTGGGCTCTAGTTCCCTGACCAAGATTGAACCTGGGCCCCCTGCGTTGGGAGCGTGTAGGTTTTGTTTTGTTTTGTTTTTTGGCTGCGTTGGGTCTTCGTTGCTGCGCGCGGGCTTTTCTCTAGTTGCAGCGAGCGGGGGCTACTCTTCGTTGCGGTGTGCGGGCTTCTCGTTGCGGTAGCTTCTCTTGTTGCGGAGCACGGGCTCTAGGGTGCGGGCTTCAGTAGTTGTGGCATGTGGGCTCAGTAGTTGTGGCTCGCGGGCTCCAGAGCACTGGCTCAGCAGTTGTGGCACACAGATTTAGTTGCTCCGCAGCATGTGGGATCTTCCCGGGCCAGGGCTCGAACCCGTGTCTCCTGCATTGGCAGGTGGCTTCTCAACCACTGCACCACCAGGGAAGCCCCTAGTCTTCATTATCCTTTAGCTCATTTTCCAAAAGCACCCAGAACTCTGTCACTCCACTCTTGCCCTGCTCGTTGGCACACCTGCAGCTATAAGTTTGCTGATTTACTCAACAAACTTTTACTGGGCACCTACTATGTGCAGGCACCGTGCTGGGAGACAAGGAGGCCAGCCGAAGAGTCCGGGTCTCAGCCTCAGGGAGCCCTCAGTGCAGAGTGGGAAACAGAATTCATCAACAACAGTGCAAGCCTGTCCATTTAGCATGGGCTGCAAGAGAGGCGTGGGGTGTGACAATATAGAAGAAGCCAAGGGGGGTGGGCTCCTGAGCCAGGGCGGTCGAGGTCCTTTGAAGGTGAGTAGGCAGCAACAGGTGAAGTGGGGAGGCTGGAGGTTCGTGGCCTGCGGAAAGCTGGGTGTGGTGGGGTGGGGATGGGGGAGGGTGGTGGGCAGAGAGGATGCAGGGGGAGGCAGACCCAGCCTGAAGACCCTCCACCGCTGAGGGTATATTTTTTCTTTATTCTAAGAGCGGTGGAAAGCCATGGAACTGTTCTAAGCAGAGAGAGAGCGAGAGCGAGAAGCTGCCTTGCTGGGGCAGGAGGGGGGCTCCAGGGCCCCTCTCGGGTCTCTGACTCATCTGCTCACTGAAACGGGCACCCGGAGCTTGGCAGCTGCGGCTGGTGTGGCAGCCAGGCAGGTGGGTGGTCCCAGGCCGGAGGGGGGCAGAGCAGTCCTGGCCCTGAAGGGGTGCAGCCTGGGCTCTGAGGCGGCAGTGTGACATGGGCTGCAGCCTCTCACTTCCTCTCATTCCATTCCCACCTTGGAGCTGGCCGGGTACTGGAATGTTCTCTATAGAAAATCCAGAAAGGCCACAGGAGAATGAAGGTTTGTGCTATTTCCCTCCCATATGAGGGGAAGGGGAGGAGAGGAGGGGGAGGGATGGGGAGGGATGGGGAGGGGGAGGGGAGGAGGGGAAGGGAGGGGAAGGGGGAGGGGCGGGTTGGGGAGAGGAGGAGGGGGAGGGGAGGAGGGGAAGGGATAGGGATGGGGAGGGGAGGAGGGGGAGGGATGGGGATGGGGAGGGGGGAGGGGGAGAGGAAGGGATGGAGAGGAAGGGAGGGGGAGGGGAGGGGGGAGGGGGAGAGGAAGGGATGGAGAGGAAGGGAGGGGGAGGGGAGGGGGAGGGGGAGGGGAGGAGGGGAAGGGACAGGGATGGGGAGGGGGAGGGGAGGAGCGCAGCTGTCTGCCGGCCTGCCGGTCACACGGGGAGTCGGGTACCAGCCCCCACCGCCTACCTCTGTTTTTACATCAGCGCCGCTGGCAGCTGGCTGGTTGAATCGGCCTCCCAGTGGCGGAGGGACTCTGACGGCGAGCGAGGGCCGGGGAAGCATGTAGTCGTCTCAGCAGGAATTATGAAGCGAACCGTCTCTCCTGCGAGGAGATCTTCGCCTTTCCCCTGAGCTGCTGTGCCCGGGGCGTGACAGCTGCCAGGCTGTCAGGGCTCTGGGGAAGGAGCCGGGAGTCACCAGGACAACAGCCTGGGCTCGGCAGCGAGCGCAAGGCGTGGGTGGCAGCGGGGCGGCAGGAAGCTGTGCTAATAGGCATTGAAACGCGCCACCCCGCGGCGCGATGGGCCCCGCGACCCGCGACCGGGCGGGTAACAGACGCTCAGAAACCTGGGCGGGAGCCTGAGCGGGGCAGTCAGGTGCCGGAGGAGCCGCCTTCTTCCCGGCGGTGCCGCGTCCTGCAAACGCTCGGCGTCTCTGAGCCTAATTCCCGCCTGTGCGAGGGGGTAGCGAGCCCAGCCCCCCGGGGCTGGAGGCTCTCAGGCGCTCGGTACTGGTGTCCGCAGTGCCGAGAGCGGGGCTAGTTCTTCCTCTCGCTGTGTCTTGAGGAGAGCTCGGCATACACCCACTCCCTTGGCCTGTGAAGGGTACGGGAGCCTTCCTGAGGTCACCGGCAGGGGTCAAGGGCCAGAGGTGCTCTGCCACGTGCCTTTGGGCCCCTCTGGGTCTCAGCCCGCATGTAGAACAAGATCAGCTCCAAGAGAACATTGCTGCTCTAGCTGCTGCTGTACCTTCAGCCACTTGGTTGTTTGCTGCACGGAATCGGAGGCTGATGTTGGGTCCCCGCTCCTGAATTCACCTTGTGTACATCATAGGGTGAATGTTGACTGTGTCCATCCTGGGGATTTAGACTCCCAGAAGAGGGAGTCAGGGGTGACCCTTGCTGGGAGGAAGGGGATGGGCTGGGAGCACCACGCCCTTCTTGCCTGCTCTGAGGGGTGGGTGCTGCCCTCCCCCCCGCCCCGCGGACCCCCCAGCTCCCGGGCCTGGTGGAGGAGAGCCATGAGTGTCTCTGGTCTGTCCTCTGACATTCCGAGCGAGAGCCTGGTGGCCCAGGGCCCGGGCCTGCCTGTGCTCTCAGGCTGGGGCGGGCCAGGCTGAGCCTGACCCCTGGCAGCAGAGCCCCGAGGGTCACGCCCGCGGAGCAGGCACCCGACCGCTGGCACAGCCTCTCCTTCTGGGGGCTCCGGAGCAGGCAGCTGTCTTCCCCTTCACGCACTCCAGCTGCCCCTAGAAGGAAGCAGAGGGACGGCGACAAGTGGCCAGTGTGGTTTTCCCCCTTTCTCCCTGGGTGAGTAAGCTCAGCTTTACACTCAAACTTCAAAGTCAAGAGTGGCCGTGGTGGGCCCCGAGGGGGAGACAAGGGCGTCCAGACCCCGTGAGGGACGCACACGGGGCGGCCCAGGCTGATGCACAGGCGTCCTCTCCGCCCTGCCCCGCAGCCCCCCTTCCCCACGTCTCTGAGCCCAGGCGCCCAGCTCCCCTCACACTGCGCGTCCCGTCTTCCTGCCGGGTATCTGGAATGCTTGGCCTGCCTGTGGACCTGGGCAGTGGGCACGGCGTGGCCTCAGGGGAAAGGCAGCCAGGCCTTGAGCTGCTGGGACCCTCTCCCAGGGCTTCAAGTGTCAGGCCTGGGTCTCGTTAATCTCAGGTGCTCCTTGAGGGCGGTGGCCAAGCTCCCCAATAAAGTGGCCACCAAAGCCACGTCGTTCCTCCCATGGGGGCTGGCTTGGTGGGGCCGCTGGTCCAGCAGCGAGTCTCTGCCTGTCGTGACCTAGGGTCAGGGGTCTCCCCCCCGTGCCAAGGAGCAGCTGGCCCCAGAGGAAGCTAGAAGTTTTCCCATTTTGCAGATTGGAAAGACAAGGCTGAGAGGTGATTATAAAGTCCCAGGCTGCTGTTGTGTCAGGTCAGGAAGCTGGTTATTTCTCCCGAGTCCCGGGATGCCCGGGGCAATGACATGGGGGGGATGGTAGGCGAGCCTGGGGCAGCCCTGGAAACACGGAGTCAGGCTCCTTTCTGGGGAAAGACCAAGGGGGCACGACCCTCCCCCGTCCCCTCAGTCAGAATCCGCCTTGAGGACAAAGCCCGCCACCTCCCTTTGCAAGTGTTTTATTTTTCTCTCTTCTAAGTGGCCTCCCCTCGCGCTATGCACCTGGTTTGCCATCTCACGGGTTCATTATCGTCCAGACTGAGCTCCCAGCGCTGGGTCTGGACTGCAGCCTGGGGACAGGAAGAAGGGAGTGGGGAGAGAGCAGCCTTCCTGGGCCGGGCTCACAGTGACAGCTGGGCCGCATGCCTGCCATTCCCCCCAGCACGCTCATTCTCTGGATATAGGGGCTGCTGGCACAGCCAGCACACTGATTGCTTTAGGGCAAGGCCAGCGGGCCGGGCTGGGGCATCAGCTTTCCCCCTGTCCTTGCATGGTCAGGGCCCACAGCCTGCATTCTGATTTGTGTGTATTATTAGGTCCCAGGACTCCTGCAGCCCTGGGTGAGCCTCAGAGGGTGGGCCCCAAGCCAGTCTGTGAAGGGAACTTGCTCCTGAACTTGAACTATGTTTGGGGGTCCTCTGGCCTGCTTGAGATGGCAGGCCCGCCAGCTCCTGCTGGCAAAATGGAAAGGTGCCTCAGCGCCTTTCCTTGCTGTCCTTCCAACTGCCCTTGAGCCCACGATGCTTGGCAGTCCCCTCCGGCACCTTCCCTCGCCCCCCACCCCTGGGGCTCCTTTCTGTTCTATAACCTAGTTCATGGTTGACGGGGCTTCGCTGCTTTCTCTCCCTGGTGACACGGGGGAGTGTTTACTAGGGCAGTTAATGCCACGATTCTACAAGGAGGGTTAATTTTGGGAATTGGGACCACACTGCCCTGGAGGTGAGGGGGGGTGGTCCCCATCCAGGGCACAGAGCCCCCCGACCCCCAGGCAGGAGGAATGCCCAGACACTATTTGACGATGACTGTGAAAGGGGACAAGCTGTGCAGCTTTGCCACCGAGGGGACGGGAGTGACAGGCCCCTCACTCTCTGCCTTCGGCATCTGCCCTCTGCCTTGGGGGCTCAGAGCCAAGGCCAGGCCTAGTGAGCAGGTCTGGTTTGATTGGACTATTATTATTATTAATTAATTTTTTTACAGGTAAAGAACTTCATTAACCTTTGTTTCAAACGTTATTCCCAGGCTTCTTCAGCTTACTGAGCTACAGAGAATGAATTGTTTAAGCAAAGGCTGAAAAGAGATGCAGTGTCCGGGGGGCTTGGGCTTAAAACTCTCAGAGATCTGATTTTATCGCATCCGCAAACAAAATTTTTAAAAGCAGCCGTAACATAGACTAGCAGCTCCTAGTAACGTGTTCAAGTTTTATCTTCTTCAGACGTTGACTCAGTTCAGTTTGCCCGGTTCTTAGAAGCCTGGTCAGAATTCTCCACAGGACCTGGGTCCTCTCCATCACTCCTGAGCCTGGCGTGAGTGCACAGGTGAGGCGCTGGTCTCAGGAGGCCGGGCCCGAGGCAGGAGCCGCGGGAGAAGCCGGGCCAAGCGGAGGGCACCTCACCCCGACCCCTCGGCCAGACCCCCTTCCCAGTGGGCGTCTCAGGGTGAGGGCTGCAGCCTTTCTTCACAGGGAGCTCCTCCCAGGCGGGCAGCCTGGCAGGCCAATCTCACCTGTGCTCTCACAGCCCTGGGTGCCCCACCTCCTGGGGACAAGGGTCCTACCTCGCACTGGGGACCCTCCTCTGCAGACGTGGACACAGCCCCCAGGGCATCTGAGCGCTCGCGGGGACAGTCCCTCATGACTCGGTGCCCCCGGGCCTTGTCTTCCACATCTGTAAACAAGGGGCGTCGCGGTCACCTCCAGGGGCTCTCTCTGCCCCAGCCCTGAAGTCCTGCCTGCCCTTCCACTACAAGATCAGGGCATGGTGGGCTCCTGAAGGCCCTCCTGGCTGTGGCAGTGCTGGTGGACCCTCCACCCTCGGGGAGGAGCTCTGGCCCCCTGGCTTGCAGCGCCCAGGCCGTGGACCTTCTTGTGTCCTCTGCCCTCTGCCTGCCGGCTGGGGCCACCATGGTCACCACTGGGGTCACCACTGTGTCAGAGGGAGGAGTTGATATTTCTGCTGCCCTGAGAACAGCGCCCTGAATGGGGTAAGCGTGATATATGTGTTTGTTGAATGCATTAAGGATATATTATTTAAAACCCCAATTAGAGATTATTCAGAAATAAACTTTTATTTTGGAAAATTTTTAGATTTGCGGAAAAGTTGCCATGGGAGCACGTAGAGTCCCATACATCACACCCCCGGTTGTTGCCCCACTGTTAGACCTTCTGTTAACCGGGAGCGTTGTCATTCTCGGGAACCAGCCTTGGAGCGATGCCGTTACCTACACTCCGGGCTTTCTTTGGGTTTCTCCTGTTCTCCCGTTGGGGCCCCCTTTCTGCTCCAGGACCCCGTGGATGGACGCCACGTTGCGCTAGGTTATCATGTTCGCCTCCCCTGGTCTGTGAGAGTTTCTCAGTCTTATCTTGTTTTTCGTGACTTCGACAGTTTTGAGGAGTTCCGGTCCGGTATTTGGTAGAAGGTCCCTCGATTTGGGTTTCCCTGGTGTTTTTCTCATGATCAGACTGGGATTCTGGGTTTTTGGAAAGAATACTAAGAGGCAGAGTGCCCGTCTCCTCATATCACATGAGGGGACCCGCATGACACCCCTGCTGATGTGAGGGCGCGTGGCTGAGGGGGTGTCTGTCAGGTTTCTCCAATCTGAGTGACTGTTTCACTTTCCCTACAATATTCTTCGGAGCCCAGGCTTAGAGCTTGAAGGAGGGGGATTAAGCCCCACCCCCCGGAGTACGGAGTATCTCCATCTATTGTTTGGAATCCTCCGTAAGGAGGCGTTGCCACTTCTCACCCATTTATTTACTTATTCAATCATAATTTTCATCAGTATGGGTTTATAAATATAGTTATTTTATACTTTGGGTTATAATCCAGTGCCATATTATTTATTTTGTTGCTCATATCCTTCTGAATCCTTTGGCACTAGAAGCTCTTACGGGTTGTGTAAGATAGTAGAAAATATATATATTGGTCTCTGCCCCTGGTTCCTGACACAGAGCTCCTAAAACCCTTGGAATTGCCTAAATGATAAGAACACTAGGAGCACCTCTTGTCTGAATACTGCTCTTTGACTTTTGTTCCTGACACAGGGCTCCTGAAACCCTTGTGATTTCCTGGGTGATAGGAGGGTCCTCTGTTCTAACGCGGCGACCCCGCGGGGCTCCTGAGTGAGGGCTGGTCACCAGCAAGACCCAGCAGGATGAGAAGCTTGGAAGTTTCAGCTCCACCTCCCACTGTTTTGGGAAGGAGAAGGGCTGAAAGCGGAGCTAATGATGGATCTCGTGAGCCTCCATAAATCCCAGTAGGCTGGGTCTTTAGAGCCCAAGGCGAGGGGCCCACAAGGTGCTGCCTTGGCCACAGGATCCTGAGAAACGTGGTCTTCACTCCTGCAGGAGGAGCCCAGCCAGGCCCCTGCCCAACACAATCCTGCCCGTCTGAAGGTGGCTGGCTTTGCCATCACGGCTGAGCTCTGCCTTCACCCTTGGGGACGTCGGCAGTAACCAGCCGCCAGCCACACGACCGGCTTGTCGCCAGCCCCCTCCTCTGTGTGGGCACAAAAAGTTCGCGCAGCTTGGGCCTGAGGTCTCGCTCTTTAAGTCCGGGCAGAGGACACATCTGAGGGACACGTGGGGCTCAGAGATCTCGGAAGCTTCCAAATTAAAGGGAAAGGAATCTTGGCGGGAAGCACCAAGCATCTTAAGAGGCGTGACTGTAGTAAAACAGAGAAGTATCGTAACGCTGCCTTCTGCTTCAGACCTCGTGCAGGGGGCGCCCTGCGGAGGGCTCTCCAGGCCCGGGGCCTCATCAGTGCTGATCGCACAGGGAACTGTGAAGCAGGATTTAAGTCTGAGGCACGTAAGGCAAGGTAACGGGCATTTATTGGGCACCCACCGTGTACTCTGCTGGCCACTGGGAGAGACAGCAGGGAAGAGGAGACATCACCTCTCCTGTCTCCTGAAGAAAGTAAGATGCACAGGAAGCCACCCTGTTAATAGGGATGCTGGCCGGTGACACCTCTGTGATTCTAACAGTTACGGCCGGGCTTCCCGCAGACCAAGTCCGAGGCTGCTCTCTCGGCAAGCTCTCAGGGCGCCTTCAAAGAGGCACAGCCAGGCACGAAGGGGAGGGCGCATGCCCCAAAGCACTGCCCTGCCCATGTCAGGCAGGCATTCCCTCCAGTAAGAACCCGGGCACGACCCTGTGCCCTTCTGCTCCTGCCTCAAATAGGAGCAGGCCAGGCAAACTGGACCTCTTACCAGTTCCCTTGGAAGCAGAAAAGGCTACGGTGGTGTGGTACAGAGGATAAAGAGCCCCCAGAGATGTCCATGTGCTAATCCCCAGAACCTGTGACCCTGGAACCTTATATGTCCAAAGAGATCACAGATGTGACTAAGATAAAGACCTAGAGACGGGAAACTTATCCTGGGTTATGTGGCTGGGCCCAATGGAATCACAGGAGTCCTTATAGGAGGGAGGCAGGGATTCAGGGTCAGGGAAGGAGAAGTGATGGGGGCAGTGATGCAGTTGCAGAAGGGGACCAGGAGCCAAGGAATACAGGCAGCCTCCAAGGAAACGCACTCTCCCCAGGGCCTCCAGAAGGAATGCAGCCCTGCTGACACCCATTTCAGACTCCTGGCCTCCAGAAATGTCAAACAGTAAGTTTGTACTGTTTAAACCACTAGGTTTGGGTTATTTGTTACAGCAGTGGTAGGAAACTAATACAGCTAACTGTCTTATGAAAAATGGCCCTTTCTAAGGCTAACTTCCCTCTTGGCCTGGACCATAGGTTGTACAGAAGCGATGAAGACCATGTTGTAAAGGGGGATGATTTCTTTGGGGTCTGTATTAGGTACTTGACATTGACGTTTGTGTTGGGGTCCCACCACCTCCACATCAAAAGCACATTTATTATACGCATCCACCTTACTCGGATGGCAGCAAACTTGCTTTCCGTTCTCTGAAGTCCTTGCTGACTTCTCTTCGGAAGGCAGTAATTATGTGCCTTTGCTATGTAGAGCCTCTTCATTTCCTGGATATCAGGATGACAACAATACCCCGCAGATAGACCCTCTGCCACCCGAGGATTTATTTGCACACGTTGCTTTTCCCTTCTAAATGACAAAGTGTCTCGAGGGAAAGGCAGCTTCGCGGAGCCGGGCACACAGAACGGTGACATTTCTGTGCGCGCGTGTCTGTGAGGGTGTGGGCGCCATGTTCTCTAAACCTCTCCAGAAATAGACGAGCTAAAACTTCCGTGAGATTGAGGAAGCCTTAAAGCGACAACCCCACCCTAGTCTCTGTGCCTTGTAGCCGGTTTAAGGCTGAACCAGAAATATGTCCCTCTGGGGAGGGCTCTCTGCCAGCAGAACCCTCCATAAATGGAGGTCCCCGGTCATGTCGCAGACACGCCACATGGAAACCAGCAGAGCTCGCGTCCCACGCCCTGCCATTCACGACGGCGCTCAGAAAGCAGCACCTGCACGTCATATAGCATCTTAAACCTATTCTCATTTTACAATTGAGAGCTGCTTCTTTGTCCCTGAGACTTGAAATATGGCAAGTCTGGGCTGTCTAGGTGCTGGGCTGCTTGCCTAGTGTGGTGGTGAGGCAGGTATTTGTCGATGCATCACTTGCCTCTCACCCTGGAGCCTATAACTCAACCTGGATTAGCTTGTGTCGTGTATACTTCTTGATTGATGGATGCTCAAGTGATTTTCAACAGAAGTGCCAAGACTCCTGGATATCCACATGCAAGAGAATGAAGTTGGACCCTCACCTTATACCAACACAAAATTAACTCAAAATCAATCATAAAGCTAAATGCAAAAGTTAAAATTATAAAAATCTTAGAAGAAACATGGCAATCGATCTTTGTGTCCTTGGAATAGTTGATAGTTTCTTAGATAGGATACCAAAGGCACAAGTCACAAAAGAAATAGGTAAATTAGACTTCATCAAAATTAAAAACTTTTTTCCAAGTTCTGTGTCTTCTTCGTTTAAAAATTGCGATATAATTGACATATAACATTGTATTCGTTTCAGGTGTACAACATACTGATTTGATACTGTATATATTACAGAATGATCATCACAAAAGTCTAGTTAACACCCGTCACCACACAGATTTCTAATTTTTTTCTTGTAATGAGATCTTCTAAGATCTACTCTCTTAGCAAACATGCAATAGAGTCTTATTAACTATAGTCACCATGCTATACATTACATCCCCAGGACTTACTTATTTTACAACTGGAAGTTGGTACCTTTTGACCCCCTTCACCCATTTCACGCCCACCCCTCACCCCCCACCTCTGGCAACCACTCATCTGTTCTCTGTGTCTATGACTTTGTTTCTCTTTTTTAGATTCCACATATAAGTGAGATCATTCGGTATTTGCCTTTCTCTGTCTGACTTATTTCATTTAGCATAATGCCCTCAAAAGTTCATCTATGTTGTTATAAATGGCAAGATTGTCTTCTTTCTTATGGCTGAATAATATTCCATTTTGTATATATATCTCACATTTTCTTTATCCACTTATTCATTGATGGACTCAGGTTGATTTCATGTCTTGCCTACTGTAAATACTGCTGCAATGAACATGGGGGTTCATATATCTTTTTGAGTTATTGTTTTCATTTCCTTTTGGATAAATACCCAGAATAGGAATAGGAATGGATCAAATGGCAATTCTATTTTTAATTTTTTGAGGAACTTCCATACTGAGTTCCACAGTGGCTGCACCGATTTACATTCCCACCAATAGTGCACGAGGGTTACCTTTTCTCCAAATCCTCACCAACACTTGTTATTTCTTTTCTTTTTGATAATAGCCATTCTAACAGGTGTGAGGTGATATCTTATTGTAGTTTTGATTTTCATTTCCCTGATGATTAGTGACGTTGAGCACCTTTTCATGTACCCATTGGCCTTTTCATGTACCTACATGTCTTCTTTGGAAAAAGGTCTGTTCAGATCCTCTGCCCATTTTTCAGATTGGATTGTTTGTTTTTTAACTATTGAGTTTTATGAATTCTTTACATATTTTGGATATTAACCCTTCAAAGTCCCAAGTGCAGGAACTTCTGTCCGTATGAATTTGGGGTGCATAACTCTCCTGTTGTGAATGTGTTGCCAACCTGGAAGCTTTCCAAACCCCATACTGTTGGGATTTTATGGAAGCTTCCTCACATAGGCATGATCAATTATCAGCTCGGTTTCTAGACCTTCTCCCTTCTCTGGAAAATGAGGGTAGATCTGAAAGTTGCAAGCTTCTAATCATTGTTTTGTTCTTCTGTGGTGAAGAGCCCCCATCCAGGAGCCATGGAGGTTCCCACTGAGTCATCTCATTAGAACAAAAGATGCTTCTGGGGCTCTTACCACTTAGGAATTTACAGGGGTTTTGGAGCCCAGTGTCAGGGATGAAGTCAAAGAGAAATATTGGAACAAGAAATGATCCTAGCACCATTATCACTTAGGAATTTACAAGGGTTTTAGGAGCTCTGTGCTGGAAACTTGGGACAGAGACCAATATATATATTTCTTGTTACTTCATATGTATAGAAATGCAACAGATTTTTGTATATTCATTTTGCATCCTGGAATTTTACTGAATTCATTTATAGATCTAACAGTTTTTTTTTTGGTGGAGTCTTTAGGGTTTTCTATAAATAATGTCATGTCATCTGCATATAGTGAGAGTTTTACTTCTTTCTGATTTAAATGCTTTTTATTTCTTTTTCTTGTCTGATTACTGTGCTAGGACTTCCAATACTATGTTGAATAAAAGTGGTGAGAGTGGGCATCCTTGTCTTGTTCCTGATCTTAGAGGAACAAGTATGATGTTAGCTGTGGGTATGTCACATATGGCCTTTATTATGTTGAGGTACATTCCTTCTATATCCACTTTGTTGAAAGTTTTTTTTTAATCATAAATAGATGTTGAATTTTGTCAAGTGCTTTTTCTGCATCTATTGTGATGATCATATGGTTTTAATCCTTCATTTTGCTAGTGTGGTGTACCACACTGATTGATTTGTGGATGTCGAACCATCCTTGCATCCCTGGAATAAATTCTACTTGCTAACAGTTTATGGTCCTTTTAATGTATTGTTGACTTTGGTTTGCTAATATTTTGTTGAGGATGTTTGCATTTATATTGATCAGGGATATTGGCCTGTAGTTTTCTTTTCTTGTAGTACCCTTGTCTGGTTCTGGTAGCAGGGTAATACTGGCCTCACAAAATGAGTTTGGAAGAATTCCCTCCTCTTCTAATTTTTGGAAGAGTTTGAGAAGGAATAATATTAATTCTTCTTTGAATATTTGGTAGAATTGACCAGCGAAGCCATCTGGTTCTAGACTTTTGTTTTGGGGGAGGTTTTTGATTACTGATTCAATCTCTTCTTACAAGTAATCGGTCTGTTTAGATTTCTACTACTTCATGATTCAGTCTTGGCAGGTTATGTGTTTCTAGGAATTTATCCATTTCTTCTAAGTTGTCTAATTTGTTGGTGTATAATTCTTCATAAGTAGTCTCTTATGATCCACAATGATCCTTTGTGGTATCAGTTGTAATGTCTCTCTTTCCTTTCTGATTTTATTTTAATCCTCTCTCTTTTTTCGTTGTGAGTCAAGTTAAAGGTTTGTCAAATTTGGTTATCTTTAAAAAAAAACAGCTCTTAGTTTCATTGATCTTTTCTATTGTCTTTTTGTATTTATTTTACTTACTTCCACTCTGACCTTTGTTATTTCCTTCCTTCCTTCTACTAACTTTGGGCTTCATTTTTTCTTCTTTTTCTAGTTCCTTGAGTTGTGAAATTAGGTCAGTGTTTGAGATTTTTCTTGTTTCTTGATGTAGGCATTTCTTACTATGAACTTCCCTCTTATAACTGCTTTTGCTGCATCCCATAAATTTTAGTATGTTGTATTTTCATTTGTCTTGAAGAATTTTTAAATTTCTTTTTTGAGTTCTTCTTTGACCCATTGATTGTTCAGTAGCATTCATTTAATCTCCACATATTTGTGAGTTTTTCAGTTTTTAAAAATTTTAATTATAGTTACACACAGTTTTATACCATCATTGTAGTTTTATATCATTGTGATCTAAAAAGATGCTTGATATGATTTCAATCTCCTTAAACTTTTTTTTTTTGGTGGGTCTACATTTATTTTTAAATAATTATTTCTTTCAATCCTTAAACTTATTAAGACTTGTTTTATGGCTTAATATATGATCTATCATGGAGAATGTTCCATGTGCAGTTGAGACTAATCTGTATTCTGTTACTTTTGGATGGAATGTTTTGTAAATGTCTGCTAAGTCCATCTGGTCTAACTTAAGGCTAATGTTTCCTTATTGATTTTATGTCTGGATGATCTAGCCATTGATGAAAGTGGAATATTAAAGTCCCCCATTATTGTATTGCAATATTGTATTGCATTATTGTATAGCAATCTATTTCTCCCTTAGGTCTTTTAGCATTTGCTTTACGTATTTAGGTGCTCCTCTGTTGGGTACATAAATATTTACAAATGTTATATCCTTCTGTTGGATTGAACCCTTTATATAATCCCTTTCTTTGTTTCTTACTACAGTTTCTGTCTTAAACTCTATTTTGTCTGATAAAAGTATAGCTATCCCACCTTTCTTTTGATTTCCTTTTCCATGGGATATCTTTTTCCACCTTTTCACATTCAGTCTGCATGTGTCCTTACATCTGAAGTGAGTCTCTTGCAGGTAGCATATAAATATTTTTTCTTCCATTCAGCCAATCTATGTCTTTTGATTGGAGAATTTGGTCCATTAACATTTAAAGTAATTATTGATATGTACATACTTGTTGCCATTTTGTTAATTGTTTTCTGGCTATTTTGTATTTCCTTTGTTCCTTCTCTTGCTCTCTTCATTTGTGATTTGATGATTTTCTGTAGCAGTGTGCTTAGATTCTTTTGGCTATCTACTATAGGTTTTTGCTTTGTGGTTACCATGAAGCTTACATAAAACAATTTATTTTTATAACAGTTTAAGTTGATAATAACTTAAGTTTGAATGCATTCTAAAGATCTACATTTTTACTTTCCCACCACATTTTATATTTTTGATATCAAAATTTACATCTTTTTATCTTGTGTATCCATTAACAAATCATTGTAATTATAGTTATTTGTACTACTTTTATCTTCTAACCTTCATACTAGCTTTATAAGTGATTAACCCAAAACATTTATAGTGTTAGATTATTCTGAATTTTACTATATATTGACTTTTACCAGTGAGATTTATACTTTCTTATGTTTTCCTGCTACTAATTAGTGCCATTTTGTTTCAGCTTAAAGAAGTCCTGTTAACATTTCTTGTAATACAGGTTTAGTGGTGATGATCTCCTCGAGCTTTTCCTTGTCTAGAAAACTCTTTATCTCTCCTTTAATTCTGAAGGACAACTTTGTTGTGCAGAGTATTCTTGGTTGCAGTTTTTTTTTCTTTCAGCCCTTTGAATATATGGTGCCACTCCCTTCTGGCCTGCAAAGTTTCTGCTGAAAAATCTACCGATAGTCTTATGTGGGTTACCTTGAACATAACAAGCTGTTTTTCTCTTGCTGCTTTTAAGGTTCTCTCCTTGTCTTAAACTCTTGACAATTTAATTATTATGTACCCTGGTGTGGGTCTTTTTGGGCTTATCTTTGGAACTCTCTTGGCTTCCTTGATCTGGATGTCTGTTTCCTTCCCCACATTAGGGATGGTTTCAGCCATTATTTCTTCAATGAAGTCTTCTGCCCCTTTCTTTCTCACTTCCCCTCTGGGAGCCCTAAAATCTGAATGTTGGTCCGCTTGATATTGTCCCATCAGCCCCTTTTGCCATCTTCAACCTTCTTCATTCTTGTTTTCTTTTTGCTGCTCTGATTGGGTGGGTTCCAACTGCCCTGT
Organism: Balaenoptera acutorostrata; assembly: GCF_949987535.1. Lineage (NCBI taxonomy): Eukaryota > Metazoa > Chordata > Mammalia > Artiodactyla > Balaenopteridae > Balaenoptera > Balaenoptera acutorostrata. The sequence goes on along the minus strand of NC_080079.1, from coordinate 71,615,541 downwards.
ATTGGAGTTCACCGATCCTTTCTTCTGCTTCATGTAGCCTGCTGTTGAACCCCTCGAGTGTATTTTCAGTACAGTTACTGTATTCTTCGGTTCTATGATTTCCTTTGGTACTTTCTTATATTTTCCATCCCTGTTGAAATTCTCACTTTGTTCATTCATTCTTCTCCTAAGCACAGTGAGCACCTTTATGACCATAATTTTGAAGTCTTATCAGGTAAATCACTTATCTCCATGCCATTAAGGTCTTTTTCTGAGGTTTTATCTTGTTCTTTCTTTTGGAACATCATCCTCTGTTTCTTCATTTTCCTTGACTCTCTGTGTTGGTTTCTATGTATTAGATAAAACGGCCACCTCTCCCAGTCTTGAAGGAGTGGCCTCATGTAAGAGATGAACTTTGTTGCCCAACCCTGCCCTAGCTCTTGATTGTGTCTCAAACCTTTGTGATTGTCCAGACTATCTACTTTATTCTTAGTGGCTCCCAGCAGTTGAGGCCTGTCAGTGTCCCAAAGGAGAGGACCTCTGTCAGCAGGCTGATTGGAAGCTGGACCCCAGGCAGCAGGTTTTAAAGTATGTAAATATATCTCTTCAAGGGAAGGCTGGGAGATGGGCATCTTTCTCTGCTCCCTCTGCACTGAGCCTTGGGTAGCAGCCACTGAAGAACTGTTTCTTTCTTTGCTACCATCCTGTTGAAGCTCTGAGCACAAGCCCTACTGGCTACCAGAGCCAAGCTATCAAGGAATGTGTCCTCTGGGCAGCATACACAAAAGCTGGGCACCAGGCATGTACACAATCTCCTTTCTTGGAGACACCAATGACCTAGGGCAGGGCAGAGGGCGAGCTTGAAGGTGGCACTGACCAGCCTCCCTGGTCTCTGGAGAGGATTGCAGTCAGCCCTTAGACACAAGTTTAATTAGAAGTCTGCCCCTCAGGCTAGAGCTGTGGAGATCAGCTAAAAGGCCCCTTTCACAGCAAGACTGGGGGTGGGTTTCAATCTGCTCTGTGCCCTGGGGGCAGTTGGTTAAGAACTGTCTCTGTTTGTTCCATCCCATGGGATCTATGAACACAAACCTCCCTGGCCCCCAGAGACAGGGGGTCCAGGGGCATCCCTGAGCAGCAGCCACAAAAACCAGGGCACCAGATGTAAAAACCAGGAAACCAGATGTGAAAACTGGGGCACCAGATGTTACAGCTCCTCTCTGGGAGGTACATGCACTCTGGAGCATGGCAGAGGGCAGTGTGTGGACAGTGCCTGCCCTTCAGGTCTCTGGAAAGGATTACAGTCTCCTCAGCTGTGTGTTATTAGGGGCCTGCCCCTCAGCCTGCAGCTATGAAGATGAACTGATAGGCCTCCTTCCTGGAGAGACAGGGCCCTCAGTCTGCAGCCTCTGCTGTGCCTGGGGTGGTGGCTGTTTAAAACCCTTTCTCCATTTGTTACAGTCCTGTGGGACCCACGAGTGTCAGCCCCACTGCTCAGCAGAGACAAGCAATCAAGAGATGTCCCCTGGGTGGCAGCTGCAAAAATTGGGGTGTCAGATGAGGGTGCAAGCTCCCCTCTGGCAGATACTGGCAGCCTGGAGTGAGGCAGAGAGAGAGCAAAGGTGGCCCCGCCAGCCTCCAAGCCCCCAGATGTGGATTAAATGAGAAGCCTGCCCCTCAGGCCGATGCTTTAAAATAAACAAACCTTTTTCACAGAAAGTCTGGGCCCTTTTCAGTCGCTGGGGAGGGTAAGTTCATGCTGCCCCTTTAAGAACGGTTTCCCAGGTCACTGTAGCCTCATGGGTCTTGTAGATGCCAGCCCCATCGATTTTCAAAACTAGATATTCTGGGGGCTCATCTCCCAGGTGCAAGTCTTGAAAGTAGGGGTGCCAGGCGTGGGGTTCAGACTGTTCGCTCTTCAGGGAGCAGCTTGGGGATGGGAGTTCCCCCCGATTGTGGGTCAGCATGCTGGGTGTGGGGTGTATGGTGAGACTGTGTCTCAGCCTCTCCTACCCGCTTTGATGTGGGTTTTTTCTCACTCACCCAATGTATAGGAGTTATTTAGCTAGTTATGGGGTTTTCCCAGAGGAAACTGTTCCATATACAGCTGTCAATTTCGTGTGTCCATGGGAGGAGGTGAGTTCAGGGTTCTCCTATGTGGCCATCTTGAACTGCAACTTCAAAATTAAAAACTTTTGTTCTTCAAAGGACACCATCAAGAAAGTGAAAAGACAACCCACAGAACGGAAGAAAATATTTGCAAATCATATATTTGATAGGAAACTTGTATCCAGAATAGAGAAATAATTCCTAAAATTCAACAATAAAAAACAAATAACCTAATTAAAAATAGGCAAAGGATTTACATAGTCTTTTCTCCACTGGGGGGGAAAAAACAAGCGGCTAATAAGCACATGATGTTCTGGAAACGTGGATCAAAACTGCAATGAGGGGCTTCCCTGGTGGCGCAGTGGTTGAGAATCTGCCTGCCAATGTAGGGGACGCGGGTTCGAGTCCTGGTCTGGGAAGATCCCACATGCCGCGGAGCAACTAGGCCCGTGAGCCACAACTACTGAGCCTGCGCGTCTGGAGCCTGTGCTCTGCAACAAGAGAGGCCACGATAGTGAGAGGCCTGCGCACCGCGATGAAGAGTGGCCCCCGCTCGCCACAACTAGAGAAAGCCCTCGCACAGAAACGAAGACCCAACACAGTCAAAAATAAATAAATAAATTTATTTTTTTAAAAAAGAGCCAAAATGAAAAAAAAAAATGCCCCAGACAATGCCTGGGGCATCAAAGAGGTCAACACCCCAACACCGACCTCCTGGGCCTGCCTACCTGCCTTACTGCTTTCAGAGGCACAGTTTGGGGAGGGAAGCGGGTGTAGCTCCATCTTCTCACCAGGAGCTGATCTGATCTTAAGAGGCTTCCACTGCCCACACTGGAGACCTCACAGAGCACAGCTCAGTCCTCAAAGACGACTCAGCTGCTGAATCCTCATAAAGATGCACCAGGTGATGCAGTGAGGGAGGATTTTATGAGAAAACCCAAGGAAAATGGGCTTGAGCCTTTAACATTTGAAAGATTCTTTCTGCCTTGTTTATTAAATGCTATGCTAACCTGTCCAATATCCTCTTAAATCCTTTGTATGGCAGTTCTAAAAGTGCTTTCTCCTGTTGGTTGCTTGTGAGCACAAACGTCCTGTCCAGAGTGGGAGGCTCAGGGAGCCCTCCCATCACCGGGGTCCCTTAGAGCCCTGCGAGGACCTTCTGTTCGGGTTGGCACCACAGCCCCTCACGTCGAGGGCCCCAAGAAGGAGCCTTGGGTCCCCTAGGTCTCAGTACAGAAGGCACACATGGAGGGTGCCCCCTGCTGACAGGGCCCCTGCCCCCTGCTCACCAGGTTCTGGCCCCTGAGGTCTGCTCCAGGCCCTCCAATAAGCCCGTCTCTCTCCTGCCGTAAGGCCTTTGCTCGTGCTGTCCCCACGGCCTGTGGCCCAGCCCCCGACCTCTGACCTGTTGGTTCCTTCATTCTTCGGAGAGCCGCTGAAGCTCCACACTGCAGAGGGCCCCGGATCTGCTTGAATCAGGTAAGACACTCAGACACGGAAATGACTGTCATGAAGAAGGATGTTTTTTATACCGAAGTTCCCTAGAAACAAGAGGCAGGACGAGCTCTGCAGGGCCACACAGGGAAGCACCAGTTTGATCAGGAGGCGGGGGGAACGGGGGGACCACGGGCAAGGGCCTTCATTATGGTTTCCGTGGGAAGCAGAGGGCAAGCCGGGGTCTGCAGGCTCCCCGAGTGCTGGGCTGGATCCTGCAGGGGACTCTGGGTGTGGGGCTGTCCCTAGTTGTGTGGTCAGGAACAGTTAGTGCAGGTGATGGGGACCCTGTGTGTGAGTCACGTAGAGGAGTTGGTCAGTGGGGCGGGCTCTGGGTTGGCTAGTTTGCATTTGAAAAGTTCACCCCTGGGGCGAGTTGTTCCTCTCTCTGGGAATAGGCAGTCCCTCCAGATGCTAGAGCCTCAGAATACGGAAAATAGGGCCCGTGGTTACCACAGAAGCCTTCCCAGGGCAACAACGCCTATTGTGTGTTCTTTCCTTCTTTTAATTTTATTGGAGTATAGTTGATTTATGACGTTGTGTTAGTTTCAGGTGTACGGCAAAGAGATTCAGTCATACAATGTCTATTGTGTTTTCTATCGGTTTCCTCCTCTAGATGCCTGCTCTGGGAAGGGGCCGTGTCTGTCGTTTTTTCCCCTGTATTCCTAGTATCTAGCAATTTGTAGGTGCCCATTAGTTAGTGAATCAATGAATAAGTGGATGAAATTATGTTTGCTTTGGCAAACTCTGAAATTTTAAGGTCTACTTAACGAAGGCCCTAATTGTGCGTGTGTGTAATTTTTTTTTTAAGTGGGACATACTGGTCTCAGTGGCTGACAGTCCTGAAACAGAGACGGTTCTTCCCCTGTTGTCAGATCTCCCAAATGTTCTGACAAATGTTCCCACCCACGACTTAGAGATAAAGTGTCACCTGGAGAGGAAACCGTGGAATGAAGGAGGCAGGTGGGCACACCTGGAGCCCACGTCCTATTTTCTTACCAGCTGCCCCCCCCTTTTTTTTTTTTTGCATTTTTTGCATTTTTTTGCTTTGACAGTATCAAGAGAGTGGGAAGGTTGCACTTTGGCTGAAAGGATATGTTGTCTCCAGCTGACTTGTTTTCTAGACCAGGTCTCTGCTGGGAAGTATGCTTGTGCTAATTCCTGCAGAAGTAACTCCTGACCACATAACCCTCCACAGTGGCCTAATGTGTAGCTGGCGTTTCCCAAACATGGACGGATTCCCCTTGGCTGCAGAGCCAAGTAAGTGATTTCTGCGACTGGAAGAAAATGAGGACTCAAAATAGGTAGGTGCCAACTGCAAGCTGCGGGGGAAGAAAAGAAGAAATGAATAAAAAAGTGAAGGGAAGGGGCTTCCCTGGTGGCGCAGTGGTTGAGAGTCTGCCTGCTAATGCAGGGGACACGGGTTCGAGCCCTGGTCTGGGAGGATCCCGCATGCCGCGGAGCAACTGGGCCCGTGAGCCACAGCTGCTGAGCCTGCGCGTCTGGAGCCTGTGCTCCGCAACGAGAGAGGCCGCGATAGTGAGAGGACCGCACACTGTGATGAAGAGTGGTCCCCGCTCACCGCAACTGGAGAAAGCCCTCGCACAGAGGTGAAGACCCAACACAGCCAGGAATAAATAAATAAATTAATTAATTAATTAAAAAAAAAAAAGAGGCCATTGGATTTGGCATTTGGGAGTTAATTAGAAAAAAAAAAAAAGAAAAAAGTGAAGGGAAGGGGAGGGGAGATGTGTCGGGACAGCAGAACATGGGAAGCATCAATTTTTCCTTTAGAAATTTGATGGGGAAGAAAAGGCCTTGGTTGTTGACTTCATTTGCTTTTCTTTGTTCACTAGTGAATTGAAGTTTGTTTTTTGTGAGGCGTGTGTGGCATATGCTCACTGGGCAAACTTGGCCTTTTGTGATGGGCCGGTTGCATCCTCTGTTGAAAAGCACATCCGATTTTCTGATTAGTTTGTAAGGACCCTACTCTCCAGCTTCTGGGCGGGTTTACAAGCTGTGATCATATTTTGCGGCTCCTCCTTTTGAGAAGCTGTGGTGGATTTGCAGGTATTTACACATTATCAGTGTGGGTCACACGTCTATGGCTGGAGCCTGGTTTTGAATTTCATGCGCAAGAAAAACTCATGTCACTGGGGATGATAAATTTCCTTCCCTCTAGAGTCTGGTAGAGTGGGGCTGAGAGTGCTTTGTGGGTCCGGAGAGGTCTGTGACACCCTTGCTCTTGGCTGAGGGAAGAGGAATGGCAGACAATCATGGTGTGACAGGGAGAATAATGATGTGGACTTTAGATAGTGGGACGGAAGCCTCCTGACTTGCAGTGAGATCTTGGCAAGAGCTGGAATTTCTGCTGGAGAGGGTGTGGAGAAAAGGGAACCCTCCTACACTGTTGGCAGGAATGGAAATTTGTGCAGCCACTGTGAAAAACAGTATGGAGGTTCCCTAAAAAACTAAAAATAGAGTTACCATATGATCCAGCAATCCCACTCATGGGCATATATCCGGAGAAAACTATAATTCAAAAAGATACATGCATCCCAATGTACATTGCAGCACTATTTACAATAGCCAGGGCATGGAAGCAACCTAGATGTCCATCGACAGATCAATGGATACAGAAGATGTGGTACATATATACAATGGAATATTATTCAGCCATAAAAAAGAATGAAATAATGCCATTTGCAGCAACATGGATGGACCTAGAGATTGTCATATCGGGTGAAGTAAGTCAGACAGAGAGGGACAAATATCGTGTAGAATATCACTTATATGTGGAATCTAAAAAAAAGTGGTACAAATGAACTTATTTACAAAAGCAGAAACAGAGTTACAGATGTAGAAAACAATCTTGTGATTAGCAAGAGGGAAAGGGGGGAGGGATAAATTGGGAGATTGGGATTGACACATACACACTACTATATATAAAATTGATAACTAATAAGGACCTACCGTACAGCACAGGGAACTCTACTCAATATTCTGTAATGACCTATATGGGAAAAGAATCTAAAAAAGAGTGGATATATGTGTATGTATAACTGATTCACTTTGTTGTACAGCAGAGGTTAACACAACATTGTAAATCAACCATACTCCAGCAAAAATTAATTAAAAAAAAACTATATGCCAAAAAAAACAAAAACAAAAAACCAAAAATCTGAGCTTAGAAGTCAAAGCCAAGGATACTCGGCCTCTCCTGATGCAACGAACGGCAGCCTCTTTAATGATGAAAGAGTCACAAGATAGAGAGGAAGTACAGAGAATAATGACATTTCAAGATATTCTTCTTCATCAAGATCAACAGATGTAATGATTCATGTGTCTCAGAGCATGTTCAGGGAATAAGCAAAAAGAGGAAAGAAATAGAATTAAGCAACCTTGGCCCTACTTTGTCTCCTAACTTCTTCATTGTGACACGACACTTGTCATATTTGTTTAGGCCACTTTTCCTTACGGCGCTAGGAACTTCTTGATCACTCTTAAGAGTGATACTGATTTTGATTACATCTTTGAAGGGCCTGATGATACCGTAATAAGTAGAAAAACAGATCAAAATGTAAACAAATGATTCATCGTGTGGAAACCGGCAATTGGTCCAGCCCTGTTACCACTGTGTGTGCAGTGCATTTCAGGGAGAAAAAACACTTTGTACCTTCATACAAAATAAAAATAATACAGCCACTCTGTCTAGTTTTGGTCTCACCAAAGAGCAAAATCTTGAGCACTTCCTGTAAGCCTGGACTCTCAGCAGGGACCACGCCATCCTGGCTTTGGGGTTAATGTCTGAGACAGTAACACACGTCAGCACGAGCTGATCCTTTCCCACCATGAACAGACAGATGTAAACATGCAGTCTTGTGGGGTTTTATAACATTAGATACTTGTTGGATTTTTTATTGGATGAGCTGGTCTTATTGAAGTCTGGCTCCCTTGCCCTTTTTGCAAATAAAAAGTTTTTTTTCATTCTGAAATACTTTTTGCCTCTGAACCTTGCCTTGACAGACTCAATGACTTTGATCTCACAGTTTTGAAAAGCCATACATGTCGCTCTTTGTAGAGCCATGTGGAACATCTAAGGGGCCCCAGAGCCCCAGTGCCCGCTTTCCCATGGCTCCATCCCAGGGCTGGCACCCTCCCTCACGGTGAAACTGGCATCAAGGCTCAAGGGACAGAAACGGCCTCATTGGAAGCCTGGAAACGCCACGGGGCTGCCTCTCTCAGCCCCCTGTGTATTCCATGCAATTGACAGCGCTCAGCTTCATCTCCTTGCGAGAGTGTTAGCCCTGGGACTGCAGGTGGGCAAGATGTTGCTAGAGGAGTTTGGTGACCTTTGAACCAAGTCCCCATCACCTAGGGCCATTTGTAGGCATCCATGTATTTGGAAAGAAACATGGAGATGCATGGACTGATCCCTGGACCAGCCACAACGTGTCTGAAAGCACCTCTGCCCTGCAAATCCAGGGCTGGGCTCGCCCCAACTGCGTGTCTGCTTTCCATCGGGGCTCCTGGACCCGGGAGGCTGCCCTCACTAGAGGAAGCTCTGCAGGCGGCATCTCAGCTCTGACAGAGGGAGGGCAGTCCCATCAGTGTGTCTCTAGTTCAACGTCAAAGCTCCGGGGTTCTAAGGGTCCCCATGGTCCTGTGGCAGCTGCCTGTATCACGCCTGCGCTACACGGTAACTGAAGCCTTCTTACCATAGCAGGGGGTCGCTAGCAGAACACCTGCCCCGTCCCTGCTGTTCGGCCTCAGTGAGAGGACCTGAGCGCTGACATCCCCCGCGTGGACCCTTCTGCGGGAAGAAGGAGATCGGCTGCGTGCAGACCTGGCGGAAGTGCTGCGCGCGCCGCGCAGGCGCAGGACGGGTGCTGAGACTGGCGAGTGCTTTCTGGCAGCCGTTTGTCCGCACCCTTCTGTCCTCCCGGCGACTGGCCCTCGATGCTGCCCTGCACTGTCAATCACATTGTGGTGCACCTCCCCACCCCCACCTCGCCAAATCGGAACCGGGCACCTGACCCGGGATCAGCTGGAAGCAGCATTTGGTCCTGGATGAGCCCGTGGTCCAAACGGTCCAGTCGTCGCCCAGATTGGTCTGTGAAGTGCAGAGATGGGGGCTGCTTCTGCGGGGCCGGGGCGTGCCACATGGGGGTGGTGGTGCTGTGCGGCTAGGACCCCGCCCGGGGAGGGAGCTGGGAGACAGAGAGACAGGTGGAGGCGCTCAGATCGGGTCTGAGGACCCAGTGGTGCCCGCATCCATTCCCATCGCTTGCGTAATGGGAATTTACTTCCTTCCCACCTTTGTTTGGCTTCAGCTAGTTTGATTTGGGTTTCTGTCATTTTCAACTAAAACAATCCTAGCTGTCCCTTGTACCCAGGCAGCTACCTAGTGGTTAAAGGCACAGATCCCCGGGTTATGATCCTGGCTCCACCTCTCCAAACGCAGGACTCTGACGCCCCAGCCTGTTTCCCCAGGTGTGAGGTGGCCCCGGTCGCTGTTAAAGAGCCAGTTGGTCATGCCCAGGTGATAACGGGTAAGAAAGCTTCCAACACCTGCCAGTCATTATGACTGGGTCCTTTCAAGACCTCCAACTGTTAGGTGCTCCAAAGATGGGCTTTCCTTTGGAAAGAATGTTCTTATTTTTGAGGCAGTTTTAAGTGTAACTGGATTAACCCGAAGACCTCTACTTGCTTATTATAGGGAAATGTATCCAGAGGAAAGGAACACATTCCCATTTCTCCAGAGAGCTCTTCAAGAAAGGAAATCCTCCTTTACCCCAAACTTTCTGCTAAATTCCAAGGCAGAGGTGTTTTAATTAAGTGTGTAATAAATACCTATCGTGGCCAGGACAGTAGTAGGTCATGTTCGTCATCCAGCTGCAGAGCCTCTTTTAAGAGCTGCAGGGCATTGTTTTGTAGAGTTCTGATTGCTTTTTGTGAAATTGCTGTAGGCTTTCATTCACATGATGATTTGTATGCAAATCCTTGCAGGAGGCTGAAATGCTGTTTGTTTGTTTTTTATTGTTTTTTTGTTGTTTTTGTACACTTTCTTGTTCCAGAAAAGGTTTATGATAATTCATACAAGATTATAAAAGATAAAATAAAAACAAATAAGTGAAGAAATTGGACCATGGAGGGTGGAAAGCTAAGATAAATCTAGGAGTAAGATTTATAGGCAGGTATAAATAAACCATAAATTTAATTCTGAGCTTAGCAGCAGCTTACACAGAGAGGGAAATACAAGGAGGTATATGTTTGTGTTAATCATGCCTTTTTTTTTTTAACATCTTTATTGGAGTATAACTGCTTTACGATGTAATCATGCCTTTTTATTCTGATGCTTTGACATCTTGGGGTCTTGATGACATTGTGAAGGCCCTCCCCGCCCCCCTCCCCACAAGGGCTGGCTAATTCCTGGAAATAGTAAACAACTGGCCTTCAAGCACCTTCCAAATGCAAACCAACCAATGCCACACCCCAACTACCTCCTCTATGGAGCTCTCACCCTGGGCCACATCCCCCTGCCCTAATCACCCAGGGCCGGGTAGCAGACACCTAGGGACAGCTCCTTTGCCCCAAAGCCCACCGAGATTATTCAAACTCAATTACTCAAAATCAAATTAGCCAATATTACACCTGCTTCCCCTGCCTCTTCTTGCCTTGCTTGCAGAAACCACAATAAAGGCTCCTGGCTGAATTTTCCCCACTCCCTCTGTCTTCTGGCTGACCCTGGTACTTCCCTGTATGGTCGTGCCTCTTATTTCTAGGGATTTGTGGATATACAAAAATTCTTCCTTCATGACGGATATTTCCACGTCTGCGTGTCTTACCATACCTGAGTAAAACAAATCCCTGGCACATTCTACAATATTGCTTCATGACATCCAAGGAGAAAAACAAGCCAGTTGCTCAGAAGCACAATTTTTCATAAAAGTGAGGCCAGAGGTAATTGTCTCCTGTGAGTCCTCTTAAAGAGGACATTGCGCCATGGTGTAAACAAAGCCTCAAAGGCAAATCCACAACAGAATGCCTTTGTATCAGTTAGGACACTTTCAGCAGCAAGTGATAGAAAACTGACTGAAAGAGGAATAGACACCAAAAGTTCAGAGGTAGGGCGGTTCCACAGAATTTACAGCTCCAGGAGAGCTTGGTTTCTTTGTGATTCTTTGGGGCTTTTTTTCATTTTTTATTTTTATTTTTTTTGCTTCCCCACTGAACACTTTCTGAGACACAGTAGATCTGTTTATCTTAATGTAGTAAGAAAATATTTTGACATATTCACTGATCATTTTTACTTTTGGTATTCCTGTCTACCCCGTGGCCTTTCTTTTTAACATTAGAGGCTAAGTCCAGAGACAAAAAAATGGAGTCAAAATCTTAGCCTTGACTCTAAATAAAATAGGCTTGTGAAAACCAGAGCAGAGGTAATGTCTTGAAAACTAAGGATTTCAACTGACAAGAACCTGGCCTTTGCGGGAGGATCAAAAGGGTCGCAGTGAATAGCTGAGTACATGATGTTTACCTGGAAATGACAACTGGAAGAACACCTACCAGCCCATTCTCTCCACCACAGAACGAGGGGAGGAAGGCCCTTTCTGGGCTACAGGGAGGAGAGTTTCTTCAAATTTCGGAGGGTAGGATAGTAGAGAAGGCTACTGATGCTGAGAGTCTCCAAGAAGGAACTCTGTGTCAGGCACGCCCAGGCCAAATGAGTCATGATAATGACCCCTTGATAAGTTGGGTGGACCCCCGAGCACTGGGATCTGTGCCCTAAGAAGTGGCCAGCATGGACCAGGGCTCAGAGCATCATCTAAGCAGGGTCTGTGTGTGGCCAAGGCTATCGTTCTCAGGGTAGATCAGGGAAAGGTCCTGAGACTCCAGGAGGTCCCAGAGGTGCTGAGAGAGCTGGGGGAGCCTCGTGGTTCTGGTGAGGGGGTGTAGCTACTTACAGAACTGGGGATCTGGCATCCAGGACCATTGCAAGGCCGCGGGGGATGCAGAGGCATGGGAATGAGGACCCAGAGGGGCTAAGTGGGCAGAGATGGACTGAGGCCAGCACCTCCTCCTCCTCACAACTGCAGCACTTACCTGGGTCCCCCAGAGCCTTGACCCATCCCTAGGGCAGAGCAGGGGAGAAACATCTGAACTTAAGTCCTGAAATGGCTCCATAGTCATTAATAGAGTTTGTCTGGAAACACCGAGATTATTTTTGCTCTTGGGAGAAAATAGGGGCTCAAGACAAAAGTAAACATGATCATGGAAAAATACTGTCTCGTTTTCTCATAGTTGAGCTCACAGATCCTAGGGAAGCTCGGTGTAAGGTATTTTGGTATTTAATAAAATAGTTGTTTCACTCCAACTAATACCCAATTATTGGTTATTAGCTGTAGGCAGGACTCAAATGAGTCTTAAATTTTCTCTTTTATCCTTCTAGGAAAATAGTTTGCCTATATTTCCTCATTTTTATTAATTTTCTATAGTGAACATTATTGCTGTGGCATTTATTCATTCAGTAAACACTGCTGAGGACTTCTAGGCACCAAAGGCATCATGCATCAGTTTGGCATGAGAGACAAAATATCGGTGACTTGAATGAGATAGAGAAGTATTTCTCTTTCTTATAAAATTCTGCGAATAGACAGTCCAGGACTGGAGTTGTGGCTCCACAACTCCACGAGGTCCTCATGCACTCAGGACTCTTCTCTTGCCGTGTATGGTCTCATTTCACATAGTCACTTCCTGGTCTAACATGGCTGCCCAGGTCCAGTCATCACACCCATAATCTGGCTAGTGGGAAGGAGGAAAACAAAGGACATGCCCAGCTGTCTTCTATGGAAAGCTCCTGGAGGCTGCCATGTGATACTGCTATTTACATTTCCTTGGGCAAATCTTGGTCAAAATGCATTGCTTTAAGAGTGCCGCAGCAGGGGACTTCCCTGGTGGTCCAGTGGGTAAGACTCCGCCCTCCCAATGGAGGGGGCTTGGGTTCAATCCCTGGTCAGGGAGCTGATCCGCATGCATGCTGCAACTAAGAGTCTGCATGCTGCAACTAAGACCCAGCGCAGCCTAAATAAATAAGTAAATAATAAAATTAAAAAAAAAAAAGGATGTCAGTAGACATTTAAAAAAAAAAAAAAGAGTGACGCAGCAAAGTAATTTTTATTCTGAGTGGCCATGTGCTCAAAATAGTGGCAGTTCTATAAAGATGTAAGAAAGGGGAATGATTTAAGGGGATAACTAACAATCTCTAACAAGCACTAACAAAATCTCTTGGCATATTTCATTTATGTCAATTTAATTCAACAAACACTGACGGAGCATTTTTCACAAGCCAGAAACTGGCAAGACAGGTGCCGGCGGGGTCCGCCTCGGCTGGCCTTCATCCCACCATGCTGCTCTCCCTCTGATCAGGCAACTGTCTTCTCATTTCCTTCTGATCTGATTTGGCTTTGCAGAGACAGATTTCTTTAAAAAATATTTTCCGCTAGCAATGTTGTCTAATGCTGAACTTTGAGGGTAAAGAATTGTTTTACTTACCTGCCACTTTGATTCTTTATGAGGAGTCACCTAGCCTACAATTACCTCTAGACTTTGAATGTGAATCATCAATTGATACTAAATCTCTTAGACCCAGAATCACAGAATTTTAAAGCTAGAATGGTCTCAGAGAATACTGAGCCCACCCCACTCATATACCCGGGATGAGATGCAGAGGCTGGCCAGCACCAGGGGGTGCCCGGGGTTTGTGGTCCTCTCCAGGCCCTCTGCCTAGCCCTCCACAGTGGGAGCGGCGGCATCCTGCTAGAGGCCAGTGCGCAGTACAATCCCAGGCCTCTGTCACATGCCAGCAGGCAGTGCAAAGGGAGGCTGTAACTAATGCTTCATCCTGCTCTTGCATCCCCAGGTGGCTTGTCCCAATTCTGCAGATACACATTTCCGAGCCCTGCTGGAGGCAAAGCTTGCTCCTTGGCGCCCTTCTCCATCCTCCTCCCCTCTCCTCATCTGAGCCTTCCAGCCACCCATGCCACTGTCCACCCCCTCAGTACTTGTCCATCTGTCTTTCTACCCATCCCTGGGTGCAGGGGGAGGGGGCAGAACTTCCCCGCACCCGGCCGGGGCAGCATGTCCTGAGTAGGCGGGTTGCGTGTAATTTGTTGTCCTAATAGTAAAAATAATCTGGTGGTAAGTGATTGAGTGGGTGTATAAAGAGTTAAAATTACCAAGGTCATTCTTACTTGGGCTGAAGTTACAGCCAGGAGGGCTGGGGATTAGCCTGGTCCAGGCACACCTGGAGGCTGAATCGCAGATGCTCCAGGCATCTCCCCCGAGCCCCGCCCCGGTTACACAGCCTCCTGCCTTCGATCGTGTCCCCCACCTGGCCGGCCGGCGCTCCCTGCCGCCCCTTCCCCGCGGTTTCCGTCCTCGGAGCGGAGCGCATCCTCTCCTTGGCCCCTCGCGGGCACCACCGACGCTTCGCTCGAGCTTTCCGGGCACGCGCGGGAGCCAGGGTGGCCAGCGTTCTCCCCTCCTGTGCGTGAGCAACCCAGAGGTGCAGACGGGGCAGCGGGACAGTTCGGGATAGAAAAAGACTATGGGAGCATCTCACTCAGTCCAACGGATGCAAGATGAGTCCCCTTCCAGTCCCACCCTCGGCGAACTGGTCGTCAGATGTCTCCCTGACCCTGATTCATCTGACGCAAGGTCCCAACTGCTTGCCACAGGGCAGGGGTCGCTCAGGGCTGTCAACGCTCTGCTTTTGGGCCGTTCTTTAAAGCACTGGGGCGGGGTTGTGCGATGGGGCATAAACGTTGATAAGTGTTGGGGGAAGGGTTGTGTCTATTCTCCACAAGGAGGTTGAGAAAGTGTTGCCTGAGACGCAGAAACTCCTTTCTTCCACATGCTTTGTTGTTCTCTGTGTGTGTGTCTCGTGCATTTCAGAATTCCCCGCAGAGAATCGAACCAGAAAGGAAAAAACAAATATTCTGGGCTGAAAAAGAAAGATGCTTCCCGGAAGTTATGATGGCATCGCATCGCGTGGGAGCGCCTTCCTTCTGTGGCCAAGAAAACGGAGGGCTATTAATGGATACAGATTGTGGGTGGCCTATTTCCTTGCAAGTCATCCTAAGTGGAAGGCCTAACTGTGCTCCGTCAAGCTCTTTTCCTCGAATTCGCTTGCAAAAAATTGCTTCCAGAGCTTCCCTGCAGAGGAAGAATACACCATATTATTTTAGAGAAGGCCAAACACCGCCCGAGAATTCCTGGTCCCCTAGCCTTGTCTTCCACACCCTTGTGCATCCCTGACTTCAGGCTTGCATCTACTTGGTGCTCACTGTCGACTGACTGTCGCTGGCAGGCTGGGGTGGGGGAGGGCGGCCTCCGTTTCCAGGCTCTACCACTCTTTTAGGGCACAGATGAAGGAGGGCTGAAGTGTGTTGCTAGGCCCTCCTCCTCAACACAAAGGTCCTGGTCTAGTGTATTTTGGATGTGACTTCGAGAGACACCTATGTCCACAAAAATGGGCCCAGGTCGCAGTAGCCAGAGTCCGGGAAGGCCCTAGGGCCAGAGGTCCATTTGGCCACCTTGGCATCTGTCCTTAAGGCCACAGAACTGCCTCGGCTGGAGTCCCACTGCAGCCTGTACTCGCACTTTTTCTCCTTCTAGTGCCGATTCCCTATCAGAAACCTAGTGTTTAAGGTGGGAGGACGGAGGTGGTGAGGAGGAATTAGACTTGGTCAGTGAATCTTCTGTTTAGTCTGAGAAATAAGTGAAGATCGATTTCGGGTCATCTTCTCCTAGCTTTAGACTTAACAAGACAGGCTATCCAATGCCACAGGTGGAGGAGATGTTATTCATTGAAAGTTCTCTTAGGGAAAGTTCTCTTAGGTATTTATTTGGAAGCATGTGTCCACAGAATGAAATCTCAAGGGTATAATGAAACCGCAAAAGGTGCTTCCCAAACTGATACAAGACCAGAGGTACTTGCTTTGCTTGGTGGCGGAATGGGGATGGCTAGGGAGAGATAGAGGGAAAGGGGCCAGTGAAAAAAATGAGCCCTCTGCATTATCCCCAATCTTCAGAAAATACACTTTACTGATGAACTCACCAAATGCTCAGAGGCTGGGTGGGGGGAGGGTAATGGGGTCACAGACATTGGGGGCTTCTGTTCTGATGGGCCCCAAGATTGATAGTTGGGTTGGGGATGGGTCTCAGCCAAACAAACTTAGACCTTAGGGTGTAAGGATGCCAATGGACATCCGTGTTCCATCACAGATAAACAAGTGAGTTTGGAATGAAAAGCAAAATCAACCTGCACTTTCCTTTTTATGCTACTTGAGAATGTCACCCATTTCCAAGGGGCAGGCTTTGGTCTTTGAGTGTGTTTGTGCTTGACAATGAGTGTCCAACATCCCTGCTCACCCATGTGGATCACGTGACACACGCACCCCTGTCCGTGGCAGGCAGGGTACAATTCTCAACCTGCCTCCTTGACTGAGAATTCACACCCAGGGCGCGACATTGTGCCTCCAAATACCTCCAACTTTTCCCGTGGTGACTTGGGTTTCCTTTTGAATCTTGCAGGACCCCCTTTCTGCCTTTCTTCTCATTCTCCCTCCCCCACAGTTGGGTCGGTGTGTCTCAAGTTTTTGGTGAAGAGTATTGCCCGGGGGTCCTATTAAAATGCAGGTTTGAATTCAGTAGATCCGGGTGGTCTGAGATTGTATTTTTAACACACTCCAGGTGAGGCGGGATGCTGGTTTGTGGACCACAGTTTCAGTGCTGACCCTGTAGATCCCAGTTGAATTTCTCAGCCCAGTGTGGTCCTCAAGCCATCGGCATCAGAGTCCCGGGGAGGTGGGGTGGGGGGGAGGAACTGGGCTCCAAACAGAATCTAGGGAGGACACCTGGCACCCACAGTCTAATAAAGTCCCAGATGACGCTTGTGCAGACAGACGTTGGTGAGCAGCTGCTCCAGGAGAAGAAAGGCTCACAGCCCGGCCCCCCGAGCCCCCAAGCCCCTCCCCAGGCAGAGCCGAGGTCACAGTGACCCATGGGCTTGTGCTGCTGCTATGTGCATAGCCTCCCCAACCTGGGCCCCCAGGTTTTGGCCTCCCGAGTCCTGGAAATAGGAGATCGTCTTCGTGGGATGGCTCCAATAAGTAGCACTTCAGATCTTGGCACAAAGAAGCCCTCCTCGAGGGGAGTACCACATGAAAGAAAAATCACCCAGGAAAGCACTGGAGGGGGGCAGGGTGGGGAAGGACCCTCCCCCGACTTTGTTCCATGGGGCAGCCCTCAGCACAGGGGAATCCCCTGAGCCATCGCTGAGGCCGTGAGGGTGGTGAGCCAGGCAGGGCTGGTCGGCAGGACCCTGGCTGCCAACCCAGGATGCCGCCTCGGGGCGGCACCGGCACCCTCCATGGTGGACGCAGAACCTCCCAGGAGATGCGCCTTCCCGCGGGGCAGAGACAGGCATTTAGCCCAGTAGACCCTGCCCTGCCCCAGGCCCCAGCAGAGCATGCGCTGGATCCCACGCCTGAAAAACGCAGGTGACAAACCATGTACAAATCTGATCCCATGAGTAGATGGTGTGCCCCCTTGGCGCTCACAGCTGGTGGCTTCTGAAACCCTAGAAAGAGAGTAATTACACCATGCTTGCTTCATACGTTCATTTCCCTTGTCAAGTGAGACGTCTCACCCTTAACCAATGGTTTCATCTTCCCTGAAGGCTGTCTGCCTGCCCAGCGTGGACCTACGGATGATTTCCACTTTCATTTTAACGCAGACGTAATAACGACCCTAATGTTACCACCACCCCCCATAGCAATGATGGCGCTCCTCGTGTGTGAAAGGACTTGCACTTTGAAAGCATGGTTCCCC
This sequence comes from Balaenoptera acutorostrata, assembly GCF_949987535.1. Taxonomy (NCBI): domain Eukaryota; kingdom Metazoa; phylum Chordata; class Mammalia; order Artiodactyla; family Balaenopteridae; genus Balaenoptera; species Balaenoptera acutorostrata. The sequence goes on along the minus strand of NC_080079.1, from coordinate 71,598,066 downwards.
AGCGCCAGATCCCCGGAGACTCCCAGCCGCCTCCCTACCCGCTTCCTCCGAATACGCAGGGTGCCTGCCAGGTGCGGGCGTGGAGAAGTGCAGAGACAGCCAGCCAGCTAGAACCCCTGTGATGAGTGTGATGAAGAGGGCGCAGCGGGAGGGAGGCTTCAAGAAGCCCCCCATGCCTGGACTGAGCCCTGGAGACCGAGCAGGAGTTTTATAGGGAAACACACCAAGGCTGGAAGGTCTCTCCCATTCAGGGAACCGGAAGCAGCCAGCACTGCTGGCGCTGAAGATGAGCATGGACTGGGGCAGGTGAGGAGAGAAAGGCAGGCAGGGGCCAGAGCGGGAAAAGCTTCCTGTGTCCTGCCTAAGGTTTTGTCTCCTCCTTCCCCTCCCCCTCCCCCCGCCCCGCCCCCCGCAGGAGCCCCTGTAAGGCCTTACGCAGAGGAGCCTTTAGGAGTGGGTCCTGGTGGAGGCCCGAGCCGGCAGTGCAAGGCTGCCCGCCTGGAGAGGATGGCCTTGGCATGCATCAGCGCTGCGCTTGCACGGGCGGAGAGGTCCTTGCAGACTTTGGTGCCTGGCTTTTCATAGGTCAGTTCCCCCACTACCCTTCACGCCCCAGTTGGTGCCCTGAATGGATCTAGAGTTCGCCATATGTCTGCGATGGTGGCGGCAGGACTGAGGGAACCCAGCCATCAAGTTCATTTTCAAACAATTGGCGAGGAAAATACTTGGCACAATTAGAGAAATGGTGAATATAGTCTTACTTAAGAAAATGGAAAATTGACCTTAAAAAAAAATCCAACAGAAAAACAAGCAAAGGACATGTGTAAACAAATAATTTAAGATAATATATAGAAGCACAAAGAACAAACAATAAAATAAACAATACACATGAAAAATATTTAATACTATTAGTGACCAAAGTCATGACCATTTAATCAGAGAGTTGCCACTTTTTGTATATCAATTTGGCCATATTTAAGAAGCAAACACCCAATTCAGTACTGAGAAGAGTGCTGAGGTATGCCCTCCCCAACACTGGGGGCATGGAACTTGGAAAATTTTATGAAAGCAATCGGGGAAATTAAAACCAAAAGCCATGACAATTTCTTGTTCTGTGATTTTACTTTCAGGAATTTCTCTTAAGGGAATAATAAATGAGGCAGCAGATGTATTCTCTGGGACACTGCAGTGTTAAGTGGTGAACCTTGGAACATAGAAGCTGAATGTTTGACAAACAAAACAAAACCAAGAAACACAAAAAGTCATCTATGAGGCAGTGTCTCAGGCCATGGGACAGGCCAAAGGGGAGTGCAGACCACGGTCCACCAGCTCACGCCTGGAGGGAGGCATTCCCCAACCTGTGTTTCCTGATGCCATCCTGGATACACGACCCTGAAGAGTTAGGGCTGGTAATGAAAACCTGCCCCAGTGACCCTGGGTGAAGTTGGGGTCAGCCCTGGGCCCCCTAAGGAGCTGACTCCTTCTAGGGTGCAGTTGGGTCTAGGTAACGTTTATTAGGTGTTTGCCGAGCCCTGGCAAACCCACGGGGCAGGGGGCTTGTCTGTTTTGCTCACGGCCGTACCCCTAGTGCCTGGAAGAATATCTGCCAGAGCAAGCCCATGGTCAGCGCCAGGGCCGGGGTCCCTGGGCCTGAAGCTTGCACGATTTGGGAGGGCCTCTTTAAGACAAAGAATTCAAAATTTTTTTAAAAAAATGGTTCAAAATAAATAATTTATTTAGCATGAGAAAACATAGCACATTCTAAGATTTTAAAAGCCTACAAAGGCCACAAATATACAAGATACAGGAAAATAGTAGAATCGTATTAACTAGCTGACTGACTCGTCTCTAATATGTTCACACAGGCCAGCTTCTGCCACCTAGTTTTGAGGCTGTGGCTCAACATCTTCCAGGGCTGGGCTCAGTAAGGCCCACTTTGTCCCAGTGCTGCCCCGGTGCCGCGTGGTAGCCTCAGGGTCCCGGTGGGTCAGCAGGGGGCAGGGTCCCGGAGCCACCCTGAGATGACTAGCAAAGATGGAGGGGACCACGTACATAAGCACCCCCTCCAACTCAAACTCAAGCGTCCCCATCTCAACATCCCACCAGCCAGGTCCCAAATTACCAGCAGCCATCCCCATCCCACATGAAGCGAAATGCACTGGAGGGAAAGTTGTGGTTAAATATCTCACTTTTGCAAATTTCACCAAAATCTATGACTTTCTAAAAGTGTCGCTAGAGTCCCTCCCAGAGCTGGTCCCAATAGGGACCAGTTCAAGTGGGGGTCCCCGAAGCGAAAGACCACTTTTTTTTTTTTTAAATGTTTCGTTATGAAGTGTTGGGGAGTGTTTTTTTTTAATTTATTTTTTATTTTTTATTTTTTTAATTTATTTATTTTGGCTGTGTTGGGTCTTCATTTCTGTGCGAGGGCTTTCTCTAGTTGCGGCAAGCGGGGGCCACTCTTCATCGCGGTGCGTGGGCCTCTCACTATCGCGGCCTCTCTTGTTGCGGAGCACAGGCTCCAGACGCGCAGGCTCAGTAGTTGTGGCTCACAGGCCTGGTTGCTCTGAGGCATGTGGGATCTTCCCAGACCAGGGCTCGAACCCATGTCCCCTGCATTAGCAGGCAGGTTCTCAACCACTGTGCCACCAGGGAAGCCCCCAACCACTTCTGTGCTTAGTAAATACGTGTTGCTTTGAGTAAAGGACACTGTGATATTGTGATTTATAATAAGAAATACTCATTTGGTCTTTGTCCCTGATTCTGGCTCACAGCTCCCAAAACCCTTGGAATTTCCTGAACAGTAAGAGCCACAGGAGCATCTTTTGTTCTACTTGGTCTCTTGTCATCTGAGCCACAAAGGTGACATGGGTGTCTTGTTATTCACAAGCCTCTTTCCACCACTACTGGGCTTATGTCAATGAGGCTTTTGGAAGCACCTGCGGATGGGGGCTGGTTGTCAGGGGAACCAACCTTAAACAGAGGGGTGTAAATTTCAGTCCCACCCCCTGATTTCCTGGGAGGAGAGGGGCTGGAGATTGACTCAATCACCAGTGGCCTATGACTTAATCAATCATGCCTATGGAGTGAAGCCTCCGTAAAAACCCAAAAGGCCGGTTCAGAGAGCTTCTGGGTTGGGGAACGCATGGAGGTGTTGGAAAGCTCCACACCTTTTCCCCATGCCTCACCGTCTGCACCTCCTCCACCTGGCTATTCCTGGGTTATATCCTTTTATAAAAAAACAGTGATCTAGTAAGTAAAGGGTTTCTCTCACTTCTGTGAGCTGCTCTAGCAAATTAAACCCCAGGAGGGTATCCTTGGACCCTCCAAATCATAGGCAGTTGGTCAGAAGCACAGCTGGACTTGCAGCTGGCGTCTGAAGTGGCGGAAGTCTTGTGGGGCTGAGTCCGCAGCCTGCGGGACCTGATGCCGTCTTCGGGTGGAGAGCGGCAGAACCGAGTTGAATTGTAGGACCCCCAGCTGCCGTCAGAGTGCTGCTTGTTGGCACTGTAGGGAAAAGCTCCCCCGACGCTGGACTCGGTCCTAGAATCGTCAGACCTGCACCTGGCCTTGGAGGAGCTCTGGTTCCAGCGCTGAGACCCAGGGCATCTGGTCCAGGTTGGACTCCTGAGTCTTCCTGGGCATCACCTGGGCAGCAGGGACCCTGGAGCTGACCTCAAAGCCATCACAGACCTGGGGCGCTCAGACGTGGAACGCTGTTCACAGAGGTACTTGGGGTCCCTCGCTGCCTTGAGTCTTGCCCCAGGACAGGTCCTCACACTTACGTCTGGGAACTCAGCCTTTGAGGCTGGGGGCTGCTCTTCCTGCTTCTCCAGCCCGTGTGGTGGTCGGAAGGGGAAATGGGGGGACGCAGCATGTTTGCTCAAAGGACCTGCTGAAGTCTGAAGGCTCAGGTTCCTGAACTCTGAGTGGAAACCAGGGCCCTATGGGGCCCTCAGGTTACGACGGACAGACCTGGGGAAGGTATTTTCATGGACCCCTGCGGTGGGTTTGGGAACCAAGGTCATTAAGCTGGTGGCCATCACGATTTAACTGTAGTGGGAGCAGAGGGGCCAGGGGTCGGGGGGCTTCAAGAGAGGAAAGCCACGCAGTTTGCTTTCACCCATGCAGTTTGGCTGGTATCCACCGGCCCAGTGTACCCAGCTGTCTGACCTGCTGGCAGGAAAGCTATCTCAGGCACTCATTTCGAAATCAACACTCTTCCTCCGGCCCCCACGAGGGAGGTGGCCCTGAAAGTCCCCACTGGATGGATACTGTTCTCTGGGGACTGCAAACCTTGCACTCATCCAGCCCGGCTCCTGCATCACCCCTCGGCCGGGCGGCCGTGGCCTCCCTGGGGGCCTACAGGGGACAGTCCCGGCCCCTCCCCACCCTGCTCTGGCTCAGCGGTGCCTCGCTTCTCGCAGGACCGAGGGGCAGGCTAGAACCTGGTCTGCTGCCCACTGCAGTTGGGCCTTGGTGCATCCCACACTCTGGTCCTCACCTGTGGGGCTGTGGTCAGCGATAAACAGTGATGCTGACCCAGGGTGGCGGTTCTCCGGGTTGGGGTCCACACTGACAGCAGCCTCCTGCTGAGCACACAAGCCGGCCATGCAGCTGCTCAGTGGGCAGTCAGTCAGCATCTCTGAGGCCTTAGACCTCCTCCACGGGTGACGTGTTTCTGTTTCAGACCACGGTCCTGGGTGCTTTACGAGCTGCCTGGGTTTGTGTAGAATACTACCGGGCAAGGATTTTGGAAGTTAGGATCCATCGATTCTGCTGGCCACTCTTCAGATAAATTCCCCAGTCAAATCCACCTTTGTTTCTCCCGAGAAACTGGATCTGGATCTTCAGCCCCCATCAGTGAGAAGGTGCTAAGTCTGCCCTCCCGGCCGAGATGCCGGAGAGGACCAGGCTGAACATAGCGTCCAGCTATGGACGGGATCCGGGTTCCAGCTTCTCGAAAAAATCAAGCCGTCAGCCTCTTCAGGAGCTAAGTCTTCTTTTCAGCATCTCAGTTATTACACCCCCCACCCCAAACTTAGTTCCCTAACCTCTGAGAAAACTTCCCATCCGGTGCTGACCATTGTTGTCAAACCCCCCAAATCTAACTTCAAAAGGGAGTTGATCTGAACACCCTCGGTTCTGTATGGGCTTGGTTCAATGCTTTTATTTCATGCAAAACAACCACTGAAGAAGGATAGCCATTTCCTTTGTGCCCAGGGGCCCCTGGCCCCTCCAGAGATGTTTGGAGCTATTTATAAATGTGACACACACTGATGCCTGCCTTGGCAAGCGGGTCATACAGAACTTGAAGTTTGGGGAGGTCGGAACAGATACCCCAGTCTGAATCTGGCCATGATGTCATTTGCCTTCTAATTCCAGGTGGCCTGCTGCCCGGGGAAGCCATCTGAGCTCTTGAGGGAACCAGGGCCCCGCGGGAAATTTCGGTCCCTGAGGACCCCCGCTGGTAGGTTGGGAAACATCTGGACCTGTAACAGGTCCTGGGGTTGGAAGGCTCCAGCACTCCATTTTGTCAATTTATGCCCCCAGAGAAGTTCTCACGCGTTTTTTTTTTTTTTTTTTTAATCCATGTGAAATTTTGATTGCATCAGATTTATTGGTTAACTTGGGGGGAACTGACATCTTTTTTTTTTTTTTAAGAAATTCACGTTTGGGGCTTCCCTGGTGGCGCAGTGGTTGGGAGTCTGCCTGCTAATGCAGGGGACGCGGGTTCGAGCCCTGGCCTGGGAAGATCCCACATGCCGCAGAGCGGCTGGGCCCGTGAGCCACAACTGCTGAGCCTGCGCGTCTGGAGCCTGTGCTCCGCAACGAGAGAGGCCCGCGCATCGCGATGAAGAGTGGCCCCCACTTGCCACAACTGGAGAAAGCCCTCGCACAGAAACGAAGACCCAACACAGCCAAAATCAATCAATCAATCAATCAATCAATCAAACATACGCATCTGATTCAAGATCCTCATTAAAAAAAAAAAAAGAAATTCACGTTCTTTTATTTATTTATTTATTTATTTATGACTGTGTTGAGTCTTCGTTTCTGTGCGAGGGCTTTCTCTAGTTGCGGCAAGTGGGGACCACTCTTCATCGCCGTGCGCGGGCCTCTCACCATCGCGGCCTCTCTTGTTGCGGAGCACAGGCTCCAGACGCGCAGGCTCAGCAATTGTGGCTCACGGGCCCAGTTGCTCCGTGGCATGTGGGATCTTCCCAGACCAGGGCTCGAACCCGTGTCCCCTGCATTGGCAGGCAGATTCTCAACCACTGCGCCACCAGGGAAGCCCCTCTCACGCGTTTTAATGGAAATCAGTTTCCCTCTGCCTCACCGTCCTCTGTCCTGTCATTTTAGGCAACGGCACAACCCAGGGCAGAGCAAGATGCTTTAACCACCCTGACCCCAGACCCAGATAATCTACAACTGAAGATCTACTGGATGTAATTTGGAACCCTTTTTTTTTTTGGCAATTTTTAAGGCATCATTGAGAATGGTAGAAATGACAAAAAGATTAGAATCAGACAAGCATTTTTTTAAGGAAAATATAATAGATCCTAAGAAACTGTATGTCTGCTTGGCATTGCTTCCAAGAAAACTCCTGGGATTGATTGTTGAACATATGGTTTGTAAGTATCATGAAAAGGACACAGAGATGGCCGGGGGTCTGCGCTAGTTCAGAAAGAGCAGGTCATGCCAACTTGGCACCCCTCCTTGTTCAGACCATGCCACTCAGTTAGTACCTCAGGTGGAGCACATAGAGAGCATTTTTCTGATTTCATAAAATATGAAATATAAAGTATGAAGTAGATCAGATCAATGAATAAAATACCAACCAAGATGAAGGTCAAGTTTGGATTTCAAATTTTAAATGTGAAAAAAAGAGTGGATATATGTATAACTGATTCACTTTGCTGTACACCTGAAACTAACACAAGATTGTAAATCAACTATATTCCAATAAAAATTAAAAACAAAGCAAAACAAAAATTTTAAATATGGGAGAAACATGTTGACAATTCATGGGAAAAATAATTGGGGAGTTGTTAAGTAAACCACAGTGTGGTGTGATTAAAAAGCACACATAAACCTGCCCTGCCTGCCTGAGCGGCTATGGCCTCCTTGAGGGTGGGTTCTGTTCACATTGTCACATCTGTTCCTACACCAGTGCCAGTCACACACTGGGGGCTCAGCTGTTTCTGGCGGCTCCTGCCTCAGCCCTCGTGGGCTGGAGGGAGAGGGACAGCCCTGACCCCAAGGTGGATCCCAAAGGCTGGGAGGAGAAGCGCTCGGTGTCCCCTGTGAGAGGCAGTGCAGCAGCTGGAGGTCCGAAGGCCTGCACTGAGCTTAGGGACAAGTCGGGGCTCGCCCCGGTGACAGCAGTTGGAGGGGCTCCAGGTGGAGCCGTGCAGAGGGGCCCGTTTGCAGGTCCAGGTTGCTGACCTTGGCAGACACAGTGCTCAGCGGACACCCACGGGCTCCTCTACATTTTCCTCTGCGGTTGGTTGAGTTCATGCAACCAGATCTAAAAAGGATGCGTCACCTCACGGCCACGGATGTTACGAGCTGGTGTGTCTCCTCCAGCCTTCTGAAATTATAAAATATATATATACACATATATAGTCTCTGTCCCTCGTTCCAGTCACAGAACTCCTAAAATCCAGGTAATTTCCCAAGTGGTAAGAACACTTGGAGCATCCTTTGTTCTAATATTGGGTCTCTGACTTCGGTTCCTGACACAGATCTCTTAAATCCTGTGGAATTTCTTGGACGATAGGCATGTCTGCTATTCTAACGAGGCGACTTTTGGTGGGTTCCTGGGTGGCTTCCAGATGCGGGCTGGTCACGAGAAAGGTCAAGCCATTCTAATCATGCTTAGAACGTTCAGCCCTACCCCTACATCCTCCGGGAAGGACAGAGAGCTGGAGATGGAGTTAATGATTGATCTTGCCTATATGGTAAAGCCTGTATAAAGACTCCCAGAGTGTGGGGTTCTAAGAGCTTCCGGGCTGATGAACACATCTACGTGCAAGAAGGTGGTGCCCCGCCCCCCGACTCCACAGGGACAGAAACGCCTGTGCTCGGGACCCTTCTGGACCTTGCCTTATGTGTCTCTTCATCTGGCTGTTCATTCATATCTTCTACTATCTCCTTTTTAACGGACCAGCAAATGTAAATGTTTCCCTGAGTTCTGTGAGCCATTCTAGCAAATGATCAAATCCAAGGAGGGGCTCATGGGAACCTCTGATTTGCAGCCAAGTCGGACAGAAGGTGTGGATCACCTGCAGACCAACTACGGGTTATTGGCATCTGAAGTGGAGGCAGTCTTGTGGGACTGAGTCCTTAACCTGTGGGGTCTGATGCTAAACTTCAGGTAGACAGGGTCAGAACTGAATTGCTGGACACCCAGCTGGTGTCACAGGTTTTCTTGATGTGTGGAAAACCTACATTTCTGGTGTCGGGAGTGTTGTGAGTGAGTGGTATCGTGAGGGTGAAGGTGAAACACGCAGGGAATGATTTTCTCCAAGGAAACACTCCCTTCCCTTCTCCCTGTGTCCTGGAAGCTATGTGTCGCGATGGCCGTGTCACAAGATGAAGGGATCTGGTATCTCTGACTCATGCTGGGAGGACAGTCCCTCTTTGTTTGAGTGAGAAATAGACTTCTATTGTTTTGAATACTGAGACTTTTAAAATTGAAGTAGAGTTGATTTACAATGTTGTGTTAATTTCTCTTGTACAGCAAAGTGACTCAGTCATACATATATATACATTCTTTTTCATATTCTTTTCCATTATGGTTTATCATAGAATATTGAATATAACTACCTGTGCTATACAGTAGGGTCTTGTTGTTTATCCATCCTATATATAATAGTTTGCATCTGCTAATCCCAAACTCCCAATCCATCCCTCCCCCACCCCCCTCCCCCTTGGCAACCACAAGTCTGTTCCCTATGTCTGTGAGTCTGTTTCTGTTTTGTAAATAAGTTCATGCGTATCATTGTTTTAGATTACACATGTAAGCCATATCATATGGTATTTGTCTTTCTCTGTCTGACTTACTTCACTTAGTATGATAATCTCTAGGTCCATCCATGTTGCTGCAAATAGCATTATTTCATTCTTTTTTATGGCTGAGTGGTAAATACTGGGATGTTTGAATTTGTCTACTATAGAAGCTGGTGGTTCCTTGTTCTGTCTAATACGCTGACCAAGTAGGAAGTGTTTACAGGGACTATTATCTTATCCAGATGTGATGAAACGCAGCCTGCTCAGATTTCCCTACTTTTCTAGGGAGTGAGGATTGTCACCTTGGGTTCGTCTATCTGCTTTACTGGTTCAAGCTCCTTTGGTCAGATTGTCTTTAATAAAAGGCTTCTGCTGTTTTTTCAAAAGGCATAAAATAAATGAAATTTTCTAGCGTTTATGGAGGGCTTGTGAAGCCCCCAGTGTGCATCTTGCTTCAGCCTCCCAGCAGTCCTATGACACAGGTGCTGTTACCAGCCCCATTTTTCAGGTTCAGAAGCTGAGGTGACAGAGGCAGGTGGCTCCCCTGGGCACAGTGGAGGTAGGCGGGGAGCTGGGTTCTCAGCTCTAGTCCATCTGACTGCAGAGCCCTCTCTCCTAACGGCTAAGTGACTCCACTGATCTCATTATCCTCCACTAATGCTTGAGTCCCCAACAAGTGTCTTCCGTAGTCTCCCTGGTAGAGCCCTCAAACACATTTCTGGTCCATTTTAATTTGTCAGAAAGTTCTTTATCCTGAGGTGAAATCTGAGTCCCAGATCTCCAATAAATGAATCACGAAGCATTCACGAGTCATCGATGTCCCGCTACACTATATTCTGTATGCACCTTTCCATTTTAAGAAGACAAAGAATCTGCACAGGAAAAGGAAAGAGCTAAAGGAGAGTTTCCAACCAGCCCTCCATTGCAGAGAGAGGCACCACACAACAGAACTGATGAGTATTACGTAGTGCATTTCAAAGTCATGGTGAGGGATGAAGGGTGATGTTCGCCATTGGTCTCAGGATCTTGTGCTGTGCTTTTGTTGCTATTTGAACATCCTGTACATCGAAATTATTTTTCGAAACATCTTTGTCATCAACCATAGACAATAGTATTCTTCGGAATCATCTTTGGCGTTTATAACAGGTGGCTCTCATAGAATGTAATATATTTTCTTCCATGTGAATGAGTCAAATGAAGGAGTGGATTCTGCAGCTCTGTCAGTAAAGGTATGATCTTGGGACACTCACTTACCTTCACTAGGGCCTTGTAAATGTGCTCTCAGCTTTCAAGACTAATGGGATGTGGAGTAAGGAATATCTAAGCAGCCTCTGAATTTCAGAGGACCCATGAGGGAATTTTTTTTTATACTTAATCCCACCTCCACCGCTCCCAAACCCCACCAACAGGGATTCTAATTTAACTTTGCAGTCTTGATCAGAAGGCTCGGATACTTTTTCTCTACTATCTATGCTTTTTAATCAAGATTTCTTGATGACCTGTGTCCGTGTGTTTAATCTCTAGTAGTGAGAATTTAGGCAGCACAGTTCACAAGATCACCTTCCCTTTGGACACTTGAGTTTGGTAATTCTCTAGAAGGATTCACAGAACTCATTGAAAGCCGATATACTCATGGTTACAGTTTATAACAGCAAAAGGATGTAGATTAAAATCAGATAAGTGGAGAAGCGCGTGGGCGGCATCCAGGAGGGAGGGCTCCTGACTCGGGCCTTCCAGTCTCCTCTCCCCATGGAGCCATGAACAGTGCTAATTCCTCCCAGCAATGATGTGTGACAGTATGCGGGGAATATTGCCAACCAGGGAAGTTCACCCAAGCCTTGGTGTCCAGAGCCTTTATTGGAGCTCCAGGGTCAACTGTCCGTGTGGCTGACCTCAGTCTCTAAGCCTTCTGGAGGTTGAGCTGATACTGCATGACTCAAAAGCCCCCCACCATCAACACATTGCTAGACACTCTGGTGCAGTCCAAAACTCCAGGTCAACAAATGCCCCACTCATCGGTAGGGCATTCCAAAGGCTTAGAAATTACCCACCAGGCGGTGAGGGCAAAGGTCAGCCCTCCTATTGGTCAATGTTAAAATTCTTACTGCAGAACATGCAGAAATGTTTTCTTTTAGATAAGCTTGCAAACACCAGTCTTTTTTTCTTTTTTTTAAATCTTGTTTTCTATTTGAGACAAAACAGTCAACAGCTTCATCCACAGTAAAGGCACTTTGAACACCTGCTATTGTGCTTGGAGAATCCTGTGTTAATTGTTGACATATTTTACCTTGCCATATCTCAGCCATGTCTTCTCTATCAACAGGTCATGGCATGTGACATGTTACATGCACCAGCAGCACAAATGGATGGAGTTGTGGAAGGGTTACCACCCCTTGACCACAGAGTGGTCAAGGCTTAACCTGGCCTCTGACCAGCACTGTTATTTTGGTCGTGGTTGCCAATTCCCAGCATTCTGAAAAGAAGGCATGATGAGATGCAGAACAATGTCAGCAGCCTCAAAATCTGCAGTTGATTTGTCACTGTCACTCGATTACCTTTCCCATACCCATTTTCTCCTTCTCTCCAGGCTCAGAAAATGGGCAACACTCTGGCTCCACAAGGCTTAGACCTCTGCCTGTGCGTGAGGTCTCATTTATCCCACTTTTAGCCCCTTTCTCTCCTCGATTTTTCCCCTTCTCCAAATATGAACAAGTTAGTCCTGTCTCTGATAAACATTTTTATTTGACCTAATTATATCCCACTTTTCTGTTAGAGTTATTTATTTGTTTGTTTATTAGATTAAACACAAGCCAAAGATTTATTTAACTCATGAATGAAGGAGCCAGTGAGCTGAGAGAGCTGGTTCAAGGGGTTATGGGAGATACAGAAGTATTTATAGGCACAGAAAGAATGCTGGAAGAAGATTACAAAATTCCATACAAATTGGTTAATGTTCTATAGTGGAATAATAACTTTTGGAGTTTTCTTTTCTGTAAGGTATAAATCATTTGCATCTCTACAGGACAAAATTCTTTGGATAACAATAATTTGTGAGTGATATTAGCAAAATTATTTTGTACCTATTTCTGTTAAGCCACATACAAAATATCTTTTCTGATCACAATGGAATAAAACTAGAAGTCAATAACAAATGAAAACTGGAAAATTCACAAATATATGGAAATTAAACAATACTCTCAAACAACCAATGGGTCAAGGAAAAAATTACAAGTGAAATTAGAAAATATCTTGCAAGAAATGAAAATGAAAACAAAACATAGTTATGGGAGGTCAAAACTTACGGGAGGCAGCAAACACAATGCTAAGAGGGAAATCTCTAGCTGTAAACACATATAAAAAGGAAGATCTCAATTCAACAACCTAACTCTACAGTTGAGAAAAAGAAGAAGAAACTAAACCTAAAGCTAACGAAAGGAAGGAAGTAATAAACATTAGAGTGGAGATAAATAAGATAGAGAATAGAAAAACAATAGAAAAAAATCAGTGAAACCAAAAGTTGGTTCTTGAAAAAGATGAATAAAATTGACAAATCTTTTTTTTCTATATAAATTTATTTATTTATATTTATTTTTGGCTGTGTTGGGTCTTCGTTGCTGTGCACGAGCTTTCTTTCAGCTGCGGTGAGCCGGGGCTACTCTTTGTTGCAGTGTGTGGGCTTCTCATTGTCGTAGCTTTTCTTGTTGCAGAGCAGGGGCTCTAGGTGTGTGGGCTTCAGTAGTTGTGGCTTGCGGGCTCTAGAGCTCAGGCTAAGTAGTTGTGGTGTGCGGGCTTAGCTGCTCCACGGCATGTGGGATCTTCCCAGGCCAGGTCTCGAACCCATGTCCCTTGCATTAGCAGGCAGATTCTTAACCACTGCACCACCAGGGGAGCCCAAAATTGACAAATCTTTAGCTAAATTGATTAGGAAGAAAAGGGGAGAGAAGAAAAGTCAAGTTACGAAAGTCAGAAATGAAAATGGGGCTGTTACTACTTATTTTATAGAAATAAAAAGGATTATAAGAGAGTAGTAGGAACAATTGTATGTCAACAAATTGAATAGCCTAGGTGAAATTTACAAATTCCTAGAAACACACAACCTACTGAGACTGAATCATGAGGAAATAGGACATATAAATAGACCTCTAACTAGTAAGGAGATTGTATCAGTAATCAAAAATCTCCCAACACGGAAAAGCCCTGGGTCAGATTGCTTCTCTTGTGAATTCTACCAAACATTTAAAGAGGGATTAACACCAATCCTTCTCAAACTGTGCTGAAATATTGAAGAGGAGGGAACACTTCCTAACTTGTTCTATGAAACCAGAATTTCTCTGATACCAAAGCCAGACAAAGACATTACAAGAAAAGAAAACTACACACCTTTACTTTTGAATATAATGTAAAAATCCTTAACAAAATACTAGCAAACCAAAATTGGCAGCATGTTAAAAGGATTATACACTGTGACCAAGTGGGATTGTGGCATTTATTCTCAGAATGCAAGGATGGCTCAACATATGAAAATCAATTAATGTAATACATATTAACAGAATGAAGGAAACAAATTGCATGATCATCTTAATTGATTCAGAAAAAGATTTTTGACAAAATTCAACACCCTTTTATGATAAAAAGACTCAATAAACTAGTAATGGAAAGAAACTTCCTCAACATAATAAAGGCCATATATGAAAACCTAAAGCTAACATCATATTCAATGGTGAATGACTGAAAGCTTTTTCACTAAGGTCAGGAACAAGAAAAGGATGCCTATTTTTTGTCATTTGTTTTCAGAATAGTGTTGGAAGTTCTAGCCAGAACAATTAAGCAAAATCAATCAATCAATAAATGACATTTAAATTAGAAAGGAAGAAGTAAAATTATCTCTGTTTACAGATACCATGATCATATATGTAGAAAACCCTAAAGGTTACACAAAAATCCTATCAGAACTAATCAATGAATTCAGCAAAATTGCAGGACACAAAATCAACATACAAAAATCCATAGTATTTCTATACAATAATAATGACAATCCAGAAAGTAGATTAAGAAAACAATTCTGTTTATAATAGCATCAGAAATAATAAAATACTTAGGAATAAACTTAATCAAGGTGGCAAAGGACTTGTACATTGAAAATTATAAAACATTGCTTAAAGAAATTAAAGAATATACAAATGAATGGGAAGACATCCTTTGTTCACAGATTGAAAAGACTTAATACTGTAAGATGCCAATACTACCCAAAGTGATCTACAGATTCAATGCAATCCTTATCAAAATCCCAATGATATTTTTCCAGAAATAGAAAAACTCATCTTCAAATTCAAGGAACCCTGAACAGCCAAAGCAATCTGACAAAGAAAAGCAAAGTTGGAGGACTCACAATTCTGGATTTCAAAACTTATTACAAAGCTACAGTAATTTTAAAAAGTGTGATACTGGCATAAAGACATATATATCAGTGGAATAGAATAGACAGCCCCCAAATAAACCCTTTCACATAAATAAACCTTGGCACAAGGGTGCCAAGACCATTCAATAAGGAAAAGACAGATTTCTCAACAAATGGTGCTGAGAAAACTGGATATCCTCATGCAGAAGAATGAAGTTGTACCCTTACCTTACAGCATATACAAAAAATCAACTCAAAATGGATCAGAGTTAACTGTAAGAGCTAAACCTATAAAACTCCTAGAAGAAAATGGAAAAGCTTCATAACATTAGCTTTGGCAACAATTTCCTGGCTATGCCACTGAAAGCACAAGCAACAAAAGAAAACATACATAAATTGGACTTCATCAAAATTTAAAATTTTGTTTATCAAAGTACACTATTAACAGAGGGAAAAGACAACCCACAGATTGGGAGAAAATATTTGCAAACCATATATCTGATAAGGGGTTAATATCCAGAATATATAAAGAATTCCTGCAACTTAACAACAATTAAAACAACCCGATTTAAAAATAGGCAAAATACTTAAATAGACATATCTCCAAATAAGATATACAAAGGCCAATAAGCACATGAAAAAATGCTCTGCAGTCTACATTAATGACTGTTAGGGAAATACAAATCAAAACCACTATGCGATACCACTTCACACCCATTAGGAGTATTGGCAAGGATGTGGAGAAATTGGAATCCTTGTGCATCGTTGGTGGGATTGTAAAATGGTGAAGCTGCTGTATAAAACACAGAATCACTACATGACCCAGCAATTCCACTTCTGGGTATACACTCAAAAGACTTGAAAGCAGGGACTTGGACAGATATTTGTACACGCATGTTCACAGCATCATTAGTCATAATAGCCAAAAGGTGACAACAACACAAATGTCTATTGACGGATGAATGGATGAACAAAATGTGGTCTACAAAATGTGGAATATTATTAAGCTTGAAAAAGGAAGGAAATTCTAATACATGCTACAAAATTGATGAACTTTGAAGACATTATGCTAATTGATATGTCAGTCACAGAACGATAAATACCCTGTGATTCCACTTATATGAGGTGGAATTTGAGTTAGAATAGTCAAAAGTCATAGAGATAGAAAGCAGAATGGTGGTTGCCAGGGGCTGGGGGAGGAGGGAAAGAGGAGTTAGTGTTTAATGTGTATGGAGTTTGAGTTTGGGAAGATGAAAAAGTTCTGGAGATGAGAGTCACAGCAATGTGAATGCACTTAATGTCACTACAATTAAAATGGTAAATTTTGGGTTACGTATATAAATAAACACAATAAACACATAAATAAACATAAATAATAAAAGAAAATAAAAAGAAAATAAAATAATAAATGAAATAAAACAATAAAATAAAAACATAAATAAACACAAGAAACAATTATTTGCATTTTTACAAGTTAACACCAATCCTTACACAATTAAAAAAATTTTAATCAATAACTAAGCAAGATACATACCACTAGCGCAGGGTTTCCCAACCCTGGCACTACTGATATTTTGGGCCAGATGATTCATTGTTGTGGGCATTGTCTTGTGTATTGTAGGATGTTTAGCAGCAACTCTGCCCTCTTCCCACTAAATGCCACTAGCACCCCTCTCCCCCTGTGACAACCAAAAATGTCTTCAGACATTGCCAAATGCCACATCTCTATTGGTTGGGAACCACTAATAAGGGTTCTGGAAATTCTGACTTAATCTCTGATATTGAATGTTGTCTAAGCAGCATCAGCTTGGAAGTCTATAGACATAAATTTATTCCTTGAGCTATCGATCATTAGAAGTTTCTGGCGGAGTCCTTTCCACCAACATCCTTTAGACCATCATTCTCTGCTGTAATCCAACTTCCAGAGTCTGTAGTTTAGAGCAGAGCAAGTCCATACCTCAGAGAACCGATCTCCTTTATGGTGTGCATGAAATATTTACGTGATTGACTTGAGTTCATAAACAGACAGACGAGACTATTAAGCACCCCACCCTCACAAAGACTGTTAACCCCAAGTCTTTACTGTATTTCATGTGGCAGAGAAAGATACTCATCATCTTCCTATATGCTTAGACCATAAAGCCAGATTCCTAATCATCGCTGCCAGTAGGGAATAAATTATTGGCCATGTGCAAATCAGAACCAGAAACAAACTAGTCTAAGGACCAGAAATAGAACCAAAAATCATGGGACAGGGGTGGAGTGCAGAGAAACAGAGAGTCAAAGAGGTGAATTCTATTACCACTTGGGATTCACTCCAGGCACCAAGAAAGTATGTTCCTGGGCTTACCTGGCCTAGGAGATGCACCTTTTTGGGCAATGACGTTCTGAAAGTTGGATCCACTTGGACATCACAATGGGATCTCCAAAACTGTCAAAGTCCCAGATGTGTACGTTGAAACTCCAACCCCAATGTGATTGTGTTTAGAGTTAGGGCCTGTGAGGAAGTGATAAGGGTGCCCTAATCTGGCAGGGCTGGTGTCCTTATAAGAAGAGGAAGAGACACCAGAGCTCTCTCTCCACCACGTAAGGACACAGCAAGAAGACGGCCATCTACAAGCCAGGAAGAGAGCTCTCAGCAGAATCTCATCATGCCAGACCTTGATCTTGAACTTATAAGCTCCAGAACTGTGAGAAGTAAGTTTCCATTGTTTAAGCACTCCATCTATGGTATTTAGTTATGGCAGCCTGAGCAGGCTCATACAGTGTAATCCCCCCAAAGCTGTCAGCATGACTTACAAATACAGGAAGAACATGTGTCCAAGATACATTTAGCCCTTCAATGGGGGCCCAGCGTGATGGGCCTGGATTCATCCCCAAGGCCCGGGGTCATCCTGCTGTGCTGCTTTCTAATAAAAAGACCTACCATCTATTGATTGTTTATTAAATGAAGACACAGTTCTAACTACTGCATAAACTGTAATTTTATCTAATCCGCACAAGAACTGCTGTTAAGCTTATTTTTTACCTAAGATCACTGATGCACAAAGAAGTTAAATTACTTGACCAGGGTCACGGAGTTAGTGGCAGAGCCAAGATTCAAACTCATGCAACCTGGCCCCAGTGTCCTGTATACTTACCCCCACACCACGTTGTCTGCACCCTCTCTTCTCTCTGTCTCAGAGTGCCTGGCTGATTATTCCTCTGTCGAATTCCTTTTGTCTTAATCAATCCCTTCGAGCAACATGAGTGTTAACTCTGGAGCCAGCCATACCTGAGTTCCAGTTCTATCTCTGTTACTTACTAGCTGTGTAATCTTGGTCAAGTTATTTATTAGGTCTAGTCCTCAGTTTCCTCATCTGTGAAATGGGTGTAATAGTAGATTCTATTTCAAAGAGTTGCTGTGAGAATTAATTGAGACAATGTAAGGAAAATGTCTGATATATAGTGGGCATTTGATGCCAGTTCTATTAGAAAGCTAATCATATATTGTTTTTCTCTTGAATACAGGATAGGGGCTCTTGTTCTGGGATCCATAAGCCAGCACGGGGAGAGGCTGACAGGCAGGCAAATGTCTTGTGTGCATCTGTATTTTTTTCTGGGGAGAAAGCCTACAGCTTTTATTATATTCCCAAGAGAGTATGGACCTCCCCGAAAGTTGGGAACCACTGAACTTTGAGTCCGGAGGTTGAGACCGGAGTCCTTCACATGTCCTGCCCTCAGCACAGCTGGGCCACAGCAGGACCTGGATCTTTCAGGTCTCCTCCCCTGAGAGCAGTGCTGGGCACACAGAAAGCTTTCAGCAACGTGCATGGAATTGAATTCCACTGGAATTTAGCAGCTATGTCATGGCCTGGGACAGGGAGGTCCCTGATGTTACCAGCCTGTCCTCATTCCATTCAAAGATGCTCATGGTTAAAAGATTTCCAGATCACATCTTTAGTCCAATAACAATATTTCAAAGCTGAATATCCCAAATGCTGCATTGGAAAAGGATACTGATTACATCAATCAAGCTGCACTATGACGTTTATTGCTAGCTGACTACTACATGGGTGGAGGGGATGACTGTTTGTATGGCAAGTCTCTATTATCCCTCTTTGCCCTGACTTCACTGGAGTACCTTAAAATAATAGCAGCTATCATGTAAAGAGTAGAAACACAAACTATTCATTTTAATTTTTACCCTTCTACTTGGGGTTTGTTATACCAATCCGCAATTCAAAAAGGATTCATATATATATATATATATATATATATATATATATATATATATATACACACACACACACACACACACACATATATATATTTATTTTTTGAAATATAGTTGATTTACAATGTTGTGTTAGTTTCAGGTGTACAGCAAAGTGATTCATTTACGCATACATATATATGTATATGTGTGTATATATATGTAGGCATAATGAATAGATATACATATATACATATACAGGATTCACGTCTATTTAGATATTTATTTCCAATTAAGGTATTTAATATATCTTATGTATCTTACATATCTATATGAGATCTGTGTAGTTTCATATAACACATTTCCTGCAAGTCTCATTGAATTAAAAATTTCACATTTTACATGAATTCTGGAAAATAAATAACAATTTTCAAACATTTAAAAAAGCATTTAAGTCAACTTCCAAAATACACATGATACAAAAGGATCAAATCCATAAGAGAGGAAATCAGAGTGAGAAAAAGAAAAGAATATAAAATAGAATAAAACCGTGGTATGTTAATGTACAAAATTGGGATACAAATTTGGCTCTATACTTTATAGCAGCTGAAGCAAAGAAAAAAACCAAAAACAAAAAAACCAAAAACAAAAAACCCCCAGAATTTCCAGTGTCCAAAATGCAAAAAACTAGTCAGCTTGTCAATAAAAGCCCGAGACGAATTTCTGCCATGAGTTGTCACAGGGGGTCACAGGCGAAGCGTGGACCAGGTCACCTCCCTTCATGGATCTAACAGTTCCGTCTGCCTGTTTCTGGTCCAGTGCCTCAGGGAAGCTGATGCCCTGACATCAAGTGCAATTCAGAAAAAGCAATTCTGTGAGGGGCCAGAGCAGTGCTCTTGAAGTACACTGTTTTCTAGTAAATTGGCTAGAATGCAAGGGGGGAAAAAAAATAGACTTTGGAATCCTAGAGCAATGGAGAGAGTGCATATTCATTAGCAAGCCTCCATGAAGGATATTTTCTTGCTCCCCAGCCTGGCGCTGTTCTCTAGGGGGGAAAACCTGAAGCGTAGGTAGTCTGTGCTGCTCAACTAAGAATGTCATCCTCTCATAAATATTCTGAAGCCTCAGAAAATGATTGGTATCCTGATGTGCATGGTGACGGGCTGATGGAGTACGGGCAGTTTGGTCGAGAATGCCTTCAGAAATGCACACAACTAGGCAGCCCAGGGCTCAGCATTCCACCACACAGAGCAAGACAGCTGGAATTCGAGTCTGGGCACGCCCTCAAAGCAGGCGTTCCGGATGCTGCCAGAGGGCACACACGTAGAATTCTGTGTTCTGACGAATTGTCATGGTAATCACACTGCTTTTCTGGATTTGATGGCTTATTATTAAGTAGTCAAGGTAATTGGGGATATTTTGGCTTCTCTGTTAGATGGGACCGAGAGTGGGAACAGCAGGGAAGGGGGGTTTTTCTGGAGGGAGACAGAGGCACTGCTGGAAGTGGAGGGGGGGAGGGAGGGGGAGAGAGGGGGAGAGCTGGGGGGCTGTGCGGGAGAGACCATAGAAGATAAGAAGCGGCAGCGGCGGAGGAAGGGCAGAGAACAAGTGTTGCTATGGTCTGAATGTCCACGTCTCCCTAAAATTCATATGTGAAGGCTACTCCCCAAGGTGATGGTATTAACAGGTGGGGTCTTTGGGAGGTGATTCAGTGCTGAGGGTGGAGCCCTCATGAATGGGATTCCTGCTCTAAGAGAAAAAGCCCCGGAGAGCTCCCTGGCCCCTTTGCCCACCATGTGAGGGCCCAGTCTGTGAGAGGGAGGAAGCGGGTTCTCCCCAGAACTCGACCATGCTGGCGGGCACCTTGATGTCAGCGCTGTCAGAAAGAAATGTCTGTTGTTGATAAGCCACCCAACTTGTGGCACTTGGTTATAGTGGCCCGATCGGACAGAGACGGGGTCTTCACCTGAGAGCCCGTCCCAGGGCGGAGTAGCCTCTCAGGGAAGGGCTCAGCTGGCGGTCCAGGTCGGGGTCTGTGGTCAGTGGGGGCCGGCACAGAGCCTCTCTTTGCCTCTTCTCAGGAAGTGAAGGACTCCAGAAGGCCCTGAGATAAGCAGGGGTCTGGGCACCCTCACTACTGCACAGACAGAGCGTGTTCTGCACTGAGGCTGGGGTTTGCTGTTTGGGAACCCTCTTCCCGTGAACAGGGCTCCAGGCTGTCAAGTTGGGGGTATTTCCCCCAGGCTTCTTGGTAGGAACTCAAGTTAAGTACTTCTTTGTTTTCAATGCATATTCTTGATTTTTCCTGTGGCCGGTATGCCCTTGAGACAAAAGGTTATGACCACCAGGACTAATCCAGTGACGCAAAGGCTTTGCCAAGACCTTGTCCACATAAAAGGAACTGTTCATATGTATTTTTCTACATGATAGTCCCTGGCTACATCCACTGTAGACAAGAAGGGAAAGAGGGCAGTTAAAGAGTACTGAGCTGCACTTGAGGATTATTTGGTTTTAATATTATTTTTCTTTGCCCTCATTGAGCAGTCTGGACCAGCCTGTGGCTCTGACAGCCCCCTCTGGGGCCATGGGAGTGGCTTCCCCAGCAGTCGTGCATGGGGGTGGGGCTGAGGGTGCAGTCACTAGCCGGGCCTGCTTGGGCTGCAGACCCCTTGTTTGGATCAGGTCCTCGCTCTCTGCAGGGCCACGAAGGGGGCTTGATGCTTGTGAGTGTGCCCCCATCCCCGACCAAGGTGATAAGGGGAGGGGGGATGGACATGTAAGACACCATCCGATGGACATGATCGCCCTCGCCTCTCTGCATGTGGGCTCAAGGATGACCCTGACATTTTGACCCTGTGACTGGGAGAATGAAAATGCCATTAACAGAAATGGGGAAAGGAGACAAAGGGATTGGTGGGGAGAGCAAGATGGTAAATATGAACACCGAACGTGAGCTGTTGGCAAGCTATGCACCAGGGGAGAATGGCCAGTGAGCTGGACGGTGGTCTGTGGGCTGGGGGCCATGGAGGTATTGATGCCCCGGTATAGAGCAGTCATCACTGCTATGTGGTCCCTTGTGCAGAGATGGCAGGTGGAGAGAGGTGAGGAAAGAATGAGGAATCCTTAGTTTAAGAAAGAGGAGGTGGAGGAATAGGAAGCTGCTAAGGAAACCGGAAGCCGATCAGAGAGGAGGAAGGAGTCAGGACAGACCAGTGTATCGAACGAAGTGCTCCACTGCTCTCAGAGAAATCAACTCTGCTCATTTCAGCAGAAAAGACACATATTTAAAAGTCACTTGGGTGGCTTCCAGAATCTCTGGAAGAGGTCTGGGGCTCTGAGAGGAAGAACACCAATGGAGACCAATGGGGCTTGCATCGTGGACACCATTGGCTCTGGACGCTGGCATTTCTGCAAGCACTGGGGCCACTTCTGCTCCAGGAACTCGGTTCTGAAACTGGCATTTCAGCCAAAGAGAGACCCTCCTGGTCCTTGCCTCTCTGCACCAGCAGACCCTGATTCTAAGCCTGGGGGCAGGAGTATCTGATTAGCAGAGTTTAGGTCTCAGGACTACTCTAGCTGCAAGGGAGGCTGGGGGAAATACAGCATCTGTAGCTTCCACACTGGGAGATAGGTTTATAAAAAGGGTAGAGGGGATAGGGGACTCCTGAGTCTGTTTGTGTTTGGAGAGAGAAAGAGAGGGAAAAGGCGAGAGAGAGGGAGGGAGGGAGGGAGGGAGAGAGACAGAGACAGAGACAGAGAGAGGCGAAGTCCAGAGACGAATGGGAAGACGGAGGCTGATGGAGGGAGCACCGGCTGGGAGGGGTCAGGAGAGGCAGGAGGCGAGCATATGACATGGAAAGAACAACTTGGGAGGAAGGAAGGGTGAAGTCAGGGAAGCTCTTGGAAGATGGCCTCCCTCGGCTCAGAAGGGTACGGATTGACACAGGATGGGATAGCACCCTGAGGGGAGGGAGTGACAGTGCCAGGGGCGGCAGGTGGCAGGGCTCTGGAAGTAGCGAGTGCAGGAAGTTCAGCCCAGCACCCCAGAAGGAGGACAGCCTGCGGGGCTCGCCACTTTATGAGGATGCCATCCCAGTGCTGCCAGACTTAGTCAGTAGCAGGCTTCTTATATGGAATCTGTTATGTCTATGTAGCAAATCTCTATTATCTTTCTATGATCTTTCAGGAGTCCGGCATTGACCTTCCTTTCTATTGGCTCCGACTCTCCCTCATGGAGGGGCCCGCCCAGGGTTGCCTCTCACTGAAGGCTCCTTCTACCAAAGTCCTCTCCTCTCCATGCAGGGACCCTGCTGCCCGGCCTCTGAGGTCCCTTTGGTGCCTGCCCATTTTCTACTCTCTCTGTTTCTTCTGTGAGCTCCTTAGGCCAGTCCTAAAGTTTCCCTCTTGCTTCGGAAACCAGTTGCAAGTCCACAACATTTGCCACAGTTGTGTCTTGTAACCTCTGCTCGTTGGTCCTGATTCTACCTGCAGAACAAATCGATACCGTCATCCACACGGGCAGTCCTTCAGTACCGTATGAACAGAGGATTCTCTGGAGGAAAGGTTTACCTCCCCTGATATAGAAATACAACTTTGTAGTTACTGCTTATGATTGTATTCAATTTCTTAACAGCCATACTTTACTTATGGTCAAATAGATCCCAGAAGACTTCCCCTCACAAATGCTGTCAAATTAGATCTTTCTCATCCTGTTATTCTTCTAAACACAAAGACGAATATATAGATGGGCATATGTTGTTTTGTCTGCCTACCGGCTCCTTCCTCTGGGAAGCCACTTCTTCCTTGTTCCTTGTGGTTCTCCTGTCAATTTCAGCCTCCCACCCTATCCCCATTTACAGGGATGGGCACGTGACCCATGCCTGGCCAATCACATCACCTCCTACCCCTGGCAACAGCTAAGCATGTGACTGAAGAATCTGTCTCTATAATTGGAATACCAAGAAGTTCTCTTTTGCTGGTGGTCCTCAGCGAAGACAACATAAGCTTGGGGTACAAGTGGCGCTTTCTCCAGCTGTGTGGAGGAAGTCCATTGCAGTGGGAGAAGAGGCCAGCCCTCCTCCGACCCTCACCCCCCAGGAAAGCAGAGGTCAGAAAACCAAGAGAAAGAAGTAGAGGCCCAGTGACATTGACGGATCCCCGGGTCTAGGTCTGTCGGAGCCAATAAATATTTTTTCTGTTTAAGCTAGTTGAATCGGGTTTTTGTCACTTCCAAGTGGATGAGCCCTGACTAATAATAACACTTTACAAAATTAGAATGAATGTAATACACTTAACTGTGCAAAATAGGGAAAAGTAAAACAAAACAAAACAAAATCATTCCTAACCCTATTTTTCAGTTATACAAAAAATGGTATCATACCTTATATACTTTGTGTGTGTGTGGTTGTGATTGTAAGATATAGCCGCACATTCCTCCATCCAGTATGCATGCCCCTTTGCAACGTAAGTTTGCTGCTGCTACTCCCGTGGAGGGGTGGAATTTCTCTCTCCCCGAATCTGGGCTAGCCTTGTGACTTATTTGAGCATTAGAATGCAGCAGAAGAGATGTATATGACCTTCAGAGGCCTTCCAACTTCTGCTATTAACCTCTTGGAAGAAAGGGCCAGGTGAAGAAGCCAGGCTAACCTCCTGGAGGATGAGACCGCAAGGAGGAGATCAAGACAGCCAGCCCACAGCCAGCCTAGCCCACAGCCAGCCTCAGTGCCAGGTGTGTGAGTGAGGCCATCTTGAACCTTCCAGCCCAGCTCTCCCTCCAGCTGAACGCAACTGTTTAGATGAGTCTAAAGCAGCAGAGGAACTGCCCAGCTAACCCATAGAATCGTGAGAAATAATACACCTTAGTTGTTTTAAACCACAACAGGTGGTTAATTATGCAACCAAAGCTAACTGAAACAGATTGTGTTCTGAATTTTTCGTGTAACTGCACATCGTCATTTCTCCCACGTTATTAATATATTTATTAAGGTTCTTTTGTTTGCAACCATGGGAAACCAGTTTAAATAAAAGGGGGATACATTAGAAGGTTCCTGGGGTATTTCAAGCTACAGAAGGTAAAGTTAGGGAGGGGAGAAGTCAGGGCCACTATGGGGGTGTCAACAGTAGGAGGTCACAAGTGTCTCTCCAGAAAACTGCCATTAACAATTAGTGTTAATGACTTCTGGACAACTGACTTCAAGTTCTCAGAACAGGCTTGGGCCGCGCGTCTACCTCTGGATCTTTTGTCTGTGATGGGGGGCGGGGCAGGATGCAGAGACAGGAGACAGAATGGAAAACAGCCGTGAGTCGGTGGAAATCCAGTATAGAAGCGACAACCGGGTAACTTATCGCGGCCTGGGCCTTTTTTTCAACTGCTAATGTTTTGATTTCCCCGAACTTCTTTTCTTTCAGATCTTTTTGTTACTAATGTATCCAGGTTCCTTTTAATAAAGGGGAAGAATCTGCATGGGGCCACGTTGGAAACTGTAACAACCAGAGCAACGTTGTATACTTAGCACAACGCAACTGAGTCGGCCAAGGTTTTCTGTGCAAACGAGTCTCTGAGAGGGTGGCTTGGCAGTTTGAATCAATAGCTTCAAAAATGTTCGGGGTGTAGACGAGAAAGGAGTTGTACCAAAGCGTTGAAAAGGGGTTAAAGCCAGAGTAACAGGTGCTGTGAACAGAGAGAAGGAAGCAAGAGCCAACGTGCGGACTTGGGGTTGTTTCTGGGAAGCGCGACCGGCGCAGGTGTCGCGAAGAGAACACAGAACGTCGCGGGCTAGGGGGGCGGCTTCGTTCCCGGACGCATCCTGCGGCGGCGGGGGCCCGGGCCAGCCGAGTCGCCCGCGTCCCCGCGCGCAGCGCCGAAGCCGCCGCCCACACCGAGCGGGGCGGGGGCCGGGGCCCGGGGCCCGGGAGCGCGCGCGGGAGGCGTCTGCTCCCGGGACTGAGGTGGCGCCTTGCCCTCCCGCCTGCTGCAGGAGCGCGGGCCGCCGCGCCGGCGGCGACATCTTGCTCGGCAGGAAAGCGCGGGGAGAGCCGGCGGCTCCGGGCTGCTGCGCCACGCGCGCAGAGGACCGGCCGGCGCCGCGGGGGCCGGGGGCGCACGGAGAAGGTAAGCGGGTCCGACCCTCCTACCCGCACGCCGCGCTCGAAGGGCTCTCCTGGGACCCCGAGGCCGCCCCGCTCCCCGCGCCCACGCCTCCTTCGCCTCCCTCCTCCAGCACCCATCCGCGGGCTCCCGCGGCTTCTGGCTTCTGAGCTCCAGAGCCGCCCTCCCGGCTGACCCCCCCCCCCCCCCCCCGCCCCACGCCCCGCAGCCGCTGCCGCTCGGCCCCCACCCCCGCCGGGGCCGCCCGCCCGGGTCCCCGCCCCCTCCCCCTCCCCCTCCCCTCCCCCCCCTTCGCCTCCCCCTCCCCTCCCCCTCCCCGGGCAGGCCGCGCGCTCCCCCGCCCCTAGCCCCGCCCCCCGCCCCGGCCCGCCCCCGCCGTGCCCGCCCCCACGCCCCGCCCCCTCCCGCGCTCCAGGCCACAGGCCCCATGCCCCGCCCCGTGCGGGCGGGGCTCCGGGTTTAAACGTCGCGGCGGGCCGGGCGAGTGGAGGGGTGGGGCGCGCCTCTGTGTCGTGCCGCGGGTTCCGTAGGCGACAGCGCGGCACGGAACGGCGGGCACTCGGGGCCGGCGGGCGGCACCATGTCCCCGGGGAGCGGCGTGAAGAGCGAGTACATGAAGCGCTACCAGAAGCCGCGCTGGGACGAGTACGGGCCGTGCTACCGCGCGCTGCTCCACTACCGCCTGGGCCGCCGGCTGCTGGAGCAGGCGCACGCGCCCTGGCTCTGGGACGACTGGGGCCCGGCCTGCGCCTCGGACGACTCGGCGTCGTCGGCGTCCTCGGGCGCCGGGGCCCCCGCGCCCCAGTGCGCCCCGGCCTCGCCGCCGCCGCCCGTGGAGCCAGCGGCGCGCGAGGAGCCGGAGCAGCGGGCGCGCGCGGCCCCGGAGGAGGAGCGGGGCGCGGAGGCCGCGGGGGACGCGGAGGCCAGGGACGCGGAGGACGCGGAGGACTCGGCGCTGCCAGGTACCTGGCCGGGGAGGGCCCCGCTCGCGGGACTGGATTTGCTCTCGGGTCGCCTCTGAACCGCCCAGCTGTTTGTCGCAGCGCTCAGAGCAGGCGCTTCCTTGATTTTATTTAATCTAGGTATTTTGGGTAGGCGGAGAATGCGCCTCCCTTGACAAAATAAGGAAGGTGGCTGCCCCGCCTCCGCCCTCCCACCCTTTATTTCCGTAATGAGGTGGCTCTGGGTTGAGCCCAATGTGAACGCCTTTGACGTGTTCCTGGCGAAGTCCCCGGGTCTTCATCCGGTGGCCTTGGTGGCCTCTGGACCACTGAACTGCCATCTGTTTATTTCCGAGCGCCCGTTTGTTTATGAGAGGCGCCCAGCTTTCATCAGATTCTCGAAGGTGACCGCCGGAGGTTAGGAACCACTGAGCTAAGCGCTCTGTCTTGTGAATGGGGCCGTTGTTTTCTGTGTTAACTCCCTGACCTCGCCGCGCTGTCCCTAAGGAGTATTTTGCATTTGTTTACGCAGATTGTTGCGTAACTCCCGGCTGGTGGGAGGTAATCCTTGTAAGTGCCGGGTTCCCTCCACTTCTCGCCTCCCCTCCTCCGGCTGCTGCTCTGAGCGGGAGGAGCGGCAGCTGGAAAATGGCTCTTGGGGGCGGTGCATCTGCAGTTGCTGCCGGGGCCCCGCGCCTTCTCTCCTGCCCGGAGGAGCGCGGAGCTGGGGGGACCCTCGGCGTGTGAGGCGGGCTGGCTGGTCACTGGTGCTAAGGGCCAAGTTGAATGGATGCCCCAGATACAGCCTGGAGGAGCCGCCGCTTTCTTCCTGATACTCTAACGTGGGCCAGGCACCACCCGGCGTCGCTCAGTTTGAAAGAGGCTCTGGTGAGCAAAATAGCTAAAAGGTACTGAGAGCTTGTCATGCATCCAGGCACTGACCTTAGAATATGTATTTTCTCATTCAACATTCAAAACAATTCTAAGAGATAGGACCATAGCTTTTATCTCAGTTTTATAGATGAAACTCAGAATACATGATCAGTGATTTTGTTTGCCAAATTGCAAGTGGTACTCAGTCAAACTCTCATCCTAGCTTCTCTGTGAGATGCTGAGGAGGAGAGGAAATTGAGTCTTGTTACACTGTTTTCAGCTACTCTCAGTTCATCGTCTGTGGCAGAGCTGCCCCTCCACCCTCATGTTACGTGTGAATTCCCACCCGTTCCGAACCTTTGCTAGAAGTTCGAATAACAGAAGGTGGAGAGGGTAAGGGGGCACTGATCTACCAGCTCAGTTATGCGATGTACTTTATCAGACTGAATGGGCTTTTCTCTCCCCGCCTCTTCTCCTTCATTGTTTGCAAAAGAGCTGTCAGTTATTTCCATGCGTATATAAATGCAGTTTTTAGACAGCACTGTAGTATGTGTGGGGTCTGTGTTTGCAACAGTTCGTGATTATTTTGATTTCCTCAGAGACACTAAATCCTCCCAGTGGCTAAGTAGTTACTTTTTCTCTGCTAATATTTGTGGTTTAGGCATCCAGGAGAAGAAAGGATGTTTCTGCTTTCAGGACTCCCAATCCCAGGATCTTTTGGTTTGCTCATGCCTGTCACAGCCCCTGTCTATCCCTGTGTCCGGCAGGATTGAAAGTCCTTGTTCTTAAGTGGACGGTCTTTCTGGAATGATGGGCACGCTTTTGAGTTTCTATAAAACGTAAGCGTAAGCGCTTAGTCCTTGTCTTTGCTGAAGCCATGTGTACGCACAGAATCGTGCAGCTCTATATGGCTGAGTACAGTATAGCAGCTCCCCTCCCCACCAACTGCCTATTCCCTAGGCGGCCACTTCCCACTCCTCTGGTTTTCCTTGATGTGTATTTCTGTTTCTCCAGGTAACATGGCTTTTATTGATACTTCTTGATCTTTTTCAGTTTTTAGCACCATCTATTGGCTTTAATTCTTTTTAGTGATCTCCTAACCCATACACATGGCCTATCCCCACCCTCTCAGTACCGTCATCATAGAGTTTGTTAGATTCACAGTTAGTGCCTGTGGAAAGGTGGCTCACAGCTGCCCTATATTGTTATTGCCGTGATTCCCTTTTTCTTTCTTTTGCAACACCACGGACACAGCAGGTTCACTGTCACCCTCCCCATCTTAAGACGTCCCTCCCGGGGCCTCTGACCTACTTTCATCTGGCCTGGTTGCATCTTCGGATGGCCCTTGGCCACCGCCGCAAGGACTCCCTGGCTTCTCTCTTGGGTAGGACCCTCTGTTGTGTGGCTCTCACATCGTCTTCTTTCTTGGTTTACCCTCTCCTGACAAAAATTATCTTCTAGTACCTTCCTGAGAAAAGGTGTGTGAGAGGTTTAACTTCCTGAGACCTTGCATGTCAAAAGATTCTACCCTCACTATTCAGTAGTTTGTGGCTGGGCATGAAATTCTAGGTTAGAAGTAATTGTCTCTAAAAAATCTGGAGGCGTTGCTGTCCAGTGTTGGAACTTCTGATGTTGCCATTACACTCCCATGTCGTTCTGACTCTTAATCCTTTGTTGATAACACGTTCCCCGCCTCGGGAAGCTTTTCAGGTCTTCTCTTCATCCTCTGTGTTCTGAAAAGTTTCCTATTTTTCTGGGCAGTATTCGCAACCTCATCTTCCAACTCTTCGATTACATTTTTCAAAATGTATTTGTATACATATATTTTTGAATTTTGTTGTATATATTTGAATATATATATATATCTGAATTACTTTGCTGTACACCTGAAATTAACAGAATATTATAAATCAACTATATTTCAATTAAAAAAAAGTTTTTAAATTTCAAAACTGGAGATTTAAAAAAGTAATTTATTTTTGTTGTTGTATCTAGCTTAATTACATGATAGTCAGAGAATACATTCTATATGATTTCAATTTTGTAAATGTTAAGATTTGCTTTATGACCTTGCTTGGATAAGTAGATTTTTGTAAGTGTTCCACATGTGCTTGACAAGATTGTATATTCTCTGCAGTTGTTGGGTGCAGTGTTCTGTGTATACCCATTGGGTCAAATGTGTTAATTCTGTTGTTCAGATAGTTTAAAAAATCAATCTGTTCAATCAGACTTTCTGTGATGAGGGGCAGGTTCTCTGTCTGCACCATCCAGCGTGGTAGCCATGAGCCGCATGTGGGAATCGAGCACTTGAACTCTGATTGGTGTAACTGAGGAGCTGAATATTTATTTTTACTTAATTTTAATTAAACATATGTAATAGCCACATGTGGTTAATGGCTTTTGTATTGCACAGCATAGGCCTAAATCAAGACCGAGCTTATTTTTCAGTTACTGAGAAAGGGGGTATTAGAATTTTTCACAGTAACTGGTGGTGACACTGTTTTCTCTGTCTGGAAATGTCTTTATTTAAAACTTTGAATAGGATTTTGAAACATATACGGCTATTCACTTATCTTCTACCAGGCACTATTTCAAGAGTTTTATAAATATTAGTTTTATAGTTATAAGTTCTGTCTCTTCTGTGTTTCCCATCTTTTGTCTCCCGCTACAGATATTTTTGAGCTTGTGTTTTTTAAGTACAGAGCGTGAACACGGTTGTTTTATGGTCAGTGATCATCCCATTATCCCAAGTCTCTTGCTCCTGCTGGGC
This sequence comes from Balaenoptera acutorostrata, assembly GCF_949987535.1. NCBI lineage: Eukaryota > Metazoa > Chordata > Mammalia > Artiodactyla > Balaenopteridae > Balaenoptera > Balaenoptera acutorostrata. The sequence continues at coordinate 71,567,769 of NC_080079.1, read as the reverse complement.
CTTCCTTACTGTCTTGTCTCTTGTGTGCCTGGTTGCCGTCCCAGGACACTCATCGTTGTGTTAGGAAGATTATCTGTAGGAATAATCTGAGGCCTAGGCTCTCCAGAGAGGATTTTAGTTTCTTGTGTTGGGTGCTTGTGGACCCTGCTGCTTATAGTGTCAGCCCTTTTAGTGCTCCGTGGCGAGGAGAGTTGGTCCACTACCTGCATTGGGGTCTCCCCACTCTTCAGTCCACAGCCAGCTGTGACCTGCTTCCCCACCCCTCCCCCCATGCTCCCCTCCATCCCCCGTGAGACAGCCTGGCTGCCCAGTGCTGAGTCTTTCTTTAAAAAAAAAAAATTGAATACTTCATGTTTAATTGTGGTAAAATACACCCAACATAAAAGTTACCATCCTGTTTTTTTTGTTGTTGAGGTATAGTTGTTGAGGTACAATATTATATGTTTCAGGTGTACAACATAGTGACTCACAGTTTTAAAGGTTACGCTGCGTCTATAATCGTTACGAAGTGTCGGCTGTATTCCCTGCGCTGTGCAGTACACCCTTGCAGCCACTCATGTGTTACGCAGTAGTTGCTGCGTCATAAGCCCCTGCGCCTAGAATGCCGTCTCTTTTCTTCTGCCTCCTCCCGCCCTCTCTGCAGTGTTTGGCCCTATTCACCGCTCTCTCCTTTTCTGAGAGTCCTTCTCTCCTGGAAGCTTTTCGACTTTGCTGGCTGTCGTCTCCCTGGCTCCTTGGCTCCTCCCCGGGGCCGCCCTCCGCCCCCTTTCCCGTCCCGCTGGGGGACCTGCTCTCCGTCTGAGCCCCGGCCCCCACCCGCCCGCTCATGACCTCCTCCGATTCCACGTTCTCTTCTCGGTCCCGGATAAGGGTCCAGCTGCTGCCTTCTTGGTGGCTCCAGGCGCATCTCACACCCGGGGCGTCGAGCACCCTTTCCCCATCCTTTGGCGGCCTTCGGCTGGAGGACAGCGTGACTAGCCACTCCCAAGCCCTGAGGACGCAGACTCCCGTTTGCCTGCCAGCATCCTCGCGGTGTGGTGTCCGTCGCCCGCTCCCCTGTGCACCTCGCCCTCTGCCGCTGGGCTCTCCGCACTGCGGTCTCATCAGTGCGCAGTTCACAGGTGCCCGGATGAGCCTGCGCACCGGCCAGGTGTGGTGGGCGCTCTTCTGGTCTTTCTCACCGCCCCGCCCCTGCCATCACTGTGGGTTCCCCTCCCCTCCCTGGACGCTGCTGTTTTTCCCTAGCTGTCCTTTCTGTCCCCACCTCTGTGATCTAACCCGTCCTTCACGTTCGTTGCCAGAGACCTCATTCCCGAAATGTAAATAGGACCACATCATTTTTCAGCCTAAAATCCTTCAGTGATTCTTCTTCAGTTTCAGGAAAAAATAAAACTTCTGAGTTTGGCACAGAAAGTCTTTTCTCCCCACTGCTACCTGCCATCCCCCGCCCCGTGCCTTCATCCCTAGACTCTCTGTGTGCCTTTCATTTTGAACTACGTATATTCTTTCTTCTGTCCAGGCCGTTGAACAAGCCATTCAGTCCCTCTTTCTGGAATTCACTTTCCTAACCTCTTCATGGCTGGCGTTACCTTGTCCTTTGAACCAAATCATTATTGTCTTCTCTGGGCAGGCTCCCCATGTGGGTTAGAGGAAGAGAAGGAAGGGAAATGAATCGATGAAGATGATTTAGGTTGTTCCCCTCTCTCTCAGTGTTGTGACTATACCTGCCTCGGTCCCCCTTCTACTCTCTGTTGTCTTGGTCCTGATGGGCTCTTTCCTCTTTTCCTACATCCAGGGAAGAGAAGAGGACGAGGTGTGGACACATCACTCAGAGGGGTGTGTGAGTGATGGGTGGATTTGGGTTCTCATGATACAGTGGAAGGCTGGCATCTCACCTCATCCCCAGGCAGCACAGGGCTGGGTTCATGGATATGGGGCACGGGGGTGCGAAGCACTGAGCCCCAGAGTCGGACGCAGGCTGTCTGCTCCCTAAAATGCTTAGTAATAAATGAAACAGTTTGGTAGATCAGGGTCATTGCTGAAGACAGAAATGACGGTGATCTGTCAGGGTTCACACGTGTGCATTTTGTGTGAGGGCCTCTACTTCCACGGGGACATGGATGTCGGCAGGGAGGGATCCACTAAAGGAGTGAGGGACCCGAGTGTGTCCTAAAAGTGATGGGGTTTGGGAATAGCAACCTGGAAAATCATCACCTAGAGCCAAATTCTGGAGCCTCGGAAGCGAGGGGTTTCCCACAGTTGTGAACAAGGGGGTCCGTGAAGTGGAGTCTGGATTCACAAGGAGCTCTAATTGGGACATAAGTCTAGTCTGAGATGAAACACAGGCTCACTAGGGGTTTACACAAAGAGTACAACCTTTACAAGATCATAAAAGTGCTTATAAAGATAATGAATGGAAAGTCATGAAGGGTAATTAAGGGAAATAGTTACGTTTTGGAGTGTGTTCTTAGTGTCTGAGTTCACCTCAGGCGGGCAGTCTATTCCCCACTGGAGTTTCCCCAGCCCCGCTGAGAGATTTAGGACTGTGTAGACCAGGGGCCCTGGTTCACGTCAAGAACTAGAGCCCCCTTCCCAGCTCCTCACACTGGGGGCGCCCAGCTGTGCGTGTGTGCGTGTGTGTGTGTGTGTGTGTGTGTGTGTGTGTGTGTGTGTAGCTATGGAAACCCTCCCTATTGTGATGGAGGGCTTTTGAAGATGAGGCCACTGGCCAGCTCTTACAAGGAGCACAGGAGAGTGAGAGGAGCGTTTTCCATAATCATGGAGCGTCACAAAGAAATGCAGTCCTGGAACTCCAGTTGAGTAACTTGAAAACTAACCTTCTGCAGCTGTTGAATGATTGTCACAGGTCCAGATCTGCCCCTGAAGCAAGACGATAAGATGATTGGACTTATCATGGGGAAAGCCATTAGGCAGAGTTGCTTTCTAGCTTTTAGTATTTAATTCAGATGCTTAATCTCAGAATGGGAGTGGTAGTTGTTACTTTTGAATAGGCTTGGCTCAATCTTGGTGTATTCATTGTTGATGTTAAAATGGGATAGACTGAAAATTATTATACTAACGTGTTTGTCCTTCCGTTTTAAGTGAAACTTGTGAATTGAGCTATAAGTGAAAAAGTTACTGACTTCATTAAGCATTATGAATTTTTCATCCCAAATATTTAAATCATATGTAATTATATGTAAGCTGGAATTTAAAGCATTCATCTTATTTTATCTCCTTTTTCAAAAAGCACTGCCAGTGAAAGACATAAAAGAAAAACCTGAACGACAGATCAGGACCAGAGAGCCTGACAAATTACCCAGCAGTACCGAACCTCAACAACCACCAAGTGCCTTACCTGCCAGAGGAAGTAGGAGAGCGGTCAAGAGTCCTCAAAGGTCATCAACTAAAATTAAAGAACATAAGCATCCGTTTGCCCTTTATGGGTGGGGAGAAAAACAGACGGATACAGGAAGCCAAAAAACTCACAACGTCTGTGCTTCTGCCTCAGTGCATGAGGTGGGTGCCAGTGAACGGGCTTCTCTGCTTTCCCCCTGGAGGATGGGGGATGGCCTCGCTTCTGTCATTGGCTGTCATATCCTGTGGTCACTGTGATGCTTTGCGACATGGTAGGTCTTAGGTGGCCCAAGGAAAGCCTAGAACTGGGCATCTGATTTGCAAACAGGATGCAGGATGTTAGCTGCCTGGAGGTCAGGGGTTTTGCTGGTACCTGGAAGGGTTTACCGACACCGAGCCAGGTGGAGAAGTGCCAGGACTCGGGGTTCTCAAGTCCTTGGGGGGCCAGGAGGTGCAGCCGAGGGGCCACGGTCAGGGCTGGCGGCTGCCCGTCTGGATTTGCCTCTGGCCGCCTGAGAGGCTCCTTGCTCCATCAGCCTTGATAACTGGTATCCGTCCCCTTGACCCCTTTGTTACTGTCTGTCTGTTAGATCACATCTCCTGCATTCCCGACATCTATCTAGACTCTCGTTTTCTCTTTGGATTAAATTAGAGTGATTGCGTTTCCCCTGCTCATCCATCCCCCGGAGGTCTGGTTCTCCTCGGACTCAGCCCTGGCGTGTCCCTGTGCGAAGGCCTGAGGACACGGCAGACGAGGGGACCTCACGTGTGGAACCACAAAGCAATGACTTCGTTAGCGCTAACACCGTCACTCCAGCCCACAGCAAAGGGGAAGGAAAAGAAGCAGAAAGTTCAGGCTGTTGGAGTTCTGGTTAAATACCAGGATCCAGTGTTCCCCGAACAGACTTCTGAGCCCTAGTGGATGGTGCTGTTTAGAGTGATATTTGAGACAACAGAGCTGTCCTCTGGCAACCCGGTGGGATTAAGTTGAACAGGATTCATTAAACATCTTAGCTGGTAAAATCCCTTGAGATTTGTTAGTATTTTGCTGTAAGACGTTATTTATTTTTTAAGTATTTTTTTTTTAATTTATTTTTTGGCTGCGTTGGGTCTTCGCTGCTGCGCGCGGGCTTTCTCCAGTTGCGGCGAGTGCGGGCTTCTCATTGCGGTGGCTTCTCTTGTTGCGGAGCACGGGCTCTAGGCACGCGGGCGTCAGTAGTTGCGGTGCATGGGCTCAGTAGTTGTGGCTCGTGGGCTCTAGAGTGCAGGCTCAGTAGTTGTGGCTCATGGGCTTCGTTGCTCCGTGGCATGTGGGATCTTCCCAGACCAGGGCTCGAACCCGTGTCCCCTGCATTGGCAGGCGGATTCCTAACCACTGCGCCACCAGGGAAGTCCCTGTAAAACATTTAAATTCCTTCAATGGAATATTGATCCATGCTTAATGCTAAGCAGTTCCAGTAATATTCCAGAGCCAGTTTCTCGAGGCACCTGCAGATTAGTTGCTTACCATTTATATCTGAAATTTAGTCCGGTGGACATTTTCTGTTGCCTAGTTTCTTTATTGCTGACGATGGGTAAGACAGAATCCAGGGCAGTGGCCCTTCTGGAGAAGCCTTTATACACAGAAGTCCTGAATATGGTGAGTCTGGCTTGCCTCTGCCCTGCTCCAGGTGACCTGGGGGAAGCTTCATTGTAAACATTCTGGAAAACTAGCGCCAAAGCCACCCGAGTGAGTGTACGTTTATTCTGACTCCCTTAGATCCATGAATCGGCGCTGCGAGCCAAGAGCAGGAGGCAGGTGGAGAAGAGGCGGCTGGCGGCGCAGAGGCAGCGGGCTCACTCCGCCGACGTGGACAGAACCAGGCGCGTCAAGCCTGCCTCGTCGGAGAACCCGTGGATGACGGAGTATATGAGATGCTACTCCGCCAGGGCTTGAGCGCAGGGACAGCTGCTCAGACGACCTCTTTTAAAAGGTGTAAATGAAAGAGAGGAAAAAACAAAACGAAAACCATCAAAAGAAGCTGGACACAGGTTTAAGAAACCAACTGATTATGCAAGATTTTTCTTAGGGAGTTTCCAAAAGATTGTCTCTTTCGATGAATCCTGGTCACCTGCCTCAGCAGTAGGGTGACAGCTGAAAGCCATAGACATTTGGTTACTTATGAGAATTCCCTAAATCTTTGATATTCTTATAAGGGTTTTGTTTTAGAGCATCTTAATCTTTTAAGATACTGACACCAAATGCCTTTAAATGGCTTACAGATTCTTAACTTAAGTTATCTTCCCTCAGTTTAGGTGGAGCCTGTGTTGCTCTGTTCTGAACGACTTCTGAGATTCCATAGCTGGTAAGATCACACCAGCTTGCGGCAGAAGACTCATTTTCCTTATGTGTAGATTTCTTTGTGAAAGAATATCACGTTAAAAGTGAGTTTCAACGCTAGTACTGATTCCATGTATAGTGAAAGTAGAGCTTTGGTAGTTCCTAACAATTAAACCTTCTTTTGCATTTCAGTTCAGCACCACTTCGTGTGGGCTGTGATATTTAAGAATTATTGGGCTGGGTGAGGGTCATCTTTTCTCTTTAAATTGTCATGTAGGCACTTATTAATAGTTTAATAGTTCAAGTGCATTCCAGTAAACAAAGTGCCAGTGCAGTGTGTTTAGAAGTAGTACTGGTTTCTTGAATCAAAGACTGTCACTTTTGATTGTGAGATTTTTTAAGAACACATAATGGGGTACCGTTCACTTGCTGCAGTCTGGCCTTCTGACACACACCCACTGTGGACTTTTGCCTCCTTTCTGATAGTTTGGCAATGACATTTAGAATTTAATTGCCCTGCCCATTGGGGATGGGGACAGATTTTAAGATACCCATTAGAGATGTGGACCACCCCTACTTTCTCCTCCATAGAACTCACCAGTAACAAAGCCTTGATGATGTACATTGTTCAGACTTTTGGTTGAAATACATTCCTCCTAGGTTGCTAGCCGGTAGGTCTTGTGTAGAACCTAACGCGAGAGGATGTTGGTGTGTGCGTGGGCAGAGGTGTATGTAAATGAAGTGCTCCTTTTCTCTAGTACATTTGCTTTTGTGGTAGAAAGTGATTTTGAGAAACACTGCTTTCCATCCAGGAGAGACAGGAATCTGCAGGAAGGACGAATGGTAAACTCCTCATAGGAGAGAAGGAAGTACTTTGCCAACTTAGCACGTGCAGGCGTGTGAATGAAAATCTGGTGTTTGATGTGAGTTTGAGCATTTCCTTGACATTTTTACTCTGGGTCTTTGAAGTATTATGGTCAATTTTTAGAAGACAAATGTTTTATTCCATGTAAAATCTTCACAGAGTATCATCTTACACAACTGTATTAAGTTTTGCAAACCCATACTGAAGAATCATGAGCTTTTTCAAAAAAAAAAAAAAACTTAAAAAATATTTGCATTGTTTTTAGGTGAATACATCGTGAGCTCTCCTGGTCACTGCGATGTATATTTAGTACAAAGAAGGTCTGTGTGTTGTCCAAAACAACCTCGCTAGTGATTCTGGTGAATCTTGCTGTTATTATAGTCCTTAAACATTGCAGGTACCTAAAGATGAAATTCCTGTGGCGTCGTGATGGTGGAACCTGTTTCTTGAAAATCACTTCCTGCATGTTCGGTTTCAGCCACCGGCTCTGGCGTTCCATTCCCGTTGCAGCTGACAATCTTAGGAAGAGGCCGAGGGGAGTAGCTTGGGTCCACACGGATGGACTGTCTTAGAAACCCGACCCTTCGAGGCTCTGAGCAAGCCAGACTCTCTCCTTTAGAAAACAGACTCATATTCAATGTGCTTACTTATTACTGCAAACTCCAGATGCAGATCTGGAAGAACCTAGAGGGCAATACTGGCCAATTTTTCCCCATTTTTAAGTAGAGGACAAATGAACAAAATTTTTAAAGTACTTTTAATGTGCATGAACAATGAATGAGTCAATTTGGAGTACTTGTGAGTCCCCTTCCTATGTCCAAGTCATTAGTTGGTTAGGGTTTCTTTACTTTTCTTTCTCTTTAGGGGTAAAGATTATCTTTTAAGCCTACAAAATTTTTTAAGTTGTAACAGTTTGATGTCCTACTTTTTCCTTCTCATTCTAGAAACTGATGTTGTGATCATGTTCCCATTTCTTTGGACAACTTATAAGACGGCAAGGTAGTTTAAAATTACCTATCATGTTGAAAAGTCTGAAACTGAGAATCCAGTGATATTTAAAATATAGAATAAAATAGTTGCTACATAGGACTCTCTTTTTAAAATTTTGGTTTTAAGTTCTTAATTAAAACAATTTGCCATAAACATGTTTTCTGCGTTACTTTTATTAAAAGCAATAATAGAATATTGAGTAACACCTGAACACCTCCACTGGACCGAGGTGAGTGAGAACTAAATAGGAATCTGTCCGTTTTCTTTCTTTTAAAACCTAAAAGATCGCTCTCATTTAGGTGTCAAAATGCTTGTACTCCCCTACTGTCAGAAAATTTCCAAGCACATATATACATTTTTTCAAGTTTACTAAAAGTAAAATAGGGCATAGGTTATCTGAATTAACTTGTAAGGTAGTAAGCACACATTTGTGGTGCTTCTTATGAAATAGCTTTGTCATTGATTCATCAAATGTAAATTGCTAGTAACCTGAAAGGTGTGTATACTGGGTCACATAAACTCAACCAACTAAACTGCACAAAAGAAAGGTGGCTTTTGAGTTCTAAGGCTGTGCTGGCCGTAAACTTTATCAACGGAAGGTTAGTAATTGATAATCAAAGTGTTCAAACGTATTATTGGCAAAGAGGGAGAGAGGCCAAGCATATGTTAGAAGTAAAAACAACTTTCCTTGTTGACTGCTTTAGTAGAAAATAGTTTAGTGGATAGTTTTACATTTCACTGGACTAGATACAAAATGGTGCTAATATTTACACAGTCTGATTCTGTAGTTGGTTTGGGATCAAACTGTCAATGCCTGACTCATAAGGTTCTTACTATAGTCTTGTGATCAGCTAAATAATATTTAAAAAGTGATCCTAAAAGTGTGACCTTGTATTTGAAATGGATTTTGTACAGTAGGATGAATAGGGAGCTCTTCAATGTAAGGTGTGTGCTTAATACCAAATTCTGTGCAAGGAGTGACGTCTAGGTTTTGGGCCCAGATTTGCTCCCTTCCAGCCTGCTAGTGTGAGAGGGGGAAAAGCTGCTCGTCTATTACTTATTTCCATTTTGAAAGTCAGGACACCTGAGTGAAGACAGTAGAGGCCTCTTTTTGGATTTCTTTTATAATTAGCAAAACTGTATTTAAGAACGGTCTTCCTGTGTTGTTATTGTATATTTATTTTGAGCACTGCATTCACTTTAACATTCTGAAGAACAAAGGCTGGGCACTTACCATCACAAGGCTCAGGCAGTGGGAATTTGGGGCTCTGTTTTCTAAGAACTATGTATTGCTTTTCGCTTGTATTGAATATTGCAGTTACTTGGAAAAATGTGAATAAAATTCATTAATGTTACAGGCTGAAACTTCTGTTTTGTGGAAAATAATTCTGATTAGTACATAAATGGTTGAAGAAAGTGGATGATCACATTGACCCCTGAATGGATTTTTCATTAGATAAATGTTTAACAAGATACGTTAGATACATCCAGGAAAAGACACGTTCTGTGTATATACTTTGCGTTAAATGCCACATTTTCCCCAGTCTTTCCCTCACACCTTCTTATTGTTTTGAAAATTACAAAAGTGATAGGGCATGGGTAAAGTAACTCAAAGAGAAGTTATAGAGTAAAAAGTGCAAGTTCCTTTCAGTACCACCCCCTCACCAAAATTCTACACTCCTCCTTAGAGGAAACCAGTGTTAAGTTTGGTGTGTAAACTTCCAGACCTTTTTTCCAGGCACTTGGAGGTACATACACACTTTTTCTTTTTTTTTTTGCACAAGTATGGAATAATGTTATACACATTCTGTAACTCCCCAGCTTTCCCCCACCTGCTCCCCTTGTTCACACATCCCCCTGTGGAGCTGACCCTAATTAGTCTACCAAGCACCCTTGAGACTGGCCTGGCAGACCCCTCCTCAGGTCTCAGACTGACCACAAGATGGTTACACGTGGGGCAGGTCCAAATAGCACTGCCAAAGCTTTGAAGACTGAACTGACATTGGAACCAACACCCACAGGACTTGGGGCCTGAGCCTAAATAGGTTGATTACTTGCTGAAACAAAAATACCAGCATTCTCCACAGGACTTGGTCATGTCTCATCATGTAATATTCAGATGCCTAAGATTCAATCCCAAGTTACTCAGCACCTGAAAACCATGAAAATGGCTCTCAGGGAAAAAGACAATCAGTAGCTGCCCTCATAGGCTTGACGGAAGCTATTATTGAAAAGTTCAAACAAGCAATCACCCTCTTGAAATAGAAATTATCAGTAGAGAAACTGATGATAGGAGAACTAAATGAAAATATTAGAACTGAAAAATACTCCAACTGAAATTTAAAAAAACCTTACTGGATGGACTCAATAGAAGATTGAAGATGACAAAATAAAGATAATCAATCAATACAAATCATCCAGTCTGAACAACAGAGAGAAAAAAGGGCTGAAGAAAAAGTTTCCGGGTTGTGTTATAGGAGTCCTAGAAGGATAAGAGGAAGAGTGTAGTGCTTTAAAAACGAGCAGAAATGATGGCTAAAAACCTCCCAAGCAAGCTGAGTGAAGCTGAAACAGGATAAACCCAAAGAAATCCAAGCCTAGATAAATTGAAAAGTGTTGAAAACTAACAGACATCTTGAAAGCAGCCAGAGAAAAATGAAAGATGACCTACAAGGGAACAACAATTCAAATGCCCATGTGTTTTTTCATCAGAAACTACAGAGGCCAGAAGGAAGTGGCACGTTTCTTAAAGTGCTGAAAGAAAAGAACTGTCAACTCAGAATTGTGTATCCAGTGAAATATCCCTCAGGAATGAGGGAGAAATAAGGATATACTCATATGCAGGAAAACTAAGAATTGATAGCCAGGAGACCTGCTTTAAAGGAATAGTCAAAGGATGTATTTCAGACAGAAGAGAAGTGATACCAAAAGGAAACTGGGAACACAGGAAATGAGAACAACAGTTCTAGAACTTGGTCTTTTGTTCTCGGTTCCTGAAACAGCTCCAGAGCCAGAAGGGTGAAAGGAGTGCCTTGTTATTCATAACAAGCCCCTTCCCAACACACCTTTTGAGATGACTTTTGGCCAGCCCCTAAGAATGGGGGCTGGTTGCCAGGGAAACCAACTGGGAGGAGAGGGTTGGAACTTTCAGTCCCATCCCTGACCTCTGGGGAGGACAGAGGGGCTGGAGATTGAGTCAGTCACCAATGGCCAATGACTTAATCACTCACACCTATGTGATGAAGCCTCCGTAAAACCCAGAAGGATGGGGTTCGTAGAGATTCCAGGGTGGCGAACAGATGGAGATGTGAGGAAAGTGGTACCCACAGAGCATGTAAACTGCACTCTTTCCCTGTACCGTGTCCCATGCATCTCTTCCATCTGGCTGTTCTTGAGTTATATCCTCTACAATAAAGCAGTAATCCAGTAAGTAAACTGTTTTCCTGATTTCTGTGAGCTGCTCTAGCAAATTAATTGAACCCAAGGGAGGGGGTCCCGGGACCTTCCAATTTACAGCTGGTTGGTCAGAAGCACAGGCAACAACCTGGACCTGTGATTGGCGTCTGACGTTGGGGCAGGGGGCAGTCTTGTGGGGCTGAGCCCTTAACCTGTGGGACCCACCACTGTCTCCCGGTAGACAGTGTCAGAACTGAGCTGAATTGTAGGACACCCAGCTGGTGTCAAAGGATTGCTTGATGTGTGGGAAGCTCCCACTCACCTGGGGTCAGAGGTGGAAGAGTGCAGGCATGGAGGAGACAAAGCAGTGGATTTTTCCTGAGAACCTAACAAGAGCTTCCAAACAGACGAGCGTCTGAGCCCACAGTGAATGAGTGTGAGCACGTGAACATTCCTAAAACCTGGCGGGCTCCTATGGGAAGCACGGCAGACATCACCCCTACAAAATGACAGAATGCAAGACCAACAAGGGTTCTCTGCGTGCACGGGGAAAGCCGCGCTACGAAAGTAAACAGAGTGGCTACGGAGGGCAGATTAAGCTGATCTTCTGGGAAAAAGGCTAAAACTACAAAGAAGACTGTCCTGAGGCAAAATACAATATATGAAGGAACATCTGACCCCTGAAAGGAGAACTAGACAAATTTACAATTATAATTAGAGACATCAACACACCTATCAGTAACAGAGCTAGTAGACAAAAGATTGGTGAAGATACAGAAGAGCTAAACAACACCATTAACCAAATCACTCTGACATTTATAGAACGCTACCCAGCAAAAGCAGAACACAAAATTTTCACGTTCACATGGAACATTCATCAAGACAGTTCAGATCCTGGTTATTAAAATAACCTAAAATTTAAAATCATACAAAGTATGTTTCTGACTATAATGGAATTAAACTAGAAATCAGTAAAGATAGGAAAATCTCAAATCAGTCGGAAATTAAACAACTTGCTCATAAATAATCCACCAAAAAGGTGGTCTCAAGAGGAATTAGAAGATATTTTAAATGGAAGAAAAATGAAATTACAATACATTAAAATTTGTGGGCACAGTTAAAGAAAGTAGTACTTTGAAGGAATTTATAGCATTGAGAGCTTATATTAGGAAAGCAGGCCTCAGATCAATAATCTAAGCTTCCATTTTAAGAGACAAAAGTACGCCCACATCTTCCAGAATGAAGGAAAAAGAGCAGAAATCAATAAGATTGATAACAAAAACAAATGAAGCCAAAAGCTGGTTCTTTGAAAAGATGAGTAAAATTGATAAGCCTCTAGCAAGCTTGACAAAAAAGAACAAGCCATACGTTAGCAATATCAGGAATAAAACGTGATTATCTGAATTTGCATTTCACTGACTATTAGTGAGGGTTACCTTCTTTTTCATGTTGATCAATCATCTATTTCTTTGATGAATGGCCTATTTACGTGCTTTGCCAAGCTTAAAATTATTTTGGGAAAACTAGAAAAGCACATTGCCTTCCCACCCAACCCCCAGTGGGTATCTGTTTGTTTAACTAGCTAGGATCTCTGTATTATCTATCTGACCCCAATCTTGTGTCAAACGTGCTGCAAATGCTTTGTCATAGCCCGTTGCTGACTGTATGCTTTCTTTGGTATAGAAAATACTAATTTGCAGAGTCAAACCTCAAACCCTTTCTTTATGGGGTATTTTGAGTCACCTACAGAAAGATTCACCCTTTGGGCATAAAAAAATTCTTATGTTCTTCCAATGCCTTTAAAAAAATCTTACCTTTTGCTTTTAGATCTTTAATCCAACTGGAATTAACTTTTTTGGTGAGTATGAATTAGGGATCCAACCTTTTTTAAAAAAATTCAATTAAATGGGAAGAAAAAGGGCCTAACACCATCCAGTGAAGAGCCCTTACTGATATAAAATGTCACATCATACTTTTTCATAAATTGCCACAGATACAAGGGAAAGTTTCTAGATGCTGCTCTTCTGTGGGTCAACTGGTCTACACCTGAGCTCATAGCATTGTTTTAACTTAATTTTGCAGTGCATTATAGTATTTGGTATGGCAAGTCTCCCTACCCTCCCTTGTTCTTTGCTTTCCTTGGCAATTTTCTTTTTTATATGAACTTTAGAATGAGCTTGTCGATTTCTATTTTAACATTCCATTTGGGAATTTTATTAAACTGCATTGAATTTACTAATTTTGGAGGACTGACATCTTTATCATATTGACTCTTTCTATCCCCAAATAGAGTATGTCTCCATTTAAGTTGGTCTTCTTATATTTATTTCAATAAAGTTTTCATCAAAAAGGTCTTTCACATTTCTTGCTAGATTTTTCCCCCCTTCCATCAAATTTTGTAAATGCTTCTTGCCTCTGCATAGGAAAGGGGCTGAACTGGGAGGAATGCTGTTACCTTTTTTCTAATGAATGAAGGAAGGAGACAGAAATGTGGGTGAAGACAGAAGTTGACGATGCTATCATTAATTATGTATTTTGGAATTACCTCAAAAGAACCAGGGAATTGGAAATGACTCAATTGTTTATCAGCAAGGAAGTGGTTAAAGGAAACATGGCATATTCACACAATGGAACATTATTCAGCCTTCGATAAGAAGGAGAAAGCTCTCAATGTACCCAGATGTGCCAAGAGCTCCAACATGCAGTATAGATGGAAAAAGACAGTGTGTGTAACATGTTGCCTTTTGTTTAAGGAAGGGAGGAGGAATAATACCTGTATCCACATTAAGGAACTCTGGAAGGATACACACACTAGCCAGTGGTTACTGTAGGTGTGGGGTGAGGAGGGAGTGAGGGAGAGGCAAGGAGGCCCCAGGGTGACCATCCATCCTGCTTTGATTTTTGACATGTAAGAATGTATTAGCTATTTTTAAAAATCCTAGAGAAAACAGGAAAAAAAAACCAAAACACCCCAAACTGAATACCCACTCTTTGAAGATATGTCTACCCCTGAAAACTCCAAGCTGTGTGTTAGGTTAAGCTAGGCTGATGGCAGAGCCAGCTAGGGGCCTGTAGGGCCAGCAATTGCAGCCCCCTTCTCCTGAAGCTGGCTGGAAGGGTACTTTGAACCTTACCATATTCAAAACACGGAGATTTTTGGATAGTGAGGTGTAAATCCTGAATTTCCACCAAAAAGACTAACCTTTCCTAGGAATAAAATTTGAACTTGATTGCACCAACAATAGAAGCTTATCGAGTTTTTCAGAAGTACCAGGGCTTGCTTAGGTGGGCCAGGCTGCTGGCTTTTCCATGTGTTCTGATTGGGACACACAGACTCTGCTCCACTTTCCTCCACAGCAGGACTGATTTCCCAGGGATGCCCGCGGTGTGCCCTTCATAACAACAGTGCTCCTGTAGCCTGTGACTGCTGTTTATAGATTAAAGGACACCTTCTTCATGACTGCCACAGTATGTATGACAAAGGTTAAAATTTAATAAAACAAAATATAAACCTTAATTTTTAAAAAACGGCTTTTTCTTACATACAGCATGGATTTAAGTTTGGGCCTCCTGCACTATTAGTGGGAGGGTAAATTGGCACAAGTTCTCTGGAGGGCAGTTTGGCTTTACAGCTCTTAAAAAGGAGCACATCTTTTTTACCATATGATCCAGCAATCCCACTACTGGGCGTATACCCAGAGAAAACCATAATTCAAAAAAACACATGCACCCCAATGTTCATTGCAGCACTCTTTACAATAGCCAGGTCATGGAAGCAACCTAAATGCCCATCGACAGGTGAATGGATAAAGAAGCTGTGGTACATATATACAATGGAATATTACTCAGCCATAAAAAGGAACGAAATTGAGTCATTTGTTGAGACGTGGATGGATCTAGAGACTGTCATACAGGGTGAAGTAAGTCAGAAAGAGAAAAATAAATATCATATATTAACGCATGTACGTGGAACCTAGAAAAATGGTACAGATGAGCCGGTTTGCAGGGCAGAAGTTGAGACACAGTTGTAGAGAACAAACGTATGGACACCAAGGGGGGAAAACCGAGGTGGGGTGGGGATGGTGGTGTGCTGAATTGGGCGATTGGGATTGACATGTATACACTGATGTGTATAAAATTGATGACTAATAAGAACCTGCAGTATAAAAATACAAACAAAACAACTAATACTAAACTTTCATTGGGTTATTTGTATGGAAATATGTTAATATAAATGTTTCAGACATTAAAAAAAAAAAAAAGGAGCACATCTTTGACTTGGGAATTCCGCTCCTAAGCGTTTCCCCACACACCCACGTGGGCCCAGGGAGGTGACCACAGCGCAGCGTCCCGGGCAGACGGGGCACATCCGCACGCTGCCCCCATCGGAGCGCCTATGGTGGTGGGGAATGAGGAAAGGGAAGTGCGGGCGGCCCTGAGCATCTGGAAGACCCAGCCGACGCCCTCAGCTCACGTCTGCACAGGTTCAGGAAGCCTGGTGGCCCACGGGCAGGGGACACCACGCCTGCTGCCTGGGATCTTGCTGTGAGTGTGGCTTCAACCTAAACCCAAAACACTGGCCGTGTTGGCTGTGAGCGGTAGTCTGAACCAGTTAAGAGTGACTGCTTGTGACAGCTAACATCGCCATTAATCCATCTTCTACTGGTTTTATGACCTAGGTGTTGACCAGGGCCCGAGACAGCCAGCCCGTTTCACTTGAGGGCTTCAAGGGAACTGGAGGTTCTTCTGTCTCTGTGCTGCCTTCTGCTCCTTGAGAGGAATCTTGGGGGTCGGGACCAAATGCCTGCTTCCTGCCAAGGGCCCCCGCCACCAGCCCGCCTTGCTGGGGGCCCCGGCCAGCACCACACACCCCTCCCTCATGGATGGTTCCCGACGCTGCCCGCTGTGCTTTCTACGACGTTTTCCGTGGACTCGACGCGTCCCCACGCCCAGCTGAGTGCTCTGCTGTGTGGCGTCAGCCTGTGAGAACGGCCCTGACAGCGGGCGAGACACCATCTCACCGCGACGTCCCCGAGGACAAGCACCAGACCCGGCCTGAAGCCGAGGCCGCTACATCGAGGATCCCAGAACGTAACTACACTGGGCAAAGGTCTGAAGTCACGAGTGAGTGCTTAATGCCAACATTACTCCTGGAAACAAAAAGAGGAAGACAGGAAAGCCAGAGTACAGTAATCGGATAGTTACAGATCAAGTAAAAAAAATCCGAGTACCTAAAGACATTTTTCTTCTATTCTTGCTCAAGGACTCAGTCAAATAAACAGAGAAGAGAAGCAGCACAGGCGAGGGCCAGCCGGGTCAGGGGTTTATTGGCAGACAGCACAGGAGTGTTGCCACAGTAACGGCAGACGTTAGATGCTGCTGGGCGAGGGGCGTCAGGCAGAGACCACCCTCCTGCGGGCGAAGGGCCACAGCCACGGCACAGGCCCCCAGGCACTGCCTCACCTTCACAGAGAAATATCGGACTCACAGGCAACTTCGGTACAGCTTTAGCCACCAAATACAATACGACTGTGACAAGCGTTCGAAAACCAGTTGGCATGCATTTTCAGTCATGCATTTTTAATTGATAATATTTTCAGTGTACTGAAGGCAGGGACAAAAAGGCAAGTTATCAAGCTTGCAGGTTTCTTTTTCTTTTCTTTTTTAAATCAAAGCATGGTTTCACAGTGATGAACTCAACTTATTTCCCACCTCCAACAACTTGGCACTAAAGGTATGTTAAACACGGAAAATACTCTTACCAGTTAAAATAAGAACGCTTTATAGTCCTTGAAATTCCAGTAAACACGTGTGTTTGAAATTTCCATGAATTTTGCAGAAAAAAAGGTGCCAGTCAACAGAAATCCCGGTGCCTTGTCCTACCGTGCGTTGCTGTGGAGACCACAGGGCTGCCCCACCTGGGGCCCGCCGTCCACTTCCTGGGGGTGGCAGCCCTGGCCTCTGCATCTCGGGCCCCTGTTCTCTGAGCCACTGCAAAGGGCTGTTTTGAAAGTTAAATCAGATGTTAAATGTGAGAACACCTTTAAGTTGTAAAAAAGTGCTATGCCCCTTCGAGGCTTTATGATAGACATTTCAAATGACAGTATTAAAGATGAGGAATCTGCTAAACAAAAATTCTCCAGTAATTTCTCAATAAACTATGTTTTTTTTTTTAAAGAAGAAAAGACAAGTGGGCATGAAATCCTATACTTTGATCGGAGACACACTGAACAACCAACGCAGCACTTGGGTACTGGATTTCTCCAAGTGCAGAAGTATATTTCTCACGGCTCAGATAGGGCTAAAGTTTGAAGAATCAGGTAAAAACATGTATAAACAACCTAAATAGAAAACCAAATTTAAAAGCTTCAGGTGAAATCATTTCATCTTAAAATTAGAGTAGGAAAACTATTATTTGCCATTCCTCTCCTACTGCTTTGAAAAGGCGGCAGTTACTGAGTTTTTATAGCTCTGGCTTCTGCTTCAGTGTGAGGACCTGTCAACTGTAACAGAGTGTGTGTAATTAGCGGAATTGAGAGATTTGACACACTTCACCCCAAGCATTTATGGCCCATCCTACAAGTCCTGGACAGCTGAGCAGGTCTAGGCCTGAAAGCAGACGTTTATCGACAAATCTTCTGTTCCATTGCTTCTCACAGCCTCAGGTGACTGGTCAGTGCACACGGACAGCACAGGAGTCTGGACGCCTGCTTGCCCACAGGCTGTACCGTCAGGTACCAAGAGGCCAACTGAGAGTGCACAGACAGCGTTCCCGAGAAGTACTGATCCAAACAACAAAAGCTGCAACCTAAATAGCAAAGCTCTTAACCCTAGAATGTAAAACAAGACAACTGGGTAACTAGGCACTGAAGTCAACAGTCGCAAACAAAGAGGCTGCTCTGAGAGTTACGATTTCAGACACTTTCATTACATGTGTCTTGGAAAGAGAGTTGTGGACTGAAACTTGGACTCCAAATGCCTCCCAAGGTTTGGGAAGTTCTCAGCCATCATTTCTTTAAACAAGCTTCCCGCCCTCCCTCCCTCTCTTCTCCTCCCGGGGCTCCAGTGATGTGTAGACTGTCTCTTAATGGTGTCTTGTAAGTCCTGCAGGCTTTTCATTCTTTTCCCCCTCTTTGCTTCTCTGTTTGAATAATTTCAAATGATATGTCTTCAAGCTCACTGTTTCTTTCTTCTGTTGTTGTTGAAGCTCTGTATTAAATTCTTTGGTTCAGTCGTTGTATTCTTCAGGTCCAAAATGTCTGTTTGGTTCTTTTTTATGTTTTCTATCTCTTTGTTGAACTTCTCATTTTGTTCTTGTATTGTTTTCCTGATTTTGTTAAGTTGTTTTATCTGTGTTCCCTTGCAGCTCCCTGAGCATTTTTGGAACAATTATTTTGAATTCTTTGTTGGCCAACTCATGCGTCCCCATTTCTTTGGGGAGAGTTCCTGGAAGTTTGCCATGTTCTTTTGGTGGTCTCACGATTCCCTGATGCTTTGTGATCCCTGAAGTCTTGCTATTAATAGGTATCTGTGCACTTGAAGCAGCAGCCATCTCTTCCAGACTTTATGGGCTGACTTTGGTATAAGGAAAGACCTTCACCTGCAGGCGGGGGCCTGCTGGAGTGTGCTGTGATCCCAGGCCTAGTGGTGCAGGGTGCCAAGTGCAGGGTCGGGGGTAGTCTGGGCGGGAGGGATATTGTGCCATTGGCTCAGGTCACTGAGGGTCACGGCATCAACTGTGTGGTTCCTGGCAAGCACTGTGCGGGCTCTGCAGTGGCTGCAAGGGCCGGTGGGCTCCTCAGCGGCACCTCCAGGTTCAGCTGCTCGGGCACAGGCCAGGAAGCAGTGATGGCCAGAGTTGGAGGTGTGCACACACCTGGCTGTGGAGACCAGCTGCAGGTGCCCGTGTAGTGGCAGGGGCTGGTCGCAGACTCACACGTAGTGGTGGGGAACAGGGCCAGTCGCAAGGGCTCGGGCCAAGCGTGGGCCCACCGCAGCTGCGGGGGCCCTGGCAGGGGGTGTACTTTCCTAGAGCTGCAGAATCTCCCCGCAGGTGTGTACACAACAGCGGAGGCTGGTGACGGGGATCAGCCTGGGGGCACGCAGGTGCACAGCTGGGAGGGGCTGGCCACGCTGCACACCCGGCAACGGGGGTCACCCGCAGGGCCCTCGGCAGGCATCTTGCACCTATGCAGCTGCAGAGGCCTGGGCAGGCTGCCAGTGCAGATCCCGGGCCCTGGTGGGGCCGGGGAGGATGGGGAGGGGCTCAGGCGGCAGGTGCCCAGGGACGGCAGTACCCACGGGGTGGTAACTACTGAAGGCCGGTGGGCTCCCCTGCGGAGCAGGGCACTAGGAACCGTGGTTGTTCCAGCTGCAAGGCTGACACTTGGCTCTACGTCGCAGCGTTGCTGGTCTCTAGGTGGGGTGAAACTGAACAGGTCCTGCCCCAAAAGCCTGGGGAAGCTGGTAGCTCATACCAGCCCCCTTTTCCCGGGGGAGGAGAACTCTTTCTAGCTGGGGAGTTCCCTCCTGGTGCTGAACAGTGCTGGCCTGGGGGATGGGACGATGCAGACAAAATGAAGCTGTTCTTCCTTCCCTTTGTGTGTGATGATTTTCAGGTTTTTGTTCCACTGAGCAGCTGAAGTTTTTTAAGTGGACTCCCGAGTTCTCCCAGAGCTGCTTTTCTCTGTGGATAGCTAACC
Organism: Balaenoptera acutorostrata; assembly: GCF_949987535.1. Taxonomy (NCBI): domain Eukaryota; kingdom Metazoa; phylum Chordata; class Mammalia; order Artiodactyla; family Balaenopteridae; genus Balaenoptera; species Balaenoptera acutorostrata. The sequence goes on along the minus strand of NC_080079.1, from coordinate 71,548,139 downwards.
GTTGATCTTTGTTGGGAGGCGGGGAGATGGAGGCCGGGGTCTCGGTGGTATCATTTGAAAGTGAGCTCTAGGAGTTCTGAAACTCCCTCCCACAAAGGAAGGGACTGAGTAGGATCATATAACCACCTTTCGGGAGATTTTGCAAAACAGGCATCTTGCAGTGGATAGGCTCGATATCCAGGTACTTTAGAAGGACCTGGGGACACAGCTGACTCTGATCATTTGTCCTCTCCACAAGCACTGGAGTCCCTTCTATTTGCCAGGCCCTAGGCACACAGGAGGCAGCCCTTTCCTAGGGAAGTCTCAGCCCAGTAGAGAAGACAAAGAAAGACAATCTACGGATCAGCGTGACCAATACCAAAAGCAAGGTCAGGACAGCGCAGGACTGGAGCAGCGTGTCTGCATGTGTCAGGAGTGGGAGAGGGTTACTGAAGGCTCCCAGCTGCACCCGTCAGGACAAGGGGGCTGCAGCCTGACAGACCTGGACCGCCTGCAGGGTGCGTTACAGGTGAGGGCAACGAAACAGTCCATGCAAAGGCAGAGAGGCGATGAGAAAGCAAGGGGCATTCAGAGAAACACAAGCGTGTCCTGTAAAAGCACCATTTTCCCCAGGAAATAGGCACAGCATGAGGGCATGTGACAGATGTTTATGGCCACAGAAACCAACATGGTGACTTTTCTGGAAAGGAGAATGGTGTGGTGGACTTACCCCAAATTAATCACATCACAAATTTTCCTAGTCAATGTAAAATGATTTGATGGCTCCCCACCCAACATACAGAACTTAGCACTCTACTCTCATAGAGAGTTAGTTGGCCCTTAAATATTTAGTGAACATAATTATTTCTATGGCATTTTGGAACGTGACATACTCAGACATTTAGTGTTTGTTTTCTTAAAATGCTAGTTTTTCTTTAAAATGAAATTTACACATGACATCAAGAAGTTAAGAGAAAGGAGCTGTCAGAGCACAGGCTTATTATCTATTTTTCATCCAGTTCCCACAGGTGAAGGACAACATCCTCTAGGATGAAGGAGCATACTGACATTATTGCAAGCTCGACCCACTTCATACTTGGTTAGCGTTAACTTCCGGAGATGCATGGGTCAAGTTCAATACATCCTTCATGTAGACACGCTGAGATGATTAAATTAGGTGCGCCTCACATTACTACAGTGGCAAGGGTGATACTGAGACGGTCTAACCACCAGTTCGGCGAGGGGTCCCACCACTCTGAAGCTGTGCTGGCTGTGGGTGGCAGGCTGGCTGCCCCGTGTCCCTGCTGAAGGTACAACTGTCCCCTGGGCTCAGGGACAGAACTTCCAGTACAATTAGCCACACATTGGGAAATGACCTCCCGTGATACTGGATTAAAGATGTGCGTCTTGCTTCTTCAATACATGCCAGAAAGACAACTTTATATAATTGCAAGAAAAAAACCATAGCCATTCTTGGCTTGTAACAGTATGTTTTATGAAGTTCCCAATGGTATGTTGATTATATAAAATTAAAAAAATATATTCTTGTCAGAGATGCATACTGAACTATTTTTGGGTGAAATGACAGACGTTTTGGGTGTTTCCAAATATTACAGCATAAAAAAAGTGAGGCAAGGGTACAATAGATAAGACAAGATTGGCATAATGTGGACAATTGTGGAAGCTAGCTGATATAGTGGTTCTATGTGCTATTTTCTCCACACTTGTGTATGTTCAAAAACTCCCATAAGTCAGTTGCTAACCTTAGAGGGTGATGGCCGACAAATGACTCCTCTTCCTGAAGCTGGCAAGTTGAGTGTTCTCAGATAAATCCCTCTACAATTCTAAAAGCAACTCCTTAAAGAAGTAAATACAATCAGGAAGCAACCAAGCAACAACTGGGATAAACTCAGATTGTTTGTAGGTGCATAGATAGACTGATTAGTAAAGAGAAATCACTTTACAACTAGCACAAAAAATTATTTTAAACTTTACAGGTGTTTTAAAGTCCCTCTAATTTTCCCCTCCAAAAAAAGCAAAAAAAAAAAAAAAATAGGACAAATTTGACTGAAAATAAAGAACCATCTACTGTGTCATGGTATGAATTATAAATCATTTAAATTACTAATTTTAGCATTTTCTTCACTCTGAATAATACTGATCTGCTAGGAATCAATGTTCTTAAAGATTTCAAAAACTCTTACATAAGTCACAAGTAATATGTTTTCAAAAAACCATTATAGTATCCCAAATTGTGATGTTTTCATTTTCACTGAAATGCTGGACTGTGAAAGAATAAATTATAATCTCAAGTCCAGATGGAGTGTAGAATCTTTTTCTAGGAAGACTGAGAAAATGCTTTTCTAGATATGTAAATTAAGAGCATCCTGAAAACTTAATAAGTTGTGGGAAATACATACATAACATTTGTTACTAGATATATTTGGTCTTTATCTCTGCTTCCCAACACAAAGCTCCTAAAACCCTTAGAATTTCCTGAGTTTTAGGGGTCCCTTGTGAGCAGAGTTCATGCTAATGAATTGACTTCAGGTGTGTCCCCTAGAGAGCCTCAGTGTGGGGCTGGTCACCAGAAAGATCGAAGGAACTTTTAGCTCCACCCACTGGCCTCAGGGAAGGGGGGTGCTGGAGAGCAAGCTCTAGAAAAATTCTTGAACAGCAAGATTTGAGGAGCTTCTGAGCTTCCGGGTTGGTGAACAGGAAGACATCCATGTGCCGCGAGGGTGGTGCACCGCAAACTCCACGGGGACAGACGCTCCTGTGCTCGGTACCCTTCCAGACCTGGCCCTATGTATCTCCTCGTCTGCTGTTCACTTGTATCCTTTAATATCCTTTGCAAAAACCCAGTAATCTCGTAAGGAAACTGTTTCTCTCAGTCCTGTGAGCTGCTCTGGAAGTTAACCAAACCCAAGGAGGGGGTCGTGGGAACCTCAGACTTAGTGCTGACTTAACCTCAGCACTTAACCTGTGCTGGTAGGTCAGAAGCACAGGTAACAACCTGGACCTGTGACTGGCATCTGCAGTGTGTGTCTGGGCGCGGGTGGTGATGGTGGTGGTGATGCCGGCTCAGCCCTTAACCTGTGGGATCTGATGCCATGTCCGGGTAGACAGGGTCAGAACAGAACCCATCTGGTGTGTGAAGAACCAGAGGACTGGTTGGTGGCGTTGGAAAACACTCCATGGACCAAATACCACATTTTCTCCCCTCTTCATTTTTCCTAAAGGCCTTTATTAAGAACCACCATGGTTTGGTTCTCCAGCAACTTTTATTGGTCAAGGGATGTGGAATTATACGCAGTACCTGGGGTTTCATTAACAGGCTCACTAATAAATCAACTTAACATTTATCTTATTTAAAAAAATTTTTGCTTTCGAATAAACTGATGTGGTCAAACAGACATGCTCCTACCCCATGCAAAAAGCTGTTCAAAAACGAGCAGCTTGCAAACCCACTGTAAATGAGATACTGAATGAAACATTCTTCTAGCGAGGTCCAAGAAGCAGTTCAGTCTGAGAATTTGCTTCATATTCTGACTTTTCAAAATCAAATATTCAAGACATAAAAGAAGCAAAATTAAAGTACCGAAAACAGCTATATCCTGATATTTTTATCCAAGTCAATTCCCAGAGTTTGTAGTGCTGCTGTGCTCTGTTGGTTAAAACAAAACAACAAAAGCAGTAGGCAGCTTCCAACTTAAAGGTAATGAAATTTACCAGTTTGCAGCTAAAAGTCACAGTGGAAGAACACATATAAGGTGAAGAATGCTTTTAAACCTTTCAGCTTTAAATAGTGCTGTATTTTAACTTTAAAGAAAAGTTCTATTATATATTTTTTGCATAAACATTTTAAAATAGTAGAACAAGTCTTTGTAATACAATATATATTAGACTTCAATATAACTCATGTGAATTAAAAACATGTTAACTCGGTAACTGTCATAAGGCAAAAGCTGTACAGAAACTTCTTAGTGGTGTCCCTTTAAAATTAACTTGATTTAGAGGGTTGCCTTAAAATGAACACAAAACAATAAAAGACTAAAAAGGAGGCAGCGATGCTCTAATACTGAATCCCAGAAAAAGCAAACGATGTGTTTTCTAACAGGAAGACAGGTGGTTCAGCAAACTGGGACCAGGTGAGCAGCCCCTGGTACGTGGTTCATCTGTTGCGCTGAGCAGATGCTGAGAGTAGGTCGGTTGCCTAGGAAGTTTGGTTCAAGGCACCAGCATCTTCAGCACTGATCCCAGCGCCTGAGACAGAGCAGGTGCTCAGCTCTACTTCCTGAACTGATCTGATGAAGATGCTTTAGAGTCAACAGGGTGCCGGACAGTGTCAAGTTCATGGAAAAACTCCATTTTTCATTTTATTTTGGTATGTGAGTAACTACCGATCTAGTATTTCGAGTGTGGCTCACATAACACCTTGTGGACTGTGGCAAATGGAATGAACTAAGCACTGCATCAGCGATCGATGCCAGAGTCTCTGAATATCAGGTCATAAACATAACCAACTGTGCAATATAACCGACACAGTGATCAAAGCACACCTCACAATGAACAGATTTTAGTTCAGACGATTAAAAAAAAAATAAAGTATTAGACTGCATTTAGTGCAACGCTCTATCAATCATACAATACATCAGATACCATGCTGTGGAGACGTACTGGACTAGCATATATACAGTACACAGCCAGGATTCAAACCAGGGTCAAAGGGCGAAACGGAACAGAACATTTTTACATACATGTGTACATTTAATGGTCTTGTCCACTGAATTGGATTTATTATACGTTTGCTGTGCCACATCTACGAGCTTGCATAACAACCCAAGTTATTTTTTTTGCACAAAGATCTACTTCCATATAAAGTAGAAAAAGATGGTGGTTAAAAAAAAAAAAACTTCTTCAAGCTCCAACAATTGTGTCCCAAATACCACTGTATGAACACCTAAAAAATATTAAGAACAATTTAGAAATATGCATAACTAAAAATGTACAAACAAACATCGATTCAAGTCACAAAGGGAACTAGTGAATGAATACTTCCAATTTGTATTTAAACTTACCTAGGCATATTAGATAATGTGGACTATACAGAAAAAAGAGGAAGCTTTAGAAAGTTAAAATCTCTACTTGCAAATTTTATAAATGAGCCTTAGCTACAGGCACATTCATTTAGACTTCAATGAACCCAGGAAAAGACTCGTCACTGACATAAAGGGAGAAGAACCTCTCAATCACTCCCATCAACTTTCCTTTCTCAGCAAGAGTATAAGGATTTCCCACAAACTCTTTCAAGCAGAGTATCTAAGTTTTGTTTTAATTGGTAAGACTGGGTTTAATCTAGCATTTTGCTATTTGTTTTATATTTTCCCCATCTGCTCTTTACTTCCTTTTTTCCTCTTTTCCTGCCTTCTTTTGTATTTAGATTAATTATGTATTTATTCCATTTTAATTCCCATGTTGGCTTATTAGCCAAAACTCTTCATTGTGTTGTTTCAGTGGTTGCTTTAGGATTTTTTTCTTAAGATTTTATTTTTTTAGAGCAGTTTTAGGTTCGAAGCAAAACTGAGGCAGGAAAAGTATGTAGAGTTCCCAAAGACCCCCTGCCTTCACATATACACAGCCTCCCCCGTTACCAACGTCCCCACCAGATGGTACATTTGTGACAGCTGATGAGCCTACACTGACAATTCGTAACCACCCCAAATCCATAGTTAAATTACAGTTCACTCTTGGTGTTCTATGTTCTAGGGGTTTGGACAAATAAATGACGGCACGTATCCAGCACATGGTATTATACAGAGTATTTTCGCTCTCCTAAAAATCCTCTGTGCTCTGCCTATTCATCCCTCCCATCCCCAGCCCCTGATCTTTTTCCTGTCTCCGTAGTCTTGCCTTTTCCAGGATGTCACATAGTTGGAATCATGCAGTATGTAGCCTTTTCAGATTGGCTTCTTTGCTTTTTTTTGGCCGCACCGCATGGCATGTGGGATCTTAGTTCCCTGACCAAGGACTGAACCCGTGCCCCCTGCAGTGGAAGCGCGGAGTCTTAACCACTGCACCGCCAGGGAAATCCCCAGATTGGCTTCTTTCACTTAGTTATATGCCTTGAAGGCTTGACAGCTCATTTCTTTTTAGTGCTGAATAATATTCCATTGTCTGGATGGACCGCAGTTCACCCATTTGCCTTCCGAAGGACATCCTGTTTGCTTGCAAGCTTTGGCAATTATGAATAATGCTGCTATAAACATCCATGTGCAGGGTTTTGTGTGGACATAAGTTTTCAACTCCTTTGGGTTAATAGCAAGGAGTGAGACTGCTGGATCATACAGTAAGAGTATGTTAAGTTTCATCTATCTATCTATCTAATGGTTTTACCTGTGTTATACGATTGACCGTTTAAACATTGATTATAAACATGTCTTGCTAATTTATTTATTTATTTTTAAGCATTACTCATTTTTTAAATTTAATTTTTATTTTTGGCTGTGCTGGGTCTTTGTTGCAGTACGTGGGCTTCTCATTGCGGTGGCTTCTCTTGTTGCGGAGCATGGGCTCTAGGAGAACGGGCTTCAGTAGTTGTAGCATTCGGGCTCAGTAGTTGTGGCACATGGGCTCTAGGCGTGCGGGCTTCAGTAGCTGCAGCACGTGGGCTCAGTAGCTGTGGCTCACGGGCTCTAGAGCACAAGCTCAGTAGTTGTGGCACATGGGCTTAGTTGCTCCACGGCATGTGGGATCTTCCTAGACCAGGGATCGAACCCGTGTCACCTGCATTGGCAGGTGGATTCTTAAGCACTGCACCACCAGGGAAGTCCTAAGGTTAGTTTTATAAGAAAATGCCAAGCTGTCTTCCAAAGTGGCTGCACCATTTTGCATTCCCACCAGCAATGAATGAGAATTCCTATTGTTCTACGTCCTCACCAGCATTTGGTGTTGTCAGTGTCTCGGATTGTGGCCATTCTAATAGGCTTGTAGTGATATCTCATTGTTTTACTTTGCTTTTTCCTTGATGGCATATGATATGGAGTATGTTTTCGTATACTTATTGCCATCTGGATATCTTCTTTGGTGAGGTGTCTGTTAAGGTCTTTGGCCCATTTTTAAATTGGGTTGTTTGTTTTCTTACTGTTGTGTTTTAAGAGGTCTTTGTGTATTTAGGATAACAGTCCTTTATCAGGTATGTGTTTCACAAATATTTTCTCCTGGTCTATAGCTTGTCTACTAATTCTCTTGACATTGTCTTTTGCAGAGCAGAAGTTTTTATTTTTCATGAAGTCCAGCTTACCAATTATTTCTTTCATGGATTGTGTCTTTAGCACTGTGTCTAAAAAGTCATCACCATACCCTAGGTCATCTACATTTTCTTTTATCTTCTAGAAGTTTTATAGTTTTGTATTTTACATTTAGGTCTATGATCCATTTTGAGTTAATTTTTGTGAAGGGTACAAGGTCTGGTATGTAGATTCATGTTTTTGCATGGATGTCCAGTTGTTCTAGCACCATTTGTTGAAAAGACTATTTTTGCTCCATTGTATTGCCTTTGCTCCTTTATCAAACATCAGTATGTGGGTGTATTTCTGGGCTCTCTATTTTGTCCCATTGATCTACTTGTCTGTTATTTCACCAATACCATACTGTCTTGACTACTGTGGCTCTATAGTGTTTTGAAGTTGGGTAGTAACAGTCCTTCAGCTTTGTTCTTCTCCCTCAATACTGTGTTGGCTATTATGGGTCTTTTGTCTCTTCTCCACATAAACTTCAGAATCAGTTTGGTTTTCCTCATATAGATGTTGTTAGGGTTCTACCTAACTATTTCCTTTTTGGGGGGATGCTAATGTAAATGGTGTTGTGTTTTTCATTTCGAATTGCACTTGTTCATTGCTGGCATAGAGAAAAGTGATGGACTTTTGTATATTAACTTTGTATCTTGCAACTGTGCTATATAATCATTTATATAGAGTTTGTGGATTTTTTGGATTTTCTACACAGATTATCATCAGCCAACAAAGTTAGTTAATTTCTTCCTTCCCAGTCTGTATACCTTTTATTTCCTTTTCTTATTGCATTAGCTAGGACTTCCAGTATGATGGTGACAGGGGACCTCCTTGCCTTGATATTAATAGGAAAGCTTCAACTTTCTCACCATTAAGCAGGATGTTAGCAGTAGGTTTTGGGTAGATTTTCTTTATTAAGTTGAGGAGATTCCCCTCTATCCCTACTTTACTGAGAGCTTTTATTGTGAATGGATATTGGATTTTGTCAAATGATTTTTCTGCATCTCTTGATGAAATCCTGTGATTTTTGTTCCCTGTTGATGTGACGATTACATTAATTGATTTTGGAATGTTGAACCAGCCTTGCATACCTGGGATAAATCCCACTTGGAAGGATGTAATTCTTTTTATACATTGTTGGATTCAATCTAACATTTTGTTGAGAATTTTTGCATCTATGTTCACAGGAGATACTAGTGTGTAGTTTTCTTTTCTTGTAATGTCTTTGTCTGGTTTTGGAATTAGGGTAATGCTGGCCTCATAGAATGAGTTAGGAAGTGTTCTGTCTGCTTTTGTTCTGTGAAAGAGACTGAAGAGAATTGGTATAGTTTCTTCCTTAAATGTTTGGTGGAATTCACCAGTGAACCCGTGTGGGCCTGGTGCTTTCTGTTTTGGAAGATTATTAATTATCGGTTCAATTTCTTTAATAGATATAGGCCTATTCAGATTGTGTATTTGTTCTTGTATAAGTTTTGGCAAATTGTGTCTTTGATAGAATTGGTTTACTTCGTGTAGGTTATCAAATTTGTGGGCATAGAGTTGTTCACAGCATTCCTTTATTATCCTTTTAATGTCCATAGAATCTGCAGTGATGTCCCCTCTTTCATTTCTGATATTAGTAATTTATTTATATATATATATATATATATATATATATATATATATATTTTTTTTTTTTTTTCCTTAGCCTGGCTAGAGTCACTGATTTTACTGGTCTTTTTCAAGGAACCAGCTTTGGTTTCGTTGATTTTTCTCTATTGATTTCCTGCTCTAATTTTTATTATTTCTTTTCTTCTGCCTACTCTGGCTTTAATTTGCTCTTCTTTTTCTGGTTTTCTATGGTGGACACTTATATGATGGTATTTAGACCTTTCTTCTTTTCTAATACATGCATTCAATGCTATAAATTTCACTCCAAGTACTGTTTGTGTTGAATCTTCCCAAATTTTGATAAGTTGTGTTTTTTCATTTAGTTCAAAATATTCTTAAATTTCTCTTGAGATTTCTTCTTTCGCTCATGTGTTATTCGGAAGTGTGCTGTTTAATCCCCACGTGTTTTGGATTTTCCAGTTATCTTTCTGTTACTGATTTCTAGTTTAATTCCACTGTGGTCTGAGAGCAGACACTGGATGATTTCTATTCTTTTAAATGTGATCAGGTGTGTGTTATGGCCCGAGCCTCCACCTCTGAGCCTGCGTGGGGCTCTGGGTAGCAAACAGGGGGTGAGGCCGAGGGCGGCGGGGCCGCCACGACGCGGGCACCTACCTGTGCACCCGCGCTGCTTCAGCAGCCACACTCCTGCGCGCTCGGGGCCTGTGCGCGGCGTGGAGACCGCAGCTGTCTCAAGGCAGCATCTCCATACTGAATGCCTGAGCCCATTCTTTCTGGGTCCAGCTCACCTGAGGACCAAGCAAGTCTTTAGAAAAAGTTTTCATGCTTCTGTGATCCCCACAATATATTAAGTGAAAAAAGCAAAGTGCAGAACACTGTGCATATACAACACAATTTTGAATAAAGAGGAAAAAATACACACGTTTGCTTGTATGGGCATAAAAACCTCTTTGGACGGATACATAAAGAACTGGTAATAATGGTTGACTTCAAGAAAGAGCTCTAGATAGCTAGGGGACAGGAGATGGGGTAACAGAGGGTGACTCACTGTATCCTCTTCTGCACTTTCTGAATTTGGAATTATGTGAATATATTATGTATACAAAGATTTAATTTAAAATTAAACCACAAAGATACCATTTTTCACTTATGAGACTGGTAAAAACCCACGTATAATACACCCTGTGGGTGTGGCTTTAGTGAAATAAACACCTTCATTCACTATAGTGGGATGATAAACTGCTACCGATGGAGGAATTTGACAGCCTCTACCTAAATTCCAAATGCTTGTGTTCTTTGACGCAGCAAATCCACTTCTGGGAATTTATCCTATACATACACTCACACACATGTGAAATGATATACAAAAGGTTATTTACTGCAACATTTTTTGTTACAGCTAAATACTGGCAACAACTCAAATGTCCAAAGTAGACTGGTTAAATAAATTATGGCAATACACAAAATTGAACACTACACACACACACACACACACACACTATGTGTGTATATGTACATTAGCATATATATGTATATGGAAGTCTCTAAATACTGATTTGTCATCACTGGTAGGTATAGTAAGTGCAGAGTTCATAGTACGCTAACTTTTGTGTAAAAAGGAGGGGAGAAAATAATGGTTTTTGAACCATACGAATGTACTGCCTCTTTAGAAAACTAAAATTAAAAAGTACTGCTGAAATGCATAAACAACAAGGTCCTACTGTATAGCACAGGGAACTATATTCAATATCCTGTGACAAACCATAATGGAAAAGAATATGAAAAAAAAAATATATATGTATAACTGAATCACTTTGCTGTACAGCAGAAATTAACACAACATTGTAAATCAACTATACTTCAATAAAATCTAAAAAAAAAAAAGTACTGCTGAAGAATTCTAACATATCCTTATAGTTTTTCATCTGATGTTAACTATGATTTGGATGATCTCAGAAGAAAAAGATCCTGAAAGCTTTATATGAATTAACTCACACACACTGTATTCATGGGTGGATACCAAAGGGGGAAGGTAATCTAAATAAAAGCTCATGTTGAGCTTGCTAATACTCAACATCACACCAATTTTAATGATAACTATTTATGCTCTCGTCTTTAAAAATAACAGTTCTGTACCAGGTTGAGTAACTTTTCGTCTTTAAAAATAACAGTTCTGTACCAGGTTGAGTAACTTTTCGTTGCTGTTTTCAGATCAAACTACCACAGAAGGGTGAAGTGGCCCTCTTCCTGCTGAGACCAGCCCTCGGTCTGGGACCCTGACGCTCTCCCACTACCTCACCCGCCCCTACCTTCTCCGTCCGCTACCCTCCCGCCTTCTCCCCTTTACCTTCCTCTCTCTTCTCTCGCATCATTTACACGTGCTAAGACTTCTTCTGTTGCTGAAACCTCTCATTAAATTAACCCTCCTCCCGGGAGGCGCCCAGGCTCTGCTTCCTCACCTCCTCTTTGGGCTCAGCTGCTGTCTTCTCCCTTTGTCATTCTGCTGGTAAAGATGACCAGTGATTTCCTACTGCCCCGCCCCACGGGATACTTTTCAGCTCAAGTCTTAGCTTATGAGACTTTCCTCTGATGCATTTGATAATGAACAACCCTTTGGCTGAACCTCGGCTAAAGTGACATCCACGTTCCCGGGTCTCTTCATATACCTCTGCCTTTTCCCCTCCTTCTCTTGCTCATCCTCTGGTCTCCAGGGCTTCGCCCTGGGCCACTGCTCTGCCCACTCTCCACTGATCGCTGAATGATCTCGTTCCTTCCAGAGCTGCCACTACTCCTACAGATTGATGGCTCCCAAGCAGACACTGCCAGCCAGGAATTCTCCCCACAGCCTCCTGGATGCCTCCTCGTGTTTGTTCCAGTGACGCTGCCCAGGGAACCCTCCACAACAGAACCATCTTGCTTCCCTTGAGCCGGCTTACCCTCTGGCTCTGCCATGACCCTCTGGGTCACCGAGTTAGTTACCCGCGGCTGCCCCTCCCTTCCTGACCCCGCCTCTTCAGCCCCCTCCCCACAGTCAACGGCCCTGCCCTGCTATTTAGCATCTGAGTCACCACACCACTGCCAAAACGTTTCTTGGATTCATCTATGTCTCTTCATCATCTCCGCTTCCACATCCTCGATAAAGCTTTAATCAGGCATCTTTTTTCGGATTACTCAAACATGCCTTAGTTGCTATCCTGGCCATCGGCCCTGGGCTCCCTTCAGTATGTCCCTGATGTGACCACCCACACACACAGGATTTGCCTCCAGCCGCAATCTGACCACATCATTCACTGCCCCCGCCCCTGAATGGCCACTCACCCCTACCGCAGTGGTCCTCAATCTTGGACGAACATTAATCATATGAGAATTAATACGAGAATTAATCACACGAGAGAGCTTTTTAAAACCTGATGCTGAGGGCTTAATTCAGCATCTCTAGAGGTGGGTCTTGGAATTCAAACTTTTACGCATCCCAGGAGACTCTAGCATACAGGCAGGGTGGAGACTCGGTCACCACAGGGTAACATTCTAGATCCCGGATCACGATTCCTGGTCTGGCTTCTGCCTCTCCTCAGCCTTCCCTCCTGCCATTCCCCGCTGTGGTCCTTCTGTTCTAGTAACTTCAACTTCTCCCCCAGTCTCCACTCGTGCTGTCCCTGCTGGCCTCCCCTCCTCCCCACTCCCCTGCCCGCCTCCTCCTCCTCACACTTGACAGCCTGAGCTCAGTCGCCACCTCCTCCTGGAAGCCCTTCCTGATATCACCTCCTAAACAGGTAGGTTCTCCTTCTTCGTGTGCCCCAAGATCCTGTGCGCTTCTCAGTTACTGTATCGACCACACCGTATTATAATTATCTTTTGACTGCTTCCCATGAAAGACAGTTTCTTGAGGGCAAGGGTTGTGATTAATTTATTTCTGTATCCCAGCACCTGACAAAGAATAGGCATTCAGATATTTGAATGAATCAATTAAAAACTGAATGTCCACATATAATTTTGGTGATATTTAAATAAAAAGTAACTCTAATAAATGACAACTACATATTAGTTTGTCAGCTGCCTAAATTAGGGGTATTGTAAATTTATTTTTACTGAAGCAACAAACACAGCAATGATGAGACAGGTTACTACTGAGGCACGCTCAGTGAGCTTTGGAAGAAAATGCTCCCCAATGCCTGATCTAAACCAGCGGCACCCCGCGAGGTGCCCATAAATCACGTCAAGCCACACGGTTGGTGCCTCTCCACCACACACGACCGCTGGCCCAGCAGAGTCCGAGGTGCTGACGGAGCGCGGACAAAGGTCCGTTCTTCCTGAAGTGATGGCTCCAACAAAGGCTGTGGTTCTAAAAGGAGACACGCCCTGACACCCTGACTCTGTCCCTTCCATCACTGGGGCCAAGGAGGCCGCTGTGAAGGAGGCGTGGGCTCCCACCTCAGCCGCGGACAAGACCTTCAAGCCTGTGAGTGGCGACTGCAGGTCGGCAGGGGGAGAGAGGCCACTCTGACCAAATCACTCCTGGAAGTACTGAAAAGTGACACTATTGAGCTGGAGAGGAAACTATGCTAAAGGAAAGTTTATTAATGGAAAGCCTTTTACCTGATTCAATTTTGTTAAGTATTTTTCTCGCACACTGTACAAAGGCCTCTTCCACGTTCTCCCCGGTTAGTGCGCTCGTTTCCAGAAACATCAGCTCTAAAATCGACATCAAACAAAACACGAAGCCATATTTAGAAGACAATCACAATTATTCGATTCATAACTGCCAGCTTAGTACACTCTTAGAATAGCAGGCGAAATAGAATTTAGTACTTAAAACCAGGTATTTCTGCAAATATGAAATCAATAAATGTCAAGATATTTTTTTAAATATTAGAAGAAATCTAACTTTTTATGAAAAGTAACTAGTATTTTGTGCTAGCACTTAAATGTGTTGAAGAAACTAAGCAAGCAGGACACTGGTAAGGAAGCAGGCTGGCTGAAGGCACCCGGCTGTTGATATAAGACAAAGTAGCAATTGCCTTTCCAATAGTCTTCACGTCACCACAAATACAACCTACAAGTGCTGACGTTTGGTGTGCCGCCCTGACAATGAGGGGATCTTACACGAATGAGGCCTCTTCTTCACCAGCTGGTGACTCATGCAGGAGAAGGCTGCTCTCCTTGCTTTTGTGAGCAAACCACAACCTCTCCAGACCCTTGTTTCCTTCCTTGTAAAGATGAGTTTTACTTAAATGACAGATAAATTCCTTTTGAGCTTTAACATTCTAAGCGTGCATATTTCTAAACAGCTTCTTTACAAACTCGTGAAGGTGTATGTTTTTATCGCATGTTTATTTCCTTAGCAGAAAACCTGTTCGTTTGTGAGAGTGTAAGTTGGTAGTCCTGGAGTCCAACTGAAAGTTGATATTAGGATATTTTAGTTATTGATTGCTTCTAAAAATTAAAGTTATTTTAAAATGTCTGAATGCTTCTCATTCAGCTGTCTATAAGCAACCGTTAATTTTATGTGTCATCCTTATGTATTCTATATGGAAATTCAGAGAAGTTTCAAAGGCATCTTTAGCCAAACGACTTAAATTTAATGTAAGTGAAATAAAGCCAATTAGTCCAGTATGTCTTCTCCTGCTTCCCTTTCTATTTACATCTAATATTTCACTAACTTAGCTTCAAATTACATTTTCTATAAGATGACATCATCTGATTAGGGCCTTTAAAGACTGTTATAAATTTCACTTTAAACCAAGACCTGTGATATTCAAAGATCCTAAACTGGAAAGTCACCACAGAATGCTAAGAGATTAGCTTTTATCATCATAGTAACCTTTTTTTTTTGGCCACACCACGGGGCATGCGGGATCTTAGTTCCCCGACCGGGGATCGAACCTGCGGCCCCTGCATTGGAGACGCAGAGTCTGAACCGCTGGACCACCAGGGAAGTCCCTCGTCATAGTAACCTTCGTAGGCGGAATGCAGTAGGGTGAAACCATGCTCCGTGAGTCTAATGTACAGTAAAGACAATAGGAGGTTCCACGCTTCCTAACTACAGCTGCATCTGAAAGCCCCAGCAGGTGTGACAGGCGAAAGGCCACTTGCCGTTTTCCTGAGCAAAGCGGGAGGCTTCCAGGAAGGTGACCTCCCGATCGGCGTCCAGGTCCTTCTTGTTCCCGCAGAGAATGATGACGATGTTCTGACTCGCCAGCATCCTGGCATCTGTTAACCAATTAGTAAGCGCATTGTAGGTTTCTCGGCTGCGTGATACAAGATTGTGAGAACAGCACAGGTATTTTATAAGGCTAGCAACGCTTTCCAGCCACTCACACCACTCGCAGCGCTCCGGCACACGCAGGGCGATGCCCACAACCTTTACGGCAACGCAGACGACCTGGGTGCCCCAGGTGTACGCCACACCCACAGGGTGCATTTCCTCTCGTTTCCGTGAAAATGAGGCAGCAAGTCAGATAGCTTGCTGCCTGTCGTTTGCCCAAGCAGGGTGCAGTATTTACTGGGCTCTTGGTTCATGCAACACATGAGCAAGACCTAAGGCTAACTGCTGCCGCTCAGTGGATCCGTGTGACACGCTGGTACTTTGCTTCACGGGAATTTAACACACTGATTCTCTGTAAGGACTCTGTGACACAGACTCTTTATCTCCTGTTTCCACAAGAAACCTGAGGCCCAGAGAGACTAAGCTGCCCAAAGTCACACAAGCAGCCAGTGGCAGAGCTGGGACTTGATCAGGTGCATCCACCTTCAGGACTGTTTTCAGCCCTCATCTATCTAAGGATAAAATCCTCGTATATTCTAAGGACTGAGCAAGGAACTGAATTTTAAATTTAATTGTGATACCTGGGTGATAGCTACACGCAGGGCAGTGCACTCGGATCCTTATGATGGGCCAAGAGCTCTGTATGAACCAAATCAACCACCAAACAACCTCAGGAGTATTACGTGGTCATGACTCCATGGAACAGACACGGAAACTAAAGTCCAGACGGCGGAGCACCTCGCCAGAGGACCCACACCGCTGGTGATGGGAACTGGGATTTGAACCCAGGCCATCCCAGCCTAGAGCCTGTGCTTGATGGAGGTCCATTACTTCTAATAATTTACCACACGCAAAGCTTCGCTTTGCAAACCTTAAGGAAAGTATCAAAACATCATGTTAAGAAACATAATGACACTGGGGATGCTTATCTATCTGAAGCTTGGGAACACGCTGCTTTACATGGTAAAGTGGTGGAAGGGGCTGCTTCGAAAACCCCCAAGACCCCCAGGGAAAGGGCTGAGGGGCTTCCCAACCCACAGCCCTGCCACCGACGTGCCCAGCACACCCGCGGGGAGGCTCGGACCTCGGGGAGCACAGGCCGGGGAGGGGTGTCATTACCTGGTGATGTCATAGACGAGCAGCGCCCCTGCCGCGCCCCTGTAGTAGCTTCTCGTCACAGACCTGGAAGAGTGACAGGCTTTCACTTTCCACCACGCGGAGCCCGTACCCCTGAGCACCATCTTCCCACACAAAACACCCATTTTTGCCTTGGAAACCACAACACGGGGACAGAGGTGGCTTTAAAGAGAAATGATTCAAAGTTATCTGAACATGGGCATGAAGGGCTGTCCTGCCTGAAATCATGTCACAGGAGCGATGGGGAGGTGGGGACACGAGGCTGGGATGACTGTGGTCCTCCCTGGAGGGCGTGAGGCTGCCCTGCACAACTGAGGGTGCCTTTGAGAACGTCGGGGCAGGGGCAGAAAGGGGGCATCACAGGGTCACAGGGCACGGAGCCCCCGGCAGCCCCTCTGCTTGCCCGGGGCCCGTGCCTTCCTGTGGACGCGGGGCAGCGCGTGGCTGCGCCCCCCACGCCCGGCCGTGCTCGCGCCCCCGCGGCCTCACCTGTCTTCAGTGAGCCCCCACCCGAGCGCCGCTCGCCCGTCCCCACAAGCTCCAGGATTTCCCCTGCAGTAACACACTTCCTCCCTTGCATCTCGACTCTCTCCCCGTGTGGCAGATTTTCCCGCTAGCAGAATACAATGTGCTCCTCCGGCACCTCCCGTCCTGGACGAGAACCAGGCTCCCGCTTCCGTCCCATCGCGGGCTCCTCCCGCACCCAAACTTCTCAGGAGCTGCTTCGCCAGCACCGCCTCCTCCTGCTCCGTGGACACAGCAGCTCCACCGACCCCGCGGCACCTGCCCTCCCCCCAGGCCGCAGCCCCACTCCCTCCCGGTCTCCTCTCACACCAGCTACTCTGGACCATTCCTCTGAATCTGCCCCGTTGGTCCTGGAGCTCCTTCCCCAAGGCTGGGTCCTGGGCTCTCTTTTCTACCAACGCTCTCAACTCAGGTTTAATCCTCAGCTCAGACTTCTTCCGTAAGAGCCATGCGCTAGCCCAGCAACTCTGTGTGACCACAATGAACGCGTCACAGTCAACACCTGTCAGGCAGAACTCTTTGGCTCCCGGCCTACAGGCCCCTCCTGGAGGGGGCCCCACCACCCACTCTGTTTACACAGCCAGAAATCTCTCCACCCACTCTGTGCCCATCACAAAGTGATGTGACGCAACGTGTCCCACAGTGGACGCATCAGTCAGGACCCGTCTCACCAACCCGTCAGGTCCTGTACTGTGCACGTCTCTACACCTTCACCAGCACCGTCCTGATCTGAACCACCAGCTCTGCCTGGACCCCTGCCACATGTGTCCCCTCTGTCACCTGTGTCCCTCAGTCCATCCTCCAGGTCCTCCTCGAGGCCTACAAGGCCCTGGTGCTCAGGGACTGGGGCTCAAGTTCAACCCCCAATGGTCAGTGATCTAATCGATCATGCCTACAGACTGGAATCTTCCGAAGGAGCCCTAAGAAACGGGGCTCAGACAGCTCCCGCCACCTCCCTGTTCCCCAGGCTGGGGCCCCGGTGGCTCCACCTTCCTCTCTTGGCTCCTCCCTTGTGCTGGTGAAGTATATCCCCCAGAAGTTTCTAAGAGAGGATATATGAGAGACAACCTTTGTTTCCCTCCATTCTTCTATAACTGAAGGTATTTTGATTTTATTCTCACACTTAATGGATAGTTTGGCTGAGTTTAGAATTTTAGGTTGGAAAAAAAATTTTTCACGTTGAGTTTTGAAGGCAAGGCTTTAATTATCTTCTAGCTTCCAAGCGTTGCTGCTCAATAGTCCAGTGCAATTCTCATTTTCATTTCTTGATATGTGATTTGCTTTCCCCTCTTGGAATCTTTTAGTATCTTCACTTCATCTCTGGTGTTCTGAAATTTTACGTGGCAGACCCTGGTCTGGATTTTCCCCCCTCATCTGTGTTTGGTGTAAGGTGGAATCTTACGGAGTCTCATTCCTCTAGTGGAAAATTTTCTTCAATTGTTTCTTTTACTGTTTCTTCTGTCTTCAGGAAGGCTCAACTGGTCAGGCCTTGAGCTTCCTGGACTAACTCTGTATGATTTTTTATGTTGTTTCTTCCCTCTCTCATCTCAAGTTTACTGTTTAACTTTCTGGAAGAGCACTACTCCATTTAATATATTATTTTAATTGCTCTTTTTAAATTATAATTTTGTTCTTATTCCCTGAATGCAATATCTACTCTTATTTGTGAGGATACTGTAGTTTAGTTTTTGTCTATTCCCTGAAAGTTTCTATTTTCTTTATTTTGGGCTCTTTCTCTTATCTTAAAAACTTTCATCAAGTGTCTGGTGATTCTTGGTTGATCATTTATATTCAAGAACAAGGAATGCCAAACTAAAAGATGCTCTTTATGTGTGGGCTATTCACTGTGAGGCGGCTGGACAGAAATTGGGCTATTTCATTGGGGAAACCAAAATGTTAGTATCTTTAAGCCTTTTCTTTGGGGCTATTTTTCTGCAGATAAGAATCGTTTCTCCTGCCTGAGACATACACACCTGGCTGCCAGCAGCTAAGGAAGAGGTGGGGGAAGAGGGTGAGGGTCAGCAGACTTTCACTTAATTTCTGTCTTTCCAGTCCTTGCCTCACTCATCCCTGCCCTCGGCTGGGCCTCTACTTTTAGTTGTTTTTTTTTTTTTTTTTTAATAGGGAGCATTTTCTTTTTTCAAATTTTATTTATTTATTTTATTTATGGCTGTGTTGGGTCTTCGTTTCTGTGCGAGGGCTTTCTCTAGTTGTGGCAAGTGGGGGCCACTCTTCATCACGATGCGCGGGCCTCTCACTATCGCGGCCTCTCTTGTTGCAGAGCACAGGCTCCAGACGCGCAGGCTCAGTAATTGTGGCTCACGGGCCCAGTTGCTCCGTGGCATGTGGGATCTTCCCAGACCAGGACTCGAACCCGTGTGCCCTGCATTGGCAGGCAGATTCTCAACCACTGCGCCACCAGGGAAGCCCTACTTTTAGTTTTTAGAGGAACCTCCATACTGTTCTCCACAGTGGCTGCATCAACTTACATTCTCACCAACAGCATAGGAGGGGTTCCCTTTTCTCCACACCCTCTACAGCATTTATTGTTTGTGGACTTTTTGATGTTGGCCATTCTGACCAGTGTGAGGTGGTACCTCACTGTAGTTCTGACTTATTTGATTGGGTTGTTTGATTTTTTTTGATATTGAGCTGCATGCTGTTTGTATATTTTGGAGATTAATCCTTTGTCAGTTGGTTCGTTTGCAAATATTTTCTCCCATTCTGAGGGTGGTCTTTTTGTCTTGTTTATGGTTTCCTTTGCTGCACAAAAGCTTTTAAGTTTAATTAGGTCCCATTTGTTTAGTTTTGCTTTTATTTTCATTATTCAAGGAGACAGATCAAAATAGATATTGCTGCGATTTATGTCAATGAGCGTTCCGCCTTTGCTTTTCCTGCAGGAGTTTTACAGTACCTGGTCTTACATTTAGGTCTTCAATCCATTTTGAGTTCATTTTTGTGTATGGTGTTAGGGAGTGTTCTAATTTCATTCTTTTACATGTAGCTGTCCAGTTTTTCCAGCACCACTTATCGAAGAGACTGTCTTTTCTCCATTGTATATTCTTGCCTCCTCTGTGGAAGATTAATTGACCATCGGTGTGTGGGTTTATTTCTGGGCTCTCTATTCTGTTCCACTCACCCATATGTCCATTTTTCTGCCAGTACCACGCTGTTTTTTTTTTTTTTAAATAAGAAAGTCCTTATAAGTCTGTCCAAGGTACTTTCTTTTTTTTAAAAAATAAATTTATATATTTATTTATTTTTGGCTGCGTTGGGTCTTCGTTGCTGCATGTGGGCCTTCTCTAGTTGTGGCAAGCGGGGGCTACTCTTCGTTGTGGTGTGCGGGCTTCTCATTGCAGTGGCTTCTCTTGTGGCAGAACACAGGCTCTAGGCGTGCAGGCTTCAGGAGTTGCAGCACGTGGGCTCAGTAGTTGTGGCTCACAGGCTCTAGAACGCAGGCTCAGTAGTTGGTGGCGCACGGGCTTAGTTGCTCTGCGGCATGTGGGATCTTCCCAGACCAGGGATCGAACCCATGTCCCCCGCATTGGTGGGCAGATTCTTAACCACTGCACCACCAGGGAAGTCATACCACGATGTTCTGATTACTACAGCTTTATAGTAATATTGTCTGAAGTCTAGTTATGATACTTTTGAAGCAAACAATTTTTGAGCATTTAAAATATTATACCTGACTTTAAGTGAAATGCTTGCACTGGGACTGAGTTTTATTTAACTGAATTTTGAAACTGTGAATATCTGTTCTGTTTGACTTTCTGTATCTATTCAAAAAAACGTAACTAAAATATTAATCTACTTTCCTGCTTTAGTAGTTACAGAACATCAAACATGGAACCTATCTGTTGTGGACTTCGGTCATCATTCTAAACGTCGATTATGACTTCAGTGTAATGCAAGTGCTGAGTAGAGAATATTCTGTGGAATGTTTTAATGTAAAGCAAAACCAACCCCCAAAGAGGTTTTAAAAAATTCTCCTTTTTTTTTTTTTTTTAAATTTTATTGATTTTTTAATTTATTTATTTTTGGCTGTGTTGGGTCTTCGTTGCTGCGTGCGGGTTTTTGTCTAGTTGTGGCAAGCGGGGGCTACTCTTCGTTGTGGTGCGCGGGCTTCTCATCGCGGTGGCTTCTCATTTTGCGGAGCACCGGCTCTAGGCATGCGGGTTTCAGTAGTTGCAGCACGCAGGCTCAGTAATTGTGGCTCGTGAGCTCTAGAGCACAGGCTCAGTAGTTGTGGCGCACGGACTTAGTTGCTCCGCGGCATGTGGGATCTTCCCAGACCAGGGCTCGAACCTGTGTCCCCTGCATTGGCAGGCAGATTCTTAACCACTGCACCACCAGGGAAGCCCAAAAATTCTCCTTTTAAAGTGAAATATAGAGAAAAATTGTTTGTGCTACTACTTTGCCTTGGTTTTAATCTAAAAGTAAATTGTGGAATATGCAATGCCACGACCTCCTAATGTACCACTAGGTCCCAAAGAATAAATTAGCCTCTAAATTAGGCTGTGTGCACTCGGAAGAGATTCTAATGTATTCTTTCGTAAATCAATGCTGTGTGGAGAAAAACTGACTTTTAGCTTGTCATAAAGCTTCCAGAGGTGAACTTTCTAAAATCTGTGAGGGTGGGGGGAGGGAGGAGGGGACCACGTACATTAAGAGAATATAATTGATTATTTCAAACCCAATTTTCAAGTATTTTTATTAAGTTAGAGAAAAAGCTACCTGAATCGTTCTTGGCCTGCTGTGTCCCATATCTGTAACTTTACATATTTACCACCAACATTTATTATCTTTGAGCCAAATTCCACTCCTATTGTGTGATTTGAGTCATCTTTGACTGAAAAAGAAAAAGAAATTTAATTTTAGAACATTAGGAAAACAGGCTTATAGATTTATACAAGTAACATTAAAATCAAGAGTTCTTTCTGTCAATGGAAAATGTAATTTACTGTCGCCATTCATTTCTCCAACAGTCAGATGATAATAAGCACTCACTGTTTTAAACAGAATATACACAGTTCCTGTTCTCAAAGAGACAATAAAGCTTTTTCTCAAAACACCTAAACAAGCCATATATTTAAAGCTGAGGCTTGGTGGCCACGCCATATAAGACCATATCTACCTGACCACCGCTAAGGTTCTCATGAATGGCAACTGCACAAAATACTGGGTACCATCTTGGAGGGCTTACTGCCCAGTGACAGACTGCAATTTGGCCAACGATAGTTTCAACTATTCGGACAAACATTCTAAAGAAATATAAGTAAAGGGAAGGAAAAGCACCGTAGCCCAAGAAAGAAACTTGATGCTCACCAAAGATTAAGGGAAAAAGAGGAAAAGATAGAGTAAAAAACTCAGAACAAACACACCCCAAACCAAGACCTCTATGCACATTACAGCTGTTGAGTTTCATGAACTCGAGTATTGTGTGTGGCAATCATTTGGAATGAATTTGCTGGAGAAATCAATACTGCCTGAATGGGCAGGGAGGTTGGCAAAGTAAGTAGTTTGCTAAACCCAACTGGAATAAGCAGTCTTATAAAAGAAAATTTCTGTGATGTGAAAGGAAAAGAAAAAACAAATATCCTGGCTACACAGTCCACTGACTGGTTTATATTTTATAACTGTAGGATAAAATTTAATTGTACCAGAAACCAGGACGCCATCTGACGGCTGTGTTCATTGCTCCCTGGGGGCCTGGGGAGGAAAGGGTCTGATTCCAGCAGCTGGTCTCAGGCCCAGACAGTGCAGATCGGCGTGGACATCCGCTGGTGTCCAGCTACTGGGCCAGCCTGGCAGGAAAAGCCTTCAAAGGCAGTAACGAAAGGCCAAGGGCATCCTGATTAAGACACAGCTACGAGAGCAATACAGTGAAGCCTCGTTACATCATTACTGTGGTCGTGAGGGGTGAGGGGAGGATGTGAAGGGAGGGTGTCCCACGAGGCCGGGCACCTGGCCCAGCGTCCCCTCTTCTGAGATGGAACAATGCAAAGTCTGGGTAACTCGTACAGAACCCCAGGCCGCCCAGCGGGTGAACGCCTGTCAAATTCAAGAGGGACTGAGCTACGCTGGGTCCGTGTCACTACATGGAGGTTCCAACAAGCTCCTGGTCGATGGAATGGAAGCAGCAGAAAACACTTCTAGAATCTTATTCTTCAGAGCTCTTTCCCAGGACACCCTTTGCTGCCTCTGTCTCCACCGCCCGCCACCTAATGCATCTCACGCATTCTTACTTAAGAGGCACTTCATTAAGTGAGATTAATTTTCTGTGTTCGGGCCTTCACCTGACTACCTCTAGATAGACAGGTAGGTCATTCTCCACAATCCTTTCCATTACTATATAAGCACGGCTTATTTTAAGGTCCTTTCAAACCTACCGTCTTTTACAGTAGCTTGGAATACAAAATTCAACCTCTCTCACCAACACAGGGCAAGTCAACGGCACAAGATATTTTCTGTGGTCGAAAGGCCTGGGTTTGAGTCTAACATGCACTGTTACTAGGTAACCATTCCAAGTGCACACACCAAGTCCTGTAAACCTCTGTTTATTTACCTGTAAAACAGGACTGACGACAATAGCTGCCTTAAGCACAATACAAGGCCGCTGGGGACCAAATGCTATCTTATCCAAACTGTACAACTAGGGTCCTCGGGCCACTCCTGCCAGGAAATAGAATTCCACAGCACCATACTGTATTTTAGTATCTGGAAAATGTACAGGACAATTCACTACATAATGAGCAATGACCCACTACGAAACTGAAATGCTAAATAAAAAATCAGGTTACTAAACGTTTAATAACATAAACATTTTATGTCCTTTAAAAATATTCTTAAACTCTGACATTTTCCCTGAAAACATATTCGGAAGTTTTGTCCTAAACAAATCTGCACAAGAGCGTGCCCTCGGGAGAAGACATGCAAGAAGCACCGACCATGTGACGTCACTTACATTTTTTTTCAATAAACTGATGAAGCAAGCAAGACTTGCCGGTTCCTGCGTTCCCAATAACCAAGAATTTAAACAAAAAGTCTGAAAAACAAAAAGAGACTGTGAAACAACTTCAGAACAGGTGCTGGTGAACTTAGACTACAATCATAAAATTTAATGAAATCTCAGTTAATATAAAAGAAAAAAGAGGTAACTGAATATTTTGTGAAAATGGCAATAAACACACTGACTTACCTTTCCACCTTTTCGATATATGGCTTATATGCTAACCCAATGCCTTTTCAAACTGCTCTGGGGATAATTTCTTTTGATACCGGAAGTTTGAAAACTCCTCTTGTAATGACTGAAATCTCTTTGCTATTCAAATAAATACACACACAGTGACAAGCAAAAATCGCCTAGAAATTGTAATTTTTCTGTACAAAAGAAAAAACCTGGTAGACTTATAGGCTTTGAGAAGTCCACTCCTTTCTTCTTTCAAAAACAGGTGTAAGTTCTCCCTGCACTTGCAGACTTCTGTGGCCTTGCCTTTATTCCTGTGTCTATGACCTTTGGGAAGGCCGGCCTAAGCCCAGGGGTTTGGGTCAGTACTCCGCGTGTGATATTTGTCCCATTCAATATAAAGAGAGCTCTTCACTTCTTCTTTACACAGGGGAATAGATTTAATTTGGGATCCTACTTTCCATAAACTGGGAATAGAGGCTTTCTAGAACGGAGTCTGTGAATCGGAACGATGGGGCATCGGTAGCCTGACACTGGCTTGGTGCTTCCTTTTGCTTTTTCTGTTGGCGAAGAACTCTAGTTCTGTTCAGCCTAGCGCTGCAGGCACCAAGACCCTCTCCACCCTCACACTTTGACCCTGACCCACATTTGCTGACCCCCGGCTGCCAGGCTCATCCTGTGGCCCTGAAGGGCCTGCTCCACATTCCTGGTTCTGTCGGGGGCACCTCTGAAGGTGTCACCTGCACACTCCTGTTTCAGACCCGACCACGCGCTCCCAGCCCTGGCTCCTTCTCCCCCCGCCCACCCAGTGAAGCACAAATGGTCAATTTCTTTGCTGGTGCTTGGTCCAGCCTTGTTCCTAAGAACTACATTCCTTATCACCCAAAGGTCAAGCCTATTCAACCTCTCATGCTTTTCAAATAGTTACAGGCAATTAAACTTGTAGGATAGTGCTATTAACAGTTGTTAGCATTTAAAAATACCTACAGTTTTATGCATCTCACTGCCTGTTTTAAAAGCATGCCACACCAGTGTTCATAACGCACTAGTCACGGTCGCCAGAAGATGGAAGCAACCCAAATATCCATTGACAGATAAACAATAAACAAATTGTGGTACATACATACATTGGAATATTATTCAGCCTTAAAAAGGAAGGAAATTCTGATACATGCTACAACGTGGATGAACTTTGATTGTGCTAAGTGAACTAAGCCAGTCACTAAAGGAGAAATACCACAAGATTCCATTTATATGAGGTACCCAGTGTGGTCAAACTCACAGAGACAGAAAGTAGAAGGCTAGTTGTGAGGAGTCTGGGAGAGGGGAAATGGGGAGTCAGGGTTCAATGGATATGAGTATCGGTTTGAGAAGATGAAAAAGTTCTGGAGATGGATGGTGGTGATAGTTGTACAACAATGCGAATGTACTTAAAGCCACTGAACTGTTGATTTTAAAATGATAAATCTCATGCTATGTATATTTTACCACACATACAAAATAAAATACGCAAGTCTCATCATTGTCATTGAACAGCTTTTACAGCCCAAGAAATTAAGATTGCCAGGTTAAAATGAAAATACTGAAATTTCTCAATCTTGTTCAATATCCTCTTCTATTTAAGAAATAAAGCCCAATACATTACATACATTACATAGGTTGTAAACATTGGAAGATGAGAACCAGGTAAAGATGCTGCCAGTACATAGGCAAAAGTAAGTCTTGAGAGTGAAAATAACTTATATATACAAATGCGAATGTTTCCCATGCTTTATATGCACATAGCAAAAGGAGTTTCACAAATCCATCTAATCCTGAAACAAAAACTCATAGATCTAAGCACAGACTTTGGCTTAATGCTTGCTCCATTATTATTTCTGCTTTGGAAGTTTTGCTTAAATGCACTCTATTATGGTAATCGCTTTCCAGATTATACCACAACCTCAACAGGTAAAAGGGTAACATATCAACTGACTTGCACCTTGCTGGACAAAAGACAAGTAAGATGTGTAATTTCCATATGTAAAAATATTTAATTCCTCCAAAAAACTCTTCACACTCTGAATCTTGTAGCTCCAAGAGGTAAGTTTTCATACTTAAATAGAAAACCCTTTTTTTGGAAACCCTCTTGGGTTAAACAACTAAAAATGCTGGAAAAAATATATCATATTAAAAAAAATACATAGCTGACCTTTCAGGAAAGAAAAGGAAATCTCTAGATGCTTGGAACTGGAAAAAGCAGTAGGGGCCCCAGATGGAGGGTTGTCAGTATTGAGTTTTAACATCTGTGGGACAGGATTTTCAAAAGCTTGTGCCCACGTGAAGGAAGGAGTAGAGAGCTGAATCTGAACAAGTGAAGGACAGGCTGGAAAAATCCTCTCACCAGCTCAGGAGGACAAGGAACCTTCTCTGACTCTGCCCGACCTCTCAGCAGGATTAGCAGAAAAACATTACCCTCTGAAGATTTATCATGGGCTGGCTCCACAGGTGAGTGTGAAATTCAAACTTAAAAAACATGTCGACAATGAACCTCCAAGTCAAGAAAGTTAAAACAATAAAAATGGCCTTAGAAAGTGATATCAACAGGATGCCTGGAAGATGCAAATGCAGATCACTCTGGAAGGACACATCCTCAAACCGGGATACATAGGTGTCCCATGCTTACAGCTCCTCTGAAGATGAGCAATCCTCACAATCTAAAATTACAAAACACTCCAACAATCCATCATGAGTGAGTCAGCAATCCAAAGACATTACAATTTCAAGAATTTGATAAAAAAAAGAACCTGACGAGGTATACTCAGGATAATTAATACCATAAAAAAGGAACTGAATCCATAAGAAAAGATGAATCCATAAAAAATGATATAAAAGAAAAGGTAGATTTCCAGAATGTGTCTGTCTAGAAATAAAAACTGCAGTCATTAAAAATAAATAGTCAATGGATGAGTTAAAGAGTAGAATCAACAAAACTAAGGAGGAAATTAGTGAACTGCAATCCAGACTGGAGAAAATTACTAGGAGGCAGAACAGAGAAATGAAGAGAGAGAAAATATGAGAGCTTAAGAAAAATGCAGAATTGAAGGAAAAGGTCCAATATATAGGTCTAGTACATATTCTGGAATGGAAAAAAAACCAAAACAAAACAGAGAATGAGGTAGAGTCAACATTAAACTGTAAAAGCAATCAGCAAGAAAGGAAAAACTCCCTATTAAGGAATGAGGTTCCTTAACCGCAAAGGTCACCATCTTCACAGTGTTGGGGCAGGAGCACAAAAACAAGGAAGTCTAATGCAGAATTCGACGTGCAAAAAATGATCCTTAACACCAAGGTGGACCTCTGCTTCCAAGAAGATGGAGTAGAAGTACTTTTCCCCATTCCGCCTGCTCAGGCCAACTTAGAACCCTAGACGCTACATACAAAAGAAACATAAGAAGACTTTGAAAAGTGTAGAGAAGGTGGCAAACTGGCCAGGGATCTTGGGGCCTGAGGAATGACACAGCGATGAGTCCCTTGGGTTTTTCCTTTTCCCTCGTATTTCCCAGACTTGGAGCTGAACAAGCTGGCAGCCTGGAAATGCCAATGGAGGCAGATTTTAAGAAGCCCCAACAAAAGCCTGCTCTCTCAAGTCATCGAACCAGGAAAGGGCAACCTAGCAAGAGAGAAACCTTTTACACAGAACTGCTCTACTCCAGACAAACACTACAGGAAAAACTGTGGCCTCACGCCACCAACGCCAGCAAAGGCTGAGTGGGGAGCCCGGACCACCACCCTTCCGAGGCTGCACTGAGGTTCCCTGACGCCCCCAGCAGGGCGGTGTCCCAAGGCCAGGTACAGAGCCACAGTGCCCGTGGGGACATGTGCTCATGGGGTGTGGGAGGCCGGACACTGGGGCTCTCACCCCGGCCCAGCAGTACAAGGAACAGCCCTGGCCCTGGGTGTCCATGGGAGCTCGGTGGGCAGCCTGGGCTTCCAACTCACCCAGCAGTCACGGAGCAGCGCCCAAGAGCAGAGATGAGTTAAACACGAGATTTAAATAAAAATCTAAGGTCTCATAACATAATGCAACAATGCCCAGGATTCAAACGGAAATCCTTCATTATATCAAGAACCACGAAGATCTCAAACGGAAAGAAAAAATATGATCAACAGATTCCAGTGCCAAGATGATAGAGACGTCTGAAAAATCTGACAAAGATTGTAAAGCAGCCATCATGAATGCTTCAACAAGCAATAACAACATGACTGAAACAAATGAAAAGGAGAAATCTTCAGCAAAAAGAAAGGCTTAATAAAGAAAAAGAAGATATAAAGAAGAACAAAATGGACGTTTTGGAATTGAAAAATACAATAACTGATGTATGTAGCTCAGTGGATGGGCTCAAAACAAAATGGGACACAGGAAACAATCAGTGAACTGGACTTCAAAATGATAGAAAATATCTAATCTGAACAACAAACAGAAAACAGCCTGAAAATATATTAATAGAGCCTCATGGAGTTTTGAGATTATTAAAAAAAAAAAAAATCTAACTTTCATGAGCCCCAAAAGGAGAGAAAAAAGAGGATGGGTTTGAAAAAGTATTCAAAGAAATAATGGCTGAAAACTTCCTAAATTTGGCAAGACACATAAATCCAGCTTCGCAAAGCTTACTGAATTCAAACAGCTAGATTCTTCCGAACAAAAGTCCAAATACATCCATGCCAAAATACATAATTAAATTTCTAAAAACTAAAAACAAATAAACAAAAAAAATCTTGAAAGCATCCAGAGAGAAATGATACCTTACCTACAGGAAAAAAACAATCCAAATGACAACAGATTTCTCATCAGAAACCACTGAGGCCAGAAGTGGCACCAATATTTTTCAAGGGCTGAAAGAAAAGAACTCTCAATCCAGAATCTTATATCCTAAAAATATCCTAGAATGAAGGAGAGATCAAGACATTCTTAGAGGAAAAAAAGAACTAACAGAATTTGTCACCAACAGATCTACCCTAAAAGATGGCTAAAGGAAGCTCTCTAAACCAAAAGGAAAGGAGTTCCCTGGTGGTCCAGTGGTTAGGATTCCGGCCTTTCACTGCTGGGGCCCAGGTTCAACCCCTAGTCGGGGAACTAAGATCCTGCAAGCTGTGCGGCGCAGCAAAAAACAAACAAAAAAACCTGAAAGGAAGTGATAAAAGGAATCATGGAACATCATGAAGGAAGGAAGAACATGGTAAATAAAAATATGGGTAATTACAATAGGGTTTTCTTCTTCTCTTCTTGAGTATTCTAAAGTATGTTTGGGTGTTTAAGCAAAAATGGTAACACTGTTTGATGTGACTAAATATAAGAGGAGGAAATATTTACGATGATTATATTTAAGATGATTATATTACAAGTGGGGTCTACCTGTGGGGTAGCACAGGTCTACCCCAGAGATACTGCGGGTTTAGTTCCAGACCACTGCAATAAAGCAAAAATCACAATAAAGTTAGTGACACAACTGTTTTGGTTTCCCAGTGCATATAAAGTTATGTTTACACTATCTTGTAGTCTATTAAGTGTGCAATAGCATTCTGTCTAAAAAAACAATGTACATACTTTAATTAAAAAAATACTTTATTGGTAAAAAACGCTGACCATCATCTGAACCTTCAGCAAGTCATAATCTTTTTGCCACAGGAACATCAAAGATCACTGATCACCATAACAAATATAATAATAGTGAAAAAGTCTATAATATTTTGATTATTACCAAAACGTGACCCAGAGACACAAAGTGAACAAATGTTGTTGGAAAAACGATGCCAACAGACTTGCTCAATGTAGAGTTGCCACAAACTTCAATTTGTAAAAAACGCAGTCTCTGAAGAAGCACAATAAAACAAGGTATGCCTGTAAGAGAAGGCAAGGTTTTTTCATTCAAACGTAAAATGATGACACCAGTAGACTGTGATATGTATAAATAATGTGATACCTAGAGCAACCACTAAAAAAGCAATGCAAAGAGATATACTCAAAAACATTATAGGTAAATCAAAAGGAATTCTAAAAAATGTTCACATAAACCACAGAAAGACTAGAAAAAGAAAAGAGGAAAATGAAAAACAGAACAGAAAGCAAAAATATAAAATGGCAAAAATAAATTCTAATAGATCAATTATATTAAATGTAAACTATATAACGATATCAAGTAAAAGACAGATTGGCAGATTAGTTGAAAAAACATGACCCAACTATAAGCTGCCTACAAGAAACTCCCTTCAATTATGATGTTCAGGCAGGGTGAAAGTGAAAGGATGGAAAAAGGTATATCACACAAATATTAATCAAAGTAAATCATTATCATTATCAGCTAAAACAGTCTTCAGGGCAAAGGAAATGGCCAGAGAAAGAAAGTGTCACTATATAATGAAAAAAGGGCATTCCACCAATAAGACATAGGAAGCCTCAATGTGTGCACCAAAAAACAGAGCTACAAAATACATCAAACTAAAGCTTGATAGAACTGAAAGGAGAAACAAACCCACGATTATGGCTGAGACTTCAACACTCCTCTCTCAACACTGATAGAACAGCTAGACAGAAAATCAGCAAAGACACAGAAGAACTCAGCTTAGTCAACCAAGAGGATGGAGTCAACATTTACAGAACACTCTGCCCAACAAGAGTGGGACGCACATTCTTTCCAAGGGACGATGGAACGTAAATCAAGATGGACTATACCCTTGGCCATAAAACAAACCTCAACAAATTTAAAAGAATTGAAATCATATAAAATGTGTTCTCCAACCACAAGGGAATCAAACTAGAAATTCATAATATAAAGACAATAGGAAAATCTCCAAATACTTGGATACTAACCAATCCATGTCTAAATAACCCATGATTTAAAGATGAAGTCTCCTGGGAAACAGAAAAATACACTGAGCTTAATGGAAATGAAAATATAGCTTATCAAGATTTGTGGGTTACAACTAAAGCAATGCTGAAAGGAAAATTCAGAGCACTAAATGCATATATTAGAAAAGAGGAAAAGTCTCAGTCAATTATCTAAGCACCTACCCTCAAGAACACAGAAAAAGAAGAGCAAAATAAATAAAGCAAGCAGAAGGAAGGAAAAAAAGAGCAGACATCAAAGAAACTGAAAACAGAAAAACAAAGAAAATCCATAAAACAAAGAACTGGTTCCTTGAAAAGATCATTAAAATTGATAAACCTCTAGCAAAACTGGTGAGTTCAAGGTCTGGGGGCAGATCAAGGAAAAAGACAGGACCTTGAGATGGTCACAGCACACACCACCTTCGTTTGGGTAGCACTTTGGCTGGCTGCATGGGAGGGAAGCCAGACAGCACCAGCTAGAGGCCTGTCACAGCCCCAGAGTGTGTCTAAGCAAAAGTTTGCAGATGAGAGTGCGGCTTCACAGGGTATTCAAAGCAGGCAGCCTCTAAATGGCTAAAAATATGCATATTGGGGCTATATTTAAAGCAACTGAGTGGGTAAGAATGGAGGTTGGTGCTGGCAAGGCTTTGAACTAACGTCTCAGCTTGCTGTGAAGAAGAACACCACAGAGAGGCCAACATGCCGGGCGATCTTTAACTCATTTGTGTAACAAAGACTCACAACAACAACAACAAAGGGAGGACACACATAGTCAATTTCAGGTCACAGCACTACAGACCCAGCAGGGTAACAAAGGAGTATCAAGAACAGCTCCATATACTTTAATTTGACAACTTAGATGAGATGGACCAATTCTTCAAAAACACAAAGTAGTACAACTCACCCAATAAAATAGATAACTTAAATAGCCATGTAACTTAAGGAAACTGAATCTGTAATTTTAAAACTAACAAAAAAAGAAACATTTAGGATGGATGGTTTTACTAGAGAATTCTATGAACATTTATAAAAAGAATCAACACCAACTCTATATAACATCTTTGAGAAAACTGAAGAGGAGGGAACCCTTCCCTGGTTATTTTATGAAGCTAGTGTTTCCCTGATACCAAAGCCAGAAAAAGACAGCCTTAAAACAACACAAACGACAGAGCAGTATCTCTTACGAACATTAACAAAATATTAGCAAAGAGAATTCAGTTTTACATATATAAAAATTATACACTATGACCAAGTGGGCTTTGTTTCAGGGACGAAAGGCTGTTCAATATTTGAAAATCAATCAATGTAATTTCTCTACTAACAGGCTAAAAGGAAAAATCACACGATTATATCAACTGATGCAGCAGAAGCATTTCGTCAAAGTCAACACTCATTCATGATAAAAACATTCAAAAAACAAAAAAAAGACAGCAACCCAGAGAGGAACTCCCTCAACTGATGAAGAGCATTTAAAAATTTCTACAGCTAACCTTACACTGAACAGTGAAAGACTGCTTTCCCGCTAAGATCAGGAACAAAGTAAGAATGCCCGCTCTCACCACTCTATTCAGTATCATACAGGAAGTTCTAGCCAGTGCAGTGAGGCATAAGGAAACAAAGGCACACAGATCAAAAAGGAAAAAATAAAATTGTTCCTATTGGCAGATGATATGATTGTCTACATAGAAAATCCAAGGAATCAAAAAAAAAAACAAAAAAATTAAAAAACCCCAAAACCCTCCTATAACTGATAAGTGAGTTCAGCAAGGTCCAGATTGTAGGATATAAAAATCAATCGTATCTCTACATACTAATGACAAACACATGAGCGTCAAAATTTAAAATATAACTGCACTTGCAATCACTGAAAAAAAACCTCTGGCATAAGTCTAACAAAAACATGTAAAGGGTTTCTATGATAAAAATTACTGCACGATGCTAATGAAAGAAACAAAGGGCAATCTAAATAAATACAGAGACGTACTGTGTTCATGGATTAAAGACTGACAAAGTAAAGACGCCAATTCATTCCTATTTCTAACAAGACTTTTTGGTACATATAGACAAGATTATTCTAAAATTTATATGGAAAGACAAAGGAACTGGCATAGCAAAAACAATTTTGAAAAAGAAAAAGTGGAAGCAATCACCTTACCTGAGTTATTATGTAGCTACAACAATCACACTGTGAGGGACTGATGGGGGAGACACACAGATCAATGGAACAGACCAGAAATAAGAAGTAGACCTACATTAATATGTCCAACTGCTTTTGAAAGTGCAAAACTCATTTTACAGAAGAAAGTGAGCCTTTTCAACAAATGGTGCTGAAGCAACTGGACATCCATGGGGGGAAAAAAAGAACTTTGACCTAAGCTTCATATCTTATGCAAAATTAACTGAAAATAGATCACGGACTTAAAAGGTAAAACATTACTATGAAACTTTTAGGAAAAAATAGGAGAAGAGCTTCAGGATCTATGGCTAAGCAAAGAGCTCTTAGACTGGACACCAAAAAAAAAAAAAAAAAAAAATCCAGAAAAGGAAAAACTGATAAATCTGACTTCACCAAAATTGAAAACTTTTGCTTTGTAGAAAACCTTGCTAAGAGAATAAAAAGACAAGCTACAGACTGGATGAAAAGATCTGCAAAGTATCTAACAAAGGACTAACATCTAGAACATATTCATCAATTTAAAAAAAAAACCCTCTCAAAACTCCACAGTAGGGCTTCCCTGGTGGCGCAGTGGTTGAGAATATGCCTGCTAATGCAGGGGACATGGGTTCGAGCCCTGGTTTGGGAAGATCCCACATGCCGTGGAGCAACTGGGCCCGTGAGCCACAACTACTGAGCCTGCGCGTCTGGAGGCTGTGCTCCGCAACAAGAGAGGCCATGATAGTGAGAGGCCCGTGCATCGCGATGAAGAATGGCCCCTGCTTACCGCAACTAGAGAAAGCCCTCGCACAGAAACGAAGACCCAACACAGCCAAAAATAAATTAATTAATTAAAAAAAGAAAACAAAAAACTTCACAGTAAAAAAATTCAAACAACTCACCATTAGAACTAATAAATGAATTCAGTAAGGTAGCAGGATACAAGATTAATATACACAAATCTGTTGCATTTCTTTACACTAACGATGAAATATCAGAAAGAGAAAGTAAAAAAAAAAACAATCCCACTTAAAATTTCATCAAAAAAATATCTAGGAATAAACTTAACCAAGGGGGTGAAAAACCTATACACTGAAAAATATAAAACATTGATAAAGGAAATTGAAGATGATTCAAAGAAATGAAAAGATATCCCATGCTCTTGGATTGGAAGAATTAATATTGTCAAAATGTCCATACCACCCAAAGCAATCTACAAATTTAGTGCAACCCCTATCAAATACCCATGACATTTTTCACAGAACAAGAACAACAATCCTGAGATTTATATGGAACCAAAAAAGACCCACAATTGCCAAAGCAAT
Organism: Balaenoptera acutorostrata; assembly: GCF_949987535.1. Lineage (NCBI taxonomy): Eukaryota > Metazoa > Chordata > Mammalia > Artiodactyla > Balaenopteridae > Balaenoptera > Balaenoptera acutorostrata. Next base: position 71,513,793 of record NC_080079.1, on the reverse strand, counting down.
CCTGAGGAAAAAGAACAAAGCTGGAGGCATAACCCTTCCAGATGTCAGACTATACTATAAAGCTATAGTAATCAAAACTGTGGTATTGGCACAAAAACAGACATATACCCCAATGGAATAGAACAGAGAGCCCAGAAATAAACCCACAGTCAATAAATCTATGACAAAGGAGACAAGATAATACAGTAGAGAAGACACAGTGTCTTCAACAAGTGGGGTTGAGAAAGCTGGACAACTACATGTAAATGAAATCAGAATACTCCCTCACACCACATACAAAAATAAACTCAAAATGGTTTAAAGACCTAAATATAAAACATGACACCATAAAACTCCTAGATGAGAACATAGGCAAGACATTCTTGGACATAAATGGTTGCAATATTTTCTTAGAAATAAGAAATAAAAGCAAAAATAAACAAATGGGACCTAATCTATCTTAAAAGCTTTTGCACAGCAAAGGAAACCATCAATGAAATGTAAAGATAACCTACAGACTGAGAGAAAATATTTGCAAACGATGAGACCAACAAGGGGTTAATCTCTAAAATATACAAACAGCTCATGCAGCTTAATATCAAAAAAACAAAAACCCCAATCAAAAAATGGGTGGTAGATCTAGATAGACGTTTCTCCAAAGAAGACATACAGATGGCCAACAGGCACATGCAAAGATGCTCAGCATCACTGATCATCAGGAAAATGCAAATCAAAACCACAATGAGGTACCACCTCACACTGGTCAGAACGGCCATCATCAAAAAGTCTACAGGAGGAGCTTCAAGATGGCAGAAGAGTAAGACGTGGAGATCACCTTCCTCTCAACAAATACATCAGAAATACTTCTACATGTGGAACAACTCCTACAGAACACCTACTGAACGCTGGCAGAAGACCTCAAACCTCCCGCAAGGCAAGAAACTCCCCACGTACCTGGGTAGGGCAAAAGACAAAAGAAATAACAGAGACAAAAGAATAGGGACGGGACCTGCACCAGTGGGAGGGAGCTGTGAAGGAGGAAAGGTTTCCAGAAACTAGGAAGCCCCTTCGCGGGTGGAGACTGCGGGGGGCAGAGGGGGGAAGCATCGGAGCCGCGGAGGAGAGCGCAGCCACAGGGGTGCGGAGGGCAAAGCGGAGAGATTCCTGCACGGAGGCTTGGCGCCGAGCAGCACTCAACAGCCCGAGAGGCTTGTCTGCTCACCCGCCGGGGCGGGCGGGGGCTGGGAGCTGAGGCTCGGGCTTCGGTCGGATCCCAGGGAGAGGAATGGGGTTGCCTGTGTGAACACAGCCTGAAGGGGGCTAGTGCGCCACGGTGAGCCGGGAGGGAGTCTGGGAAAAAGTCTGGACCTGCTGAACAGGCAAGAGACCATTGTTTCGGGGTGTGCGAGGAGAGGGGATTCAGAGTGCCCCTTAAATGAGCTCCAGAGACGGGCGCGAGCCGCAGCTATCAGTGCGGACCCCAGAGACGGGCATGAGACGCTAAGGCTGCTGCTGCTGCCACCAAGAAGCCTGTGTGCGAGCACAGGTCACTCTCCACACCGCCCCTCCTGGGAGCCTGTGCAGCCCACCACGGCCAGCATCCCGTGATCCGGGGCCAACTTCCCTGGGAGAACGCACAGCGCGCCTTGGGCTGCTACAACGTCACGCCGGCCTCTGCCGCCGCAGGCTCGCCCCGCATCCGAACCCCTCCCTCCCCCTGGCCTGAGTGAGCCAGAGCCCCCGAAGCAGCTGCTCCTTTAACCCCGTCCTGTGTGAGTGAAGAACAGACGCCCTCAGGGGACCTACACGCAGAGGCGGGTCCAAATCCAAAGCTGAAACCCGGGAGCTGTGCGAACAAAGAAGAGAAAGGGAAATTTCTCCCAGCAGCCTCAGGAGCAGTGGATTAAAGCTCCACAAACAACTTGATGTACCTGCATCTGTGGAATACATGAATAGACAACGAATCCTCCCAAATTGAGGAGGTGGACTTTGGGAGCAAGATATATTATTTTTTTCCCCTTTTTCTCTTTTTGTGAATGTGTATGTGTATGCGTCTGTGTGAGATTTTGTCTGTATAGCTTTGCTTTTACCATTTGTCCTAGGGTTCTGTCCGTCCATTTTTTTTTTATTACTTAAAAAAATTTTTTTCTTAATAATTATATTTTATTTTAATAACTTTATTTTATTTACTTGATTTTATTTTATTTTATCCTCTTTCTTTCTTTCTTTCTTTTTTTTCTCCCTTTTATTCTGACCTGTGTGGATGACAGGCTCTTGGTGCTCCAGCCAGGCGTCAGGGCTGTGCCTCTGAGGTGGGAGAGCCAAGTTCAGGACATTGGTCCACCAGAGACCTCCCAGCTCCACGTAATACCAAATGATGAAAATCTCCCAGAGATCTCCATCTCAATGCCAAGACCCAGCTTCACTCAACGACCAGCAAGCTACAGTGCTGGACACCCTATGCCAAACAACTAGCAAGACAGGAACACAGCCCCATCCATTAGCACAGAGGCTGCCTAAAATCATAATAAGGCCACAGACACCCTAAAACACACCACCAGACGTGGACCTGCCTACCAGAAAGACAAAATCCAGCCTCATCCACCAGAACACAGGCACTAGTCCCCTCCACCAGGAAGCCTACACAACCCACTGAACCAACCTCAGCCACTGGGGACAGACACCAAAAACAATGGGAACTACGAACCTGCAGCCTGCAAAAAGGAGACCCCAAACACAGTAGGTTAAGCAAAATGAGAAGACAGAGAAACACAGCAGATGAAGGAGCAAGGCAAAAACCCACCAGACCTAACAAACGAAGAGGAAATAGGCAGTCTACATGAAAAAGAATTCAGAATAATGATAGTAAAGATGATCCAAAATCTTGGAAATAGAATGGAGAAAATACGAGAAACATTCAACAAGGACCTAGAAGAACTAAAGAGCAAACAAACAGTGATGAACAACACAATAAATGAAATTAAAAATCCTCTAGAAGGGATCAATAACAGAATAACTGAGGCAGAAGAACGGATAAGTGACCTGGAAAATAAAATAGTGAAAATAACTACTGCAGAGCAGAATAAAGAAAAAAGAATGAAAAGAACTGAGGACAGTCTCAGACACCTCTGGGACAACATAAAACGCACCAACATTCGAATTATAGGGGTCCCAGAAGAAGAAGAGAAAAAGAAAGGGACTGAGAAAATATTTGAAGAGATTATATTTGAATACTTCCCTAATATCATCCAAAATGAAAATAAATAGGGAAACACAAGCTTTAAAGGATACATTAAACAAGATGGACTTAATTGATATTTATAGGACATTCCATCCAAAAACAACAGAATACACATTCTTCTCTAGTACTCATGGAACGTTCTCCAGGATAGATCATATCTTGGGTCACAAATCAAGCCTTGGTAAATTTAAGAAAATTGAAATCGTATCAAGTATCTTTTCTGACAACAACGCTATGAGATTAGATATCAATTACAGGGAAAAATCTGTAAGAAATACAAACACATGGAGGCTAAACAACACACTACTCAATAACCAAGAGATCACTGAAGCAAGCAAAGAGGAAATCAAAAAATACCTAGAAACAAATGACAATGAAAACACAACGACCCAAAACCTATGGGATGCAGCAAAAGCAGTTCTAAGAGGGAAGTTTATAGCAATACAATCCTACCTTAAGAAACAAGAAACATCTCAAATAAACAATCTAACCTTACACCTAAAGCAATTAGAGGAAGAAGAACAAAAAAACTCCAAAGTTAGCAGAAGGAAAGAAATCATGAAGATCAGGTCAGAAATGAAGGAAACGATAGCAAAGATCAATAAAACTAAAAGCTGGTTCTTTGAGAAGATAAACAAAACTGATAAACTATTAGCCAGACTTATCAAGAAAAAAGGGAGAAGACTCAAATCAATAGTATTAGAAATAAAAAAGGAGAAGTAACAACTGACACTGCAGAAATACAAAGGATCATGAGAGACTACTACAAGCAACTATATGCCAATAAAATGGACAACCTGGAAGAAATGGACAAATTCTTAGAAATGCACAACCTTCCGAGACTGAACCAGGAAGAAATAGAAAATATGAACAGACCAATAACAAGCACTGAAACTGAAACTGTGATTAAAAATCTTCCAACAAACAAAAGTCCAGGACCAGATGGCTTCACAGGCGAATTCTATGAAACATTTAGAGAAGAGCTAACACCTATCCTTCTCAAACTCTTCCAAAATATAGCAGAGGGAGGAACACTCCCAAACTCATTCTACGAGGCCACCATCACTCTGATACCAAAACCAGACAAAGATGTCACAAAGAAAGAAAACTACAGACCAATATCACTGATGAACATAGATGCAAAAACCCTCAACAAAATACTAGCAAACAGAATCCAACAGCACATTAAAAGGATCATACACTATGATCAAGGGGGGTTTATCCCAGGAATGCAAGGATTCTTCAATATATGCAAATCAATCAATGTGATACACCATATTAACAAATCAATGAATAAAAACCATATGATCATCTCAATAGATGCAGAGAAAGTTTTCGACAAAATTCAACACCTATTTATGATAAAAACCCTCCAGAAAAGTAGGCACAGAGGGAACTTTCCTCAACATAATAAACGCCATATATGACAAACCCACAGCCAGCATCGTCCTCAATGGTGAAAAACTGAAACCATTTCCACTAAGATCAGGAACAAGACAAGGCTGCCCACTCTCACCACTATTATTCAACATAGTTTTGGAAGTTTTAGCCACAGCAATCAGAGAAGAAAAAGAAATAAAAGGAATCCAACTTGGAAAAGAAGAACTAAAGCTGTCACTGTTTGCAGATGACATGATACTATACATAGAGAATCCTAAAGATGCTACCAGAAAACTACTAGAGCTAATCAATGAATCTGGTAAAGTGGCAGGATACAAAATTAATGCACAGAAATCTCTTGCATTCCTATACACTAATGATGAAAAATCTGAAAGTGAAATTAAGAAGACACTCCCATTTACCACTGCAACAAAAAGAATAAAATATCTAGGAATAAATCTACCTAAGGAGACAAAAGACCTGTATGCAGAAAATTATAAGGCACTGATGAAAGAAATTAAAGATGATACAAATGGATGGAGAGATATACCATGTTCTTGGATTGGAAGAATCAACATTGTGAAAATGACTCTACTACCCAAAGCAATCTACAGATTCAGTGCACTCCCTATCAAACTACCACTGGCATTTTTCACAGAACTAGAACAAAAAATTTCACAATTTGTACAGAAACACAAAAGACCCTGAATAGCCAAAGCAATCTTGAGAAAGAAAAATGGAGCTGGAGGAATCAGGCTCCCTGACTTCAGACTATACTACAAAGCTGCAGTAATCAAGACAGTATGGTACTGGCACAAAAACAGAAATATAGATCAATGGAACAGGATAGAAAGCCCAGAGATAAACCCACACACATATGGTCACCTTATCTTTGATAAAGGAGGCAAGAATACACAGTGGAGAAAAGACAGCCTCTTCAATAAGTGGTGCTGGGAAAACTGGACAGCTACATGTAAAAGAATGAAATTAGAATACTCCCTAACACCATACACAAAAATAAACTCAAAATGGATTAAAGACCTAAATGTAAGACCAGACAGCATCAAACTCTTAGAGGAAAACATAGGCAGAACACTCTATGATATAAATCACAGCAAGATCCTTTTTGACCCACCTCCTAGAGAAATGGAAATAAAAACAAAAATAAACAAATGGGACCTAATGAAACTTAAAAGCTTTTGCACAGCAAAGGAAACCATAAACAAGACCAAAAGACAACCCTGAGAATGGGAGAAAATATTTGCAAATGAAGCAACTGACAAAGGATTAATCTCCAAAACATACAAGCAACTCATGCAGCTCAATATCAAAAAAACAAACAACTGAATCAAAAAATGGGCAGAAGTCCTAAATAGACATTTCTGCAAAGAAGATATACAGATTACCAACAAACGCATGAAAGAATGTTCAACATCATTAATGATTAATAAACGCAAATCAAAAGTACAATGAGATATCATCTCACACTGGTCAGAATGGCCATCATCAAAAAATCTACAAACAATAAATGCTGGAGAGGGTGTGGAGAGAAGGGAACCCTCTTGCACTGTTGGTGGGAATGTAAATTGATACAGCCACTATGGAGAACAGTATGGAGGTTCCTTAAAAAACTAAAAATAGAACTACCATACGACCCAGCAATCCCACTACTGGGCATATACCCTGAGAAAACCATAATTCAAAAAGAGTCATGTACCAAAATGTTCATTGCAGCTCTATTTACAATAGCCAGGACATGGAAGCAACCAAAGTGTCCATCAACAGATAAATGGATAAAGAAGATGTGGCACATATATACAATGGAATATTACTCAGCCATAAAAAGGAACGAAACTGAGTTATTTGTAATGAGCTGGATGGACTTAGAGACTGTCACACAGAGTGAAGTAAGTCAGAAAGAGAAAAACAAATACCGTATGGTAACACATATATATGGAATCCAAAAAAAAAAAAGAAAAGAAAAATGGTCAGAACAACCTAGGGGCAAGATGGGAATAAAGATGCAGACCTACTAGAGAATGGACTTGAGGATACGGGGAGGGGGAACGGTAAGCTGGGACAAAGTGAGAGAGTGGCATGGACATATATACACTACCAAACGTAAAATAGATAGCTAGTGGGAAGCAGCCGTATAGCACAGGGAGATCAGCTCGGTGTTTTGTGACCACCTAGAGGGGTGGGATGGGGAGGGTGGGAGGGAGGGAGATGCAAGAGGGAAGAGATATGGGGACATATGTATATGTATAACTGATTCACTTTGTTATAAAGCAGAAATACGCCATTGTAAAGCAATTATACTCCAAAAAAGGTGTTAAAAAAAAAAGTCTACAAATAACAAATACTGGAGAGGGTGTGGAGAAAATGGAACCCTCCTACACTGTTGATGGGAATGTAAATCTGTGCAGCCACTATGGAAAAAAGTATGGGGGTTCCTCAAAAACTAAAAATAGGGCTACCATATGATCTAGCAATCCCACTCCTGGGTATATATCCAGAAAAGACAAAAAAACTCTAATTTGAAAAGATACATGCACCCCAATGTTCACGGAAGCATTATGTACAATAGCCGTGATATGGAAGCAACCCAAGTGCCCATCAACAGACAACTGGATTAAGGAGATGTGGTATATATGTACAATAGAATATGCCTCAGCCATAAAAAAGAATGAAATATTGCCATTTGCAGCAACATAGAGAATATTACACTTAGTGAAGTAAATCAGACAAAGGCAAATATTATTGTGATATCACTTGGATGTGGAACCTAAAGAACAGTACAAATGAATCTATATACAAAACAGAAACAGACTCACAGACATAGGAAACAAACTTATGGTTACCAAAGGGGAAAGGGGAGGGGAGGGATAAATTAGGAGGTTGGGCTTAACAGATACAAACTACTATACGTAAAATAGATAAGCCACAAGGATTTACTCTATAGCACAGGGAACTATATTCAATATCTTGTAATAACATATAATGGAAAAGAATCTGAAAAAATGTATAAATGAATCACTTTTCTATACACTTGAAACTAATACAATATTATAAATCAACTATAATTCAATAATTAATTAATTAAAAAATCAAACAACCCAATTAGAAAATGGGCATAAGACATGAAGAGGCATTTCACTGAAAAGGATATACAAATGGCAAATAAACACATGAAAATATGTGTGTCATTAGCCAATAATTAGAAAAATGTAAATAAAATCATAATAAGGTATCACTACACATTAACAGAAAGGCTAAAATAAAAAGTAGTGACAACACCAAATGCTGCCCAGGAATGTGCAGAAACTAGATCACGCATACATTGCGGGTAGAAATATAAAATGGTACAGTGAACTGGAAAATAGCTTGACAGTTTCTCAAAAAAACTAAACAAGCAACCACCAGATGACTCAGCAACTGCACTTCCAGGCATTTATCCCAGAAAAATGAAGACTTACGCTCACACAAAACCCTGTACATGAATGTTTGTAGCAGCTTTATTTGTAATCGCTAAAAACTGGAAAGAACCCAGATGTTCTTCAACAGGTGACTGGTTAAACAAATTAGTACATTCAGACCAAGAAACAGTACTCAGCAATAAAAAGGAGTGAACCGTTCACACATGCGATAAGCTGGATGTATCTCCAGAGAATTATGCTGTGTGAAAAAGTCAATCCCAAAAGATTACACACTGCATGATGCCACTTCCAGAACACTCCTGAAACAGATGAACAGATGAGCGGCTGCCAGGGCCTAGGGAGGGGTGGGAGCAAGGAGGAAGAGTATGTGCCTTTAAAGGGTGCAGGAGAGATCTTTGTGCTGATAGGAGTGATCTGTATCGGTAGCCAAGGCAACATCTAAATCTTGGTTATCTTACGACCGTTTTGCAATGTCCCCACTGCGGGCAACAGGGGAAAGGGTCTGTGAGATCTCTATTTTTTCTTAAACCTATGAATCTATCATGATCTCAAAATAAAAAGTTCTATAAAAAAATAAAAGAATAGGTGGTATTATCAGACAGCGACTCTGTAAGTTGACTCTGCACATCCCACACTGAAAGGACCACTGAAGGGTGTGCTTCAAGGATGACGTGGTACCCAGAGGGAGGGACCGGCAGGTGAGATGCGACGCTCTGTGTCCTGTTATTTTCCGTCTGGAGATACATGTGGTTGGTTGACACAAACACGACCAAGCACCACAACCGGCAATGACTTATTCCCTGTAGGTGACAAGGATCCAACTTACGAGGAGTTTCTGTTAAACTCCTCCTGTTGACGAGGGGATCTGGATTTCACAGGCTTCCTCGGAGCTGAGTGGCATCATCTACAAAACCTGGCACTGTCTCCTCGGGGCGTGAGGTTGGCTGGTTTTTCACAGCAGTGAGGCTTTCACTCACGAGGCCCATATCCATGGGTTTGGTAGAAAGTGCGCTCGCTGGCTTGACTGATTTCTTTTGTTTTTATGATCTGTGGTTTTGGGGTTTTTTTTCCCCCTCTTTCCTTGCTGGAAGTTGGATGACATACACATTGCATATCATGTATGTTTTATATGACAAGTGTACAGTGCTTAACAGCTACAAAAAAGGCATACCAGGAGCAGGTAACTAGGCATGTTACAGAGTAATTTATGGAGGGATGTGTAGGGCACATTGTTAGGTTGTATAAGATAACTAATTGTGAGCTAAATAATTATGTCTACTTCAATTGGATTTGATGTTATTTTATTACAGTGGATGTCACTTTGCTCAAAATCACAAAGAAATTTTTTGCATCCAACTTATGATCACTATGAGGGTTTCCTCAGAATGAGCTAAGCTTGAGGGTGGGGGAAAGATCATATCCCAAAATAGAAAACCTAAAAGGGATATACGCTGCTAATATATTTTTAATTTTGCATGAGAAATGTTAAATGAGATAACAGGAAAGGTATTGAATAATCAGAAACCAGTCTTGGGCAAAAGTCAGTCATTGAGGAACACGGACAAAACTGGATCAGGAAAAAATGGCCTCCACTGAAGCAGCTAACACAAAGTCAAAGGATTAGCTCCATGGGGGAAACCTCATTTGGAACCTACTGACTTGTTTTTACACTCATTTCAAGCAACCTCCAACTTCCCGGACCGCAGCAGATCGGTAGCACATGCCACAGTGTGACTGCGGCTACAGGCACAGTAACGGGTGACGGGGAACCGGGCACCAGGCCAGAAAGCGGCACTAAGAGCGCCGCACGTCTGCTCCAGCACTGACCTGCAGCCTTCAAGAAAAGTAAGTCACGCTGGGTAGACCAGATGACCTCCGCCTTCCTCGTTTCGCCAAGCACTGGTTCTGCTTTTAAGGTTTCCAGAGGTCAGAAAGGAAGCAAAGGTGGATGACGGCCTTGACTGCAGGATTCATTCCATGTATTCCACGTCCTGGCAGAAACGGCGCTGGGACAGTGGGTCATCTGAGAAGGGGTCCTGGGTTTCCGGCTTAGGGGCCAGCTGGTCAGTGACACCGACAACTGAGGTAAGAAAGCCTGAAGGTTCTGAGGACGTGTCCACGTGGGTGCAGATCCAGAGATCGCACTTCAAATGCCCATGACCGTGGAGATCTGGGGAGGTGGTTCCTCTAAGTGCTGACTGTGAAGGGAAGCTCGGTAAGGTCAACCCCCAGCACCCCGCGGTGAACCAGGTCACTGGAGCTGGGGGCGAGGGTGGGCTGCTGAAGGACAGGGGACGTGAGAGGCTGCAGATAAAAAGCCCTGGCAGCTCTGGCCAGAAGCCTGGCTGGGATGGAAAGGAGGGCCAGGTCAGTGAGCAGAGAGTGCAGCGTGGATGTCAGCAGGTGGGAAGTGACCAGTAGAAAAGGGATGACTGGTGACACACGTCCCTAAGACTTGAGAGACGAGGTGTGAGGCAGGAGGCAGGGCTCAGTCTCCGCGGCGACAGAGACCTCCGTTCTTGAGACAGCAGGACCAGGGCTAAGGTGAGGTGTGGAGGTGAAGACAGGCTGGAGAAGGGGCGGGAGGGCAGGCAGTCTCCGTAGCACGGCACCTTTCCCTTCCTGTCACCTAGTGGAGGTGAGCTCAGGGCTTGAGATCAATGAAGGGCTAATCCAGCAGATGCAGAGGAAAAGCGAGGCGGCCAGGAGAGAGGGAAGGGCGGCCAGGCACCCCGCGCACCCGGCCGGATGCACAGGCCATCCGTCTACAGAGATCTCGGTCGGAGAAGAGCTTTGTCCGCAGGGCTGCGGGCAGGGCGGATGGTGGGGAGCCAGGGCCGGGGTCACAGGGCGAGCGCAGCTGAGGAAGGAAGAGGCGAAGGAAAGGCCGTGCGCGGCACAGCTGGAGAAGGAGCCCCTCATCGCCCGAACAGAAAGGGCTGGAGGGGCCGGGCGCCCGGAGCTCCCGAGGGGACGAGCGGGGGAGGGTGATCGGGACGGAGCATGCGGCCACGTCCAGAGAGCAGCCGGGACGGGAGGGCCTCACAGTGGGGGCAGAAGAGGAGGAGGAGAAGGGGACAGGCAACGACATCGAGGCACTGAGAATCCAAGCGGGGACCCTGCCATCGCCCAGGGTGGGCAAGGAGCTGTAGGAGAAAGTGGGACCCCAGCCCAGGGGACCCTGGGGGGTAAGGAACAGCCCCAAGGACACCAGGGAACAGCAACAGGGAGGACACAGTACCACGCAGAACATCGGGTGACATGTAGTACTTCCAAAAAAAGAAGTTCTGGTTTACTGGGCAGGGGGAATCAAGCAGTAAAACCCTTGGTGGAGCGCTGGCTTAGGCGAGGTGGCCGGTCTGGGTGGCAGGAGAGCGGTGACCTACGGATGGCGGCGGGACAGACAGCGAGCAGCCTGGCTGCTGGCAGCAGCGCTGGGGCTTCGCCTGAGCCTGAGTTGAATGACGGCAGAGAGGAGCTGTGACATCGTGGGTTTAACATTCCCGGCACAGGCCCCAAGGGCTGCTCAAGGTCACGGACAGGCTCTGAGATGGTGCGGACACGCTCGTGTGGGTCAGACCCACTGGGGGCCTGAGGTTCCTTAGCAGGTGAGTGAGCCTGGCCAGCGAGCCAGCATCAAAACCGCAAGTTCTTAGGTGATACCTACTTGATGTAATAACATGAAAAAAAGAAAAGAAGAGGAATTCTTCTCCTAAAGTAGAAACTGCCCAGAAAAGGAAGTTGGCGGCCAGTGAAGCAGACAGAAATGAAGAGAACTAATAAAAAAACAATTATCCTTAACCAGGAAACAAGTTTGGATACTTTAAAGAGTAGAATGTTAAATCTGATTGAGGTATACGAGAGAATAAAATTATAGGAAGAACTAAGGGCAAGTTGTTTGCCAAAATGTTTCGGAGAACACTCCAACTAGGGTAATAAAAAGAGAAAAGTTGAACAGTTATTTTTGTATTTGAGGATTCATACAGAAAATGTGTCTTTCTGAACTACAACTTTGGAGCAAGCCTCGAGTACCATGATAGTATCTGCAATTTTAGAGATTACACAGAAATGAAAGCACCCCATGTGAATGGGTAAGGTTTCCGGCATTAGCTGAGAAGGTACAGGCTTCAACGCCCACCTCCCAATTGTGTCCTGAGTTAGAGAGAGATTCCGACTCGTATCAAACATCCAGTATTTGCCTAGCACATGCACTAGACAATGAGATCCAGGGGGTCATCACTGATCAGAGCCTATATGGAGGAGAAAGATTTCTGTTCGGGAAAGGAAAGGAGAGTAAGGACTTGATTACCCTTGAGAATGAGCTCAAATGCCAGCCCCACCACCCTAGCTCCAGGACCCTGAGCAGATACCTAGCCTCTCAGAGAGTTTCCTCACCCGGAAGTGTGTCCCAGTGTTTACCTTACCCTGTCCTGGTGAGGATTAGACACTGGATACAAAGCACCTTGTGCAGATTATTCTAACTTCACCCTTCATCTAGAGATTAGGGTTATAATTCAGGCTGACACACCAATGGTTTCTCAATAAGGAAAGATTTCCTGGTACAATGGAAACAGAGTAATAGGTCAATACCAGAAGAATCTCATTCAAGGATATTGACCTGAAAGCATCTTTAGTCACATAACAGCTAGAAATAATAGTCACGTAACAGCTAGAAATAACACTGTTCTTGGGAAATGTAACTAGGGAAAATTAACTTTGTTACTAAATGATACACACCAGAAGAAATGCAGAGAAGGTCACTTTTAACTCATAATGCTTTTGTAGTTGTGAACATTTATTGAACTTATTTATGTAATAACAGAACACACTTTAATATCAATTTTACCAACAAAGTTTTATCAATGTCTAGACTATGAAGGTCCCTACGAATTTTAATATTAAAAAGACAATCCAAAGTAAGCACTTCATTCTTATAAAGGTATGTGACAGGTATAGTATCCTAGTTTATGCACCAATTTATGACAAAATTACTCAAGGTGCTAATTTATGAAAAGTGGGGAAATAGCAATGGCCACCAAATAATTGACTTCCATTCCCCGCCCCCCCCGCCCAAAGAATTAGTGCAGTCAAAGTGGTTCTGAAGGTAAATGTTAGTCTTCAAAACGCCAAATATTTTTATCAGCTTCACAAAGACAATGAGAACTAAGGTCAAAGGCAAGTATATTGTGTCTGCAAAATAACACGAGAAATCTCGCTCTTCCTAAGGAGATCAGGGATGCCCATCTGTGCTTGCCCACGGTGGAGGTCCGCGCTCTTTCCACAACTCTGCTGCGTCCTTCCCATTGGAGAAGGGACATCTAAGTCTGCCCCCTACTTCAGGGAGATCACTAACCGGAAGAAACAAGTTCAAACTGAACCGCGGCTGACATTTCTTGGAGACCAGGAGGCACTGCTGCGGTAGATGTTGTCCGCCTAACAGCCTTCCCCCAAGGAGCCACAGTAACCTCGGGAAACAGGACCCCAGAACTCCAGGACAGGCGCTGTTTTTATAAACCGATTCCCAGGCCCCTCCTCCCTTCCTGAGACTGGATTAGAAACACAGGTTTCAGCTAAAGAGAGCAAGGCATTACCCTGCCTGTAACTGGTCCAGGGCAGGCACTTGACCTAACTTGGCCCAATCAGATGGGGATGATGGACTTTATTTCATAAACATGGGAAAGCACTCCTCTCTTCCATGGATGTAAACAAGGAAGGGTACCCAGATTACAAAGAGTAGCCGTTTTATGACTCAGGGGATGAGGATAATACAGCCGGAAGAGAGAGATGTTAAAAATTTAGGTCCTTGCTGACATGGCTGAGCTTCTGAATCAACCAGCCCTGAAACCTCATCTATAGCTATTTTCAAAAGTACATGTTCAAACTCAACAAGAAGAGGGCACTAGAATGAATTCCGACAGACCAATACTTGAATAAAGTACTCTAAAATGAAAAAAAAAATACATTTTCATATTACCTATGCCACTTGCAGTTGGAAACCTTCCACCTGAGAAAATGACCAAAAGAGCTAACAATCTATTATCTATTGAACAGAAATTTTCTTTTAAGCATAATTTCTAAAAAATTTTATTTTTGATCACGTAGAGTCAATTTATAATCAGAAGGTGGTTAAGCAAACATGGATTTAGAACCAGGTGAGTGCATTCCTCGAATGTATTTAATAACTAGCAACTGCCGGGCATTTGAATGTTTGGTGAACACAGATTCCGGTCACCTGGTGTCTGTCCCCAGGGTGGGCAGAAGTCTGCCCGGGTGCCCCAGGCCCCAGGGCAGGGTGCCACCCTCCCTGAAGTGCCTGATGGACACACTAAGGCCTGCCTCTGGGCTCTCGTACCTGCAGGCCGGCCAGCTGCCATACGACCATCATGTTCTCTCTGCAGGTGCGATTACGTTCAGCTGGGCAGCGGTCAAGGGCTGCTGCCCCAGAAGCAAAGCAATGGTGCCTCTGCAGCCCTCAGCTCCAACCGCTGGGAGCTGGTTTCAGATGTGACTTCCCAAGGGAAGTCCATTCTCAGAACGGATGCCTGTGTGACCTCTTTGGAGAGGTTTCAATTAGAATTGCATTTATATTACATACAGTGTAAAAAACTGGTAGACTTCTACCATAAAGAAAAGAATTAAACGGCATCTTCCAGTCAGCTTTTCTATTCATCCTGGTGTTTTGTTTCACATCCTGTAACTAAGAGGAAAATATACCACCTCCCCAGTGGAATCAAAGTGAAGGCTCATTCAGCGTTCCCTGACGGCTGTCCAGGGGCTGGTCACAGCATGGGGGACAGAAAGTCATGCAAGCAGTGCCCTGCTTTCAAAGAGCTTACGGTCTAGTCTTGAAAGAGATGTGCTTTGCCACCATCAAGAGTTGACTGAATTGCAAAACAGATCTGCCAGTCCCCACAGGCAGCAAAGCTGGGTGTTTATCTTATGAGGACTCCTATCATAACCCGTGTAAGCAAGTGAACCAGAGAAACTTCTGTAACGAAGCGAGCACGTGGCACGTAACAATATTTTAAATCACAACAAAGGAGGGAAAGATGCTGTGTTTTTAAGTCCACAGTCTCTTCTGGAAGATTAAAAATTCACATTTGAAAAATGATAAACCTCCCTCTAAAACACATCGTCTCATTCATAAAGTATCAGCACTTTATGAATGGTGTCCCTCCCCCCCATTTCTAAATATTAGCTGCTTTTTAAGACTTCTTAACTGCCCAAAACACAGCATATAAGAGAAATAGAAAGAATTAGAAGGCCAAGGTCACTAAGTGTTGTCATATAAGCAGTTACTGTTCTGAGTAGTGTAGGGTTGCATCTAGCTGTGGCAGAGCAATCAAGCATGATTCCCCCAGGTATCACATCCGTCATCATCAGGGATTTATTTATTGGCCAAATCTCTCTCAATGTAAACTTATTTTTGTTGAGAAAGCTTAGTGGGGATTACAAAGGAAGACAATTTGTAGACAGTGTTGGTTTGACTTATGTGTTGTGCTGAAGCACCCTATCCTTTACATCTGCCTTGCTTGATCCGCCTTTAAACAATAGTATCCTGCACATCATTTTAGCTTTTGATTCATATTCACAGCTACAGAGAAGCAAAAGTCTTCTTTAAACACATGGAACTCAGTCCATTACCAAGATGAGACTGGCAGAGAAAGCTGCGACGTCCAAAGACAAGTGTTACAGGACACAGAGGAATCAAAGGTTTTCCCTCAAACTATTTCCACTGGCGAGTATTCTAATGGATTTGTTAGAAATGGGAAAAAGAAAATCTATTACATCAGTCTGAGCAATCTCTAACGGATGGTTGAGGAGAAAAAAAAAATCAAAGAAACTTCAGCTTTCTTCTCATTCCAAAACAATATTCAGAGCAAAGATCATCTCTTAGGCAAACGGGTACCTGGGGAATAGCAACGGGTAATTAGTTGGGTTTGGGACACGGGGCAGGCTACCTCTAGGCCATCCACACGCAACAGGTAGGTAGGGAGTTGATAACAAGATATGTAGCTTGAGGGACTGATGTGGCTAGAAATATTTAGGAGACTTCAGAGAAAGGCAAATGACAGGCAAGGATTGGAATGCTTTATAGCTCAAATGACCATGAAAAAGTCTCATAAACTTCTGATTTTCCAAAGAACAATGTTTTCAAAGTTCTAGGGCCTGGAGGCATTGTAGAGAATAGTGTCCTGATATGCAGTTGTGGTCCTTGGACCAGCAGTGCGTGCACAGCCTGGGAGCTGGGCAGGTGCAGAAGTGAATATGCAAAACCAGAATCTGCATCTTAACACACCAGGGGGCTCGGGGCACATGCAGTTGAGAACCACGGTTGTAGTGTTCCCCAAACGTTGGTTCTTGTTCACCAATTTTCAATGGTGAGAAAAAGAAAACTACAAACATTTAAAATGATAAACGTATTCAATTTAGAGAAATGTCCTTTATTCTGATGTTATATGCTTCCTTTGTTGACATTTTTTACACGCCCTGTCTAGCAAAATACAGTTATGGCAATTTAGGTGATTTCCCTAACAGCAAGTTTTTTCCTATTTCATTGGAACTAGATGACTCTGAAGACGTTATTTCCTTTGCCTAGAATGTTCTCCTCACTCCACTTTGCTTTATCAAGCTTGAATTTCTCCCTGAATCATATTTTGACTACCAACGCCTATGTATTAGTTTCCTGTGGCTGCTATAACAAAATGCCACAAACTGGATGGCTTATTTGGTAGTCTCGTAGTTCTAGGTTAGAAGTCCAAAGTCAAGGTGCTGGCAGGGCCAGGCTCTCTCTGAGGATGCCAGGGAAGGACCCCTCCTTGCCTCTTCCTAGCTTCTGGTGGCTGCTGGCCATCCTTGGTGGTCCTGGGCTTGTAGTCACATCACTTCGACTTCAGCCTGTCTTTACATCACATTTTCCCTCCACGTGTCTATGTCAAATTCCTCTCAACTTATAAGGATGCCAGTCATTGAATGAGAGATCACCCTAATCCAACATGACCTCATCTGAACCTGACTACATCAGTAAAGACCCTATTTCCAAATAAGGTCACATCCACAGGTTGCCTGGGCTTAGGACCTGAACATACCTTTTAGGGGACACAATTCAACCCACAGCAGCCTATAGTGATAACATTTTAAAAAGAACATGTCCTGATAATTCTCAAAGTTATATGTCAAATGCTGTAATACTTTCAAAATAGAGGACAAAATAAAAATACTGAGTATACTGTATCAATAATAAAACTAGTATATGACCAACAATTTGTGTTCTGGCTTCATAAATTGTTGTCACTGTAGAATGCATAAAGTCCAGTGTGTATAGAGATTTGGCTTAGACTTTTCCTCACTCTCAAACTGCCTCAGCCCTTACATTTTTTTTTTAAATTTCTAGCATCTTCTACACCAGGGGTCCCCAACCCCAGGGCTGCAGACCTTTACTGTCCAAGGTCTGTTGGGAACTGGGCCGCACAGCAGGAAGTGAGCGGCGGCAAGCAAACAAAGCTTCATCCGCGGCTCCCCATCGCTCCCCATCGCTGGCATTACCGCCTGAACCATCCCCACCCCCTCGTCCATGGAAAAATCGTCTTCCACAAAACCGGTCCCTGGTGCCAAAAAGGTTGGGGACCGCTGTTCTACACCACTTACGCTTCTCAGCTCCTTTCTGAACATCACTGCTTGATACTACCTATTTGATTCATTAGTTTTGTCTCACAAATCTTGGTATCAGAAATTAAAGCCAATTTGTGATCAGCCAATCTGGAGCTCCTTGGGAAGCCCCAAGCCATACTAAGTGGCCAGAGCGTTAAGAATGCTGTGGATCGGGCTTCCCTGGTGGCGCAGTGGTTGAGAATCTACCTGCTAATGCAGGGGACACGGGTTCGAGCCCTGGTCTGGGAAGATCCCACGTGCTGCGGAGCAACCAGGCCCGTGAGCCACAACTACTGAGCCTGTGTGTCTGGAGCCTGTGCTCCGCAACAAGAGAGGCCACGATAATGAGAGGCCCGCGCACCGCGATGAAGAGTGGCCCCCGCTCGCCGCAACTAGAGAAAGCCCTCGCACAGAAACGAAGACCCGAAGCAGCCATAAATAAATAAATAAATAAGTAAAAATTTAAAAAAAAAAAAAAAAAGAATGCTGTGGATCTAACAATGTCTGGGAAACACTGTTTCGGTTTAGGGATATTCAGAGGGAGGATTTCAACCAGAAACCTATGTGTTAGAGATTTCAATGTTGTATTACAAGATTAAGTAAAGTATTACATAACATATGTTATTCATGCGGTTGGTGCTTTCAGAGCAGCAAAATACTGAACACTATTCAGTCACTGGCAAGTGAAATACTGCTTTAATAAGCTAAAAGGCAGGTAGACAGAGCTCATTAACAGTATACTGGTAAGCAGTGGTTCTTTATTTTTCATCATATACCTGTCAAGCTACAGAGACTCCTTTTCCAGAAGAGAGAAAATGAGCACAGAGCACAAAGGAGTTTAAAGATTAGGCAAACATTCCTTTACCAGCTACCTAACAGGCGAACGTCCAGAAGCAGGGAACCAATGCTGTGCCAATCTACCAATGGTAAGTGAAGCTGACAGCTTAGGACTTGGTTTTGGGTGACTTATTTTGCGTTGGCACTTTCAACTGCCACACTTGCTCTTCCTAAAACTAATTTTCTATGCGTTTCTTCTATTAGAGGGAAGGATTAAATTCAGTTAGTTTAAAGTAAAAAACATATTTGGAAGGTACCATGAAATAAGAACACTAAAGGTCAAAGCCTGATGAACAGAATCTGATCAGTTAACCTGGGATGCTTGATGAGCTCTGTCTGAAGTGGAGATGCCAGATTTTACCAAGGTTATTGTTTCATATGAGACAACTGAATAATAAAATCCCTATCTTCCCATATTCCTCCTAACTCATAACCCCACTTGGTTTCTTACTTGGACTTTCCACCCCTCCCATGTGCTCCTTCTCCGGGTCAGAGGAAAAAACAAAGTGTGGGGAAAGGAGCACTTGAAAATAAAGAAAAAGCAAAAGCATAGCCAAAACTTGCTGGAGGAATGGCTTTTCTTTAGGAAATCTGACTGTGGTTCTCTACAGACAGAGGCAGACCACGTGGATGTGACAGGTGCTGTAGCATCAGAAGCTCCCACGACACTGATCCTTACAAGCCAGGGACGTCCTGTCGGACTTCCTACGCCTTCTAGGAACAGCCATCCTGCTCCCAGTGTTACCAAGAACAGGGCAGGTTCCAGTCACAGGAGTGGCTGAAGGTGGAGCAAATGCCCAGGGGCCAAGGGGCCTCAACCACACTCCTCTTATAGGGACCCTGGATCCCTCAGGGCCTGGGTATTTGCACACTGGTTAATGCCTCCCTGGCCTGGGTCTGGGTCAGGTTTCTTTCTAACATACCTTCAGAGACCACATTCCTTCAGAACGCCTGCCTGAAGTTTTTAACGTTCATTAGTATCATACCTGGATTAACACTGTATCCCCCACCCGGACTGTAAACTCCCTGAGAGCAGAGCAGTGCCGGTGGGTACCTTGTAGTGTTGGAAACCACGCCGGCCCATAAAGCCGGCCCACGCCTATCTGTTGATGGGAAAGGGGGCAGCATGCCAGGACACACGGAGGAGACATGACTGATTTGCCTAGAAGTAATGGTTCTGAACTTGAGCCCCTCCCTGGGACTGTAAAATCCAAATCAGACTTAATCTGAGAATGCACACATCTGAGAGTGATTCCAGACTCGTGAACACCTCATGAACCTTGATACAAAGCAGAAGTGTACTATGTTGTTTATTTTTACCACGCAGGACAAAAACACACAGTTTATGAATTGGGAAGGCTTTCGTTTATTAAAAAAAAAAATCTCTGTTGGGTGCCTTCAGGTGTGGGTGCTACATAGGAAGCAAAGATCAAGCCGACTGGGCTGTGCTTCGGAGGTATTTATGGTCTTAAAAAGACACATTTATAAATAGCCATCACGCAGCCTGAAAAGTCTCTGGAAGAAGAAATGGATGAACTTGCCTATCGATAAGTCCCTGTAATTTCAGTGCAAAGGAAGGACTTCCAATCTAGGAAAGCTCAAAGTGCAATAGCCGAGAAGCACACTCAACTGCAGGCGTCGCCTCAAGTCCTTCACATCCCTTGCTAGGGACAATATCGCAGATGAACCGAGTCTCCAACTGGCTTCCCAAACCCTGACTACTGATATCAGACTAAGAAAGGGAAACCCTACCGGCGTGAACGCGGAGAACCAGCAAGAGGACCCTCGGCGAAGCAGATCACGTAGACTGGCTACCCTCGGCCGGCCGGCGCCCCGGCACTCGGATCGGCGCCCCGCCGCCCGCGCCCACACCACCCCGGCCCGCAAGCCCTGGCCCCCGGCACCCCGGCCCGCCCCGCCCGCGCCCCGGCCCGCGCCCCCGCCCCGTACCGTAGGTCTCGGACATGGCCGTCTGCGACATCTTGGGAGCGGCTCCGCCTCTCGCGGGGCACCGTCTGCAGCTCCGCCGGGCCGGCGGCAGGGAAGCCGGGTCGTCGGCCGCGCCTCGGAAGGGAACGCCAGGGGCAGAGGACCGAAGGAGGGAGGGGCCCGCGGTCCCCACGGCAACTGCCCGCCACCCCGCGGCTGCGGCCCCGCCAGACTGTCCGCTCCGCGCAGGCGCACGGCCCCGCCCCCCCACCGGTCGGGAAGCGGAGGAGGGGGCAGGGGAGGAGGGAAGGGGGCGCGAGGCCCGGCCCCCGCCGTGGTCGCGCGTGCGCGCGGGGAGGCCGGGGCGGGGATGGCGGATGGGCACCGAGGAGCCGGGTCGGTGCGCGGGAAGGGCGGGGCCCGGGGGGGGGGGGCGGCGAGGGGCGGGCGGTCCGCAGGCCTGGGGGTGACGGGGTGGGCACAGGGGCTGGGACCGCGGGGTTATTTCTCGCGCAGAGGAGGCAAAGTTTCCGCACTGGCGAGGAAGGCAGCCCTTTGCCAGGTTGGCCGCCTCGGTAAAGGCTTGGTCGTCGTCATCTGGGGCGCTCGGCCGGGGAAGGACTTCCTCCGCGCTGGAGGAATGATCAACCCGGGGACGGGGTGAATGTGTAACTAGGAGGCCGTGCGTGGCCCCAGGTGTCCAGCTGGAGGCCAGCCCTGCGGGCGGGGAGGCAGGCTGACCTGCCGGGGCCGTCGCCGCTGGGGCCGAGCTGGCGTCTGGGGGAAACTGACAGAAGCTTAAGACGTACCGGTTCCAAAAAGTCCCCGGAAAACTGTAGACGTTGGCCTCTCTGCACCTCACTTTGGGGAATGTGGCCTTTGGGCAGGAAGCATCTCTGGGCTCTCAGCCGCAGACGCATTTCTACGGGTAGGAGTCGTTGGTTGACTATTTTGATTTAAGGAACACAAATGAATTCAGAATCCCCTTCTGTTGGAAATGCAGCGATAAACATTTACTGGGAAGAGATTCTTGGTTGGGATTTTGCTCCTTCGGAGCGTGATCAGGGCCACGTGGTATCTCATAAGACCCAACCTTGTTCAAAAGACACAGTAGAATACTAAAAATATGCCCTGGCTAAGCTCCCAAGTGACTTGGATGGTGGGGAAGATGCCAGGAAATGCATTTTATTCAAGCCCATTTGACTCTGTCCTCCAAATTGGCATCAGACCTTCCCTGAGATCTTCCCCTCCTCTCCAAAGGCTATCTGGCTCGGCATTTTACTCTACTCTTTGATGCTAGCAGAAAATAGATATCCTTGCTTCTAAATCACAGAGGAGGCCCCATGCTGAAATGTGGTGAGAACTGCAATTTCCTGGAATTATTTTGTATATATCCCTTGTTCAGCGGCTGGGACACTTTGTCGTTTTCTCATTTGGCTTTCTGCAGGTTAGGTTTGATTTACACTCCTGAGTATAGCAGACTGACTCTGATTAGAGCTATTTCAGAAGAAAGACAGTGATCCCATTCTTTACATCTAAGTCTTCTTCCTGTCAGGAACTTCTGTGGATAATAAGAAAGGAATCACTGAGTTATTGAAACTGGACCTCATGATTTGTGAAACCTGGACAGGGTGATAGAAACAGAAATTAAGTGACTGTTTCAAAGCTGAGAGCAGTTTTGTTTACTGTGGAAAAAGAATGCTTAGATAGGCCTGTGGAAAAGACTATTTGTTTTGGAAAAACCACCCAGAGAAGCCATTTTTGTTTTAGTTTGCAAATATAAAGCCAAAATACCACAACTTGAAAGGGAAGTACTCAAGAACTGAGGTTGGAAGGAGCCAAACTTCCTTAAATAATAATGTGAAAGATGATTTGCATCTCAGCAACGTAGGGTCTTTGAGAGAAAATACATTTCTCCTAAATATTCTTGGAGACTGCTTTGATTCTGAGGTACTGTTGATTGTGTGGAAGGGAAACTTACTGCAAAATTAATCTGTGTTCTCTCCAGTTATTTTCTCCTTTCTCTTCAGGGGAGCCTTCCAAAATCCTAGGCACATGGGAAATTTGTCTAATGGAAATGAAGGGAGAAGGAGTTCTTCCAAAATAGGTCTTGCCCACTCCTCCTCAGGTCAGTGGGGCCTGGAAGCACCTGGTACTTTCCTGTTTGCTCCCGGGCAGTGTGTCACATTTAACGAGCGATTAGGAGCTTCAGGGGCTGCCAGCCTCACAAGGAGTCCTGTTCCCCAGGACTGGCAGAGGCCCACATGGGTAGGGGCAGTGGTATCTCTGGAGGAACCAGTGGGGACAGATGGGCTCCTAGACACAGGGTCAGACCTAGAACGGCGGCCTGGTCCCCTGGAGGGGAGCCTTAGAAAGGGCTCGGGATGAGAATCCAGCATGACCCTGACATTCTGGGGAGCGATGACACTGGGAACAAAGGGACGTGACATCCTTGGCAGAGCCAGTCTTGGTGGGGGGACACTGGTCACAGTCTCTGTGTCACTGTGATTTTCCTTGATAACTGAAGGAGGTGAAGAACAGGAGCCAACTTGTGTTTGAGTATTTGGGGACTCAGAAATATCTGGGTGATACTGTGAGAAGGCACCAAGTTCTGCACAGGTTGGTGGAGGCTTGAAAAGGTACCTAAGTTAGACACCCAGGCTGCTGACACTTGTGACATGTAACTCATGTCTTCAAGGTGGAAGAGACCTCGGAGGCCACTGGACAGGTTTGCCTTCTAGTGCCAAACAAAACTTCCACTGTAATGGGACCTGTGTGGTGTCAGGGGGTGTTCAGTCAGGATGGGCTAAGTTAGCTGTAGTAACAAAGGTGTCCCAACATACCCATGCAGTTTATCTCTCACTCAGACTGCCTGCTGCACTCATGCTGGCAGAGGCTCAGCTCCACGTGGCATTGGTAGACCCAGGGTGCCCCAAGGGTCAGCTGCACACATGCTGCTATTGTCTCTTGGGCAGGGGGAAGACACAGCACCACCTGCATTAACTTGTGAGGACCGCTTCAGGAACTGATAGAATCACTTTCATTGACATTTTGCAGGACAGAGCAAGTGACGTGGCCACACCTAATGTCAGAGCGCACAATGTCGTTACTGCTGCAGAAGGAGAGAAGGGGTTATGTGGAGAGATGTGACATCCGCCCCCCCCCCCCGCGCCCAGGAGGTCTCGCCTGTGCAAGCAGCTCATCCTGCTTTTTTTTAAAACAACTTTGTTGAAGTATAACTGACATTTAAAGCACACGCTTTGATAATTTTCTGGTATCTGTGTACACCTGTGGTCACTACTCCTGGGATGTCACTGCTTCCAGGCCTTTAAGGTGGACAGAAGCATTTTTTCTTTTTATGATTCTATTTTACCTGCTGTTTGCTTATTAGGAATAACTGCTCGTGAGGTTATTTGAGTGGTTGTTTTAGGGTTTATAATAGGGTCTTCACCTCATCACTGTCTGCCTTCCATTCCTAGCAGCTCACCACCGTTCTCCCCACCCATGGTGCTGTGGATCTTCTGCCCCCATATTTCTCATATGCCCCATATATGCTGTTATTATTTTTGCTTTAAGCAGGCAATTTCCTCTGTTTTTAAAATTGTGGTAAAATACACATAAAACTGACCATCTCAACTGTCTGACTTGAAGAGTACAGTTCAGAGGCATTCAGTCCCTTGGTATCCGTGGGGGATTGGTCCCAGCAGCCCCTGCAGATACCAAAATCCATGGATGCTCAAGTCCCTTAGATAGGATGGTATGGTGCAGTTGGCCCTCTGTTTCCGTAGTTCCACAGCCACAGATTCAACCAACCACAGAGAGAAATTTCAATCCACGGTTGGCTGAATCTGTGGATGCGAAACCCATGAATATGGAGAGTCCACTGTGTATTTATGGGAAAAAATCCATGTATAAGTAGACCCACGCAGTTGAAACCTGCACTGTTCATGGGTCACCTGTGTTCACATCGTACAACCATCACCACCCTCCTTCCACAGAACTCTTTCCATCTTGCGGAAATGTAACTCTGCACCCTCCACCCCCATTCCCCTCACCCCCTGCCCCCTACAACCACCATTCCATTTCTCGGTCTATAAGTTTGACTGCTCTGGGGACCTCATGTGGATGCAATCACACGGTTGTCCTTGGTGACTGGCTAATTTCAGGGAGCATCAAGTCCTTCAGATTCAGCCGTGTTGTAGCACGTGTCAGAATCTCCTTCCTGTATATTCCACTGTAGGTTTTTACCACATTTTCCAGCAAATTCCCTTTTCAATAGGTTTAAACAATAAGACCCAACATCTCATATTGAGCCCATAGGTAGCATATCTAGGACTCCTCAGCCCTCGGTGTGAATGCACATCTCCACTTGCCGTCATTTCCCTTTTGCCTGAAGGACTTCCCTCAGCGGATCTTGAAGCACAGGTCTGTGGGTGATGAATTCTTTCAGCTTTTGTATATCTAAAAAAATCTTTTTTTATCTCTGTTTTTGAATGATATTTTTGCTAAGTTTCGATTTCTAAATTAATGTGTGTTTTTTCCCCCTAATAAAATGTTTTCTGGCTTAATGTTGTTTTTGATCAGAAGTCTGCTGTCATTATTATCTTTATGCCTTTGTATGCACGGTGTCTTTTTATCACTGCCTGCTCTTAACATTTTATCTTTATCTCTGATTTAAGCAGTTTGATTATGACGTGCTATGATGTGCCTTGGTGTGGTTTTTTTTCATGGTTTTGTCCTCCAGTTTCATTACATTTCTTTGTTTTGTTTTTATGTGTGTGTGTGTGTGTGTGTGTGTGTGTGTGTGAGTTTATAATTTTTATCAGATTTGGAATTTTTTCAGCCATTATTTCTTCAGACAATCTTTCTGCCCCTCCCCTCTCTTCTGCCTTGGTAACTGCAGCACACATGTATCAGGCACTTGAATTTGTCCACAGTTAACGGCTACTCTGTTTCATTTCTGGCCAGTCTTTCTTTCAGTGTTTCATTTTGGATAATTTCTATTGCCCCGCCTTTAAAGTCACTAATCTTTCCTGCAGTATTTCATCCGTTGTTAACCTTATCCAGTGTATTTTCCATTTCACATATTGTAGTTTCATCTCTAGAAGTTCACCTTGGGTGTGTGTGTACCATGTTCAGTGCTTGGTCTCACCTCTGGCATCTTGAACCTATGGAATATATTCTAATAATGGTATTCATGTCATTTTCTACTAATTTTATCATCTGAGTCATTTCTGAAGCAGTTTCTATTGATTGGCCTTTCTCTTTGTCTTGAGTAATGTTTTCCATGCCAGGTAATTTTTGATTGGCTGCCAGACATTGAGAAGTTTACTTTGTTTATATATGTAAGTATTGTTGCACTTTGTTCTGGGATACAGTTAAGCTATTTGGAAAGAGTTTGATGCTTTCAGGTCCTGTTTTTAAGCTTTTGTGGGGGCCCCAGAGCAGCATTTTGCCCCATTACTGAGGCCAACCCCTCCTGACGACTCCGCCCAGTGTCCTTGAACTTGAGGACCCACTGTGGTTCTGGACTTAGGCGCTTTCCTGGGCCCTGGCTGGGTGCTGGGGATTCTCCCCTCCACTCTCCGCAGGTGACCCTTCCCCGGCCCCAGGTAGCTTCCTCGCAGGCCTGTGCGGGTCCATAGATGAGGGCGTGAAGGGACCCCTGGAGGCTCTGACCCCCTCGCTGCACAGTTCTGCCCCCTCCTCACTGGGCCCCGAGGACTCCCACTCTGTCTGCCCAGCTCAGGGGTGCTGCTTTCTCCTCAGGCTGTGATCTCTTATCCTCACTCACTTCCTCATTATTGATCTCACCCAGTCGCAGGGCTTTAAATATCTGGTAAAGTTGAGGCTGCCAGATCTCCTTCTTGCCTGGGCTTCTGTATACAATCGCTTACTTGATATCTCTTACTTGAACGCCTCTTAGGTTTCTTAATACTCACAAAATAAAACCCAAACATCCAAAGTTCCCAGCAAACCTGTGCCCTCCGCGGGCTCTCCTATCTCAGCAAATGGCAGTTTGCTCAGGACAAAACCTTGGAGTCGTCAGCTTTGCTCTGTCACTCGTGCCCGTGTTTGGCCCTCAGCAAGTCCCCCTGGCTCCACCTTCAGAATCACCTTTGCCCACTGTGCTGCCGCCTCACCCACGTGCCCCTAACTGGCCTCCCTGCATCTATCCTGGCCACCCTGCTGTCTGCTCTCCCACAGCTGCTGGAGCGAACCTATTAAAATGTAGATAAAAACAAAAAGAACAATCCTTTGAAGCAGCCAGGGATGGGGGTGGTGGGTGGCCATACTCTGCTCAGAACCCTTCCTCTCATCACTTCCCAGGGCTCTATCTCGCCTCTGATGCTCTCCTCCCCCCGACCCCCCCACTAGTCTCATGGCTCTGATCACATAGGCCCTCTTGTTGCGTCTTGAACACACCAAGCAGGCTCTGGCCTCAGGGACTTTGCACGTGTTCTTTCCTCTGCCTGGAATGCTCTTGCCCAGACATCTATGTGGCTTGTACCCCCAGAGCCTTCATGTTTTCTGCTTATACATCACCTCATCCGTGAGGCCCTCCCTTTCAGACATAAAATAGTGATCCCTCTCCTCCCCAGCCCTTCACACACTTCCTCCTTTGGTCCCCTCAGCATCTACCCCGTACATCATGTATTAGTATATCATCTGCTCCCCTCTAGGCTGTAAGCTCTGTAAGGAAAGGGGATGTATCTATCTGTCTTATTCCCTGCTCTGACCTCATGCCTAAAATAGTACTGGGCACATAGAAAACCCTCAATAATTAAGTAGCTGTTGAATGAGGAATGAATGAAATAAAACTCAGCAGCTCTTTATTAATTTGGATTTCATTTAATATAATAAACTTAATTTTAAACTTGTTGATTTATGGGAAATTTAAAAGTCAGTAGCTTCATATGCCACCATGTAATTGTGGAAAGGCTGTAATAAAACCATTTAAAAGTATCTAATACTATTTACTGAGGACTTAATTAAACACTAGGTATAGTGCTAAGTGCTTTACATGTATTATAAACCCTAGTCCTCACAACAAACTCATAAGGTAGGTATTATCTCATTTTGTAGATTAGGAAACAAAGGTCTAGATGGATTACATATTTTGCCCCAGTTCTCACTGCTAGTATGTATCAATGTTGGGATTTTTCTCTAAAGCCAAACTAAACTAGGCATGTCTCCTTTTTATCTATAATATGTAAGAGAAAAAAAAATGCAGTATAAAAACATCCAAAACACAGGGGTGTGACTTGAAAAGGCATTAAATTGTTTAAAGTAGGGGAACCTAAGAAAACCGATGGCCTGTCTGGGTGCTTTCTGTCCCTTCCCTCGACCCTCACAACACCTGCCCAGGTAACTCCCCTCGCCCTCCTTTACAGCTGAGGATGCACCAAACCCGGGTTCTCTCGGGCATCACGATGCTGAATGTACAGAGATGTGAGTGGCAGCACTTCCGGTTGTGAGATAGAAAACAACACTGCAATTAACGTCCTGTTCTCCATGACCAAGCTCAAGGCTTTGGACCTCCTCTAAAAGCACATGTACTTGTTTACGTGACGGGAACATACCGCAAATGCTCAATGTGAGTACACAGTGTATAGTGTTCAGTCGAGGCTGGAGCTATGGGTACACTTCAGTGATGTGGTCATTCCCCCCCTTCATATTTTAATTTGAAACTTACCAGTGAACCGTCCATTAGTTCTAATAGGAACGCTTCTCTGCTTATTTCTGCATTTAACAGCATTTGTATTCAGGGATTACTCACGAGTTCTTTGAATTTTTGTTCTTTATTCAGAAGAAGAAGATTGGGGCTTCCCTGGTGGCGCAGTGGTTAAGAATCCACCTGCCAATCCAGGAGACACGGGTTAGAGCCCTGGTCCGGGAAGATCCCACATGCCGCGGAGCAACTAAGCCCATGAGCCACAACTACTGAACCTGTGCTCTACAGCCCGTGCTCTGCAACAAGAGAAGCCACCGCACTAAGCCCGTGCACTGCAACGAAGAGTAACCCCTGCTCGCCGCAACTAGAGAAAGCCCGTGCATAGCAATGAAGACCCAATGCAGCCAAAAATAAACAAATAAATAAATAAATTTTTTAAAAAGGAGAAGATTTTCTGGTTTTTGTTTTCTTTTTATTATATTTTCCATATCAGATTAACTATCTGCCTGAGGATATTAAAATACATGTGTTTTCATTTTCTGATAAAAATGCTATAGAATTATCTTTCTTCTATTTTTCTATTTCTTTTCCATACTGTGTTTCAAATCAAATGGCCTATTTTTAGCCTGGTTTCTTGTTTAAAAGATGGTTTGCAAAAACAAGTGTTTTTTTTTTTTTTTTTTTTTCTTTTCTTCTTGGATTTTCTCTCTAATCACCACCAAACAAAATTAACCAGAAATTTCTTTCCTGGGCTGATTTTTCACTTTAATCAGTTTTACTGAGTTATCATTTACATGCAACAAAATTCATCAATTTTGTGTACAATTCAATGAGTTTTGACAAATTTTACACAGTCGTGTAACAAACAACCACAACCATCATGATATAGAACTTTCATGTCACCCCAAAAGCTCTTTCATGCTCTTTCTAAATCTTCTCTAGGCTAATTTTTAAGAAGTTCTGATAGAAGATGACTGGCTTTCCCATGGGAAAATATAATATGTTCCATGAGATTGGGGTGGGTTTTTCTACTGTGAGGACACCCACCATATCCTCTGTTTCCAGCCTGCTTTCCCTCCTCCAAACTCTGTCCTTTCTGTTGGTCTCCACATCTTTATTTGGGCCCAAACTGTAGCCAATACCATTTCTATTGTAACAAAGGACCACAGAGCGGGGGGCTTAGACAGCAGACATTTACTGTCCCCCAGTCTTGGAGGCAACTCGACCAAGATCCAGGTGTGGGCAGGGTTGGACCCCTCTGAGGCTGTGAAGGGGGATCTGTTCCCATCGCTCTCAGCTTCTGGTGGTCACTGGCACCCCCGTGATCTCTGCCTTCATGTTCACGTGGTCTTCTCCCTTTGTCTGTCTCTAGGTTTTAATTTCCCCTTTTTATAAGGACACCAGTCACTTTGGATTGAGTCCTAATGATCCTAATGACCTCATCTTAACCAATTACATCTGCAACATTCCTGATCCTAAATAAAAGGTCAGTTTCTGAGGACCTGGGCGTTAGGACTTCAACATATGAGTGTGGGGTGGGGACACCATTCAACCCATAAATAACACTTTTCGTCACCCAAGTGCTCCACAGAGCTGTAAATACAGTACAGCAATGCTGTGTGTCAGTACAGGTCCTGCTCTCTGCTCTGATGTGAAGACCAGGCTTCTGCAGAGTCTGTGAACACCTGGGAGACTGGCCGAAGCACAGACTCTGGGTCCCATCTCCAGAGGGTCTGACTTACCGATCCTGGGTCAGGGCCCAGGGATCTGCATCTTTTTAACAAGCATCTCAGGATTCTGATGGAGGTGGTCCCCACACGTGAGGAATCTTGATGTGGGCTGGGGTGGGTGGCGCTTCATTGCTAAAGGACTCAGGCACTGACTGCCTCTGGGGCATGGAATGGAGGGCAGCAGAGGCTCAGGGGAATGTCAAATGCGGTGGGTGTCGGGGCCTTTGTGTCTGGCGGTGAGGACGTCTTGCTGGCAGCTAGTTCTCTGGTTAGAGGTATAGACAGGTTGGAAATACACCATGGGCTAACGTTCAAGCTATCCATGTTGGGGGCTGCTCCCTCCCTTTCAGGGCTCCCCACCACTGCCCCACTCAGCAGAGCTTCTCTCCAGGGATGCAGCCAACACCAGCTGTCAAAGCTGGGGGGACCGGGTGGGTTGCAGGGCCCCCTCCTCACTCTCTCATCTTTCTCAGGAGGCTCTTGACTCAGGACTTTCCCTGATCCCCTCTGTTGAGATGGTCCATTTCCTTCTTTTTTTTTTTTTTCTGGAGCATCAAGTTTATTAACTAGAATTGGAAGGACCCAGGAGTTCTTGGAACAAGAACTATCCCCCTCCCCCACCAACACGGAAGACAGAAGAGTAAGGGAGGGGAGACGTGCCCCAGGAATGACAGTCCAGTCTCTCAAGTTTCACCCAGGTGGGGGTTGAGGGGCAGACCTGCAGCCACGGTGGCCTCGCTTTCGGTCGCCCGGGCTGCTCCGGACCATCCTCTGAGCTGGCCAGGGTCTTGGATACGATGCTTCTGAAGGCCGTGCAGAGAACACACTCCTCTTCCCCTGCACCGGGCCCCAGGGAGCACGGCGGCCTGACCTTCCTGCCTCGGTCATCCATGGGGTTCACATGGGCTCACTTTATTATGACGCCTCATGCTGGGCAGCTTGCAACAAAGATGTTTCAAAATAAAGTTCCAGATTCTCCTAGCCACCCCTTGCTTTTTCTGGCTGTGGCCAGAGGGAGTGGCTGAGGACACACTCTCAGGCTGCCCAGCGTGGGAGGACCTTCCAGTGTTGGACACACCCATGGGGCAGCTGCTTCCCTCTGGGGCTCCAATCCTGCTGCTGCTGGAGGTGGATGTCCCAGTGCCACACTGGGGGGCTGGGCTGGGGGTGGCAGTCCTCGCCTCCAGGCTGGGTGGGGGACAGGCAGACTCACCGGTCTTCTGCCCTGCCTGCTGGTCTTCCTGCAGCTGCACATTTTCTCCCTGGTAGAGCCACCTGGTTTGCAGGGAGGACACCACAGGGCTTGGAGAAGGCTGAAGTTCACTGCCACAGAGGTCCCCGCAAGAGAAGGGCTTCACAGTTATGATGGAGACCCCCACCTTGGGTTTCTTGGAGCTCACACTGCCTGTCCCAGTGTCCTGGATCTGGTCGCAAGTCAAGCCCGGAGCCCTCACCATTGTCACCTCCAGGTCCTCTTCACAGGGTGGCTGGAGTGGCTCCTTCTGGCCCATGTTGACCCATGGATGCCTCATGAGGTCAGGTAAGGTGCCTCTGTCACTGGGGTTGAGGGCAATCATTTTTTGTAATAGATCCCTTATCTCCAAAGACAGATAAGGTGGGATGGGGTATTGCCCTTGTAGGATTTGCTTCCGCAGCTCCTGGAAGTCTTTTCCCACAAAGGGCCGGGACCCAGTTACCATGGTGTACAGCACTACTCCCAAGCTCCACACGTCCACCGCAGGGCCGCTGTACCTCTGCCCCAGAAGGAGTTCCGGGGCAGCATAAGGGACTGTGCCGCAGATCGTGTCCAGTAGGCCAGTGTCATCACACTTGTTGCTGAGGCCAAAGTCTGTAAGTTTGATATTCATGTTGGAATCAAAGAGGAGGTTCATTGGCTTCAGGTCCCGGTGCACGATGCCCCTCCGGTGGCAGTGCTGCAGGGCGGAGACCAGCTGCTGGAACGGGCCTCGGGCCTCCGCCTCTGTCATACGGCCATGGGTCTTCAAATAGCGGTACATGTCCCCCCCACTGAGGTACTCCATCACCAGGATAAATGCCTCCTCTGTGTCAATCGCCCCCAGCAGTTTTACAATATTGGGGTGATTCAGAGCCTTCAGACCGCACACTTCCCGGAAAAGTGCCTGGACACTTGAGAAGCTCTGACGCCTTTTCTTAATCACCTTGAGAGCCACCTGTGTCCCGGTCAGAATGTGCCGGGCCAATTTCACTTTACCGAAGGTGCCTTCACCAATGGTGTGGAGGATCTCGAAGTCATCAATAAGAGCCGCCTTGCCAGCAGATTTGGCTGTGAGGCCCTGCATCCTGGTGATCTGCTAACTACACTGACTCACAGCACTACCGAGCAACGCTAACTACGCTAACTAACAATGCTAACTGTACTAACAATGCTAAGTGTGCTGTCTCTACTAACAACGCTAACTACGCTAACTGTACCAACAGTGCTAACTAGTACTAACTACACTAACTATGCTAATCAAGTATTAACTATACCAACAATACTCACTATGCTAACTGTAGAAAGAACAATGACACAAATAAAAAAGAGTAGAGAAAAGAGAAACGAAAATCAACAAAATGGCAGAAACAAGGAAAACACAAGCTAACTGTAGGTCCAAGGCCGTCAGGTCACCAAAAGCAGCTTCCTGGGCTCTAAGGACCAAAAACCTGGGCCCACCTTTCTCTTTCATAGGGCTTTGTGAAGTACATCACAATGGTGCACTCTGAGGTCAGAGCAAGAAATGGACCCATCACCGCTGGGGATACACCACAGTGGTTTTCTCACTTTTTGAGTTCAAGGCCCCTTTACACTTCGGAAAAAGGATCCCAAAGAAATTTTTCTTTACGTGTGTTATTAGATATTGGTATTCACTTTGTTATAAATAAAAATCTGCAGGATACTTCAGTGGCCTTTTTATTTCTAGTTTGAAAATGCGTAATAATTTTAGAGACCTCATAATGTCTACACTTGAAATGTTCAATTCCTTTTCCTTAAATTCTGGTCTCAAAATAACGTTACAACTTAACTGACTTCATGATACTATACAAAATGTTCTGTTGCATAAGACATGATATGGTACATTATGAAAGTCTATGAAGCTGAGAGAAGGTTTGCCAGGAAGGTCATTGAGCAGATTTCTCATCAGGAGCCTCGGAGGCCAGATGGCATGACTCAATGTACTTGAAGTGTTGAAGGAAAGAAACCGTCAACCAAGAATCCTATATCTAGCAAAACTTTCCTTCCAAAATGAGGGAGAAATCAAGACATTCCCAGTTAATCAAGAGTTGAGAGAGTTCTTAACCACCAGACCCGCCTGCCACAGGGAGTTCTTCAGGTTGGAGTCAAGGACCCTGGACAGTAGCTCAAAGCCTTATGAAGAAATAAAGACCTCTGGTAAAAGTAGACAGATGGGCGACGAGAAAAGCTAGTACTGTTGTAACTTTGGTTTGTAGCTCCACTTTTTGTCTTCTATTTGATTTAAGAGACTAATATATAATAAAACACACACATACAAATCAAAAAAAAAAAAGATCACCTCTTCACCTAGAAAAGTTACTTCACCCCCACTTTAGCCTAACTTTGGGAATTCCCATCAGCAACATTCTTCTTTCCACTGTAGGAAGCAACGCTGCCAGAAGCTATGGCAAGCAGAGCCTCTTCTAAGATGCCTTTGATGACTGCAGCAACATGGATGCAACTAGAGATTATTAAGTGAAGTAAGTCAGAAAGAGAAAGACAAATACCATGTGATACCACTTACATGTGGAATCTAAAGTATGGCACAAATGAACCTATCTATGAAACAGCAACAGACTCACAGACATAGAGAACAGACTTGTGGTTGCCAAGGAGGAGGGGGGTGGGAGAGGGAAGGGCTGGGAGTGTGGCATTAGCAGATGTAAACTATTATATATAGGAGGGATAAACAACAAGGTCCTACTCTACAGCACAGGGAACTAGAGTCAATATCCTGTGATAAACTGTAACGGAAAAGAATATAAAAAAAGAATGTCTATATGTGTATAACTGAGTCACTTTGCCATACAGCAGATTGGCACAAGATTGTAAATCAACTATACGTCAATAAAAACAATAAAATAAAATAAAAAATGCCTCTGATGATGTACACAGCCCCTGCTCCTGCTGACTACCTCTCTGCAGCACCCAACACTGTGAAACCCCGCCCCCAGCTGAGGTCACTCCAGTCCTGTGTCTCCTTCCTTTGTCCTCTGTCTCCCACCAGTGTTTCTCTAACAGAAACACAAAGAACTGCTGTGTTTTCACTCAGTCCCACTGTTCACGTTCCCACACTTGATTTGGGCATCAGACCTGCAAGAGTTCAAAACTTACTGGGTGGTAGAACTGCCATTTCTCTGCCTGTCTCTCATTATAAAGAACTTCTCTGAAATTCTGAATTCACTGGTCTGGTCATCCATTCACCAGCAAGTATCTAGGTACTGGGGTTAAGAGCTAGGAATGAGATACAGTTGTTAGTAAAGAAACAACAAACCCCAAATGGAGTCACTTGTGCTAAGTCCCACGTCAGCAAACCAAGACTTAATAGCTAACCTAATTGCAGTTTCAGCCTCTCTCAGGAATGGGACCTTTCACCAATAGATCTGGAATTACCTGGTCAGCACTAGAGGGGTGACCCCCCAACTTCCCCCAAAAGGAAGGTGACCCTGCCTGAAACAATCCACTCTTAGCTAGAAACTTCCCTTTTCTGCCCCCTCCTGCCTGTAAAGTTCTTGCATTTTTTACAGCTCCGCAGAGCTCCTTTCTACTTGCTCAATGGGATGCTGCTCGATGCATAAATCATTGAATAAAGCCAATTCGATCTTCAAATTTACTCAGTTAGAATTTTATGTTTTTAATACAGTGATGAGCAAAACAAATAAAAAGAGAGGCATCAGACTCTTCGGAGAGTGTATCCCATTATCCCTCACACTCTTGGAAGCCTGGGTCAGCAGAAATGGAGGAGAGCCAGTGACAAGAAAAAGCCTCTTGAAAACCAAATCAGAGGTCCTGAAATACTACAGACTTACTTGTACAAGTGGGTGGGAACAAGCAGAGAGTAGCAGCTGTTTATTACTGTACACTGTAATCGAGGGAAACATTTGGAGTTCAAGAATAGAGATTTAAAGATGAGATGCTAAAATTCATAACAACTTGTCCAAAACAGGCCAGAAAACCTTAAGTTTTCACCTTGTTTAAAAGAAGTCCTAAGTAAAGGGAAAACCAAATATTATGAAAAATTTTGGAGACATCTCACACACCAACCTTCCCTTTATTTGAATTACTTCATTATCATTACTTTAGAGTTATGTACACTCATAAAAGTTCATTTATTCTGAGTTGAGAAGTCCATTTTATCATCATGTGTATTGTGCTTACATTTTAAAATCAGAAACAACTTCCCCAAGATAAAACTGATTCTTCATCTCTTTTGGTTTTACTATTCCAAAATAGATTAGGTGACTTGGGGTATTATTTTTACCCTATGTTGATTTGCCTACCTTGTAAAGGAGCAAGGAACTTTTCCTTCAACCCTTATTTTCCTAGTGATTTGTTTAAAATGAAAGGTAAATATGTGTTTGTGGGCATATAAGTGTGTGTGTGTACAATCATTTTTATATAGAGATTTATTATCTCTCAATTTATTTTGTACAAGAGGTTTGTCTCAGAAAATCAGTGTCTTCTTTTTTTTTTTTCACGATTAATATCTTTAATACTCTCTGAGAGGCAAGTGAAAAGCAACAATGGATTTTTAAAAGGACCATGTCTGACACATGTCTGACAACACTGAGAGTGGGGGAGGAGGGAAGTTAACCAGCTAGCACAGTGCCTTGCATGTAGTAAGCACTGCAACATTTGTTAAATTGCAATGACTTGAAGTTGAAGATCATGATATATATTTTTTGTTTTTTTAGATTTTTAGAAATTTCATGTAATGTCTGAAACATTTATATTAACATATTTCCATACAAATAACCCAATGAAAGTTTAGTATTAGTTGTTTTGTTTGTTTGTTTTTTTATACTGCAGGTTCTTATTAGGCATCAATTTTATACACATCAGTGTGTACATGTCAATCCCAATCGCCCAATTCAGCACACCACCATCCCCACCTCACCGCAGTTTTCCCCCCTTGGTGTCCATATGTCCATTCTCTACACCTGTGTCTCAACTTCTGCCCTGCAAACCGGTTCATCTGTACCATTTTTCTAGGTTCCACATACATGCATTAATATACGATATTTGTTTTTCTCTTTCTGACTTACTTCACTCTGTATGATAGTCTCTAGATCCATCCACTTCTCAACAAATGACTCAATTTCGTTCCTTTTTATGGCTGAGTAATATTCCATTGTATATATGTACCACATCTTCTTTATCCATTCGTCTGTTGATGGGCACTTAGGTTGCTTCCATGACCTGGCTATTGTAAATAGTGCTGCAATGAACATTCGGGTGCATGTGTCTTTTTGAATTACGGTTTTCTCTGGATATATGCCCAGTAGTGGGATTGCAGGGTCATATGGTAATTCTATTTTTAGTTTTTTAAGGAACCTCCATATTGTTCTCCATAGTGGCTGTATCAATTTACATTCCCACCAACAGTGCAAGAGGGTTCCCTTTTCTCCACACCCTCTCCAGCATTTGTTGTTTGTAGATTTTCTGATGATGCCCATTCTAACAGGAGTGAGGTGATACCTCATTGTAGTTTTGATTTGCATTTCTCTAATAATTAGTGATGTTGAGCATCTTTTCATGTGCTTCGTGGCCGTCTGTATGTCTTCTTTGGAGAAATGTCTATTTAGGTCTTCTGCCCATTTTTGGATTGGGGTGTTTGTTTCTTTGATATTGAGCTGAATGAGCTGTTTATATATTTTGGAGATTAATCCTTTGTCCGTTGATTAGTTTGCAAATATTTTCTCCCATTCTGAGGGTTGTCTTTTCGTCTTGTTTTTGGTTTCCTTTGCTGTGCAAAAGCTTTTAAATTTCATTAGGTCCCATTTGTTTATTTTTGTTTTTATTTCCATTGTTCTAGGAGGTGGATCAAAAAAGATCTTGCTGTGATTTATGTCAAAGAGTGTTCTTCCTATGTTTTCCTCTAAGAGTTTTATAGTGTCCAGTCTTATATTTAGGTCTCTAATCCATTTTGAGTTTATTTTTGTGTATGGTGTTAGGGAGTATTCTAATTTCATTCTTTTACATGTAGCTGTACAGTTTTCCCAGCACCACTTATTGAAGAGACTGTCTTTTCTCCATTGTATATCTTTGCCTCCTTTGTCATAGATTAGTTGACCATAGGTGCGTGGGTTAATCTCTGGGCTTTCTATCTTGTTCCATTGATCTATGTTTCTGTTTTGGTGCCAGTACCATATTGTCTTGATTACTGTAGCTTTGTAGTATAGTCTGAAGTCAGGGAGTCTGATTCCTCCAACTCCATTTTTTTGCCTCAAGACTGCTTTGGCTATTCGGGGTCTTTTGTGTCTCCATACAAATTTTAAGATGATTTGTTCTAGCTCCGTAAAAAATGCCATTGGTAATTTGATAGGGATTGCATTGAATCTGTAGATTGCTTTGGGTAGTATACTCATTTTCACAATGTTGATTCTTCCAATCCAAGAACATGGTATATCTCTCCATCTGTTGGTATCATCTTTAATTTCTTTCATCAGTGTCTTATACTTTTCTGCATACAGGTCTTTTGTCTCCCTAGGTAGGTTTATTCCTAGGTATTTTATTCTTTTTGTTGCAATGGTAAATGGGAGTGTTTCCATAGTTTCTCTTTCAGATTTTTCATCATTAGTGTATAGGAATGCAAGAGATTTCTGTGCATTAATTTTGTATCCTGCAACGTTACCATATTCATTAATTAGCTCTAGCAGTTTTCTGGTGGCAGTTTTAGGATTCTCTATGTATAGTATCATGTCATCTGCAAACAGTGACAGTTTTACTTCTTCTTTTCCAATTTGTATTCCTTTTATTTCTTTTTCTTCTCTGATTGCCGTGGCTAGGACTTCCAGAACTATGTTGAATAATAGTGGTGAGAGTGGACATCCTTGTCTCGTTCCTGATCTTAGAGGAAATGCTTTCAGTTTTTCACCATTGAGAATGATGTTTGCTGTGGGTTTGTCATATATGGCCTTTATTATGTTGAGGTAGGTTCCCTCTATGCCCACTTTCTGGAGAGTTTTTATCATAAATGGGTGTTGAATTTTGTCAAAAGCTTTTTCTGCATCTATTGAGATGATCATATGGTTTTTATTCTTCAATTTGTTAATATGGTGTATCACATTGATTGATTTGCATATATTGAAGAATCCTTGCATCCCTGGGATAAATCCCACTAGATCGTGGTGTATGATCCTTTTAGTGTGTTGTTGGATTCTGTTTGCTAGTATTCTGTTGAGGATTTTTGCATCTATATTCATCAGTGATATTGGTCTGTAATTTTCTTTTTTTGTAGTGTCTTTGTCTGGTTTTGGTATCAGGGTGATGGTGGCCTCATAGAATGAGTTTGGGAGTGTTCTTTCCTCTGCAATTTTTTGGAAGAGTTTGAGAAGGATAGGTGTTAGCTTTTCTCTAAATGTTTGATAGAATTCACCTGTGAAGCCATCTGGTCCTGGACTTTTGTTTGTTGGAAGATTTTTAATCACAGTTTCAATTTCATTACTTGTGATTGGTCTGTTCATATTTTCTGTTTCTTCCTGGTTCAGTCTTGGAAGGTTATACCTTTCTAAAAATTTGTCCATTTTTTCCAGGTTGTCCATTTTATTGGCATAAAGTTGCTTGTAGTAGTCTCTTAGGATGCTTTGTATTTCTGCGGTGTCTGTTGTAACTTCTCCTTTTTCATTTCTGATTTTATTAATTTGAGTCCTCTCCCTCTTTTTCTTGATGAGTCTGGCTAATGGCTTATCAATTTTGTTTATCTTCTCAAAGAACCAACTTTTAGTTTTATTGATCTTTGCTATTGTTTTCTTTGTTTCTATTTCATTTATTTCTGCTCTGATCTTTATGATTTCTTTCCTTCTGCTAACTTTGGGTTTTGTTTGTTCTTCTTTCTCTAGTTTCTTTAGGTGTAAGGTTAGATTGTTTACTTGAGATTATTCTTGTTTCTTTAGGTAGGCTTGTATAGCTATAAACTTCCCTCTTAGAACTGCTTTCGCTGCATCCCATAGGTTTTGGGTCGTCGTGTTTTCATTGTCATTTGTCTCTAGGTATTTTTTAATTTCCTCTTTGATTTCTTCAGTGATCTCTTGGTTATTTAGTAACGTATTGTTTAGCCTCCATGTGTTTGTCTTTTTTACGTTTTTTTCCCTGTAATTCATTTCTAATCTCATAGCGTTGTGGTCAGAAAAGATGCTTGATATGATTTCAATTTTCTTAAATTTACTGAGGCTTGATTTGTGACCCAAGATGTGATCTATCCTGGAGAATGTTACATGTGCACTTGAGAAGAACGTGTAATCTGCTGTTTTTGGATGGAATGTCCTATATATATCAATTAAATCTGTCTGGTCTATTGTGTCATTTAAAGCTTCTGTTTCCTTATTTATTTTAATTTTGGATGATCTGTCCATTGGTGTAAGTGAGGTGTTAAAGTCCCCCACTATGATTGTGTTACTGTCAATTTCCTCTTTTATAGCTGTTAGCAGTTGCCTTATGTATTGAGGTGCTCCTATGTTGGGTGCATATATATTTATAATTATTATATCTTCTTCTTGGATTGATCCCTTGATCATTATGTAGTGTCCTTCCTTGTCTCTTGTAACATTCTTTATTTTAAAGTCTATGTTATCTGATATGAGTATAGCTACTCCAGCTTTCTTTTGATTTCCATTTGCATGGAATATCTTTTTCCATCCCCTCACTTTCAGTCTGTATGTGTCCCTAGGTCTAAAGTGGGTCTCTTGTAGACAGCATATATATGGGTCTTGTTTTTGTATCCATTCAGCCAGTCTATGTCTTTTGGCTGGGGCATTTAATCCATTCACGTTTAAGGTAATTATCGATATGTATGTTCCTATGACCATTTTCTTAATTGTTTAGGGTTTGTTTTTGTAGGTCCTTTTCTTCTCTTGTGTTTCCCACTTAGAGAAGTTCCTTTAGCATTTGTTGTAGAGCTGGTTTGGTGGTGCTGAATTCTCTTAGCTTTTGCTTGTCTGTAAAGCTTTTGATTTCTCCATCAAATCTAAATGAGATCCTTGCCGGGTAGAGTAATCTTGGTTGTAGGTTCTTCCCTTTCATCACTTTAAATATATCATGCCACTCCCTTCTGGCTTGCAGAGTTTCTGCTGAGAAATCAGCTGTTAACCTTATGGGAGTTCCCTTGTATGTTATTTGTCGTTTTTCCCTTGCTGCTTTCAGTAATTTTTCTTTGTCTTTAATTTTTGCCACTTTGATTACTATGTGTCTCAGCGTGTTTCTCCTTGGGTTTATCCTGTATGGGACTCTCTGCGCTTCCTGGACTTGGGTGGCTATTGCCTTTCCCATGTTAGGGAAGTTTTCGACTATAATCTCTTCAAATATTTTCTCTGGTCCTTTCTCTCTCTCTTCACCTTCTGGGACCCCTATAATGCGAATGTTGTTGCATTTAATGTTGTCCCAGAGGTCTCTTAGGCTGTCTTCATTTCTTTTCATTCTTTTTTCTTTAGTCTGTTCCGCAGCAGTGAATTCCACCATTCTGTCTTCGAGGTCACTTATCCGTTCTTCTGCCTCAGTTATTTTGCTATTGATTCTTTCTAGTGTAGTTTTCATTTCAGTTATTGTATTGTTCATCTCTGTTTGTTTGTTCTTTAATTCTTCTAGGTCTTTGTTAATCATTTCTTGCATCTTCTCAATCTTTGCCTCCATTCTTATTCCGAGGTCCTGGATCATCTTCACTATCATTATTCTGAATTCTTTTTCTGGAAGATTGCCTATCTCCACTTCATTTAGTTGTTTTTCTGGGGTTTTTTCTTGTTCCTTCATCTGGTACATAGCCCTCTGCCTTTTCATCTTCTCTATCTTTCTGTAACTGTGGTTTTTGGTCCACAGGCTGCAGGATTGTAGTTTTTCTTGCTTCTGCTCTCTGCCCTCTGGCGGTTGAGGCTATCTAAGAGGCTTGATGGGAGGCTCTGGTGGTGGGTAGAGCTGACTGTTGCTGTGGCGGTCAGAGCTCAGTAAAACTTTAATCCACTTGACTGTTGATGGGTGGGGCTGGGTTCCCTCCCTGTTGATTGTTTTGCCTGAGGCAACCCAACACTGGAATCTACCTGGGCTCTTTGGTGGGGTTAATGGCAGACTCTGAGAGGGCTCACACCAAGGAGCAATTCCCAGAACCTCTGCTGCCAGAGTCCTTGTCTCCACAGTGAAACAGAGCCACCCCCCTCCTCTGCAGGAGACCCCCCAACACCAGCAGTTGGGTCTGGTTCAGTCTCCCCCAGGGTCACTGCTCCTTCCCCTGGGTCCCGATGCGCACACTACTTTGTGTGTGCCCTCCAAGAGTGGGGTCTCTGTTTCCCCCAGTCATGTTGAAGTCCTGCAATCAATTCCCACTAGGCTTCAAAGTCTGATTCTCTAGGAATTCCTCCTCCTGTTGCCGGACCCCCAGGTTGGGAAGCCTGACGTGGGGCTCAGAACCTTCACTCCAGTGGGTGGACTTCTGTGGTATAAGTGTTCTCCAGTCTGTGAGTCACCCACCCAGCAGTTATGGGATTAGATTTTACTCTGATTGCGCCCCTCCTACTGTCTCACTGTGGCTTCTCCTCTGTCCTTGCACGTGGGGTATCCTCCTTGGTGAAGTCCAGGGTCTTCCTGTCAATGATTGTCCAGCAGCCAGTTGTGATTCTGGTGCTCTCACAAGAGGGAGAGAGAGCACGTCCTTCTACTCCGCCATCTTGGTTAATCCCCATTTCCTTCTTAAAGCCCGATCTCTTCGGTTTTTTTCTTTCTTTTACTCTCCTGACCCCATGATTGAGCTCATCAATCATGAGCCATGAGCCATGATGGCTCAGCGTCAGCCTGGAAGTGAGTCTGGAGCCTCTGACCCAGTCAGAGCACTGGGGCACTTTTCAGATGCCCCCAAATATGTGTGGGATGAGTGAGTGGATGAGTGGAAGCTGGAACCACCTGTGTGGAAACAGTAAACATGGCCACGGAGATGATGATGAGCCTTTAAACCATCCCAGGGGAGCCCGCAGTCAGTGCTAAGGCCGCATACCAGCGTCCCCAGGATGGGTGAGCCACCCAGGCCCAGGGCTCAGGGGTGCTTATTCCGAGGCTTCTGTGGGTTTCCTTCTGCCCCTTCTCAGTCAGCTTACGAGTTTCACTTTGCGTGTGAGTAAAGAGGGACCTTTCATAACTAATGACCTTCAGGGAACTGGAGATTCTGTTTTTGGGAGACGTGGTCTTGGAAGTTGAGGGCTCTTTGGGAACCAGTGTGCAGTGGGTTTGGGGGCAAGCTTGTGGGACGTGAGTCTGAGCAGGAAGGAGGATAGAGAGACAGGGCCCATGGGGAAGTGGTGGCCAAAGCAGACTTCTCTTGGGCAACTTTGTTGAGAGTTGAAATTACCTTAGCGAGACAGGAGCTTGAGCCAGTCCTGGAGGGACAGACACCCTACTCCTCCACGTATTTTTCTGTTCACTTGAATCTCAGAATCAGTGGGGGCTCCTGGCTCCTCTAACTGAGCTTATCCCAAGGGAGTGCCCAGTTTAAGGACCAAGGAGACCCACTGTCTGCCTGAAGAACCTACCAGCACAGGGTGGTTCCAAGTCCATGGCTGCAAGCGTGGGTGCAATGAGTTTCAAAGCTGCTCAGAAATCTGTGATTGGAAAACCAGTAAATCCTGGAATCTCTCTGGCCCAGCAAATTTGAAGATCATAATTTAAGAAATAAAATTGAGAAACAATTCATGAAGAAATTTAATAAACCCGTAGGTATTTTGGAGTTATTGTCTGGTCAAGTGGTGCCCCCTGGTGGGCACTTTGTGGACTCTCCCAGGCTGCTTGAGCCCCAGGCTGCACTTTGGGGCCAAGCAAGGACAACCCCAGGAATTCTCAGTTTAGGCCCAGTTGGATGATTGTCTATGGATTGTCTACTAGGGAAGAATGTAATTTATGAAGGTTTTCTGGGTTAATCTGTGTCCCCCCAAAAGATATGATGAAGACCTAATTCCTGGTACCTGTGAATGGGACCTTATTTGAACACAGGATCTTTGCAGATGTAGCGAAGAAGTAAGTTAAGATCAGGTCTTCAGGGTGGGCTTTTAATCCAATAACATTGCTGCCCTCTTAAGAAGAGGAGAGAGACACACCAGGAGAGAAAGCCACATGAGGATGCCGGCGGAGATTAGATGGTGCAGCCACAAACCAGGGGACTTGTGGTCAAGACTGCCACCAACACCAGCAACTGGGGGAGGGTGTGGAGCACATCTTCCCTCAGGGCCTCCGGAAGGACTTTGCTGACGCCTTCATTTTGGACTTCCAGCCTCTGGATCTGTGAGCGAATACAGTTCTACTGTTTTAAGCCACTCCATTTGCCCTATTTTGTTATGGCAGCCCCAGCAAACTAATAGAGAGAGGCGGGGATTTGGAGTCAGAAGACCTGTTTGGAATTCCAGCTACCACGCACTACCTCTGTGACCTTGGGCAAATCACTTCCGTTTCTTTGAGCCTCATTATTTTAAACTACAAAATGGAGAAATGCAAAAGTGTTTCCTTACCCCAAGGTTCCCATGAGGATGAAGTGTGATCCTGCATTTTGTAAGCTGTAGAGCTCTGTGCAAGTGTCACATTATTATGCAAGGGAAGCTGGGATGCCGTGCAGTGCAGAGGCTAAGAGCTAGACTCTGATGTCGGTTTGCCTTGGTCCATGTAGGGAAACATCATAAAGGAGAATATCATGGAAACTGGATCATCAAGTGAGCCAAAGGCACTGATGCCCAGGAGAGTTGGAGAAAGTTA
The DNA here is from genome assembly GCF_949987535.1 of Balaenoptera acutorostrata. Lineage (NCBI taxonomy): Eukaryota > Metazoa > Chordata > Mammalia > Artiodactyla > Balaenopteridae > Balaenoptera > Balaenoptera acutorostrata. Next base: position 71,469,962 of record NC_080079.1, on the reverse strand, counting down.
AAGGAATCTGTCATTTATTGCTCTGACACATTACACCAGAACTAGGGTCTGAATACAGTAACTCTGTATTACTGCATACACAGTTTCTGTGGCTCAGGAACCCGGAGAAGTTTAACTAGGTGCTTCTGGTCTGGGGTCTCTTGTGAGGCTGCACCATCCGAAGTTTAGACCGGGGTTATGGGCGCACTTCCAGGATGGTGCCCTCACGTGGCTGCTGGCCAGAGGCCTCAGGTCCTCACTATGGTCCTCTGCGGAGGTCTGCTTGAATGTTTTCATGACATGGTACCTCCCCATCCCTCCCACTGCCCCTTCCTGCCTACCTCACCACCTTCTTCCCTTCCCAGTGGTTCTTGACCTTTATGGGCCTGCAGACTCACTGAGACCTAAAGAGACCTATGGACCCTCCCTCCAGTGAGGTACGTAATCCATGTACACAGAATGTCCTAGAGAGAGTTTCAAGAGGCTTCAAGGTCCACAGAGAGCTCTGTGAAACACAAATCTAACTGTGTAACTCCCTGTTTAAAATACTTTCATGACTCCCAGTACCCCAGGATAAAAACCCCACAGCACATCCTAATCTGACCCCAATTTACTTTTAGTTTTTTTAAAATTTATTTTATTTATTTATTTTTGGCTGAGTTGGGTCTTCGTTGCTGTGCGCGGGCTTTCTCTAGTTGCGGTGAGTGGGGGCTACTCTTCGTTGTGGTGCACAGGCTTCTCATTGCGGTGGCTTCTCTTGTTGCAGAGCATGGGCTCTAGGCACGCAGGCTCAGTAGTTGTGGCTTGCGGTCTCTAGAGCGCAGGCTCCGTAGTTGTGGCGAACGGGCTTAGTTGCTCCGCGGCATGTGGGATCTTCCCGGACCAGGGATCGAACCCGTGTCCCCTGCATTGGCAGGCGGATTGTCAACCACTGCGCCACCAGGGAAGCCCCCAATTTACTTTTAACAACAACAAGAATGCTAACATCATACTGAGTGTCTTCTGCGTGGCAGGGACTTTCATACTCTTTCTCATCCTTCAAAGGCCTCTGCAAGGACCGCGTTTTAGTATTCCCATTTTGGAGAAAAGGGAAATCTCGGAGCTGAGATGTGGCTGGTCCAAGGCCACATCTTAGAAAGAAGTCAGTTTGGGTTGTGTTGTCCAGTAAAAAAAAAAAAAAAGTCTGCGCTAAGGAGGCAGACACAAAGGTGGGCTCCTCTGCTTCACTCACATCTGTGCTGACAGCGCCCTTTGCTGCTGGTTCTGTTCATTCACCTGGTTAGCAAACATTCGCCGTAGGCCCACCAATTCCGGGCTCCGCTGTGTTCCTGGGGCTGCAGCAGTGGACAAAGCCACGTTCCTGCCTCCTGTCTCCAGACAGAACTTGAGGGAATTAATAAGTAAATGTGGAATATGCCAGGAGTGATGTGTCCAGTGGAAGAAGGGAGGGTGGCCCCGCGTGCTGGAGAGCTGGGGCTATTGCCACCGTCCCCCGAGATGTTGGCGGCTTGGGGGTGGGGCAATGAAGTCATGGGAAGTGGATGGACTCTGGGTGTATTTTGAAGGTAGAATCGACTGGATCTGGATCTGAGACGTGAGAAGTGAGCCAACAGTGCATCTGGTACTGGCCTGAGCTGTGGGGTAAAGGACGGTTCTATTACCTGAGAAAGGGAGCCTGCGGGGGGGAGGCAGGTTGGAGGTTCCAGCTGTCTATCACTGAGGGAGAGACCATCCCAAAGTCAGTTCCGCTCACAGGTCTGCCGTGTGGGCAGAGCTCAGAGGGGACCTAGTGGCCACGGCGGCTCACATGCTGGCTGGACCACCTGAGGCTCTGGCTCTGTGCATGTGCCTGCTGTTGATGCTGGCTGTCGGCAGGACCCTCAGCTGAGACCTTCGGCCAGAAACCCCACATCCCACCTCCCTCACAGCCTGGGGGCCGGGCTCCAAGACTGAGGCTCCCCAGACAAGGTGGAAGCACATGGCATGTTAGGCCCCAGCCCCGGAAGCCCCTCAGCTCATTTCTACTGTCCTCTATTGCTTGAGGGAGTCACAAAGGTCGGCCAGGTTCAGGGGGAGGGGACACGGACCCGGCTCTCCGTGGGAGGGTGTCAGCATCACATTGGAGAGGAGCGTATGGAATGGGGAATACCCTGGCGCTTATCTCTGGGAAATAGAATCTGCCACATGAGGGATGCGGAGACCAGGATCTGTCAAGTGCTGAGTAGGTAGGTGGATGCACGAGTCAAGTGAGGTCAAGTCAGAGAAATACAATGTGGAGGCTGCCGTATACAGCTGGTGTTACAGCCAACGGGGATGAGTGGAGAGAGGGAGAGGAAGGGGGTTGTGAAGCGCGGCATTACTTACTGTGCATTGAGTGGATGTATAGACTCTGCATCGTGGGGGACACATTGTGGAGACCATGCAGCTGGGCTCCCTGCTGATATTAGCGTAGATTTCAGCTCAGTTTCTGACTCTGCACTTTTATCTCCCTCCCAGCTGCCCCTGGTTCCAGAGCCTTGGGGTCAGATCTAACACAATTCCTTTTGTCCCCAGGAAACTGGCCTCTCTGCTGTGTTTTGCAGTGCCTTTGGGCTTCCCCTGCATAACAATAGCCATGAGTATTCAGATTTGTATAAAACCTTTAACCTTCACTAGAGGTTAAAAAAATGAAAAACGAAAGAAAAGAAATGAGTGAAGAAAGCCACTTTTCATCCTTAAGAGAACAGATGAAACTTAGAAGCAAAGCTCTAGTGAAGCATCAGGAGATCTTTATTTTGTGATCAGACTAAATGCCACACTATCAAAAAAGGGTGAAACACAAGCTTCTTAGCATGGTGCCTAAAACTGTCATAATCTGGCCCTTCCCTTTCCTGCCTCATGTGATAGCAACCCCCATTATGTTCTGGTTACTCCACTCAAATCCCCAAACCTGCCACACCTGCTCACCTCTCCAGGGCTTTGCTGCCCTTTTCTATTCCTGGCAAACTCCTATGCATCCCTCAAAGTCCAGCTTGAATGTCCTCTGCCCTACAAAACAGGCGTCCCTAGTCTTTGGTAGCCCTGTAACGCTTATCCCAAGCAGAGAGTCAGTTCCTTCAGGGCTGTAATCCAGGGTACTCTTTTCTGAAGCTCTGGCACCCAGCAATGCCAGACACAGAATAGATAATTGCTATACTTTTTGCTTTTGGAATGGATACACTAAAACTTTAACGCTGCACTTTAGTGAAGAAAAGCACTTCGTTTCCCCTCTAAATTTCTTGGTGTTCCTTCTAGACTTGCCTGAGTGGCTGCTGAGGGAGGTCTGACCCCACTGCCATGGTCCCTCACCTGTAGGGCAGCCCCACAGCCTGGACAGGAGGACAGCATTGGCCCCAAACTCGGCTTGATTTCTGCCTGCTTCACAGATGGGGGTGAGGGAGCCCTACAAACTCACCAATTTCCAGGTCACTTGGGAGGATGGCTCTTATCCTGATCTGCCATAGCCCAATGTCTGTTGATTCCTGTTCATAAAACCTGAACTCTCAGGAATCGATGGGCTTAACAAATCATTTTGACTAACTAAATGCATGGGCTACAGAAGCTGGTCCTAATGTAGTTTTAAGAAGCTTGAAGAAAAAGGGCAGAGGGATGTATACTGTAGTACTTTGTGAAAGTGACATGGCTGTTAGAAAACACGGCCTTGCCTATAGGAAGCTCTGTTTGTTCTAAATTTTTTTGATTTATAATGTTGTGTTAATTTCTGCTGTACAGCAAAGTGATTTGGTTATACATATTATATATACATTCTTTTTTATATTCGTTTCCATTGTGGTTTATCACAGGATATTGAATATAGTTCCCTGTGCTATACAGTAGGACCTTGTTGTTCATCTGTTCTCTATATAATAGTTTGCATCTGCTAATGCCAAACTCCCAGTCCTTCCCTCTCCCACCCTCCCTCCCTCTTGGCAACCACAAGTCTGTTCTCTATGTCTGTGAGTCTGTTCCTCTTTCATAGATAAGTTCATGTCATATTTTAGATTCCACATATAAGTGATATTATGTGGTATTTGTCTTTCTCTTTCTGACTTACTTCACTTAGTTTGATCAGCCCTAGGTCCATTCATGTTGCTGGAAAAGGCATTATTTCATTCTTTTTTATGGCTGAGTAATATTCCATTGTATGTATGTACCACATCTTCTGTATCCATTGATCTGTTAATGGACATTTAGGTTGTTTCCACATCTTGGCTATTGTGAGTAGTGCTGCTATGGACATTAAGGTGCATATAACTTTTTGATAGGAAGCTCCATTTATCATAAGGGATGATGGCAGAAATCCCTGCGTGACAGTTACTGCAGACATTTACTAGGACTTCCAAATAATATCCTTTGGTTGTGCATGGGTGGCAAGAGCTGTCTCCAGGAGACTGAAGATTTGTGGGAGGGAGCAGGTGTGCCAGAGACTTCCCTTCCTGTGTCTCTCAATGTCTGCCACTACTAAGAAATAAAGAGATGCTTCTCTTATCCGAAGAGCAACAAGGAGTTCCCCTCCTCTGTCGTTGTCCTACAACAACAGTGAAGGGCTGTCTGAGGTACACAGACCCCTTTACAGCAATGCCAACATTTCTGGTCTCCACCCATGGGTCCTGGCGTGGGTGACGAGATCAGCTCTCACGGTTCAGAAGATACTGCATCCCCACCTGCTCATCCCCTGGGCTCTCAGGCAACCTCGAGATCCTCCCTGGAACCCTGGTGGCCCTCCATCCTCTGGGGTGTACGGCTCCCTGGTGGGGAGTTGCCAACCAACACGCCGGGAGATGCGACAGCCCACGTGACTGGTGAGGAGTCGGGTGAGCACGTGTAGAACTAGGAAGCCAAGGGCCACATGCAAGTGGGGAAGGAACTGGGGAGAGGCTGGAGGGAGGGAGTGAAGGGAGCAGGGTGATGGGGGTAGACTTGGAATCAGCAAGGCCAGAGCTGGTGGGAGAAGCTGGGGCCGGACATGAGGCTGCCCAGCATTTGCTCAGCAAGACTTAGCCTTGTCTTGGCACTGATCTGATGCTAACGGGCAGAGGGGGTGGCCTGGCTTCTGGTGCCAGGCGGGCAGTCGTGTCCTGTCACGTCCCCACCAGCGTTTGGGCTCAGCATCCTCTTCACTCCCTGGCAGCACGCTGAACTTTCTCTTGCATTAGTCATCTTGCTGTGCGACAATTTACCCCAGGATATAGCAGTTTGAAACAACAAATATTATCTCACACAGTTTCCAAGGGTTTGTTTTATTATTATTCTTTGGTGGTTTCTTTAGGGTCTACAATAAGAATCATACAACAGTCCATTTCTGCCTTCCATCCTTTCTGCTATTACTGCTATGTATTTTATGTCCACATATGTTATAAATCCCATAATCCCTTGGAGTTTTTTTGCTTTAGACCAGGGTTGGCAAACTTTTTCTGTAAAGAGCCAGATAGTAAATATTTTAGGCTTTGAGGGCTGTATAGTCTCTATTGCAACTATCTAACACTGCCATTGTAGCACAAAAGCAACCGTAAGAAGTAAATAAATGAGCATGACTGTTTTCCAGTAAAACTTTATGTACAAAAACAGGCAGCAGACAGGTTTTGACCTGTGGGCTATAGTTTGTAACCCCTGCTTTAAATAGTCAAAACTTATGTCTTAAAGAGGAAGATTAAAAAAAATTACCCACATATTTACCCTATCTGTCACTCTTCTTCCTTTTTTTTCCCCTTGAGATCCCAAATTCCCTTTGGTATCATTTTCCTTCTGCCTGAAGAAATTCAGCATTTCTTGTACAGCAGGTATGCCAGTAATACATCATCTCAGCCTTTGTTTATCTGAAAAAAATCTTTAATTTGCCTTCATTTTTGAAAGACATTTTTGCTTGGTATAGAATTCTAGGTTGACAAGCTTTTTCTTTCATTCTTGTAAAGATGTATTTCATCTTGTTACCAAGTCCAAGCTCACTCTGCTTGTTCCACAACAGGCGAGGTGGTAAAGCAAGGAATATGACTTTATTCAGAAAGCCGGCAGACCGAGAAGATGGAGGACTAGTGTCCCCAATAACTATCTTATTGGGGTCTGGATGCCAGTTTCTCTTATACAACAGAGAGGGGGAGGAGGTGAGGAAGTAAAGTAAAAAGGCCATTAGTCTTGCAAGATATCTCCTTGCTTGGCCCGCATCAGGGAGGGGATGTGTTCATTTCTTCTTTTCTGCAGCCATTCACAGGTGGGCTGGGTTCCTTGTGGCAGGCCATTACGTATGCTTATGGCTATAGACAGCATCCTTTTAGTGATTAGAATAACAAAAGCAATAAAAAGCAAAGGTTAAAGTAAAAGAAACAGATCCAACATGGAGTCAGATTTTGCCCTTCCCTGTTACACTTTGTCTTCTGGCTTCCATGGTTTCTCAGGAAGGCAGCTATAATTTTTATCATTTCTTACTTTATATAAGTAATTTTTTTCCCTAGCTGCCTTCACGATTTTGTTCTTTATCTTTGAATTTTTGTTACTGAATGCAAGTTCATGTGCCTGATGCACAGTGAGGCCAAAAAACTGAAACATCAGAGTTTGGAGCACAGAAAGGTTTATTGCAGGGCTGAGGAAGGTGAATGGGTGGCTCGTACTCAAAAAAACCTGAACTCCCTGATGCTTTTTGGAGAGAAGTTTTTATAGGCAGAATTTGGGGTGAAGGCTGTAGGGTATGTGACTTTCTTTTGATTGGTTGTTAATGAGGTAACAGGGTGGGGCTCCAGGAATCTTGTGCTCAGCCTGAAGTTACCATCCTTCACCTGGGTGAGGGCCTTAGTTCCTGCAGAAGAACTCAAAGATATTGTTATATATATTCCTTGAAGAGGAACCAGGAGCCTGCTTTAACTGCTGCACTATTGTTTCTTGACTGTTCCTCCTTTGTTTCTGCTTCCCCTTAAATCCTTGATTAGCAACTGTTTGAATCTGCCTTTTGGTATTCAGGGAGGTCTAGGAGTCTGAAGCCTTTTTCCTGCAAATAAGAAACAGGGGACACAGAAAAGCTTGGTTTCATTTTCAGCAGTTTGACTAGGATGTGTCAGGTGTATTTTTCTTTGTGTTGATCCTGCCTGGGGTTCTCTGAGCTTCTTGGATCTGTGGTTCTTCAATCATTTTAGAAATTCTTGGGCATCATGTCTTTAGATATTTCTTCCGTCTTATTCTTTCTATTCACTCCTTCTGGAACTCCAACTGCATGTATGTTAGATTGTTTCAAATTATCCATCACCAGCACCATCACCTCTACCACCTCCATCACCACCATCATCACCTCTACCACCTCCACCACCATCACCTCTACCACCTCCATCACCACCTCCATCACCTTCACCACCTCTATCACCATCACCTCCACCACCTCCATCACTGTCACCTCTACCACCTCTACCACCATCACCTCTACCACCTCCATCACCACCACCATCACCTCCTCTACCACCTCCACCGCCATCACCTCTACCACCTCCATCTCCACCTCTATCACCTTTACCACCTCTACCACCATCACCTCTACCACCTCCATCACCACCATCTTCACCTCTACTTATACAGTGCTTACTATGGGGCAGGTATTATTCTAAGCACTTTACATATATTACCTCTTTTAGTCATCATATCAACTCCATAATATAATTATATACACATTACTATTATCCTGATTTTACAGGACTTGGGAGAGTTATCTGGACTAATGTAGAGGAAAATAGTACAAGTTGTGGAGGCTTCTGAAGCCTTGGTGTATGACTACAAATGCTGTTCCGATATTGAACCTGGTAATTCTGTTGCTTACGTCCCTTTCAAGGAAATACATTCAACCAATCGTTCATTCATCAAACATTTATGGGATGTCTCCTGTGTGACAGGAAGAGATACAAAGATAAATAGCCAACAAAGGCTGGTACCACCCCACCCCAAGAATATAAGCTTGCAGCTGTGGACCTGCCCCCTTCCTCACCCCACTGCTGGATTTCAGAGTGCCTCTGGCTAACACATATTGCTTCCCTTCCCCGGCCTCCCCCGCTTTCCTCCTCAGAAGTCTTCCTGCTTTGGAAGTTCCAGCGCCAAGTTGATGGGCTAATTGCTTTGTGGCCCCAGGCCTGGAACTGGGCAGCTCAGACATTTCCTAGGATTCTGGGCCTGTGAGGTTTCTGGATAACCACCTCTTTTTTCTGTTTTCTACATTCCAAAGTCCCAAGAAATTGGTTGGTGGTATTTGACTTGCTGAAAATCATATACACTGAAGTTTCCTCATTCCAGTTTCTCTCTGGACTACAGTTTTTTAAGTGAGAATAATTGTGTGCTGGGGACAGTTCTGGTTTACACCTGTTGCCTTAATGTAATCATTAATTATACCCCCATTCACTCACAAAAAGTCTTATTAAATGAAAAACTATAGGGTCGTCTGAAGTTAAGAAACCTCAAATCCAATTTTGTTGTAGCTTAATCTGCTTTCTCATCTGTTGGACGAAGTCTAACAGCTCTCGTATATGCTGTGACAGTGGATGAAAGAGTAGAAGGCAGTGTTCTGAACTTGCTACAAGGAGTCACTCTAGAAACTAAGGTGGCTTGTTATTCTTACTATAATCTTTATGATGCCTGCTGGCTTGTAACAGATGTACTCGATTTAGGTCCTGGCGAAAACTTTACAGTAGGATCATAATTTTGTACATCTAATTATATATGCTTATGAACTTATGTAATTTTTTGAGATGCCTTCTCTTTTACTGAAGATCTTCAATTGTCCTTGGCTCTCTCACACTTGTTTCTCCCCTAAACTGATGTGGGTGCTGGGACGGCTCTTTGCGGACTGTGCCCGGGGCAAAGGATGGCTCCACTGCCTAGAGCAGGGGTTGGCACACTTTTTCTGTAAAGGGCCGGGCAGTAAATATTTTAGACTTTGCAGGCTGCATGGCCTCTGTCTTTGTAGCACTTAACTCTGCCTTTGTAGCACGTAAAGCAGCCATAGACAATAGCCAACAAATGAGGGCGTCTGTGTGTTGATAAACTTTATTTACAGAGAGGCCCTTGGGCCATAGTTTGCCGGCTCCGTGGTCTAGAGGCCTGTTCCTGGGCCCTGATTTGACCTGGGCTCTCCTCTTCATGAGCCCTTGTCAACCAGGTGTGGGAGACATGTTCACACCTAGGGGGGCCTCAGGGATTCCTTCTTCAGGAACCAAATAATTACTCCTTTCCTTCTTTGGAGAAAATGGGGTTTTCTTAGGATAATGATGGGTAGGTATAGGTTTATTCATTCTCAAACAATGACAGAAATTAAGATCAGAGGTTTGATCAGCTAACTAACTGTCAACTGGGAAGAATACAACCTATGTGGTGAAGGCACAGGGCCAGGCCAGACACTTGCAGCAAGCAGAGCCTCCCACTCACAGACCTCTGGTCTCCGCCCTTTTCACTTCACACCGCTATCCACCTTTCCTTTCCACCGCTATCCACCTTTCCTTTCCACATTCACCTTCTTTGGAGAAAAAAGAAAAATTTCATCGTTTTCATGTGGGTGAGTGGTCCTGCAGGAGCCCCTTGGGGGAGGTGGGGGGTGTCTCAGAGAGCTGCAGTTGGAGGTGAATGTCACAGCCCTGCAGGTGGGCAGAGGTGGGCGGGGACTGGGGTCCTCTGCTCCCTGACAGGCCGTGACCTTAGGGCAGGCTTTGCTGGTCAGGGCACAAGCCCTCCCGAGACAGCAGCCCCGAAGGGGGTCACGTGACGTCATCATTGTTGCAATAAGTTGTTTCCATCGAGGTGGAGATGAGGGCAGAGTTAACAGGCCCCCACGTAACGCAGCGTGGATCTGCTTTACAGCCGCGGGGCCAGTAGCGAGAGGTGGTCACGGGTGGTGGAACCTTTGAGGGCAGCTCTCCTCCAGGAATCCTGAATCCCAAATTGTCAAAAGTCGTAAATGGGCAGTTCCCAATTTGCATGTATGTTAGCTGCCAAAATTTGCTAATAAGTCAGTTTTTTTGGAACCTGGAATGTATTTCATAGAAACTATCGTGTTATGGTGATAAGGTGACTGCCAGCTCACTTACACCTATTCAACCCACAGTAAACTCATCTGTTAATACTGCGAAGACTGATGGGTGTGTAGTGAGCACTGGGGGCTCAGGAGACACTGGGGCTCATCCCCCCACTCCCCGCCCAGGAGCATCAGAAACTCCCTCCCTTCCCCCGCCAACGCCTCATAGAGACTGGCTGTGGCTTTCAAGGCCCCAGAAGCCCAGGGGCAGGAGGAAGTGGGTGGGTGGGAGCTGATGTGGGACAGGGTCCTGCCCAGGAACCACCAGGCTGCATCCAGTTCTCAGTTGAGTCCTTGATATTATTAAACGTAATAACGTTGGTTTATTGTTTTCCTTAATCCAGCTGTCATGAGAATTCATTTTAGAAAACCTACAAAATATAGATAAACAGAAGGAAGGACAATTAAATATCCCATATTTGGTATACAGACTTCCAGTGTGCGTCTACGTATGTGTCTATGCATGTATTTACATATAGGTTCATAAACTTTGCAAATGATATATTGTGAATATTTTCGTGTCATTAAATATTTCAAAATGGATAGCTATACCATAATTTATTTAACCAGCTTCCTATGGTTGGACTATTAAGTTTTTCTATCAGAAATGACCCTGTGATTTGCATGGATCCACTCTCATTTCCTGGATGATTCAAAAAGGGGACAAGGCGTGTGTGTGAGTTCAGGTATTTAATGACTTATTACCGACACATCTTTGGCTCCCCCCGTGTGAGAAGGCTTACCTCCACCTTTACCAACACTTGATATTAAAACCTTTAAAAACTCTTTGCTAAATTGATAAGCAAAAAATGGTACCAGGTTTTGTTGCATTTTTTTTTTGAGTATTGACGAGCTTGGACATTTTAATATGTTTATTAGCCCTTTTGTGAATTGCTTCCTTCTTTAAATCAAAACACTGGTGTCCCTGGGTTGCTATAGCACTTTGGAACGGAAGTGAGTGTATCCAGGTTTTATTACCCTTTGAAATGTAAGCACAGGCAAACCTTCCCAGGGTAATGAATTTTCTGTCTCTGATTCCCAAGCCTTTTAAAAAAATTTTATTGGAGTATAGTTGATTTACAATGTTGTGTTACTTTCTGCTGCACAGCAAAGTGACTCAGTTATACATATACATCCATCCACTCTTTTTTAGATTATTTTCCCATGTAGGTCATTACAGAGTATTGAGTGGAGTTCCCTGTGCTATAGTGTAGGTTCTTATTAGTTATCTATTTTGGATATAGTAGTGTGATTCCCAAGTCTTGTTCTCTATCCTTCATCCTCTGACCCGGGCTGCCCTGACTGCCCAAGTCCCAACGTATTCATGCCGTTTCCCTACCGTACCCAGTGCGGGTCTGGTATTGAGGTACTTTGCCTTTTTGGAACTGTGAGCTCTTAAGTAAAAGGAACGGAGGATAAAGTTGGATCAGGAAAGCAGTAGGAGATCACGGACGACCTTAAAGCCAAGAGACTGGATATATCCACCCTGAAGCATTTGTGTGGTGTCCAGTAATTGGCCATTATAAATAGAGTTGCCACGAGTGCCCAGGTGTTTGGCAGACACACGCACTTGCTTTGTGTTGGGTATTTACCTGGGAGTGGAATTATTGGGCCAGAGAGTAGGTGTATGTTTAGCTTTAGTAGATAATGTTAAACAGTTTTCAAAAAAGCCCAGTTTAACCTCCAACCAAGCAGTGTCTGAGAGCTCAGCTGCTTTAAACCTTTACTGACTTTTGGTACTTTCAGTCCTCGAATTTTAAGCATTCCAGTAGGTTTCATATATCTTTTAAGAAGCTAATTTGATGCCACATATAATATTTTTACTTTTTCCGTTCTCATTTAGTTTATTTTTATTATTTTTTTCTTTTTTTCTTTTGTTTTTCTTCTTTTTTGTTTTTTTTATACAGTAGGTTCTTATTAGTTATCTATTTTATACATATTAGTGTATATATGTCAATCCCAATCTCCCAATTCATTCCCCACCCCCACTCCTGCTTTCCTCCCTTAGTGTCCATACGTTTGTTCTCTACATCTGTGTCTCTATTTCTGCCTTCCAAACCACTTCATCTGTACCATTTTTCTAGGTTCCACATATATGCATTAATATACAATATTTATTTTTCTCTTTCTGACTTACTTCACTCTGTATGCCAGTCTCTAGGTCCATCCACTTCTCTACAAATGATGCAATTTCATTCCTTTTTATGGCTGAATAATATTCCGTTGTATATATGTACCATATCTTCTTGATCCATTCATCTATCGATGGGCATTTAGGTTGCTTCCATGACCTGGCTATAATAAATAGTGCTGCAATGAACATTGGGGTGCATATATCTTTTTGAATTATGGTTTTCTCTGGGTACATGCCCAGTAGTGGGATTGGTGGGTCATATGGTAATTTTAGTTTTAGTTTTTTAAGGAACCTCCATACTGTTCTCCATAGTGGCTGTATCAATTTACATTTCCACCAACAGTGCAAGAGGGTTCCCTTTTCTCCACACCCTCTCCAGCTAGTTTAGTTTTAAAATAGATATTTTAATCTTTTTAATCTATAGCTATTACATTTTATGGAAACACTGTATGTTCAAGATTTTATACAACACTTTCTAATAAAAAATTCTGGGTATGATTTATGATGATTTTCACTCTTTTCTACTACCTATAAAGAATTCTTCTTTGTGTCTATGCTGCACATTTCTTTTTGACAGTTTTTTTTTTTTAACCACTTCTCATTCATCCTACAAAATGGTATCCAATACCTCACTCTTAAGTTTTGTCTTATTCTGCTCTATTAAAATGACATGGCATCAATATTAAGCTGAAATAAATTCAGCATGGATTGTTCTTAAATCTCCTTTCTTCAGATGTAAGTTACAGTGTGAAGACTGACTTGGGCTCGTATCTTGCCCACACAGCTTACTAGCTGTGTGACCTTGGGTGAGTGACTTAACCTCTCAGAGCTTCAGGCGCCCCATCTGTAGAGTAGGAATAACAAAACCCAACCCTTATGATATATAAAGTGTCCTAAATGCACTACGTACTCTATAAATATTAGTTTCCTTCTGTGCTGGAAGCAAAGGCATCAGCTGCCTCTTTGTTACATTTGCCTCTTTAGTTCATGAAACTATTAAAAGTGGGCATGCCTTCACTTCTCTGCTAACCGTACCTCACTGGCTGGCAGGAAACCCAAACTGTTAAACATCGCCTGGACTTCATTTACTACTGGTTTACCCGGCACCCCCTGTAAATCTAAACATCTTGTGTGACATTCCTGGTCTTGCTCCAGGACAGAAATTATTCAATATAAAACTTTATCTTTTGATGTGCAGAGTGTCCCCAGACAAAATAGTGCTCTTACAGTTGGGATTTTGAGAGCCTTCTGCAGATGTGTGGGTTGGAACACTGCCTCCGTCCCCCCCTTTGGCCACATTTGCCACATTTCTTCAGCACTTGACATTTACATCTGTCTTCCAGAGGGGTGGGCTACTGGCCCCCTAGTTTAGCTAGAACTTTGCCAAGCAGCCTGGAACAGGGGACCACTTTATATTCTGGAGCCAACTTCATTCCTACCAGCCAGAGATCCATCTCTGCCACCAGGTGAAGGTGCTGGTACCCATCCACTTGACCCCGATCTTACTTATGGATGCAAACACTTTAAAAATGGACGACTGAGCAGTGGGGGAATGAAACACTCCAGATGCTTAAAAACCCTGGCAACTGCCAAAGAAAAGGCAGCTGGCGCTGCGGTAGGTGGCTTGAAAATTCTCAGTGCTTTTGTTCTTCTTGTCTTTGCGTCTCCTCCCCACCAGGGTGCACACATGCGACAAGGGACTGGCATCAAGAAAGTGTCAGCTTGCTTAGTAACGAGAAGTCATTGTCAATCAAGGGTTCAAATACAGACCTTTTTTTCCCCCAAGGTTAATCACCAGTGCCCCTGGGAATAAGCAACACCAACAGAGAGTGGGATTTACAGAGGCATTCTGGAGACAATCTAGGAACTTGCCCACAGTACTGTGAGCCCGCTGGACAGGCCCAGATAAGGCCCATCTCTCAGTCCCAGGGACGGCATTCCTGGTCTCTGCCATCATGACTGTCACCTGGGTCTTCAAACCCATCCTCTCGCCTGAGCTCCAGGGCCTGTTCTCTAAATGGAGGAGCTGTGCCCCTTGGGAGGCTCATGAGAACATCCCCACGAGAGATGCGGAGAAAAGCGAACCTTCCTACACTGGTGGTGGGAATGTAAACGGTGCAGCCACTGTGGAGAACAGTATGGAGGTTGCTTAAAAAACTAAAAATAGAGTTGTCATGTGATGCAGCAATCCCACTCCTGGGAATATATCCAGAAAAGACGAAAACTAATTAGAAAAGATACGTGCACACCAATGTTCATAGCAGCACTATTCACAGTAGCCGAGACATGGAAACAACCTAATGGTCCATGGACAGATGAATGGGTAAAGAAGATGTGGTACATATATACAATGGAATATTACTCAGCTATAAAAAAGAATGAAATAATGCCATTTGCAGCAACATGGATAGACCTAGAGATGATCATACTAAGTGAAGTAAGACAGAGAAAAACAAATATCATATGATACCACTTATATGTGGAATCTAAAATATGATACAAATGAACATATTTACCAAACATAGACTTACAAACATAGAAAACAAACTTATGGTTACCAAAGGTGCAGTGGGGGGAGGGATAAATTAGGAGTTTGGGATTAACATGTATACACTACTATACATAAAATAGATAAACAACAAGGACCTGCTGTATAGCACAGGGAACTATACTCAATGTCTTGTAATAAACTATAATGGAAAAAATATGAAAAAGAATATATGTATAACTGAATCACTTTGCTGTACACCAGAAACTAACACAACATTGTAACTCAACTATACTTCAAAAAAACAAACAACATCCCCACATGAGTTAATCATCTCACTTGACTTGCTGACCCCTCCTTATTCCTCTTGTTTCTGTTAATGGTTCCATCATTTTTTTGGAACCATTCTTTCCACACTGCTCAGAAAGGTCTGGTTTATTACTTTCAGTGAAGTGCTTTTGTAACAGACACTGCAGGCAACCCCCCAACAGCCATCCGTTCCTTCTTTCACAGTGATGGGATTTTCACCTGGGCTGCCCTGGACCCCGACTCCACCTTCCAGTTCCCTGCCCCTGGGTGTGGCAACACGCTGGGCTCTGGCCAAAGGGCTGTGAGTGAGATTATTAGGTGCAACTTCTAGGTCATTTCCTTAAAAGTAAGGGGTGCTCTCTCCTTCCATCCCTTCTTCCATCCTGCCACCCAGACCATGGAGGGGGGGAGCAGCGAGTTTGGGGAATGCCAACAAGGGAACAAACACCACAGGGATGGCAGAGCGACTGGGGAGGCGGGGCCTGGTCTGAGACGTGGGCGGCTGCCATACTGGCCATGGGCCTGTCACATGGGGACCGTCACATGTGGACGATAACAGGAGAGAGAAATCCGTGTCTACCTTGAATCCGGATTGTTTGGGGTCTCTGCGAGAACACTTGAAATTTTTCCTAATGAAAACAGCCCCCAGAGAGGCCCCAACTTGCAGGATCAGACTCTGATTTGAAGGCAGAATTTGGATGTGACAATGGTGGCAGCTAGAGAAGCTTCGATGGAAGTGTTACCGAGTTAGCTGGAAACACAGAGCTCACCCTCTCCACGTGTCTCCATCACCCCTCTGCCTTCCGTGGTCACCTGGACCCTGGGTCTTGCCTTTTCTGTTGTCCAGGGGCCCTTACCTTACTGTACGGGCTTCCTAGAGACTTCCTCTGTCTCTCTTCTGTCTTTTCTCCTATCCTTTCTACCCTTTGATACCGGATGAATCTTTGTAAAAGACTGATTTCAATATCTTGATTCCCACTCATAGGTCCCCAATGACCCCCGTACGACTGATGACCTCATCCTCCGTCTCCTCCTCCAGTGAACGTTCCCCGCCTGCTGGGCGGATCACACGTCCTCAGAAACCTGTTGGCTTCATGTTCACTTCCCGTCTTTGCCCATGGTACCATGACAGTGATGCCTTTGCCTTTTCTTGTCCGAAATCAGCCCAGTCCCCCCAGCAAGAAGGCCAAGCTCATCCCTGCCTGCTCTGACCCCTGCTTCATCTGGGTCCCATGCTGTCTGTAGTTGCTCATCTCACTGTTCTTGGGATGACGTGTCTCTTATTCATTCCAATAGCTAGTAGAATCATAGAATCTTGGAGTCTGTCAATGACTCAGATGTGTTTTTCGCCAGCTGGAATATAAATTCAGAGAGTCCTAATCAGAGCCCCATTTTACAATGTCCCCCTTTCCAATCACCGCTTTGATCATAAGAGAATAAAACTCAAAAAACAAACTCCCCAGGCGGCTATCAGGGGCTGCGCACTTAGAACCTTTCCTCAAGCAGCACGTTTTATGGGCGGTGTTGGCGCCCACTGTACCCTTTGAAGGAAATCACAGCCCTCACCTCCTGTTTGGAGGTTTGGAGAAAACAGCGATGTGACAGTCCATCGAACATAAAGCAAGTTGGAGGTAGCGGGGTGTGTCCCGGCCTCCTGAGCGTCTCGCTTGAGTTGAATTGATGGATCACAGCGCATTCCCGGCCTCCCTGTGTCAGAAAGAGAATCTCTTCTGTCGTAAGAAGCAGTACAGGAAGGGTTCCATGGGCATCTCTGGATGATTTAGATTCATAATGCTGGATTTCTTTTTCTAGAAGAGCCTAGATCATCTCAGAGACAACCTCTAATTCCAAACACAATGGCAAGCACATAGTGGGAGCATAATTGACGCCTGCTGGCTGTCTGGTAATTGCATGGCTCGCCTTAAACATTAGCTGGGGAACGCAGTTCTGACCTCAGAGAAGAAATCATCCACCCATTTCCCTTTTCCTTGTCACATTGCTTCCTAAAGTTTTCCTCCAGTTTCCAGCTAGCCTGGTTTTCATTTCCTGCCTAATTTCTGCTTCTACCTGCTTTGTTTTTCGCGCTCTTCACTATAGCTACCATATGGAGAGCGAGCTATCGTGGAGTCCTCAACAACAAACAGGTTTTCTAGTGTGCTGTGGTTTTTATTTCTTTTTCTTACAAGAGGCCGTAGGCTTCAAAGGTTTGGTCTGGCATTGAGAGCTGGGGTGGGCACTCAGATTCCCTGGGCAGTCAGAAATTTCTCCAGCCCAGCAAGACTGAAGTGGTTTGGTAGAATCTGTTTAAAGAAAGAACTCAGCCATCCTAGTGCTTTAGCATTTGCTCTGTTGACAGTAGCAGGTGTTTGCTTTGAAGCTTACTAGGAATACGAGGTAAGTGTGAGTCGTTGTGTCAATCATTTTTTTCTAGCTTCTGTATTTTTTTTCTGTTGAGGAAGCTTCTAAGTCAGTGAAAAGAAGGTCCTCGCCCTGCTGATTATCTGCCTGAGTGGAGGCCCGAGAGGCAGGAGCCGGGGGTGGTTTCGAGCAGGTGGGGGAAAGGAGAGCAGTGCAGTCACGCCCCTCCCTCCAGGTGGCCCAGCCGAGCTGCTCCTGGAAGCCCCGACCGTTCAGAGCTCCTGCAGGGCTGTTACCATGATTTAAAGCCCTGAGAATATGAACTAGCAGGAGGTAGGTTGTGGGTGGATGGTGTCATTCTGGCCCTGAAAGGCCTCCATAAATCAGTACAACCCCCCCCCCCTCCCCAGCAGACTCCCTTCCAGCTGGTCTCTGGAGGCCCCCTGCCCACTCTGCTCTCACAGGGGACAGGAGGCGAGTCCTCGGGTTGGTAGGCACTGCCCAGGCTGCCTGCCCTCCTGCAGCCCCTAGAGGAACCAGCCCAGAGTCCTGGGCCCAGGCTGGCTTTCAGGGTCTGGTCGGGGAGGATTTGACTTTGGTGGTCGTGGTGATGTGTCTTTAATGCAACAGTTCTGTCCTGTTGGATAAACACAGTGACACTCTCTGAACCAGGGACAAGCCCGGTTTGTTCCTTCTCCTTTGTGCTTTGTTCCCGGCGCGTCCCTGGCACGGCCTGGCATGGCTGTGCCCCAGCGAGCTGCCAAAGCTCCGCTCTGCCCTTGAGTAAGACGGGGACATGTCGAAGGTCAGCCCTCTCCCCTCCCCGAGGGCAGAGGACAGGCTGAAACCCAGCCAGTGTCCCCGGGCGCTGTCAGTTTGAAGGTTTAAACGTGTTCCCTGTCCTAGTCTCCACCCAGGTCACCTGTTCTCCCTCCTCGCCGCATGGAGAGCTGGGCTCAGGGCAGCTGGGGTGAACTTTGCCCCCTGAGCTCGTTGACCTCTCCGGCTAGGCAGGTAGGCACAACTTCATTTCTTAGTAGAAAATCAAGTGGGAAAGAAGACCTGGCAGCAGCAACTCTTAGGAGCCGAAGAGGGAGATTCGGGTGACCCTGCACCTCGAGGACGAATCCCGAACTCCTAGAACCCCTAAAGGCACTGACGGCAGTAAAGTTGCCCTGCTTGCCCCCGGGTCCTCCACTCACCCCCTCCCTGGGCTTCAGGGCGCAGTGGCAGGAAGCCTCCTTCTGGGAGGGGACCTGGGGCTTCCTGTCTGCTGTGGCGGACTTCGGCCATCTGACTGTGGACTTACACGTGCTTCGTTGGCTGGTTGGGTTTTGGCCACCAGGGGACTAAGAACAGGAAGGACCAGTAGACAGACAAGACCTGCCGCTCTGGGGTCACATCCAGGGCGGGGTCATGGTCCCCGCACAGCTGGGGTGGGGTCGCGGTCTCTGCACTCCCCGGGGGCCGACACTCCCTAAGCAGACGCTCTGCCCACACGGCCCTTGCCGCTGTGTCTGCCCTGCCCTGCCACTCCGGCCGTGCGGCCTCGCACAAGTGACTTCCCACCCTTGTGCCCCCCTCCTGCAGCTGCTGAATTAATTGCGAGCAGCATCATTGCACGGGAGCTCTGTGAAGGTTGAGACAGCAAAGGCAAAGCCCTAGAACTGTGCCTGGCACAAGAAAGTGGCTAAATTCTCTTTCTGTTAACATTTCCTGACCATCGATGTATGGCTTTTACTGTTGTTTTATTTTCAGTCAAGGATTAGATCTCGTTTCCGGTCTTTTGTGTCCTGAATTCAGGCTGCGGGGACACAGTCCACCTGCCTTCGAGACTTTTCGCTCTGAAAGGTCATTCGCGTCTCAGGATCAGCTCTCGTTTGAACTGCTCCCCTCTTTCCTCTTGTGCCTGCAGAATGATGTTTTCCGGGCCCCGGACAGTCTGGAGCAGGACTGTCCTTGCTTCTCTGTAAGCATCCTTGCTGCGTCCCGGTTCCTGCCCGCGTGCGCGGCGCTCTCGGCGCGGCCGGCAGGGGGCGCTGAGCGGCCGATCCCAGCTCCAGGCCGGGGCGGGGTCCCGAGGCACCAGCTGTCCTGCTGCGGGGGAGCTGGACCCTCCCTTGGCTCGGGGCCCCGCTGCGCACCTGTGCACGCAGAGCTGTGGAGGCGGAAGGCTGTGTGTTGTAGCTGTTGAGAGTTTTGCAGGCAGACGGCCCCGTGATGAGGCTTCTCGGCTCTGCTTCCTTGGGCTGCAGCCCCCTAGGTACTGGGGAGGTTGCTGGAGGGGCGGGGGCGGGACAAGCTGTTGGAGTCGCTGGGTGGCTGGCAGAGATCTCAGTCACCAGGGTGATTTCTGGGCCGGACCGTTGGCGCTGATCTTTTCTCTCCTGGCCCCTCACTTGCTTTTCCTCTCCCAGGGCTCTGCTCCCCCTGCCTGTGCGTGAGGCTTAGGGCCGCCGCCTGCAGTAATGCTGAAGCCCCCCCGCCCATCCCCCAGGGCCAGATGGACTAGAGGAGGGGGCGAGCCGCCAGAGGGCTGAAAGGAAGGCCAGGTAACCCCTTCCAGCTCTCGCTTCACTGGTCGTAGCCCTGAAAGTCCCGCATCCGAGGGCACCCTGGCCACCTCGTGGAACATAGCACATAAGGCATCCATCTCAGGTGAGGTCCCTGCAAGAGAGCTGTGTGGCTCTCGGGTGACAGGGCACCAGGAAGGAAGGCCGTGCCATCCCCCCCCCAGCCCCCGAGCCGGTGCTGCCTCGCCTGGGCATCTCTCAGCGCCCAGTGAAGGGCGGCGGGCTGGGCCTCCATCCACCAGAGAACAGCAGGGAGGGGGTCAGAGGCGGACGAGTCCCCACAGAGGGCGCCTGGCAATGGCTTCCTGCCTCTGTCTGGGAGCCCCTGCTCCGCGCGATGGCCCGGCCTCAGGAGCAGGGCCAGCCGAAGGGCAGCTCGCTGACCTCTGCCTCTAATCGGCTGCCCCTCCACACACAGCCTGCGGCAGAGCTTGCAAAAAGCCAGGCTTTCTTCCAGACCTTTGAGAAGTTCAAAGAACCCATATCCTTGGGCTCTCCGGCTGTAGAGACACCTGGATCTGAGGGTCCTGAGGACTCTGGGTGCCCCCCCTCTGCCTGTACTGCCCGGCAGTGTCAGTGTCCCCTGCTCCGGGGGAAGGGAAGCCCAAACCTGCCAAGACCAGCTCTGTCCTGTTTTATGGAATCAGGCTGTGCCCTTTGACCCCGCACTGCATCTTACAGCAGGAACCCTCCTGGCCACGGGGGCCGTGAAACAGATGTCAGTCCCATCCCAGAACAACGGGATGTCAAGCATCGCATCCCATCGGTGTGTATGAGCCGAACACATGGGCGACGGTGAGTCGGTTGGCCCCGCTCTGGCCAGATGCTCCCTCCACAGGCCTGCACCCATCTCAGTCTTGCTCTTCTGTGGGACCCCGGACCCCGGGTGTGACGGGGGAGTCCCAGGCACAGTTGTGTGCCGGTGGGAACAGGGCTTGCAGGCTCTCGTGCTGTTTGTGCACCATCTTTAATGCTACCCTAAAGACCAGTAGAGAGTTTCTAGGGGACAGTGAAACAGCTCCGTGCCCTCTGTCCCAGAACAAAGTGCTCAAGAAATGCTTGTTGAATGGATGAATAAACTCCACTTATGGAACAAGAAGCTGAGATCTCCAAAGGGAACCCGGCTGGGTTACTTATGGGTATCTAGAAGCAGGATAGGGCTAACATGGAAGGGGAAAGCTCTTTTTTTTTTTTTTTAAATTTACTTTCTTCATACAGGAAGGCTGAAGTGGCTACAGTGTGGGTTTTAAATACTATTTTCCCTCTTTCTTCCAGGTACTTATATACTTTCTTGACATTTAAAAAAAATTAACTAATTAATTAATTTTTGGCTGCGTTGGGTCTTCGTTGCTGCGTGCGGGTTTTCTCTAGTTGCGGCGAGCAGGGGCTATTCTTCGTTGCGGTGCGCGGGCTTCTCATTGCGGTGGCTTCTCCTGTTGCGGAGCATGGGCTCTAGGCGTGAGGGCTCAGTAGTTGTGGCACGTGGGCTCTCTAGTTGTAGCTCACGGGCTTAGTTGCTCTGCAGCATGTGGGATCTTCCCGGACCAGGGATAGAACCCACGTCCCCTGCATCGGCAGGAGGATTCTTAACTACTGCGCCACCAGGGAAGCCCTGGGAAAGCTCATTTTAATACACCTTCCTTCCCCGAATGACCTCCACTCTCCTCTACTGCCCCAAAGGTTGAGGATAAGATACGCTCATTAATGCTCTGATATGAGCAGTGGAAGGCTGGCCGGCATCTTTCCCCCCTGCCCCCAGCCTGTCTTCTGCCCCTCAGCCCTCTGCCTTGATTGCCTCAGGTTGGCTCAGCTTGTCAGAGATCCAGAGCCCAGGCCCTCTGGGTTTTCCTTTCCCGTGGTGTTTGGCTGAGCCTCTCCTGAGGCCAGTGGGCAGGTATGTGGCATCTGTGTCCACATAATTCGTGCCACCGTCTTGGGCTGCAGTGTTTCTGGCCGTTGCTTCACATCTCCAGTTTCTGGATCATTTGGGGTGGAGGTGAGGATTGAGTGCTCCCTTTTTCTTCCACACACACCCACACACACCCACACACACACACACACACACACACTCACACGTACATGCTCCCCACCCCCCATCCCTCACACCCCACATCCTCCCACTGGTGAGGGGCTGGGTAATAAGAGAGGGCGTGAACTTGTCCTTTGTACTTATTCACAACATGCTGTGAATAACGACAACCAGTCGTTCTGGAGGATTTTTCAACCTATGTCTGATTGAAACTGCTCTAAATTTTGCTGGTAATAATAGTTTAATGCTATAAAAATAGATACACTTTTTTATGGTTTGCAGCTTCTGAAACATGGCGTCTGCTACCTGTTTAAGGAATTTGAGGCAGCAACATCCCTGGAGGCTTTTTTTATGTTATTTTGCTTCTTAAACTCATCTCCCAATGAGCTTCTTTTTTGCTTCTTAAGCTTTTTTTATGTTATTTTGCTTCTTAAGCTCATCTCCCAAATCCCGCTATGGTAAGCGTCACCGGGCCCCGCTCAGGTGATGAAGGCCATCGCAGAGTTCTGCGTCAGTGGAGTTTGAATGTAGCTTGTCAGGCAACCTTTCTGATTGTGATATGTTTTGGGCAGTAGGTCACCCTGCTGACCAAGTCCAGTATCTCCCTGTGATGCGGGAGGGTGCTGGTTTGCCCTCCGGGCCAGCCTCCATCCTTCAGGAACGGACAGCAGCTCTCATGAGCCTGCGGACTGGCTTTGACGTCTTACTTTGACGTCTCACTTTGACCCTAGTGAGTGCTGGAAGCTTGGCATTCCTGTGATGCTCTGCCCCTCGGTTCTCTTGTGACATGGGCACAGTGGTACCTGTCTTTCAGGGCTCTTGTGAGGAGTAAATGAGACATTTCAGTAAAACGTCTGACACTGGTTTTATCACCTGCAGTTGTGACCCACTAATGAAATACATTTGGTGAGTTGTGACTAGCGTTACAAAAATAAATAAATAAAATAGAATAGATATTAAGTGTGAGTTTTCTCTTTGAGCTGATGAAAATTCTAAAATTCTAAAAGTTCTAGAGTTAGATTATGGTGACGGTTGCACAACTCTGAAAATATACTAAAAACGATTGAGTTGTACACTTCGGGTGAATTTTGTGATATGTAAACCGTATCTCAATAAAGCTATATATAAAAAAAAAAAGATTGGCAGCCCTACAAAATCCTCAAGCTGTCCATTTGAGATCTGTGCACTTTATTATGGTGTGTTACACCTCAATTAAAAATTCAATATAAAAATAAGAATAGAAAATATCAGAGTACCTCCCTTGTAGTAAGGGCGAGCATTGTTTTTATGAAGTGTGTGTGTGTGCACGTGGGGCTACAGCAAAACGTGTTTCTTACTGTGAGTTGTTGCTTAAAATGTTTAAAGCCAATGGCCTCCATCTGCCCAGTTAGAGCGGGCATTTAACAGGGTGATTTATGCCCCTCCTTCTTTTCTTTCTGGAAACATGACTGCACCCGTGCTCAGTCACAGGTCTTAGAGCGCTGGCCCGCCTGTGACACAAAGAGTGGGTGTTCTGCGTGGCTACAGAGGCCCCCAGCCCTCCTGGCTTCCATGAGCCTGTGTGTGCGTGCACACACACACACACACACACATGCACACACACACAGGTGCATGCACTCACACACTCATACACACGTGCACACACATGCATACACACGCTCACACATGCACACACATGATCCAGTCATGCTCTCTCCTCCAGTTAAATACACATCACACTGTCCAGAGGAAGAGCAAAGAGCTGGCCTGTCCCCACAGATAGTGCACCTCTGACCTTCTGGTTTTGGAGGTTTGGTAATGTTTACTTTTCAGGGTTCTCTGCTTGACTCCTTCCCTCTTTCATTGGGTTTTAAGCTCCACAGCTGACCTCAGCTGCCTGTGCTGTGGCCCTGGGGCGGGGGTGAGGGGCTGGCTTGCAGACGTGCAGCCCCTGGGCCCTTCCTCCGTCAGGAACGAGGGCGGGGAGAGCCAGTACTGAGACCTGGAAAGACAGGTGCGTGGCTGTGAGGTGTGACCAGGGGGCGTCCCGGCCACCTGTCCCTCAATCAGGGAAACTGATCAAGCCACCAAGTGCTGGGTGACCTTCTGGAGATGATCAAGTCTCAACAGCCTCGAGCTGACCCTGGCATCAACCCACACGGCACCTTCCGTGACTGCCCGAGGGGCTGGCACGGCTGTGTGTGAGGAGGGACCATGTTGGGAATGACTTGACTGAAGTCTGGGAAATCAGGGAATTGACTGAAGAATTACTTGAATTTACTCCTGTTTTGTAAGTTCTGGGTTCAAATGCCATTTCATGGTGTAGAGTAAGACAACATTATAACTGACAGGGTGGAGGGCTCGTCTCTGATTGGAACCAGCCACCCTGGGAAGACCATGTCAACAGCCTCAGGCCACTTGGACCCCTGATTGCCCAGAGCAAGGGTGGGTATTTTTATTTATTATTTTTACTTTTCTTTTCTTACCAAGTACATGATCAGTGGTCAGTGTCCGTGGCCAACGGCTGATGGTAGTGCTGGGTCCCAGACCTCGGGGTCCGCCTGCCTGCCGGGGATCCTGGCTGTACCTCCTACTTACCGCACCACCTCTGTGCTTCAGTTGCTACATCTGCAAAATAATAGCACCTCACTCTTAGGATTTTGTTCTTATTGCTGTAAAATATACACAACAAAAAATGTACCGTCTTAACCATTTGAAGTACACTGCTCAACAGGATTGAATACATTCATAATGTTGTGTAGCCATCACCACACTCCATCCCCAGAACTCTTTTCATCTCGGAAAACTGAAACTCTGTCCCCATTAAACACTAGCTCCCATTCTCCTCCCCCAGCTTCTGGGAACCACCATTCTACTGTCTGTCTCTGAATTTGACTCCTCTGGGTACCTTATATGAGTGGAATCATCCCTTGTTTGTCCTTTGGTGACTGGCTTATGTCCTTTAGCTTAATGTCCTCAAGGTTCATCCATGCTGTAGAAGGTGTCAGAATCTCCCTCCATTATAAAGATGAATAATGGTCCATTGTGTGTATATACCATATTTTGTTTATCCATTAATCTGGTTATTTCCCTCTTTTGACTATTGTGAATAATGCTACTATGAACACAAGGGTACAAATATCTGTTCAAGTCCCTGCTTGCAATTCTTTTGAGTATATACCCAGGATTGGACTCCCTAGGTCATATGGTAATTCTATCTTTAATTATTTGAGAAACCATCATGTTGTTTTCCATAGTGGCTGCACCATTTTACATTCTAACCAGCAATGCACAAGGGTCCCAGTGTCTGTACATCCTTGACAACACTTTTTATTTTCTGTGTCTTTTTTGTTTGATAATAGCCCTCCAGAATTTTACTTTTGAGGGTTAGATGAGAGAATGTATGAAAACCACATATGTAGTCTTGGCTCAGTAAAACAGAGCTGCTTTTGGTGTTTCAGGTTTTGCTTCCCATCCTATGGGAGCAGAGTAAGTGATCACTTTCTCAGAAGCCCCCCAGATGCCTAGTTGTCACCTCACAGATCACTGGCCCCAACTCCAAGGGTGTGCTTTGGGCAGGAATGGTGGATTCACCTCTGCTCTGGAAAGGCCCTGAGGGGCTCGGGGTCATGTTAAGCTTTGAGGTTTTTGAGGGGAGAAGTGTGGCTTTTAGGGCACCCCAGAATGGGGAATCCTCTCTGTGTCACTTCTTAGAGTCTTTTTCTTGCCTGGGTTCCCACAACCTTGCTGGTTTTATTACCTGGCCTAGAAAACACAGGCTGTTTCTATAAACAGAGGAGCAATGAGAATATCCTGCTTATGTCCCATGAACTTCTAAGAAGAGGTATGGTGAGTAAGCACAAGGTTTTTCTTTGATATATTATGGAAAAGTTGAAAATGACTGTATTTAACACTTGGTCAATTTACTTAGAGTATTTTAAATGGAATAACTAGTAAGATGAAAAATGGGCTTTATATTCTTGAATGAGGCTGCATATTGAAGAAAAGGACAGAATGCATATGAGCTTAGATGGGAAGATGGTTGGCTTGAGGGGTATTTCTTCCATGACTGTAACATCTGGAGGAGGGGTAAGAGGGGACCCACAGTGTGCTCTGGGTGCTGGTCCTCAGGTCGGCCTTGGGGTCGTTCAACTGTTCCCTCTGCTTCTTCAGCCAAAGGCCGTGCATTTTAGCTTCAGATTTCTGTACCACATGGACTGAGTCTGGTAAAGAGAAAGCCAGAGAAGTGATTTTTGGATTAGAAAACCAGAAAGAATCCAGTAATCTTAAAAAAAGAGAGAGAGAGAGAGAGAGAGAGAGAAAGAATAAAAAACTTCCTTCAATCTGGAATTTTGCTTAAAAGATTCAGCACAGGTCTTTAGTAGGCATGGTTTGGTCAGCTTGATAGAACCTCACCCACTTATTTGAAAACAAACAGAAATGTCAAAGTAATGTTTTTTTTAACTTTTAAAAAATGTAAAAGCTGAAGTAGAGTTTATTTACAATGTTGTGTTATTTTCTGCTGTACAACGAAGTTATTCAGTTATATATATATACACGCATATGTGTATATATATATATATATATATATATATATATATACACATTCTTTTTATATTCTTTTCCAGAGTAATGATTTTTATTTAAATTTGGAGTCTCCCTAAAAGAACTCATTGGAGGACACTATTATTATATACCATATCTATCTATGTACCTATGCATCATTTATCTGTATCTCCTACTGCAGACACACACACATATTATCTGTCTATACAGGAATGAATACCAGTTTCATAGGGTGGTAGCTTATAAAATTTGAGTGGCTGTTTTTAAAGAAAAAATATAAAGAATCTTACATTGCAAGATTTTCCAGAACCCTGACTGTATTAGCACCTCTCTCAACCCTCCCACCATGCCCCCGCTTCTGGCCTGAAGCCTGAGGTCTGATGTCTCTCTCCCTGGAAACCCGGTCCAGGCCTGTGTGGTCCCTGTGAGGGCTCTTGATCAGAGGCTCCCTAATAGGGACGAAACACTGGTCATGGTAACTGGCAGCCAGAACTGGATACTCGCCCCAGGTCCTGGCCCCTCTCCATCTTTACTGGTCTAAGCAACCGCCAGGAAAAGCGTATTTTCGTAGCAAATCCAAATGCTCTGGTCTTGAAGTAGAAAGATGAGAAAACCAGCGACAGTGGCAGGAGTGGGAGGGGAAAGAAAGACAGAGGGAGAGGGCTTGGGAGGGGGTACGGGGCTGGGAGGGGTGGCTGGTGGGGTGGGAAGGGGGCAGCAGAGCATCTGCCTTTCAGGTGTGGGAAGAAATGGAGAAATCAGCGGTTTCAGACTCTCTCTCTGATCCTGAGCAGGAGGCTGGAGGCTGCATCAATCCCCAGGGGGAAATTGGCGGCTCACTCCTGGGATCCCACTCATGAGAGCGTGTGATTTAAAGTGAGCTCAGCTGGGGGCTTGGAGCCCAGCTCTCCGGGGCACAATCGCGTCTGTCTGTCCTGAAACCCTGGGAAGCAGGCCCCCGGCCCCCAGAAGACACACTGCCCGCTCAGGCGCAGAGGTCAGGCAGGACCAGACAGCGACATGTCTTCAGGGCCCTGGGCTTGTCCCACTCCCGTCCCCTCCTGGGTGGCCATCTGTCCACAGGGACGCGGGGTCCGGGCCCAGGGAGAGGGGAGACAGCAGACAGGCCTGTACTCAGGGGTCCATGTGGGAGAGTGGAGAGAGATGGAGACGTGCGGCTGAATCCACAAGTAGCGGGGATGGACTCCTGGGGCAGGGAAATGGCTGTAAAGGACGTTATTTGACGATCTTGAAGAAGCTGGTATTTGGATGAAGAATAGATAGTTGTATCAGTTTTCAATTTTCTGAAGTTTTTATAGTGTTATTATGTAAAAGACTATCCTTATTCTTAGGGGAAAATGCTGAAATATTTAAGGATAAAAGAAAATGATGTCTTTGCAACTTACTTTCAAATGGTTCAGAAAATAACAATTATTAAATATGTAAATATATACATATATGTGTGGGTGTATATATATATATATATACACACACATATATATATATATATAGAGAGAGAGAGAGAGAATGTAGCAAAATCTGAGTAACTGGTGAATAAGGGGTATGGAGGGTCCTTTGTCCTATTCCTGAATGACTTCTCTAAAGTTTGAAATTATTTCAAAATAAGAACTTACACAATAAAAAAGCAGAAGGTACGGAGTTCTTCAGGACCACGTTTTGGGGT
This sequence comes from Balaenoptera acutorostrata, assembly GCF_949987535.1. Taxonomy (NCBI): domain Eukaryota; kingdom Metazoa; phylum Chordata; class Mammalia; order Artiodactyla; family Balaenopteridae; genus Balaenoptera; species Balaenoptera acutorostrata. The sequence continues at coordinate 71,441,812 of NC_080079.1, read as the reverse complement.
GTGTTTCTCCTCTGTCTGTGTTAGAATCCCTGGGTGTTTAAGGTACAGATGCAGGGGCTCCGCCCCTGGAAATCTGCTCCAGCAGGTTCAGGGTGAGCCTGAGGCCAGCAGCTGCCACTTTAGGAAACATTCCTTCTGCAGGAAGCTGTGCTTGCAATCCAGGTGGGCAGAGGACAGGTGTGCCCTGCAGACCCTCTTCCTCCCACCTCTGAGGTCCCTGGCTCATCTGAGTTGTGTCTGCAACGTGCAGACTCAGTTCCGAGCTCACCCTGTTGAGGCATGAGGACTGAATCGCCCACCCAAACCCAGGGGTGTCCCACGTTGACTGGACGCCCTGCTCTTCCCTGACACAGTGGACATGGTGTCCCTAGAGATGGTCTCAGAGTCCTTTGGGCCTCCCAGAACCCAGAGGTGTTGCTGCTGATGTGGAGCTGATGGAAGCATCAGTAGATGATGAGCTCGGGCAGGGAAGGAGCAGGGCATGAGGGTACAAAGAACACCAGATAAAGGGAAAGACAGGCGCAGGGCGGGAGGGTGGAGCGCAAAACGTCCTTGAGGTGATGAGTGTGTTTGTTGCCCAGATATTCTGTGGCTGAGTACCGCGTGTGTACCAGGCACTGTGCGAGGCGCGGAGTGTGGTAGCAGATGCAGCCTGCTGTCTCCTGGCGCTCGCGGGAGACTAGGACGGTGGGAAGGCTGACTCATGAAGGGAACGGGTGAGTGGGAAATAGTAGTGTTTGGGAAGTTTGGCGCCAGAGGAGGGGGGATGAGGAGGGAATTCCTTAATATCAGGAAACCCACTTTTCTGCAGGTCCCGTCAGCCTGAAAGACTGTGTGTCCCAATAATAGTAACTATTTAAAAGCTCAAAGCTTTTCATCTCCAGCTCTCACCAGTGGCCTTGGGAATCATCAGGGGATCCAGAACCTTGGGACCCTTCCCTGCTTTGGGCCCCAGAGGTCCCTCTCTTCCACTAGGTGAGTGACGCCCATCCTCCCCCCGGCTCCCTGTTGCCCTCATGACTCCAGGCTGCGTCTGGCTGCCCCGCGTAGGGAAGGTCTCAACCCCCTCCCTCTCTACAGAAGGAAATGCACTTGTTTGGTTCTTATTTACTTACTTTTATTTACCATTTATTTGTTGAGTAGGTAGTGCCCTCACAGAGTTGAAAGATAAAAGGTGTAAAGGGTACATGAACATAAAGGCTCTGCCCTTCCACTCTTCCCAGAGGACATGTTTCTTGTGTATCTCTCCAGAGATAGTCTCTCTATATTAAGGAATGGATTTTCCTTCATTTTTAAGGACAAATTCTAGTACCTTTTATTTTTTTTTTAATTCTTATTTTTTAAGTCTCTCTTTTTTATTTATTTATTTTTATTTATTTATTTATTATTTATTTATTTATTTATGGCTGGGTTGGGTCTTCGTTTCTGTGCGAGGGCTTTCTCTAGTTGCGGCAAGCGGGGGCCACTCTTCATCGTGGTGCGCGGGCCTCTCACTATCGCAGCCTCTCTTGTTGCGGGGCACAGGCTCCAGACGCGCAGGCTCAGTAATTGTGGCTCACGGGCCCAGTTGCTCCGCGGCATGTGGGATCTTCCCAGACCAGGGCTCGAACCTGTGTCCCCTGCATTGGCAGGCAGATTCTCAACCACTGCGCCACTGGGGAAGCCCCTCTAGTACCTTTTAGATACTGTTTTGTACTTTGCATCTTTCACCTATTTAAAATATATCTTGGAATATGGGAAAAAAATCTGAAAAAAAATATATTTATAATTGAATCACTTTGCTGTACACCTGAAACTAACACACATATAAATCAACTACACTTCAATAGAAAATAAAATATATCTTGGAGATAATGCCCCGTCATTACATGAGGAGCGCCCGCCTTCTTTCTGTGACTGCATTGTATTCCATTATATACATGCCCTGTGTTTTAGTTAATTGAGTCCCCATTAATAGTTGTTTAGGTTGTTTTCAAACTCTTCCCATTATAATTCACATATGAATATAATGCAGGTGAAATTCCTAAAAGTAGAATTGTTGAGTGAAAGGATATCGATGGATCCTGCCGGGTTTCCTTCCATTGAAGTCCCGATTGACATGGCCACCGACCATTTATGAGTGCCTATTTTACCCCACACTTGTCACCATAATAGTTATCATTTTTTGACACTTGCAATTTTGTAGGTGAAAAAAATAGAGCCCCAATGATATTTTAACCTGCATTCCTCTTACTATAAGTAGATCTGAACATCTTTTCATGTTTATTTTCATTTTATTTTAGAAGAACTTCCCCTTGGCCATTGTCTTTTTCAATTAGTTTATGATTCTTACTGAAAAGGAGCTCTTTATAATATATCAGGCCAGATTAGCTCTTTATTAGTGATGTGAGTTGCAAAATGTATTTTCCAGTTTGTCATTTGTCTTTTAGCTGTACTTATGTTGGCTTTTGCCATGCAGATTCTAAAACATTTGTATGTATGTGGTTGATCAATTTTTTTCTTTTATGGCTTCTGTATTTTGTTTCATGGTTAGGAAGATATTCTTTATACCAAGATTATTTTAAAAAAATATCCCATGGAGTCTTCTCATGCTTTCATGATTTAATTTTTATGTTAAAAATTTAAATCCATACTACATTTATCCTGGTGTAAGACGTGAAGTGTGAATTCCACTTCATTTTTCCACAGACGGTTATCTGGTTGTCCCAACGTCATACTTAACTATACTGGTTGGAAGTGCTGTCCTTTTCACACACTACATTTTCATTTATGCTTGGGTTTACTTATGGACTTTTAATTCTGTCCCATTTATCTGCCTGTCTATTTTTCATCGGTACCACGCTATTCCAATGATTAATTATACCATGTCAATATCTACCTGGGCTCACCCATCATCACCCTTCTTTTTCAGGAAAGGTCCAGACGGCTTTGATTGCTTATTTCTGCATTTGATCCTTAGGATCAGTTTATCTAAACAATCTTGTTAGTATTTTATTAGGATTGTTAACTTATGGGCTATTTATTTATATAGTAGGTTAGGGAGAAGTGACATTTATGATGTTTCCCAGTCTAAGAATATGATAGGCTTTTCTATTTGCTCAGGTTATTTTTTTATGTGTCCTATAGTAACATTTTAATTTTTTATAGAGATTTTTACTTATTTCTTGAGGTTTTTTCCCAAGTAATTTTTCTTTTTTCTATTGTAAATTACTCTTTAATACATCTTGTAACTCACTGTGATTAGTATATGTTGAAGGATATCAAGTTAATTATTTCTGTATATTAATTTAAAATTCAGTCTCCTTACTGAATTTTCCTATTGCCAGTGAATAAGAAACATTGGGCAGGAGTTTTAGTCATTAGAAACTAGTTTTTTACCTCTTCCCATTAATATTTATTCATGGGATAAATTATTTCTCTATCACTGGTCAATTCAAGTTTTCCTGTGCTAGTGATTAATGTTGAGTACTCTTCTCATTAACTAATTTGTCAGTTATGCTGCTAATTTGTCAGCTCCAGTTATGTTGATGTATCAGGGGTTTTATGTCATTTATATTGATGCCAGCATTTTTGTCAACTCAGCAAAAAATTTAAATATTGTTCCAGTGAATTCTCTGATTCACTTCCCTTCACTAGTTGATTTATCAAACAGTAGAAGAGCCTATTCATTATAATCTATTACTTCTACCAGAAATTGATTTCTTCTTATTTAATGACAGTGTTTTTGGTATGTTTTGAAATTTCTTTTGGCTATAATTTGCTTGATGTCAGTACAATTTCTTTGCTTCTATGTGTCACTTTTGTTTCATATTTCATTAATTTGTATCTGGATTTTCCCTCAGTTTTTTTTTTTTTTTTTCAAACATCTTTATTGAAGTATAATTGCCTTACAATAGTGTGTTAGCATCTGCTTTATAACAAAGTGAATCTGTTATACATATACAATATGTTCCCATTTCTCTTCCCTCTTGCATCTCCCTCCCTCCCACCCTCCCCATCCCACCCCTCTAGGTGGTCACAAAGCACCGAGCTGATCTCCCTGTGCTATGCGGCTGCTTCCCACTAGCTATCTATTTTACATTTGGTAGTGTATATATGTCCATGACACTCTCTTACCCTGTCACATCTCACCCCACCCCCTCTTCCCTCAGTTTTTGAGTAGATAAATTTAAAGATGAAAAAAGAAAATCTCTTTCATATACATGCACATCAGAAATCTGTAATTATGTTCCAAAACAGCTTTCAGTGGCAGTAATAATGGCAAATTTAAGTTTTAATAAGCTTTTAATAAACATTTTGCATTTTTTGTGTTCTGGTGTCTCTTCCCTGTGTTTGAAAATACATTGTAGGCCCCTTAGCACATTGCTCACTCATGGGGCAGTGTTTAGACAGTGCATTCTGGGACCCTGCTGAGAGCTGGGACTCATCCAATTTGGGTTTAGTGGTTTGCAGTCACTTCAGTGTGTACTCAGTTCCTGCTGGTGTCTGGTGATGACTGGCTCCCAGGAATATCTTACAGCCAGTCCTATGGCTGACTCAGGGACATAGGAGCCCATTCTACAACCACCTTCTCCAAGACAGAGTGGACAGAGACGGTGGTCCTAACTCAGTGCAGTAATGATATCTCATCTCTGCCGATATTCAACAGCATACAACCACGTGAAGGCTAAAGGTCTTCCTGGGCCACGGAAGGTTGGTGCAGGTGAGCAGGTGAGGCCCGGCCTCCCAAGCCTCGTGCAAAGCACCTCTGCACCTACATAGGCCCCGAGCTTCTCTAGTTTCTCTCAGAGAATCAAAGGTCCTTTGGTGACTTCTGATCACAAAACTCCATCTCAACGAGGTGATTATAATGTCCAGGCCGGCGTAATAATGAGAGCTTCTAACTTGATTCAAAGTTGCACCAACCCTTGCATCACCTGCTGGACCTTCTTCAGGTCGGGACTGGGAGGGGGAATACCGGGGTCATGTGTTGAAATGTTCTGGGGATGTGAACCCCAAAAGCAGCCTGCTGCCTGCACAGAGGAGCTTCACTCTGTGTCCAGCCCACGTCAGACCATACTAGATCAAGAAGTGGATTGCTGTGGTGAGCCACTGAGATTTCAGGGTCTGTGGTTTGGACAGTATGGCCAAGCCCATTCTCACCAATATGAGGGTGTAGTTAGCGCTGCAGGCACTCTACAAGCATATGTGCTCTTTCCAGGTTTAAGATTGATCTGAGGCTCCCTTAGTGACCTTGGGAAGCCCCTTCTTGGGGCCTCGGCACCCTCATCTATTAAGTGGGAGTGCAGGGCTCAATGAACCCAGGTGTCCTTCCCAGCTCTCATACTTAACATCTTAGATTCAGTAGAGAGCAGTGGATATGTGTAAATCCTCAGTACCTTGGACCCAGATGCCAGCAAACCTCACCAACAAGACAGCCTAGCATAGCGGTTATAACATGGACGTCAGAGCCGGGCTCCCGAGTTTCATATCCTTCCTTCCCCAGTATAAGCTGTGTGAACTTAGGTAGGTTACTCAACCTCTCTCTGACTCAATTTTCCATGATTTTTCATAGTTTTTTCTCCTAGAGGTCTTGTACATATTTTGTTAGACTTATACCTAAGTATTTCATTTTGGGGGTGCACTGGGGTTTTAGTTTCAAATTCCACTTGCTCATAACTGGTACATATAAAGGCGTTTGACTTTTGTCTATTAACCTTATATCTTGCAGTCTTGCTATAATTGCTTCTTAGTTCCAGGAGTTTGTTTGTTTGTTTTTGATTCTTTTAAATTTCTACATGGACAGTCATGCCCTCTGTGAACAAAGACAGCTTTGTTTCTTCCTTCTCAACCTTAGATCATTTATTTCCTTTTCTTATTGCATTGGCTAGGACTTCCAGTACAACACTGAAAACGAGTGGTGAGAAGGGATCCATTACTTTATTTTTAAAATTTATTTTATTTATTTTTTGGCCACACCACGCGGCATGCAGGATCATAGTTCCCCGACCAGGTATCGAACCTGTGCCCCTGCAGTGGAAGCGCTGAGTCCTAACCACTCCACCGCCAGGGTGGTCCCCCATTACTTTTTAAATGGAGACAATAATGGGATCTGCCCAGTAGAGTTCTTTCAAGGTTTTGGAAATCAGTGCCTGTAAAGTGCTAAGTTCCATGTCTTAGTAAGACGTGGAACTTAGTCAGCACTGCGGAACTTAGTAAGCACTGCAGAACTTAGTAAGCACTGCAGAACTTAGTAAGCACTGCGGAAGCATAAATTCCTCAGGGCTCCCTCTGCCTGGCTGACCCCAGATGGGTTAAGTGACTTCTCCACCCCCGCGTTTCAGGTGGGCGCTCAGGTCAGGTGAGAGCGCTGGGGCTTGGGGTCAAGGGCGTTAGATCCAGTAAGCTATCACTGCCAGAGTTGCTTTTCCTGATCAACAGGTTTCTTGCCACACCTGCATCATGAGGCCGAGAAGTGACACGGGCTCATTATTAAAAACTCTCCATTGTTTCCAGTTTAATTCCAGCTGAGGATGGAAGCCACAGCCCCTTTCTTCACTTCACTTATTGTGGTTACCTTCAAGATGTGAGCTTGAAGCACCCTTGAACCGCCCCTTCCTTGGGAAGGATAACCCCGAAGCTGCCCAAGGCCACGTCCTGCCCAGCAGGAGCTCTGGGGCCCCAGGAGGAGGAAGGGGCCCTGAGCCTCAGAGGGGCGACCCCCTGACTGTTCTCAGACCCCTCCCGGCTGCAGTGGTGTCGGGAGTGGGGCTCAGCTCTCAGGAGCTCGGTGTGTCTCTGCACCGTCTGAGGAAAGGGGCCGTCTCTGGACCTCTCCTGCCGAGAGCCTCAGCCCTGAGCACCATCCACAGTCTCCGACTGTTCGTGGGGATGCTTAGCAAACTCAGGTCTCCTAAGCAAATCCATCCTGGGAGGAAAGAGAGGTGCCTTGGCCTGAGCTTGGACTCCTAGGCTTATTTCCGGATTCACCCGGTGACTTTCTGATCTTGGAGTCCTTCAGCCTCCCTGGGATTTTCTCACTTGCCTCTAAAATAGGCGTTTGAGAAGCCGCAAAGTCCCTAAGCCACAGTGAGAAAATGACAGTGTCCAGGAGTGGCTGGTCCTCCTGCTACTGAGCGGGGGAGAGTACCGACCAGCCCTCCCTCCTCCTCTTCCCTGCCCTCCCCTCCCTTCTCCTCCCTTGACAGCAAGGGACAGAATCCATTTCTGAGCCACAGTCAAGAGATTTGGAAAGTAACTGAAAAGTCCTACTTACTTAAGAAAAAGTCTTTAGAAAGGACTCACCGATCTTTAGATATTGTCTGGGCTCTAGCCTTAATTTGCAGCTACTGGGCAGTCAGCACATGCCATCCCTGTTGCTGGAAAGCTTAGAGGGTGAATAAATTAGAATTCCTGTTGTAGAACCGCGCAGGACCCAGCAAAATGTCTTCATCAGGGTACCGTTTACAATCTCATACCCCGAAGGCAGTAGCATTTCCCGTGGTTTAGTAGGAGTCTGACCAGGAGTAAATTGCTGCAGCCTTTTCATTGGAAAAAAATCCTGCCTCAGATCCTTTGTCACCACGGCTGCCTGCTGGCCGGACCTGACCTTCTTTAATAAAGCTCCTTCCTGAGGCTTTGAGAGCAGAACTTTATTAACCGGGCAGAAGAGAGGACAAGCTTGGTGCGCGATATTAATGCTGGGATGACGGGAAGGGGAGGCTGGTCTTTTCTGTGCTGGGTGTAGCCCTCACCCCAGGGAAAGCTGTAACGTGAGGAGACCTCATACCGTGGATGGCTTCTCTCTGCAGCAGAGACTAACGTCCATTTCAAGAGCCCCTTCTGCGTGGCCTGGGGGGAGGAGCAGGGTCACAGCCAAATGTCAGGGGAGACCCCCTGCTCTCCAGGCCTGCAGGTGTGGAGGGCAGCCCGGCGTGCTTCGCGATCTGCATGTTCCCGCTGCAACGTGTGACATCCGGCCCCAGGCACACATTCTATGCAGCGTGGGGCACTGCAGTGACGCTCTGTAAAGGGGTGAGGGTTTGCTGTTTGAGGGTCCAAAACCCCTGGCTGGAATCCACAGGAACGTTTCAGGACGTGGTCCAGGGGGAGAGCTGTTCAGGACCTGGAGAGGATGGAGGCAGAGCCCCCCAGAAGAAATCTGCCCTGCCGCCGGGGCCTGACCTGTGGGAGCCCTCGCATCCCCGGCCCTGGGTGTGGCGACCTGTCTCCCTGCTTCTCAGCTCCTCAAGGTGAAGGGGAAGACGGTGGGTGCGCACCTCTACCACCAACTGCCGAGGACGGCTTTTCCCAGGTTTTGGGTTCCGGACTTCAGATGTAGGTTTAAGACTCTGACCACGTTGAACACTGTGGCAGACGGCCAGGAGGGGAGGGGGCTCAGGCTTAGGGTGGATGAACTGCGGACCTCAGGGGGGTTCAGCCCACAGACGACGTGGGGGAGGTGGAGCGGGGGAAGGGGAAGGGAGTGGGCAGTCGTTTCAGACCATCTTCTGGGCTCCTCACCTGCTGCTGATGCAGAGGGGAGGGGACACGCCAGCCGCCAAGTGACACCCAGCTACCTCTCTTTTAGTGCATGACTACCACCCACCCACTGACAGCGCTGAAGTGTGGAGGGGCCGGGTTTGCCCAGCATCCCTGCAGAGGCAGAGGGCGGAGGGGCTCAGGATCCGTTGGACCGAGCCGGCGTGGGACGGGGCTCTGGCTCTGCGCGGGGCTGAGCATCATGCAGCCAAGTAGCAAACGACAGCTCCGCCTCTGGATTCGTGGCTACAGAGGAGAAAAAGACTCTGCTTTGGAGGGAGACTGCTGAGATCTAGGTTCCATCACTTACCATCTGGCAGCCTGGGGAAAGTCTCCGTCAGGGGCGCATATGAACGCGCATGCTCAGAATGGCAGGGCGTGACCGGGGCGGCTTTTACGATGCAGGAGAGATCCTGGTCCTGTCATTGTGTGTCCCCCGAGTGAGAGATGAAGCCTCCCAAGTCGTAAGCCTCTGAGACACACTGTCAGAGGCAGAAGGCGCTCAGATGCGCGTGTCCACATGTGGGGAGGCTGGGGTGTGAGCCGCGCTGGAAACTGGAAACAGCCTTCCAGTGAAGCGCGACTAATGGTGCCACTCGGGGCAGTTATGGAGGCTGCTTCGTATCCAGAGGACTGTGTTCAAGAGAGCATCTTGGGATTTTCAGACGCCGAGTGGTGCGCGCTGCTGCGGCTTCATCCTGTGGTCTGCGCTCCCGGGGCGAGGGGTTCACACATCCCGGGCCCTGAGTGGGGATGGTGCGGGGAGGGGGCCAGGCTGCCCGCTCTGCCTCGCTTCTCCTCCAGCCTGGGTGAAAGCTGGCAGCGCTCCTGTTGCTGAGATGATTCTGCGATCGCAGCGCTTTGGTTCCCTGGGGCTGCATGAGCTGGTGTAGGGCGAGCAAAGCGGTCGTCTTGGTGGCTGGGTAGGGGGCTTGGAGGGAGGGTGGACGGAGGGCGGAGAACCCAGCTTTGAACCCAGACCCCTCCCCAGCCCAGACGTGTGCCCTCCTGCCAGCGCCCCTCCGTCTCCCAGGAGGCCCCGAGTGGGGCTCTTCCGTCTCAAACACGGCTTCTCCGTGTTCTTTTATTTTTTGATGCAAAAGATTTTTTAATCTAAAAACTCATTTCCCAGGGCTAATTAAGAGCCGAGGCCTGCCAATTTCTATCAGTTTTCTTGACCAAAAAGAGCTCTTCAGCGTTTTCTTCAAAGTAAGATAATATATAATAGATTTTGATAAATCTTTCTAAATGAGGACATGATACTGCAGGCAGTTCAAGGAAAAATAGCCTTAACTTTTTCTTTGGTGTAACCACAAGGATATCCAAAAGTTAGCAAATGTTGACATTTCAAGTGATAAGAAATTGCCAAATGGAAGTTTAAACTCTGGTTTAAAAAAAAAAAGCTGTGGCCTGGCTTGTCCTCATACTGTAGGAAAGATACGCATACAACCCACATCTGCCTGTGTGTTTTTGAGTATGCCAGATCTAAAGTCATACCAAACTGCAGAGGTGTATGTGGTCCAAGAAGAGGGAGCTCCACGTGTGCCAGGGAGACGTCTCAGGGGCCCGGCACCTGGCTCAGCAGAGTCCCGTGGGCACCCTCCTGGGTAGACAACGCATTGTCCCCTCGCCCCACCCCTGACAGCTTCGTGGGAAGTTTGACTGCTATGCAGGCGGGGCTGCTCTGTCCTGGGGACACTGGAGGTTCCCACGGGCAAGGCTGAGCCCATGTTCCTGGAAAGGGGTTCTCCACGCCGCATAAGGCTGCTCGGGCTCCTGGCCCCGCCAGCCCAGATGGCCCCCGAGCCAAGTCTCCCGGCGCACTGCCCTGCACACAGGCCCCTGGCTGGCGGCCGGCCACAGAGTGGATGCACACACAGGAAATGGGACATGTGGAGCCGGAGTGGGGGGACCGATAGCCCAGAAAATATTGCCAGAGCTACTCTCAGACTTGTGGCTTCTTATCTTTCTCTCTGTTTTTAAAATCTGGGGCCAAGAGTCGTCACCCCTAGACTCAGTGCAATTGGGAAGTTTTTCTGCTCCGGGCTGTCTGTTTCCATGGATAAAATGGAAGTAATAAAAATAACAGCAGGACTCTGAAAAGTATGGAGCATTAATGTCCAGAAAACATTTACTGCTTTGGAAAATCTATTCATCGAAGGACTTTTATGCTAATGAAAGTAAAATGCATGAAAGCGCAAGAACCCCACAAACTGTGTATAATTTCAGAAGTGAACTGAAGGACAGGAAAACAGCAATCGAGTTCAACCGGGGCTTAACCCAGCCTCCCATTACGGGAGAAAACCCTGGATGCCACAGATTTCATCCCTGTAAAGCTTAGTGAGTCAGTGACAAGACCTGCAGCCAGTCAGATTCCGTATTGGAAGCATTACATCATGGGGGCAAAGGCTCATTGGTTGTCTGGCTTCTGAGACCCAACCCCCAAGCCTCTGGCCAGTGTAAAACGGCTTGTTCTGGGGGTGGGCGAGACAGGGCCTCCCAGAGTGATGCGCGGTCCAGCTTCGAGCATCCATCTGTTTCAAAAGGCTGTCCTTACCTGGAGGTCGCTTCCTGGGGGACCTGGCCATGCTTCCCTCCTGCGGGGAGGGACTGGACTGGAACGGGGCTGGAGTCCTGCGGCAGACGGTCCCCTGGGCCCTGGCCGTGCCTGTGGCTGTGGTTTCATGGACGCACAGCCTACCTCCCATCCGCTGTCTCACGGCGGAGGTGAGTTGTGGTGCGGCCTCTGGCCTGCAAAGCCGGCCCATTGCCTCTCTGCCCCTTTACAGACATAGTCTGCGGCCCCTGGACTAAAGGATTGAGCGGGTCTGTACTCTGGCATTGTAAAGTCAGTTCTTAAATTCCCAGCGAACTTTCAAGCCCTTGCCAGTGGCGCATTTGCTTGAAGAAATATTTGTAGCGAATCCCTTTACAGACGCTCCCTCGCAGTTTGTGTGGTGGGCTGTGAGCCATGGCGCTGCTGAACTCCCTTGTTGCCCACTGTCCGCTGCACCAGGAAGGCCGCAGCAAGGAGGAGGTACAGGGTCACCTCCTCCACTCTGTCTCAGGAACTGAATCCATCCCCGGGCTCGCATCCCCTCCGCACATGCGGAAGGCAGCACCCCTGGAAGGGTAGCAGGTGTGAGGAATGCCCCGGAAGCACATGCCCTGCTGTTGAGATGCACAGGGGACCGAGACCCCTAAGGTCTTCGGGATCCCGGTGAGGCTGGGCCGAGGGGGCAGCTGGATGGGGCCGGTCAGGCCCATCCCGGGCTGGCACTGCAGCTGTGTCTTCGGCTAAGGCAGTAAAGTGTGGCCAAAACGTGGCCTGTCTGGTTTTGTGGGAGCCCGTGGCCTAGCAGTTCGTTCTCGATCAGCTCACATGTGGTACCTGTGAAGATGCTCAGGCAAACAACCAATGGGTCACTGAGGAGATAAAAAACACCTGGAGACTTATGAAAATGAAAGCAGAATGATCCAAAACCTATGGGATGCCGCAAAAGCAGTTTGAAGAGGGAAGTTTACAGCCATACAAGCCTACTTCAGGAAACAAGAAAAATCTCAAATAAACAACCTAACCTTACACCTAAAGGACCAGAAAAAGAAGAACAAACAAAACCCAAAGTTAGTAGAAGGAAAGAAATCATAAATGTCAGAGTCGAATAAATGAAATAGAGACTAAGAAAACAATAGAAAATTTCAATGAAACTAAACGCTGGTTCTTTGAAAAGATAAAGAACATTGATAAACCTTTAGCCAGACTCATCAAGAAAAGAAAAGAGAGGGTCCATTTTAAGAAATGAAAAATAAGTTACAACTGACACCACAGAAATATGAAAGATCATGAGAGATTATTATGAACAATGATATGTCAATAAAAAGGACAACCTAGAAGAAATGGACAAATTCCTAGAAATGTACAATCTCCCAAGACTGAATCAGGAACAATAAAAAATACCAACAGACCAATTACCAGTAATGAAATTGAATCAGTAATTTAAAAAAAAAACACACACAAAAAACCTCTCAGCAAAGTCCAGGACCAGACGGCATCACAGGCGAATTCTACCAAACATTTAGAGAAGAGTTAACACCTATCCTTCTGAAACTATTCCAAAAAATTGCAGAGGAAGAAACACTCCCAAACTCATTCTGTGAAGCCACCATCACCCTGAGGCCAACACCAGACTAAGATACCACAAGAAAAGAAAAGTACAGGCCAATATCACTGATGAACATAGATGAAAAAATCCTCAACAAAATACATTTGACCCTTGAACAGCACAGGAGTTGGGGATGTCGACTCCTTGTGCAGTCAAAACACTGCATATAGTCCGACTGTGGATCATGTGATACCGTAATACATATTTGCAATTCCCTAGTGACTAATTATGTTGAACATGTTTTCCTGGGCTTATTGGGCATTTGTATATATTCTTTAGAGAAATGTCTACTCAAGTCCTTTGCCCATTTTAAAATTGGGCTGTTTGTCTTTTTACTGTTGACTTGTAAGTGTTCTTAGTATGTCGTATGATATCAGATATATGATTTGCAAATGTTTTTTCCCATCCTTTGGGTTGTCTTTTCATTTTCTTGATGTTTCTGAGTTTTTAAAGCATGTAGATACGGGGGTTTCTGTGGTTATCACACTTAGATGGTTTTCAGGAATGACGTGACGTAATGAGGGAAACAGTTCCAAACATCAGTTTTAAAAATGCCTTCTTCAGCACACAGTTTTCTTTCTAAAATACTTTTCTCACTACTAGTTATAGCATTACCTTCACCTTGTGGACTAAGAGGATTTTAAAATTTTATTTACACATCTTTGTAATATCTGCTGGCAGGTGTACTGTTGAGTGCCACTTGTCATCATAGGAAATGCCAGCCGATTTGGAACACCTTGTACAAGAAAATGGTTGGTTTGACAGGTCTTTTAAGCATCTTGCCATGAGGCAGCCATTGTGGTACAAAAATTTCATGGTTACTCAAATTGAAAGTTTAAAGGTTTTGTTTTTATAAAACTACCCACATCTGTGACATGAGCAGAACTTAACGAATTGATGTCAACCTCTATGCCACAGTTACTTGTCTGCAAATGAATTTCAAGTGAGGTGCTATTTGTAAACCTAACCCCAGAATTTCTCTTTTTTTTAAATTTAATTTAATTAATTTATTTTTTATACAGCAGTTTCTTATTAGTTATCTATTTTATATGTATTAGTGTATATATGTCAATCCCAATCTCCCAATTCATCCCACCCCCCTGCCGCACTTCCCCCCCTTGGTGTCCATACATTTGTTCTCTACATCTGTGTCTCTATTACTGCCTTGCAAACCAATTCGTCTGTACCATTTCTCTAGATTCCACATATATGCGTTAATATACAGTATTTGTTTTTCTCTTTCTGACTTACTTCACTCTGTATGACAGTCTCTAGGTCCATCCACATCTCTACAAATGACGCAATTTCATTCCTTTTAATGGCTGAGTATATTCCATTTTATACATGTACCACATCTTCTTTATCCATTCATCTGTCAATGGACACTTAGGTTGCTTCCATGACCTGGCTATTGTAAATAGAACTGCAATGAACATTGGGGTGCATGTGTCTTTTTGAATTATGGTTTTCTCTGGGTATATGCTCAGTAGTGGGATTGGTGGGTCATATGGTAATTCTATTTTTAGTTTTTTAAGGAACCTCCATACTGTTCTCCATAGTGGCTGTATCAATTTACATTCCCATCAACCGTGCAAGAGGACTCCCTTTTCTTCACACCCTCTCCAGCATTTGTTGTTTGTAGATTTTCTGATGATGCCCATTCTAACCGATGTGAGGTGATACCTCATTGTAGTTTTGATTTGCATTTCTCTAATAATTAGTAATGTTGAGCAGCTTTTCATGTGCCTCTTGGCCATCTGTATGTCTTCTTGGAGAAATGTCTATTTAGGTCTTCTGCCCATTTTTTGATTGCGTTGTTTGTTTTTTTAATATTGAGCTGCACGAGCTGTTTATGTATTTCAGAGATTAATCCTTTGTCCATTGATTCATTTGCAAATATTTTCTCCCATTCTGAGGGTTGTCCTTTCATTTTGTTTATAGTTTCCTTTGCTGTGCAAAAGCTTTTAAGTTTCATTAGGTCCTATTTGTTTATTTTTGTTTTTATTTCCATTACTCTAGGAAGCGGGTCAAAAAAGATCTTGCTGTGATTTATGTCAGAGTGTTCTTCCTATGATTTTCCTCTAAGAGTTTTATAGTGTCTGGTCTTGCATTTAGGTCTTTAATCCATTTTGAGTTTATTTTTGTGTATGGTGTTAGGGAACGTTCTAATTTCATTCCTTTACATGTAGCTGTCCAGTTTTCCCAACACCACTTATTGAAGAGACTGTCTTTTCTCATGTATATCCTTGCCTCCTTTGTCATAGATTAGTTGACCATGGGCGCATGGGTTGACTTCTGGGCTTTCTATCCTGTTCCATTGATCTATATTTCTGTTTTTGTGCCAGTACCATACTGTCTTGATTACTGTAGCTTTGTAGTATAGTCTGAAGTCAGGGAGTCTGATTCCTCCAGCTCCGTTGTTTTCCCTCAAAATTGCTTTGGCTATTTGGAGTCTTTTTTGTCTCCATACAAATTTTAAGATTTTTTTGTTCTAGTTCTGTAAAAAATGCCATCGGTAATTTGATAGACATTGCATTGAATCTGTAGATTGCTTTGGGTATTATAGTTGCTTTCACAATATTGATTCTTCCAATTCAAGAACATGGTATATCTCTCCATCTATTTGTGTCATCTTTAATTTCTTTCACCAGTGTCATAGTTTTCTGAGTACAGGTCCTTTACCTCTTTAGGTAGGTTTATTCCTAGGTATTTTTTTCTTTCTGATGCAATGATAAATAGATTGTTTCTTGATATTTTATTGTTAGTGTATAGGAATGCAAGAGATTTCTGTGCATTAATTTTGTATCCTGCAACTTTACCAAATCATTGATTATCTCTCATAGTTTTCTGGTGGCATCATTAGGATTATCTATGTATAATATCATGTCACCTGAAAACAGGGACAGTTTTACTTCTTCTTTTCCAATTTGTATTCCTTTTATTTCTTTTTCTTCTCTGATTGTCATGGCTAGGACTTCCAAAACTATGTTGAATAATAGTGGTGAGAGTGGACATCTTTGTCTTGTTCCTGATCTTAGAGGAAATGCTTTCAGTTTTTCACCATTGAGAATGATGTTTGCTGTGGGTTTGTCATATATGGCCTTTATTATGTTGAGGTAGGTTCCCTCTATGCCCACTTTCTGGAGAGTTTTTATCATAAATGGGTGTTGAATTTTGTCAAAAGCTGTTTCTGCATCTACTGAGATGATCATATGGTTTTTATCCTTCAAGTTTTTAATATGGTGTATCACATTGATTGATTTGTATATATTGAAGAATACTTGCATCCCTGGGATAAATGCCACTTGATTGTGGTGTATGATCCTTTTAATGTGTTGTTGGATTCTGTTTGCTAGTATTTTGTTGAGGATTTTTGCATCTATATTCATGAGTGATATTGGTCTGTAATTTTCTTTTTTTGTAGTATCTTTGTCTGGTTTTGGTATCAGGGTGATGGTGGCCTCATAGAATGAGTTTGGGAGTGTTCCTTCCTCTGCAATTTTTGGGAAGAGTTTGAGAAGGATAGGTGTTACCTCATCTCTAAATGTTTGATAGAATTCACCTGTGAAGCCATCTGGTCCTGGACTTTTGTTTGTTGGAAGATTTTTAATCACAGTTTCAATTTCATTACTTGTGATTGGTCTGTTCATATTTTCTATTTCTTCCTGGTTCAGTCTTGGAAGCTTATACCTTTCTAAGAATTTGTCCATTTCTTCCAGGTTGTCCATTTTATTGGCATAGAGTTGCTTGTAGTAGTCTCTTAGGATGCTTTGTATTTCTGCAGTGTCCATTGTAACTTCTCCTTTTTCATTTCTAATTTTATTGATTTGAGTCCTCTCCCTCTTTTTCTTGATGAGTCTGGCTAAAGGTTTATCAATATTGTTTATCTTCTCAAAGAACCAGCTTTTAGTTTTATTCATCTTTGCTATTGTTTTCTTTGTTTCTATTTCATTTATTTCTGCTCTGATCTTTATGATTTCTTTCCTTCTACTAACTTTTTTTGTTGTTGTTCTTCTTCTTTCTCTAGTTCCTTTAGGTGTAAGGTTAGATTGTTTATTTGAGATTTTTCTTGTTTCTTGAGGTAGGATTGTATTGCTATAAACTTAGAACTGCTTTTGCTGCAACCCATAGGTTTTGGATTGTCGTGTGTTCGTTATCATTTGTCTGTAGGTATTTTTTGATTTCCTCTTTGATTTCTTCAGTGATCTCTTGGTTATTTAGTGACGTATTGTTTTTTTTTTTTTTTGACGTATTGTTTAGCCTCCATGTGTTTGTGTTTTTTACATTTTTTTCCTTGTAATTTATTTCTAATCTCATAGCATTGTGGTCAGAAATGATGCTTGATATGTGTTCAGTTTTCCTAAATTGAAGAATAAAAACCATATGATCATCTCAATAGATGCAGAGGCTTGATTTGTGAAGATGTGATCTATCCTGGAGAATATTCCATGTGCACTTGAGAAGAAAGTGTAATCTGCTGTTTTTGGATGGAATGTCCTATAAATACCAATTAAATATCTGTCAATATCTATCTGGTCTATTGTGTCATTTAAAGCTTGTGTTTCCTTATTAATTTTCTTTTTGGATGATCTGTCCATTGGTGTAAGTGATGTGTTAAAGTCCCACACTATTATTGTGTTACTGTCGATTTCCTCTTTTATAGCTGTTAGCAGTTGCCTTATGTATTGAGGTGCTCCTATGTTGGGTGCATATATATTTATAATTGTTATATCTTCTTCTTGGATTGATCCCTCGATCATTATGTAGTGTCCTTTCTTGTCTCTTGTAACATTCTTTATTTTAAAGTCTATTTTATCTGATATGAGTATAGCTACTCCAGCTTTCTTTTGATTTCCATTTGCATGGAATATCTTTTTCCATCCCCTCACTTTCAGTCTGTATGTGTCCCTAGGTCTGAAGTGGGTCTTTTGTAGACAGCATATATATGGGTCTTGTTTTTGTATCCACTCAGCAAGCCTGTGTCTTTTGGTTGGAGCATTTAATCAATTCACATTTAAGGTAATTATTGAAATGTATGTTCCTATCCCCATTTTCTTAATTGTTTTGGGTTTGTTTTTGTAGGTCCTTTTCTTCTCTTGTGTTTCCCACTTAGAGAAGTACCTTTAGCATTTGTTGTAGAGTTGGTTTGGTGGTGCTGAATTCTCTTAGCTTTTGCTTATCTGTAAAGCTTTTGATTTCTCTGTCAAATCTGAATGAGATCCTTGCCAGGTAGAGTAATCTTGGTTGTAGGTTCTTTCCTTTCATCACTTTAAATATATCATGCCACTCTCTTCTGGCTTGTAGAGTTTCTACTGAGAAATCAGCTTTTAACCTTATGGGAGTTGCCTTGTATGTTATTTGTCATTTTTCTCTTGTTGCTTTTAATAACTTTTCTTTGCCTTTAATTTTTGTCATTTTGATTACTATGTGTCTCGGCATGTTTCTCCTTGGTTTTATCCTGCCTGGGACTCTGTGCATTTCCTGGACTTGAGTGGCTATTGCCTTTCCCATGTTAGGGAAGTTTTCAACTATAATCTCTTCAAATATTTCCTCAGGTCCTTCCTCTCTCTCTTCTCCTTCTGGGACCCCTATAATGAGAATGTTGTTGCATTTAATGTTGTCCCAGTGGTCTCTTAGGCTGTCTTCATTTCTTTTCATTCTTTTTTCTTTATTCTGTTCCATGGCAGTGAATTCCACCATTCTGTGTTCCAGGTCACTTATCCGTTCTTCTGCCTCAGTTATTCTGCTATTGATTCCTTCTAGTGTATTTTTCATTTTAGTTATTGTATTGTTCATCTGTGTTTGTTTGTTCTTTAATTCTTCTAGGTCTTTGTTAAACATTTCTTGCATCTTCTTGATCTTTGCCTCCATTCTTTTCCCAAGGTCCTGGATCATCTTCACTATGATTATTCTGAATTCTTTTTCTGGAAGGTTGCCTATCTCCACTTCATTTAGTTGTTTTTCTGGGGTTTTATCTTGTTCCTTCATCTGGGACATAGTCCTCTGCCTTTTCATTTTGTCTGTCTTTCTGTGAATATGGTTTTCATTCCACAGGCTGCAGGATTGTAGTTCTTCTTGTTTCTGCTGTCTGCCCTCTGGTGGATGAGGCTATCTAAGAGGCTTGTGCAAGCTTCCTGATTGGAGGGACTGGTGGTGGGTAGAGCTGGCTGTTGCTCTGGTGGGCAGAGCTCAGTAAAACTTTAATCCACTTGTCTGCTGAAGGGTGGGGTTGAGTTCCCTCCCTGTTGGTTGTTTGGTCTGAGGCAACCCAGCACTGGAGCCTACAGACTCTTTGGTGGGGCTAATGGTGGGCTCTGGGAGGGCTCACGCCAAGGAGTACTTCTCAGAACTTCTGCTGGCAGTGTCCTTGTCCCCATGGTGAGCCACAGCCACCCCCCGCCTCTGCAGGAGACCCTCCAACACCAGCAGGTAGGTCTGGTTCAGCCTCCTATGGGGTCACTGCTCCTTCCCCCTAACCCCAGAATTTCTTTTATTTAAAAAAAAAAAAAAAGAGAATTCTGGCTAAAGAGGCAGCTCCCTCCCTGGCGACACCTTACACACCCTTCCCATAAGACGTTATTTTTTGTTGTTATTGTTTTTGGCTGCATTGGGTCTTTGTTGTTGCGTGCGTATTTTCTCTAGTTGCAGCGAGCAGGGGTTACTCTTCATTGCGGTGTGCAGGCTTCTCATTGCGGTGGCTTCTTTTGTTTTGGAGCACAGGCTCTAGGTGCGTGGGCTTCAGTAGTTGTGGCACGTGGGCTCAGTAGTTGTGGCTCATAAGCTCTAGTGCACAGGCTCAGTTGTTGTGGTGCACAGGCTTAGTTGCTCTGTGGCATGTGGGATTTTCCTGGACCAGGGCTCAAACCTGTGTCCCCTGCATTGGCAGGCAGATTCTTAACCACTGTGCCACCAGGGAAGTCTGAGATGTTATTTTTAATAAAGATGTCATTTAATTTTGAGTACATCTTCTCCAGGATGGTTTTTAGTAGCTCACACACAGAAAAGTTATTTTGATATGTTATTTTTAAAAGATTTATTTATTTATTTATGATTTATTATTGTTACAGAATCTAACACACACTATAAGCTGAGACACATGAGGGACATCTGTACTTTCATCTAATTGTAATAAATCTCCTTGACTAATTCACTTGTTCTAATGCTTTGCTACTTCAAATGCTCATCAGGATTTGAACTTGTGTCTTTCAATTGTATCTGCTTAACACAGGATTACATTTTGGTTTGTTGCCATGTTGTTTTTCATATCTTATTTCAGTCATTCTTTCCCCAGCAGGGGAAAAATAGGTGTTTTTCAAATGTTGTGATTCTTTTTTTTGTCTACTGCTATGAAATGAGAAGCCTTGAAAGAAGTTTTAAAATTTATCATTAAGTTCAGTGAGGTTTTCAAAGGCAGTGGATTAAATATTTCCTCACTTTAAACATTGCTGAAGAACTGGCAGAGGTCTGTCCTGCATCTATACTCTCGTTCAGTTTTTAAATGTCTTGCTAATCATGATGGTTTCACATGGTCATTAGCCAATATCTCAGCACAATACACCTTTCAGGGAAATCCATTCTTCAGATCATCTTCTTGATTTTTTTTTTAAGATTTTTTTTTTTGATGTAGACCATTTTAAAAGTCTTTACTGAATTTGTTACAACATTGCTTCTGTTTTATGTTTAGGTTTTTAGGCCATGAGGCATGTGGGATCTTAGCTCCCCAACCAGGGATGGAAGCTGCGCCCCCCAGCATTGGAAGAAGTCTTAACCACTGGACCACCAGGGAAGTCCCTCATCTTCTTGATTACTGCAATATTTGTGGCTGATTTTCCATCAGGTCTGATTAGATTGCCTCTGTTTTTACTTGTTAATGTGGATGATGAAAGGTTTGTGTCAGGGATAGGAAGAGGGTCATTCACTGGGTTGCATGGTTGACTCTATCCTCACTGTAGTCTTCTGGCAGGAATCTTCTAAGGCCATTCTGTAAGAGTGAATCTAGTTAAAAATCAGACACTCTTCCTGGGCCCACATCCTGGAACCCCCGGTAGCACCATCGGAAGGTGGGAGTAGATGGGAGCCCCAAGCCCAACCTTCAGGGTCCTTCAGGAGGCCCGCATGTTGCCTCCAACCCGGGATGATCTGAAGTGTAGAAAAAGGAAACGCAGCTGCTTCCACCATAGAGTAAATAGCATAAAGCTTAATCTCCTCATTTTGTAAGATAAATATTAATTAAATTTCTAAGATTTCTTTCCATCCCCCAGCAGATGGCTGTGACTAGTTCTAAGGTATGTGTACCAACTTTGGAGACCATCTGCTCTAAACATTAGATTAAAGTACCTTTTCAAGGCAAAGATAGCAAACACGTCTGATATATACTTGTTTTTCAAAAAGAAAAACCCAAACCTCCCCAAAGGCCTGTGGGCATAGCACTATTCGACAGATGCATTATTTAATTGTTTTATTGGAAACCTAATTTTTTAGGCAAAATAGTCTAAATAGGTAAGAGAAGCTTGGGACCTTTTGGTAGATGATTCGTTGTGTAAAACAAATTTTCAGTCCCTAATTGTGTTTCATAGTTTTGGACTTTTTTTAACCAAAGATACAGAGGGCTGGGCTAATCACACTTCTTGACTCAGGCCACAATATCACCATGTGGAAGATCCCACTGTAGTTTCTAATTTCCATTATTCATCCTTTTATAGGCATTTCCCACTCCCATTTTTCTCCCTTCATAGGCAACCATTCCCTGTAACACTCGCTGTGTGTGTTCTGTGTATCACTTTTTCTAAGTAAAGGCATTTCCTTTCCATTTGCAGTTTTTTTCTGTTAGTTAAGAGGTTTTTTTTTTTTCCAGTTAAAAATAGGTATTGAATATTATTGAGTGTGTTCTCTGGGAAAATCGAGATGATAGAACTATTCTACTTCATTCTAGTAATGTTAAACCTAGACCTTTTCTGAGATGAATCCTAGTTAGCTATAATTATTCTTAATACCTTCTTCTTAGGGTCAGATTATGAAATATATTATCTATTCCTTGAAAATCTGGCAGAACCTTTCAGGAACACAGACATTATTTCAAGTTAGAAAATCTTTTCACACAGTAACTACATAATATGTTATAGGAGGAAAACAATGTAATCATCTCAGTGTGGCAAGAGGAGACAGTGAGTATTTTCAGCATCTTAGATTGGCAAAATTTCTAAATGTTAAATTCCAACTACATCACTTGTTGAATGGGGAATGGGCAATGAGTTTTCGCATACAATCTTGGTGGGAGTGTAAATCAGTAACTATACTGTAGAAAATTTTTGCCGCATCAATTAATTTTTGTAATTAATTGTATGTAATTATTTTTTGTAATTAATATGGAATGGGCACAACCTTTAACTGAGGGATTACACTGGTAGTTATCTACCACATAGAACCGCCCTCACATAAATACTAGGATATATATAAAAGGTGGTTTATTAGAGCATTATTAGAAATAAAAAAAAAAATTTAAACAATATAAATATTCTTAACTAAATAAAATGTGATACATGTATATGATGAAATAACCTGAATATCTATTTGAATAGCTACTAAAAACCTAATCTTGTGAATGATGCATATATTTTTATAAATTTAAAAACACTGAAAAAAAAAGAAAATTTGGCAGAACTGACATATGAAACAGTCTGGGCCCAAAGCCTCCAGGATTTGATATGCAGTATTGTGATTGTTAGTTTGTTGCTAAGTATTTTGTAATTTCTCTTTTGATTTTATTTTTAATCAAGACATTATTTATTAGTATGTTAATTGGTTTCCAGATATATGGGATTTTTAAAAGATACTCATTTGATACTGATTTCTAATTTTGTTATATGATGAGATAACATATCATATATAAAATTATATATATATATGTATATATATATATATATAGTATTGATTCCTTAGAACCCATTGAGGTACATGGTCAATTTTTATAGATATTCCATGCCTCCTTGAAAGCGTGTCTTCTGTTTGTCAGGTGTTGAATCCTTTTTAGAGCTGATGGTTGAAGCGTACGGTGAATCTTTGCTCATGATTTTTGTCTACTGAGCCTCTAGAGTTTGGGAAATGTGCACTCAATCTCCACCCGCCATTGCTGACTTACTGATTTTTCTTCACCGGTTTGTTAGTTGGTGCTTCATATATTTCGAGGTTATATTGTTTTGACTTTAGGGTGGAGTTCACTTCAAGGTCACTTAGGCTTTCTTTTCATTTAAACTCTGGGCGTATGCAAACGTCAGCTGCCTGGATGTGGTCCACCCCCACCATGCTGTCACCCCCTTGCCAGTTCCACGAGGTACGGGCAGCCACGTGGCCCACGCTGGCCATGTATAACTCTGACCCCTTGTTCTCTGCACTGGGCCTCCTGCAGGAAGTCAGATGTGGGAAATGTGCCAGGTGAACCTGCCCTGAAATGTGGGGATTTTATCTGCCCTACACTGATAAGAGCTGTGGTACCGGCTGGACCCGGATAGCTCCCAGCGGTATCGGAGAGCACAGCAGACATTTCCTTCTTGCAGCTGGTTTTCTTTCTTCAAGCATGATGCCCTGCCTTTGTCTCTACCAAATTGCTTTTGATGCTTCCTGCTTCTCCAATGTATTGAAGATGAACTTCGATCTCATCTCTCACTCTCCTCCTAGTACTTTGTCATCTGTAAGCCTAAGGAGTCTGTCCTGGGAACACTGATGGAAACTGTTGTATGACCCCGCTCCCAGCACACGTGCCTTTGGACACAGCTTCCTGTCTCCTGCAGAACTGATACAGACCTAGGAAGAGGTGGCCTTGAAGGGAATCATCTAAATGGTTACTGACCTATTTTGTGCAACCCTAAATGTGCAACAGAGTTAAATCTGGCTCTGTGGTCACAGACAAGTCTTGCTCATTTTAAAGACATCTTCGTCTTCTGTTCTTGATGTTCTGAAGTCTTATAATTTGGGTCAGAGGGATCTGGCCCTGTGTGCGGGTCGTGGTGGGGGGGTGTTGCCCTTTTCCTCGGGATCCTGCCCCTCCCCCAGGTCCTTTCCATCCCTCCCTGCTCTGCTCTTCACGAATCGTCCCTCAACCCTCACACTGTCTTCCCACCCACCTTCAGAACACAATTTCCTCTCAGTGACTGATCATTGGATTTCCGAGCAGAGGAGCAGAGTTTGAGGTCCCAGGGATTTTGACAGTCAAGACTCCCAAGAAACGACCTGGAGAAGCCAGTACACACACACCCCATGCTCAGGTAACCTGACTTTTCTATGTTTGCTGCACTATCGCTATGGGAACATGCCCCACCTGGCAGGGACTTAAATTTAAACCATCTGCACCTCAAAGCTTGCGACTCGCCCAGGCTCTCACCTGCCCTGGTGTGACCTGGGGTGAATGTTTACCTTCTGAATCTTTGATTTTTTTCCCTATGTTTAAGAAACGAAAAATCAGCCTTGATCTCTACCCTTCCTATTGACTCTGATTTGAACCGATTTATTAAAAATCCTTTTGTCCCAAACCAGTGATTCTGGTTTTATTCTAAATCACGCACAACGTGCTTTGTGTGTTCTGCTCCTTCTTTTTCTACCAATTTGCCCTCAGAGAATCTCTCATGAGTTTGATTTGACATAAAAGGTCTGTTGGAGCTCTTCTGACCATTTCCTGAAGTATTTTCTGAGGCAGGGGCTGAGGCAAGGCCTCGTGAGGGTGGGATGAGCAGGGCAGACTTGGAGAGATGCCGCCTGCGCTCTGAGCGGAAGGTTCTGGAGCGTGAGCCTGGCACAGGTGAAAGCGTGGGCGTCTCCACACCAGCATGTGACTAAACACAGGGAAGTGGGTGCTTTGAGATTCTGAAGACAGGTCCCATTGGAGTTCTAGGTACTTTATTCATATTAATCACCTAGAGAAGAGCATGGTTTCTTAGTGGTTCCTGGAATTTGTTTCGTCTCTTGAGTTCTTCTTTGCATCCCATAACCCAGCGGTCCCCAACCTTTTTGGCACCAGGGACCAATTTCATAGAAGACAATTTCTCCACGGCAGATGGGGGGCCAGGGGGGGATGGCTCAGGCGGTAATGTTAGCGATGGGGAGCGGCTGTGAATACAGATGAAGCTTTGCTCGCCCGCCGCTCACCTCCTGCTGTGCGGCCCGGTTCCTAACAGGCCACGGACCTGTACCAGTCCGCGGCCCGGGGGTTGGGGACCCCTGCCATTACCTGTACCCGCTTAGACTGTGCTGACATCCAAGATTGGCTGACACAAGCGCTTGGACTCTCTCTGGAAAGGCTGGTTAATTGCTCTTTTGTTCCTGGGGTTTGATCTGAGAGCCCACAGTGGGGCTGACTGCAGCACGGGGCTCTGCTCTGTTGGGGTCCCGGGGGTCGTGTGCCCAGCTGGTTATCTGGACCTCCCAAGACTGAAGTCCTTGAAGCAAATCAACTAATAGCATCTGGTGTCCTTTTGTCCCTGGAGAGTGGACAGTCCCACACCTCCCTGAGCTGCTTATTGAAGCTGAAGCTTCAGTGACAGTGACCCTAAGTGACAGGGGAGGAAGATCTCATGCTGTCCACATTTGGTGAGGAAGAGGGAGGGTCTGGGGTCATGGCATGCCCTGAGAGGAGGGCTGCAGGGCCAGCGTCCCTAAGACCCTCAGAGGCGGCGGCACATGGCCTGTGTGCGTCTCAAGCAGCAGGAGACCAGGGCGGGCCAGGCGGATAGCAGACCCCACCCCGTCCTCTGCCAGCTCCATTTTGCTCGGCTTCTTCGAGCTCCTCCAGAGCACAGGGTGCCTCCGAATGGGCCTGCACCTTCCAGGCACCCTCTCCTCCATCTCTATGCCCCCATGTGCCTCTGCACCTCGGGCGGCAGCCTGTGAGCCCTTGCATGGTGCAAGAGCCCTCGCCTGGTGCAAGAGCCCTCGGATGCCTGCTGTGTCCTGACGAAGGCCGGACGCCTGTGCCGAGGGTGCGTTCTCTTGTGGTGACACTTTACGCCCAGTGTCCCGAGGAGGCATCTGCAGAGGAGCTGCCAGGAGGGGCTGGCGCTGCGGTGGCAGCGAGGGGGGATCACTCTGCAGCCCTTCTGACCCCTTAGGGAATGCGGGCCAGCACCTCCCAGACTCCTCGCAGCTGACAAACCAGAGATCGTGCAGGACCCTGATCAGGTGGCTTGGGAGGGACCCACATTCTGAGCCGAGTCCGTCGGGGAGGGAGGCGCAGTTTGTGCCCCGTTGGCCAGTGCGGCTGAGGCAGGAGCCCTGGAGCAGGGGGACCATTGCAGGGGCAGCTCCTTGTCATTCTTCGAAACCCAGCCTAGCGTCTGTTAGTTCAGCTGCAAACCATTTACTGCGCTGAGAAACCCCGCTGCCTGGCTCGCTGCTGTCGCTGCCGTGCTGTGTGGCCGAGCTCTGTCACACACAGAGGGGACTTGGCACCGAACCTGCATGGGAGGTGGTTCATTGCTCATCTCGCCTGTTGCAGAGGAACGAGGAAGCACGAAAGTCCTGGGGGTCTGGCAGACGCAGGGAGGGTGTGGGGAGAGTCAGGACAGGCGGCCGAGGGTGACTGAGACCCAGAGCCCCACCTGCCCTCATGGGCTGTGCGTGCAGCTGCTGCCCGGCATGGCTGTGACATTCCTGCTGGCAGAGGGGCATTTTCTATGCAGTTTAGAGAGTGTCACCAGTTCCTGAGAGCCCCACCTCTGGCCGCACTACCTCCTCTCCGCTGTACTTGACTTCTCCAATGGCCGATCTACCTAACAGGCTCACAGGTTGTTGAGAAGTTTAAATGCATCTGATGCACCCCCTCTGTACTTGTACCCCCAGGAAAGGGTGCAGGTGGAAGGCCCTTCCCCCTTCTCACCCAGGCCCACCCCTTTCTGAATCCAGGGCCTTACATGCATGGGGCAGACCCCCCAGTTTCATGTCCCTGCACACGGCCATCCAAGCCCAGGAGTTCTGACACCTGCAGCATCCTCTGTCCTGGAGAAGATGGACCCGGGGACGAGGTCTATGGGGCCACTCCAGGCTTGGCGGCAGGAGCTTCTGGGGTCTGGCCAGGAGGCGTACCAGGTCCCCGACCTGCAGACTCCTCACCCCAGGGGGAGGGGAGTGGCCAGACAGGAGCTCGGGAGCAGGACCCTCCCCAGTGGGGGACACAGGGGCCGGGGTGGCGCGGGTCTAAGGGGGGCACCGTGACAGCCCCTCCCCTGTTAGTCAGGACAGACCTACCCCTTCAAACTAGCTTAAGGAAAGGAGGACTTGTTTGCCTCACTTGCTGGGGAGGAACAGAAGTGGAGCGGCCTTGGGCACGACTGGGTCTGGGGCCTCAAGGTCAGGGCCGTCCTCTTTCCTCTCGCCCTCCCAGCCCAGGGGTGCCAGTGCGTGGACTGGTGAAGACCGGCCTCTTCCTTGTAGGTCAGAAAGGTGTATAGACCACGGCAGTGTTAACAGCCCCAGAACAAGAGAAAGACTTTATATCGTGCACAGTAAGAATACCAGGTCACATGCCCATCCCCGGGTGCATCACGGTGTCCTGGCAAGTGGAAGGGATGAGGATTAGCCAGGCCAGGGTCAAGTCCGGGCTGCATATTGCAGTGGGCTGGGCACATGGGGGGAGGGAGGTACTTTCCTCCTCGGAAGGCACTTGTCTTCCGAGGAGGAAAGGTTTCTGGGGTTGCTGGTTGTCCTATGTCTTTACCCCCAATAAAGCTGATGCTCTTTTTTGATTCTCCATCAAAGTGGGAGCCTGATAATGTACGAGAACCCTGCACCTGTGGATTTGAGCTCTGATCTCACTCCTGCCCCCCACCCCTCCGTTCCCCACCGACCACCCTCCCCCTCATCGTCCACCCCCCTCATTTCCCCCTCTCCTCTCCTTTTCTCCTCCCCTCTATCCTCCCTCCCTCCCTCTCCCTCTCTCTGTCTCTCTCCCTCCTTCTCTCTCTTACTTCCCTCCCCCCCGCCCCCCCCTACTCTCTCCCAACTCCCCCTCCCACTCCCTCCCTCCCATCTCTCTTCACCCCTCATTACTTAATTTCTTGGTTTACCAGGCGGATTCACATGTGAACAGATGTTTCGATCACTGACTTTGCTCAGAGCCCACTAGTGAGTTAAATACAGCCGGCTAGTCAAAAGCCCCCAAAGTGCAAAGCAAAGGTAAAATGGTCTTTGATTTTTCTGCTTGTTTGTGATGACATTGTTTTAAGGTAGCATTCTTTCTTGCCGTTGCAGGCTGTATTTTTCTTGATGTTTAAAGGATTTCCTCCACCCACATCTAACACGAGGGTTTAAGCCTTCAAATGCAATTACTTCCTGATTGGATTTGCTCGCTTCTTCCTCAATCAGTAAATGAGCTCTCATTTCATCCACGGGGCACGTCCTTGGATCTTTGTTGAAAATGGCCCTTAAGTGTTCTGTTCTTCCTCTGGGCAGGCGTATCACGGCTGAGTCTGTGACAAAAGGCCTGTTTCAACCATCTGTGGACACAAAGCCCCTTCATGTTCCGTGGCTGTCTTGGCCCCATGACATCAGGCCCTGGCTGAGGCTGGTGCTGGCCAGTGTGCCCTGTGGTTGAGGTCTCCACGGGGGGCCAGTGGCCACCCTAGAAGCATGAAGGACCCAGTTCAGGGCAGAGGGAAGAACTGCTTTTATAGACAGCAGTTAATAAGTACGTGGTGCTGACACTCTCTGGAAAGACTAATCTGTATGTCCAGAGGCATAGACGGTAAAAATGCGGTGGGCCATCAGGGGTGTCTTCTGGTAATTTTATTAAGATGCTCCATTTAAAATGATCCTAGAATCATCAAACGCCAGACAAGGTACCATCCACCCAAGTGTCTCACCACGGGGCCGGCTGATCTGCACAGCCCCTTGTGCGTGGGACTGACACCTGCATCGCAGGGTCCTCACTCAGCATCCTAGGACCCTCAGCCCTAACGGCTGCAGCCCCCTCCCCATTCATGGTGTCAAAGATGTCCCCACACATTTCCGTAAATGCTCTCTAATTCTCTCTTTGGCGGCAGGAACCTCGGTTGAGAGTCGGAGGCTGGCCCAAGAGTGAGAGCTTGGTGGCTCGGCTCTTTCTACTGGTTCCAGGTCAGTCTGCCCAGAGCGAGGGGCCCTGAGCTGGCAGTGTGAGGTGGGGTGGCACTCGCTTTGTCCCATGGTTGGTATTGGAGGGTTGAACGCGCCCTCTCTCCCCACCTCACCCACATGTCCGCACTCACAGTCACCTTTCTCTGGGGACCTTTCCGTGTTTCATCTGATGTTCTAGCCCTCCCCAAAGTGACCTTGAAATGTGGAGGCTCCTTGGATCAAACCGCAGATTGGAGCATGGGATTTATTATTCCTGTTCATTTCTCTGTTGGAGAAACACCTTGGAGATAACAGTGGGTCCCCTTCCCCCTTTATAACCCAACAGAACGGTGTATATAGACCAGCTGGGCCATCAGCCCCGTTAGGGTGGGATTGTCATTCCCACGTTTGTGTTCCCAGCAGTGACCAGAGTGCCTAACAGACCCACAGGAGCGAGTGTGCTGAGTGCCGGGGCCTCAGGCTGTCCTGATGGGCATGTCCTCTCCATGTCTACCCCGTGAGGTTGCGGTGACACAAAGCATTGCCTGCAGTCCAAGGGCACAGAGACCACAGAGGGGACATTGAACAAGCTACAGTGAAGTACCAGCCCTGTGAAAACGGTCCATCGCCTCGAGTGATGGGTGAGCGGGGACGGGGTAGTAGGCAGGGCAGTCCAGGGAAGTCTGCTACCGATCCACTTTAACACTAATGCAGCACATTGCAAATTCTTGCGCAACCAGAACTTACCTGACTAGACCCTTGAGGTGAATGATGCATTCTGCCCTACACTTGACTTTCAGGAGAAGATATCAGCCAGTTTTTTGCTGGGACAACAGACAACGCACATCTTGCCGTGATTCCTTGTCCTCTTGGGGTTGGCGGGGCAGCTGCCTGGCTTTGCTCCTGGTTGGGTCAGGTCTGGAGCCTCCCAGGGGAAGGAGCCCAGCTGCCTGGGGTCTGTGCAAACCCTTGGGTACATTCGAAGCTTTGCCTGGACTTGGCATGGCTCATGCATGTTCACACTCCGTGGGCAAGTCTCATGTCCAGGCCCAGCATTGCGGGGCTGGTGTGTGTGTGTGTGTGTGTGTGTGTGTGTGTGTGTGTGTGTGTGTGTGTGTGTGTGTGTGTGTGTGTGTGTGTCCCAGCACAGCTATCAGGAAACCAGCTTCTCTGAGTTCTCCTGTTCCATCCTAAAATGACACTGCATTTCGTTCATTTTGTTGCAACTCTATTCAAAATTCTTTACTCCTTCCCAGGTAAGGCCCAAACCCCTCCTTCTAGCATGGAGAGTTTCCCCAGCGGTGCCTTACCTACCTTCCCCCCCTCCTATCCCCCCAGGGTGCTCTCACCCAGACCCTTTGCTCCTGACAAGGCTGGGTGGACAGCAAGCCTACAGGCTGGCTTCGCATCTGTCCCCATGTGCTTGGTGCATCTGTCACATCTGTCCCCATGTGCTTGGTGAAGCCTTTGAAAGCCTCTCCCTCCCTCTGCGACCCCACCTTGATTCTTACTGTTTCCTGTTTGTACCATCCCTTCTACAATTACCCATGCATTGCCCGAAGATTTTTCCTGTCATATGTTTTAATTTTACTTTTCGTGTGCTTATGTTTTGTTGCTCACTGAAAAAGAGCAGCTCCTGGTGGGCTGGAGCCCTGGTTTAAGGCCCGTTTCCCTGCAGGCCCTACCAAAGGCTTTTGGATCAGAGGTACTCAGAGACGAGTGCTGATGCAATGGGGATGCAGGCGCTGCATCCCCAGGCCCTCCTGACAGTGGCCTGACGGATCCTAACAGAGATACGGGAGCATCGTTTCCAGGCCTTGTGACGACCACCTGGGGACACAGCAAGGCTCTGAACTCCACATCACCTTAAAATGGCACTTTATTGACTGAGAGGGAAAACTGCTCTGCTGTCACATTTCTTCAAAACATTTTCAACAAAGAGAGAAAGACAAAGGTCTTTTTTTTTTAAGACATACATTAACAAACTATCATTTTCTAGATGTGACGACAATATATGCTTATTGTAGAGAAATTAGAAAATAAAGATTAATAAAAACAAAGAAAGGGAATCATCTGTAACCTTAACTACAGGCAACTTTTTGGCATGTGTTCTTCCAAATATGTGTGTTCATATGGGTTTTCTTGATTCTGAGATACCATCATTTCTAAGACACACTCTTGACCAATTAATAGCCTTTTAGAGACAAAATGAAGTACTTTCAGTGGTAAAATGATTCCATTTCAGAAATAGTAAAATCCCATAGAAAACAAACTTATGGTTACCAAAAGGAGGATGGGATTAACAGATTCACACTACTATGTATAAAATAGACAAACAACAAGGACCTACTGTATAGCACAGGGAACTATACTCAGCATTTTGTAATAACCTACATGGGAAAAGAATATGAAAAAGAATATATATATATACACACACACACACACACACACACACACACACACACACACACAAACACATACGTATTGGGTTGGCCAAAAAGTGCCTTCAGTTTTTAAGTAAAAATAAAAGACACATTTTTCATTTTCACCAAGAACTTTATTGAACAACATATTCACCCTTTTGTTCCACTACCTTCTGCCATTTTTCAGGCAACTTCATAATTTCATCTTCCCAAAACTTTTTATCTTTTTGAGCAAGGAACTGTTCCAGGTGCCTTTTACAGTCTTCCAGGGAACTGAAACTTTTTCCATTAACAGAATTTTGTAAAGACCAAAATATATGGAAATCTGAAGGTGCAGTGTCTGGTGAATACAGTGGATGAATGAGAACTTCCCAGCCAAGCTGTAACAGTTTTTGCCTGGTTATCAAAGAAACACATGTGGTCTTGCATTATCCTGATGGAAGATTATGTGTTTTCTGTTGACTAATTCTGGACACTTTTCGTCGAGTGATGCTTTCAGTTGGTCTAACTGAGAGCAGTACTTGTTGGAATTAATTGTTTGGTTTTCCGGAAGGAGCTCATAATAGAGGACTCCCTTCCAATCCCACCATATATACAATATCACCTTCTTTGGATGAAGACCGGCCTTTGGTGTAGTTGGTGGTGGTTCATTTCGCTTGCCCCACGATCTCTTCCATTCCACATTGTTGTACAGCATCCACTTTTCATTGCCCGCCATAATTTTAAAAATGGAACATTTTCATTATGTTTAAGTAGAGAATTTCATGCGGAAATACGATCTAGAAGTTTTTTTTCGCTTAACTTATGTGGAACCCAAACATCAAAGCGATTCACATAACCAAGCTGGTGCAAATGATTTTCAATGCTTGATTTGGATATTTTGAGTCTGTTGGCTATCTCCCACGTGGTATAACGTTGATTGCTCTCAATTAATGTCTCGATTTGATCACAATCAACTTCAACTGGTCTACCCAACCATGGAGCATCGTCTAGCAAGAAATCTCCAGCACGAAACTTAGCAAACCACTTTTGACATGTTCAATCAGTCACAACACCTTCTCCATACACTGCACAAATCTTTTTTTTGCATTTCAGTTGCGTTTTTACCTTTCTTGAAATAATAAAGCATAATATGCCAAAAATGTTGCTTTTTTTCTTCCATTTTCAATATTAAAATGGTTACACAAAAATTCACCAGTTTTGATGTCTTTTTTAAAAATGCATGCTGATATGACAGCTGTCACGTACAATCTAACAAAATTGTTTTGAATGAAGTTAAAGACAACTAAGTGCTACTAGAGCCATCTTACAGAAAAAAATGAACAAACTTTTTGGCCAACCATATATATATATATGTATATATATATATATATATATATATATATATATATATATGTATGTATATATAAATATCTGAATCACTTTGCTGTACACCTGAAATTAATGCAATATTGTAAATCAACTATATTTTTAAAAAGAAAAAATAAAGAAATAGTAAAATGTGATAAAAGTGCACTTCTAAACTCAGAAATATATGTCGTTCCCAAAGCAGGACCATACTGTACATACTGTTTTCATAACGCTTAAAATTTATATTGTAAATTAATGCTATTCCTTTCCATTAGTGCTATTCTGCAGCATAATTTTAGATGACTATAATCACTGATGTAAATCATTGTATGGATATAACAAAAAATACATAGCTAATTCTCTGTATTAAAAAATTAAAATGAAAAAGTTTACTCTTCAGTGAACTTCTTATGTACACCCATGATAATTTCCTTAAACGTGGAATTTCTTGGTCCAAGTAAATGATTATTTTTAAGGCTGTTAATAAGTGCTGTCAAATTGTCTCCAAGAAAAGTTGTTTCAGTCTGCTCCCAGCAGCTACAGCTCTCACCCTTTCCATCACTAAATGTTAGAGTTAAAAATGGCATTTATTTCAATGTGCATTTCCGGTGAATTCACAATTAAACAGAAAAGCCCATGCAGAGAACTGGAGAGTTAGTTTGTTGTCCGAAGTCTAGTCCTCTCTCAAATCAAAGAGCTTTCCCGCTGTGTCCGCTAGTAACTCTGCCCCGAGGCTCCCCATGGTGACAAAGGCTCTGTGTCACAGCTCTGTGGGTGCTGCCACTTGGCAGGTGTGATCTTTATTTATTTATGTATTATTTATTTTGGCTGCGCCGGGTCTCAGTTGCAGCATGCAGGCTCTTAGTTGCGGCACACATGCGGGATCTAGTTCCCTGACCAGGGATCGAACCCGGGCCCCCTGCATCGGGAGCGCGGAGTCTTACCCACTGGACCACCAGGGAAGTCCCCCTGGCAGGTGATCTTAATTCAGTGTGTAGCTCATTGAGACGTCTCCTCCAGCCTCAGAGCAATGGCCCGGATCAAGTTGTCACGGGGAGAAAGAGCACGTGTAACTTGTACAATCCTGGGAGCGAGTTAAGCAAAGGGAATAGGGTGAAGCAGCTTGGAAATCAGAGGATGCATTTACTGGGACCTCCTCTTTCTCCCCTTGCTGTGGCCAGGGTCTCTCTGCTGGAGCATGGGAAGAGGAGGAGAACAGGGTGGGGGGGTAAGGGGGGGCTCCATCCACCTGTTGTTTTCCACACCTTATGGCAACACCCTGTTATGGCCAAATCATATGCTGGTTGGCGTAGGGGTCCATCTCTTGTAGCCAAGGGACTGGAACACCCAGCCACCTTCTGTTCTGGTTTCCCGGGGTCTACCTGGAGCCCCACCACTGTAGCTTCACCTGATCAGGTGCTAGAGATTCAATTTATTTAACATTTATTGATTTCAACATATAATAAGGGGAGGTTGGGGTTAGCAGATGTAAGCTATTATATGGAATGGATAAACAACAAGATCCTACTGTATAGTACAGGGAACTATATCCAGTATCCTGTGATAAACCATAATGGAAAAGAATCTGAAAAAAGAATGTATTTATATGTATAACTGAGTCACTTTGCTGTACAGCAGAAATTAACACAACATTGTAAATCAACCATACTTCAATAAAAAAAAATAAAATCATTCAAAAACTGAAAAAAATGTATTAAATACTGAAGTGTGAGATATTGTATTGCACAGTGGGGACTCAACAGTGTCCTCATATCTGGGGGGCTTACTGTCTTGTGGGTGAAACAGGCAAAAGAGAAAAGACAGTGAACAGTTAAGGATGCCAGGATAGGGGCAGACACAGTGCAAGCAGATGCCCTGGAAGAAATGGCCAGTTTAAACCGGTGATGGGGAGGCTTGAAGCTAAGATCTCATAATACAGGTAAGCTTTGATCTGAGTTTTGGGGGGTTTTTGCATTAGATGAATATTTTCTATTGTAGAATTGCAACTCCTTTAATGATTTTCTTGGAGTTTTTTTTGCTTAATGGTTGCCCTAGGAACTACCATATATTTCTTCAATTATCAGAACGTATTTCAGATTTATTAACTAGCTATTATTAACTAACTTAATTCCAGTGGCTTATAGAAACATTACTTCTATATAGGTCTATCCCCTCATTCCCTTTTCTGTACTACCATTGTTGCATCTATAAATGTTACAAACCTAACAGTACATTGTTGTAATTACTACTCATATAACTTTGCCTTTTAGAGAAACTGAGAAAAGAAGAGAGCAAGTACAAAGTACATATTTATGGAGTTGCTTATATTAACTTTCTTACCATTTCTGTTTCTCTTCATTTGATCTTGTGGATTTGCATCACCATATGCTATCATTTCCTTACCCCAACACAATTTTGCTCCCACTTGCCTTCTTTGTGATGCTATTTTCAAATATATTATATTTCTGTATGTTATAGGTTTGACAGTATATTATATACATATTGCTCTATACAATTGCTTTTTAAATCGATTAAAAAAAGAAAAAAGAAATATGCATTTATACTATCTTTTATAATTACATAATCACCGTTATTGGTGCCCTTTTTTTGGGGTGGGCGTGAGATTTGAATTACTGCTTGGAGTCACTTGCTTTCAACCTGAAAAACTTTCTTTAGTATTTCTAGTAAGGTTTGCTAGAAATGCATTTTCTCAGTTTTTGTTTATCTGGGAATGTCTTGATTTCACAAAGAAAGTTTTGCTGGATATAGTATTATTGGTTGATAGTTTTTTCTTTCAGCACTTTGAATATGGCATCCAGTGCCCTGGTCTCCATGATTTCTGATGCAAAGGCAGCTGCTAATCTTATTGGGACGACTTTATGGGATGAGTTATTTTGTCTTGCTGCTTTCAAGATTTTTCTCTTTGCTTAAATATTCTACTCACAATAGGCTCCAGGTAGATAGGAGGCACAAGGCTTACTGTGATCATTATTGTAAAGACATATGACTAGTTTTATATGTAAAATTATATATTAAAATTATATATATGAATTACATATTAAAACTATGCCTACTACATTCAAGGCACTTCATCTATTTGGTATCTAATAGAATCCTCATAACAACTCCAGGAGGTTACTATCTTCATATTACTGATGTGGAAACTGAGGCTTAGAGAGGCCATGAAATGTACCGCTATCACACAGCAACTAAGGAGTCTTCCTTTCTCTGTCCCTGTTTTTAGTCCTCCTGAGATCTAGAGACATAAGAAAGAGCAATAAAGGTGTGAGTTTGTGTGTACGTCAGGAGGGGAGAAAGAATTGGGGTGGGAAGGAGACCCCCTTGGGGATGTATCAGTAAATAAAACAAAGTTGTGACCTGAGGTAATTTCACTCTAGCTGGGGAGACAGACACACCATGGCAGATCTGGGCCCTGGGTGGGCAGCTGCGTGGCCCCTGTCCTGGGCCTGGATGCTCTGTGGGACCCCAGAAACCTTGTCTTGACTCTTACCCTCTCCCTTTACCACGTCCTATTGCTCCTCCCTCTGCAATGTTTCTCTGCTTTCTTCTTTCTTTCTTTCTTTTAACACAACTGCAGTTCAGACCCTTGTTGTCCTCACCTGGATCTCTGCAATGACCTCCTGGCTGGCCCTGGACCCATCTTTGTGGCCCTAGCCCAGCCTCTGCTCCAGAACCTATCGTGGGTCCTACAACCATACTTTCCAAGGACAGACTCCTCTGGCCAGTCTTCAAGGCAGACCATGATCTTGCCCTTCCCAGCACATTTGGTCGCATCTCCCCTCCTTTGCAAGTTGACCACTGCTGGCTAACAAGAGTGCCCTTCCCTCTACCCTTCACAGATCCTGGGCTCATTCAAGCCCCTACTTCCTCTTGCCTTTTTGAAAAGCACAGTGCCACTTGCCTCCTGCCCATCCTAATGTGTGGAATTGTAGTTAAGAACATGGGCTTTGGGGTTAAACAGATCTGTATTAAAATTACATAATTACCCCTTGGTTGGCTGTATGTGAGCTTATTTAACCTTCAGAGTCAGAGTTACCACATGTAAAATGAAAATAGCAATAGCAATGTCCGAGTGTTGACAGAAGGGTGACATGGTGAAGAGTTCCATGAGAGGCACTTTGCACAGAGTCTGGGAAATCAGAAGGACTCAGATCTGATGATGGTTATTGCTATCCTTCCATCTTTCAGGTGCATCCCACACCTGCCTTCTTTATGGGGCTTCTTTGACAGCTCTAGCTACACAGTGTGAATGAAAAATGTTGCCTGCCGTACCAGTGACAAAAGGACGTTGCAGTCATCAAGCCATCACATTACAGCTGCCCTGATGGTGAGTCCTGAAGGAACTCAGGGTGGAGACAAACAGCCTGCCCTCAGCCACTGCAGCCACCCCCAACTGTGTACCCTGAGGCGACTCAGGATGGGAAAGAACATGATACTGGCCCCAGATAGCTGAGGTGCACATCAAAAGGATGATTTCAGTGAGCCCAGACTCTTGCATCTTCCAATACATAGAAACATGCTAAATTCC
This sequence comes from Balaenoptera acutorostrata, assembly GCF_949987535.1. Classification (NCBI taxonomy): domain Eukaryota; kingdom Metazoa; phylum Chordata; class Mammalia; order Artiodactyla; family Balaenopteridae; genus Balaenoptera; species Balaenoptera acutorostrata. The sequence continues at coordinate 71,404,730 of NC_080079.1, read as the reverse complement.
TTGAGATGTCTTGTTTTCTTTAATTAACAGTAATCTTTTGATGTTCTGACTGAAACCCAGCAGGACCCTGTGGGACTTCTGGGCACAAAAGCCTTTCTGTGTCCCCTTTCCTGAGTTCCAAAGGGCAGTTCAAACAGTTGCTAATCAGGGAGGGGAGGGGATACAGAGACAAGGGAGGAGGAGCCAAGAAACAATAGTGCAGCCTTGGAGCAGGGTCCTGGTTCCCCCTCAAGGGATATACGTAACAATAGCTTTGAGCTCTTCTGCAGAACTAAAACCCCACTAAATGTAAGACTTGATGAAGCACTCTTCATTCCAGAGAAGGTCACAGTTCGCCCATCACCACCTGATGCCACATGATCTCTGGATTGAAGGAATGAGGGCCCTGCATATACCCTGATGCTTATCAGCAACCCCACCCTTGGACTACAAGATTCCTCACAACTCCCCCTCATCCTGGGTTAGGACACACAGTTTTGAGGGCACTAGCCCACTGTGGCCCCCTTTGCCTGGCAAAGCAATAAAGCTACTCTTTCTTCTTCCCCAAAATAATTCCTCAGAGTAAGAAATCCAGGCTGGCTGAGGCAGGAGGAAGAACGGTGTGTCCTCAAGGCAAAGGTGGCCTTGGTGGTTGCTAGGATGGTCCCTCTTCCACTGCCCACTCCCACCTCGGAGTTCTGACTATCGGGACCAGGTATGCCCAGGGCTTGGCCTTTCCAGGCAAGGGTCCCAGGCTATCTGGTCTCTAAAGGAGTTCTCCAACCCTCCACTCTCTTGAAAGAGGCTGGTGTGAAGAAAACCTCAGAGCATTTGATCAAGCCAAGGGACCCTCCTGGGGCCATCCCCACGTCGGCCCCACATTGGGCATCAAAAATTTGAAGCCGAATCCAAGCTCTGTACACAGACACTGAAATAAATCTCAGAGACAGTTCTGGGTGAAGTAGAAAAGAGTAACTTTATTGCTTTGCCAGGCAAAGGGGGCCACAGTGGGCTAATGCCCTAGAAACTGTGTGTCCCAACCTGGGACAGGGGGTGGGGTTGTGAGGAGTCTTATAGTCCAGGGGCAGTGTCGCTGATAAGCATCAGGGTATATGCAGGGCCCTCATTCCTTCAATCCAGAGATCCTGTGGCATCAGGTGGTGATGGGCGAACTGTGACCTTCTCTGGAATGAAGAGTGCTTCATCAAGTCTTCCATCTGGTGGGGTTTTAGTTCTGCAGAAGAGCTCAAAGCTATTGTTACGTATATCCCTTGAGGGGGAACCAGGACCCTGCCCCAAGGCTGCACTATTGTTTCTTGGCTCCTCCTCCCTTGTCTCTGCATCCCCTCCCCTCCCTGATTAGCAACTGCTCGAATCTGCCCTTTGGGACTCCAGGAAGGGGACACAGAAGGCCTTTGTGTCCAAGAGACCCACAGGGTCCTGATCGGTTTCATGACGACTTGGTCTTTGTTGCAAAGACTCCTCTATATCCTGGCTTGTCCCTTGCTTCTTTGGAGCAGACTCCCACAGTTATCTGAGATGCCGTGTCCCAGGCTTAAGTCCTCAGAATGTCTGCCGAATAAAACATAATTCTCAACTTTGAGGTTGTGTTTTTTTCAGTCAACAACAGCAGTCAAGTCCTCATGCAGTGAGGGCCCCCTATTTGGCCTGAATTTTTCCCCATGTGGTGATGACATTACATGTTATCTTCCATGTTAGAGTGCTCTCTTTTGAGGACAGATATTGTAGGTTTCCTTCATACTCCTTTTGTATGCCCACAGCAATTGTAAAATCTTCTAGTTGGAGTTAAGGGGAACCTGGGTGGGAGTGGTTCTCCAGCTACAGTAAGCCCAGGTCCTCTAGATTCAGGCTTCTATGAGCCCTACAGCTCTTTAGGGCTGCCCCCTCCCTGTCCCCCCCAGTGTTGCTGCAAGCTGGACAGACACCCAGAGCTGAAATTGCACAGAGCAAGCCTGTGGCTCGTGGAGGGATGAACTATGGCCTGGGTGCCCACACTTCCCCTCTTGCTGGGGACAGAGGGTCCCACAACTGTGGCCAGCCGGTCCCCTGCTCTGCACACCCTGTGGGATCTTCATGGGCAACATTGCAACAGAAGGAGGGATTTTTACATGAAACAGGCAGGAGTTCTCTTTAATGAGGGGAATTTGAAATGCAAGGTGGGGAGATTATGTGAAATGACTCTTCGACAATGTAATCACAAGCCATGTTTCACCACTAAATTATGATCATTTATCCAGGCACTGGCCCTATTTTGGTTAGCAGAAGGGAACAGTGGCCTGTCTCTGCCTTTCAGCAGTGAACTGAGGCTGTCTTTGACGTTGGGGAACCAGGGATGCACATCTATGTTGGAGTGCTTGCTACTATGAAGAATATTCCTGAAAAATTGTGTGTAAATTGATTTCTATAAATATTTCACCTGTGGCTGACATTATAGTAACAGAGATACTCCATGTCTGATTGCTCATCAAGCACCCTTGAATGCTTCCTCTTTTAGTTTCCTAAGTAGTTAATTGTCTGTAAATGTGTGAAGGAGGGGGCTTTCTATTTAAAGCAATGAGCTATTTTAAGTGAATCCTTTTGTAAAGCAAGAAATCCTGTTTTATTCTCCCCCAACTCATCCCTCTAATACATGGGGTTTCTCTTATATATAATCATTAATGTGCTAGAATTCACCCTCGCCTACCTGGTTCCTGAAGGGAGAGCAGTGTGGTGGGGAAGGAGGGTGGACTGAGGGGCTGGTGCTTCCTGCACTCACGTCATCCACCCACAGTCCTGTGAGGCTGGTACTGTTAACCCATTTAGCAGATGAAGGAAGTGAGGCTTGGAAGGGGTTAAGTCCGCATCCGAGGTGGCACGGCACTTGGCCTGGAGGGACACCCAGGACCCAGGGGCCTCTGCTCGCACCCCAGCCTTTTAATTGGAAGCAACCTAGGAGGAAAATTTAGGTTCTGTACTTGAAGCCCCCTCCTCGCTTCTAGCTCTATGAGCCATTCTCCTGGTGGAGATCTTTACCTTTCAAGAAAGGAAATGGGTTCTCTCTGGATGAGGTTTCCCCAGCAGCCCCACTGAGGCCATGAAGGATGGTGGAAAACAAACGGTGACTCCGTTTTTCTTTCCCAACCTACCCGACACCTGGGGGCTCTGCCAGGTCACCCTTTCCTTTACCTTCTCCAGGATCTTCTCGAGGCAGCGTTTTTACCTATGGTTCCTTTATCCCAACAGGCTGAATTATTTGCTCTTAAATGGGCTTTTACTTTGGCCAAGGACAAAACTGCCAATATTTATACTGATAATAGATATGTTTCTGGAGTAGCTCGTGGCTTTGGAAAGTTGTGGAAGCAGCGTAGCTCCCTCCCTTTCCAAAGAAATTTAAATTAAAATTTTCCCCTGTGTTCAGGAATTATTAGATGCAATAATTTTACCTGTTACTTTAGCTATTATTAAGATTCTGGGGCAGTCTAATCTTGACTCTCTGGAAGCTAGGGGAAATCATCTTGCTGACATTTCTGCAAGGACTGCTGCTCTTAAAGAGAACAAGAACAGCCAAACTTCTGTCATGGCTTAAGGAGTATTTCCCGGAATGATAACTTAGAAAAACTCGCTAAGAAAGCCCAACAACTGGCTTCAGAAAAGGAAAAACAAGATTGAAAATCCAATAATTGTTGGTTTGATAAAAAGAGAAAGCTCTGGTTTGGACCAAATAACAACCCAGTCCTACCACAGACTCTAAAATTCTCGCTCCTCACCACTGTACAAGCATTAAGCCATTAGCCTACTGACACAATGAGAGCCTTCATGAGTCAATATGGTGGGGAAACATTAACAAGGCTGCAGAAAGTGCCTCCCTCACTTGTCCCACTGTCCAAAGTACAACCCAGGGAAGTCTGCTGGTGCTGCCCTGGGACATTTTAAACTGCCTAATGGACCATTCGAGGTCTGGCAAATGGATTTCATACAACGCCCTTTATCTCATGGATATAAATTCATTTTAGTCATGGTCTGTATGTTTTCACACTGGACTGAAGTCTTCCCTTGCAGACAGGCTACTGCCTCTTCTTGTGGCCAAAGTCCTTTTGGAAAAGATTATCCCTACTTGGGAAACTCCTCTCGAACTTCATAGTGATCAAGGAACACATTTTACAGGCCAGGTGCTTTGACAAGTCTGTGCTGTTTGGCTGGTTTTACAACTTTCACTGCACTTACCACCTCAATCCTCTGCTTTAGTCCAGTGCACTAAAGACATTATTAAGACTCAATGGGCAAAATATCTAGAGGCCCTCCAAATACCTTGGCCGAAAGCATTGCTGCTGGTCCCTCTAAATCTCAAATCCACCCCGTTTGGAACTCATGAACTCACCCTTTGAGGTAGTCAGAGGATGCCCAACGCACTTGGCTCCTGCTTGTTTTGACCCACAACTTATAAAAGGGGAGATACTCCAATACTGCAAAGATGTAATTGCTTCTATTAAAAACAACCATGTTTTGGTAGAGCAACTTTTTCATAGTGTGTCCTCAGGAGACAAAGACCTTGAGCATCACACCTTGCAACCTGGAGATTTCATCTATTTCAACCTGGAGATTTTCACCTTCAGAAGAACTCTCTTCAACTTAGATGAAAAGCCCTCTATCAAGTACTGCTAACCAATCCTTGTACGGCCAAACTCCAAGGAATAGATTCTTGGATTCACGTGACACACCTAAAGAAAGCCCCGAATCCTGACTGGAACTGCACATCATCCAGTGACTTGAAAGTAAAGATTTCATGGAATTGGAGTCAATAACATCTGAGACAGTTTTTCCAAGATATCCAGACCAGGCCTGTTGGAAGTTTGTCACCAGACCTTTGATGATGACATATCACTTCAGGTGCTCCCTAACATCTATAATTTTGATAACATATAGATTTTAGGTAAAAAATGTCTGAGAGTTCCTCCTCCATCCTAGCTTGTTACTTGAATGTAACCTCCATAGGTTTCCAATCTGTGCATTTTCCCTCCAACGTGGGACACTACACTCAGGAAAGGTTCTTCCTGGCATTGAGGAGCAAAAAGCCACTGAAACTGGAAAACCTGACTCTTGATCAGTGATGCTTTCAGAGAAAGATCTTGATCAAAAGGGGAAAAAAATTAATAAACAGAAATCTTGATTAAATAGAATTGGGAGACCAGAAGAAGGAGCTCTCATGCACTGCAATGATAGCTGAGCCCAACAGAAAGAAGAAAGAGTCCTCTTCTTTCCTGGCAAGGACTCAGCCAATGAAAATCCATGGACCCTTTGTTTACTGTAGCCCTTTCCACTTCCTTTTCCCTGTATTAGAGAATTCGCCTTTCCTTGCTGTGTGTGGACTTGCATGGGGTTTGCTGTGGTTGACGACCCCAAACTGCAATTCTCTGCTGATCCTGAATAAATAAATAATGTTATTTATTTGCTGAAGAAATACCTGGCAGTGTACTTATTTCACGTCAACACACCAATACATTAAAAGATAGGGTAGGAAAAACATTTCTATTTTCTTTTTTTTTTTTTTTTTTCAAATAATATAATTCCATTTATTTGAGATACCTATAGTAGTCAAATTCATAGAGATGGAAAGTAGAATGGTGACTGTCAGGGCTGGAAGGGGGAATGGGGAGTTGTTGTTTAATTGGGGGCGGAGTTTCAGTCTGGGGGATGAAAACAGTTCTGGAGATGGATGGTAGCAACAGTGGCGCAACAGTGTGAAGATACTTAATGCTAGTGAACTGTACACTTAAAAATGGCTTAAAAGGTCTATTTTATGCATATTTTACCTTAATTAAGAAAAGATCTGAGGTGTCACTTTACGGTTTCTCCTTTCCGTGTTTCTTTTTGCAAAATAAGCAGATGCACACCCAGCCAGTCCCTCCACTCCTGCCCTCCCTCCACGTCTCACGTTCACTTAAGACAGAGCTCCCCCTCGTCACCACTCTTCCTGTAGACTTTAGGCTCCTCTAGAAACGTATCCAATGTTATACAAAGACTATGGCGACCTGGGAGTTACTTCACTGTTGGGAGGAAAATTCCCAATTTCCAAGTGTTATTTCCAAATGTTCTATAAGAGTTGAAAACATAAAATAACATCCTACAATAGGACAGCAAGGTGGCCACTGAAATGAATATGACCCAGAGGTTGTGCCTAAAAGCATTCTCAGCCTGTAACCCCTCACTCCCTTCCTACACCCTTCTTACCATTCATTTGTGGGCTGCTCCCTATTTTAGATGGAACTCTTATGTCCTCACTCAATTCCTCATCATCCCACAAATCCTACTCATTCCCCTTCCCAATGCCCATTGTCTTCCAGGAGCCAAAATGTTGTGTGCATCCCTGCTCCAGACCCCTAAGGAATGACTGGACTTTGCCTTCTGCATCAGTTTTCTCCCAGGATGCTCCTCCCAGGAATTCCTGGGAATTCCCCCAACAAATCCAAGACCAAGGCCCTTGATTCTTCATGCACCTCCTTTCTTGGGTGCAACCACTACCCTCTTAGCTTTCCCACCCCCACCCCCGGGTGCTGCCAAATTATCCTCCGAAAACGTGGCTGCAGCTCGCCATGCCTTGCCCTGCTTATCTCATCACATCCTGCATTTGCCTGGGAGCTAAGATCCTCAGACTCTTGACTCCACACGATTTCCCCTTCTCTGAGGACGGTGCTCTGGCTACTCTTGGTTCCTACTGCCTCTTCCCACATCTGCCCTCCTCTCTCAGCCCTTTCCGGTCTGCAAACACATTCCACAGACACATTCCACCGCATCCCACGTGGCGGTTACCAGAGGTAAAGGAGAAGATCTTGCGAGGGTTGGTCGCTAACAGGCATTATCACAGATCTGCTTGCTCCAGGAAGTCTTTGGCAAATCACAGCTGATGCACATAAGACTCAGTTCAGACTGGACTGTGAATTCGTCCATAAGTATGTCCTCAAATGTCATCTCCCCACTCCCTCTTCCTCCCCTACTGTGATTTCGTTCCCCACGTGGGAAACTGCTTTTGCATGCCCCCAATGTGCCGGGCACGGGGCAGGTTTCCTTCGCCTTTCTTGTGCTGGGATTCTTTTGAATCTGCACTTTAAACCTTCTTCCCGTGACATTTGTTTCCTTTCACCACTTGAAGATCTCCCATTACGTCAGACAGCCTAATCTGAGGAAAACAGTCGTCACTATCACCACTTCATGTGCTTTTTTAATGGCACTGAAGCCACGGTGTGCCCTCTCCCATACACACGCGAACACATACGTGAGTGTGCACACACGTGTTCACATAATCTCGTTTAGCCCCTCACATGCGAATTCTTTTTTTTTTTTTTTTTTTGGTTGGCATTATTCTTTTTTTTTTTTCTTTTTTCCACACACACACACACACACTGTATTTTATTTTTACAAGAGATAAATAGACTGACACCAAGCATTGTACATGGATGACCACAACAAAAGCAACAATGATTGCAATTACCAAACATGAAACACACTCATACTATGTCATAATATTGACATTCAGTCCAGTAATCCTCCACTGTAACAGCTCCTTTACTTTGCAGTGAAAATTGATTTGTATATTCTTTGCCTCTGAGTCCTTGTGGGATTTTTTTTTTTTTAATTCAGACAGAAAGTCACAAAAATTATACTCATCCTCATCAGTTCACTCAGTCCCATGTAATTAATTTTTTTTTTATCTTGATCTTTTGTTAGCACTTTTATGAGTTCATCAGTTTTTCATTAGAGTTCTGAAAATGCTTATTCATTCAGTTCAGCAGTACAGTCAGTTACCAGAAACCTGTACTTGTCAGAGTCTTTTCCATGAATTTCTTGAAGATGAAACCCTTTTATAGGAACATATTTGCAAAATCATCAGAGTACACCCAGAACTGTCTGTAAATGACAAAAGACTTAAAAATGACCACGGTTAAAGATTTGATGAAAGTTCATAATAATGCAGTTGACAAGAAAATTAGTTATTTCTGAGATATACATTTTAAAGTAATAACTAGGATTATTACTTATAACATTATACCAGAACATATAAGATTTTTAGAAGTTTCCTGTAATGTCTGAAACATTTATATTAACATATTTCCATACATATTTCCATACAAATACAAATATAAGATTTTTAGAAATTTCATGTAATGTCTGAAACATTTATATTAACATATTTCCATACATATTTCCATACAAATACAAATATAAGATTTTTAGAAATTTCATGTAATGTCTGAAACATTTATATTAACATATTTCCATACAAATAACCCAATGAAAGTTTAGTATTAGTTGTTTTGTTTGTTTTTTTATACTGCAGGTTCTTATTAGGCATCAGTTTTATACACATCAGTGTATACATGTCAATCCCAATCGCCCAATTCAGCACACCACCATCCCCACCTCACCGCAGTTTTCCCCCCTTGGTGTCCATATGTCCATTCTCTACATCTGTGTCTCAACTTCTGCCCTGCAAACTGGCTCATCTGTACCATTTTTCTAGGTTCCACATACATGCATTAATATACGATATTTGTTATTCTCTTTCTGACTTACTTCACTCTGTATGACAGTCTCTAGATCCATCCACGTCTCAACAAATGACTCAATTTCGTTCCTTTTTATGGCTGAGTAATATTCCATTGTATATATGTACCACAACTTCTTTATCCATTCGTCTGTTGATGGGCATTTAGGTTGCTTCCATGACCTGGCTATTGTAAATAGTGCTGCAATGAACATTCGGGTGCATGTGTCTTTTTGAATTACGGTTTTCTCTGGGTATATGCCCAGTAGTGGGATTGCTGGGTCATATGGTAATTCTATTTTTAGTTTTTTAAGGAACCTCCATATTGTTCTCCATAGTGGCTGTATCAATTTACATTCCCACCAACAGTGCAAGAGGGTTCCCTTTTCTCCACACCCTCTCCAGCATTTGTTGTTTGTAGATTTTCTGATGATGCCCATTCTAACAGGAGTGAGGTGATACCTCATTGTAGTTTTGATTTGCATTTCTCTAATAATTAGTGATGTTGAGCATCTTTTCATGTGCTTCGTGGCCGTCTGTATGTCTTCTTTGGAGAAATGTCTATTTAGGTCTTCTGCCCATTTTTGGATTGGGGTGTTTGTTTCTTTGATATTGAGCTGAATGAGCTGTTTATATATTTTGGAGATTAATCCTTTGTCCGTTGATTAGTTTGCAAATATTTTCTCCCATTCTGAGGGTTGTCTTTTCGTCTTGTTTATGGTTTCCTTTGCTGTGCAAAAGCTTTGAAGTTTCATTAGGTCCCATTTGTTTATTTTTGTTTTTATTTCCATTACTCTAGGAGGTGGATCAAAAAAGATCTTGCTGTGATTTATGTCAAAGAGTGTTCTTCCTATGTTTTCCTCTAAGAGTTTTATAGTGTCCAGTCTTATATTTAGGTCTCTAATCCATTTTGAGTTTATTTTTGTGTATGGTGTTAGGGAGTATTCTAATTTCATTCTTTTACATGTAGCTGTCCAGTTTTCCCAGCACCACTTATTGAAGAGACTGTCTTTTCTCCATTGTATATCTTTGCCTCCTTTGTCATAGATTAGTTGACCATAGGTGCGTGGGTTAATCTCTGGGCTTTCTATCTTATTCCATTGATCTACGTTTCTGTTTTGGTGCCAGTACCATATTGTCTTGATTACTGTAGCTTTGTAGTATAGTCTGAAGTCAGGGAGTCTGATTCCTCCAGCTCCATTTTTTTGCCTCAAGACTGCTTTGGCTATTCGGGGTCTTTTGTGTCTCCATACAAATTTTAAGATGATTTGTTCTAGCTCCGTAAAAAATGCCATTGGTAATTTGATAGGGATTGCATTGAATCTGTAGATTGCTTTGGGTAGTATACTCATTTTCACCATGTTGATTCTTCCAATCCAAGAACATGGTATATCTCTCCATCTGTTGGTATCATCTTTAATTTCTTTCATCAGTGTCTTATAGTTTTCTGCATACAGGTCTTTTGTCTCCCTAGGTAGGTTTATTCCTAGGTATTTTATTCTTTTTGTTGCAATGGTAAATGGGAGTGTTTCCATAATTTCTCTTTCAGATTTTTCATCATTAGTGTATAGGAATGCAAGAGATTTCTGTGCATTCATTTTGTAACCTGCAACTTTACCATATTCATTAATTAGCTCTAGCAGTTTTCTGGTGGCAGTTTTAGGATTCTCTATGTATAGTATCATGTCATCCGCAAACAGTGACAGTTTTACTTCTTCTTTTCCAATTTGTATTCCTTTAATTTCTTTTTCTTCTCTGATTGCCGTGGCTAGGACTTCCAGAACTATGTTGAATAATAGTGGTGAGAGTGGACATCCTTGTCTCGTTCCTGATCTTAGAGGAAATGCTTTCAGTTTTTCACCATTGAGAATGATGTTTGCTGTGGGTTTGTCATATATGGCCTTTATTATGTTGAGGTAGGTTCCCTCTATGCCCACTTTCTGGAGAGTTTTTATCATAAATGGGTGTTGAATTTTGTCAAAAGCTTTTTCTGCATCTATTGAGATGATCATATGGTTTTTATTCTTCAATTTGTTAATATGGTGTATCACATTGATTGATTTGCGTATATTGAAGAATCCTTGCATCCCTGGGATAAATCCCACTTGATCGTGGTGTATGATCCTTTTAATGTGTTGTTGGATTCTGTTTGCTAGTATTTTGTTGAGGATTTTTGCATCTATATTCATCAGTGATATTGGTCTGTAATTTTCTTTTTTTGTAGTGTCTTTGTCTGGTTTTGGTATCAGGGTGATGGTGGCCTCATAGAATGAGTTTGGGAGAGTTCCTTCCTCTGCAATTTTTTGGAAGAGTTTGAGAAGTATGGGTGTTAGCTCTTCTCTAAATGTTTGATAGAATTCACCTGTGAAGCCATCTGGTCCTGGACTTTTGTTTGTTGGAAGATTTTTAATCACAGTTTCAATTTCATTACTTGTGATTGGTCTGTTCATATTTTCTGTTTCTTCCTGATTCAGTCTTGGAAGGTTATACCTTTCTAAGAATTTGTCCATTTCTTCCAGGTTGTCCATTTTATTGGCATAAAGTTGCTTGTAGTAGTCTCTTAGGATGTTTTGTATTTCTGCGGTGTCTGTTGTAACTTCTCCTTTTTCATTTCTGATTTTATTGATTTGAGTCCTCTCCCTCTTTTTCTTGATGAGTCTGGCTAATGGCTTATCAATTTTGTTTATCTTCTCAAAGAACCAACTTTTAGTTTTATTGATCTTTGCTATTGTTTTCTTTGTTTCTATTTCATTTATTTCTGCTCTGATCTTTATGATTTCTTTCCTTCTGCTAACTTTGGGTTTTGTTTGTTCTTCTTTCTCTAGTTTCTTTAGGTGTAAGGTTAGATTGTTTACTTGAGATTTTTCTTGTTTCTTTAGGTAGGCTTGTATAGCTATAAACTTCCCTCTTAGAACTGCTTTTGCTGCATCCCATAGGTTTTGGGTCGTCGTGTTTTCATTGTCATTTGTCTCTAGGTATTTTTTTATTTCCTGTTTGATTTCTTCAGGGATCTCTTGGTTATTTAGTAATGTATTGTTTAGCCTCCATGTGTTTGTCTTTTTTACGTTTTTTTCCCTGTAATTCATTTCTAATCTCAAAGCGTTGTGGTCAGAAAAGATGCTTGATATGATTTCAATTTTCTTAAATTTACTGAGGCTTGATTTGTGACCCAAGATGTGATCTATCCTGGAGAATGTTCCGTGCGCACTTGAGAAGAACGTGTAATCTGCCATTTTTGGATGGAATGTCCTATATATATCAATTAAATCTATCTGGTCTATTGTGTCATTTAAAGCTTCTGTTTCCTTATTTATTTTCATTTTGGATGATCTGTCCATTGGTGTAAGTGAGGTGTTAAAGTCCCCCACTATTATTGTGTTACTGTCGATTTCCTCTTTTATAGCTGTTAGCAGTTGCCTTATGTATTGAGGTGCTCCTATGTTGGGTGCATATATATTTATAATTGTTATATCTTCTTCTTGGATTGATCCCTGGATCATTATGTAGTGTCCTTCCTTGTCTCTTGTAACATTCTTTATTTTAAAGTCTATTTTATCTGATATGAGTATAGCTACTCCAGCTTTCTTTTGATTTCCCTTTGCATGGAATATCTTTTTCCATCCCCTCACTTTCAGTCTGTATGTGTCCCTAGGTCTAAAGTGGGTCTCTTGTAGACAGCATATATATGGGTCTTGTTTTTGTATCCATTCAGCCAGTCTATGTCTTTTGGTTGGGGCATTTAATCCATCCACGTTTAAGGTAATTATCGATATGTATGTTCCTATTACCATTTTCTTAATTGTTTTGGGTTTGTTTTTGTAGGTCCTTTTCTTCTTTTGTGTTTCCCACTTAGAGAAGTTCCTTTAGCATTTGTTGTAGAGCTGGTTTGGTGGTGCTGAATTCTCTTAGCTTTTGCTTGTCTGTAAAGGTTTTGATTTCTCCATCAAATCTAAATGAGATCCTTGCTGGGTAGAGTAATCTTGGTTGTAGGTTCTTCCCTTTCATCACTTTAAGTATATCATGCCACTCCCTTCTGGCTTGCAGAGTTTCTGCTGAGAAATCAGCTGTTAACCTTATGGGAGTTCCCTTGTATGTTATTTGTCGTTTTTCCCTTGCTGCTTTCAGTAATTTTTCTTTGTCTTTAATTTTTGCCACTTTGATTACTATGTGTCTCAGCGTGTTTCTCCTTGGGTTTATTCTGTATGGGACTCTCTGCGCTTCCTGGACTTGGGTGGCTATTGCCTTTCCCATGTTAGGGAAGTTTTCGACTATAATCTCTTCAAATATTTTCTCTGGTCCTTTCTCTCTCTCTTCTCCTTCTGGGACCCCTATAATGCGAATGTTGTTGCGTTTAATGTTGTCCCAGAGGTCTCTTAGGCTGTCTTCATTTCTTTTCATTCTTTTTTCTTTAGTCTCTTCCGCAGCAGTGAATTCCACCATTCTGTCTTCCAGGTCACTTATCCGTTCTTCTGCCTCAGTTATTCTGCTATTGATTCCTTTTAGTGTAGTTTTCATTTCAGTTATTGTATTGGTCATCTCTGTTTGTTCTTTAATTCTTCTAGGTCTTTGTTAATCATTTCTTGCATCTTCTCAATCTTTGCCTCCATTCTTATTCTGAGGTCCTGGATCATCTTCATTATCATTATTCTGAATTCTTTTTCTGGAAGGTTGCCTATCTCCACTTCATTTAGTTGTTTTTCTGGGGTTTTTTCTTGTTCCTTCATCTGGTACACAGCCCTCTGCCTTTTCATCTTCTCTATCTTTCTGTAACTGTGGTTTTTGGTCCACAGGCTGCAGGATTGTAGTTTTTCTTGCTTCTGTTGTCTGCCCTCTGGTGGTTGAGGCTATCTAAGAGGCTTGATGGGAGGCTCTGGTGGTGGGTAGAGCTGACTGTTGCTGTGGCGGTCAGAGCTCAGTAAAACCTTAATCCACTGGACTGTTGATGGGTGGGGCTGGGTTCCCTCCCTGTTGCGTTGTTTTGCCTGAGGCAACCTGACACTGGAGCCTACCCATGCTCTTTGGTGGGGTTAATGGCAGACTCTGGGAGGGCTCACGCCAAGGAGAACTTCCCAGGACCTCTGCTGCCAGAGTCCTTATCCCCACGGTGAAACAGAGCCACCACTTGCCTCTGCAGGACACCCCCCAACACCAGCAGGTACGTCTGGTTCAGTCTCCCCCAGGGTCACTGCTCCTTCCCCTGGGTCCCGATGCACACATTAGTTTGTGTGTGCCCTCCAAGAGTGGGGTCTCTGTTTCCCCCAGTCCTGTCACAGTCCTGCAATCAATTCCCACTAGACTTCAAAGTCTGATTCTCTAGGAATTCCTCCTCCTGTTGCCGGACCCCCAGGTTGGGAAGCCTGACGTGGGGCTCAAAACCTTCACTCCAGTGGGTGGACTTCTGTGGTATAAGTGTTCTCCAGTCTGTGAGTCACCCACCCAGCAGTTATGGGATTTGATTTTACTCTGATTGCGCCCCTCCTACCGTCTCACTGTGGCTTCTCCTCTGTCCTTGGACGTGGGGTATCCTCCTTGGTGAAGTCCAGGGTCTTCCTGTCAATGATTGTCCAGCAGCCAGTTGTGATTCTGGTGCTCTCGCAAGAGGGAGTGAGAGCACGTCCTTCTACTCCGCCATCTTGGTTAATCCTCCAAAACATTTCTATTTTCAAAATACTACCTGGACAAAGAACTCCTTTAGCCTTCCTTTATGTGGAGAGCTACCGAAATGCATACAACATTATGTTTCTAAAATTAGAATTGTTTTTATTCAATAGAATTGTTTTTATTCAAATATGCTTTATTAGAGATAATTTATCTGGCATCAAACTATTGCATACAAGTATGTGAGATAACTTCTAAATAATAAATACAACCACAGCTAGCCCAGATATTCTCAAAATATGCTCTGTGGAACACGAGCCTCCCAAGATGTTAATTAAGCATTCTTTGAAAAAACAGTTCCTTAACCAAAGCATTTGGGAAACACCAAGTTAAGCAAAGTAAAATACATTTAAAAAATGTAAGACTCCCTCTGAGACTCAAATATGTTAATATATGTGTATCAGTTATCTATTGCTAGGTTACACATTGCTTTAAACTTAGTGGCTGAAAACAACAATAAACTTTGAACGCCGCTCACAATCTCTGTGTTTCAGGAATTTGTGAGCAGCTTGGTTGGGTGGTTCTGGCTCAGGGTCTCTCATGAGGTTGCAGTTGCTGTGTTGGCTGGGACTGCATCATCTGAAGGCTTGACTGGGCTGGAGAAGCCACCTCCAAGGTGCCTCACTCCCCTGGCCAGTGAGTCGGTGCTGGTTCTTGCTGGGAGCCCTCAGTTTTTCTCCATGTGCACCTCCCCACGGGGATGCTTGAGTGTCCTCATGGCATGGTGGCCATCTTCCCCAGAGACAAAAGTGGCAGTGCGCTATATGACCTAGACTTGGAAATCACACACCATCACCCCTGCCATTCTCTACTGGTCACCCTTATACCAGCCCTGAATCAATGGGGGTGGGGACTATACAAGGGTGTGAAGACCAAGAGTCAAGACCTTCGGGGCCACCTGGAGGATGGCTACTACAATGTTACACAGTCTTAGGTAGAGGTTATGGCATGTAGTTTCCCCCAAACTTGCTTGACCACAGATACACAGAATCCCTTTTTTTCTTAAGAAATGTTTATTCCTGGTGTGTGCTGACACCCCAGTGTTCCAGCCCAAGTTGTTCAGTTCAACCCCTGGCACAGATTGAGCTGCTGTCTTCCACCTTGCATGGTTCCAGGAGACTCCTTTGTATTATGGTGTGTGTGTGTGTGTGTGTGTGTGTGTGTGTTTGTGTGTCTGTGTGTCTGTGTGCAGGGTGTGTGGAGCAAAGACCATGATGTGAGGCTGGATGGGATGCACTGTGATGGCCAGGTGAAGACACCAGAGTTGAAGGAGCTCCTGGACATTTAAGCTGCACCAGCCCAGGTGGACATCCCTCACTCAGGCGCTGAATTGGTAGCCCGCTCTGACTGCTCCCTCCCCGTGGTCAGGGGTCCCTGCATGGGGAGTTTCTCTGTATTTCTTGCTCCCTTTCTCACCTCCTGCCATTCCCTGCCTGGATCCATTGTTTCTCCTACACACTCAAGCCATCTTCCAGGCTTTTCTTTCACAAAAAGCCATGATGGCTAAATGGGAATGATGCTTTAAAATAGGACTTGAGTCATTAGCAACAGAAGAGAGCAGCTTTCCCATCCTTGCTGCGGGGAAGGCTCCACTTGCTAACACAGCCACTGTCTGAACACTTCCTGGGAAGGTTGTTCCCTGTCCCTGCCCACCCAGGTCAAAGGTGGGACAAGAGGCAAAACACCTTGAATTTTTATATGTAATTAGATTGACTTATATAGTGGAACGTTGCTTCTATCACAGGCCTGTCTCTCCCTGCATCCATCCTTGGATGTGAATGCAACCTTCCTAATAATAAAGCATCTTCAAAGTGCCTTTGCCCAAGACATGATGTCTTTTCTGCTTTGCTTTTGCACTGACGCTCCCATCCACCTCCCTAAACCCCTCTTTCTGTTGTGATTGCCTCATATTTTCTTGCTACAAACTGGGCTTGGTCACTTCCCTTGCTGCCCCTTTCCTAGAAAGTGTGAGGTCATGGAATTAGCATCTGACAGCTGCGGCCCTGATCACAGGGACGCTAGAAGGTGAGGCTATGATAATTAGCATCCCAGGCAGAAGGGCTGCAAATGTGTGTGTCACTCCTTCTTTATCTGTCCCCTTGCATGGTGAGGGTGGGAAGGCCCACTGTCTCATGTTACCCAGTCCTAGTGAGACAGGTTGGGACCTGGGACCTGGGACCCTTTGCTGCAATGCTTGCACCTGGAAAAACATCTCATCAAGCAACAAAATGCAAAGAAACTATAAGGGATTAAAACTAACTGTGTGCATGCACAGTTGGAGCAACTTATGGACAGCAAGATACGAAACACCAAAAAAACCCAGTTGCCACTTCTGAGGAGCTAGGAACAAAAACAGGGTGTTGGGAGCAAAGGCAGGGTACTGCGCATGCCCCCTGCGCTCAACACCACCAGAGGGGTGGGCAAAACACCTAAGCCAGCCCTCCGGCCTGACTCCTAGACACACCCCTACCGTCACCCCATGTGAGGAACCAGCTCACTGTACCCCGCACCCCATCTTGGGGAGCTAGCAAGGGAAACTGTTACTTGTTTTCACCTCCCCCTGCTGCAGCAGGGGCCCCAATAAAGCCTTGCCTGACTTTCTTGTCTGGCCCCTGATCAATTTCTATTGATTAAGGAGGCCAAGAACCCTGGTCAGTATCACTAGACAGGAAAGAGGGTCGAATACATTTGACGCGCCATCGCTGAGGGGCTGAGGACGTGGCGTGTGAGCCCATCCTGTGTGGACACTTGGAACATCTCTGCAGCTGGCCAGCAGTGTTACTGCACCTCTCTCTCTCTCCCCCCACCCCACCCCCCAACATCTCAAGTGATTTTCTTTTCCATCCACCTCACTTGAAGTGACCTCCTGGGCAAACTTGACTTACTTGTAGGAGTCTTTTTCCTTGTGTCATTTCCTCCCTGCCCTGAAAAGCAGATGTTCTTTGGGAGAATATCTGGTCAGAGGCAAAAGGGAAAAGAGTTCCTGGACAGGGCAGTTCTGGAAATTGTCAGCTTTCCTCTGCATTGTGAACCTCCACACTTAAAGTACACGACTCTTTTTCCAACACAGCTGCTGATTAAGCCCCAGGGTTGTTATTACAGAGAAAAAAGGGTGGTTCCTAATTTTGGCAGGGAAAGTAAAGACTAATCTCCGCAACAAAATGCTTATCAGGGAGTTCTGAACTCTTGTCAAAGACCCATCTTCTTAACTGCCTTACCCCCTCCTCCAGCAAATCTGCTATTTTCATTTGTTGATATATTTTCCTAAAGTGTTGTGCAATCATTTTTCCCTTCATTGTCTTGTGGAACAACTTCGTATGTTTTTCCTGAGTGAAGAATGGCAAAACCGAGGCATGGGAGACAAGAAAACTTAAATAAATTGCTTCAAAGGGAATTTCCCCTGGCTGACGATAGCTCCGCTGTTCTAGCCCACCTCTGAGGAAGGTGCTTCCCATAAAATCCAGTGAAACTTGTACTACAGATTAAGAGACCTCTTAGCAGGCAGCTCTGCTTCTAGAACTTAGCCTGTAAGAGAAGGTTCCCCCCACTAACCCGGGGCAGATGGAGTCCAGTTGCTCGGTGTAGGCACACGTTTTCCTGGCCCCAGGCGGATGGCTGGACGGGGTGGTGGGCACACCTGGGCCAGGTGATGTCCTCAGTCGCTGATCTCTAGATCCTTCACCATGAGCTGCATCATGGAGGGAATCCGGAGGTCATCATTGCTCCTGGATATGGAATGCCCTGGAACAGGATGGTCAACATGGAGCCATTGTAGCTGAAATCCAGCCTCTGTACCCCGGTACAAAATTGAATCTCAGAGACAGAGTTTGGGTGAAGTAGAAAAGAATAGCTTTATTGCTTTGCCAGGCAAAGGGGACAGAGTGGGCTAATGCCCTCAAAGCTGTGTGACCCAACCTGGAGCGGGTAGCGAGGAGTTTTATAGTAATGGTTCAAAGAGGAGGGCATGATCAGCTAGTGGACATTCTTCTGATGGGTTGGTGGTGAGGTAATTGGGAGTCAACATCATCTACCTTCTGGTTCCAACAGGTCTGGGGTCTACTTGCTTGTGGGCAGCATACAGTTAACTTTTCCTACCTGGTGAGGGTTTCAGTATCTGCAAAACAGCTCAAAGATACTGTAATGTGTATCCCTTGAGGGGGAACCAGGACCCTGCCCCAAGGCTGCACTATTGTTTCTTGGCTGTTCCTCCCTTGTCTCTGCATCCCCTCCCCTCCCTGATTAGCATCTGTTTGAACCTGCCCTTTGGAACTCAGGGAGGGTCATGGAGGCTGAATGAAGCAAATGAAAAAACGGGGGACACAGAAAGGGTTTTGTGCCTAGGAGCCCCACAGGGTCCTGCTCAGTTTCACCGTTTCTGAGTAGGAGACTTCAGAACAATTGCATGGCTACACCATCTCTCTGATCCCTCTGCTGTGAGACCAGCGTGTCCCAGGGAGGGGCTGTTCCTGCAGCCTTGCTTCTGGAGTCCCGACAACCTAGAACAGGTTGGCTGGAGCCAACCCTTCTGAGCAGGGAAGGCTGCTAGGGAGTGTAAATCAGCCCCAGGTGGCTGGTAAAGAGGTTAAGTCTATGTACCATCAAGAGTTGATAGGGACTTCCCCCGTGGTCCAGTGGCTAAGACTCCGAGCTCCCAATGCAGGGGGCTTGGGTTTGATCCCTGGTCAGAGAACTAGATCCCACATGTTGCAACTAAGAGTTCGCATGCCGCAACTAAGACCTGGCGCAAGCTTAACAAAAAAAAAAAAAAAAAAAAGAAGAAAGAGTTGATAAACAGGGGATGGGAACAAGTGATCTGGAAAAGCTGTGCATATTTAAGGTTTGGGGGTGAAATTGAGGCAGAGGGGTGAGGGGGTGTGGCATTCAGGGAGTGGTGCTAGAGAGTTGGAAAGGAGAGGACAGGACAGGGACGTTTTATAAATGCCGCTCTAGGTTTTACAGCAAATCACTCTAATTCTCTTTAAAAGAAAAGACACTACAGGAAATCTTTGCATGGAAGGCTGGTGAGACTGGATCATAGGGGCCCTAGAGTCCAACAGGTACATTCATGAGTGTAAGTTGTGTACCAATAACTGTAAATGCTTTAGAAATCTAGAGGCAGGTACTCAGTGAAGGTTGGAATAGCCAACAAAGGCTTAGATGCATTGACATTTTAAGGTGGGCCTTGAACTCTGGGCAGGATTCAGGAGGATGGAGGAAAGTGGTCTGACAGTGCAGTGGAGTGGGGAATCCCACTGGAGAGCCACAGAAACAAGAATGTCCAGATAGATTCAGAGACACCAAATGAGATGCTCTTGGTCTCGGACAAGGAGGCCTTTTAAGGACGTCAGGGAGTTCCCTTATTTCTCAGAGGTTGCAAACTACTGCGTCTACTTTTAATTGAGGTGATAAGAAGGACGCAGAGAGAGAGGGGAACGTGGAGGTGTGGGGGGGCATTCCTTCAGTCACCCACGGAGTGGCTGCAGAGTGATCTGAGGGCAACTCAGTGCTCCCTTCCTTGTACCTGGAGATGGGTAGGCAAGAGGGCCAAGCTTCATTAGCACACAGGCTCCTTACACTTGGGACAGACTGAGTGAGATCTTTGGGGAGCCCAAAGCACTGAGAACACCTGGTCTCTTCCTGTCCCCATGGATTCAAAACAGGTCTAAACCATAGAAATAAGTGTAGGAAGTCCAACAAAGTTGTGGTTTTTCTCCATCAAGGCTATGCAATTGCTTTTAGAAATCAATGAAAAATCGAGTCTCTCTTTTTGTCATTGCCCTAAGCATCCGCTGGCCTGCCTCTTGGGTAACCACTGTCAGGATGGCCGACCAGCACTTTTACTGCAGCAGGAAGGCTCACAGGAGAGTCAAGGGTCCTATGTGACCTGCCTCTGCAGACAGTCGGTGCCAACAGGGGGCCTCCACCCTGAGTCTGAAGACTGGGTGCTAAAGCCTACCACCCGTAAAACTAGGCCTGCACAGGATCCTGATGAGCAAATGCATGATGTCAGAGGGCTGAAAACCCCACCCTCAGATCACGCTAAGCACCTCCGTCTTTGAACATGCCTCCCACAAAGGAGCATGTAACTCAGCTACACCTGCGCAGAACACTGATCACCTCACCTTTTCCCCACCTCCAATCACCTTTCCCTATGCCTAAGGCCACTTGGTTTCTTCATCCCATAAATATCTCAAGCCTCTCGCCTTTGGGGAGGTGGATTTGAGATGCATTCTCCCATCTCCTCAGTGGCTGCCTCGTGAATAAGCCCTTTCTCTGCCCCAAACCTTGGCATCTCAGCATCTGGCTTGTTGGCTGTCGGGCAAATGAACCTGGTTCTGTAACGGTCTTATCCTCCCATACATCTCGGTAACCTTACACTCAGCATGAAAAGGGTAAACGCACAACTTGGGTGAGGCAGCATTTCATCCTGAGTGGTTGCTTTTTAGCTCCGGATTTTATCCCTGGGGGTGGTGGGTGGAGAGACTTGATACGGAGGGAGAGACAGGAAACCATCACAGGGAGGAAGGCTGTGACGGACACAAGGGGGCCCTCTCCCCGGCTCGGTGCCCACACAGCCTGTAAACCTCTTCCTACCGAGGCCCGGTGTCAGTCCCAGGCTTTCCTCCAGCAGCGGGCATGGCTTTGAGGATGCAGAGTGCTTATGTAGGAAGATTCTGTACTTTCACAGCTGAACTCCTAGTCGGGACAACGGAGAACTGAGCGGTCTCTGCAATCAGCCTGTGGCCCTGCTGACTCAGCGAGGAGACAAGCCCAACCCCGGCTAGTCTGGACTAGCTCAGGACACACAGGTGGAGTACACAGCCAGGTGAAAAAAGTGACACGCCTGGACAAACCGGGCCACTGGCCCAGAACCAGGGGGAGGGAAGGTAGTAATAGGGTCACAATGCAGTTATGTGTGTGCAGGGCTTGTAGTTGATGTATACTTATATGTCTCTATATTTATGTTTAACTGAACTGTTTAATAACCTGCTGATATTTTTATACCATCGAATGAATTCAGTTCTGTTCACCTTATTATACTGTTACTTGCAAAGTCATGAGTTAAAAGAAGTTCCTTCATGTGCGCTGGGAAATTAGAGCAGCTGACATCTGGGAGTACAGGGTCCGGAACCATGTGCTTAACTTCCCGGGGGAGGCGCACCTTGAGACCAGTTCCAAGCACAAGGGCACTTCCTTCCAAGTCAAGGCCTTGGCTCTGGCCTCCAGTGCGCCCTCTGGAACTTGCTGTGTCACAGAGACCACAAGAGTGTTTTATGTAGACGATCGGTCTACACAGCCTCCTTCCTCTGGGCTATCCGCCGAGGGAGGGTTGTCTGGGTTACCCAGCTCACCGAGAGAAGTGGCAGAAGGAAGGGGCCAGCAGGCAGTGAGCGCGCACGTGAGGAGGGGAGGAGGCGGGCGGGCGCGAGCAGAGGGACGGCGCGTGCGCATGCGTGTGAGAGTCCCGCCTCGTCGGCATCCTCGCAGCGTAGGCGTCCGGGAAGAAAGCGTGTCCACCGAGAGCATCGTCTCCTGCTGCGCCAGCTCTCCAGCTCCTGCGCTCAGGCTTTTGGAGCCGATCATTGCCCACAGCGCTGCCCTTCCCTGGAGGTGGGCTTCATCTCCGGGCACCGCGAGCTTCTCGTCACCATGGCGTTAAGGAGAAGCGCCTGTCTGGGGAACCCCCTGAGATTTCCAGTCTTCGTCTCAGTGGTGTGGTCGGGCCGGCCTTGGCCCTGCGGACTGGCAGGACTGGGAGCCTCGCTGTCCTGCGAGCCACACCCACTCGTGGCCACAGGTGGCTTTGGGGTGGGAGCTCCAGGGACCTCCCAGCTGCTCTCACGGGGTTCTCCCCATGCCGATACCACAAAGCCTCCGCGCAGGGACACCTGGCACCTCTGCCCTTGTGCTGCATTCAGACAGTTTAGGGGGTGTACTGCGGGACAGGACCCCGGATTAAAGGCCTCTCCCAAGGCCCCCCTTTTCACCCTCAGCCCTCCCTTTGACTGTGTCGAGGTCAGCGCGGTCTGCTGGGGTGAGGGTGCAGGTGTTGACCTTGAGCAGAACTGGGTCCTCCCTGCTTTTTAGGCTCAGAAGGTAGGTTGGTGAGTGGCAGATTTATGGGGTAAATTTGTAGATTCTGCCCTGCCCCAGATCTGACGCCACCACCTGGCCCTTTCACCTCGGTCCTCAGTCTTCTGGGGCTGGAAGGAGATACCAGCCAAGGCCCCTCCCCTCGGGCCACGTGCAGGCTTCAGAAGGAAGCTGGCACTATGTCAGGAGCCGGCCTCACCCAGAGACGCCCGTTGTCCTCCCGTGAAGCCAGGCGCCTGACTTGACCGGGGGTGGGGTGGGGTGGGGGGTGGGGATGGGGTAGAGGTGGGGGGCCCACTGAGAGGGAACGGGAGAGCACACAGGGACTGTCACCGGGGAGAAGGGGAGGCCAGGGGCCTCTAACTTGTCCCTTATGATGAAACTCTCTCAGAACTAGAGAACTTCTAAAGATGGAAGGAAACTTGGGGCTCTTCCTAACCTTCGTAATGCGCCAGAATTACCCGGAGAGCCTTCACAAGGCAGATTTCCAAGGCCCACCCCAGAGCTGATGGAGCAGGACGTCCGGGTGGACTCAGCTGTGCTGGGCTGGGGTGATGCCGTGCCAGCGGGCCAGACGGTTTCACAGTCAGCGTGGATTAGCCCCTCACTGGCTGCCTGTCCAAGGACACGTTACCAGCCTCAGTTTCCCCGTCTGAAAAATAAGAACAGCAGCACCCGGCAGGGCTGGGGTCAAGGTTAAGGAAGACGCCACGTGTGAAGAGCGGGGCGGGGAGTTGGAGGTTGCTGCACAGCCAGCCCTGGCCGTTTGCTGCTCGCCCCGTGGCGAGCGTGTGCTGGAGGATCCCGCGGGGGCAGGCGGCCCGCTCACCCATCCCGCGTTCCGTCCTCAGGGAGACGGAGCCCGACAGACAGGAGATCCAAGCGTGTGCGTTCCGGACGCAGAAGGGGTGACTTTGCACGGACAGGCTCTCTCCAGGGGCCCAGCTCCAGCAGGGAGGTCTCAGCGCTATCTTTCCCCGCTTCCCAGTCCTGCCAACACAAACAAGGGGCTGGCTTGTTACCTGGGACACTCGGTTAAGTGAAACCAGAGCTTTGTGCCCAGGGGACCAGCTGGAGGACGGAGGGCCCCAGAGAGGGAAGGGCTTATGTAAATACTGACTGAATAACTGGGTCTGTGCGTTGATTAGATAAGGGCTGAGAAGCTGAGGCCCAGTGACTAACAATTGAGCTCCAGGCTGATAATGGCCTGATTTGAAAGTCTGAGGCAGGACGGCCTGGCACGGGGTGAAGGGCAGATTTCCCTGATGGGTCTGTGGCTGCTGAGGTAATGGCCGGTGACAAGGGGACAGAAGTGCAGGGACCACAGAGTCTGCAGGCCCCTCCAACAAACCAGCCTGGGCCTCTGTGCCTGCGGTCCTGCCTTGGATGGAACACAAAGACAGCCCAACAGCAGGGAGCCCTGCCCCTGGGAGTTGAAAATCCTAATGAAGATTAAGTCAAAATTGGCCGGTTTACAAAATCAATTGTACAATTGTACAAACATTGTGAGCAGCTTGGAAGTCAGCCCTGGGGACAAAGAGACGGCAGGGGATGAGCGAATAGTGACCATGCTCTGGGTTCTTTGCACTGGTTATCTTTGGGGCTCTGTGCGACAGATGACCTCATCCTCACTTCCAGGCCCAGGGAAGTTATGTAACCAACCCTAGGAGGCAGAGCCAGGGTTCAAGGCCATGGGAAGGCAGCAGGAAGCGGGGGTGGATCTGATGGAGATACCAGGTCCGCTCCTGAAGGCTCGTCCAGTTCCTGACCTTTGACGGCCCCTGGGAAGTTCTGAGACACGGTCTGGACCAGTCCCCGAGGTGACCGCAGGGCCTCATCTTCAACAAAAGACGGGCAGAGGCCTTGTTCCAGAACCTTAGAGCTTAGAGGTCTGTGCTGTGACTTTCCTACTGGGAATTTCCTGAGGCTCCACCTAGTGTTTTTTCCATGTGGAGATACCTCTAGCGCCGTGGAATCTTCTAGCACCTGGTGGGTTATATGGCACTTGCTCAGTGATCCACTCCAGACTGGTAACCTCTGGGTCACCTGACAGTGGGTCAGAGGAGTATTCCCAGTGCCACATTTGCTGCCTCTGAGAACTGAAGATCCTTGTCAGGCACGGGTTTCTTAGTGATGGGAAGTGCAAGTTGCATTAAGTGGCCTTTACCTTGGGCAGTATTCCCTGGAGACAGAGATGCATTGGGGAAGTATTCTGTCACCTGTTCATCATTATCTCCTAACTCCAACTGGAGGATCACGATGGCTTTTCACATCTCCTGCAACCCTGTGTCAGCTCAGACCCATAGCTGATAGTCCAGGAATTGTCTGCCTGGATCCCTCTCCCGGGGTTTAGTGACTTCAGCAGATGACCTCTGATCACTTTGGGAAAGGATGGGGGAAGTTTACTACATATACTTGTGATGGCATCACTGGGTCTTTCCTCAAGGAGATCCAGGCTTTCCTTCATCCAAGAATGATTTAGATCTGAGAATTGAATGAAAGGCTTGCTCCCAGTCTTTTCTGTACAAGTTGAGTGGTGCCCTGGTTGACTCCCTGTCTATCTTGTGCTGATAACACGTGATCCAGTAGCCATCACCATGCATCCCTATAAGTCCAACACCAGTAGCATCTTGATTGCTATTCTTATCTTGGGTCATAACATCCTTTTTTTTTGAAATTTGGGTGCCCCCTGGCCTCTGTGATTCTCTCATTCCATTATCCTCACTGATTGGAGG
Organism: Balaenoptera acutorostrata; assembly: GCF_949987535.1. Classification (NCBI taxonomy): domain Eukaryota; kingdom Metazoa; phylum Chordata; class Mammalia; order Artiodactyla; family Balaenopteridae; genus Balaenoptera; species Balaenoptera acutorostrata. The sequence continues at coordinate 71,379,725 of NC_080079.1, read as the reverse complement.
GAGCCCAATTCTATGACATCATCTCTCACTGTCAACTCACCCCTAAAAAGTGCGGCCCTCTGCAGGCTTTTCAAAGCTGTCCATATAGCCATCCCCTGTGCATTCCTTGTCATCTTAGTGGAGGGTGTGCCTCTAGGCTCTCCTGGGGATGAACACGGGGATGGCTCCTCAGTCTTTGTTGGTAAATCCACTCTCACCTCCTTGCCTCTCTGAGCTGACTGACCCTTTTCTCAATACTATGAGAAAGAAGTTGGTATCTCCACCTCATTAAATGAGGGTTGTCTTTCTGTCAAATCTTCAAGGAGGAATCTCAAGAGACTCTTAGGACTGGCTCCAGGTGTCCTTGTCAGAAGGTGGACCTTGGGCTTCCCTGGTGGCACAGTGGTTGAGAGTCCGCCTGCCAATGCAGGGGACACGGGTTCGAGCCCTGGTCTGGGAAGATCCCACATGCCGTGGAGCAACTGGGCCCGTGAGCCACAACTACTGAGCCTGCGCGTCTAGAGCCTGTGCTCCGCAACAAGAGAGGCCGCGATAGTGAGAGGACCGCGCACCGCGATGAAGAGTGGCCCCCGCTTGCCGCAACTAGAGAAAGCCCTCGCACAGAAACGAAGACCCAACACAGACAAAAATAAATATGAAATAAATAAATAAATAAATTTAAAAGATTATTAAAAAAAAAAAAAGAAGATGGACCCTAAGTTCCATGGGAGGGCTCCCATGTCAAATACGTTCTCCCCTCTTCAGCCTGTCTCCTTGCTCCAATGCCAATACCCTCAAAATTATTTTCCCGTTTTCCCTCTTCTTGATAGTATTGATTAGCCAGGGCTGCAGTTCCTTTAACATGCAAAATATATTCTGGAGCAGGGGCTACATTTTCTTATTCAGGTGACTTTTGTCCTGGAATCAATGAGGGGAGTTATGAGCAAATCTTGAGAACAAGCATCACCATGCAAATCACCTGCTTCAGGAAGGTCTTTCACTGCTCGATTTCCAGGCAGAGGGATACCCTTTTCTAGAAAGGAGATTGGGTTGCTTCTGGTGGTCCACTGGGTTTAGGACAATCTAGGGGCTCAAAATTCTCAGGCTCATCCACTCAAATATTCCTGTTACCAGTCTCAGCGTTTTACTTTTTTCTTCTCATCAGGGACCCCGACTTCGATGTAGGAGATTTATTTTTTTAATGAAAAAATTTTATGTTATTGAAGTATAGTTGATTTACAATGTTGTGTTAATTCCTGCTGTACAGCAAAGTGATTCAGTTATACATATATATACATTATACATATATGTGTGTGTATATATACACATTCTTTTTTAATATTCTTTTCCATTATAGTTTATCATAGGATGTTGAATGTAGTTCCCTGTGCTATACAGTAGGACCTTGTTGTTTATCCATCCTATAGATACTAGTTTGTACCTGCTAATCCCAAACTCCCAATCCATCCCCACGCCCCCCACCACCTTGACAACCACAGTCTGTTCTCTATGTCTGCGAGTCTGTTTCTGTTTTGGAGGTAGGTTCATTTGTGTCATATTTTAGATTACACATATAAGTGATATCATATATTATTTGTCGTTCTCTTTCTGACTTACTTCACTTAGTATGATCATCTCTAGGTCCATCCATGTTGCTGCAAATGGCATTATTTCATTCTTTTTTATGGCTGAGTAATATTCCATTGTATACATGTACCACATCTTCTTTATCCATTCATCTGTCAATGGACATTTAGGTTGTTTGCATGTCTTGGCTATTGTAAATAGTGCTGCTATGAACATAGGGGTGCATGTATCTTTTTGAATTATAGTTTTGTCTGGATATAAGCCCAGGAATGGGATTGCTGGATCATATGGTAGCTCTATATTTAGTTTTCTGAGGGACCTCCATACTGTTATCTATAGTGACTGCACCAACTTACAGTCCCACCAACAGTGTAGGGGTTCCCTTTTCTCCATACCCTCTAAGAGACCTGTTAAGACTCTGAATTCAGGCTCTGCAGCCGTCATGGCTCTGCCACATTTACAATTTGAGCTGGGCCTGGGCCTGGTCTGCCCTGTTGCTGCAGGAAGGGAGAGTCTCCTTAAAACCTTCCATGGAGGCCTTCTGACTTTCACAGGGTTTGAGTTGGCAGTTGGCTGCCCTAACTTTATTATTTTCATTTTTTCAAAGGCTTCCAATGCAGTACAAAGCAGTCAACTTCCTTTATAACTCTTATGATTATTACTGTCACCACACCTTTCTGGTGCTGAAGGCACCCCAAGCCAACAGCTTGTCTTCCACCTGCACCTCATGCCAATTACCCTCTATATAAAAACCTTCAGTTCATCATTAAGTGTGATATTTGTTGTAGTTTTTTCATAGACAACCTCTACCAGGTTGGAAACACCCTTCGGGTCTAGTTTGCTGAGGGCTATTATCAGGAATGGATGTTGGATTTTGTCAAATACTTTTTCCATGTCAACTGAGATCATCATATGGTTTTTAAAACTGGTCCTTTTATATATTGGTGGATTTTATTTGTTAAAATTTTGTTAAGAATTTTTTAAACCTATGTTTGTGAAAGATAATGATCTGTAGATAACCTTTCTTACAATGTCTTTGTCTGGTTTTATTTTCTGGGTAATGCTGGCCTTATAGAATGTATTGGGGGTGTAGTCTCTCCTCTTCAATTTTCTGGAAGAATTTGTTTAAATTTGTATTATTTCTTCCTTAAATGGTAGAATTCACTAATGAAGTCATCTGGGCCTGGAGTTTTTTTGTGAGAAGATTTTTAGCTACAAATGTAATTTCTTAACAGATGTAGGACTATTCAGATTCCTGGGTGAGATATGGTAGTTTGTGTATTTCAGAGAATTTATCCATTTTATATTAGTTTTCATATTCATTGGCATAAAGTTGTTAACAAAAGGTCCTCACTTTAATATCTGCAGAATTTACAGTGATACCATCTCTCTCACTCCTGATATTAGTAAATGGTGTCTTCTTTCCTGTTTGCTTGCTCAGTTGAGTTAGAGGTTTATCAATTTTATTGTCCTTTCAAAGGCCCAGCTTTTATTTTCTTGGCTTTCTATATTATTTTTCTGTTTTTTATTTTATTGTTTTCTGCTCTAATTTTTAAATTATTTTCCTTCTTCTCTTCAGTTTGGGTTTTATTTACTCTTTTTTGTAGTTTCTTAAGTTTAAAGCTGAGGTCATGGATTTGAGATATTTCTTCTTTTCTACTTAAGGCACTTAGATTTCCCTCTAAGCATCGTCCTAGTGGCATCCCACAAGTTGTGAAATGTTGTGTTTTCATTTTCAATTTTAAGGACTTCTATAAGTATCTGTTTGAGTTATTCATTGACATGTGCATTTTTTAGAAGTATAATTTTTTTGTTTCCGAATATTTGGGAATTTTCTGGAGATCTTGCTGTTACTGAGTTCTAATTTAATTCCATTCTGGTAATATTGATAGAATATACTATGAGTGACTTATGTATTTTTAAATTTTTTGAGGCTTGTTTTATGACCCAGATCCCTGTCGGCAAGTGTTCTGTGTGCACATGAAAGAATTTTTATTCTGGTTGGGTGGAGTGTTCTATAAATGTCAATCAGCTCAAGTTGGGTGATAGTAGTTTTCAAGTCTTTTATACTGCTTAGTGACTTTGTCTGTGTGTTCTATCTATTTGGGAGTGAGGGGTACTGAAAACTTTGGCTATAACTGTAGATTTGTCTGTTTCTTCTTGTAGTTCTATAAGTTTTGATTTGCAGTTATATTATGTGCTTTGAAGCTCTGTTTTTAGGTACATAAATGTTTAAGATTGTTATGTCCTCTTGATGAATTGATCCCTTTATCCTTATGAAATGACTTTCTTTGTTCCTGGTAATTTCTCTGAAACCAATTTTGTCTGACATTAATGTAATCACTTCAACTTTCTTTTGATTAACACTAGAATGATATATCTTTTTATATCTTTTTACTTTTAACCTACTTATGTCTTTATGTTGAAAAAGTGTTCCTTGTAGGCAGTATATATAGTTGGATCTTGCTTTTTAAAATACAACCTGATAATCTCTGCCTTTGAATTGGGATGTTTAGACAATTTACATTTAATATGATTTTTATATAGTTAAGTTTAAGCCTATCATTTTGCTATTTGCTTTCTATTTGTCCCATCTATTCTTTATTTCTTTTTTTTTAAAACTTGATTTCTTCTTTTAGATTATTTGAGTATTTTAAAATTTCATTTTAACTCCTTTGTTGGCTTATTACTCTTTTAGTTGTTGCCTTATCATTTATACGATCTATCTTTAACTAATCTTAGTCTATAGTTATGTGATATTATACCACTTCATGTTTAGTATAAAAACATTGCAAAGGTATTCTTCCACCCTGACTCACAGACTTTATGCTATTGTTGTCATATATTTTACATTTTACTAGTACATATAAGTGTCAAAATACATGGTCATATTTTGTGTTCAAGTGGTTACTTAGCTTTTAAAGAGACTTAAATAAGAAGAAATTATCTTATATATTTATTCATGTGGTGGCCATTTTTAGTGTGCTATAATTTTTTTTTTGTATAGATCTATATGTCCATCTTGTATCAAAAGAGAAAAAAATAACTGTCTTACAGTGTTTATATTCTAGTTGGTGGAGTCACAAAATAAACAAAATATATCCATAAAATATGAGCTAAAGAAACAAATAAACCATGAAAGGGAGATAGGGAATAGGAGGATGTGTATAGAAATTTCCAATAGGGTGGTCAGTGAAGTCCTCATTAAGAAAGTAGCTTTTGGGTAAAAGCCTAAAGGAAGTGAGGGAGCAAGCCAGGTGGGTATCTGGGTGAAGAATACTCCAAGTGGAGAGAATAGTGGGTGCTGAGGCCTTGAGGTATGCAGTAGGCTGAGTAATGTCCCCTCAGAGATGTCCATGTTCTAGTCCCTGAAAACTGTGAATGTGTTATCTTAATGGTAAAGGGGCCTTAGTGGCTGTAATTAAGTTTAGGATCTTGAGGTTATCCTGGATAATCCAGGTGGGCCCTGTGCCATCACAAGGGTATTTGTAAGAAGAAGGCAAGAGGGTCAGTCTGTGAAGGAGGTCTGATGACACTATGCTCCTGGCTTGGAAGGTGGTGGAAGGGGCCATGAGCCAAGGAATGCAGTGTAGACATAGGCGAGGAAATGGATTATCCCCTAGAACCTCCAGAAGGAGCTCAGTCCTGCTAACATGTTGATTTTAGCCCAGCGAGGCTGATTTTGGAACTGTAAGATGAACTTGAATTGTATCCAGCCACTGAGTTTGCCATAATTTGTTACAGTAGCTATAGGAGACTCACCCAAGGTGTGATGACACCTGATGTGTTTGAGAGGTAAGGAGGGGGGAGGTTGTGGAGTTCTTGCAGGCCATTGGAGGGACTTTGCCTTTTACTCTGAGTGAATGATCTGACATGTTTTAACAAGATCATTCTGGCTTTGTGTGGAAAGTGGGCCAGGGCAGGAGGTGACAAAGGAAGAACAGGCAGCCCAGCGGGAGGCCCAGGTGGGAGCTTGTGGCCTGTCGAACAAACTGACTACGTGACCCTTGGGCTGCATCTCCTGACTGTGCTCCCAGCACCGGGTCCTCCTCCTCCCTGGTGGCCTTGACTTTTTGCCTCCGTGTTTACCTCTCAGTCCTCTCAGGGCAGCCCTTTGTTCTTTGCCAGACCATCGGCCCACAGTCTGATCTTACACGGGGGCTGCAGCTCCTCCTAGCCTCACACCCCCAATGGCTGTAACTGTTGTCTTTTCTAGCCTCTGTTGAACCTAAAGTTCTAGCTCTGTGGCCTTTGTATGCTGTCTTCTTGTGAACTTTCTGGCCAATCTTAAGTGTGCTTTAGGTGGTTAAAAATTCATCCCAGGTAAATTTTGTATTTGGCCTAAAACAAATTTCATTAATGGCAAGTACTTACATAGGGCTTACTAGGACTCAGGCTCTGGTTAAGTGATGTATTGGTTCATCCTGGTGAGAATGTATGATTCTCACCAGTCCATGAAGAAGGTGCTGTTTCAACCCTTATCACGGATGGAGAAACTGAGCTACAGAGTTTGAGAATCTCCTTCAATCACACAGCTGCTAAATGACGGAGCTGGGAGTTGAACCCAGGAAGCCCGGTGCCGGAGTCCATGCTCTCAAACACCACTCTGTGCTGCCCTTCGAAAGAAGCCAACTTTAAAAAATTTTTATTTTATTGAAGTATAGTTGATTTACAATGTTGTGTTAATTTCTGCTGTATAGCAAAGTGATTCAATTATACATATGTATACATTCCTTTTCATATTCTTTTCCATTATGGTTTATCACAGGATATTGAATATAGTTCCCTGTGCTATACAGTAGGTTTTTGCTGTTTATCTATTTTATAAATAGTAGTGTACACATGTTAATCCCAAACTCCTAATTTATCCTTCTCCCACTTTCCCCTTTGGTAACCATATATTTGTTTTCTATGTCTGTAAGTCTATTCCGGTTTTGTAAATAAGTTCATTTGTATCATATTTTAGATTCCACATATAAGTGATATCATGGTATTTATCTTTCTCTTTCTGACTTACTTCACTTAGTATGATAATCTCTAGGTCCATCCATGTTGCTGTAAATGGCATTACTTTATTCTTTTTTATGGCTAAGTAGTATTCCATTGTATATATGTACCACACCATCTTTATCCATTCATCTGTTTAGGACATTTAGGTTGTTTCCATGTCTTGGCTATTGTAAATAGTGCTGCTATGGGGTGCATGTATCTTTTGGAATTATAGTTTGGTCTGGATGTATTCCCAGGGGTGGGATTGCAGGATCATATGGTAACTCTATTTTTAGTTTTCTGAGGAACCTCCATACTGTTCTCCATAGTGGCTGTACCAATTTACGTTCCCACCAACAGTGTAGGAGGGTTCCCTTTTCTCCACATCCTCTCCAGCATTTGTTATTTGTAGACTTTTTGATGATGGCCATTCTGACCATAAAGAAGCCAACTTTTATATCGCCAAGTAAAATAGTTTCCTTTTCTTTCAGTCATTGCTGACCTTGAATCTTCAGTGAATGAAGACCGTCGTCATCTTCTAGGGGAAGAGGTGAGAGAGAGAGAGAGAGACAGAGAAGAGAGGATTTCCTAACATGGGTCCTGGCCACACGACAGAGGTAGTGCTCCAAGGAGTCTGGCTCTGCTGTGCATGCGTCATGAAAGCGAGCACATGGGAAATTCAGGTTTAACATGACAGGATCAGTACCCCGCTGCTCTCCAGTCCAACACCAGGTCCCATTGCCAGCAGGTGGCAATCATCTGATGGATTTATTTCAAAGTACTACTTTAAAAGTCCTTTAAAAGTCACAGACTTAGAGCCCTTCTTAGAAGTGAGAAAGATGCGTGCTATTATGGGTTGAATGGTGCCCCTGTACAGAAGATGTTGGATCCCAGCCCTCAGTACTTTAGAATGAGACCGTACTTGGAGATAGAGTCTTTACAAAGGTCTTCAAGTTAAAATGGGGTTGTTAGGGTGGCCTAATCCAATGTGACTGGGGTCCACATAAAAAGGGGTAATTTGGATGCAGACACACACAGGGAGCAGACCGTGGAAGATGAAGGGGGAGATTGGGGTGATGCTAAGGGACAGCTAAGGGACACCAAAGATGGCCAGCAGACCACCAGGAATGAAGGGAAGGGCCTGGAACAGATTCTCCCCGCAGCCCTCAGAAGGAACCCACCCTGCTGACACCTTGGTCTGGCCACCAGCTCTGCGAGACAGCATATTCCTGCTGTTCAAGCTGTCACCCGGTCCATGGTACTTTGTTACTGCAGCCCAAGCAGACTAATACACATGCAGACACGTCTTACTGTGGAAACATCCACGTCTTTCTATTTTCTCATTCCATTTCCTCTCTTCTCTCTTATTTCCATTTTCCCTGTTTCCCACTCATGTTCTCTGATACTTGCAATCTCTCTGCACCCCCAACTCCCTGCCCTGCGAAGTCTCCCAGGCTTGGTTTCCTTTGAGATTGTGGCTTCACGTGGATTTAGGGCCCAAGGGACATGTGATCTTAGGGACAGATGAGATGTTAGCAACTGTCTGGTTCCACCCCCGAGTTCCTCGGCATAGTGAATACAGTGCCTGATTCAGAGAAACCCGGCAAAGACAGATGCCAACGCTACCCCTGGGGCAGGACAAGTTTTGCAGCGTGGGGAAAACCCAGTGCAACCAAAGCCAGGTAAGTTCAGCCCTTCTGATTGACTGAGCTGCTGCCTGAGGTGTGATACGGGAGGATGTTAGAGCCCCTCCTGGGGCGGTGAGGCTCTCCCACTGGAGCAGGGGATGAAGGCAGGCCCCTGAGGGCTCCACCCTGCTTCCTCTGAGCCCTCAGCTCGGGGGGTCCCGGGGGAGGCGGACGTGGGCCCTGGAGGCCGCCTGCCGGGGCTTAGGCCTGATTTGCCCTCCTGTTGGTTTCCTCACCTGCGGAATGGAGACAACCTTCTGCCCACGGCGTCGTTCTGTGCACTGACCGTGCACTCTTCCCTTCCCATCCTGTTTCGGTCTACTTTTAGTGTTATTTAGGCTCTGGCGAGGTGTACTTATTAGTGGTAAGGGCGCACGTCCGCGTGGTGCACTGGGCGTGTGCCCTGCATGGTTGGGAGGAGGCTGCCTGGACATTCAGGGGGTAGACGTGTGTGTGGTGCAGTGACACCACCGACGTGTCCAAACACAGAGCCGGGGCTGCGCTTTGCGCATGGCGTCTCTCTTTCCTTCTCAGGGTCAGGAAGGGCAGAGCCATAGTTGGGTTGACAGTCTTATATTTTGGATTTTATGGCTTCAGGGTGGTTGGTGTACTCTCCACTGCTCAGAGAAGGTCTTCATATGAAGTGGATAGTGAAAATCTAACAAAGAGTGTTGTCATGAAATTGTCAGCTTGTAACATTCCACAGCCCCATCCAGCTGCGGCTCTGATGTCTCTGGGACCACCGACCATCTAACCGCAGGCTCAGCCCCTCTGAGTTTCTGAGCTGCTCTGAGTAGCAGATGGTTCTGTCCTAAGTCTCCACGGCAGCCTCAAGCCTCATCTGCTTGTGGAGACGCCAGCCTCGCTCGTGGTCTCAGGACTGGCTCCCTAAGTGCAGATGGGCCTACGGGCTCCATTCCAGGTTTCTGTCTCGATTCCCTGATTTGCAGTCCACACACAACAGCAGCAACCAACATTTTCAGAGCACTTGTCGACCGTCACACATTGTTTGCCAGTTATAATGATGAATCAGGCATGGGCACTGTCCTCAAGGTGCATCCTTTCTAGTTGGGAAGGTAGCTGGGAAACAGATGATTCTAATGCAGGGAATAAAAGGTGGGAACAGAGCCCTGCTGGAGACTTTACCAAGGACCCCTAACCGAGACTGTGGAAGGGAGAGTGACGGAGGGAAGATTTCCCGGAGGTAAAGTGGACTCTCCCATGCCATTCTTGGGACTGAGCCCTGATTTAAAATCTCACCTGGAGGCTGCGTCCTGGGTCCCGTTTCTGCTGCAGGTGGCTGATCTCTGCTCCAGGTCATAGCCCACCTGGACCTAGGACCCAGCTGCACCGCGACCCCAGCCACTGCCACCAGCCAGCCACGCGGGGGCTCCCCACACTCATTCATCCCGTTGAGGGCTGGGCCCCCAGGGCGCTTCTGGCTCTGGCAGTTTGGGTCCTTTCCTAGTAACCCAGTTGAGATCCTAGCTGTCCTACTGATTTCGGAGAGACAGCAGTGAGCGGTCCTAAAGAGAGATCTTAGTTCCCTGCCCAGGAATTGGACCTGGGTAGCCTGGGTGAAAACCAGGAATCCCAGCTGCTCATCCACCAGAGGCTAGAGGCTAGAAGCAAAGTGGCCCTAGCACTTTCCCTCCTTTTGAAAGCAAGAATGTTTCAAGGAGGCAATTAGAGACACAGCACAACATATGGCAGAACACACAGAGAAGCAGTTTGTTAGTTTAAGACAGAAGCAAGGCAGAAATATCCACCCAGAGAGGAGGGTGGGCATCCTGAATGAGTGAAGAGGCACAGTGAAGAAGTGATTTAAATCCTTTATATAGGACAGTCTTCCAGGTGTTTGTTTACCTTTGGCCAATTGTCTTGTTTCTTTTTTCACACCTGACTGGTCCCAGGACCCTCCCCAAGATGTCTGCGCAATTTTTTTGCTCAGAAGGATCCCACCGCAGAGGCCTGTGGGTGCATGTCCACACTCATTATGGGGTGGCGCCCCTCCCTTTGTGACCCCCAAGGAGCCTTCCTGCGCATGTGCAGACAGGGAAGCTTTCCTTGACCTCAGGAGAGGTCATCTTATCTCTTTACTTCAGCAGAGCTCAGCTTCTGCCACCAGCTTTGTCCTGGGAGCGTCTGGGTGAGAACAGAGCTTCAGTGTTACCCCACTTGACAAACACCAGCTGTCCGGCCCAGGGGGGCCCATCCATCTCCTACCTCACTCCCGGCCCAGCTCGTTTAAATGGAGGGGTTCAGAATGAGCTTCCCCTAAATGAGCCACTTTGGTGCATGGATTACTTTGAGCTGAGGTCAGTTAAGGCTCAAAAGATTCAGGAAGAGTTTTTATTTGTTGTTTGTTGTTTGTTTGTTTTTTTAACCTCCCCTGTAACTGCCTAAAAGAATTTAGAAAGGGGATCTGGTCCAGGAAGAGGACCATCAGCAGAGGTGACTACGGAGAGTGTGGACCGGTATGGTGAGCTGGGGACCTGGCAGGGCCTGTTTGCCTAAAGTCCTCTCTGTGTCCCACTGTCTCTGCCTGGCCTGGCAGACACTTGCCCTTCCAGCCTCCTGTGAATTATCTTCCTTCCCTTTGGAGCCCCAGACCCCTGGCCGCTTCTTAGCTCAGAATGGCCTGTAAGCCTCGATTGCCTGCCTGTCAGGGAGCCCCGCGTTGTCTTTGTTGGGCTCCTGTACGTGCAGAGTTAAATTTGTTTTTTTCCTGTTAATCTGTCTTATGTCAATTTAACTGCTAGACCAGCCAAGAGAACTTAGAAGGGTAGAGAAAAATTTTTCCTCCCCTACAAAATGAAGGCAGGATCTTTTGCAGATGGTATTTTAACCTCCATCTTCACTACACCCAAAGATTTCTACGTTGTTCTTGGTCTGTGATTTCTGTGATGTATTTTTGTTTTTGATTGAAGTATAGCTGATTTACAATGTTGTGTTAATTACTGCTGTGCAGCAAAGTGATTCAGTTATATATATATATACATTCTTTTTATAATCTTTTCCATTATGGCTTATCACAGGATATTGAATAGAGTTCCCTGTGCTCTACAGTGGGACCTTGTTGTTTATCCATCCTATATATAATAGTTTGCATCTGCTAACCCCAAACTCCTAAGCCATCCCTCCCTCAGCCCCCTCCCACTTGGCAACCACAAGTCTGTTCTCTATGTCTGTGAGTCTGTTTCTGTTTCGTAGATAAGTTCATTTGTGTCATATGTTAGATTCCACATATAAGTGATAGCATATGGTATTTGTCTTTCTCTTTCTGACTGACTTCACTTAGTGTGATAGTCTCTAGTTGCATCTGTGATGTATCTTAATGTTACTTTGTCCTACTAAGTTTGGTGCTGGTGGCATCGTGTCAGCATTGTTCTGGTCTCCACCTCCAATGGTCTGTTTTGGGGTACCTTGTGCACCCTTCAGAGTGTTGCACACAAGAGGCAAAGGCAGATTCTCAGGTAGCAAAGAGGAAGGGAGTTGGGTGGCAGGGGCACCGGCTGGTCCTCTGTCCTTTTAGGAAAGTCACCCTTAAGAAATCAGCCTGTCTTCTGGGTCAGCGTCATGGTCCAGCCAACCTGACCACACTGTCCAGATGTTTTGTGACAACATGTGGATGTGGGTTTTGATGCAGTTTCAGTAGGTTGAGAACGTACAATGAAAATATCGAATTTTAAAAAACAAATCTTTTTCTTTGCCAAGAGCTCATTCAAGGCCCACAGCATTTGTGACATGTACTTAAGGCTCAATTCTTTCTTAAAATTCTTCACCAGACTGACTTTTGATCTGTCCAACCCTCCTGGCAATTTAATCACGGCCGGCCTTGCATGGCTTTTTCCATTTATAAACTTTGTTCCTGCAAATAGCTGGTCAAGGCCTTGAGGCTAAGGGCTGTGCCACGGTTCTTTGATCACTCCCTGCCCAGCCCCTCTTTCTAGAGCTTTGCCAGGCTCACGGTTCCCATTCTCACTACACGCTGGCCTGGAATTCTGAGTGGCGTCTTATTTTGTCTGGCTCTGTTTTTGAAATGATCTGCTTTCAATCTGGGCCACCTTTTGGGTAGATAGTTTTTGAAGCTTATATAAGAGAATGGGACTATTGTAGGGGGCATGCATACTTTGCCCTCATGTCCTGATGTTCAGATGAGCTTTTGGGATTTCCTAGAAGGCGAATTAGGAGGATCCTCAAGGGACCTGGGAACTGTAGCTTGTGGCCTGGTCCCCCAGGAGCGTGTGCCCAGAATAAGAACACGGGCAGAACAGAGTAGACTGGAGTGAAGGCAGGGCTGTTCTCACCCTCCCTGTGGGCGCCCCACACTCTCTGGGAGCTGAGACATTTGGCGGCTTTCCCTGGTAGGGCCACTGATGCCAGGCTGAGCCCAGTTCTAGGCAAGAACGGGCCTGGTGTAGCTGCAAGGAGATGGGAATGTGAGTTCTCAGCTTGGGTTTCAATGGGAGGTACCCCGGCCTCTCTCTAGCTCTCCATCTCCATCTCGTCCTCCTGAGGCTTTGCTCCTGCGGCACCTCCCGACTTCATCCACCCTCTGACCTATTTTCCCTTCCATCCTGCCACCCTCTGGCTGGGCTGCTGTAGTTCAGGTCTGGCGCTAAGCACCTGGAGTGAGAGCGGACCCTACACGTTAAAAGGCACGGTCCCCAGTAAGACTGCTTTCATTTCTGGCTGACCTGCCACAAATCTGGGATAACTTTGATAATTCACTAGAGTGATTCACAGAACTCAGGAAAGTGCTATAACCTATCTTTACAAGTTTTATTATAAAGGATACAAATCAGAAGCGGCCAAGTGAAGAGGTCCATAGGGCGGGTTCTGGAGGGTCCCCAGGTGTTCTCTCCCTGTGGAATCAAAGCACAGCACGTTTCCAGTACATCCAGGAAGCCCTCCCAGCTTCAGCGTGCAGAGTCTGTACTGGGGTTTCACTACGAGAGTGTGATGGGCTGAATTAGCGACCACGTGACTGGACTCACTATCTAGGTCCGCGCCCCTCCCCGCAGGTCGGGAGTTCGGGCTGCTATCAGAGGCTCAGACCCCCAACCCTCTAATCAGCCACAGGTTGGTCCTTCAGCCTGACCCACCTATCCCAGAACTATCCAGGCCCCTCACATACCCCGCCCAGTCACCTCATTAGCATAAACTCAGGTGTGATGCAGGGGCTCATGAATAATGAAGACACTCCTGTTACTTGGGAAATTCCAAGGATTTAGACTAGTGTCTCCCTCCCTCGAACCAGGGACACAGGCCAGTCAGGTTCTTCATTGTATGATACCAGTGCCTGGCCTTCCTGTTTTATTTTCCGGACTTAACTCCTGCACTAGCCGTGAGCTTGAGGACGCTGTGACATTCTCTAAAGAAGGAAACAAACAGATGCTCCCACCTCCTGATGGCTCAGGGCAGACGGGGTGGTTGCTCTTCCCTGGCGCTGCAGATACTTCGCAGGTCCCCGGGCTCACGAAGCAGCCTCGGACCCTGGCCAGCCGCCGTGGCCAGAGGACCAGAGGACCGGGCAAGACAGGTGTGGGCCCCTGAAGCTCCTGCCTGGGAGTGACACACGTTACCTCCATCCCATTTTACTGGCCAAAGAAGGGCTTTTGTTGGGGGGTAACGGTGACCCAATCTGAGATCTAGAAAGATGAGTTACTGACCAGGTGAGAGAGGCCAAGACAGAGACAGGAGGGAAGGAGGGAGGGCCATGGGCAGTGGAGCAGCTACGTGAGGAGGTGAGGCGGGGGGGGGACCCCAGGGTGCTGAGGGGTCGAGCTTGGGTGACGTGGGGCGCTGGCGCCAGGAGGTCAGGAGGCACCAACGGGATGTTCTGTGTTTGCAGGATGGTGCTGGGGGCAGCGCCGCACCTCCTGGGCCCCAGCCAGCAGGGGAACACAGGGAGAGGATGGGTGCCTTCGGCTCAAAAGCCATCAACCTGCACCAAGCCGGCAGCCCCTCACCTGGACCCCCGTGTTAGCTGGACGCCAGGGCTTTGACCCCGTGGGCTCTGTTGTGTAAGTGGTTTCAACGCGTGATTGTTTTCCTGCCTGGCTTTTTCCATGATGGATGTGATTCGTGAGCCATGCTGGGCAGGAGATGATGTTTCAGTGTTTCCCGGGCTTGATCTCTGCGTGGGGAGCCTGTGCTGCGGCACAGAGTAAGAGCTAAATGGGTTTAATTAACTCCAGTATTTGAGCGTCGCTGTGGGCGGCTGCTGCTTCCAGCCTGGCCGACACCAGAAATCATCACATTTTGAACGGAAGCAACTCAAAGGAGTTTGACAGCAGAGAAGCCGGGGTGGAGGGGGGCGGCTGGGAGCCAGGCGTTTCTAACGTATGTCTGCTTTTGCCTTGAACCTGGGCAGGTCTTGACACGTTCTACGGATTTAGCGGCTGTCCACAGACAGGGATGCGGTGAGGGTGGGATGTGGAAGTTTACAGAGGGTGCCTGAGGGAAACCCTGAGCGCCAAGCCACCTTCCAGAGAGAAGAGATTCCCTTTTCCCCTCTCTCCCGAGACCACGACTGTCCGCACAGGAGCCTCTGCAGCGTCCTTGACCTTCACCAGCCTTCAGCACCTGATGCAACTTCCTCCGGCCCTGTCTTCCAGTTCTGCCAGCGCTGGGAAGCCAACCTGTTCTTTCCAGAGTCTTTGCACGAGATGTGATGTCGGTCCTGCAGATAGAGACACATGATGAAACGAACTGGAAATGGAGTTTGTGGGGAGACAGAGGCAGGGAAAAAGGCACATTTTTGCGAGCAGGGCTCCTGGAGAAAGCGCTGAGTCATGGCCCTGGCTCTCTGACGTGATCACAGTGGGAGGGCAGGCCTCCAGAGCCTGGTGTGTGGTGTGGCCGTGCGGGGTGGACCTGAGTCCCGGCCCGGCTTGCATTAGCCCTCCCGGTGATCCCGTGAGCCGTTCCATCCCCTCCAGGCTGTACCTTTCTGCTGTCTCTGCAGCGGTGCCCGGAGCCCGGCCTGGCACCTAGGAGCGCCCGATCTAGTGGCAGCTGTGAGAAGCCGGCCCCACGTCCAAGGCTGGCTTTGTGATACGATCCTGGCCACCGTGCCACAGAGACAGACATGGCTGGCCTGCCCCATGGTCTGTTTCCATTTGCCTTCTCCCTTCGTCCCCTCTGGAACCTGGTTGCTAACGTACAGCCAGCAGAGGGGGGCGCTGGCTAAGTGGGCGGCGGGGCCAGGACCTGCGACCTGCGGCTCAGGGCTCTGCACACGTGAGGAATCTCTTCAGACAGTGCCTGTCTCTGCTTTGCTGGCCTGACCCGTCTCCTGCCCAGGGCTCGGGAATCTTCACTCCGTTTGGTGTTTTATTTTTAGCTATCCTGTTCCACGAAAGCCTTTATGCTTTCTCTGACATTGATTTTCCAGAATAATCCAAGGGTGAGTCTGGTGCTTTTAGGTATCTAATTTGCTGGGTTTCAGTTTTCTACAAGAGCAAACATAAATGTTGAAAAATCTGTTTGTACCTTGGGATAATTAACTTTCCATAGTGGTTAAGGTAGAGGGGCAAAGGGGTGGGGAAGGCAGGTAAGAAGGAGGAGCCTTTGGAATCAGACTGAGCAGCTTTGTATCTGGGCTCTACCGCTCACTAGCTGTGTGACCTTGGAGCAGTAGCTAAACCTCTCTGAGCTTCAATTTCCTCATCTATTCATTGGCAATAGCAACAGTACCCAGCTCCCTGGATTGTTATGAAACCAAATAATACAATGTGGATAAAAATTTGAATAATGCATGATATTTATTAAATGCTAATAAAAAAAGTTCTCACTGTAATTAGCGTCTGTTTTTTTCATCGGTAAAAGGGACAAATACTAATATATCAAAAATGAACTAATATAGAACTGGCTTTAGAGCAAGGAATTTTATGAAAGGCGAACCCATCTGGGCCTTGTTCTGTGGGTTTATTAGCCCAAATAGAGGGTAAGAGGAGGGAATCGGAGTGGATTCTGGAGCAGCTGAGGAAGGTAAGAAGCACGTTCCCCCCACCCCACTCCAGAGCCTTCTTCCTCGGGCTGCAGGTGCATGATGCTGGATTCCCTCTCACCACGTACAGACTTCAGCAAACAAACCCACAGCAGCAGCGGCCCAGGACGCTCCACGTTTACATTTGGAGGCTTCTTTGGGATAAAGAAATTCTGGATCATTCATAGGGACTCATCATCAATCTAGAAATGAGGTGGTAATGCCTACGTTGGGGGTAAAAGGTTCTCCTGGGTCCATCCGAAGAGAGGAAAATCCACTTTGCCTGCTGATAACATAGCCTCCCAAATACTAAAGGTTGGGAAGATTCTTCTCAGTTTTGTACAAAACTATGGAGTGGGATAAAGGAGGGGAAGAAATACACATTTGTCCCTTTAAATCTTTCCTGCAAATGTTTTTTTTTCCACTTCTTGATCCATACTCACTTCAAATTTGATCTCTAGGATGAGGCTTTTTGGAATTCATCTGAATAAATCAAATCCACCCCTTACATCAACAGTCTCCAGCTCAACTAACCCACAGCATGAAGAATGGGCAGAAGGGAAGTTCAAGAAGGCCTTTTAAAAAGTTTAACTGAAGACTTTCTTATCCATCAGAAATTTGCTTCCGGGCTCATTGAGAAGATCAACATTTGGGGCTGGGTGTGGGCATTCAGATTGGATCTCTCTGTGTGGCGTTGAAGATGCCAGCAGTGGTCACCATCCATGGTGTGCTTGGCTATGGTTTGGGTCTGAGGGTGGCTTCAGGCCTCCTGAGGGTACCCCAGCCCTCCACCTTCCCTCCACGGACCCCTTCATGGCTCCCAGAGTGACATCCCTCAGAGCTCAGTCCTTGGGCTCGTCAATCCCCATGTTAAGAACGCAAATGTCTGATCACAACCTGTTCTGCCCGGCCCCCATTCTGAAAGCTCCTAAACTCTGGTGCTGTCATTCAGAATTATGTTTGTTGGAATTAGCTTTGAGGGGACTTTTGTCTTTGTCGTCTAAGTTGTTTAGTCAAATATAGCCCATCTTAAATCCCTTTTCCTACATATGTTCTTCGGTTAAATTTCCCTGCTCATTTCCCCCTCCTGAGCTAATTTCCCTTAGGTACCCCACCCATCCTCGTCCTCCTGGGCATGTCAGCCAAGGGAGCCTTCTGTGCCCATCATTTTGCTGAGCTCCTCATCTTACAAAGAAAACTGGCAAACCCAGACCCTCCCGTGCTCCCTGAATTACCATGTAGTCAAGTAACAGCTCAAAAAGATATTTGAAAATAACTTTTCAGGCTCCTTCAATAATTCTTTCGTCTCTCGTTGAGACACATAGAGGCAAACAGCAGATGGAACACATTTCTTCGTCTGTAAAAACACCAAATGCTTCTCTCCTTATTTGAGTTTTTTATAGTCACACTTATTCTCCATCAGACTTTGTCTGTTCTCCACCTCCCAAATCTCCTAGTTCTGTGTGTCATGAAAACAACCCTCAGAAACATGAAATGAGGGCTTTGAGGATGTCCACCCATTTAGGAAGGACGAGGTGGCTGAAAGGGTAAGCAGCGGGCGGGTGCAAGAAGCTCCGCTTCCAGACCATGACTTTGGGTTCAGGAAAAAGAATGTGGGTCCCAAGGCCAGGGTGGGGCTGGATGCCTTCGGGGTTGGGGGAGTGGGCTGTGCTCTCGGGGGGCAAGGGCGGGGACCACCAGCTGCAAAAAAAAAAAAAAAAAAAGAATGTGAGTTCTCACAACCGGAGGCACGCAGCTAAGGATGGAAAACTTAGCTTCTTTAGGGACGGAGCTAAGTCTTCCTAGCTTTATAGGTTGGCTAAGACATAAAATTAAGATTCCCGTTTGGAGACATACCACCCAGGCCCTTGGAGGCTCTGTGTGGGCCATTTTGATTTACGTCATTTCACACACATTTAAAGTGTGGGTTGTGGATAAACCATAACATTTAACATGAGGTGTAGATGCCCCAGCCTTTGTGACCCTCAGGGAGTAACGACTTAGTGAGAGCCCGAGACAAACTCATAAATAATTATATTCCAAAAAGAATAGAACCACCAAGGCAGACATTCTGTGGGGGACAGTGAGGGGTTGGAAAAGGGCCAGATCACATCCTTCTGAGGGCAGAAAGGAAGCAAAATCTGCACTCGAGACCTAAGGAAGCAACCTAGGAAGGGTTCACTTTCCCAGCATAAATTCGGGGAGTTTAGGAATTTGGGGAGGCCACAACGAAACATTTTATTTAGTTAGTTTTGTTTTGTTTTTTCATTTAAAAAAATTTTTATAATTTCTGCTGTACAGCAAAGTGACTCAGTTATACATATATATGTATATTCTTTTTTACATTCTTTTCCAGTGAAACCTTTTAAAAACCTTTCTGCATGATTCAAAATCATATTATTCACATGTCTATTCTATGATATGTATTTTACTCAAAAATTAAAAAAACCTCGAGTATCTCTGTAACTGATTATAAATGTAAGTAATTAGAGCCCTATTAAGCAACAGTTATGTTGCTTAAGACAACAATTTGTCTTAGGTCGGCTTTCTCTCCATTTTGTTAAGAAATTATTAAAAATTTCTCACTAAATCCCCATTATTAATAGTTTCATAATGGAAATAGAAAGCAAGCTGACCTAAAAAAATGTTATCTTGAGCAATGGAATTGCAAGTAGGGCTGCAATTAATTATTAAAGAACCAATGCTCTAATCCTTAAAGAGGATCAGTGTTAGCCAGACTCCATCAATCCTCACGTGTGTGCCCGAGAAGATGATTCTGGGGGTCAGTGGGGTTGGCGTTCAGCTCTCACCTCCTGTTCCCATGTGAAGGCTGTTATCACACGGAAGCAACTGTTTTGCCGTTCTTTCTTTCTTTCTGAACAGTCATTCCCACTCAGAAAGCTGCAGGGAGCCCGGGGCCCCTGGATGCCCTGGGACCCGGCACAGAAGAACAGTTTTATTCCAGGAAGATCGGCTTTCCCTTGGGGCATTCGGGCCTTTCCAGCCAGCACCATATGGACATGGTTGGCTCTATCACATGGGAAGATGGTCAGGAACTCGGACTGAAAGCCCCTGCCCTGGGGTGTCCGTCTGCTAGGGAGAACTCCCTCCTAGGGGAGGAGGGTGCTACAGGCTGAAAGCCCCCTCAAATCCATATGCTGAAGCCCTACACCCCAGTGAGATGGTTTCTGGAGATGGGGCCTTTGGGAAGTGATTAGGTTCTGCTGAGGTCATGAGGGTGGGGCCCTCATGATGGGATCAGTGTCCTTATAAGAAGAGGAAGGACACCAGAGCTCGCTCTCTGACCGCGCTCAGGACACAGTGACAAGGCAACGGTCTGCAAGCCAGGAAGCGGCCTCACCGGGAACTGAGTGGACGGCACCTGGATCTTGGGCTTCCAGCCTCCAGAAGTGAGAGAGGCTATTGTTGAAGTCCCCCCATGTGTGACATTTGTTACAGAAGCCAGAGCAGGTGAACACAGAGTGGGGCTGCTCACAGGCCGTCCTCTGCTTCTCTGCTTTTCTTGTCACACTTCCGGCCGGTGGCCCAGCCCACCCGCAGGTGATGGCCAGGCCTCCTGCCAGGTGCCTGTCAGGGCCCCAGTGTGACATGTGCTTGGCACCCTTTACTGACGTGGGGAAGGGGGCGTGAGGGTGGCAGCACTGTGGTGCTGGAGGAATCAAGGAGGAGCATCGTAACAGACCCCCAGCCCATGTCCTGCTTCCACCTGCACCCCGCAACCCCGTACCCCGGCCTTGCACATGCTGCTCGAGGTGCTTCCCTAAAATCCCATCTGACCAGGCCATTCCCCTGCGGGTCCTTTTGATGGACTTTGTGAGACAAAAGACACCCACTCATTTATCCATCAGACGTTTACTGAGGCCCAGGGATGGTGCTGGGGGCCCGGAGGGGAGGTGCAGGTCAGGGAGCCCCGGGCCAGCTGGCACCGAGGCCGGCCGGGCTCCGCAGGAGAGCAGAGGAAGGAGGGTCACTCAGGCTCCTGCTGTGGCTCTGAGGCCCACCCGCCCTCCCACTTCCTTCCCACTCGAAGCGCTGCTTTAACGACCCGGCTCACCCCGCCCTCACCTCTGCGGCTTCTCCATCTTCCCTGGGGTCTGAATTCTCCTATCACAGGGGGAGACTTACTCCCCCTCCCTCCAGCTTCCCCAGAGCCTGGTGCTGAGTGAGCCAGGCCCTCCCCGCCCCAGACCTTCCTCAGTGTGGTCCAGGAGGAACTCACCGGCTGCTTTTCCAGGAGAGAAACGCTGTCTCATCCCTCGTGACTGCACAGGGCCGGGCACGGAGCAGGCCACGACTCGTGTGGGTGCAAATCGGTCAAAAATTGAAATTTTCTGTTCAGAGAAAATTTGAACAGAAGGGAGGTGCTCATATCTCACAGGGACATTTGGTTAGATTCACATGAAGCAGGGGTTTGAGGGGTGGGGATGGGAGAGAGTGACATGGGAGGATTCAGAGCGGGGCTCTGTCTTGGGAACTGGGTGTCATTCAGGGACACCTGGGTCCAGGGCCGGCTCTTTGGGGCAGGACCAAGCAAGGCGGCTCGGCTGGGACCACCTGAGAACTGGCCTTGCCGTCTCCCCCCGTGATGTTCCCACAGGTGCCAAGGACGCCCCAGCATCTCAGTGCCTGGCCGGGGAAGAGTCTGCAGCTTTGAGGTACAGGCTGGTGTTGGCAACGTCAGAAGGAAAGAATTTGCCTGTGATTTCTATTAAATGGGAAGTTTTTCTCAAGATGCCCTGGAGGCCCTATTATCGGTTTGGTTCAACCTTTCTCCAAATACTTCTGCAAAGTTTAGCTGGTTTGCCATACAGGAGAATTAAAAGCAGTCTGTCTCTCCGCCTCCAGAAGGATTGGTCCTGCTTTCCTGGGCAGCCCTCCCCCATCCCAGCGGGGGAGGGAGGTTGGCAGGGCCTGAATCACTCACTGGACGCGTTGGGACCACGCCCCAGAACTCACATCTGTAGGGTCAACCTGGCCGGCTCTCACCAGCCAGCACCGACCTCCCCTGTGGAAACCCAGCCCGGGGGAGAGAGATGCTCTCTTTCTAAAACTGGAAGCAACATTTATTATTTCTGTTAGGTTTCCTGGGATTCTCCACCCTTGCTTCAGAAAGATTTCACTTTTCTCCGCAGGATGTAGGTGGTCCTGCCAGCTGCTCCTTCTTCCATCTCAGAGGGGTCCCCGGCCGAGATGAGGCACAGGCACTGTGATAGGCTCCGAGGCCTCTGGTTCCTGTGCGAAAGTGCAGCCCGGGGCCCACAGGCAGGCGGGGATGGGTTTGGTCCCCAGGGAGGCCTGCCCGCCTGGAAGCAAAGCCAGGGGACCAGAGGTGACGGCTGGCAGGAAAGTACACATCCCAGCTGACACAACAGTCTCTGGGCCCGGAGGCACTGGTCCCCTCGTTGCCAAGCCCAGCTTTATGCAGCCTCCAGAGGGGCCCTGACTGGGAGGCCACTGGCCAGTAGCGTCCAGCACAGCCCAGACCTCCACCTGAACCACAGGGAAGTGTCCCGTCTGTCTAGGTTTCTTTTAGTAGCCCTCGTTAGTTCTTCCTGGAGGATGGTCCATGGGAGATGGGCAGGCCCGAGCCCCTGTCCCCATCCCTCTCTTCTGTCCACGCCTACACCCCTCAGAAAGTTCCCACTGTGCCTGGCCGAGCGCCGGGTGAAAGGCGAAGAAGAGCTTTGGAGCCTCTGGCCTGTTCCAAGGCAGCTCGTTGCAGGCAGCGTGGTCCCCGGGCCACGGGGACATCCCAGCCCTTATCTGCCCTGGATCAGAGCCAGGAGAGCTGAGGGGGGAGAGGGAGGAACGTGGACGGGCACCCAGATAGGGCCGAGCTTGATGTGCACACACACCTGTGGCCTCAGGCGCTACTCAGCCTCAGTTTACTCACCTGTAAAACATCCAGAATTGATGGCTCAGAGGCACGTGTGTGGCTGTGTGTGTGTGTGTGTGTGTGCACGTGCAGGGTGGGTGGGTGCCTGTGTGAATCATTTCTGAGGTTCTCTCCTAGCTCTGAAACTTTTTCAGGGCAGAGCGTGGGCTGGGCTGAGTTCTTCTAGAACAGAGGGCGTAAGACGCTAGAGCAGGGGGTGGCATCCTCTCCCGCCCAGGCTGCCCGAGGTCTCAGGCGCGACGGAGCAGCTCCCATGGCCTCGCAGGCCACGTGGACTGCCCTCTACCCTTCCCATGCCTGTCCCCACCCCCAGCCCAGTCTGACCAGCAGGCCCTGCAGCCCCCTGGGTAGCCCCTCTCCCCACCCCCAGCCTCCCTGGTGCCCCTTTGCCCACACCCCTCACACCTCAGGTGGAAATGGCCTTGGGGAGCTCAGGGGTATTGGATTGGGGCTGCAGGCTCCTTCCTGGGGCCCTTCCTGAGCGTGTCTGGTGAAGAGGGCTCATCACCCAGCGGCCTGGACCTCTGGAAGGAGGGCTTCTGACTCTTAGGATTGGCTACCTTGAGCTGAGCTCATGTTGCTATGGAGACAAAGGCAACAGGCATAGCATCTTCTGAGAGGTCTTGGTCCCCTGCGGCCTCTCCTGCACCTGCTTTCCCAGATCAGACTCCTTGGTCCTCAGCCCGAGGTCGTAAGAGCAGCCCTCCTGCAGCGTCTAGGGGCCTCCACCGTGGAGGTGCTGGGCAGAGGAGCCCCCCGGGGCTTGAGGCCCAGTGTGAACCCCAACTCTGCCAGGTTAACCTGTAACCTGGGACCAGAACCTCTGCACGAGTTTGTCGAGAGGATGAAATTAAAATGCCCTTTGCAAAGCATTACATAAATTAGGTTAGAAACACCCTTCCTGGTGTTGTCTTCTAATAATTTCCTCGGTGTTCCTCTTGTCTCTGCAATTATGTTTTTACGATAAAAATTTAGTATTAAATTTAATTTATTATTATTAGTGTTGAATACTTAAAAAGACATTTTGTGCTTCTTTTATTGTGCCCTGGGACCTGTGCCCCAGCCCAGGGAGGCTGGCCCGTCCTGCTCCTTCCCCAGCGCTCCTTTGCTCTGAGTCAGTGTACCCCTTGTCGTGCTGACAGCTCACAGCTATGACATCCTTGGTTGGGTCCCCAGAGTAATCTCCAGCCATCCCCTCGCCCACCTCCCCACTGCTTTGCGGCCGAGTGCGGCAAGTGGAATGGAGGGGCCAGGGTACAGGCGGGGAGGGAGCTGCTGGGGTCCCCCCACCCCTGCAGACCCCCGTGGGGTGGTGGAGCTTGGGGCTGGAGAAGCCGACTTGGAGCCCTGGGTGGGAGGATGGGGAACTGCAGAGATGCCACGTCACGGCCTCTGAACCAGCTCCAGAAACTTCCTCAGTTTTGTCATTAGGTAAGTGACAAATGCTTTCATGGTTTAACCCATCGGCAGCACTTTTGACCTCCAATGGCAGGCCTGAGTGTTGTGACAGAGACCCCGTGGCTGCAAAGCTTCAAATGTTTACTATCTGCCCTTTGAAGAAAATGTTTACTGCCTCCTGAGTTAAGTCATTGGCTAGCTGGGTTTTTTATTACTTTCAGCAGAATGCATCTTGCCTGATTTGGTGGCAGAAAAAGTAACCCCAAAGAGCAGATAATCTCCAGCAGTAGGATGGGCATGGCTTGCAGGCTGGTGGGTTTGGAGGCTCCTCGACGTAGGACAGCCCATCTCCATTGCGCCCCTCTGTGCATGGATGCAGGGTAGACGCCACAGCCTCAGGGACTGACTCTGCACAAATGTCCAGTGGGAGAAGGTGATGATTTCTTGCTGTGCATTTTTGTTTTTAATAAATTTATTTATTTCATTTATTTATTTTTTGGCTGCGTTGGGTCTTCGTTGCTGCGCGCGGGCTTTCTCTAGTTGCAGCAAGCAGGGTCTACTCTTCGTGCAGTGCGCGGGCTTCTCATGGCGTTGGCTTCTCTTTGTTGCAGAGCACTGGCTCTAGGCGCGCGGGCTTCAGTAGCTGTGGCACGTGGGCTCTAGAGCGCAGGCTCAATAGTTGTGGCACAAGGGCTTAGTTGCTCCGCGTCATGTGGGATCTTCCCGGACTAGGGATCAAACTCGTGTCCCCTGCATTGGCAGGCAGATTCTTAACCACTGCGCCACCAGGGAAGTCCCTGCCGTGCATTTAAAAATGTTTAGGGCAAAGAGAGCTTCCCCAGAAACTTCTTCCATCCTGCTGGACGGGACGGGCCTCATGTCCATCCCTAAACCAGCCGCTGGGCAACCCTGGTCCCTGGCCAGCTGAGTGGTTCCACCAGAATTGCCTTAGATGAATCCAAGTCTACCCAGCGGGGGCAGGTGGTCATCCAGACACTCATGGGAGAAGTAGCTGGGCTAGCGTGGGGCTGCCAGCCTGTCTGCCACTGTCACGCGTTTGACCACTTTTAAGACTTTGGAAAGTCCCTTTTTTTTTTTTTAATTTATTTATTTCTACTTATGGCTGTATTGGGTCTTCATTTCTGTGCGAGGGCTTTCTCTAGTTGCGGCGAGTGGGGGCCACTCTTCATCGCGGTGCGCGGGCCTCTCACTATCACGGCCTCTCTTGTTGCGGAGCACAGGCTCCAGACGCGCAGGCTCAGTAGCTGTGGCTCACGGGCCCAGTTGCTCCGTGGCATGTGGGATCTTCCTAGACCAGGGCTCAAACCCGTGTCCCCTGCATTGGCAGGCAGATTCTCAACCACTGCGCCACCAGGGAAGCCCTGACCACTTTTAACATGGGGCTCTCAGGGAGGTGACACTGATTCTGAGCCTTAAACAGCGAGTGAGAGCCGTGCCCAGGAGCCTGCCGGCCTGCCAGTCTTATCACTGCATCACCAAGGGCCTGGCGTGTAGGAGGAGGGCAATAAATATTTTTCAATAAATTAAATAAGCAAAAACAAACATAAGATTACAGGTGCTGATGAGTGCTAAGAAGAAAAGCAGGGTCATTGGGAGAGAGAATGGATGGGAGAAAGACCGGCAGCGCGTGAAGAAGGCAACTGAGTGGGGATCAGAGAGAGGGCCAAGGAGGAGATGGTCTTTGAGATGGGAGGGGGGATGGGCGTGGTGGGGTTCAGGCAGAAAAACAGCTGGACCAGCTCTGCGATGGAAGCCTGCAGTCTGCAGGGAGGCAAGAAGGAGGGAAAGAGTCTCTCTGTCAACATGGGAAGGGGTGGGGGTGGGTTCCTTCTCAGAGGCGGCCATGAAGGAACCAGGGGGGCGGCAGGGAAGCAGGAGGACACGCAGGTGCGAAGGCCAGGAGGCGAGTTTTCTTCCCTCTACCTCCCTGTGCCCATCCCTGCAGGTATGGCTGAGCTTTGGCTGTGTCCCTGAGCTCACCCGAGTCCTCGTCTGTGAGACTAGGTGCTGCTAGACGTCCTCTCAGCTGTGTTCAGCTCGGCCATCCTATGGGTCTCTCACAAGATGAACAATGATGGAAAACCAGTTACCCTAGAAAAAGTCCAAGGTCTCCAATCGACTCTGTCCTGCTGGATTGTTCTTGGGTCGGGGGGCACGGTCACTGAATGCACAGTCCCCATGGCAATGTGCTCGGGACATAGGCTCCCTCTTTTGCCAGTCTTGTCGGCAGTCTCTCTGAGACAAGGCAGATGATGAACGCTGGGATTCTGTGACATGCTGGAAGCCGAGGCTCTTGGCAGGCCTGGGTTTATCCGGCACCATTTCCAATGGTTTAGGAGAGGAACCTTGTTAGGTCCTGCCTCCTGATGGAATATGTCGCCATCCCGGAAATAGGATCGTCTGAGCTAAAATATCTTTGGTAGGTGATGAAGGAGATTCCTTGGGTCAAGTTAAGAATGGATTGGTGAAAGGCAAGGAAGGATTGCCACTTTATTTTTTGACTTTTATTTTTTATTGAAGTATAGTTGATTTACAATGTTGTGGCACTCTCTGCTGCACAGCAAAGTAATTCAGTTATACACATAGAGACATTCTTTTGTTATGTTCTTTTCCATTATGGTTTATCCCAGGAGATTGGATATAGTTCCCTGTGCTATGCAGTAGGACCTTGTTGTTTATTCATTCTAAATGTAATACTTTGCATCTACCAACCCCAAACTCCCAGTCCATCCCTCTCCCTCCCCCTCCCCCTTGGCAGGATTTTCACTTTCAATACTACAACTTTGCTGGCTTAGATAGCTTATATGGGTATGAATGTGACCTTGTGAGGGCATGAAGTAATGCTGAAGAAGTCATTAGGATGGGTGATTTGCCCAGGTTCAAAGTGGGCAATGGTCTAATGATTTTCATGGGCTGTTCATAAAGCCCAGCCAATAAAGTCCTGTCTGTTTTCAGGGCTGTTGTGCCTGGTTGGGCAGTTTGCCCAGTGCACAACCTTGGCAACCGTATTTGGAGACCAGGCTATTCAACAATTAGTTTATTCCACAGCCTTTATTTAATAACTGTGGGTTTTGTGTGTGTGTGCTAGGCACATGCTAGGCTACGGAGACAAAGAGTGAAATGCAATGGGTCCCAGCACGTAGAGACAGACAGACAGATAGCACCTCCCTACAGGACAGTATGGTAAATGCTTTGAGAGAAGGCTTAGGGAGGATGCCGTGGCAGGTAGAGGAGAAGCCGCGGAGGAAGTGGGGTAGAGGAAGAGGAGGACCAGACCAGGGACGTGTACCAGGGAGACTGGTGCCCAACATTCGCTATGTTCTCCTGGCCCAGAGAACTTGGAAGTCCCTTTAAATTGTGCTGTGGCTCTTTCTGACACCACCACTGACTCCTCAGTCTCCCAAGAGCATGGTGTTATGTAAATGAAGCTTCTCTCCCCGTGGCTATAGCTGGAGGAAGATGGGGACCAGCGGCCACTTCCTCTCTGCTGCGCTGGTGTCCGCGCGGCCCGCCCTGCCTGCCCCCGGCCACCGTCAGAGCGTGGGCAGGGGGGCTGTGCCGTCTAACTCCAGTGTCTAAGTCCACTGCGCTGGGGGTTTTCATCACACTGTTTTCAAGGGTAATCATTGTGTAAACAAAGTGTCAAAATGTTTTCCAAACCATGAAAATATAATACAGCCTCCCAGCTCTTAGCCAGAGGGCGCTGGTCTTGTAAACAACCATGACACCAGTGAGTAAGCACGGCCCTCCCGGGAGCCCGGGCAGCTCTCCTCCTCCCTGGACAGCGAAGGGAATGCGTCCACTCGAGGGGCCCCCGAGCCCACACTGGCGAACACGGCATCATCCCCAGCCCCTCCCTCTCAGAGACCAGTGACCCCCACCCACCCATCGTCCAGTCTCCGCACCCTGTGCCCCCTGCAGCCCCACGTGGAAACACCTCCCCTCTGGCTGAAAACACTGCGACAGCCTTTCCCCCGAGGGCCCTACCCTTTGCCGTCCACTGGCCGCCCCTTAGCCTGACTGGACTTTCTAAGCTGCACATCGGATCACTTTTCCCAGGACACTCGGTGGTTCTTCATTACCCTTAGGGTAAAAGGGAAGTTCCCTCACGTGGCTCCCAGGGCCTCCCGTGGTCAGGCCCCTGCTAGGCTCTCAATCCTTCCTTCATGCCATGCTCAGAACGGCAGCTCTTCTGTGCCTCTGGCTTTTGCATATACAGCCCCCGTGTCCCCAACTTGCCAGCTCCTTCCTTCCCTCTGGAACCCAGTTTGGAGAGGACCCTATGGGAAGCACTCCCCCCCCCCCCCCGCCTTGCCCGGCTGGGGAGGTGCTCGGTGGATGCACTCCCACGGGGCGCTGGGATGTCCCTTCCAGGGCGCCTGCCTCAGGGGGTCGCGGCTCTTCACTGGGTCTTTCCTCAGGGGCACTGGATGCGTGGAGCAAAGCACACAGAAGGCAGTCAATCAGTATGTATTAAATGAATCATGAAATGAATTCCCAGGGAAGATGAGATGAAATAAGTGACTAGGGTTTGGTGTCGTTGACTTAAAAAAAAAAAATCACGCAATGGAAAAGCTGTGAGTTGAGTTTATTCAGTGTCTTACAGAGGACTATAGCCTGGGAGACAGCCTTTCAGATGAGAAACTGCTCTGAAGAGGTAAGGGGGGGAGGGTTTGTTTCAGGATATGTGTGATTTTGGAGAAGGGGGTACATGCAACCAAGCACGCATCTTGATAGAAGGTTGCTTCTGGTTATGAGGAACAGACGTCTCGGTTAATGGTTTTAGCGGTTTTCCAAGTATGGGAAGATGCAAGAATCCAGGTTCATAAAATTTTCTCTTGAAAATATCTAACTATCTAAAGGACTGTTCTGCCAGTTTTCCCAGAGCACAGAGTGCCTCATCCTGATCTCCACTCTGAACTTCTTTAGGGATGTATTGAAGGTCAGTGGCTGCAGTGGCCAATGACTCAACCCTTGGGGAGCCGGGTGGCAAGTGACATTCTTTATTTGGCAGGTACTTGATGAAATCTAATACTCTGTTAATTAGTTAGGAATATTTTTAGCTGAGAGTGACATAAAGCCTCAAATAATGATGGCTTGGGAAAGAACTGTGTCTCTTGTTATTGTAAAATCCCACCCATTGCATGTCGCTGCAGAGGGGGTGACCTGGTGATACTGGGGGAAAAGCCACCTTCTGGAAGCTCTGCCTACCGTCTGTTTTGTTTTTAGCCCTCCTGAGAATTCTGTGAACTATCTAGGCCTCTTTCTGTCTAACTAGCTAGTCTAGATTCCAGTTGCCTGCAGCTAAGGACTCTGGCAAACCTTTTACTTGAATCCCATGAAAATGTCAAGCAGTAGAATGTCTGGTTTTCAGAGGTAACTGGGAAGCTTCTAAGAGGCAGTTTCGGAAGCAGCTGAGATGCTGGAAGCTGATTCCCAGGAGGAGACCCAGTCCCTGCCTACAGACCCCCTGCACCTTCAGAGCTTTTCCTCTGTGCTCAGTTGCTGAACGTTGTTAGCGTTAGAAAGGATGACGTTTCATAGTGGAAATGAACTCACACCTGATAAACAGAGACTGAGTGACTCAAGCTCACTGCTGAGTGGCTGGGCAGGACTAACCTAGGAGTCAGGGTTGTTGCTGCCCATCTACACTGCCAAGGCTGACTGAGCTGAGAAATGAAGAGGAAGAGGAAAGCCCCAGGATGGAACTAAACCTCATCTTGTTATGGGAACCACTGACGGAAAACACCCGCCCTGGCCAGGCCTGATAGGAGCCATTTGCATGAGTTCTCTTACAACAGGAGGTCCTGGTAAGGAACTAACAAGCCACCAGCGACCGGAAGAATTCAGGAAAGGTCAGAAGGAGAGAGGAGACGCCAGTCCACATGTCCTGCCAACCTCCCAGAATCCTCCTTGCTGGAATCCATCTTGGCTGACCGATGCGCGCATCATCCGGAAGGACCCTGAGTCAGAGTGATTGGCCAGAGACAACCTGGCAACTAACCCCATCACCATAAAACCCGAGACTGCGAGCCACGTGGCAGAGCAGTGCTCCTGGGTTCCCTGACCCTCCTGCTCTCCGCCCGGGCGCCCCTTCCCAATAAAGTCTCTTGCTTTGTCAGTACGTGTGTCTCCTCGGACAATTCATTTCCGAGTGTTAGACAAGAGCCCACTCTCGGGCCCTGGAAGGGGTCCCCCTTCCTGCAACAGTCTCACTGGCTAATTAACCAATCCATGTAAATGGAATTTGCCCGCTTGTCTGTGGCTGACACCCTAAGTGGGCCTGGAACAAATCTTCTTTCCATGGGGAACGGCCAACTGGGCACGTGCTGAGCCTGAGCTCTCAGTGGACAGGCTGGGGGCAGGCCTGGTGTCCGGAGCGGGGGTGCCCAGGGAGTGCACTTCTCAGCCTTCGAGGGGAGCCTGTCATCACCAGCCGTGAGCGCCCGGGAGGTCTGTGTTTGTGAATTTTCTAGGCTTTGCATCACAGCATTTTCACCTGGAAGGTTTAATCAGCTCTCTCGAGTTCTCTCTTTCCTTCAGTTTCTGCATTTTCCCAGCAGAGGGCCAGGCACCTTTGGAAGCTGCGTTTTCTTTTTCAGGCGGTGGGGGACCTCTGGGTGCTGGGACGCGTTCACAGTTGAGGGGCCCTGTTATTATCGACTGTGGGGTGACAGTGGCTTCTCAGGGTGCCTGCATCAAGGAAGCAGCAGCGGCTTCTGGAGCAGAGCCCTCATGCTGCCTGGGGAAAGGTGCCAGCAAGAGATAAGGGGTGAAAAGCACTTTGCAAGGTAATGAGCTCTGAGAGCCTCCAGGGCCGTCTCCTGGCGGCTGCGCATCACTTTGGATCCCCTCCCTCTGAAGACCGGCTCTGCCCCAGCCCAGCCGGCTTTTCACCCTTTGAGGCTGCTCGGAGGCTCCGGTGGAGGAGGAGCTGCCCCTCTGGCCTCTCCCAGACCCAGTCGCCACCCCACGCCCTGGCATCCCCGGAGCCCTGAGTGTGGGCCCCTGGCCCGTGAGCAGCGCAGGGCACACGGGGCCCCGCCGGGGGTCCGGTCGGCCTGGTTCTCTCGTGAGCAAGCCTGTGAGCAGGCAGCCTACCTCCTTCGGCCTCAGGTCTGCCCTCCAAACCTGCTGTTGATCCGTGGGGCGGGGGAGGAAAAATAATTCCCCCTCCACCCTTCCGTATTCTTGGCTGAGAAGCCCCTGCAATAAAAAGACAGATTAACAGGATAAAAACAAACACAAGTTTAATAATATGTGACCTCCTAGATACATGGAAGAGACCCAGGAAAACACCCCCCCAAGCAGCCCAACCACCACCTTAAATACCATCTCCAGCTAAAGACAAAAGAAGATGCTGTCGGGGGTGGGGGTGGGGGAGCCAGTTATGGGCGGGGCCAGACAGAGCCCAGTACATTGTTATGCAGACCTGGGTTACTGCCTTCTCCACTGCTAAGAGTTTCTGGAGACTTAAGAGTCAAGCCCCCCTCCTGATACAGCAGGGTGAACACTTACCAATGGAGATTTCCTTTATAGCTTACAAAGGTAACTTCTTTTTTTTCTAATTTTTATTATAAAAAACTTTTATTATAAAAACATGTGTATATTATTTAAAAATTTAGCTCATGGTGTGTCAAAGTATTACTTGCTTTATTCTTGCTTTTTCTTATTAAATCCAGTATGTGGTGAATGGGCTATTTCCTACAAAGGTAACTTCTGCTTGGATTTTAGAGCCTCTTCTGTGAAAGCTGTTTCCTAAAGCTAATCAGCTCAAGATAATCCTTATGCCCAGGAGACACATTTGGAGGTGTCAGAGTCTGCTCCCCTCCAGCGGTTTCCACAGCAGGAAGGGAGGCTGTGAGGGGAGGTATTAGAATCATTGGCAGCTTTTCCAAAAATTTCATGCTGTTTTTTCTCTCTAGAGAGCATTTCAACATATGGGGAAGGAGAAAGGAGACAGAAAGGGTGCACACACACACACGGACACACACATACATACACACATACACAAGTACACACACACATACATACATACACACACATATACACACATACGCATACACACATATACACATGCTTACATACACACATTTACACACACATACATACATACATATACATACACGATACACACATACACAGACATACACACATACATACACATATATACACACGCTTACATACACACATTTACACACATACGTATACACACATACACATACACACATACATATATACATATATACATATACACACATACACATACACACATATACACATACACACAACATACATGCATAAACATGCACACACATACACATAATACACATACACACAGATACACACACACACACACACACACACACACACACACACACATTTTTTTGCAGGAAAATAAAACTCCCTAGTCTGAATATCCCCTCCTTTAGCTGAGAAACACTGGACCAGATTAGCAGTTCCCAAGCTCCCGGTAGTTTATAAGAATACCTCGGGCCGGATAGCTTAAGAATTCAGATTCCTGGGCCCCTCCTCAGACCTACTCGGTTGGAACCCCTGGGATGGGACCCAGGAATCTGTATTTTAACATGTCTCCCAGGGCTTTGGGGATAACTGGGCAGGTGGGTCCCAGGGCCACCACGACCCCCACACTGAGGCAGAGTGAGCAGGTGGTTTGGGTTTGGGGGGTGCAGAGACCCCTCTTAGGTCAGCTCTTGAGAGTTCCACAGTGGACGTCCTGCGTCCTCCTGGCCTGGGAAGTCCATTTGCCCAAGTCAATTTCTGCAGCACAAAGCAGAGGGTCCGGACACACTGTGCTGTTGTCGTGTAGGTACAGGGGATGGGAGGGAGGGTAATGGAACACAGCAGCCGCATGAAATCAACATGTGAAATCCACATCCCCTCTGCTCACCCGGTGGCAATAACAGAGCCCAAGACCCTTCCAGAGGACCCGGCCTCACCCCACTGCCCAGACCGCTCCCCTTCAAGGCAACAGACTCATGTACCCAGCACGGCCGAGGGCCTTTCTAAATGTGGAAGAGCGGCTTTGTCCCCCAACCCAGCCCCTCTCCTCTGAGCAAATCACTTTCAGATCCCTGGCGTATGCGAGGTCGGTTCTTGTGACCCGATTCTCTTCCGTGTTGGAGCTGTGCTGTGGTCTGTCTTTATGTTGACACAGGAGAGGTGTGTCCACCTGAGGACTGGCTGAAACCTCAGGGCCCTGGGCGACGAGAGAGGCCAAATGGTGCTGGGTCATAATCTCTGCCCGACGGAAGAACCATGGATTTCAGGAGGCCCCGGAGAAGTGTTCCAAAAGAGAAAGTTTTTGGTTTTTGGTTTTTGTGTTAATAAACAAGCAGAGAATTCACAGCTGTGTCTTAGATAGTAGACCAGGTTGTAAAAGAAAAAAAAAGTCACAGAGATAAATTCAAAGTAGAGTGAGTTTGATTTCAGAGTGAGAACAGCAGCCCCACTCCAGGGCTGGCCTGGTCCTCAGGGTGCAGCGGAGCCTGCAGCTCTCCTGGTCACAGAAGCATCTCAGAACATCTACATTGGGCAAGACCGAGACGGTCCTACAGCCCTTCCCCCAGTCACTCAGCACAGCCCAGCCCTGCACGTGCTTTCCGACCCCCTGCCCTGGGATGCCTGTGGGTTTGCCTCGCTGCAAAGGGCCGTAAACTTGACGTGCTCAGCTCAGGGGCCTCCTGGCCTCTGGCTAGAGGAACTGACAATGGTGTCACTCCAGGACATCCAGTGAAAGAAAAGCAGACACATGGTAGGGGCAGCACAGAGATGTTAGTGTCGGGGTGTGGGAAACTATTTTCAAAACTGACCGATTGAAAAACCAGTTTTTCTTCCATAACTTCAGCAGATGGGTGGTTCAGTCCACTGACTTCAGTTTTCTTCTTTTTCTCATTTACTTTTTTTTTTTTTTTTTTGGTGAGAACGTTTAAGTTCTACTCTCTCAGCAAACTTCAACTGGACAGTACAGGGTTATCAGCTATAATCACCGCTTTTCTAATCATAACCCAAATATTCTCAAGCATCACCAGCTGGAAGGCCCAGAAAATCACATCTGTATTAACAGTCAAAGGTAGGATCTCGGCACCTGCCCAGTCCTCCCGGTCACTTCTTCAAGGCCTCAGAGGGTGCCTCAGTTGTTCTCAGCTGTAAATCTGCACCCTCCAGGCACTGACACTTTCGCACGAGAGACGGCTGGATACCCACCTGCCCAGAGCTCACGCAAAATACAGGAGCACAGACCCTGCACCACTGTCACTTGATTTGGTCCTGTGGGCCCAGAAACAGTGCTGCTTGACTCTCCATCCTCCCAAAGTTCCTCCTCTAGCTTTTCACCTCTAAGTATAATGTTGGCTGAAGGTTTGTCATATATGACCTTTATTATGCTGAGGTTTGTTCCCTCTATCCCTACTTTGTTGGGAGGGTCAGAATCGAAGATATCATCCACACCCTTGCCAAAGGTATTTTCAGCAGACCTGTGATTCATTAAAAAACAAAACAGTAAACGAGAAAAAGAAGCATTCCTGAACACCTGCTGGGGGGCGCAGGGCAGGACCCGTTAAAGCCAGGAGCTGTGCAGGTCCCCAGGGGGCTTGGATGTCATTTGGGGAGATGGGCCAGAAACACTCGGAAAGTGAGCCCGCCTCACAGTTGTTGAAACCAGCTGAGTCCTGGCCAATCAGGAAGCAGGGCCCCCTCTCTGGTCCAGCTCCCTGCCTCCTGTGCATTCCAAACCCTCTTCCACCGGCTCCAAAGAAGAAGAACACACCAGTCTCTGCTAACCATCCCTCACAGGCTCCGAGGGCAACGAGTCAGAACTTTGCCCGCAAATATGCCTTTTATAAAGTGGACCCGGCTCCCCAGCCAGCATCTCCCTGCATCCTGTCCAGCTATGGCTTCTCATCTGGCCACGCGCATGAAGCAGACACGCTGTCTCCTGCCCGGGGGACCTTTCCCCCCACCTTTGCCTGGAGTGCCAGCCCTTTCTGCAGCTGCCCACCTGTGGCTCTTACTCATCCATGCAGGGGTGAGTGAAAATACCCAAAGTGTAAGTATTGATAGAAAGAGGAAGATTGTTTTTTTATCTGCCCAGAAAGAGTCAAGTACATACCTTAAAAGTTGACATTTATCAGTCTTTGCTAGGGAAGTACAAGGCTGCTTTAAAGAATGTATACGTCAAATGACAAATGAATAATACACAAAAATGAGTTCTAGGGGAAAATGAGGCCAATTTAATGGGAAAATGAAGCTATTTGGGGGCAGTTTAAGGCATCCAGATGGTCTTGGTTTTCTCCCCCTTCTGGGGTGTGTCCTCAGGCTCTGTACATGCCTGTCCTGCCAGGGCGGTGAGAGCGACCTGTAACCGGAGGACGGAGAGCCTGAGTGAGGTGGCAGAGTTCACACTGGAAGCAGTTGCCGAAGCCGCTTCTCCGAGGTAAGTTGAGTCATAGATGAGCAGATAGCAGGGAAGCTAGTGGGATAACTTGGTGAGAGGCATGAGTGGTGGAGTAGAGGGGGACGGGGCCCTAGTAGGGGGACATCCCCACACCCTGAAGTTGGCCACTTATGCACGGTGACCACATATATGCCAAGTAGAGTAATATTTATATACAAAACCCCCCATGCACACACCATAGTGACCAGCTTCAGGATCTGGAAACATAGTTACTATTGTATATATAATAGTATATGCTACGTATTATATATATAATATATATACTATATGTATATATTACTGTATACACATATATAATACACATATATATTATACACACATTTATAATATATATGTATATATTATTATATACACATATATAATATATAACATATACAGCATACATATATTTAGTCATTATATATATGGTATATGTATAGTCACCATATATTCACCACAGTATTTATATTCTACTATTAGGTACTGTGCAGTCCTTTTAAAGAAAACCATTTCAGATCCTGGGATTAGTCCTTCAAACGCTCAGGGTTTGAGGTCATGTATAAGAAACACTGTATTATTAGTCAAGAGATTTAAGTAATCATTTGTGCCAAACTGATCATAAGTAAATATAAATATGAAACATCACCAGGGCTACTAAAGTCACCCAGATGATCCAGAATATGTTTGTTTTTGAATTTCTAGATTATTGCAATGAAAACAAAATAACTAAGAAATGATCTTTACCTAGCGCACCTGTGATAATACACGCACAAAGCCCTGGAAATGGGGAAATGGAGATATTTTTTGGTCTAGGACAATTCCAAGTTCTAGGACAGTTTGGTCTAGCAATTCCTCTGAGGGTGGAAAATCTCTTGAGTCTGTGAAACAGCTCAGTGGCTCTTTGGTTGTGTAGAAATTAAGCTGAGTAGGAGAGGGAAAGGCAGACATTGCTTTGTCCCCGTTCTGTTTCCTTTGTGGTAGCTGGAGAGACAAAGGGTCTGACCCCGGGACCTGTCAACTGGGAAGGGGATGGCTCTCCTGCAATCCCGCAGCATCCTGGCCCCCCGGAGGGGAAGCAGGGGTTCAAGCACCTGGGAGAGGCAATAACCAACTAACCACAGGAAGAATGGATCCAACATTGGGTCTTAGCTCTTCCTAATCCCAAACCATCAGAACAGGCTGTTGGACCCAGTGGCCTGCTGTTTGTCATGCTTGCAATGTGAAGAGGGAGGGCCTGCACCCACTCTGGAGGGAAGCGTGGAAAGAGGGAGGGGGTGGCTGCAGGGGATGGGGGAGGGGCTGAGAGTTCCAGTAAGACCAGGTGAGGGTGGGCAGGCAGCCACTGGGTAGTACCAGGAAATGCTGGGAAGGCACTGGGCGTCGCCAACCCCATGTGAGATGTGGGTTGCACCATATACTCAAGCTGCCTATATAGGTGCAGTGACGTCTATTGTCATCTGCTCGTTATTTGTATTAGTTATTTGTACTTGTATCATGATTAAGCTTTCTATATGCATTAGTGCCGCCTCTTCTTCAGTAGACCCTGATTCTTTGAGGAATACACTGGACAGTCTAGCTAGAGTTTAAGGTCTGTACAGAGAAGCAATCAGAGAGAAGTTGGAAGAAGTTGGTTAGGGCCAGATCATTGTATAATACTGTTTCCCATAGATTTCACAATCCTTCCGTGCGACCCTATCATGTGTTTATAAAAGTGGGAAGTTAAACTTTACACCTTGGGAGCAGTTAGTAAGCCATCAAGAACTTACACTCAACGGGCAGCTTTAGCAAGTGCTTCAAATGTCGTTGTATAAATCTGCACAGAGAGCCCGTTAGCACATGAGATGTTAGAAATAATTGTCATTGGTGAAACAAGTGGTATTTAGGACACGTCACTGCTAGGAAGGCTGCATGATGGGATAGGAGGACAGGGCGCCCGGCTGCCCTCCCCTCCAGTAGAGCTTTCGGTGGGGACCTCAGCCTGCTTCCATACCCCCCCCCCCCACTCCCTGCTGGGGGACCCTCTCTCCTGACTGAGCAGAAGGCGTGGTGGTCGGACTCTCATGGTGTCTCCCTCAGAGAGGACCTTGCCTGCAGGATGCTTGTTGGCGACCCCAGAAGGACAGAGAGCCAGACCTCCCCAAGGTTCCAGGCCAGGTGGAGAGGCTGTTTTTACACCTACCGACCACGGTCTCATTTGAGTGTCGTGCTCACGGAACATTCACTGTTGATGAGGCGGAAGCCTCTGCTGGTATCTTCTGGTCGGTCTGCAGCCCATGCGTCATCTTGACATGTATGCACAGGGTGTTTAGAATTTAAACCACTGGCCATAGGGAGTCATTGAAGATTCTGAAGCAAGGGATGTTATGGAGGTGTGCGTGCTGCAGTGCCGA
This sequence comes from Balaenoptera acutorostrata, assembly GCF_949987535.1. Taxonomy (NCBI): domain Eukaryota; kingdom Metazoa; phylum Chordata; class Mammalia; order Artiodactyla; family Balaenopteridae; genus Balaenoptera; species Balaenoptera acutorostrata. The sequence goes on along the minus strand of NC_080079.1, from coordinate 71,342,305 downwards.
CGACCAAGTGGCTGGGGGACCAGTTAGACCAGAGAAGAGCCAGGACGCGGGTGGATCCCAAGCTGCAGCTTCTGCAAGGTCCGAGCCCACGGGCTCCCCACCTCCTATGGGCCGAGGGCTGGCCCTGTGCTTCCTGAGCCCCAGGGGATGCGAAGAGAAGCCACCTCAAGCCTCCGTGACAAAGACACATTGTGATGAGTCAGGAGGACTCTGTCCCAGACACATGGATTGCATTTCCTCTCAGTTATGGCGGGGAGGGGGAGGGATTCAGAGCCGGGCCAAGTGAACGGCAGGCAGCTGAGCCTCGCCAAAAAGACACACATTGAAGCAGAAAGGCAGGAAAGCTCAGACCCTCCCAGAGAGGGCTCAGCTGTTCCTGGCCCTTGGGAGATGGAACCGGGGCCGCGATGGCCCCTGATGGAGCCAGGGTGAAGGTCATCTTCATAAAGAGATGAAGGAACAAGGAGGTGCCCTGCATCACTGAACCGGGATGGGACACTGGGCTCGGGACCCCTTCCTGCTCCCCTTTCTGGCAGCTCTGTCCTTCTCTCCCCTGCTTTCTCTCTCTGAGAGTCATTTCCAAAGTTTGGCATCTTCTCAGTTGGAGGCTACAGTTTCTCTGATCAAAACTCATAAGCTGTGCAGTGCGCTAGCTATCGCTCCCTGGGGTGGGTTTTCAGAAAGTGGAGTAGAACAGAGAGGCTAGGAAACAATGCAGTCTCCCCCAACCATCCCCTCCTCCTCTCTTCCCAAGCTGGGTTTACAGGATGGGGTGGGAAAACCTTTCGAAATTTCTAGCACATGGCTTTTTCTTAGTTTTCAAGCAAGTGTGGACATTTGGAGACTTAAGCTCAGACTAGATCCCACCTCTGGATGTGTATTAATGATTGGTGCCCAGTGAATTTTTTTCTTCAAGATTTCTCTCTCTCCCTATTCACAGCACTGTCATGAAGAATGAAAGTTGAGTAATCAAAACAGTATGATATTGCGTAAAGACAGACACATAGATAAGTGGAACACAGTTGAGAGCCCAGAAATAAACCCATGTATATATGGTTAATTAATTTATAACAAAGGAGCTACAATTATACCTTGGGGAAAAAAGACTCTGTTCAACGAATGGTGTTAAGAAAACTGGAGAGCCACATGCAAAAGAATGAAACTGGACCACTCTTGCACCGCACACAAAAATTAACTCAAAATGGATTAAATACTTGAATGCAATACCTGAAACCATAAAACTCCTAGAAGAAAACATAGGCAGTAAGCTCCTTGACATCAGTCTTGGTGATGATTTTTTAGATCTGTCTCCTCAGGCAAGGGCAACGAAAGCAAAAACAAACAAATGGGCCTCCATCAAACTAAAAAGCTTTTGAGCAGCGAAGGAAACTATCAACAAAACAAAAAGGCCACCTACTGAATGGGAAAAGATATTTGCAAATGATATATCCCATAAGAGGATAATCCAAAATATACAAAGTATATTTTATTATGTATATTAATATCCAAAATATACAAAGAACTCATACAACTCAAACAACAAAACGTGGATGCCATGTCCTGGGGTGTGGGCGGAGGTGCGGCGAAGCGGTGATGTCTGAAGAGGACCCGGCACCCCTGTTTGTAGGGCTGAGGGGGGATTGTGGTGGGAAGATGAGGCCAGAGGTCATGGAGAGGAAGGAGCTGCATCCCCCCACCCCACCCCCGAGGGCACGGGTGGGCCGGATGGTGGGTCTGAGCTCAGGGTCTGGCTGGTCTGAGCAGTGCTTCTCTGGGCCTCCTGCCTCTAGACTGGATGCTTTCTTCTAGTTTTACATGCAAAGGATTTTGTTTTTTGTTCTTTAAAAAAAAACAAAACAAAAAAACCTCTAAATGTAATAAATAACACATTATAGATAAAACTATAAAAAAATTTTCAAATACTATCTAGGCTAAAACCAAAAATCTCAGGCTGGCTAGTGTCAGCCAGTGTGTTTTTCCAGGGTCCTTTTCAAATGATGTATTGCCCATTGCTTTCAGGAACAATTATTAAATTATTAGACTCTGGAATTGGCAGAATTTTTCCCTCTGTCCCAACAGTCCCATCTGTCTAGTTTAAGTCGTGAGGAATTCCTGCATGGTCCTAGGGAGCTGGAAGAATCTCCAAGAGGGCCAGAGAGAGGACTTGGATGGTGTCCATCCAGGAATAAAGGAGTCAGGACTGCTCAGCCAGGGGCAGGGCCACGCTTTAGCTACCATGACCCATAGGCAACGCAGTATCTACGACTCAGGACAGGACCCCAGCAACCACCTTGTGTCTGCCCTAGAAGGACCATCTGTTCTTACTTCCCACCATCCCTTAATGCCAAGATATCCATGCAGCGTGTGGAGAGATGGCTCAGAGAGAAGATTCAGGCCCTCACCTGGTGATGGCTTGTGGAGCTCCAGCTCCCAGGTAGGAAATAGGAGAATCATACCTTCTCTGACCTACTGCCTGAGCTGACATCAGAATTTTTAAGGCCCAACTTAATGAATAAAATATGAGGGCTTAGAAGGAACCTCAAATGTGCAGTGTTGAAGAGAACAAATAGCTCTTTCGATGTCAAAGATCCTTCCCGGGTAATCCAATCTGAGAAACTGCTGCCTCAGCCACATCTGCTGGTAGAGAAGACAGAAAATAGTGGCCATAAAATGAAATGAGGCTTGGAAGTGAACCATATGAAATCCTGTGGGTGGGGGCGGGGGAGAAACCAGCTATTACAATTGAGTCTAGCAAAGGAGGGGCCCAGCGAGGGCGGGGAGGCCAGGAACAATAGTGCAGATTGAAAATGTGGATTTTTCTCTTGGGACGCTCCATTCCCTGGGAAAGAAGAAGCTATAACACAACGTGAGCAATGGAGCTTTGCCTGGAGAGGAATAACCGTTCACATTTGCATGTTAAACGGGTTGAGGCCTCTGCCCACCTCCCCTGCGGAAGGGCTGTCAGAGAGAGCTCACAGCCCCAAAGAGAGCCTTGTACACCGTAGGTGCTCAATATATATTTGTGCTGAATTGCATTTAAAAGCTGGTTTCTTGAGTGACCTCTCGCTCCCAAAGACTGTGCTCGGATCTCTCATCTATATTTCTTTTTTTTTTTTTTAACATCTTTATTGGAGTATAATTGCTTTACAATGGTGTGTTAGTTTCTGCTTTATAACACAGTGAATCAGTTATACATATACATATGTTCCCATATCTCTTCCCTCTTGCATCTCCCTCCCTCCCACCCTCCCCATCCCATCCCTCCAGGTGGTCACAAAGCACCGAGCTGATCTCCCTGTGCTATGCGGCTGCTTCCCACTAGCTATCTGTTTTACATTTGGTAGTGTACATATGTCCATGCCACTCTCTCACTTTGTCCCAGCTTACCCTTCCTCCTCCCCATATTCTCAGGTCCATTCTCTAGTAGGTCTGTGTCTTTATTCTCATCTTGCCCCTAGGTTCTTCATGACCTTTTTTTTTTTCCTTAGATTCCATGTATATGTGTTAGCATACTGTATTTGTTTTTCTCTTTCTGACTTACTTCACTCTGTATGACAGACTCTAACTCCATCCACCTCACTACAAATAACTCAATTTCGTTTCTTTTTATGGCTGAGTAATATTCCATTGTATATATCTCATATATATTTCGAATTCTGTGTAAGCTGTAGAGCGAGGTTTTGAAAAGAGGTAGTTTTCACCCTAAAAGCTTTACTTGCATCAGTGTCGGTTTTATCACCTGCCACCTTCTGCCCTCGAGGTAAACAAGCTTGAATCATCCCCAGAGCCGTGGAGATAGCACCGCAAACCTGGGGGCCTGTGAGCTTGGCTGGTTGGCCTTGGTTTGGGCTGTGGAGATTGCAGCAAGCCTGGCTCTCCCTGCCCGGCTCCTCGGGGACTGTGGTTCCCAGCGGAGTTCTCACCCCGCGGAGAGCCGGGCTCGGTCCAGCGCCCTTCACTCCCGCTCACCTGTGCGCACGTCTGTCCTGCCAGCATCCACCTGCTGCCCAGAGTTCTAGGGCCACATGCTCGGATTCTGGTCACTTCTGATGAGTAAAATTCTCTCCCTTTCCTTCTCTCCACATATAGATATTAAACAAGTGCTCTGTGCCAGGAGTTGTCCTAGGTGCTGGAGGGGCGGCAGGAGCAGAATAGATGCAACTCTCCACGTTGGTGGCATTGAGCTTGCTCTGAGTGGGGGAGGGGTAGACAAACAGCAAACACAATTAGTAAATATCGTGTTAGAAGGTGGTGTGTTTTGGATGAAAACAGCAGGATAAGGAGGACCTGAAGCTGTGGGGGAGGGATTGAGGTGGAAAGGGGTGGTCAGGACGAGCCTCGGATAGAAGGGACAGTCTGTGGCACCGATGGAAGGGCGGCTGGGGCTGCAGGAGAGATGGCGTGGAGGGTGGCACGGTTATCTCTACCAAGGGGGAGAAGGGAAGGGGAGGCTGCTTAGGGCATGGGACGCTGGGGAAAGTCACTAGTTGATTCTGGATATGATTTGCGCAAACTTTTAAAGTGAACGTTACAAACGGGGAGCGGAGTAAATGAAGAGACTGGAACAGAGGCGGTGACAGGAGGGACCCCCGTCCAGATACCAAGGGCAAGGGAGCGGGAGGGGGTCAGAGGTAAGTGAGCGCCAGAGCTTCCCGAGCGTTCTGTGTCTCCTCTACTGGGTGGGACCCGCTGGACCTGCCACACATGCTCTGCGGGCAGTGCAGAGCCAAACAGGAACCGCGCTCTAGAGAGGTACCCTCCCCTGGGAAGGGTCTCAGCCTTCGCCTCCAGGGGAAAGCAAGAGCATCCCACATTTACCTCTGGAACGCAAGGGGATTTTGTCCATCTGTTGGGCTTATGGGTTGTATCTCAGGTGCCTAGATGGGGCTTGGCTCATGGGGGAAGGTCCTAGATGGTTGTTGACGAGTGATGAGTTCATCACAAGCTCCCAGCCCCGCTCTGGGATCCCAGCCTACTGGGCACGACAAGCCCACAGGAGATGCGGGCATCCTCCCCCAGCCTCCCCTGAAACCCGGTTTAAGTAGTGACATCTTCCTCCAGGAGGCCAGGGTGTCTCCTGGACCCCAGGACAGGTGATGCAGAGACAAGGGCTCGAACCTGCAGTCCGGGAGGCTACTTCCAGGCAGCCCAGGTTCAAGGCCCCAGACTCGGCTGAGTCGTCACTTCCTGTGAGCCCTTTGTCTCACCTGTGAGACACAAGGGGTGGGGACCTGGCCAGTCTGCCTGAGGGGCATGGAGGTGGGTAAGGAAGCACTAGGGGAACGAAACCACCACACAGAGTGAGTCATCGGTCTCCCCACTCTGCCGTTTGCAAAAAAAATTAAACACGGAGGACAGGACAAAGAATGTCGTAACAGATCCTGAGGTACTCACTCCTCAGAATAACAGATGCTAACGATCTGTTGTATTTGCTTCATATCTCTGTGGAATAAAACCAGGGCATAGAAAGCTCAAGGCCCCTGTTAACCCTTTAATTAATTTAATTACTTCCTTCAGTGTACTCCTCTCTCCTCTTCCTTTCCCCAAAGGCAACACTTGTTATGAATTTGGTGTATGTCACTTTATCCTATGCTTTTCATATTTTTAATATATTATTTATGGGAATTACAATATATAAACAATATATTATAATGTTCGTTTTAAAAGTTTGCATAAACAGTATTGTTCCTACACCCCGTTCCGATGTGTTTGGGGTGGGGTGGGTTTGACATCATCAAGCAATTTCCAACACCAGCTGGCTGTCCTACAGTTCAGCTCAGTTCTGACTCTGTCTACCTGGAGAGAGCGTCAGACCCCAGGTTGAGGGCTCAGCCCCACAAGACTGCACTTGCCCCCTTTAGGTACCAATTGCAACCCCAGGTTGTCACCTGGCCATCTAACCAATGGGCTGTAGGTTGGAGATTCCAACGAACCACCCCTGGGGTTTGATTAATTTGCTAGAGCGCTCACAGAACTCAGAGAAGCACTTTATTTTCTAGATCACTGGCTTATTATAAAAGGATATACCTCAGGAACAGCCAGGTGGAGGAGATGCATAAGGTAAGATCTGGGGGAAGGGCGTGGAACTTCCGTGCTCTCTCCAAATCTCCACAGGGTCACCAGCCCAGGAGCTCTGAAGACCTGTCCTTCTGGATTTTCATGGAGGCTTCATCATGTTCACACAGGTGTGATTCATCGGGGGACACTGAGGAGAATGGAGCTTCCCAGGCTGGTCCAGGCACCGGAGATGGCTCTTCCTTAAATTATATCCCAGTCCTGGGCTTTTCCTGGAGTTACCTCGACTAACTTGGGGTCCTACGGGGAAACAGAGATGGCCAGGTTGGATGTGTATTAGGGATTTATTTGGACTCTGGCAGAGGATTATCCAGCTCAGACTCTGCAGGAAAAGGAGTGTTGCCCCTCTGTTTGCCACCCCCTTCCTTGACGGCTGACTAGCCTTGGTAGGAAGCAGGCCATCAGGAGGAGGAGGCCCCCAGGGATGGCCATTCCTGGTGCTTCTTCCCGCTCGCAGAGGGCTGGTGCCCAGGTGCTGTCCAGGTGAGCAGGGCCCCGTGTGCTCGGCCTGGGCTCCCGAGAGGCTCATCCTCGGGCTCCCTCTTCCCAAGACGTGCTCTTCCCAAGACATTCCAGAGCGGGATGTGGCTCTCAGGAAGAAATAAATATTTTGTCCTGTGGCATAAATAAATCCAGGAACCAATTCCAGTAATCACAAGCACATGCCAGCTCTCGATCATGCTGACAAAAGCAGAAGGAAACTAGCTCAGCCTGGCCAGAAAGGCCACTCATGGCGGGGAAGCCACTAGGCTCGCCAGACCAGTGATTCTAGAGAAAAGAAAAGAAGGAGGGGCTAGATTCTAACTTTAAATTATCAATTTTCTCAAACAGAGGAAAAGATGGAGCAATTAAAAAAACAAATCTTAAGTAATTTTGCCCAATTCACTCCAGATCTTAAGAAACAGAAAGAAAACACTATTGTCCACTAGAAATTTTACCATATATTATAATTCCCTCCCCAGAGGTCATTGCTACTGTCGATTTGTGTTTCTCTTTCTCATGCTTGCTTTACTATTTTTACAGCATGCATCTATAGAACAACCATATGTGAAATTCTTTTGTGCTTTTCTTTTCTTCCTTTCTTTCTTTCTTTCTACTCTTTAAATGATTTTCTACTGTACATCTGATTCTGCACCTAGCTTTTTAAGAAACACTGTGACCAAAAAACACAACATGAAATTTATTCTCCCAACAATGTCCAACTGCACAACACATTTTTCAACCGCACACACATTGTTGTGTAATAAATCATCCCAAATGACTGAAACTCTGCACCCAACAACGACTCCTCACCTCCTCCTCTTCCAACCCCAGGCAGCCACCTTCTTACATTCTATGAATAGATACTCACATAAATGGAATCATCAAGTTCTTGTCTTTTTGTGACTGGCTTATTTCACTGAACATCATGTTCACTGAACACCATGTTGTAGCTTGTGTCAGAATCTCCTTCCTTTTTAGGCCTGAATAATATTCCATTACATGGATGAACCACATTTTGTTTATCTTTTCATCCATTGATGGACATTTAGGTTGCTTCCACATCTTGGTTATTGTAAATAATGCTGCTATGAACATAAGGGTGCAAATATCTTCTCAGGATCCTACTTTCAATTCTTTTGGGTATATACCCAAAAGTGGGGTCATTGGATTATATGATACTTCTATTTTTAATTTTTTGAGGAACCTCCATACTGTTTTCCATAGTGGCTTCACCAATTTACATTCCAACCAACAGTGCACAAGGGTTACAATTTCTCCTCATACTCACCAACACTCTTTTTCTATTTTTTTAAAATTGTGGCCATCCTAATGGGTGTGAAGTGATCTCTTATTGTGGTTTTGGTTTGCATTACCCTGATGATTAGAGATGCTGAGCATCTTTTCATGTGCTTGTTGGGCATTTGTATGTCTTCTTTGGAGAAATGTCTATTCAAGTTCTTTGTCCATTTTTAAGTTGGATTATTTATTTGTTTTTAAAAAATTTTTATTGGAGTGTAGTTGCTTTACAATGTTGTGTTAGTTTCTACCGTACAGCAAAGTGAATCAGCTATACATATACATATATCCCTTCGTTTTTGGATTTCCTTCCCATTTAGGTCACCACAGAGCATTGAGTAGAGTTCCCTGTGGAACCTATACCGTAGGTTCTCATTAGTTATCTATTTTGTACATAGTATCAATAGGGTATGTATGTCAATCCCAATCTCTCAATTCATCCCACCTCCCCCCTTTTCCCTTTGGTATCCATACTATTTGTTTTTTGTTGTTATTGAATTGTATGAGTTCTTTCTATGTTCTGGATACTAACCCCTTATCAGATACATGGTTTACAAATACTTTCTCCCATTCTGTAGATTGTTATTTCACTCTGTTGATCATTTCCTTTATTGCACAGAAACTTTTAAGTTTGATGTGGTCCCATTTGTCTATTTTTGCTTTTGTTGCCTGTGTTTTTGTTGTCATATCCAAGAAATCCTTGACAAATCCAATGTCATGAAGATTTCCCCTGTTTTCTTCTAGGAATTTTATAGTTTCAGGTCTTATGTTTAGGTCTTTAGTTCATTTTGAATTAATTTTTTTATGTGGTGCATGCAACTGGTTTTTCAAACTTATTTGTCTTTGAGATTCATCCATGTTAGTACAAGTAGTTCTAGCTCATGCGCTGTCATTGCTGACAGAAACCCCTCATAACCCCTCAACCCCTCATAAGGTTGTTTTTCCATTTTTCAACCTGTCACTAACAGAAAAAGTTTGTTCAAAATAATAATAGTAACAATGTATTTGGTGATTGTAGTTTATGGATAACTGAAATGAATGACAGCAATATCATAAGGAATGGGAGAGAGAAATTGAGAATACTCTGTTACAAGGTATTTGTGTTACCTGTGAAGTGGAATAATGTTATTTGAAAGTGGCCTTGGACTAGTTGTAAATGTATAATGCAAGCTCTAGGGAAATCACTAATAACAATTTAAAAGGACTATAATTGATGTATTAGTCAGGGTTTTCCAAAAATAGAATCAATAGGAGGTGTGTGTGTGTGTGTGTGTGTGTGTATGTTTAGATAAGGAATTGGCTCATGCAAGACCATGAAGTCCCAAGATCTGTAATCTGGAGACCAGGGGAGCCATCGGTAAGTTCCAGTCTGAGACTGAAGGGCTGAGAACTAGCAGAGCCAAAGGCATACGCTCCAGTCCACATCCAAAGGCAGAAGAAGACCAATGTCCCATCTCAAGACCATCAAGTAGAGAGAGTGAATTCTCTCTCACTCAATATTTTGTTCTATTCAGGCTTTCAACAGATTGGATGAAGCCTGCCCACATCAGGGAAGGCAATCTGCTTTACTCAGTCTAATGATTTAAATGTGAATTTCATCCAGGAACACCCTCACAAACACACCCAGAGTAATCTTTCACCAAATATCTGGGCACCCTGTGGCCCAGTCAAGTTGACACATAAAATTAACCATCACAATTGATATGCTAAGAGAGGAAAGAAAATGGAATCATATAAAATGCTCAATAAAAACTAGAGAGGGTGAAAAATGATGGAAGACAGAAAAAGAAACAAAGAACGAAGGCAATGACTACAAAAAAGTAACAGATATGGTAGATATTAATCCAACTATGTCAATAATCACTTTAAATGTCAATTGACTAAATATGCCAATTAAAAGAGACTGCAGAGTAGGTTAAAAAAAAACATAAAAAACCCTCAAGACCCAACCATATGTTATCTATAAGAAGTCCACTTTAAATATAAACAGAGATAGATTAAAAGTAATGGATGCAGGAAGATATACCACGCTAACACTAATCAGAAGAAAGCTGGAGTACCTATATTAATTTCAGACAAAGCAGAATTCAGAGCAAGAAAATAACTTTTCAGAGATAAAGAGAAGTGTTAGACAATGGTAAAGCAGTCAGTTCTCCAAGAAGAAAGAACAATCTTTAACAGGTATGCACCTGACAACAGACCATCAAAATACATGAGACAAAAACTGATAGAAAACAAAGAGCTATAGACAAATCTAGTATTATAGCTGAAGACTTCAACGCTCCTCTCTCAAAAGTGAACAGGCCAACAGGCAGAAAATCAGAGGCATATAGTTGAACTGAACAACACCATCAATCAACTGGATGTAATTGACATTTATCAAATACTTCAGCCAGCAATAGCAGAATACACATTCTTCATAAGCTCACACAAAACATTCACCAAGGTAGACCATATTCTGGGCCATAAAACACACCTTAACATATTTAAAAGAATAGAAATCATACAAAATTTGCTCTCAGATAACAATAGAATTAAACTAGAAATCATTAACAGAAAGATAGTGGGAAAACCCCAAATACTTGGAGATTTAACAGCACAATTCTAAATAACACAGGAGTCAGAGAAAAAGTCTCAGAAGAAATTTAAAGATATTTTGAGCTAAGTGAAAATGAAAATACAACCTATCAAAATTTGTGGAATGCCATGAAAGCACTGCTTAGAGGGAAATTTATAGCATTGAATGCATGTATTAGAAAAGAAGAAATATCTAAAATCAATCAATCATCTAAGCTTCTACCTTAGGAAACTAGAGGAAGAAGAGCTAATTAAATCAAAGGTAAGCAGAAGAAAAGAACTAATAAAAACTAGAGCAGAAATCAAATTTAAAACAGATCAGTAGTGAAAACCAATGAAACCAGAAGCTGGTTCTTTGAGAAGATCAAAAAATTGATAAACCTCTAGCTGGGTTAACTAAGAAAAAAAGAGAGAAGACACAAATTACTAATATCAGAAATGAAAGGGGGGGGGCACCACTACTGATCCCATGGGCATTAAAAGGATAGTAAAGGAATATTATGAACAAGTGTCTGCCCACAAATTTGGTAACATAGATGAAATGGAATAATTCCTTGAAAGTCACAACCTACTAAAATGCACACAAAACTCACACAAGGAGAAATATATAGTCTGAACAAGTCTGTGTCTATTAAAAATTGAAGCAATAATTAATAATCTTCAATAACAGAAACAACCAGGCCCAGTTGGGTTTACTGTTGAATTTTACCAAACATTAAAGAGAGAAACTCTATCAATTCTTTAAAATCTTTTCCGGAAAATAGAAGCAGAGGGAACACTTCCTAACTTATTCTGTGAGGCCAACATTGCCCTAATACCAAAACCAGAGAAAGACATCAAAAGAAAGGAAAACTACAAACTAATATTTCTCATGAACACAGATGTAAAATCCTCAACAAATTATTAGCAAATTAAATCCAACAATGCATAAATAGAATTATACACCATGACCAAGTGAGATTTATTCCAGGTATGCAAGGCTGGTTCAACATATGAAAATTAATTAATGTAATTTGTCTTAGTCTGCTCAAGCTGCTATAACAAAATACCACAGACTGGATGGCTTAAACAACAGAAATTTACTTTCTCACAGTTTTGGAGGCTGAAAGTCCAAAATCAAGGTCCTGAAAAATTTGGTTTCTGGGAGTTTGTAGATGGCTGCCTTCTCACTGTGTGCTCACATGGCCTTCCTTGATGCCTACACATGGAAAGAGAGAGGATGAGCTCTCTGGTGTCTCATTAATATAAAGAAGTCCCTGTTATAAGGACGTTAATCCTATTGGATCAAGGCTCCATGTTTATGACCTCATTTAACCCTAATTACTTCCTTAGAGGCCCCATCTCCAAATATAGCTACTTTGGGGGTTAGGGTTTCAACATATGAATTGGGGGGGGGGGGTGGAGGGCACTTAAACATTCAGTCCATCAATAGGATAAAGAAGAAAAATCATGTGATCATGTCAATAGATGCAGAAAAAATTTTGACAAAATTCAATACCCATTCATGATTAAAGAAAAACAAAAACAGAAACAAAAACACCAACTCTCACCAAACTAGGAATAGAGGGGAACTTCCTCAAATTGGTGGAGAACACCACAAAATATCTATGGCTAACATAATACTTAATGGTGAGAAACTACATGCTTTCCCACTAAGATCAGTAACAGTAACAAGGCAAGGATGTCCTCTCTCACCACTCCTATCTAACATAGTACTGGAAGCTTAGCAATAAGAGAAGAAAAGGAAATTAAAATGTATACAGATTAGAAAGGAAGAAATAAAACTGACTTTGTTCACAGATGACATGGTTACTTATGTAGAAAATCTCAAAGAACCAACAAAAGAAGAAAAACTCCTGAAAGTAATAGCCAATATAGCAAAGTTTCAGGAAACAAGGCTGATATACAAAAGTCAGTTGCTTTCCTATATACCAGCAATGAATGGTTGGAATTTGTAAGTAAAAACACAATGCCATTTACATAAGCACCAAATAAAAAAGAAATACTTAGGTATAAATCTAACAAAATATATACAACTGTATATGAGGAAAACTGCAAAACTCTGATGAAAAATATCAAAGAAGATTAAATAAGGGGAAAGATATTCTGTGTACATGGATAGTGAATGTGTTGATGGCTAGGGCTGCCATAACAAAATACTACAGACTGAATAGCTTAAACAACAAAAATTTATTTTCTTACAGTTCTGGAGGCTGAAAGTCCAAGATGAAGGTGTTAGCAAGTTTGATTTCTCCTGGGGCCTCTCTTCGTGGCTTTCAGATGCCTGCATTCTCTCTGTGTCCTCACATGGCCTTTCCTCTATGTGTGTATCCATGGTATCTCTGTCCCTGTGTCCTAATTTCTTACAAGATCACCAGTCAGATTGGATTAGGGTACATTTTAACCTAACTACCTCTTTAAAGGCCTGATATAGTCACATTCTGAGGTACTGGAGGTTAGGACTTCACATATGACTTTTACAGAGGACACAATTCAATCGATAACAGGGAGACTCAACATTTTCAAGATGTCAGCTCTTCTCATTTTGATCTATATATTCAATGATGTCTCAATTAAAATCCCAGCAAGTTATTTTGTGAATATGGAAAAACCAATTCTAAAGTTTGTATGGAGAAGCAAAAGACCCAGAATAGCCTACATGATATTGAAGGAGAAGAATAAAGCCAGAGAACCGACACTACCCAACTTTGAGACAAACTCTAGAGTTATAATAATCGAGACTGTATGGTTTTGGTGAAGAAACAGAAAAATAGATCAATGGAACAGAAAAGAGAGCCCAGAAATTGACCCACACAAAATAGTGAACTGATTTTTAACCTAAGGTCAAAGACAATTAAATGGTGAAAGAATAGTTTTTTCAAATAATGGTACTGGAACAATTGGGCATCCAAACGTAAAAACATGAATCTAGACATAGATCTTACATCTTTCACCAAAACAAACTCAAAATGGGTTATGCACCTAAATGTTAAAAGCAAAACCATAAAACTCCTGGAAGATAACAAAGGAGATCATCTAGGTGATTTGGGTTTGGTGATGACTTTTTAGATGTAAGATTAAAAGTATGATCCATTGAAGGAAAAAAAATAAGTTGGACTTCATTAAAATTAAAAACTTTGTGAGCGATATTGTCAAGAGAGTGAAAAGATGAGCTGCAGACTGGAAAAATAATCTTTGCAAAACACATATCTGAGAAAGATCTGGTATCCAAAATATACAAAGAACTCCTAAAAGTCAACAATGAGTAAATGAACAACCCAATCAAAAAATGGACAAAAGACCTGAACAGACACCTCACCAAAGAAGATATGCAGATGGAAAATAAGCACATGAAAAGATTCTGCACATCATGTGTCATCAGGGAAATGCAAATTAAAATAACAATGAGATACTACTACACACATATTAGAATGGCCCAAATCCAGGACACTGACACCACCAAATACTGGCAAGGATGTGGAGCAACAGGAACTCTCACTTATTGCTGGTGGGAACGCAAAATGGTGCAGCCACTTTGGAAGACAGTTTGGCAGTTTCTAACAAAACTACACATACTCCTACTGTATGATCCAGCAGTCTTACTCCTTGGTATTTACCCAAAGGAGCTGAAAACATACATCCGCACAAAAACCTGCACACAACTGTTTATAGCAGCTTTATTCATAATCGCCAAAACTTGCAAACAACCAAGATGTCCTTTGGTGGGTGAATGCATAAATAAACTGTAGTTCATCCAGACAATGGACTGTTATTCAGTAATAAAAGGAAATAAGCTATTGAGCCATGAAAAGACATGGAGGAATCTTCATGCACTTAAGAAGCCAATCTGAAAAGGCTACATACTGTATGATTCCAACAATATGATATTCTGGAAAAGCAGAACTATGGAGACAGTAAAAAGATCAGTGGTTGTCAGAGGTCAGAGAGGAGGGAGGGGTGCTAGGGGGAGCAGAGAAGATGTGTACGGAAGTGAAATACACTGCACGATACTGTAATGGTGGATACGTGTCATTATACTCTTATTTCCTCACACTTCTGACTCCAAATGTTTGGGGGTTTTTCCCACACTAAGCCATTCCAACTCTCCAAACACCAACTAGATGTCCTACAATTCAGTTCTGATACTACCTGAAGTTAGTGCAGACCCCACAAAACCCACAGAATGTTCAACATGAAGAGTGAACTTTAAAAGTGTATCCATTCTGGCTCATCAATTGTTAACAAATATGCCACACTGATGCCAGAGGCTAATAACAGAGGAAAACTGGGGGAAGGGGGGAGGCTGAGGGGGTGTATGAGAATTCTCTGTATTCTCTGCTCAATTTTTCTGTAAATTTGAAACTACTCTAAAACCTGGTTGATTAAATTTTTTTAAAAATAGTAAGAAAAGCAGGATTCAAGAGTCAATTGAACAGATACCTAAGTCAGAATGGCAAGGCAGCTGGGAAGACAGAAGTGACCCAGGTGCTGAGATGGACCAGTGAGCCTGAGGGATGGGCACATTGATGTCCGAGCTGTAGGTAACCCATTCAACACTACAGGGTGTTCATGACGGTGTTTCTCTATCTGCATTTTGCCCGATCAGAGAAAAGCCTTTCCACGTCAAACCACCAGACCACAAAGCCATTAACCACACAGATAAGAAAGCTGAAGAAGCTATAAAGGACTTTCGTCTTTTCATTAAGTAAACCTTCACCCTGTAGTAGTATCTGCCCTCCTACTTGTTTAGCAGAACTTTTCTTTCATAGATAACTCACAAGTTGAACCCGAGCCCCCTGGGGATTCTGAGTAGGCTGGGTCCAGCTGAGTGAAGTCTTCCCATATTACCATTCTGTTTTGAATCACCCCTTTCTGTAACCATCACTACAGTAATTTTGTGTTTCTGGGTATTGGAGAGGGTAGCAGAAGAACAAACACAAGCTCTGCTAATTTGGTTCTGGGACCGGCCATTGGGCATCAGTGTGGAATTTTATAGGGACAAACTGAGATTGTTTCCCAGGGGTCTTGAAGCACCTCTTGCCTCATTGTGCAAGTCTGAGAAGAAATATTGAGCAGTCTGTGCCACGGCTAGACGGAAACCAGAAGGCAAACTGCTCAGCCAATATGCTGGGCCCCGGTGATCAACTTCTGTTTGCTGCTAAGACCTTATATCCATAGGGCTTAAGCCTCCATTAATGATATTCATAATGAAGTCAAGATAAAGACCACCTGTGAGCTGACAAGGCCTGATCTCTTTCTCCTGAACTTTGGAACCATAGCCCCTGCCAATGGGACAGCTCCTTCTGGAAGACCACAGAGGCTCACAGGCAACACGTTCAGCACCGAAGCTGGCTCTGCACCCTGACCTGAGATTCCCCTCTGCTGAGAACTGCACTATGTCCTCCTGGTTGCCTAAGCCAGAGATATGGACCCCCTCTTCCCTCACCCCTCCCTCACTCCACCCCCCTCCACGTCCATGGGTCCTGTAGACCCTTGACTTTTCTTCACCCTTCTCTAACCACCTCAGCCCACCCTGCCCTTCTCTCTTGTTGGAGGGCAGGTTTCTTGTTAGGTATTTTCAAGGGACCCCATTCTTTTCCAGTAGAAAACGTATCTCTGTAATTACACAACCATTGCTGTGGGTAATTGAATTCTGATCCACCCTACCACCCTGCCCCGCCTTTGACCATAAGCTCCATGAGAGCAGAACTCTTTCTCTTTTTGCCCCCATTTTATCCCCAGTACCAGAGCCTGGCACATTCCAGACCCTCCATAAACCTTTGCAGAGTGAATAGGTTATTGAAACAGCTCCTGACTGGTCTCCCGCTTTGCCATACCTCTCCTGACTGCAGCGAATACACGTATCTGATCTTGATGTCACTTTCCTGCTGAAAACTTTCCAACAGTTTCTCATGGCCCTCGGAGAAAACTCAACACGTGGTGAGGCTTGTGACCCGGGCCCCGGGCCCGCCCCCCATCACTCACGCCGTGGCCCCTGTGACCTGGGAGCTGTGTCCTCATCCTAGTTTGCTGAGAATTCCTTCCGCTCTTGCTGCTGCCAGGACATCACAGTTCCTGGGATACTTTCTCTTTGACCTTCTTTTGCTCATTATTCCTCATTTCAGCGGGACGTCATCCCTGCTGGGACCTTTCCTCCCCCCTCCATCAAATGAGTGCTCCCCACACCAGCCTGTTTCCTCTGTCAGTCTCCTTATCAGACAGTATTTTACTTTCACATTTAGTGTCCTGATTTCTTTACAAGATGGAAATCATCTAAGAGCATTCATGCTCTCCCCACAGATCCTGACCTGGGTAGACTCAGTCAACCCTGGGTGAGTGAATGAATAAATAAATAAACCAAAGGGCAATATGAATTCTGGCTGATACTTCTAGGCTCTAAAAACGTGACAGGAGGTATAGAGTTCACGCCAGGTTTGTTCAGAGGACATGGTCCACGCCAGGCCCTGAAGGCACAGACAGCATGGTGGGGATGGACGCAGAGCCGCTGTGGTGAGGAGTGCGGTGGTAGGGCCCGGGAGTGCGGGGGCCTCCAGCTGGTGTTTGCGGGGACACCCCCCTTGGCAAGGCGCTCTCACCTCACCTAGGCCACCCCCAGAATTTGTCCTGCACGCAGACCCACTGGACACTTTCTCTTGCTGTCTGTGATGGAGAAATAGGTAGAATCACGGGAGGGAAGGAAAGTTGAAGGACATCTAGTTCATCTCCTGCTTTCAGAAAAGACTGCTCTGGGAATTACCTGTGGCCCAGTGGTTAGGACTCTGCACTTCCACTGCCGAGGGCCCGGGTTCGATACCTGGTCAGGGAACTAAGAAGCCACAAGCTGCGTGCACGGCTAAAGATAAAACAAAACAAAACAAAAACAACTGCTCTTTGTTTGAAGGCCTTCAGACAAGATCTCACAGGGGCTTCGGCAACAGCGTGGAACACAGAGGCCGCGATAGCAAGAAGCTTTTGCATGTTGGTGATACTAACCCCTCCTGCTGCACTTTGAGCTCATTTCTTCTCCTGGGCAGGCTGCTCCTGACCCACCAGTCACTTTACATCATTCCTCTCCCCAGCACGCCTTCCCCTCTGCACACCGGCTCCCTCAGCGTGTGGTCCAAGGACCTCGCAGATCTAAGCCTCCTGGGGGGGCTGTCAAAGGCAGAACTAGGTTTCTGATGGTCAGCATGGATTGAACTCAAAACATAATGCTGAATGGAGAAAGTTAGAGAGTGAAGCATGCAGTATATTATTGATGTAAATCAAATGATATACAAGCAACGCTGTGCGTGGGTGGATGTACACACAGGAACAAGTGTGGGAGGAGGCAGGGATAAGGTGAGGCAGTGTGGTGTGATGGTAGGAGCAGCAGCAGGGACGACGGGCCACGAGGAAGGAATGTCTGTCTGTGGGTTGGGCAGCCTCACCGAGGCAGACGGTGGTGTCGTGCCACCAACGGAGGGAACGGTAACTTGGATTTGTTCAAGTCCAGCCCCCAAGGAAAAGCACACAACTCCAGGGGCATTATCTGCCGAGGGGGCTCTGAGGTCGACAGAGCAGAACGGGGGAGAGGAGAGGATGGGGAGGGGGCGGGTGAGCACACACCCTCCGGGTCTTGTGCCGTCCGTGCGTCTGTCCACAGAGGGAAAGAAAAAAGGAAGAGAAACTCGGAGCTGTGGCGCAGTCTACTATTTTTTCTGGGATTAGAAGAGATACACAGATGTGTCACTGTAACAGAACAAATAAGCCTCCAAGGATCTTTAGCTCTGAACATCAGGAATGTTTACATAAACTGAGGAACATTGAACGTCAGGACTTTGTGAGTGAGACTCAGATTTTGGTATTTTTAAGGCAATGGCAAGAAGATTCAGGACCCTTTGAGGTTGGTGATAGGAGTGCCCAACCATCACCCCCTTAGGCTAAATGCCCCACTGGCTGGGCTGTCACCCGCCTCCTCACCCTTCTTCCACACTTGCTCTCTCTTGCCTCCAGGCCAGTTTGCGTTTCTTTTGAACTTCATCTAAATTGTGTTGCATTTTTAAAAGTAGTTGTACGCTAATGTTACAATTTTGTTTTGCTGTCTTAAATGGCCCGTCTTTGAACAGGGCAGGCACACTTCCTAGGAAAGGACCTTTCGGTTAATGGTGTCTCCGGAAGTAGGTTGTTCAGACCACAAAGCCTGAAGGCCAGTGCTGGCTTGTCCGGACCCACAGCCTGAGGTTAGGAGGAAAAAGCCGCCTCTGGCTGCCGGCTGCTCAGCCCACCTTCAGCCGGTGGTGGACGTGGGCCTCACCTTTCCCTCCACAAGCCCCCGGCTTCCACCCCCGATTAATGTTGTACTTTGTAAGGGAGTGATAGATGGGCCTCTGCCTCAGTTTCCCCTGGGCACCAGACAGCAAGAGGCCAGGGCCACTGTGTTCCCAAGATGGGCCCCAGCCCACCCCTCGTGGCTTTCAAAGGAGGCCTCTGGACACGGTGTCTGGCCGCCTGTGAAAGAGGGTGGAGACAGCGAGTGGTTCAGAAGCAGACCCTTCGGGGTGCTGATGAGGAGACATGGGTCTGGCACTGGCCCGAGACCCCAGGCTGAGGAATGGGCTGACTTGGCCAGAGGAGGTGGGACGGCGGCTGCAGGGGGAGGAGGGCAGCCCGGTGAGGAAGCTCCAGCAGGGGCTCGGGTCTCTCCCGAGAGGTCAGGCCCGGGGCCTCTGCCTGCCACACCCCAAAGAGCTGCCCCGCAACGTGCAGATGAACCTCCAAAAACCAGGGACTGAAAGGGAGTTACTGTGGCCAGCCGGGCAGGGCATCACCCTTGTCAGGAGAGCTGGAGGTGAGAGGTCCCCAGAATCCCAGGAGAGGCCCCCAAAGGACCCAAGACGACACCCCAGAAGAAAGGCCAGTTTGCCAAATGCACCGTGGCCACCGGGCTCCAAGCCGGACAGAGAGAATCCTTCCCCCCATCAAGGCCTTAGTCCTGGGGAGGTCAGGGCTGGGGGAGGAGGTGAGGGAAACCCTGGCAGAGAGAAGTGCTCACCAGGTGCTGTCGGTTGAATGGAGCCCTTTACGACCCCACCCCATCCATATGGTGAATTTCTAACCCCTGGACCTCAGAATGATACAGCCTTGGGAGACAGGGTCTTTAAAGCGGTGATTAAGTTAAATGAGGTCCTTAGGGTGACTGGTGAGGACACAGGGAGATGATGGCCATCTACAGGCCCAGCAGAGAGGCCTCAGGAGAAACTGCCCTGCCCGGCACCGTGATCTGGGACGTCCGGCCTCGGCACTACGAGGACACAGGCTTCTGCTGCGGAAGCCGCCTGGCCTGCGGTTGCGTTGTGGTCCCAGCAGACGAACCACTGCCCCAGCCCCACCCCGGCCTCTGCTCCCTCCGCAGCCTTCCTGCCGGCCACAGGCCCCAGGGTTCACTTCGAATGAGATTCACGGAGGATGTGTCTGTGACTGAACTGCGGTCGTTCACGGAGCTCAGAAAACTTATCCTTATCCACGGGGACCCCTGCGTTCCTCAGGCCCGGGCAGAGTCACCCCCAGGGTGGGTTTGCAGGAGGCGCTGAGACGGGATTGCAGCCCAGGGCCAGGCTCTTGCAGCATCCTGCTGGCAGAATTTCTGAGAGCATCACTCCATCCCCCAGCGTCCCGAGAGGCTCTCCACGTTTTGCAGAGGCGTTTACACCTCTGGGGTTAGATTTTGGCTGCACGGATTCTCCTCTGGAGAAAGTAGGAGGAGTAACTCAAGATAATGATGTCATGGAGGCAGGCCGTGCCCTCAGCGAGGCCCAGGCCTGGACTACGGGGTTCCCGTCAGGGCGGCATATGAGTCTATCGAGTCTAGAAAAGAGGTCTCCCTTCCCCAAGCCTCAGTGGCGTTCCAGTTGCCTCTCTTCAAATTGCTCTCCCCGATCTAAGTCTGTCTGATGGATTCTCTCCAATGGGGTTCCTGTTAGAGCTTTTTTCGGATTAAATCTGCTGAGCTGGGCTTCGTCGAGGAAGTCACCCTATACATCCATAGAGCTGAGTCCCCAAGAATGTGAGACTAGCCCCACAGGAGGGGGACCGGTTTGACCTTGTTCTCCAGAGGACTCAGGGGTGGCATCAAGGAAGCCACGTCCCCAGCAGGGAGGGGATGCTGGCCGGGCAGCAGGACCCCATTGTGAAATGAAGTGATCTTACCCTGGGTGCTTGCTTTAGCCGCGCGTCCTGAATCCACCGAAAGAAGGAGTCGGGTCCCATCACAAAACCGAAATCCAATCCCATCACTTCCCCTCAGCCCAGCTCTCGCCCACCTCCCCCGCCCCACAGCAGGAGCACAGCCCCTTCTCCTCCGCACCCACAGGGGCAGGGCCCAGGCAAGAAGGGCCACTGCCACGGACAGCAGTGCCGCTGCGGGCATTGAGATCCGGAGTCACTGTCGATTCATCCTGGAGCTGGACCAACCTCTGCTTGGGTCCTCGTGGGGAAGCCGAGCCCTGTCCAGCTCCCTCAGCAAGTTTACTGAGACCAGACCCGATGAAGAGAAGCCCTGAGAGCAGGCCTGGGGCCAGGCTGGAGGCGGTGTGTGCGGCGTGGCCCAGTCTCTACAGTGCTGGAAACTTGACAGAGTCTTGGCGTCACCGGGCCCTCGGGGCGGCAGGGACGCTGTCAATCTCACCGCATGCCTGGGGATGAAGCTGTCGTGTGACTGCTGCTTCGTGCTCCAGCGATTACTAACAGGACCAAAGCCAAACCGGCCTGCTGTGGGCAAGGGCTGGCTGGATACACATTTGGAGGCTTGAATTTGGCTCCTTCCAAAAAAAAAAAAAAAAAACAAATAAAGCAAATCCCCACCATCACGTGAGGATTCTTCACAAAACTTCTGGTAGGTTCTAGGAGCTCCTAGAGATTACTTGATGGTTGTTAAGCCCCTGCAGCCACACTAAATGCAGACCCGTAAGTCCTCTGGGCAGCCGGCATTCCAGGGATCCCGGGGCTGCTTTTCTGAAAGTCTACCTACTTGTGCAACACGGCTGCTCCCAACTTCTCAGACGGGATGCAGATCCAGAGAGTGTCTCTCAGTCTTAGAAAGCACGAGACACGCCCGGGGGAGCTTGTTAAAAGTTCGGATTATACACACGTATGAGAAAGTCCAGAGCGCTGACAACAGCAAATGCTGAAGAGGAGGTGGAGCAACAGGAACTCCCATTCATGGCTCACGGGAATGCAACATGGTGCAGCCACTTTGGCGATTTCTTCCAAAACTAAATATACTTTTACCATACGATCTAGCAGCTGTGCTCCTTTGTGGTTATCCAAGGGAGTTGAAAACACGCAAAACCGGCACCCGAATGTTTATAGCAGCCTTATACGTAATTGCCAGAACTTGCAAACAACCGTGCCCTTCAAGATGAATGGACAAATGAACTGTGGTCCATCCAGACAACGGAATATTGTGCTAAAAAGAAATGATCTATCCAGCCACAACAAGACATGAATTAATGTGTAATGCGTATTACTAAGCAAAAGAAGCCAACCTGAAAAGGCTGCATGCTGTATGATTCCAACTGTAGGACATTCTGGGAAAGGCAAAATCATGGAGACAGTCAAAAGCTCAGTAGCTGTCAGGGGTTGGGGGAGGGAGGGATGCCCAGACCCACAGAATGTCCAACACCAGGGGTGACCGGACTCTGGGTGGGCTGACGACAATGAGCTGCTGTAGGCCCATCCACTGTAACACACTTACCACCCTGGTCGGGGGGCCGTGCTGTGTGGGGAAAGGGGGAAACCACGGGAACTCTGTACTCTCTACTCAATTTTGTGATGAACCTAAAACTGCTCCAGATAGAATCTATTCAAAGAAGTCCAGATTACTGGGATCCACTCACCCACTCAGAAGAGACTGATTCCGCAGTGCTGGAGCTGGGCCCAGAAACCCACACTTTGAAAGCTTTCCACATACCGTGATGTCACTCTCAGAGGAGCAAACCCTCACCGTTCCTCCCAGCAGCTGGCAGAGGCCGAGAGAGAGTTGCAGCCTCAGGTCCCCTTTGCAGGCGACCCCCGCACCATCACCCCACAGCTGAGACGGGCCAAGCACCCTGGTCTGGGGGGCAATGCAGGGGGGTTTGGCTTCTCATGCCCCAGCTAAGGCCTGGCCTCTCGGGCTGGTGAGGCCACGTGGTAAACTAGGGGAGAAGATTTGGTGTTTGCCTACTTGGCCAAGGTTTGGTGTGGATGGAAGGGGGGTTATTGCAACCAACTCCTTCCCAGCTGCTCCGCGTCTCCAGGCTTTTCTGCTCCGCGACCCGCGTTACACAGAACCTGCCCTGCCTCCCTGCCACCCTGAGGTCGACCCCAAGTGCTGATCCCTTTGACCCCCAGATCTTTGGAGGCCACACTCTCCTCCCACTTCTGCCGCTACCCCGAGCTGTTCACTTGGGCCAGGCTGGTGCCCTTGCTGCTGCAGGATGGTGGCTCTCCTCACCCACAAGCTGCCTCTTCCCGGGGTGCGTGTCCCCCACCCCTCCCTTCGCCACACCCCACGGCCCTTGGCTCTCCCAGCATCGAGCTCACAACTTCCCTCTGTGGGGAGCTTCTCTGCCTGATTCCCTGGACCCCGGAGCATATGGCAGTGTCGTTATGGAGGGTCCAGCTATCTGAGTTCACCTTGGTGTGTCCTTCTACCTGCCTCACCCTGCCAGCCAGCAAAGAAGGCACAGAAGAAAGTCAGGCACGACTGTGTCAGTGGACCTGGGCCCAAGGGGCTATAGGACAAGGCACAGGTTACCTAGTTTCTCTGAGCTTTTGTTTCTTTACCATAAAATGAGAATAATGATGCCCGTTTCCTAGGACTCTTGGGAGGAGGAAAGGACGGCAGTCATGAAATTGACAAAGCAGTCGTGACATCGATTCCCAGTGTCAGCAATGGTCGGGCTCAGCTGCCTGGATCTGGCCGCAGCTCTGCTCCCTGGCTCTGCTGGTGCCTCCTTGGCCAGTCCACGCACAGGGCAGCCCGGGCCAGCGAGGGGCCACCCCTGTCCTGAGGCTGAGCCTGGAGCAGGACCTAGACAAACCCACTCAAAGCCTCAGAGTTGAGGGTGAGGAGGAAGCATTTAGCGCTGGGGGTGCACAGAAGCGGGGTCTGCGGAGCTGACCAGGGGAGGCTCGTGGGCAGCAGACCTGGACAAGGGCAGAGCCCTGGGCAAGAAAGCAGACCAGCTGCAGCTGCAGAAGGAGGGCTGCACCCAGCAGACAACTGGTTTAGGGAGGAGCTTCTGTACCACTCTTCACCCAAGGCCCGCCCGTGGCCCAGAACATCACTGGGACAGCCTAGGAGCACGTCCCCGAGGTCAGGAGGCCTGGAAATCAGGAGGCCCCCTGCTTCTCAGTTAGATGGTGGCAGCTGGTGCAGGTTTGGGGAGACTGAATCACGTGACAGTTCGGGGCTTTGGCTTTGAAACACTTTCTGTGCCGTGGGCTGTGACACCTCAGGTGTTACTAAGTCCTTGAAGCTTCGGGAAGATGGAGACACTAGTAATCATCACATAGGGTGGTGATGAGGGTTCCACCAGATAAGCCACATAAAACGCCTAGGACAGGGTGGGGTGTATAGAAGGTGATCAACACATCTTAGCCCTGATAACCATTATTCTTCTCACACAGGCCTCGTAGGCGATCAATGGAAGCTGGAAAGATGTGCATCTCTCCCTGAACAAAACATGGGTCAGGAAAGAACAAAACCACCAGCTGCCCTCAAGGCCAGAGCAGGGGAGGGGCTCCCGGGTTGCTGCAGTCTGAGAATGAGTGTCCGTCTGTCTGAGAGGCAGATGGGGCTGGAGCGTGTTTCCTTTCAGGTCAGCCTCCGGAGGCCAGATGTTCGTGTCCCATCCTTTTCAAAGGCTGCTTTTCCAGGGTGATGATCCTGAAAATGTATGCTGCAGTCAAGCAAGTCCTGTCCAATAGCTCGACAGGAGGTTGCCCAAAGGTGGGGAGATTCAATGGGGAAAGGAAGCCCGGGGCTGGAGGCCAGGCCGTGGGGAGAGCGCTGGCCGCTCGGTGGTCACACGGCCTGGACGAGGCGGGGCCGCGCATCGCCGCCGGCTGTGGATGAAAGCAGCCTCCAAGGTGACTTTTCTTGATCCCTGAGGCGGCTACCTGTGACTGGAGGAGAAAAGTCATTGCAGTGGGGAAACGGGGAAGCCGTGCAGGCAGTGGCTGCCGCTGGGAGGGAGGAAGACCCAGAGGAGGCGGGGAGGCTGGGAGGCTGGCTCAGGCCTTCATCTAAGAGCTTTTGGACGAGTCCCACCTCAGTTTTCACTCCTCTCGTCCCAGGCGCTAATTAGCATGGACGTCCAGTGTAAATACCAGCTCAAGCCGTGTTTACTCCTTTAGCAAAAATGACAAATTTGCTAAACAGTTCAGCGGACAAGGACTTCTTACAGACTTAGCCGGGGAGCGGCCTTGGAAGGTCCTGCTGCTAGAAGATGCCACTGCTGGATGTTTTTTCTCCTAGTCTGAGATGACATTTAACCTCATAATGTGTCTGGGAACAAGCGTGAAGGGCGTGGTGACCCTGGGGGCTTCCCCAGCATCTGAGCCGGGGGGTGGGTGGGAGGGGCGGGGTGAGGGGAGGTGGGGGGTGGATGGAGGGACCCTGCCCGGGCAGCACAGGGTTTGAAACAACAGAACAGAGCCCGTGGGCTTTTCTCGGGAAAGCTGTCTGTCCTCCTATTATACAGTTTGATGTCTCATTAGAATAGAAAGATTTCAAAATTAGCATCAACATGTGAGAAGAAATAAAATCTCTTCCATATGCCACTTAGCTTGGGTGGCACCAAAAAAGGCAGGGCTGAGCCCCAGAATGTTCTGTTTACCGCCTCTCCCCCATGGCCCATCCAGCGCTGTTTTCAGACACGCCACCGCCTCCAGGGAGACCTAATTTCTGCTTTCACTGCTCCCTTCTGCTCCCCACCCTGGCTCACTCCAGGCCACCTGCCCTCCCAGACTCACCTGGCCGATTGGTGGCTTTCGTGAAAGTGAAGGCCAGCCTCCTCCTCCTCCCCCAGGGAAGGGGTGACCTGCACTCGGGGGTCTGCTGACTGGGCCACACCACATTCTCCAGGAAGTCCTGCCACACACCCTCCCTCGCCCTAACCATGAAGACAGATGTCATGACCGCCACCTCAAGGCTTCTGTGGAGCCCTCAGAGAGACCCCGATCAAGAGAGTCACGCGTTTGCGGGCCACCCATGCCCAGCAGGATTCTGTTTCCTGACACGCTCACTGGGAGGCTTGGAATATATTCAGCAGCATATTTCGGGGACATAGGTCTCCAAGTACTTTATGGTGCCGTGCTGTCCAGAAAAAATTCCGAGGCCTTGACCTTTTATTGGCAAGCTGAACAATCTCCTGCGTCCCAACCAAGTAAATGATATTTTTCTGGTTCACAAAAACCCCTGTGGTGAGAGTCAATTCTCTTACAGAAGAGGCAGCACAGAATCTTGTCAGACGGGACTTTTCTTTTTTTTTTTTTTTTTTTTAAATTTTATTTATTATTTATTTATTTATTTATTTATTTATTTTTGGCTGTGCTGGGTCTTCGGTTCGTGCGAGGGCTTTCTCTAGTTGTGGCAAGCGGGGGCCACTCTTCATCGCGGTGCAGGGACCGCTCTTCATCGCGGTGCGCGGGCCTTTCACTATCGCGGCCCCTCCCGCTGCGGGGCACAGGCTCCAGACGCGCAGGCTCAGCAGCTGTGGCTCACGGGCCCAGCCGCTCCGCGGCATGTGGGATCCTCCCAGACCAGGGCTCGAACCCGTGTCTCCTGCATTAGCAGGCCGATTCTCAACCACTGCGCCACCAGGGAAGCCCCAGACGGGACTTTTCTTGCCCTATAAGGGAAGCTCCCATTTGATCCAGGTGATCTATTCTTGAAAATTATTAACTAGTCCAAACTGTATCAAAATTTATTCTTAACATGCCTACATCCTTAGACTTCAGCTTTTGGGCTGTCAGAGCATATAAACTCCACTGCCCAGGGTTCCAGAGCTGAGCTTTGGCTTTGGACCTTCTCCTTTCCCCTCCTTTTTAAAAATTCCTTGAGACCAAGTAAAACAAAGTGAATATAATAGTCACAAAACCTGATGTATATAGTTTCTCCTATTCATAGATGGAAGTAGAAAAATATACAATTTTCCTATCATACACAGAAAAAAATGACCACATTCCACATCACTGTGTTCTAAATAGTTATTAGCAAATTTGAAATAGAAAGGAGCTTCGTTCCCTGGGCCTTTGTCACTGGTGCAGATTAAATGACCAGATCAGGTGGTTGACACCTTGGAGCCCTTGAGGTCTGAGGCCAGGAAACCTTAGTGGAGAAGGAGGGTCCCTTAGTGGAGGGACTGGAGAGGCAGACTGGGAGCCGGCCTTCTGGGGGAGCAGACCGCAGCCTCCCAGGGGCTCCTGGGCGTCTTAGAGAGGCTCCAGGGTGCTGGCCAGTAGGAGCGGCCCTCCCAGCCTCGCTGCCCCTCCCCTGCCGTCCCATCCGGGTCACACTCAAGTTCCTGATCCCTGGCTCGCTGGAGAGGAAGGGAGTACGGAGCAGCACCGAGCATCCTCTCGTGTCCTGGGAATCTGCTGTGCTGAGGAGGCCCATCTGTGTGGCCCATTGGAGGCCCAATCTGCTGTGCTGGGCCTGACTTTGATCTCTCACGCAGCATCCAGAGGCGGGGGTCCAGCAGGTGGGTTTGCTCGGTGAGGTCCAGCTGCTCTGCTGTCCTCTGGCTGTGGTCATGTCTGCATTGTAGCCTGTGGGAGGAGCAGGCGGGGTGGGAAGGGGACCCTCTTCTTTTATGAGTCATGTGACCTAGAAGTTGCCTTCTTGTCTCAGGCTCCTGTCCCACACCGGCCGAACCGATGCCACGTGCAGCCTCTGGGGAGGTTAGGGAATCTAGCTTCTGGCTGGGCAGCTCTGTGCAGGCGAAACTCTCAAATGAAAGAAAGAACAGTGGGCAGTCCTGGCCGCAGGGTCCCTCTTGGGTTGACGGACACAGCCCAGAACGTGGGGTCCTGGGCTCCCGCACTGTCCCTGCTGCTCCCGCGTTTCAGCTTCTGAGTCTGCTACCTCGGCTTCTGTCCCATGTTACTCAGTGGAGCTGTGGACGCTATTCCCAGCCGCCAGCCGCCCACCTGAGCTCGGAGGACCAGCCGCTGACCCCTGCGTGGGCTCTGCTGGTGCACTGGCCGGGGGTCCTTCTTCAGCAGCCTGAATGCTTAGAGGCCGCCGAAGCCCCTGCCCACCTCTCCTTGTCCACCCTGTGGGTCAGGCTCAGTCCTTCTCCCTCAGGCCTCCTCAGGTGGGCACAGGTGAGAGGGCAGCTACAGGAGGTGGGGGGAGGGTGATGGGGAAAGAAGGGCCTGAGGCAGTGGCCTGGGGTGAGCCCTGAGCAGTGTCTGCACAGGAAATCATGAGCTGTGTCCCCCCAAATTCCTAGGTTGAACTCTTAAGCCCCACTACCTCAGAATGGGACTGTACTGGGAGACAAGATCGTTAAAAATGTGATTAAATTAAAATGAGGTCTTCAGGGGGGACCCTAGTCCAATTTGATTGGTGTCCTTATAAGAAGAGGAGAATAGGACACAGACACACAGAGGGAAGGTGGTGTGAGGACACAGGGAGAAGACGGCCGTGGACAAGCCAGGGAGAGAGGCCTCCGGAGGAGCCACCCCTGCCCACACCTTGACCTTGGACTTCCAGCCTCCGGTGCTGTGAGAAAATAAAGTCTGTTGTTTGAGACTCCCAGTCGTGGTACTCTGTTACTGCAGCCTCAGCAGACTAACACATGGTGAGTAGGGATGACCGGATGTGAATTCCGATCGCTTGCTTGTAAAGTCCGTGCTTTCCCACCCACCATGCTGCTTCAGAAGGGCCGGGCCTCTTGGACTCGGTAGAGGAATTTAGGGGCTCGAAGAGCCCTCCGCCTCCTCTGTCTCGGCGCTGCTCAGGCCGCTACTTGCATCCTCGCATTCAGGGGCGGCCTGCAGGCGCGAGGGAGCAGGTGGAGGCCGGGAAGGGCTCAGTCAAGGCTGTCTACCACCTCTCCTTGATTATCAGAGAGTCTCCAGTCTTATCTGTTATGCATTTTGGGTTGTGCGTAATATATCACTTTCTCAAAAGGATCCCACTGATTGGGGGCAAGGAGGAAGGGGATAAGGCTTGAAATCCACTGGTCTAGGACAAAGCCTTCCTTTTATATCTGGGAGAATGTTGGACCAGAGAAGGTAAGTGATGGAGCTGGAGTCACACGGAGTAGGAAATGCACTCAGAAACAGAGTCCAGTTCTCCTGACTCACAGCCCAGGGGTCCTTCCATCCCCACGCCGCCACCTCCCTGGTGGTGGGGGGGATGGAAGATAGCGGGTGTCTCAGTACCTTGGAGGGACAAGGGCGGGGGCGTGTTCTGGGATCCCAGGGCATCAGGCCTGGAGGAGTCCAGGAGGCATGTGGGTAGCGAAGCAGCGAGGTCTCCAGTAGAGACCAGGCATCCTTGCTTGGCCCTTCGTGGACACGTAGATTTCACCTTCCCTCACTGTGGAACAGGAGCCATATGGGAAGAGAGCAGGTAGAAATCAAGAAGTGAGTTGTTGTATGTGTCAGTGGCAGGAGAGTAGGAAGTCTTAGCATTTCTCAAGCTCTCCATGCAGATTCTGACTCCGTAGGTCTGGCCGGGCCTGATGGGTCTCTAACAAGCTCCCAGGTGATGCAGATGTGCTGATGGGACCTGTGATGGTTAATTTTATGTGTCAACTGGGCTGGGCCACAGTGCCCAGATACTGGGTGAAACACTACTCTAGATTTTTCTGTGAAGGTATTTTGTAGATGAGATGAACATTTAAATCAGTAGACTAAGTAGAGCAGATTACCTGCCCTATGTGGGTGGGCCTCGTCTAATCAGTTGAAGGCCTTAGGAGAACAAAGACTCACCTCCCTGGAAGGAGAAGGAGTTCTGCCGGCAGACGGCCTTTGGACGTAAACTGCAGCTCTTCCCAGGGTCTCCTGCTGCTGGCCTGCCCTTCAGACTTTAGATTTACCAAGCTTCCACAGTCTTGTGAGCCAATTCCTTAAAATCAATCAATCTCTCTCTCTCTCTCTCTCTCTCTCAGACACACACACACACCTCACATTGCTTCTGCTTTCTGCTCCTCTGGACAGCCCTGTCGACGACAAGACCACACTCTGTGTAGTGAGGGTGTAGAGCACTGTGTTTCCCAGTGAGATGTGGGCACCGGGGTTCAGACCCCAGCTCTTCCCCGACTGTGAGATTTTGGACACGCTATCCCAAGTCTTCGCTTCCCTCTCTGTAAAATAGAGGTTACACATTTAGCGCAGGGCCTGGCACTTAGTGAGCTCTTAGTAAATTGGAAATATAACCTTCATCCTTGCATGATTATCACCACTGAGAAACTAGAAGAACACTTGCCTTCTCTGCCTTCAGGAAATCTTATCTCCACTCCTTCTAAGCAGTAAAAAGCTCACCTTTTCTTAGAAATCTCGAGAAGTGAGACTGTACAGGCCTTTCCCAGATATCCAGCATCTGTAGACTAAACCCCTCTGATGGCGTCTTCAGTCCTGCATCCTGGGCTGGAGGTGGCCCTTCCTGCCACCCGTGAGTCCCCTGGCCTGTCCGGCTTGGTCCTGGGGCCCATTTCCCACCTCCCCCTCACTGCCTGGCAGGAAGGAGGGAACAGACTGTTTTCCAGTGGGACATGCTTGCCATCAGCTCCTTTACTAGGGACTCGGACAGCTTTCCCTTCTTGTTTTGATTGGCATCAATCTGTTTATTATCAGTGCAGTTTTTTGGAGAAAGAGCAGAAAAACAATTTCCTACCTTAAGGGCAGAGAGCATGAACTCTCTGCTCACCGGCTGTCTTCAGGACTAACTCAGCACTCCGGGCTCCTTTTGCCCCTCTCCAGGCAGGGCCGCTGACTTAGTGCCGGGGACAGAGGCCCTGGCTGGTATCAGGAAAATGTTATCCAGGACCCAGGGAGCTCCGGGATTTTTACATGACAGGGGCTTGGAGGCAGGAATTTGGTTGGGGGGAGGGTGCTAGAATCATCAGCTCCAGCTCCAGATGTGTTTGCAGAGCAAGCACGCTGCTTTTACTTAGATGCCAAATGAAAGAGCATGGAGGTGGCCAAATCCGGGCCACCCCCTGCCTTTATAAATAAAGTTTTATTGGAACACAGCCCCATGCCCATTGCTCGTGGCTGCTTTTGTGCTACAGGGCCGGATGGGAGCAGTTGTAACAGGCCGTATGACCCGCCCAAGCCTGGAAATACTTACAGTCTGGCCCTTGGCAGGAAAAGTTTGCTGACCCCTGACAATGACAGCAGTTTTCTAGAGATGTTTCATTTATGACAATGTTTACAGAAAAATGAGAAAGCATCCTTTGCTCATTTCAAACGATAACATTTCTTTTTTTTTTTTTTTAAATAAACTTGCTACCAAGCCTTTTTTTTTTAAGTTTATTTATTTATTTATTTATGGCTGTGTTGGGTCTTCGTTTCTTGCGAGGGCTTTCTCTAGTTGCTCCAAGTGGGGGCCACTCTTCATCGCGGTGCGCAGGCCTCTCATTATCACGGCCTCTCTTGTTACAGAGCACAAGCTCCAGACGCGCAGGCTCAGTAGTTGTGGTTCACGGGCCTAGCTGCTCCACGGCATGTGGCATCTTCCCAGACCAGGGCTCGAACCCGTGTCCCCTGCATTGGCAGGCAGATTCTCAACCACTTCACCACCAGGGAAGCCCTACGATAACATTTCTATCTGGGGATGTCTCGGTGGGTGAGGCAGTGAGGACCCTTGGGAGGGAAGGGGGTGCACAGTCTGCACGTGTGTGCAGTGACAGAGGGGCTTCTCCTACCCTGGCCCGGCTCCAGCTCTTAGATGCCAGCGCTCAGGTGCTGGATCCTGCTTGGCGTTCAGGTTCCGGCCTCTGCCCAGAGCTCCTTACTCTCACTCTGAGCAGTTTCTCAGCTTTTCAGGTCTTAGCACCCACGGAACATGAGCTGTGCTGCCTGGGCCCCATCCAGGCCCCCAGACTGAGCCTCGGCCTCTGCGCCCAAAGCCCCCTGGCAGCCGGAAGCCATCGTCCCCCGAGGGGCCTGGGTGGGCTTCACCTGTGGGTGTGAGAATTCCTGGTTGTGCTCATCCAGGTGTCATGCTTCCCCGCTCCACGATGGGACCGGCTGCCCCGGGAACCCCAGCGTGGGCTGATGGCCCACTCAGCGGAGACCTGAGCTGTCTAGATCCGAACGAGCGCTCAGCATTTTCTCCAACTTTGCATTTAAGCCCGACTGAAGTTCCGGCCATGGGCAGACTTATCTTGTCATCTCTCCCTGTAACTGAGGAAGTGGGACCTCAGGGGAGGGAGGTGAGATGCTCAGGGTCTCCCCGGCTGGCTGTCCCTTCCCGGTGGCCTGCAGGTAAAGGCCGACAGCAGGCTGCCCTGGAGCGGTCCTGCAGGGGTCCACCCGGGCCCTGGGGTCATCTTCTCACTGGCCACTCAGTGCAGCGGCCCCTCGGGAGGAAGGGCAGGGGCTGCCCCAGGCAGGGCGCAAAGTAGGGTCGGTGTATCCCGCCTGGGCAGCGTGTGCTGGGCCTGATACTCACCACTTGTGGGGCCTTGGACTTGGGTCCCTAAAACCTCTCTGGGCCTCCCTCTCCTTACCTGCGGGCTGAACGGGCAGGCGGCGTGGAGCGTGGGAGCTGCTGGCGCCTTTCTGACCCTTAGACTCTGGCTGGGAGCTCTGGCACCCGACCTCCACCACCCCGTGCAACAGAATGAACACAACACTGAACCGCGTGCTTACGAAAATCCAGAACGCTCAGAAGGTTTTCTCAAGGTGCTTATGTCAAAAATATTTTTAATGGAAATCATCAAAGTCTTAAAAAAAAGATGTTGGGGTCCCTATGTTGATGCTGCCCTAAGTATATTCTCAGCTTTTCTACTGGGGACCAAGGATGGGGTGATGTGCTTGGGGAAACCTCATCTCTCTCAGCACCCAGCTGAGAGAGCAGTGGGGTGTACTGGGGTGTCCAGCCCTGGGTAACTTAGCGGGTCTGGGGCTGTTTTTGGACAAACGCCCTGAGGAATTGTGCCCAGATAGGAAAGGTTCCTATTACGTTTCCTGATCACTCCTGAAGTTTGCGGAGCATCTCAGACACAGGTGATGGGAAGGTGAGCCAGCTGACGGTCCAGGCAGGGCTGCTGCCAGGATACGCATCAGCCAAGGGTGGAGAATGGCCAGGAGTGCCAAGGAGGGGGTGGGGGCTGGAGATGCTGCCGAGGTTGCAGTCAGGGCAGACTTCCAGGCGGGGGTGTCAGCGGTTGAAGACAGGAGGTGAGGCCGGCTTGTGCCTCTCCTGTGGGGTTTTCCTTCCTCTGCTTCACCTTGACACCCTTAATTCTCCCTTCCACTTTCTCCCCTGGTTTGGGCCCTGGGCTCATCCTCAGGTGAGAGGGCAGAGCCTCAGGTGGAGCCCTGTCTCCTTGCTGGCCTGGACCCCCAGGTTCTGGGGCTGGTTCTCTGCAAGCCTCCCCACCTTGGCTTGAACAGGATGCAGAGAAGGGTGCCCCTCATCTCTGGCAGCAGGAGGAATGTACTGACACTCCAATGTCCTTAAAGGCATCTTCACCCCTTTAATAAACTCACCTCCCCGTTATGCGGCCCAGAAGTGGCTAAGATTCAAAGAACTAGTATTTGGCCACCTTTTAGCACCTCTTGCAGTTTTCTGAGCTGCTCTCTTTAGAATGGGCAGGTGCTTGTTAACGGTTCTTTCCAGCAAAGATCCTTTCACCACAGGACAAGTCACATTCTCTACACTGATCTTACATCCTGTCAATATGACCCAATTTCCAGTGCAATTTTAAAAATTGTATTAAAAACTTTGCAAGTGTTTACGTGAGTTTTTCTCAGTTGCCTGGCCCATCACTTTCATCAGATTTGTAAGGAATTCCATGGCCGAAGAGGGTTAAGGGCTGCTGGTCCGTAACGTAAGTTTCCATTCGTTACCAGCTTACTGGGCGCCCTTGGGTTATCTTACCCGAGGTCACCTGACTCCTTCCCTAAAACTCTTTCACTGGGTCCCTTTGTCCCCTCCCCCCAAAATGAGGCCTCGTTTTCTGATTTGAATTCTGATTCAAACTGATGTCTTGTCATCATTTAACGGTTGGCTCTAGCTGAATCCTCCTTCGTCACCCGGATGTGTGTCAGTATGGTTTGAATCAGGTGAGAATTTCCCCGTGTGGTCTAGTCCTTGCCTCTGCTGGCATCCAGACACGGCTCTGAAAGGCTTCTCGCGTTTTCAATGCCTGCCCTCCTGCAGTAAAATCACTGTGTGAACCACTCACACTCCCCTAGCATCGACTAAAGGACCCCCTGCTTCGTGGAACCGACAACTAGGAACTGGGCCCCCAAATTGCCTTGGCAGGCCAAAAAGAGCTGGGAAGATGATAGGCCAGAAGGGAAGATTATTCTTTATGCTGTTTTCTCTATTCTTCTGAAGCTTTCTGATTGTCCCACAAACGTCAGTACTGTGGGTCTCAGCAGGGGGCCAGGTGGGGAAACTGAAAGAATTCTGTTGAAATAGGGTTCCCAGTTCAGCTTCACTGCAAACTCTGAACTTTGTCACTTCTGTCAAGTGGCCCAGGCTGGTGACCCACACTCGGGAGCTCCCTCTGACCGGAGAGAGGGCTTGAAGGAGGTGGGGGACCCTTGGGTCCCACCAGCCAGAGTGATATTTGGTTAAGGCCAAGCCAACCTGTGACTAAAGGATGCTCTGCCAATGAAGAAATCTCTAACTCGAAGTGCTGGAAAAGCGACCGAAATCTAATAGCAGATCTTTTCCAGCCTGGCATCTCCACTGAATCAGTTTCTTCGAGGTCCAGCCACAATGGTTAATTGATTCCTTACTGATATAGCGACTGCTGATTGGGAAGGATGGTGATCCAAGCTATGCGTCCTGACCAATCTCTTTTATGTAAGAAATTCCTGACCCATTCCCCCGGCATCAAAGAGGCAGGTGAGGCACACGTGTTCTGTGCCTCTGTGCCCGGCGTGTGCGTTTATGAAGGGGAGTCGGGAAGTGGGTCACCTGCTCCAGACCCATGACAAACACTCTGCTGCTGTCAGACCATCGCTCTGGATCCTTTTGCTGTGAGCCACGTGGTCGCAATAGGATTAAGCCCGGAGAGCTGCGTGGAGAAGATGCTGCAGGCTCTGCTCCCCTGAGGGAGCCGCAGTGGATAAGACGGAACAGGAGGGCACAGCCTGGACACGGCAGGACAGGAGGGGCTCCTGCTGTGACACAGGTGAGAGGAGCGTGGTGGCCTTGTCCGATCTGAGGGGCAGGGGGACCAGGGGGGGAAGCTGGGAGCCCCAGGTGTCCTTGGGACAGAGGAAAGGCTGGGGATGCCCGGGATGGGCCAAAGGGGGCCTCTGCACCCCAAAGAGCTGCCTCTTCCCCCAAACTCAGCCTCACTTGGGGGTTCATTACATGAGACGGCTGGGGAGCCGGGAGAACCCGGGCTGGCTATAGATGGTCACAGCTCCCCCAGGGGCTGGATGCCCAGACCACCTCTCACCCACATTTGCCTGTTCCCCCTTCCAAGTTCATGTCCCAGGCACTTGGTCCTCGTCTTTGCGAGCCCTCTGTGGGCTCCCTGGCTTTTGCCCCTTTGAAGACATCTGTTTCATGGCTGGCGGAATAGATTCAAGGCCCATAGGCGATAAGCAGGTCTGAAACATCCATGGCTTTGCTGAAATCAGTTTCCCGGTGGTGTGATGTGTGGACTCCACGGGTGGCCTGTCCCCACGGTCACCTCTCTCACGGTCACGGTCTCATGCCTCTCTAGCCAGCTGGCGCTCACTGAGCTCACCTCCCAAGAACATCATGAAGACGCTGAAGAAGAGGAGAGATGCCAGAATGTGAAGGTCCCGCAACATCCCACGTCCGCAGCTGCTAGGTCCCCGGTGCTGCGCGGCCCGGTCAGAGCAGCAGAGGGAAGGGGGTGACTCAGCTAGAATTAACTTAAAATGTTTACAGTCTGGTGAAATAAGGCTCGGGTGTCTTTCTGTACACATGAAACCATAACTTTCCACCATCCCCCACCAACCTCTGATAAACTCTGTTCTCCCTGCTGTCTCTATGAAGTTGACAACTCTGGGAACTTCATGTAAGTGGAATTATACAGTATTTGTCCCTTTGTGACTGGCGTATTTCACTCAGCATAATGTCTTCAAGATTCATCCATGTTAGAGCAAGGGTCAGAGTTTCCTTCTTTCTTAAGGCTGAATGATATTCCATTAAATGTGTATATCACGTTTTGTTTATCCAATCCATTGGTTGATGGATGCTTGGATTGCTTCCACCTTTTGGCTATTGTGAAAAACTCTGCTGTGGGCGTGAGTGTACAAACATCTGAGCTCCTGCTTTCAATTCTTTGGGGTAAACATCTAGGAGTGGAATTGCTGGATCACATGGTAATTTTTTTCTTTTTACAGTTTTTTTTTTTAAATTTATTTTTGGCTGGGTTGGGTCTTCATTGCTGTGCGCGGGCTTTCTCTAGCTGCAGCAAGTGGGGGCTACTCTTTGTTGCGGTGTGCGGGCTTCTCATTGCGATGGCTTCTCTTTGTTGTGGAGCACGGGCTCTAGGCGCACAGGCTTCAGTAGTTGTGGCACACGGGCTCAGTAGTTGTGGCTCGTGGGCTCTAGAGCGCAGGCTCAGTAGTTGTGGCACACGGGCTTAGTTGCTCCACGGCATGTGGGATCTTCCCGGACCAGGGCTTGAACCCGTGTCCCCTGCACTGGCAGGCGGATTCTTAATCATTGCGCCACCAGGGAAGCCCTCACATGGTAATTTTATGTTCAACTTTTTGAGGAACTGCCAAACTGTTTCCCACAGTGGCTGCATCATTTTACGTGCCTATCAACAATGTACAAATGTTCCAATTTCTCCACATTCTCGCCAACACTTGTTATTTTCCTCTTTTTGAAATAAAAGCCATCCTAATGGGTGTGAAGGGGTATTTAATTGTGGTTTTGATTTGCATTTCCCTAATGGCTGGTGTTGTTCAGCATCTTTTCACATGCTTATTGGACATTTGAATATATTATTTAGAGAAATGTCTATTCAAGTCCTTTGCCATTTTTCAACTGGGTTGTTTGTTGTTGAGTTTTAAGAGTTATTTATATATTCTAGATATTAATCCCTAATCAGACATATGATCTGCAAATATTTTCTCCCATTCTTTCAGTTTTTGTTTTACTCTCTCGATAGTGTCTTTTGAGGCACCAAAGTTTGAAATTTTGATGAAATCATATTTTTCCTTTTGATGCCTTTTCCTTTTGTGTCATTTCCAAGAAACTATTGCCAAATCTAATGTCATGAAGCTTCTCCTATATGTGTTTTTCGAAGAGTTTTATAGTTTTAGTTTTCACATTTAGGCCTTTGACCAAGTTTGAGTTAATTTTTGTATATCATGTAAGGTAGGGTTCAACTGTCTTCTTTTGCATGAGGATATCCAGTTTTCACAGCACTAACTGTGGAAAAGACTGCATTTTCCCATTGAATGATCTTGAGACCCTTGTTGAAAATCAATTGACCATATATGCAAGGGTTTGTTTCTAAGCCTTCTATTCTATTCCATTAGTCTGTATGTCTGCCTTATGTCCGTACCACACTGTTTTGCTTTTTTTGTAGCTTGTAGTAAGTTTTGAAATTGGGAAATGTGGACCATCAAGTTTGTTCTTCTTTTTCTAGATTGTTTGGCTATGTGGAGCCCCTTGAGATTTCATATACATTTTAGGATGGGTTTTTCTATTGCTGTAAAAAAAAAAAATTGAGATTTTGGTAGGGATTGCATTAAATCTGTTAATTGCTTTGGATAATATTGTCATCATCACAATCTTAGTCTTCTAATCCATGAACACAAGATGTCTTTTCACTGACATGTGTCTTCTTTTTTTTTCATTTACCTAACATTTTATTGTTTGCATATTGCATAGTGAAAAGAACAGAGTTACAAGACTCATGGTCTGGCTCAACGACTAACTTGCTGTGTGAATTGGGTAAGTCTTTTAACCTTGCTAACCCCTTATCTCCTCATCTGAAAAATGGAGACGATGATAATACCTACTATCCAGGATCGCTAAAGACCCAATGAGATAGTTACACTGTCTTCCTCTCAAAGAATTGCTCAAAATGAATCTATAGTTTGCTATTGCCAACTCCTTGTTCATCATCTCAGTGGTAACTGTTAAATGCATTAAGACAATAGGTACCAATGTGACACTTTAATTTTAATTACTTTCTGCAATGTTTTATAGTTTCCAGTGTACAAGTCTTTTGCCTCCTGGGTTAAATGTATTCCTAGGTAATTTATTCTTTTTGATTTATTGTAAATGCAATTGCTCTCTTAATTTCTTTTTTTTTTTTTTGGTCATTCATTATTAGTATATAAAAATGGAACTGATTTTTGTGTGTTGATTTTTTTTTAATCTTGCAACTTTGCTGAATTTGTTTATTAGCTCTAATGGGTGTGTGTGTGTGTGTAATCTTTAGGGTTTTCTACATATAAGATCATGTGGTCTATGAACAGAGATAATTTTACTTCTTCCTTTCCAATTTGTATGCCTTTTATATTTTTTTCTTGCTTAACTGCTCTGGCTAGACCTTCCAATGCTATGTCGAATGGAAGTGCCCAAAATGAAAATTCTTGTTTTGTTCCTGATCTTAGGGGGAAAAGCTTTCAATCTTTCACCATTGAGTACGATGTTGGTGGTGGATTTTCATATATGGCCTTTAACATGTTGAGGAAATTTCCTCCTAATTTGTTGAGTGCTCTTATTATTAAAGGGTTTTGAATTTTGTTAAATTCTTTTTCTGCATTAATTCAAATGATCATGTGTTTTCTTTTCCTTCATTCTATTAATGTGACATATTACATTGATTAATTTTCATATGTGGAACCATCCTTGCATTCCAAGAATAAGTCACATAGTATATAATCCTTTTAATATGTTGCCAGATTTGGCTTGTTGAGGATTTTTTCCTCAATATTCATAAGAGATATTGGTCTGTGTTTTTCCCCTGTAGTCTCTTTGTCTGTCTTTGGTGTCAAGTTAATCCTGGCTTTATGAAATGAGTTAAGAAGTGTTTCCTTTTCAATTATTTGAAAGAGTTTGTTTAGTAGAATTCACCAGTGAAGCCATCTGGTCGTGGGCTTTTCTTTATTGGGAGGTTTTTGATTAGTAATTCAATCTCCTTACTAGTTATAGGTCTATTCAAATTTTCTAGTTCCTCATGAGTCAGTTGTGGTAGATTTTGTGTTTTAAGGAGTTTTTCCATTTCATCTAGGTTATCCAATTTGTTGGTGTACGATTGTTTGTAGTATTCTCTTGTAATACTCTTTATTTCTGTGAAATCAGAGGTAACATTACATCTCCACTTCCATTTCTGATCTTAGTCATTTGAGGCTTCTCTCTTTTTTTCTTAGTCAGCATAGCTGAAGGTGTCTCAATTTTGTTGATTTTTTTCCAGAACAAACTTTTGGTTTTGCTAATTTTTCTCTTTTGTTTTTCTATTCTCTATGTTATTTATCTGCTCTAATTTTTATTGTTTATTTTAATATCTTCCTTCTGCTAGCTTTAGGTTTAGTTTGTTCTTTTATAGTTTCCTAAGGTGTAAAGTTAGGTTGTGAATTTGAGATCTTTCTTCTTTAATGTAAGCATTCAGAACTATACATTTTCTCTAAGCACCATTTTTGCTGCATCTCATAAATTTTGGTATGTTGTTTTCATTATCATTTTCTCAAAGTATTTCTAATTTCCCTCATGATTTCTTCCTTGACCCATTGATTGTTTAAATGGTGTTTAATTTCCACATATTTGTGACGTTTCTAGTTTTCCGTTATTGATTTCTAGTTTCATTCTATTGTGATTGGAAAAGAGACTTTGTATGATTTCAATCGTTTAATATTTATTGAAAATTGTTTTATGGCCCGGGGAGGGGATGGGATCAGGGGAGTAAGAACACCACAAAACTCTCCTACCATTTTGAAGGTTACTTTTTCTTGACTGGGCATTAACTTGGCTGCTGTAAACCTTTGACTGTTTTCCAGAACTCCCACAAAATTGGCTCATACAGTTTCTGATTTTTTGCATGTGATATTTCTGTGTGGTGAGAGAGTTTGGAGCTTTCAAGTCTGCCATTTTGCTGACATCCCTCCTCCAAGAAAATCTTTAGTTATGTGTTAACATTTTATCATTTCAGCCAAAGGCCTCTTCAAATCACTGTGGGATGCAGCAGAGAATAAACACATAAACCCTCGGATGTCTCGCCGTGCGTCCTGGGTCCGTCTGCACAGACACGTCAGTGTGAGCGCCTAACCAGTCTCCATACTGAGGTTTTCATCAAGGAGTTAAAGGAGGGTGATTCTACAGGGGCCCAAGAGAGGTTCTGGAGAAAAACTGCTGTGAGGGCTTGCCTCTCCTTTTCCTGGGAAACCTTACCTAAGGTTGTTTAAAATTCCCTGCAGCAGTTTACTAATCTGGTAGAAACTTCTACTGTATTATTATCATGGCTTATTATTATTTTTTACCCATCTGTATGTGTGTGTCTGTGCATACATGTTATGGAGAGGGCAGTGCCCACCTCACCGGCCCCCCATCTGATCCCTCCTTTACCTCCCACCCTAAGAAACTCAGGGAACCTGGCCTCATTATCCCTCCCAAGGACCTCAGAAGTTGGTGAACTCCTTCCAAAACCTTTCACAACGTCCTGTGGAGAAGGTCTTCCCCCCCAACCCCAGTCCCTTCTGGTTTTGGAGCTGAAGTGCTCTCTGCTTGGCACTGGACAGCCAATTAGGAGCAAAGCTGGAAGGAGAACAGAGCTGGGCTCATGCTGGCTCCAGTGCCAGTTGATTAAACTCCCTCCACGGCCAAGGATGGCCCCCAGGGCTCTCCGCCGTGTGACGCAGAGAATCCTGGGCTCACTGCAGTCAGTGCCCGGCCCACAGGCTAGAGGCAAAGTCGTGCCCGTGGGCTCCACGTGACAGCTGCCCCCTCTTGGAGCCCTGCCTGCTGCCTGGGGAGCAATGCAAGAGCTCCTGAAAACAAACTTTAGATGGAAGAACCGATGAGAGAAAACGAGATGGGAAGAAGGGTCAGAAGAAGGAGAAGCCTATCCAACAGCTACCCCTCCGACCCGCGGCCTGGTCCGTAAGGCAGTGAGGCCACGGGGCGCTGGGTGTCACATGGTGTCGTGGCCTGAAAACCAGAGACAGATACAGAGAGAGAGAACGAGAGGCCACCTGGGCCCAGTGAGGACAGCGCCCAGGGCTGCCAGACACCCCCGCCCCGGCCGAGGCAGGTGAGGCCCAGCCCACAGGGGACCAGGAGGAGGGAAGGAAACCTGTCCCGGTTTCTGGCTGCAAGGCCTGCTGGATTTCAGTTATGAAACAACAACAGAAAAGGCATGTAAAGTTTTCTTTCCCTGATGAGCTGCGGTCTCCTTCCTAGGATTTTGGGAAATAGGAGCAGCTCCAAGCCTAGAGGGTGTGGATGACTCAGATGACTGTTTGCGCTGGGAGGACACTTCAATTTGAT
This sequence comes from Balaenoptera acutorostrata, assembly GCF_949987535.1. NCBI lineage: Eukaryota > Metazoa > Chordata > Mammalia > Artiodactyla > Balaenopteridae > Balaenoptera > Balaenoptera acutorostrata. Next base: position 71,301,219 of record NC_080079.1, on the reverse strand, counting down.
CTGCTCCTGCTTCCTCATTTGGTAGATGGGGAGGCAGAGGTCCAGAGAGGTGAAGTGAGTTTTCTAATCTCACACAGTAAATTCCCACGTAGATGACAGCCCAGACTGCTGACACCAGGCAGGACGTGCGGGCTTTCTGATCAGCACATTCGTCCACCGCATGCTTGTGTATCTTCCCACACACTAGCTCAGGCCAAGTAAGTCAGGGATAAGGTAGAAACCCCATGTGCGGCTTTCCTGCAGGGTGAATGATGCGGGGACACATCCCCGGCAGAAAAGAGGACCAGATCTCCTGCTTTGATCAGCGTGACTTTGGTGAGCAGTCTCAACCAAAGGCGGAGTTGTCCTGAGCTCCTTTCCTTCGAGAGCTGACGTTCCCTTTAAAAAGAAAGAAACCAGGGAAGCCACAGCGGCAGCCCATGCAAATATGCCAGCGTGGGAACCACCGACCAATTCGGACGCTGGGCCGGTTTGGCTCTTCCCACAAGGTCTCCTTCCTTAGACTCTGTACACAGATGTGTGTGCTTGCAAATCCAAACTCCTTTTTGTGTTATGGGAGCATTCCGGGATTCAAGCTGGGGGTTTCTGCTGCCGAAGATCTATCAAGGCAGGACTAGACTTTTACAATTTTGACAACAGGCCAGCAAACAGAAAGACCGTTTGTGAATTTCCTGTTTCTCCTTTGTCTTGGGCGTTATTGGTGCTTTCATCTTTCCTTGTCAGCACCTCCCTTTTTATTTCATACGCATATAATTATGTGATTAGTAGAAACTGATTTTAATAAAAAATACGATGCAGAGAACTGGGCTGTGTGGGCATGAGACCAAAGGGCCCTGAATTTGGTTTAATGCTCTGCTGTCGATGTCTTGAAATTTTCAATAATTTTTGGAGAAGGGGCCCCATAATTTCATTTACCACATTTGCAAATTATGTAGCTGGTCCCGTTACGATACACGAATTCCAATCTTGGTTCAAACTTGTGGTGTGACTTTGGCCAGATTTCACACTCTTTGGGCCTCTGCTTCCTCATCTATTATCCCCACAGGGACAGCGGCTGCATGTTTATTTCCTGCTAAATTCCCAGCCCCTCGCCGGTGCCTGACACACCTAGGTTTTCAATAAATACCTGTGGAATGAATGAATTAATGTCAAAGAAAACCTGTTGCTGAAGATTTGAGAAGGAATGCTAAATTACGGAAATCCACCTCATAAGAGTTATAAAGACAAACATTTTGAACGGGCACTATGAAATCAGGATGACAAAAACAGCACTTACAATCTCTTTCTCTCAGAGCTGCTCTGGTAACTTACTAAATAGTGGATAAGGACAAAAAAAAAAAATAGCCTTCCGTGTATAAACCCCGGGACCGATGCCAGACATTTCACTGGATCTTATGAATTCTGCATCTTTACGTAAGCCTTCATGGAAAAAGTCTTTGCAAGATGTAAAGCCAACTCTGGAGATTGCATTTCAGGCCAAGGTCTAGTTCATATGCAATCTGGGAAAAGCACCATTTGGAAAAGCTGTTTGACTGCAGTATTTTATTCCTCATTAATATTTTGGTCTCACTCAAGACACAGGCAGAACTCAGGGCCCTGTCTGGGAAGCGAGAGGATTTCTCATCAGGGCGTCTCTAGGCAGCTGTGTGGGTCTGAACCAGATTAAAAATGGAATAGCAGCCCGGGCATATCTGGGAGGCATTTGGTCCATGGCTGGGGTGGCCGCTGCTGCCTCTAGACTTCTGGATTATCTTAACCCATCCCCGTCCCTGACCCCGCGCTCATCTTGGAGTTCCCGTCCAGGCTGGGCTTTACCCCTGAGCCACGGGGGGATATGAGCACAGTGGAGCTAGATCAATGGGTGGGCTCTTCAGATTCAGGGCCGAGGTTGAAGACGGCTCCCAGACCACAGTGGTCCTGCTTGTGGCTGCCTGTCCCGTGTCAGGTAACACAGGAAGTGCTTCACGTGTGTTAGGGTTAATCCTCAAAACTCCTAAGAGTAGCTATTATTTCACCCATTTTAGAGGTTAGGAAGATGAGGCTTAGGGAGGTTGAATAATCTGACTGAGTTCATACATTTCTTGGTGGTACAATCAGGATTGGAACCCAAATCCCTCGGGCTCTAAAGCTCGTACTTATGCTCTTTCTTCTTTTCATCTGCTTCCTGCCTCTTGATTTGGGGCTGGGCCACGACTTGCCCATGGAATTTGGGGGGGTAAGATGTGGGCAGTGGTTCTAGAAGTGCCGCCATGAGTGAGCCTGCCCAGGATGGCTGCTGACCCTCAGACTCAGTCCCAAAGTGGGCCATGTGGAACCTGCTATGGGGCCATTTGTCACACGGCATCCCTGCAGCAGTAGCTGACTAGAACAAGCCTAGCTTCCTCCCTGGAAAAGACAGCCAAGAATACGTATTTATTAATTCAATAAACATTTACTGATTCCTTACTGTGGGGTCCTGGGCTTGGTTCTGGGGATACAGCCATTTATGAGGCAGATCCCCCAGGCTCCCGCAGGTTTGTTTGGTGACTTATCCTTCCCTCTCCAGCTTTTAAGTGTTAACATCAAGGCCCTGCTCCAGACCCTCTGGTTCCCTCTTCTGTCCCTGAGTCTAACCTTTGCCTGCGTCCAGCTCTCTGTTCCATCGTGAGCTCTGGATTGTGTAGCTGAACAAATGTCAACTGCCCACTTCACTCTGCCCCCTGAAATCTCTGGCCCCTCAAGCTGCATATTTCCTAGACTAAATGTCTCCCCACCTCTGGGCCTCCTCCTCCTGGGCCCCATTCCGTGCTGTCTGGTCAGTGGCCTCAGGCCTGCCCTCCACAGGGGCCATCACGCTGGCCAGTCGTGGATCTGCTGGGAGGTGGCCCATTGCCCCCGCAAGGACACAGCTGTAAGAGGACTACCCACTGTGACCTGCACAGCCAGGCCCTTGCCGTCTCAGAGTTTCCTAAAGGTCTGGCTTCCACTGACCACCCAGGCCTCGATTCTCTGCCCAGGCTCCCAATACCCTCCCCAGGGGGGAGACACACACGTGCAGGAGGAGCGTGAGCTGTTGTCCTGAAAACGCACGAGGACTCTGGTGTCCCGGCCCAGCCTGTGGCTCCCGTGAGCTGCCCTCCTTCCCAAGCCACTCCCCTCCCCACCCTTCCTCCTCCAGGGTGTCCTCCCTGCTTTCCAAACCTCCTGTGCAACAGAGACACAGAGGCACAGAGGGAAACTGGATCCTGGAAGCAGAGGGGAAGGGGTCGTGTGCACCAGCCCTGGTGTCAGAGTCCTTGTCACCCCTCGTGTCTGAGTTCACGTCGCCGCTTGGACCAGAGTTCATGTCAACTCCTTGTGTCAGAGTTCACGTCAACCCCTGGGGCTGGTTTGCTAACTTTTCTTTTTTAAGTTTGAATGTACTACAGACTCTAACCTCCTTATCCTTTTCTGGAAATCCCTCCATTTTACTTCTTTCCCAAAGGGCCCATTTAAATCTTGGCTTTGCCATGAGCGATGTTTGGATTTGAACAGCTCTAAGATAAAGTGAAATGGTTCAAGTTAACATTTTCTTTTGTTTCAAGATTTCATGCTTATTTTTTTCCGGCTGAGACCTCAGGCCAAAGTCCACATTCCCGATAGCACATCTGAGCGCTCAGGCCCTGAGCTCACGGCGCGATGTTTGTCTTGGCTCTGCCGCCTGCCCAGCAGGCGCTCAGGGTGGGCCGCCGCTGAGAGCGATGGGGACAGCCCGGTGCCGAGCCCCTTCTTCCCCACCCCAGGACCGCAGTACCTCCTGGCTGGGCCCCTGTTGGCCCTTCCTTGGACCTCTGTGGTCTTGACCTTGGCCTGTGCTCTCTGCTCAGCGAGGACCCTGGTGGCAGCTGGTTAGGGGCAGAGCAGGGGGTGGACGAGTCCCCGAGAGTCTCTCTGAGCAGAGGTCCTGACTGCGCCCAGGGGGTGGCTTCAGGCTCTGCCTGTGGAGCAGTTCTCACCGGCCAGGTACAGCCCGTGCCCGCCGGTGTGGTCAGACACACTAAGGCATCCCTGACTTGTGAACCTGACTGATGAGAGCTGCCCCATCCCTGCGTGTTGGATTCTTCCTTCCCAGCCCCACTGAGTCTTCCCTGACATCTGCCCTCCTATCTAGAACCTTCTCTGCTGGTGCTCGGGAGCCCCCAGACGCCACCCCTCCAGGCCCCTCCCTGCCTTTTTGCATCAAAACCTCCCCCACCCTCCTCAGCAGGAGCCCAGTCTCCTCCCCGGCCCATCTTCTCAGGGTACCAGGCTCCACAGATGCAGGGCCTCGAAGGGGCTGGGGACTCAGCCCCTGGCGCCCGAGCCTCTGGGGGTGCAGGGGTCCGGCTGCGAGCAGCTCCCGGTCCTGCGGGCAGGAGGGGATGGCCGTGTCCAGGCGGGGGCTGTAACACCATTGGACTGCGTTTTGGTCTCTGTGGGTTAGCGTGGACCCTAACTGCTGCTAACGACACCTCTTCTGTGAAGATGCGCCGTGGGGTCCACCCACCTGCTCCACCCCGAGCCGGGGGCACTGGGAGGTTGCATCGGAGCCTTCGGTCTGCGTCGGGCCGAGGTCAGACCCCGCCATGATCGCCAACTGGCTGCTTGGCCGTGTGCAGGTCGCATAGGTGTCCCTGGTCCCCTCTTCTGTAAAGGGAAGACCACAGCCAAATTATCGGATGGCTGTGAGGAAGGAGGAAGTTCTCTGCCAATCCTAACCATCCTCTTGATAACTTGCTTCTGAATAAGAGATCACTTGGCTATTTGCAAAGTGATCCCGAACTTTCTGGAAAAACATGGTACTCAAATAGACATCTTGGAATCCGAGTGCGGGGCTCTGACCTCTGTCACAGCATGGGGTGACCACGTCACCACAACTGCTCTGGACTGTGCTTTGCTGGTGGGGACAGTAAGTGGCTGGCCTGGAATCGTTGGTTCTCAAGTCCTGACCGCACAGAGATGCTTGGGGAGGTGGCAGGGACGGGCCGTTCTGTGCCCCCCTCCCAGCCCCGTGGGAGAATCTGTCTTTATCAGGGTCCCCATCGTTTCCACTTGAAAGAAAGCTCTATATGTACAAGGAAAAGTGGAAATCCTCAGGACAGGGAGAGAAAGAGGACGGTCCCAGCTGTGACGTTCTGGAATAGGACAGGCTCCGAGCTCCACCCCAAGTCATCCTCAGGAAAAGTGAAGTGAAATGAGCTCTTCTAAGGGATCAGCTCGTAACCCAGCAGCCTGAAAAGCACCGATCAAAAAAGGGCACATTGACTTGTTGCACATTTGAATATTTCTAATAAAATGAGCTCACGTTAAATTGCCAATCTGGGTGCCTTCACCGTCGCAGAAAAGCAAGCCGAGATTGAGTGAAGGCTGCCAGTCTCCGGAAACTGCACCGGGAAGCAGACGTTGAACTCAGCTGTCTCTGACCTGGAGCCCCGTGTGGCCAGCAGAGCTGGGCTTCCAGGCTGCTGCCCGCAGGCAGTGGGGTCAGGCCGGCCTGGGGTCAGCACGGGCTCCTCAGTGGGGCGGCCAGATGGCCTGGGACAGCTGCTCACACTTCTCTGAGAACTCTCCTGTTTCCTTTTATTCCCTCCCCCGCCCCCTCCCCTCCCCTCCTGAGATGCAGTGCTGGGTGGGGTACAGCGCTGGGTGGGGAGGGCACATGGGGACAGGGAGGAGGGGCTGGCGTGCAAGTTCCTGGAAGCAGCCTGCTGTGTGACTTGTGACCGGGTGGCCCTGATCTCTGCCTTCCTGCTGAGTCCCAGCCCAGCCTCTGGCCCAGGGACCCTGAGGTGTAGCTAGGACAGCAGCCGCAGGCCACGTGTGGCTCTTGAGCACTTTGTTTTTTTTGTTTTTTTACATTGAAGTACAGTTGATTTACAATGTTGTGTCAGTTTCAGGTGTACAGCAAAGTGATTCAGTGGTACATAAATATCTGTTCTTTTTCAGATTCTTTTCCATTACAGGTTATTACAAGATACTGAATACTGTTCACTGTGCTATAGAGTAGGTCCTTGTTGTTTATCCATTTTATGCATAATAGTACGTATCTGTTACTCCCAAACTCCTAATTTAACCTAAAGTAGAGCTCCTGGGTGTCTGGGGCTGTAGACATGATCGTTTACAGAGTGGAGTGACCACCAGGCAAGCCACCAGGCTCCTCGCCACCACACCCAGGCAGCTGGGTCCTCCTGGAGCCCAGGGACAACAGAGGATTCCCAGTGTCTGTTTCTCTAAAGGGCAGAGTGTGCGCTCCGGGTCTTGCCCTGGACGGCCCTACGTGGGGCAGTTCCTGCCACGTGGGGCCTGAGCCGCAGCCAGACCCATAAGTGGGCCAAGTTCAGGGCAAACAGCCAGACATGGAACGGAGGCAGATGCCTCATTCCTTCAGGAAATAACAAATTGCACCGTGCTCCCCCAGTTCCCAGCCCCGTGGACTCCTGGTAAGAAATGTAGGACCAAAGACTTCTTCGGAGGTTTAAAAATCCCCTAAATGTATAAGTAAAGCAACCAATCAAATGACATTTCCATCAAGGGACAGCATCCTTGGACTAGACCTATTTCTGATTCACCTTTTAGGTTAGTTGGGGCCATAACGACTCAAGCATATGGTGAGGTGCGTCCCCGCATCTCCAAGGTCTGGTCACTGCAGACCCAGGAAAGTGCGCAGGGAACGTGGACCCTGGAGAGCCCGGTCCCCCTCTTCTTCCTCTTGCTCTGCCCTCCACCTCCTGTCTCGGGCACTGCAGGGCAGGCCCTGGTGGAGGAGCAGTGGTGGGGAGGTACAGTCGTGCTTGGGGCATGGCCACAGGGCACTGGGTCCCACCCAAGCCCACTTCAGTCCCTCCAGGGTGACCTGCCCCCGAGGGGCTGGAGGGAGCCGTGGGATTTGCAAGGTGCAGCTTGATGCTACTGGGCCTCCCGGCAGGAAACCTTCCATGGAAACGAGGAGGCCAGCATCTCACTGTCATCTTCCCACTCGCGGGCCCCTCAGCCCTCCCAGCTCCTCTCCCTTCTCTTTCTAACCAACACGGCCATGCAAAGGCTCAGCTTCCCTGGGCATCTCCGGCCTTCGTGCACAGGAGGGAAAGGCCAAGAGAGGCTGCAGGGCAGAGGCCTGGGCTACGAGCAACTGCCAGTGTCTGTGTCTATGGAACAAAGACAGGGCTGAGAAACACCACAGGGCCAAGAAACATCCACTTGTGTCCCTCTGTCCTGCTGGGCTGTACCAAGGTTCATAGGAGGAGAAACCCTAGACTAACTGCCCAGGAGGGAGGGAGGGAGGGAGGGAGCAAGCAGGTGGGCCCAGGAGTCTCAGCTGCAGCTCTTGTCTCTAAAGTTCTAGAAAGAATAGTGCTGAGCTTTCCCTATGAAGACCTTCCTGCCAGTGTGAGCAGTGATAGGCAAATGATTTCTCGATGATGGACTGTTTCTTTGCTGTTTCCTAAAGCTAGAGCAGCGCTGAAGTTCACCAGGATGCCCCATCACCCCTCCATCTGAAAATAAGGTTTTCTTCCCGTTTTTCTTAAGAAAGACGATTGTTTAAAATTTCTCCTTTGATGTGACTATGTTAGCTCGAACTAAATGGCCCTCCCCCTGGGCCAGCCTCCGAGGAAGAGGTTAGACCCTCTGAAATGGCAATTAGCTCGTTAGCCTGTGGGACGTGTGTTTATTTGTACAGAAAGAGCCGCTTCTGCTCAATCTCAATGTGGCTCTGGGAAACGGCGAGGCTGCTTTTATTTTTAAACTTCAAAGTTTGTGTTGGAGATAAAGTTCTATTTTCCCCAAGAGATCCTAAGGGTTCTCCCAGGGTGAAGGGTCACACGGGTGTCAGACAATTGCTTGCATCCTTAGAGACGCTGGGCAACCTCACGATTCTGCGGGACTGGATTCCGAGCTGCTCCTTCCACAGGTCTGCATTTCAACCAGGATTTATTTCATTGTTCTGTTTGGTTTTTTCCAGATGTACGCCATTTTCTGATCTGCTCTGTTGAGTCTAATGGGGATGATATAATAAAGGGCACTAAAAGAAAAAAATTCAGTGAAAAAATTATTTTAGAAATAGAATAAACAGGTTGACAGGAGTTCCAAATGCTTGTTATTTGACTAATAGGCCCTTTGACTGATGTGACCCATACAGGGTGAAAGGCAAACGAGTAAGATGTGCTCCTTAAACATCGAGATGGGAAAGTCACCTGCCAAGCTTGCTCAGACCGAGGGACGCTGCCCACTGAGGGCCTGCTCTCCTGTGGCCTGAAGTTGCCCCGGGAGGCCCCTGGCCATTGCCACCTCCTTCCCGATCGCTCATGTGTGTGTGGGGAGACAGAGCCCCTCCCTCGGTAGAACCGGAGCCAAGGCCACTGGGTCAGCTGTGCTCAGTGGGGTTAGAACTCGGGGCGTTCTGCTCCACCTGCTTTCCTGTCCCCGCTGCCCTTCCCGTCACACAGCCCGTCCCCATCCTCGTGTCTAAGTCCTCGGGCCCGCCCCCTCCCCAGTCCCTCCCCGGCCCCTCGTGGGGCCGGCTCAGCCCCGAGAGGCTATCAGCTCCCCTCCCCAAAGGAAGGCCGTGCAGGGGGGCTGCAGCTGCTGACAGCTGTGTCCGCCGGGGCTGACGATGGCCTGCAATTTCCCCACAGGCTGCAGGGGACCCTTCCCTCTGCTCCAGGCCCACCCCCATCCTGCGATTCTCCCCACCTAACAGACGAGAAAACAGGCTCCCGAGGGTCAAGGAATTGATCAAGTTCCCATAGTTTGAAAGAGGCAGATCCCAAACTCGAAGCGAGGCTTCGTAATGCTGAAGTCGCTGCTGTACCTTTGTACGAAGCACCTTGTACCTCGTGGATAACTTCATGCTGTCCGGACAGACCAGCCACCTAGGAGTTCTGCCTCAGCGACACTGAAGCACCGGCGAGTGTGGTCTTTCTCTCACGACCAGAGTGGCCCGTCCCTCCCCAGGCAGCTCCTGGCCTCTCCCTGGACTGACTCACTGTATGTGCAGTGAATTCTCCCACCCGGCATTTCCTTAACCCAGAGAGGGGCTTTGTAGGGGAGAGTCAGTGAGTCAGGGTAAGATCAGGGGCCTCTCTTGATTGCAGAGAAGAGCGCACGGCAGGGCTCTGGTTGCCCCAGGCCCACCCTCGGCGGGACCCAGACAGCACTGCACAGTGGCTGCACAGTCTCTGTGCTGCTTGTTTGCAAGGAAAGGGCTCCTATCTCTGCGGAGCCCGAGCGGGTGACGACACGTGTTCTTGTTCCCATCACTGGTATCTCTTCCTGGAGAGCCAGGAAGAAAGTAATGATTAGTTTCGCCCCAGCTTTCCTTTCTTTGGCTGCTTTGGCAAAGATGCTTTAAATTTCCCTTTTGTTCCGCTTGAGTAAATCATTTCAGGAGGGAAGATTTCATCAGGACGAATGGATCAAGTCCTGTTTCCCGGTGATCCGAGCCTCCCCTTGGCCCCCGCCGGCCTCCTTCCAGTACACGTGTCCCAGGCAGCGGCTACAACGCACACTTTGTTCCAGGAGCCCCTGGCGGCAGCTGGCTACAAAAAAGTTCCTGCGCTCCCCAGGCGTGACCTTGACACCTGGCGTCTCTCCCAGGACTCCACTTTCGCCCACTCAGGCAGGATTCTGAGTTAATGAAATTGTAGTCCTTTGAACTGACTTGATAGCTCTCCTCTCCCAAGCTCAAATTACATTCACCACTCCCTGTGTCTAGATGGCTCCAGCGTTTTTATAAATAATCCCCTCCCAAATCCCCAGGAGGTAATTCACATTGTTGTTTTCCTAGACCGTGGCCCCAGCAGACAGTGGTAACACATCTGTGTTGACTGAGTGGACCCTGGACCGCGCACTGCACTGGGCATTTTGTATTCATTTTCTCTGACATTCACAGTGACCCAAAAGGTGCCCAATAAGAGCTCCATTTTTCTCATCAGGGGATCAAGGTTTTGTGCAAAGTTACTCAGCTAGAATGTGGCAAAAGCTGGACTTGAACCCACCGCTGTCTGATGGTAAAGGCTGTGAGGCTTCATGGGGTCCCCCCGAGGGACATTCGTCCACGACTGCATGCTCACAACCACCCACAGACAGTTCCTGGGGACAGCATCTACACATGTCACACTTGACACATGAAATAAGCCAAGTCGGTGTGTATTCCTTCTTTTCAACTGGCATAAAGCTGCTTTGTGGCAGGGTAATCACAGGAACGGAGCTGGCCTCCTGTTGTCTTGACACACGATGCTTTTCTATCCGAAAACTGTTCTGTTCCTGAGCTAAAATACCTCATACCAGTGACTCCACCCTGACTCAAATATTGTGATTGTCACAGTGCCCAGTAGCAGAAAGAGAATTGAAATCTTTCCAACCTACCCGCCAGCCAGGACTTTCCCTTTAGAAAGTCAGAAGGGAAGTTCCTGTCCAGAGCCCCACCTCCAAGTGAAGTCTACAGTTATTATCATGATTTTCAATCAAGGGCCTTAAGAGTCAAGGTCAGTACTGAGGCAAATACACACCCACAAAAAGAAAATCAACCTGGAGCGTGATCCAGTTATTCTGGATTTACTCACTATTTTTTGAAAAGCCAAGGGTCAGAGGACCATGTTGGGTGACGCCATGAGAATCACCAGCACATCCAGATGCTGGGAATCTCTGCAGAACAATGTCCCGGTTTCTTCTCCAACAATAGCAACGTGTGAAGAAAATGAAAGGAAATGAGGGGAGGCTGTACAGATTAAGAAAGACTTCAGGGACATCTCAGCCAGTCTCAACGCAGGGCTCTTTTTGAATCCCAAGTCAATCAAACGAAATTTTAAAAAGTAATAAGACAATTAGAGAAATGGCAACACTGGCTATATAATGAGATTAAGGATTTAGATTAATTTTTTAAAGATGTGATGATAATGTTATTACAATTATACATTTTTGAAAACAGTCTTTATCTGATAGATGTATATGTTGAAATACACATGGTATTTGCTTCATGCTGATGTGAGTGAAAGCAGCAGAGATGAAACGCTGATAATTGTTGAAGCCAGGTAATGGATACACTGGGTTATTGGACAATGTCTCTGACTTTGTATACGTTTGTATAATAACAAGTTAAGAAAACAAAAGGAAGCGAAGGCAGACCTCTCTGTGCTCCCTTCCTGAGAGGTGGCCTGAGAAGGTGGCCTGAGAAGGTGGTGGAGAACTTGGACTCTGGATTCAACCGGAGGGGTCGGGCTTGCCCTGGTGCCCAGCCGGGAGCTGAATTGGATGGAGCTACTGGGAGAGAAGGAACTAGTACATTCTGAGGGCAAAGAAGAGAGTAATGGGAAGGAATCTGCAGCAAAGTGGCAATCAATGAAAGGCATTTTCACAAAGAGAGAATCAATACTTATTAGCTACAATTCATGTATTTTTAGAACTAGGGCAGATAGCAATGTTCACAAACCTTCTACCAAAGGCATTGAGGCAAAATAACTAGAGGCTGATGCAGAAACACAGGGATAAAAAAAGGTGTGAAAATGCAAGAGAGATAATGGATGGTGAGTGGGACCCAGTCCCCGAACGTGCCTGGACTCAGCTCCCAGATCTGCACTGCTCCCCACCCCCCAGCTGCTCTGGGGTCAGGATGCAGGTAGGGCTGCCCGCCTGCCCGTCCACCTGCCTGCTGGCAAGGCCAGCTCTTCATGAAACGGGCTCAAGAACTGAGCTTGCCCAGGAGTCTCAGCAAAGCCGGACCACCTGGCAAGACCTGATGGCAAGAAAATGGAAAACCTGGCAGCAGCTGGGATCACAGAGCTGTTCTGGTCAGAGGGGGCAGCAGTGTGCTCTGGGGGCCAAGTGTCCAGGGGCCCTACTCCCCCTTCCCTCTGGCTGCCTCTGGCCCCGTACCCCCGAGCCACCTTGGTGGTCCTCAGACTTTCCCTGACTGCAGGGCAGGGAGGGGTTAGACCCCCAGCGAGAGAGGACCTTTCTCCTTGGGTCTTCCAGGCAGGGACAAGGGCTAAAGACTAGACCTTCCTGGGTCCCTCTGGGCTGGTGTCAAGCACTCAGGGCCCAGATGAGCAACCCAGCTTGCTTCTTATTGGCTTGAGCTCTTGGGCAAATCATTCATTTTCCTCATTTGTAAAATGGGGGAAAATAATATTTGGGCTGTATGGGGTTAAGTAAAATGTCACTGAACTTAATATTACCTGCTTCTTTTTTTAATGTAGATACTAGAAAAATTTTAATTACATTGTGGCATTCAAAGGAACTCAAATTGGCTGCATTTACAAGGATAAATTGCCAAACATAATTTTGCAGAGAAAAGCAAGTCATAAAATGATAAATGAAGTGTGAAATTGTTCATTTAAGGTTTAAAACCGTGCAGAATAATAGTATCAGTGACTGCCTATGTGTAAAGTATACGTTTACAGTATAAAGACCATGTATAGGAAAGATTCAGAACTTCAGACAATTCATCTTGTTGGCACACTGACCACTGGGGCCCTTTTGACTTCATGTTCTTTTCAGCCCACCCTGAATGAGCGTTCTGCGGGACCCAGCTGGGAAAATGCTGACTTAAAAATGTAATGTCTGCTGATAGAATTAAGGGACAGCCCAACAGGCCAGAGAAGGAGATATTCTTAAAAGGATCTTTCTGGCTTTACTCTTACAAAACCAGGAAAAGGCAAAAGTAAAGAGAATTTTCTGGCATAGGTGTGAGGAAAGACCCTGGGAGCCCGGCTGTATGTATCTCAGCTCCCCCTTCAGAGGGAGAACTGGCCCTGTGGTAGAATCACAGCGCTCCTCACGGGGGGCAGGGGTGCCCCCAGGAAGCCCCCTTGGGCACAGAGTGGTGGGCACGCGTCTAGCCCGTGGCACTAAGCTGCTGGGGCCAAGGCCCCGTGCTGCCACTTGGGCAAGTTACTTACCTCGCTGGCCTTGACTTTCATCTGTAAAATGGGATGATAATGGTCACAGCTGAATGGGTTACCGTGAGGATGAAATGACGTGATATTAGTACAGGACTGAGTTACTCCCTGGGATGTAAAAAGCACTCTGCAAGTGTTTGTTCAATAAAAGAAACTAAAATAGAATCGTGCCCCATGGACGCCTATGCTTTTTTCTTAATCAGCAGCTCAGACCAGCATCCCAGCTTCGTCCTTAGATGCCCTCGGAGTTCTCACAGATGTCCGCGGCCACTGCTGAGAATGCCCCGGACAGACTTGGCCTTGGTGCAGGCAGAGACGGGGTGTTCGGCCTCTGACACCGGCTTGGCTTACCCGCTCCCTGAACCGACTGCTGGAACAGGGCCATTCTCTGAATGCCTGTCTGTCCCGGGCAGGGCAGGCTTGCGGGGTGTGTGAAGGTCAGGCTGCACCCATGGGAAGGTCACCTCCCGCACTTTCCCTGGCTCTCCCCCATCTGTCTCTAGAACCTTCTTTCATTCCTCCTCGGCGTTATCACTAAACAAGGCCTGGCTGACGCACAGGGGCACCCACGGGTGAAACAGCCTGAGAGCATGTGAAAGGGGTTTCAGAGCTTTGTTTTCTCTTTCACGTTTTCTAAAGTTACTGAATGAGGCACTTAATTCAAAGCAACGGAGCAAATTCTAGCTTTTTTTTTTTTTTTTTTTCATTTTTCTTCATGAGGCAGGAAGACTCTAGGTGGTAGTCATGACTTGATCTTCTTAAAAGACTTTGCCCTTTTGCTCGTGAGTTAACTGTAGTCAAATCTTACTAACTTTTACTTAAATAATTTGAAATTTTGTATTTCATACAGGGCCTGGATTGACATTTCTGTTCCTTGATAAACCGTATGTTGGTGGATATCCCTGGAACAGTGACAAGTCTCAAATTTAGGGTCCACAGTGGGTGGGTTCAGCTCGTGGTTATAGCAACAAGTTTCCCCAGCAAGGTTGCTAGTTTTTTAATTTTAGTTGGCTCACCTGTAAAGTGGAAATGATAGTAGAGGTACATACTCCGCAAAGGTGTAAGGATTCAGTGAGATAGTGAAAGCGAACAACTTTTGTAAATGGCAAAGTTATGCAAAAAAGAATAGCCATTGTTTATAAATAGTGCGTATTAGGAGCACAAATAGGATTGGGAGAAATAAAATATTTAACCTATTTTTCAATAAGTACTCCATCTTCTGGCGATTATCAACCTCTTCTTTTTAATCTATTATTACCAGTTTCCTAAGATCTCTATTTGGAATCACTTCCTTAATAGTACAAAATTATATTTTGTTACCATAGCCACTTCTTTTATAAAACGTCTCATCTGCCAGAATATGTCCTCTGCTATGATGTGTACAATTAAGGAAGTCAGCACATGCTCATTTATAAATGGAGAGATTGGGATGGGCTACCTAATTTGCAGACAGAAACGCAAAATGAAAATGTGGGTCCCTTGTTCAAAAAATGTTAAGGGTTTCAAGATGGCAACATCAGGGCATCAAACCAAAAGTGGGGCCCTTCGAAGCCCAGTGTGCTGGGAGATGGTGGGGATGCAGGAAAGTCCTAGGCTGAGGGCAAGGAGGTGGGAAAGGGACCCCTATGCTCAGTCCTTCTCAGTAGCTGGAAGGAATTCACCCACTTCTAATGCCCAGTTCAGATTCTTGTGATATTGAAGACATTAGATCTACTGATATGACAAACATGTATTGGGTCTGCTCTGTGCAAAATTCTGAGCCAGGCCCTCAAGCAGTTGGGGAAGAAAGACAAGCAGTCAGAAAGAGGAAGATGCAATAAAAAAAAAAAAAAAAGGTAGAAAATAAGGTCTATGGGAATCCTTCAGAGGGAGTAATGAATTCTGATGTGGAGAAACAAGGAAGGAAGACTTCCTGGAAGAGGGAGGCTTTGAGGTCACCCCAGAACCTGGGTAGGACTTGAACAAAGTCCCATCCGTCCCAACGCACTAGGCAAGCAAACCCTTGTGAACCGCTGCTTCCTCGGGTCCTTGTTATTCTGGGTGAGTCCCAGAGCCCCGGCCAGGAGTCCTGTGTGTGGAAAGGGGACCTGATGGGCCAGCCAGGTTGGAGCGGACAACTTCTGGAGAGGAAGGTTTATTTCTTTGGGCTTTATGAAGTGTTTGTAAGAAAAAGACGTTAGTTTGTGAGATCCCAAGAAATCACTCACGATGGGTTTGAAAGATTAATTGTATTTTAAAAAAGTTTTCTGGATGGTGCATGAAGATGCAAGCTAGCAGCTCACCTGCTGCAAAGGGAAGCCCTATAAATGCAAGGACCTCCACCCCAGCTTGAAGCTCCCACCCCAGCTTCCTGCGGAAGGCCTGCCTTGACCGCATCTGCCACAGACCCTCAGCCTCAGGAGGGAGGACCGTGGCACACGCACTGTTGGTGTTTTCCTTCCAGCAGGTTCTTTCCTCCCCTTCCCTGCTCCCACCTCCCTCTCCCTCCCCCTCTACTGAGCCACACTATCTAAATCCTACTTAAGATAAACAGGAAAAGGGATTTCAGAGTTCGAATGGAAAAGCCCTTGAAACTTTCAACTCCGTGTATAGGAAACCAACAAAAGGTGCAGAGATTTCTAAGAACTGAATGTGGGATGATATTTGCAAACAAATAGTATGGATTTATGACTCACCGGAAGCACCTCTGTGGATTGCTGGGGGAATCCTCCTACCATGACGCATAAAGAAGGACAGTGTTTAATGTCTTAGAATGTTACATTTTCCACATGAGATTAAAATCTGGGAAGGTAAGTTTGGGAGGGTGTAGGTGTTACTGAGTCCAAGCTCGCTCTGCTTGCCGAACGACAGGCCAATAAATCAGAGACGAGGTGCTGAGGCAAGGAATACGACTTTATTCGGACAGCAGGCAGAACGAGAAGGTGGCAGACTAGTGTCTCAAAATAACCATCTTATCGGGGTCTGGATGCCAGTTTTTTCTATGGAATCAGAGAGGAAAGTAAAGTAAAAAGGCAGAATAGAGAGGGACAGGTAGGGAGGATGTAAAGTAAAAAGGGCCATCAGACTTGCAAAACATCTCCAGGAATGACCAGCCTCCGGGAGGAGATGTGTTAGTTTCTTCTTTCTTGCAGCCCTCCACAGGTGGGCAGGGTTCCCTGAGGCAGGCCATTATGTGTGATTATAATAACAAAAGCAACGGAGAGCAAAGGCTAAAGTCCAGACACAGATCCAATGTGGAGTCAAAATTGGCTCTTCCCTGTTACACAGGTGGTGAGAACGGGGGTAGAGATAAGAAATTGACCATAAGGAAATGGATGTTCAAAGGGAATCTCAGACGACTTTGAAGCGTCCCTGATGCTCCCAGGACCGGACTCTGTGATGCTCCAAGCTTTGCCAGCCTCCACCCCCAACATTCCCGCTGGTGGTGTGGGTGCCTCCCCCCACGGCTAAGAGCCCTGCAAGGCTCTGCTAAGGCTTCTGGTCTGAGAGGGGGCGGGGCTTGAGGGGGGCGGGGCTTGAGGGGTGGGCGGGAAGCCCTGCTGTGAAGGTGGGAGACCAGGCCCCCAGGATCACCTGTTATAAACAGAGCCGCTCAGTGACGTTCCAAAGGCCACCAGCCAGCAAGGAAGTCGAATCCGGTTCTGCTGCCCAACTTTTCAGCTGAAGGACTTTCACCTGGACTGGGGTCTATGGGACCATAAGGAATTCTTCAAGTGCTTGTGGGCTTCAAGAACAGCAGAATTTTCAAGGCATGACTGATCAGCACTTCTGAGATTCTTCCCATTCCTGGTGTCTTTGTACCCCATCCCTTTAGACAGGAAGGGGGCAGGGCACAACCTTTAAAAGAATGACGAAGCCATTGAGGACACGACATAAACTGGTTAGAACCAACTAGGTCCAAGATGGTGGACAATCGACTTCCAGTGGACCTTGAGTCTCATTATACGCACATTGTAACACATTAGCATCTAAATGACACACCCACAGGCGCCATGAATGGTCCAAGGCTGACCATAAAAGGCCAAAAAGTGGGCGGTGGCCCAATTCCTGGAAATCCCCACCCCTTCTACAAAATAGTTGGAATAATCCTCCCATTCATTAGCCTATAAAATTACCCAGCTCATAAAAACTAACCACCCCAGGCTTCCCTAGTGGCGCAGTGATTAAGAATCCACCTGCCAATGCAGGGGACACGGGTTCGAGCCCTGGTCCGGGAAGATCCCACATGCCACGGAGCAACTGAGCTCGTGAGCCACAACGGCTAAGCCTGCGTGCCACAACTAATGAAGCCCGTGCGCCTAGAGCCCGTGCTCCGCAACAAGAGAAGCCACTGCAATGAGAAGCCTGCACACCGCAATGAAGAGTAGCCCCCGCTGGCCACAACTAGAGAAAAGCCCGCGTGTAGCAATGAAGACCCAATGCAGCCAAAAAATGAAATAAATAAATTTATATATATAAAAAAATAACCACCCCATATTTTGGGGCCACTCACCTTCTGAGATGGCCCACACTCTGTCTATGGAGTGTGTATCTCCCTGAATAAACCTTCTTTCACTTTACTATGTCTCGCTCTTGAATTCTTTCCTGCGAGAAGCCAAGAACCCACACTCAGTGGCCGTCCCAGGGACTCGCCTGAGACCTGGGATGTGACCATCCTCTCGCGCCCCACTTTCTTTCCTGCAACACCATCAGAAGCTGTAGGATCAGATCTACTTTGAAATCCTGTGTAGAGTTGGCCTGGTTTCTCCTCCAGCCTCTTATACCATCTCAAGGGCCCCCAGGCTGGAAGCAAAGGACAGTCGCCATCAACCCCACCTGAACCAATCCAGTAGCTGCTCCTTAAACATGGCCTGATGCTTTGCAAGTTTCTCCCGATGCAAATGCCAAGGCTTCCGTGAGCCTGGAGTGCATGGTGGGGCAGGTCCCCGGATCCCACTCACGTCGTCCAGACTCAGCTCAGAGAGGAGAGCTAGACCCCTTCCAGGCATCCTCACCTGCAAGCAGCGCTACTCACAGCACAGGCCGAGGCCATTCACTAGGCTCCTTACCCCCAAACTAGACGTTACAGAGCCCCAGCGCCCCCTGACAACAGACAACCCCAGAGACGCAGAACCATACGATGAACGAGCAGGAGGCCGAGGAAAGCCTAGGGGGTGCTCGTGTTCATCTGCGCACTGACCACGGCCTCTGATGGACCCCCAGGGTGACTGCTCAGGGCCAGGGCTCCCCAGGTCGGGGGCCCAAAGGATGAAGAGGCCAAGGAGCCCGTGGGGGGCAGCAACACTTCAGCCCCAGCTCAGTCCTATCTTTTGCCAGACATTCCTCCCTGGGGATGTGCAGCCTTTCATCAGAGGCCACAGACCGTAACTCGCCCACACATCCCATAAGTACAGCCACAGATGGAATGGACCAGGCTGGCATCCCCAGCTGCCCAACGGCCAGAGCCAACTCTGAGTATCTGATTTGAGGGTTGCCCCAAATCCTGGGTTAGTCTGTCCCTGAGTTGAATCAATCTTGTGCATGACCTGAGTGGAAAAGTGAGTTCCCTCTTCAGGGGGAAAGAGGGTGGGCTGAGGGAATCAATCCCACAGAATGTGACCTGGGAAGAGGAGGAGGGTTTCTGTTGGGTCTTAGAGTGAACATCTCTGTCTTCCCATCTCCTAATCTATCTACTCCCTGCCTATGTGAATTTGACGAAGTATCTTAGTTTCTCTGGCCCTCAGTATACTCACCTGTAAAGTGGGGACAGGAACCATCTCCCACAGGGTCATTGCAAGGATCACGTAAGGTCACGTGGACATGCTTTGTGCTTCAGGTATTAGAGTCTGGGCCGTCTGGAGCAGACCATTGCTAGCCTGGCACAGAAGGCCGCTGTCTCCCAGCCTAGCCTCCTCCCTCGCATCTCTCATCCCTCCCTCCTGGCTTCTGCTCTCCCAGTGCCTCAAGCTCCATGGCCACGCTCACTTCTCCAACCCTATCCTGTAACTTCCCTTCTTGGTGGGCGTGCATCCCGCCCCCGCCACCCAATGCTCTCTCTGCCCCCCCAGTGAGCTTTTATCGAAGCCCCTCCCGGCACATCGCTGCGCGGGCCTAGGTCTTGCGCCGTCGTTGGTTTGGTCCAGGCATCTTGCTCTCCTCCTCTCGGCCCACCTCTTCCTTGAACAGCAGGCAGGCTGGTCACAGGTCCTCAGTCAAAGGCAAGGACCTCGAGCCTCCTCTGCGTGGACCCCTGATCGTGGGTAGAAAGAAAGCTTGGCTACGGCCTGCGGTGAGGGGAGAGTCAAGGGAAATCAGAGATGCCTTGTCAGAGCCAAAAGGAGCCCCCGAGGCTGTGTCGGCCGTTGCGTTGGTTGATCTGCTCACTGAGTGATGGGCGTCTGCTGTCGGGTGGACGTGGACCCACCCAGCCCTGCTGCAGAAGAAGGAGCAGGTGAGGAAATGAACAGCACAGGTGAGAATGCTGCCTGGAGGGAGGGACGGACAGAGAGGTGCTGAGACAGTGGGCGGAGCCTCCAGGAGGTGGGGAGGGGAGGGGCTCACCAGGAAGTGATGGGGAGGCCTCCCAGGGAGCCTCTGGAAACTTTGCATCCCTTTGCGGTCAAACCATTTGGGCAGCCCTATTTGTTCCTCAGAGCCTGGGCTCCTGGGGGTGTGATCTCGGCCCTTGTGAAGTTTCAGAGGTCTGCAGACGTTTGATTTGCTTTCTTTTTTACCTTTTAGATTATAAAATATTTTTTAAAATATTTCAACTAGACAGAAAAGTATAGAGAATAAGATAGCAAGTATTCATGTATTCATCAAATAGATTTCATAAGTGCAACTTCAGGAAATTTTAAAGATTTAAATGTACAGATCCAGATAAATACACACACATGAATATGCATATATATGTGTATATATACATATATTTGATATGTATTTTAATTATGAAAAGTCACACACACCCAGGTGAGCTGTACTATACAAAATGATACATATTCACCAGATTGTCTCTGTGCCAACCTCCAGATAAAGCCTCCCTCACCCTCTCTGTGCATTGCCTTATTCTTCCTTCCCATGAGCAATGTTGGGACGTCTGTAGCTCTATGTGTTGCCACTGACCAAGGTGAAAGACAGGGGTCCATGGACACCAGGTCCAGATCTCTGGGGAGTCCAAGTCGGTGCTGTTATTCCGTCCCTGGGACCTCACTTCACCTCCTCTCTGGGCCTCGGTTTCTTCATCTGTAAAATAGGTGCTAATCGTACCTACCTCAGTAGCACAGCTGAGAGGGTTGAATGAGCTAATTCACACAGAACTGAGCGCAGTGCCAGCCAGTGGTGGGGCCTGGGTAGCGGTGGCTACGATTACTGTTCAGTGTCGCTGTTAACTGTGTCTGCTGGGTCTGTGATCTTGTCAAGGCATGACTGTGGGTTTTGTGGTTATTGTGAGTTTTGCATGATTTTGGTTCTACTTGTATATTTATAAATGCTTTTTTTTCAGGCAGAGGGGATCAGTGACTCAAAAACTGGAACTTGATTACTTGTTAAAAATGAAAAAAAAATTGTTTTTAAATGAAGAAGTTTTAAAAGAGCATTATGGTATTTGCAAAAAGATTAGCTAGGCTGATGGTAAAATGACGTCATGCCAATCCCCCAGTCAATTTTTCACCCAGTGCCTCCCCCTGACAAGCCTGCAGGACAGACCCCAAAGGGGTGCAAACAGCCCCTCCAAGCCCAGGTGTGATGTCGTAATTACCTGTTAGCAGGGCTCAGCCTGGCTGTGGCAGACACCCTCCCATGCCCTTGGTGTGCTTGTGCTGTTGCTGGCCCTGCCAAATTAAGGCATCTTTTGAAAATAAAACAGAGTAAACATGAAAACAGGACTTCCATCTGATTTCAGTGCAAATTGAATGTTACCGAAAAAATATATCAATGAGAAAAAAAATGAAATGAGAACATAAAATACACGGATAGGGGTGTGCAGCAGACGTGCCTTCTATCACACATAAGAAAGTGATATTAGAAAATATGGGAGGAAACGCTTCCTTATTTGGGGACACTTGACATAAGTATCAAATGAGCAGGCTTTGGGAAACACCGCCATCTGGTAACAGAGCCCAGAGACAGATCCCGGGGAGCTTTGCCCTGACTCGAGGGCTCGGTTCAAAGTCTGAGAGTGGGGGCACCCTGGGGTTTGCTGGGTCAGGGTGCCCAGGCTCTGGGTTTCTTCATTTCACTTATTTTTGCAAAACGCATTGACATAGCTGAGCAAGATTTGTCTTATGTAAAATCTGACGCATTCTCAACTGCCAAAAAGAAAGTTTTTAAATACACTCTCAAGTAAGTTAGAAAAAGAGGCTGGGCAGCCCCAGGAGGAGTAACCAAACAGCCGCCTTGTATTTTGTTGGCTTTGGGTGCACGTTTTTCATGGTTAAGCTGTGCTAAGTGGGCTTGCACGTCAGGATCACCACACTGGTCACCACTGGCTGGTCGCTGTCATTGCCACCCTTGCAATGAAGCAAGGGAAGGGTGTCCTGGGGACAAGACAGGGCGTGCTTTTGCCCACTCTCAGGCGGCTCAGAAGACGTTCTGCTGGATCTAACTTTGTGAAGCTTCATAAACATCTTAACCAATTTTATTCCACGTATATTTTTTGTTTTATGAAAGAAATTTGTGATTTTTAAATTTTAAAATATGTTAAAAGAATGCTGCTAATAATTATGAAATGAAATTGTAAGATACAAGGAAGCACTGAATCTTTGTCTGGCAGTGTTTTTCCTTTCTTAGTGGTGCTGAAGATAATGGTGTCAGTCCAGGTACCTGGGATTTGATGGAATAAGGTTAAGTTGTGCAGATAAGCACTAAGGTAGGATCTTTCCACCTGGTACTGAATAATACTATAGAAATTGTCCATTTTTATATCCAGAGAAAATTATGGTTCGAAAGGATACATGCACCCCTACGTTCATAGCAGCACTATTCACAATAGCCAAGACATGAAACGACCTAAATGTCCATTGACAGAGGAATGGATAAAGAAGATGTGGTACATATATACAATGGAATATTACTCAGCCATAAAAAAGAATGAAATAATGCCATTTGCAGCAACATGGATGGACCTAAAGATTATCATACTAAGTGAAGTAAGTCAGAGAAAGACAAATATCATATGATATCGCTTATATGTGGAATCTAAAAAAATGATACAAATGAACTTATTTGCAAAACAGAAACAGACTCACAGACTTAGAAAACAAACTTATGGTTACCAAAGGGGAAAGATTGCGGGGAGGGATAAATTGGAAGTTTGGGATGAACATATACCGACTACTATATTTAAAACAGATAAACAGGGACTTCCCTGGTGGTCCAGTGGTGAAGAATTGCCTTCCAATGCAGGGGACGTGGGTTCGATCCCTGGTTGGGGAACTAAGATCCCACATGCTGCGGGGCAACTAAGCCCGCGCCACAACTACAGAGCCCACGCGCTCTGGAACCCACGTGCCACAACTAGAGAGAGAAAACCCGAATGCCACAACTAGAAAGAAGCCCACATGCTGCAACAAAGAGCCCGCACACCACAATGAAAGATCCCACATGCCGCAACTAAGACCCAACACAGCCAAAAAAAAAACAAAGAAAATAAATAAATATAAAAAAATAAAATAAAAAACAGATAACCAACAAAGACCTACTGTATAGCACAAGGAACTCTGTTCAATATCCTGTAATAACCTAAATGGGAAAAGAATTTGAAAAAGAAGAGCTATATGTATATGTATAACTAAATCATTTTGCTGTACACCTGAAACTAACACAACATTGTAAATCAACTATACTCCAATAAAAAATAAAAATAAAAAAAAGAAATTGTCAATTTTACTAACAATTATTTGTAATGGTATATAAGAAATTGCCTTTTCATAATAAAGTTTCAGGTCTATCTCTTGAGAAGATCTAAATTCTGGTAGGAATATTTAAATGAGACACAAAATTACTATATATTATATACGTGTGTGTGTGTGTATATACAGCTGACTCTTGAGCAACACAGGTTGTAACTGTGCTGGTCCACTTACACACAGATTTTTTTCAATAGTAAGTTCTAGAATACAACACAGTCCGTGGTTGTTTGAATGCACCTGTGGAACCACGGATACCCAGGGCCGACTGTTAGGTGCAGATTTTCCAGTGTGTTGAGAGTGGGCGTCCCACACTGCATCGTTCAAGGGTCAACTGTATATATGATATATATATTTTTACTGATGTAGAAACTCTACCCAGCTAAATACTGCCAGATATAACATGGTTGCTTCAATCTTCACGTTTCACTGATATTTTTAATGAAAGGAACAAATTCCATTCGGGCCGTGAGTGTTACAGCATTGTGATGATTACAACTGCAGTAGAATTGCTGGCAATGAAAAAAAAGTTTGAACTCAGTCTGAAAAATTAAATAAATTTGACTGATTTAAAACTTTGCCTCACTATTTTCCCGAGATGGCCATTGAGATATCTAAGATTCTGTTTTTTTCAAATGACATTGACATCAAAATGTTTCAAAGATATAGTAGGACAATATTTTTTCAAGAAATGGAAAAACATCCTTTGATTTCCTTCAGATTGTATACTTACTAATTGATGATTTGAAACAATCTTGTAGAGCTGTTTTTCAGTTAGTGATTTGACTTTGGAATGAAAATATTCTACTGTCACTCTCTAGAACATCTATATCAGGGGTTAGCAAACTGCAGGCCAAATCAGGTTCACCACCTGGTTTTGTATGGCCTGTTAGCTATGAGTGATTGCTCCATTTTTTAAAAAAATGTTTATTTATTTATTTATTTGGTTGAGCCGGGTCTTAGTTGCAGCACGTGGGCTCCTTAGTTGCAGCTCCAGGGGTCCTTAGTTGTGGCATGCATGTGGGATCTAATTCCCTGACCAGGGATCGAACCTGGGTCCCCTGCATTGGGAACGTGGAGTCGTATCCAGTGCACCACCAGGAAGTCCCAGGCTTCTCCATTTTTAAATGATTGGAAAGAAATGAAGAAGAATATTTTGTGACCTGAAAATTATATGAAATGAACATTTCTTTGTCCATAGAATAAGTTGTATTGGAACACAGCCAGGCTGAGTTGTTTACACATGGTCTGTGGCTGATTTTGAGAGAGAGGGCAGAGACCGCAAGGCCCACAAAGTCTAAAATATTTACTTGGCCCTTTACAGAGACAGTTTACTTACCCCTGATCTGGATGACATTGATGAAAGCCTCCTGAGGTTGCAAAGTGAATTATTTAAAAACTCACTCAGAACGCTGAGTGAGCTGGACATTTCTCAACCCTCTGCGAAGAAAAACAACACATAGGAATAAATCAGTTGGTAGAGCAGTTATTAGTATTTCAAAGTTCTTATTAAATAAAATAAGCCTTGGGATATTTGTGGATTTTATCTGTAATTAATAAATGTTATAAATTTTAAAAAATTAATTAATTAATTTATTTTTCGCTGTGTTGGGTCTTCTTTGCTGTGCACGGGCTTTCTCTAGTTGCAGCGAGCTAGGGCTACTCTTTGTTGCGGTGTGCGGGCTTCTCATTGTGGTGGCTTCTCTTGTTACAGAGTACGGGCTCTAGGCACATGGGCTTCAGTAGTTGTGGCTCTTGGGCTCAGTAGTTGTGGCTCTTGGGCTCTAGAGCGCAGACTCAGTAGTTGTGGCGCAGGGACTTAGTTGCTTCGTGGCATGAGAGATCTTCCTGGACTAGAACTTGAACCCGTGTCCCCTGTATTGGTGGGCGGATTCTTAACCACTGAGCCACCAGAGACGTCCCAACAAATGTTATAAATTTGAGGTAGCGTAAATGTATGCCATTAAAACACCAATTTGTGGTTTTACATTTGGGGCTTTGGCATAAGATTTTATTGAGAAATGGAATCCATCCCTGAAAAATGTGAGATTCTCTGGAACATAAGAAGTAGGAGTTAAGGAAGTCCCCTTTCTCATGGCTGATTTCAAATGTCACCTCCTTCAGGTGGCTGCCGACCACCTTGGTTCCCAATGTCCCCTTCTGCTCTGGGTGTGCAGTGGCCTTGGACTTCTCAGGCATTCTTAGAAATCTTTCCTCCTTTGGGTCTTCTCACTGAGGCTTCCAATTCCAGAGGACAAGTGAAATGTCTACGCTTTGTTTCTTAGCTGAGAGAGAGTGACAATATATTTGAACTTTTACATTTTTCCTAATTTTGAGTTAGGCTGTGGAGACAGCATTAAGAGCTGGCGTTAGTCTCATGATATTACACTGACCAGGGATTTACAGGCAAGAAGCATTTTTGCATAAAGGATCTCAGCTGAGTTAAGAAGAGCTGGTCATAATTCTGCAGGTGAGATCAGCGGCTTGGCCAGAGCTCAGGTAACTCGTAAGTGCTCCCTGGAATCAGGACCTGACTGTGTGGTTCCCAGTTTGGTGTCCATAATTGGCCTTTCAGCTCAAGAACTGGAGTCAGGCAAGGCTGGCTGGGAGAGGCCAGTGTAGGAAAATAGGCCATGAGAGGCGGGCCCAGTGGTCAGCCAGTGTGTTGGTTGATTAAGGGACAGAAGCAGTGGTCTGCATACCAAGGGCCATCCTGGGCATCCAAGGATATCATATGTGTGTTCTCATTCAGTCCCAAGACAGCCCTGTGGAACGGGCTCTAAATCCCCGTCCTATAGACGTGGAAATGGGAGCTTTGTGAGTCTGGTATTCTGCCCGAGGTCATGCTGCTGGGAGCCCTGATTTAAGCCCAATTGTCTGGTGTTGGGTCTGCATCCCCTGCCATGAGCCCCCCTCTTGTCCTGCCACATACGCCTCCATGTACAGGGCTGACTCATGTGAAACCAGGGGGGAGGGCCAGTGTCCCACTGGGGAAGCTGACAGTGGGTGACATTCTGCAGGACAAGGAAGTCCCGGCAGAGAGGAGACGGGACGTCTTCCAGTCGATGAAGCAGCGTGAAGTGGAGGGAGTAGCTGTGCTCCCGAGAGCCAGTGCCAGGGAGACGGCACCCTAGCCCCCCAGCACCAAGGAGGCCAGAGGAGCTGCCGGCCTCCTGCTTCGGGGACGCCCAGCTGCACTGGCTCCTGCCCCCACCCCCAAGCACCTGAGGAGAGGGCTGGAAACCTGCCACGATGTTCCATCCCCGGTTCCAGAGCCTTGGAAGACAAGAGCTTCTCCTCCTTCTTCCCAGGCCCATCCTGACCCCACAGCTGCTCCCTGAATCAGGAGAGAGGACGAGGCTTTTCTGCCTAAACGGGATGGCGTGGGTTTTTCAGCATCCCCGCTTCCCGCGGGCACACTGGGCAAGTCCTTGTCTGCTGTGTGATCTCGGGCCTCTTAGAAGCCCCTGTAATTCTCTGGGTGTCCTCAGCTGTAAAACAGGATGAGAATGAGCATCCGAGGGGCTCGTGTGAGGATGAATGGAGGTAACGTGTATATAGTCTATAGTCACGGGGCAGACACGCGGGAAGCATGGAGTCCTTGTTAGTCACACGTACACACACACACTCCCACACACAGACTCACATACACACACCTTGTGCACACTCACACAGACACAGACACACACTCTCACACACACATACACACACGCTCTCACACACACTCACACATACA
The DNA here is from genome assembly GCF_949987535.1 of Balaenoptera acutorostrata. NCBI lineage: Eukaryota > Metazoa > Chordata > Mammalia > Artiodactyla > Balaenopteridae > Balaenoptera > Balaenoptera acutorostrata. The sequence continues at coordinate 71,274,706 of NC_080079.1, read as the reverse complement.
CACACTTGTGCACACACATACTCACACACACACACTCACATACACTCACACACATACACACTGAAACACACACACATACACACACTCCCACACACAGACTCACATACACACACTTGTGCACACTCACACAGACACATACACTCACACACTGAAGCACATACAGACTCACACACATGCACACACACTCTCACACACTCACACACACATACACTCACATACATACACACTGAAACACACACACTCACACACACATACACTCACACACATATATACACACTGAAACACATACACACACATACACTCACACACATACATACACACTGAAACTCATACACATTCACACACACATACACACACTCCCACATACAGACTCACACACACACTTATGCATGCACTCACACACATACACACTGAAACACATACTCACACACATACACATGGACACAAAGACACCCACACCCACTCACGCACACACTCTCACACACCCATACACACTCACACACATACACATACTCACACTCAGGTTGATCCTGTCTGTCCCCCTGGCATGTGCACCAGGACGCTCAGGGAGAATTCTGAAAGTAAAACATGGGGCGAGTGCCCAGGACAGGACATGGGTGGGGGGGTCTCAGGACACCCCATCAGAGGGTCTGAAGGGACCAGATGAAGCTAAAACAGAGGGAACATGAAGGACAGAGGGAACATGAAGGACAGAGGGAACTCTGCCCTGGAATTGTAGGAACCTGCTCTCAGTGTCTTGTTTCCCTGGACTTTGGGACCGAGCAGAAGTGCCCATGTGGACGAGTGACCGTGCACGTCTCCTATCAACTCCCTGCTCCCCCCCAGGGGGAGGCCCAGGGGCACTGGGACTTCCAAGGGGCTGGCGAGAGCTCCCAACAGCTGTCTGTTCACAGGTCGTTTTCCTCTGGAACGTGCACAGCTGTGGAATCAGGAGCCATCACCGTCTGTCTTGGGGACAGCAGGGGAGAGAGCGAGGGCTCCCGGCCTCCCCCGGGCCTTCCTTACCTCCCGGCACAGCGAGAGCCGCGAGGATGCTGAGGACTCAGGGCTGCTGACGCGCTCGCTCATCCCTGATGCAACACTCGGGTCCAGAACTTCGGAAGAAACGAACACGTGTGCCCACGACAGCCCCACGGCCTTCTCTGCATGCTTCTACGACACTATTAGGGCCTGCGAAACCCTGTCGGGGGACATCATCCTGAGGTTCACTAAAAGCCTCGGCCGTGGTCCCTCCATCAGGTGTTGCCGTGCTGTCATCAAGCTCGGTGCCCGGAGCGGGGGTCTGTCGTCTGAAATATCTGCTGACACGCAGGCCGTGAGGGCTGGGGCTAGAGGGAGAGTGTCTGTCAGCTGGCAAGCTGACCAGCTTCCTGCGTCGCTGCAGCAAAGCGGGCTCGTGCCAGACTCCAGGCACACGGCTCCTGCCTCAGGCCGCGGAGGCGCTAGGAAGGCTCCCGTCTGATGTGGGGTTGCCGTGGAGCCGCGCTGGAGGTGAGGAGGGCCCTGAAGGGCCCCCCACCTCGGCGTCTGTCACGATTACAATGGCTGCAGCCAGCGCGTCGCCTCCAGAGTGCAGCCCGGGCCCGGGGCTGCCGGCGGTCCATGCATCCGGGCCGACCGCCTCCACCGCCTGACTTATTGGCCACAGAAGCTAGGGAGCCCCTGCCGTGCCCCAGGGGACAATAAGCCGAGACGGATGGTCTGGAGGGGAGTGACACTGTCTCCTCCGGGCTGTCCCCTTCCCAGCTGTGCCGTCGTCGAAGTTGCAGGACAGAGCGAGTGGCCGGGCAGGCAGCCAGGCACCAGGGACTGGGGATCTCCTCCTCCCTCCCGCTCTCCCTCCCTCCCTCCCATTCCGAAGCGGGATGGACAAAGGGAGACACCCCATGAGGTTGGATTATTGGCCTCCTGTTTCACACTGACCCAGTGGGGGCCTGGGCTAAAGTTTCATAGTCAGCAGATGTGCGTCTAATTATTTATTAGAATTTCTCTCCGTGAAAATCGGTTCTTGAGATGAGACAGCCCAGACTTCCACTGACGAATCAGACCCACAGAAGGAGGGAGGAAGGAAGGGCAAGGCAGACACCCCTGTCTCCGCTTCTTTGTGTAACTTGTAGAAAGTCACGGATATAAGCACAGAGCCAGCAGAAGGGCACTGGCTGCTGAAATGGCCTAAGTGGTCATGGGCTGAGCTCTGTTCTCCCCAAATTCATATGTTGAAGCTGTAACCCCCAGCACCTCAGAACGTGACTGTGTTCAGAGACAGTGCTTTTTTTTTTTTTTTAGAGATTGGAGTTTATTTATTTATTTATTTATTTATTATTTTTGGCTGTATTGGGTCTTCGTTTCCGTGCAAGGGCTTTCTCTAGTTGTGGCAAGCGGGGGCCACTCTTCATCGTAGTGCGCAGGCCTCTCACTATCGCGGCCTCTCTTGTTGCGGAGCACAGGCTCCAGACACGCAGGCTCAGTAATTGTGGCTCACGGGTCTAGTTACTCCGCGGCATGTGGGATCTTCCCAGACCAGGGCTCGAACCCATGTCCCCTGCGTTGGCAGGCAGATTCTCAACCACTGTGCCACCAGGGAAGCCCAGAGACAGTGCTTTTAAAAAGGTGATTGAGGTTAAATGAGGTCATTAGGGTGGGCTCTGGTCTGATTAGACTGGGGTCCTCATAAGAAAAGAAAATGAAGACAAAGACACACACAGAGGATGACCATGCAAGGACACGGGGAGAAGACGGCCGTCAACAAGCCAAGGAGAGAGGCATCAGGAGAATCCAACCCACCAACACCTTAATCTCGGACTTCTGGCCTCCAGAACTGTGAGATAATAAATTCCTGTTGTTTGAGATGCCCAGTCTGTAATCCTTTGTCACGGCAGCCCCAGGGGATTAATATGGTGACCACAGGGGGCCTGGGAAAGGCCGTCCTTTGTACAGGGGGATGCATCATGGTCACCACGGGCCCTCCTGGCTAGTGGCCCACAGACCCAGAGTGCAGGTTGAGGAGTGTCCCCGGCACAGTCTCTTACCCAAACCCATGGGGACAGATGTGTCTGGACTTCAGAATTCCTCCAGTTTTGGAGGTGTCACCTCACACCCAGTGGGTCTGAGATAGCACCTTAATCGAACACGTCAACATTTCTGAAATGAAACAGAACATGTGTCTATAGATTGATATCTCAATATAGGTATGTACTTGAACTAAAGAGATAAATAGAGGGTATGTATAACCTCATGTTTGTTCAGGTCAGATTTTGTCACCAAATGAGTTTGTGCTAGATGGAGAAATACTTGTTTGGTTTGGGGGGATTTCAGAAATACGCACATAGGTTGTTACAGACTTGTCTGGGACCCCACCTCCTGACTTTAACTTTTGTGGAGGAAGAAATCAAGACTCGGGGATGCTCTGGTTTAGAGAAGACCCCTGGGCTCCTAACGTCCGTCTTCTAGTTGAGGGCTATGTCTTTCCAGATGAGCCACGGGCCACGCTGTCTGGCTTGCTGTGCACTCATTCCCTGAAAGATGCTGCCTTGCCCATCTGAACATCCCCCCACCTTTCATCCACACCGTGCTCCCTTCCCCGCTTCACAGCTATCAATAGATACCATGTCCCAGGCTCACTTCTCTGACCCTCTCGACTCTCCTAACTTCAGGATTGCAAATGATCTGAAAGATTCAACTCGAGCTGTTTCAGGTGACACCGGCTCACTTCCTCCCCAAATCAACCAGAGGGAACTGAGGGGTCAGCCCAGAACTCTGGGGACCCCCAGTGCAGTCTGACAACCTCTGGTGTGGTGATCTCCCTACCCCAATACTATGAAGGAGAAAACCCAGCTCTGCCAGGTCACAAAAGCAGCTGATGTTTAGGAGGTGCTAACTAGTTATTTCTTACCCCTTTGCAGAGTCAGAAACTGAGGCCCAAAGAGGACAAGGCAGAAGACAAACCCAAGTGAAGCAACTGCTGTTTCCACACCAGCAGCAGGGTTGCACTTGGCATGTCATGCAGATACAAGTTCCTGGCATTTCGTGTCACTTGCCGATATGTGAAACCAAAGAGCAAGACATTCTGCTTGAAATGCTGCCCAGAAACATCTTAGGATGATGAGGGTTATGTGCAGAGCCTCCTAGGAGAGGCAGTTTGCATAACATGGACCACAAACTCTCCTGCCCATCCTTCTCCCCCCAACATTCACAATGATACAGTGACTCCTGAGTCAACCAAACATAAAGGAATCCCAAAATATGTTACGTAAGAGAGATTTTTATTTCTCTGCTCTAGAAACTGCCAAATGGAGCATGTTCAAACTTTCCAACTTAAAAAAAAAAAATCACCTCTGGACTAAGATCCAAAACATAAGAGTTCAATCCAAAAAGGATAAAATTTTAAAAGGTTGTGATCCTGTGAATGTCCTGGATTGTAGTGAGACATGAAAGTTTCATGGTAGGAAAAAAATATATCTAAGAGCAGTACGTATTTTTGAGAAGTTTCACTCAAAAAAATCCTTGACCATCTCCTTCAGTTTTCTAAAAGCCACCCCTCTCTTTCCCTTTGCTTTCTTGGTCTATTATGGAAGTCTCCTCTGTATGTGTGGGGATGGCTGCAGGGACCTCAAAGTCTGGGGTTGCTGTGCTGGCCAGCTCCTTCCTGGGCATGTGACAGGGACTGTAAACCGCCACCCCCTTCAATAGTCACCCCCTTTTTCTCTTGGGCATGAGCTGCCCTCATAGAGATCACATGTCTCAGCCTCCCTTGCAATGAGGTGTGGACGTTGGACGAAATTTGGGCAAAAAGGATGTGAGCAGAAGTGATGCAGTGTGTGTTTAAAAGGACAGGCTGGGGGGCTTCCCTGGTGGTGCAGTGGTTGAGAATCTGCCTGCCAATGCAGGGGACACGGGTTCGAGCCCTGGTCTGGGAAGATCCCACATGCCGCAGAGCACCTAGGCCCGTGAGCCACAATTACTGAGCCTGCGCATCTGGAGCCTGTGCTCTGCAACAAGAGAGGCTGCGATACTGAGAGGCCCGCGCATCGCAATGAAGAGTGGCCCCCACTTGCCGCAACTAGAGAAAGCCCTCGCACAGAAACGAAGACCCAACACAGCCATAAAAATAAATAAATAAATAAATAAATAATTCCCATTAAAAAAAATAAACAAATAAATAAAATAAAAATAAATAAAAGGACAGGCCGGGACTTCCCTGGTGTTCCAGTGGTTAAGACTCCGAGCTCCCAAGGCAGGGGGCCCAGGTTCAATCCCTGGTCAGAGAACTAAGATCCCACATGCCACGCGGCTAAAAAACAAACAAACAAAAACCCAAAACCAACCAACCAAACAAAAAACATGCTATTCCTCACCTCCCCCCTCTTCATGGATTGAGGACAACACCTGAGCGTCTCCAAAAAGGGAATGGGGTCCTTGGATGGACCTGATGCAGCGTTACCCATGCCGTGGGCTGTGAGTTTTGGAGCGCCTTTGTTATCTAAAGCTTAGCTTTAGATGCTCACGTGAGAAGTTACTTGTGGGTGTGAGCCCTCAGGACACTGCCGTCTTCTAGGCCCCCACGTGCATCTGCTTTGCTTCCTGACCCATTTCCTACTTGTCCTAGCCAAGTCCTATCTGAGGAGAAGGGCCCTGTCCTCGTTGTAAAAATGCCACGGGAAAATCTTGGGAGGAATGACTCTGGGAGTGCACTGTGCTAGAACAAGAGCAGGAAGTCCTGGTCTTGAGCAGAGGCCAGAACGTCAAGTCAGCTCATGTCCACTCACAGGCTCTCGTAAAATTAGCCATTGCAACCAAGGACCCAAACGACTCCAGCACTTCTGAAAAACTCGTGCTTGATGCTGCCCTCATTGATAAGGGTGATCTCAGCCGATGAGATCAGTCCTGCCACAGAGTCGAGGGATGGGCTCTCAGGCCCACAGCCCCTACATCTGGTACCTCATCACTCTAATCCCCTCCTCCCATGGGGCTTTTCTCTGTGGAGCGCAGAGCAGATGTGAACTTTCTATTCCGTGGTGGGGTGGGTGGAAGGGACTCTGAAATTTTCAATCATTTACTCGTTCCTTCATCAACACCGATTTATTGAGGGCCTACTGTGTGCCGGGAGCTACGCTTGACAAAACAGTCCCAGCCCTGCTCTCATGGCATTCACATTTTAGGGGCGGAAGACAGCAAACAAAGAAGCGTTAAACAATAACATTTCAGAGAATGATTAACACATCAAAATAGGATAATGTGGGTAAGAAAGAGGTGAGGGCTACTTTAGGAAGAGTGGTCAGGGAAGGCCTCTTCAAGGGGTTGGGGCCAGACCATGAGCCGCATAAGGGAGGAGCATGTGCAAATGTCCTGGGGCTGTGAGGGTCCTGGGGAGCTTGAGGAGCCCAGACAAGAGCACAGGGGGTTCAGGGCAGAGGGCGATGCACCAGGTCAGAACAGTGGGCAGGGGCCAGATGGCGCAGGACCTTGTAGACTCTGATGTGGGGTTTCCATGTGCTTTTAAGTGCAATATGAGGCCACTGGAGGATTTTAAACAGGAGCAGGCCATGGTTTAATTTGTATGTCAAAAAATGGCCCAGCTGCTGTGTGAAGAATGTCTTTAAGAGCCCAAAAATAGAAATAGGAAGACCAGCTAGGAGGGTATTGCAGTGATCCTGGCAAGAGGTAATAACTATCATTAACCTCATTTCATGGAAGCCTAGAGAAGATGTAATTTATGCAAATGCATACAGTAGATAATAATAATGCTGTACTTTTGTTTGCAGAGTGATTTCAATTTGAAAAGCCTTCTTACCTATATCACTTCATTTGAAATGCAGAACAACCCTGGGATGAATTATTCTCCCCTTTTCTTGGAGGCTCCAAGAAGCTGGTACTTGATGAGAGATCCCAGAAGTGTCACATGCTAGAAGCCTGAGCTGACCCTAGGTCTCCTGATTGCCAGCCTCTGCTTCCTCCACTCCCCTTTCCTTATATCAGTCCCCCCCGCCCACCCAATCCCCCACAGTTAAAAGTAGTAGGCACAGAAGCCCAGCCAACCATCCAAGGTCCCAGGGCCCGTCGCCCTCGGTGGCTTCAGAAGGAAGCAAGGTCATTCAGAGGGCACTTACAAGCCCCCATGGGATGCTGAGTTCTGCCTTGTTTGCTGCAACAAGGTTAGTGAACAAGGGAAACAGTCACTTAAAATGTAGTTGGAAAAACGAGACAGACTTTCATAAATAATTAAAGAAAGCTCAGCAAATTAAAAGTCATATCCAATTACAAAACACTTTAGGAGGAACCCAGATTCTTCCTTTGTGGCAAGTGGACCAGAATTCCATGAACAAAAGTAATTTCTTTAAATGGGTCTTTTTTTTGTTGTTTGGCTGCACCAAATGCGGGATATTAGTTCTGCGATCAGGGACCGAACCCATGCCCCCCTGCAGAGGAAGCACAGAGTCTTAACCACTAGACTGCCAGGGAAGTCCCTAAATGGGTCTTGATGGTACTAGGGGTGAATCACTCACCCGCTAACTCTCCTGCAACGACGTCTGAGGGATGTTCAGCGGGAGAAGTCCCTTCCAAGTCCCTTCAGCTGTCTCTCGCTGCAGAGAGCAAAACACTCTAAAACTTCGTGGCCCGAAGTACTACAACCATTTTTATTCTGGTCATGAGTTTTGTGGTCCAGGAATTTGGACAGGCTAGAGCAGAGCTGGCTTGTCTCTGATTCATCTTGTCAGGACCTCAGCTGAGAGGGGCTGGAATCCTCCAACAGCCCACGAGGCTGGTACTTGACCTGAGGTGACACGAAGGCTGAGCTGGGCTGGGCTTGTTGATCAGAGCATGTCTGCGTGGTCCCTCCATGAGGCTTGGGGTCCTCACAGCACTCAGCACTCAGAGCGAGGGTCCCAGAGGACAAGGTGGAAGCCACCTGGGCTTTCAGGACCTGGCCTCGGAAGTCCCCTAGCATCACTTCCAGCAGCCAATTAAGCAAAGCATCACAAGCTCACCTACACTCGGAAGGTCATTGAGCCCCCATCTTTCAACAGAAAGAGCATCAAAACTTTAACAGCCATATTTTAGAAACACCACGGTGCCCTTTTGTGCTTCAAGCAGTAGATTATCATGTTTAAAGTATGAATAAGATTGGGAAATAAGATTTGTGTCAATGTATTGGATTTTTTTCTTTACAGTTAATAACTATGGAAAACAGATAAATCTTATATTGAAAGCTTTGGAGCACAGAATTTTGCTGCATTAAAACCAGTAAAATGCCACTATTACAGTCCATTGGCTAGGACCCAGTAACAATTTGTTGTTACCGATGTGTGTGTGTATGTGTGTGTGTGTGTGTGTGTGTGTGTGTGTGATTTGAACCCTGTCAGTACATATGAATTAATAGTGAATACGACGTGCATATGAACATTGCTGATATGAGGAATAAAGAAATGACTGCAATTAAGATTGCTTACTCAGAAGGTGTTAATATAGATGTTTTTCTGGAAGGCTCATTTCAGTCAGGTTTTAAAGGATGCAAGAAAAATATTTATTTCAAATGAATGCTGCTAATTATAAATGAATCTTTTCACTAAAGCAAGACCAGCAGGACTTAACACTTGGAAATACTTAGTGAGAGTTAATAGAGTTATTATGTGCTTGAAGCAAAAATAAAAAGAGAGAGTTCTGGATTGCTAGAGAGAAAAAAGTAAAGTGCCAGGGTAAGAACCACCAGGGAAAGAGCATGATTCTGTCTGCTGATCCTCCTGGTGGGCTCCAGGACCACTGTCTACTCAATTCTCTGGTAGCAAGTGCAGTGTGATTTCAGAGTGTGTGACAAAGGATGAATAGGCTTTCTTCTGCCACAGTAGGATACAATGCATGTGGAAGAAGAAAAACCTGGGTTAGTCTGAATTCCAATTACTTTAAAAAATAGCTTTATTGAAATATAATTCACGTACCATGAGATCTAACCATTCAAAAATGTACAATTCAGTTGTTGTTGCTATATTCATAGAAGTTGTGCAACCATCAGCACAATCTAATTTCAGAACGTTTTCATCACCCCAAAAGAAACCCCATACCCGTTAGCAGTCATCCCCTATCCCTACCGACAACCTCAGCCCGAGGTAATAATCATCTACCTCTGTGTCTAGATTTGCCTATTCTGGGATCTTCCCATAAATGGACATAAAGTGATCCTTTGTGTCTGGTTTCTTTCACTTAGCATAATGTTTTCAAGTTTCATCCATGTATCAGTACTTTATTCTTTTTACTGAGGAACAATATATTCTATTATATGGATATACTGCATTTTGTTTATCCATTTATCAGCCGATAGACGTTTGGGTTGTTTTCACTTTTGGGCTATGATGAATGATACTGCCGTGAACATTCTTGTACAAGTTTTGGGTGCACTTCATTTCTCTTGCAGGTATACCTGGGAGTAGAAGGCTGGATCACGTGGTTTAACATTCTGAGGATCTGCCCAAGTGTTTTCCAAAGTGGTTACACTATTTTACATTCCCATCACCATTGTATGAGGGTTCCAGTTTCTCCATATCATTGTCAATACTTGTTATTGTGTTTTTTGACTATAGCCCACCTAGGGGGTATGAAGTGGTATCTCACTGGTATTTTGATTTTCATTTCCCTGATGATTAATGATGCTGAACATGTTTTCATGTGCTTTTTGGCCATCTGTATATCTTCTTTGGAGAAATATCTACTCAAATACTTTGCCCAGTTGTAATTGGGTTACTTGTCTTATTGAGTTGTAAGAGTTCTTAATATATTCTGGATACAGTTCCCTTATCAGATTAATTTGCTAATATTTCCCTCATTCTGTGGGTTGTTTTTCCCTTTCTTGATAGCACCATTTGCAGCACAAATGATCTTAATTTTGGTGAAGTCCAATTTATCTAATTCTTCTTTTGTTGCTTGTGCTTTTTGTGTCATATCTAACTGTGTAACCCTAGGTTGCAAAAATTCACTCATATTTTCTTTTAAGAGTTTTATGATTTTAGATCTTACATTTATGTCCATGACCATTTTGAGTTAATTTTTGGGTATGGTGTGTGACAGGGGTCCAACTTTATTCTTTTATTTTTGGGTATCCAGTTGTCCAGCACTGTTTGTTGAAAAGTCTATCTTTCCCTCATTCAGTGATCTTGGTACCCTTGTGGAAATTCAATTGATAATAAATATAAGGGCTTATTTCTGGACACTCAATTCTTTTTATTGACTTATACATTTTCCTTATGTTAGTACCATGCTGTCTTGATTACTACAGCTTTACAGTAAATTTTGAAATCAGGAACTGTGAGACCTCTAGCTTTGTTCTTTCCATATGAACTTAAGGATCAACTTGTCAATTTCTGCAAAAGGCTGGTGAGATTTTGATAGGAATTACATTGATTCTATGGATCAATTTGGGACAATTTTCACCTTAGCAATATTAAGTCTTGTTATCCATGACATTGGGGGGTCTTTCAGTTTATTTAGGTTTTTAATTTATTTCAATGTTTTGTTGTTTTCAGTGTACAAGTCTTGTATTTCTTTGGTTGAATTTACTCCTAAGTATTTTATTCTTTTTGATTCTATTGTACATGAAATTACTTTCTTAATTTTATTTTTGGATTATTCATTGCTAGTGTATAAAATATAATTGATATTTGCATGTTTATTTTTGTATCCTGCAATATTGCTGATATTTAGCTTTAATAGTTTATTAACTATGATAGATTTTTAGTGGATCCTTAGGACCTTCTATGTATAAGATGATGTCATCTGCAAATAGAGACAGTTTTACTTCTTCTTATCTGATCTAGATGCCCTTTATTTCTTTTTCTTGCCCTATTGCCTTGGCTAGAAACTCCCATACAATGTTGAATACAAGTGCAAGAGTGAACATCCTAGTCTTGTTCCTGATGTTAGGGGGAAAGCATTCAGTCTAATATGATATTAGCTGTGGGATTTTCAGAGATGCCCTTTAATGTGTTGAAGAAGTTCCCTTCTTTTCTTAGTCTGTGGAATTTTATTATCATGAAAAGGTGTTGGATTGTGTTAAATATTTTCTACATCTGTTGAGGTAATCATAGATCAAAGCTTTGTCACTTATTTTATTAATATGGTGTATTATATTGATTGGTTTTTAGATATTATACCAAATTTGCATTTCTAGAACAAATCCCACTTGTTCATAGTGTATAATCCTATCTATATTCTGGATTCAATTTGCTGGTGTTTGTTAAGGACTTTTGTGTCTATATTCATGAAGAATGTAATTCTGTTGTTTTCTTGTGATATATTTGTGTGGCTTTGGTATCAACATAATGTTGGCTTTAGAGAACAAGTTGGGATGTAGTCCCTTCTCTTACTTTTTTGGGAAGTTTGTGAAGAATTGGTATTAATTCTCCTTTAAATGTTTGGTAGAATTCACCAGTTGAAGCCATCTGGCTATGGACTTTTCTTTGTGGGAAGTTTAAAAATTACGAATTCAATCTCTCTTCATGTTTTATGGGTCTATTCATATTTGCCATTTCTTTTTGAGTCAGTTTTTTTCAGGAATTTGTTTATTTTATCTAAGTTACTAAATATATTAGCATATAGTTGTACATTGTATTTCTTATACTCATTTTTACTTCTGTAAGGTCAGTAGTTACCTTCCCTTTTTCATTCTTGATTTTAGTAATTTGAGTCTTTTTGCTATTTTTCTGGGCCAGTCTAACTAAAGTTTTGTCAATTTTGTTCTTCATTTCAAACTTTTGGTTTCATTGACATTATTTTGTTTTTCTATTCTCTGTTTCATTTATTTTCACTCTAACCTTTATTATTTCCCTCATTCTTCTCTTGTTGATTGAGTTTGCTCTTCTTTTACTAGTTTCTTAAGTTAAGAAAGAAGGTTAAGTTAGTGATTTGAAATACTTCTTTTTTACTATAGGTGTTTAAAGCTGTAAATTTCATTTTAAGTACTGCTTTAGCTGTATCCCATAAGTGTTGGTATATTGTGGTTTTATTTTCAGTAATCTCAAAATATTTTTTTTTTTAAAGGAATTCCTTATTTTTATTATTTATTTATTTATCCATTTATTTTTGGCTGTGTTGGGTCTTCGTTTCTGTGCGAGGGCTTTCTCTAGTTGCGGCAAGTGGGGGCCACTCTTCATCGCGGTGCGTGGGCCTCTCACTGTCACGGCCTCTCTTGTCGCGGAGCACAGGCTCCAGACGCGCAGGCTCAGTAATTGTGGCTCACGGGCCTAGTTGCTCCGCAGCATGTGGGATCTTCCCAGACCAGGGCTCGAACCCGTGTCCCCTGCATTGGCAGGCAGATTCTCAACCACTGCGCCACCAGGGAAGCCCCTCAAAATATTTTTAATAGCTCTTGTGTGTTCTACTTTGATCCATTGGTTATTTAGAAGTTGTCATTTATTGCACATATTTGTGAATTTATCAAATGTTCTGTTACTGATTTCTACTTTAGTTTTATGTGGTTGGAGATAATACTTTGTAAAACTTCAATCCCTTTACATTTATTAAGACTTGTTTTATGGCCTACCATGTAGTCTATTCTGAAGACTCTTCCACATGTAATTGAGAATAATTTGTATTCTGCTATTATTGTATAGAGTGTACTATAGATGTCTGTTAGGTCTAGTTAGTTTATACTGTTGTTCTAATCTTCTGTTTTCTTGTTGACCTTTTGCTTATTCTATTCATATTGGAAGTGGAGTATTTAAGTCTCCAGTTATTATTTTTTAATTGTCTATGTCTCCCTTTAATATTGTCAGCTTTTGCTTCATGTATTTTGGGATTCTGTTACTAAGTGCATATAGGTATATAATCATATATCTTTCTGATAAGTGGACACTTTTATCATTATAAGATATCCTTCTTTGTCTCTAGTAATAATTTTTAATTTAAAGTATATTTTATGCTACTAGTATAACTACTTCAGCTCTCTTTTAATTACTGTTTGCATGATATATACTTTTCCACCATTTTACTTTTAAGCTATCTGTGTGTTTAAATATAAAGGTGTCTCTTGTAGAGAAATATAGAGTTGAATCATTTTTTGATTCCATTCTGTTAATCCTAGCATTTGATTAAAATTTTTATTCCATTTACATTATTGTAGTTGCTAATGTCAGGATTTATTTACATCTGCCATTTTGCCATTGGTTTTCTATGTTTCCTGTCTTTGCTTCTCTATTCTTCCATCATTAAATTCCTTTGTGTTAAATAAGTATTTTCTAGGTATCATTTTAATTCCCTTGTACATTCTTTCACTATATGGTTTTTAGTTATTTTCTCAGTGGTTGTCCTGGGGACTACAATTGCAGCTTAATTTAATATAATCTAGTTTGGATTGACACTAACTTACTTGCATCAGTAGACAGAAACTTTGCTCCAATATAGCTCCAACCCTCCTCTCTCCTTTCTTGTTTATTGTTGTCATAGGAATTATATCTTTGTATATTACAAATCCATCAAGACAGTTTTATAAGTATTGCTTTAAAAGTTGTTTTAAAAATCATATAGGAGAAGAAAAGAGGTACAAAAATGCATTTATGCTGTCTTTTATAAGTATGTGGTTATCATTACCAGTGCGATTATTTCTCCATATGGATTCGAACATAAGGCCTTTTCATTTCAGCCTGCAGTGCTGCTTTTAGTATTTCTCATAGGGCAGTTCTATGAGTGATGAACTCTCTTAGTTTTTGTTTACCTGTTAATGTTTTCATTTTTTCTTTATTTTTGAAAGATAGGTTTACTGGATATAGAGTTCTTGGTTGACTATATTTTCCTTTCAGCATTTTCAATATGCTGTCCCAGCATTTTCAGTATGGTTTTCAGTGAGAAATCCGCTGTTAATCTTACTGAGGTTCCTCTGTGTATGTGATGACACATTTTCTCTTGCTGCCTTCAAGATGCTCTTTGTTGTTGGATTTCAGCAATTTGACTATGATGTGTCTAAGTGTGAATCTCCCTGAGTTTATCTCACTTGGAGTTTGTTGAGATTCTTGGATATGTAGGTTAATATTTCCCATAAAATTGGGGTAATTCTGAGTCATTGTTTCTTCAACTATTCTTTCTGCCCCTTTCTCTTTCTCTTCTCCTTCTGTGACTCCCTCTATGTATATATCAGTATGATTGATGATGTTCCACAGGTCTCTGAGGTTCTGTTTCTTTTTCTGCATCCTTTTTTATTTCCATTCCTCAAACTAGCTAATCTCAATTGATTTATCTTCGATTCACTTTCTTTCTTCTGATAGTTCAAATTTCTGATTTTAATAAATTTTTCATTTTACTTATTATACTTTTAAACTCCAGAATTTTTATTTGGTTCTTTTTAATAATTTTCATATCTTTATTGATATTCTTTATTTGGTGAGACATCATTGTCATAATTTCTTTTAGTTCTTTGAACATATTTATAATAGCTGAATTAAAATCTTTGCCTAGTATGCCCAGTATCTGGGCCTGCTCAAGGCTTCTTTTCCAGTGCATGAGCCATAAATGTCTGTTTCTTTTCCTGTATCACATTTTTTTTTGTTGAAAGCTGAATGTTTTTGATAATATAATGTGGAACCTTTCAAAATGAGACACCCGCACCCCCTCACCCCCACTCCCAGGATTTGTTGTTGCTGGTTTGTTGTTTGAATTTATTTGTTTGTTGCTGGTTAGTTTGTTTAGTGACTTTCCTGGACTAATCCTGTAAAGTCTGTATTCCCTATCGTGCGGCAACTGAAGTTTCTGCTCCATTAGCTTAGTGGTCAGCTAGTGATTGGCCAGAGGTTTCTTTAAATGTCTTGAACCAGTAAGTCTTCTGCCCTTTGCCAGGGGGCTCTCTGTGTGCACTGGAGCATCTCCTTAACACTTAAGCTGTTTACAACTCAGCTTTAGTATTTGCTTTCTGCTTGTGCCGAGCCTCATGGTCAACCTGATTTGAGCAATTGGGACTTTCTCAGGTCTTTCCTGAGCATGTGCACGGCCGTGCACATGTGCATAGCCTTCCTGATCCCCAGGAATAGATCAGAGCTTTTCAAAGCCCCCCTGGGGGGTAACTCAGTACCCAGATATTCCTTTTACATTTTTGCCCAGACTGTTGATTCTCTCAACTGGTATTGCAGCCTCAGTGATAAACAATTGCTTGTCATTTAAACAATAGTTCTTGTCAAATCCCCTGGGATAGAGCTTTTCCTGTAGAGTGAGCTCTGAGTCAGGCCAAATATCAACAATGCCACAAAATAGGGGGCTTTTCCAGGAGTCTGCAAGACAAGTAAATAATGACAGTGTTCTGGAGATGGGACATTTTGAGGAGCCTCAGACCCAGTCAGCTTCCTCTGGTGGCTACAAGGTTGATGGTTTTCACAGCTACCTGGTTGTCAAGCTGCTGGCTGTCAAGGCTGACATGGAACTGGATAGGATGGGATGGGAGTTCAAATGCCACAACACTGTTGCTTTTACCTTCAGCAGTTTATCTTGGATAAATTCTCCTTGGATTGTTGCAAGCCTTCGGTTAATTTCCAGAGTCTGAAAAAGTTTACTTTGACCATTTGCCCAGTGTTTTTGTGGAGGTGTTAGTATGCCGTTGTATAAGTCCTGCCCCTCTTCCATCATTAGACAGGAGCAGAAGTATTTGGTTGCACTAGAAAGCCCTATCTAGACATTTTTCTCCCCAAATTGGCATTTTGGAAAAACAGTTGACCAACTAGGTCTTTGGTGAAGAATATTCTATGGTCAAATAAATTCAGAACTGTCTTTTGCTCTCTCTCATTGTTGGAGAGAGAATGCATGCCAGCATTTTCAAGGTCCTGAGAAGTACTGCTCTGAGAAACCTGCTTAATTTTGTTTACCAAGGGTTTTCTAACCATATTTCCCTGCATAACTCCTTTGTTTTTTATTTGTTTAACACTTCTTAATTAGTGCTCCTCAGAATACACTAAACCAACCTTAAAGGTGAATTCCAGGCCTAGTTTCTGGTTTTTTTTTAAAATTAATTTATTTATTTTTGGCTGCATTGGTTGTTTTTTTTAAAAAATTAATTAATTGATTTATTTTTGGCTGTGTTGGGTCTTCGTTTCTGTGCGAGGGTTAGCTCTAGTTGCGGCGAGCGGGGGCCACTCTTCATCGTGGTGCGCAGGCCTCTCACTATCGCGGCCTCTCTTGTTGCGGAGCACAGGCTCCAGACGCGCAGGCTCAGTAGTTGTGGCTCACGGTCCTAGTTGCTCCGCGGCATGTGGGATCTTCCCGCACCAGGGCTCGAACCCGTGTCCCCTGCATTGGCAGGCAGATTCTCAACCACTGCACCACCAGGGAAGCCCCAGGCCTAGTTTCTGGGACCACTTTTTGGAACTAATGCAGTTGGGTGTCTGACGAGAGTGGCCACATACTCACAAAATACGACAGGGGCACTAGGGGCCTTAATTTCTATTTTCTTTATACTTTATCTGATTTCTGATAGTGCTAGTTATCTTTTTTCTACATCTGGGGATGTGGGTTCAGCTCATCACAAGTACTCATCACATTTCAGCTCATCACAAATATCCTGAATGACCTAAGAAAAGTATTTGATCTATTTGTGGTTTTCTTTCCTTCCACCTAAGAAAAGGCATGTGTACTAGTCTTTTATATTAAGAAAGTGTAAAGAGATTGGTGGTGGAATGAATGGATTTTGTTCTCTCTGGAGTTCTTAATCAATAATGGATCCTTAGAAACCACTCAGAGACTGAGGCAGGGGAGCTGCAGAACACACACACACACTTGGACATGCATGCACACACACATACATACACACATGCATGTACAGAACTCCCTGGCAGGTGTGCTGAAGCCTAGTGGGCATGGGGTGGCAGGAGTCCCCAGGCAGGTTGCCTGCTCCCAAAGCAGCCTCATTCCTTTATCACAGGGGTCATGCAAGCCTATTCTGTCCTCGGAGTGCCATGGCAGGATAGGTCTGGGAAGTCCTGCCCAAGAGGCTTGGGAGTCCTCACAGGGGCGGGCAAAGCTCTCTGTGTCTTTTTCCCAGGACTGAAGAATCAGGAAATTGATTCTAGTCCTGCCTTTGTCAATATTCTGGGAAAGTTGCCTTACTTTCCTCAGTCTTCTTCATAGTAAAACAATGAATGACATGATTTGTACCATCCTTTTCAGCTCTGGAGTTCTTTGAGTGTATGATAGACAATGTCTTCGCAGAACAGGGGGTCCGAGTGCTGTGCATGGCTGTGGTCCTATAAAGGGCCCCTCCCCCACCTCCTGGCAGGCCTGCCCGGGCCGGGTCTCTGGAAACCGGCCTCTCTCCTGGTTTCCGTCAGCCTGGCCATTGTGGACTTCCTGCCATGTGGCCCATAAACCCAGTGTCTGAGCCAAATGTGGGGAGAAGGCAGGGAAGGAGCTGACAGGCCTGCCAAGTCCCCCTTCCTTCTCGTCGGCAGGAGGGGCCGAAGTACAGGAAGCCCCTGGCCCACCGCCCCCCGCAGTGTGCGGTGTAGGGGGCTCCTGATCAACCAGGCCCCCCACGTCACCGTCACCTTTGCTTCCACGGGGGGGATTGTAATGCGTACCGGCCATCAGCCAGCCCTTTCCCAGCGCCCCCAACCCGCCCCCAGCCTGACTCCCACATCAAAACGGTGGGCTCCGTGGGGCCCGCTGAGGATGTGCATTGGGCATCCCCGGGTCAGAGCCGAGAGCTGTCCGCGCGGAGCCATCCACGGTTTACAGCTCTCGTGAGGCGCCTTTACAACGGCAGCAAGTTGATTAGGAACATACACGCTGACGCAGAGCAAGCAGCGCTGAAAGCTTTGCTTATTTTGCAGATGCAGTGGAGTAAGACGGCAGTGGGCCCGCTGAGCCCCCCAAAGTGTCCAGCGCACCTTTCCAAAGGGTCAGCTGGGCCTGCGGGGGCCGTGCAGGGACCCAAATGCCCAGACTGGGGGGAACCCCTGGACCTCCCCGCCCCGGCTTCTCTGCAGACGCTCCAGACCCTGCCTGCACTGACCAGGCCATGGCGGCGTCCTGGGTGGCCCTTCTGGCCTGAGGATCTCAGGTCAGTGGGTGGCCTGGAGCCGGGGGGGAGGGGCGCTGGGAGGGGCACAGGCCATCACAGGCCATCGCTGCAGGCGAGGAGGATGGCCAGTTGAGACTGGCCAGAAGGTCCTCTCGCGGGAGCTCCTGACTCACCTGAGCCGCTTACTCCACACCCTGGATGCCGACGGGCCGTCGTGCTCATCCGTCCAGGACACGAGCCCACTCTCCACCCAGCCTCCCGCGCTCCTGCCTTCCTGTCTCAGCTGAGGGGCTTCCCGGGTCGTCCTCTCTCCTCCCAGCTGTCGGGGTCCTGCCAGCTCCCCTCTCCGGAGGCGCAGGACCAGCGCGTCCTTGCCGTCAGCACCTGCCCTGCAGCACCTCCTGTTTCCCCTCTTCCCTTCCAGCCTAGGTTTGGAAAGTTGAAGTCAGGTTATACAGCTGTCCTGCCTGAAATCACCAGGGGCTTCCCACTGCGCTCATACAATCAATGCCTCTTCCTAGTGTAAAGGCTTTGCCCCACCCCCAACTTCCCTGCCACCCCCTCGACCCTCCCCAGCCCACGCCCTACCCCACTCTTCCTCTGAGGCGTCTGTCCCGCTTGCAGGGTTCTTCCTGTCTGGACCGCACAGCCCTGGCCCCTCCCAGGACATTTGCCTTTGCTCTTTGCTCTGCCTGGACTGCTCGGCCCCCGTGTCATCACCCCCTCAGGGATGGTTCCCTGCCCACCCTGCCACTCCTCCATCAAGTACTTCCCAGTGTATTATTTGCAGACATCACCATCCAATACTTAAATGATCATTTTTATGGTATGTTTGCTTATAATTATCGTTCCCTGAGAGAATGAAAGCTCCCAGGTCTGTCTTGTTGGCCCAGGGCCTAGAAGTGTACCCAGCGCAAGGAGATGCCCAACAGATGTGTGCTGATGGAATGAGGGGGGTGAGCTGAGGGACTAAGTCTACTGCCAGTGCCCTCAGCTCGGGAGGAATTCCTGCCATCGGAGAAGGGCGCAGGGTCATCACTGCAGCCCGAGGCTCAAAGGCCCCTCCCGCTGGGGGCAGGCGACACTGGGCTTCAGCAGAGGCCTAGGAGCTCTCCCACAGGGAGACACATACTGGCCCACGAGTGAGGCTCAGTCCTCCAGGACCAGCAGGTGGTGAGCCAGCTGGGAGGTCCTCCCTCCCCCCAGGTGCACTCCCTCCCCTCCCCCCACCGAAGCCCTCCTTGTGGGCGGCTGTGGATGGTGAAGGGAATATGTGAGTAAAGCCAAGGAAGAGGCAGGGTGAAGAGTAGCCCAGTAATTTGATTTTCTTTCGTTTTGCTTACCTTTATTTTCTAATAATTTTATAATGACCACTTACTTCTTTTATAAATTTTTTAAGACAGGAAAAACGAAATCATTATTTTAAAATATCACTCTAGTAGATTAATACCATCAGAGAGAGAGAGAAGGCTAGTAAGAACAGTTTACCTTTAAAATGTCCTGGAAATAGATGCAGCCACGTGCAAATGATCCACTCCCTAGCTCAGGGCTGTCAGGCTGCCGACCACCACCTGTTTTGTGAATAAAGTTGCACTGGCCACTCATCCGGGGATGCCTCTGCTAGGCCAGAGGTGGACAAAGACCGTGTGGTCCACACAGCCTAAAACATTTACTATCTGGCTCTTTCCAGAAAGACTGTCAATTCCTGCCCTGGATACAAAGTTCCTGGCTCTCTGCACTTCCTAGGGGTCCCTCCACCACATGCGGCATCACCTGCACTACTTCTGAGGCCTCTGCCCCCCGTTTGGTGAGTCCTGAGGCAGGAGATAGAGGGGCCCCAGGCTGAGTAGCTGGAGTTTGTCCCCTGTGGACAAACAAGATGAAGAAGAGGAGGACCTGAGCCCTGCCCAGATAAAAGATAGAGACCACATCCTTTTCATTCTGGACACCAAGAAGACCTTCCCCACTATACATGTGCAGAAAAGCTCTTTGGAGGTCAAAAGGGGAGTGATGTCAACCTACCCATAGGCCTCTTCGCTGGAATCCATCTTGGCTAAGAGATGCGCAAGCGCACACACATGGGAGGACCCTGAGATAAACCAAATACGGACTCAGAACCAGGCAAAGCAAGATGATTGGCCAGAGGAAACCCAGAAGAAATGCCCCATATAAGTGATTCAAACAACCACGAGGGCATGACTCTCTCTCTGAGCCATCCCGTGTGTCTATCCACACGTACTCTTTTTCCTCCTAATGAACACTTTACTTGTTTCACTACTTTCTGCCTTTGTGGGAATTCATTTCTGCAAAGCCAAAGGGCCAGGGCCTTGTCGCTGGGCACTGGTCTAGTGGCCGGGATACAGCGCTCTCACTGCCATGGCCTGACCTCAATCTCTGGCCGGGAACCTAAAGCCTGCTTCAGGCTGCTGCAGGCCGAGGCCACCTGAGATCAAGTCCGTCTGTCTCTCTGCTGTTGGTCGCGGTCTAGAATCACCTGTATGTTATTAGAGGGCCTGGCACACTTTTGGTCTTTCAGTTAGCCCATATTATATCATTATCTTGGTCCTGCTTACGCGAGGAATTCTCAGATGTTGTCTGAGGTCAGGTGTGGCTGCAAAGGCGGGTCTGTCTTGAGCTGAGCCCCTGCAAGGACTCTACAGCCATCTCGGTCTCAGCGGGGCAACAGGGGCTACTGCCCCTGGAAGCTCTCAGCCCAGCGGGTTCAGCTCCAGGCCAGGTCCCCAGGATGCCACGTAGAGGCCTCCACAGAGCCAGGGCTGCAGCAACCAGGACTCGCACCAGGCAGGACAAGTGAGGACAGTGTGGTGGTCTGCGTTAGGCAAGTCTGACATGCAGATTATTTTCTTAAGAAATGCCATTCTGTTCCATTCACACGAAGGCAACTGGACTCCTGTTTATGAAGCATTTCTAAGCCAGCACCACACAGAGCATGAAATGAAGTGTCAATTGACTTGTAATTTACAGCAAACACCAATGGCGCAAAACAGGCAGCCTGGACCCAGGAAATTTAATCTGCCCCAATCTTGTGTCTACTATGAATTAGCTTTTTAACCCTCTCCTCATAAGTGACACAAAGGCAATAGCAGCTGAGCAGAATTCCCAGCCGGACTCAGTGACTCTAATTCTAGGCCAGCAGAACTCAATTACGGGGAGCTGAATGCAGCAACAGCACAATAATTCACGTACCAAGAGGAGGTGATGTCTGCCTCTGCCACGTGGGTCTCTGGAAGCTGTGTGTGCACGTGTGTATGTGTGTGAGCTTGCAAGCCCGTGCACCCACGTGTGGAGGTGCTGGGGAGGGGCATTCTCCGTGAAGAGTAAGAACGTTTGGGGCTGGAGAAGTTCCCTCCCTGCATCCCCTGCTCTCTGTGCCAGAAACGCCCATCAGACCCAAGGCCTCTGTGCTCAGCATGGGGAGAAGCTGAGAGCTGAATGCATGAGCCTTCCTTAGCTCAGCCAAGGGTGTAGATTCATGCTAGACCATTTTCCAGAGAACCGATGGTCCTCCCGGGGTAATGGCTTGGGGCAAATTAGCTCATCTGGTGGCTTCCCCGCGGAGACACCTGGGGGTCTCTGCGCTGGAGCTTCATTAGAGAACCACAGGTGACCAGGTCAGCTGGGGGACATGGGTACCCTGACTAATGGCTTTAATGACTGTGCTCATTAAATCTCTGGAAGGAGCCACAAGCTCTGTCCCTCACGATCCCTCCATCCCCAAAGTGAACAGGCCGCCTTTGGCTTTTTCTCCAGAACCCCAACCCAGGGATGCTGGGCAAAGGCTCCTCTCTGTTGGCCAAGCCACGCGGCGGGCTCAGCAACGGAGCAAACAGTAGACATTTGGATTGTCTGCTGGGCAGGACTCCCGGGGTCTCCACCTGCATGTTCCCAGCAACGATGGAGAGGTGGACACAGTGCAACAGGGTCTCCCACACTCCGGGCCTTCAACTGGGGGGCCTGTGTAACAAGCATGACAACAGGACATTTTTCCTGTGTCCTTCACTTTCCACCCCTAGTCCCTGCAGGCTCCAGGCTGGAGCTTCCTGGACACCTGTTAAAATGCAGATTCCTCTTCTGAGTCAGAGGCTGAGTCGTCTGGGCCTGGGAGTCTGAAGTCACCAACGGTGGGGCCTCACCTGCTGCTGGTCCCCAGAGACCAGAGACCTCACCTGCTGCTGGTCCTCTGTGTCACCATGCATCCCCGTGCTGTCCATGCCCGGGTGCAAACTACGCCCCCAGTGCTGTCCTGGGAGCCTGTCCCCTGAGCTCTGCAGCCCTCTTCTTCCTCCTCATCTCATGTATCATCTGATCCGTCCCCTGAGCTCTGCAGCCCTTTTCTTCCTCCTCATCTCATATATCATCTGATCCGTCCCCTGAGCTCTGCAGCCCTCTTCTTCCTCCTCATCTCATGTATCATCTGACACACACGTCACTTGCCAAAGCCAGTACGATTGCTTTAGGAACATCTTCGTTTAATTTTTACAACAAACCCCATTAGGTAGACAGTTTTGTCCCAGTTTTACAAACTGGCTCAGGGGTTAAGCCGCCCAAGCTCAGACCAAGAACTGGGTTTCAGCTCTGTGGCCCTCAAAGCCCCTGCCGTCCTCAAAGCCCCTGCCGTCCCCAAAGCCGAGTCCTCGCAGGGTGTTGGGCCTGGCACTGACCCATGTCTCTAGACTCAGCTCTCACTGGGGTCCAGCTGCCTGCACTTCCCCAGGGTCATGGGAGGAATTGTGGAAGCCCTGACCCCTCGTACCTCAGAATGGGTCTTTGCAAAGGTAATGAACTTAAATGAGGCCATCAGGGAGGGCTCTGATCCAATCTGACTGGTGTCCTTATAAGAAGAGATTAGGACACAGACACACAGAGGGAGGACCATGTGAGGACACAGGGAGGAGATGGTGTCTGTACACCAAGGAGAGAGGCCTCAAGAGAAACCACTCCTTCTAACACTCTGATCTCAGACTTCCAGCCTCCAGAGTTGTGATGACAATAAGTGTCAGCTGTTTAAACCACCCCACCTGACGTGCTTTGCTG
The DNA here is from genome assembly GCF_949987535.1 of Balaenoptera acutorostrata. Taxonomy (NCBI): domain Eukaryota; kingdom Metazoa; phylum Chordata; class Mammalia; order Artiodactyla; family Balaenopteridae; genus Balaenoptera; species Balaenoptera acutorostrata. The sequence continues at coordinate 71,251,653 of NC_080079.1, read as the reverse complement.
CGGGCACCCGAGCTGACACAGCCATCCTCACATGCCACCCGTGACTTTGCCCCTGTCCCCCGCGACACCTCGTCTCCTCCCACTGTCTTTGGTTGGCCTCCGCCCGTCCTTAGAGACTCAGTTCATGACCACTCCCTCTAGGCATCCTCTCCGGAACTTTGTTAGGGCTGAGGATGTCACAAGGCCCTTGTGACGGTGCTGTCTTTGCAGACACCGCTTGGCAGCCCTGGGTCCATCTGGATACTGAAACCGAGCAGGACCCTATGGGGCTCCTGGGCACAAAAGCCTTTCTGTGTCCCCTTCCCTGAGTTCCAAATGGCAGGTTCAAACAGATGTTAATCAGGGAAGGGAGGGGATGCAGAGACAAGGGAGGAACAGCCAAGAAACAATAGTGCAGCCTTGGGGCAGGGTCCTGGTTCCCCCTCAAGGGGTACACACAACAGTATCTCTGAGCTGTTTTGCAGAACTAAAACAGCACCAAATGGAAGATGTTGACTCTATGATGAAGCACTCTTCGTTGCAGAGAGAAGGTCACGGTTCGCCCATCACCACCTTACACAGATGATCTCTGGATTGAAGGAATGCCGGCCCTGCACGCACCCTGACCCTTATCAGCAGCCCCGACCCTGGGCTATAAGACTCCACAGGCTGCCTTGGGCTGGGACACACAGTTTCGAGGGCATTAGCCCTCTGTGGCCCCCTTTGCCTGGCAAAGCAATACAGCTATTCTTTTCGACTTCACCCAAAACTCTGTTCTAAGGTTTAATTTAGTGTCGGGTACAGAGGCCAGATTCAGCTTCAATACCAAGCTCCAGGAGGGCTCCCTGGCCCTGGTGCATGCCAGGTAAACATTGGTGCTGCGTCCCCAGGAGAGGACACGATGGAGCCTAAGCCCCACGTTCCTCGTCCCCCAGGGTTACGTATGGAAGCGTCTTCCATCCCGGCAGCATCTGGCGGCCACATTCCTCCCCTCCAAGGTCACTCGGCTCCCAGGTCTCCCTGGACCTGGTGCCTGTCCAGCCTCTCGCCCCAAGTCCCCCAGGCCCTCGGCCTCCTGTTGCTCTCTGTGCTCTGGATCCTGCGAGGTACCACCGAGGGGACAGCTCCCCACTCCCCACCCCCTACCTGCTGTCTCCCCCATCATCTGGCTCTGTGTCTGCTGCAGACCCGTCCCTGCTTCACACGTGGGACAGATCTCTCTGTGCTGGGACCCTGGCTACAAAGTAATTTAAAACAGCAGAGGAAGGAAAAAGAGCGGTTTTGATTTGGATTGAAAATGTATCACCTCAGAGGGATTATTTTTGCAGCCCCAGAGGCATCTTGCTGTTTTGGTAATTTTTTTGCATATGCTAACTTTAAAATGAATGACGTCTTCTAAAATATACAGCAGCAAAAGCTACTGTGTGCTGCAGGCACAGGGGGCGTGACTCGCCCTTGATCCCTGTGTGGGCATCTAGTAACTTCCCTGAGCTGGCCCTTCCTCGCCCATCACACAGGGATGAGAAAGTCTAGGGGCAGAGCTGTTTTGAGGAGATTTGTTATAGCTATTCAAGCCACCGCCCGCACCACTGGCTGCTGCTGTTAATAGTAGGACTCTTCTCAACTTAGTTTTAAAAGCCTGAGTCAACACCACGTTCTTTAGTATTTTCTTTACTATCTATCACAGAATGGGTCATTGTTTCTTTTTTAATGAACTAAGTGAGAAAGGGAATAAAACAGAAATGGCTTTAGGAAATCGGAAAGGAAGTGTTGCCTGGATTATAGCCTGCCTCGAGGGGAGAAGACACGTGACTGATGACTGTATCTCCAGGTGGGTTTGCTCAGCCGGGACACCTGGTCACCCAGACTCCCTGCCAGGTCTTCATCCAGCACCGCCCTTTGCTGGGCCCTGGCCTGGAAGAGACGTGTGTTTTTGTTGTTGCTGTTGTTTGTTTGGCCTTATACCCACTGCCACCAAACACCGCTGGGCCTTGCGGACAGCTATTAACTAACAACTTAGCCATCAAGAGAGAAGGACTCGAAGAGCCATTATCCGCTGGGACACATGTCTGAATAAAAAGAGATGTCAAAATCACTGCCTTGCGTTAGAGCAGCTCTCAGTCACAATAGGTCCTGTACTTTTTTAAAATTTAAGAATATGCAGTATGAGTGGTGGGAGAGGGCTTGTGTGGAGGTATTGAGCACCCGGGAGCCCAGAGTGGGGAGAGGTGTCCGGGGCTGCAGTGGGAGGGGAACCGTCCATCACAAGATAAAAACCCAAGGAGGAGAGCAGGATGGGCCTTGCGTCCGTGGTGCCCACCGTGCCCTGTCTACAGTCTGCTTTGTCCCCACGGCTCCCAGGGAGGGTGAGTTTGCCCCAGCCCAGAGGGTAAGTTCCTGGCCCCCAACTGGGCGAGGCTGGAGCAAGCAAAGCCCTCCTTCCCTGGGAAGGAAGGAAAGGCCACATGACACTTCTGATCTCTCCTGATCCCAGACGGACTGCATGTCAGAAACAGAACCTCCCTCAGGCCCAATCTACCATTCCTGGGTTTATTCAGGTCACCTGCCAGGCAGGATGGCTTGGGCAGTGTTTCCTCGGAAGATCCTCTTTAATAACAGTAGTTGTGATAATAAAATCCGGATCATATGATTCTTATATCAGCTTATTGCGTTTGAGCAGATAAAGAAATCAATCTCTACGTACTCATCACACAGCACACAACATACAGTGTCACACACACAGTGTGAGCCACCCTGGGCGGTGCAGCCCAGAGGCAGAATGTCCTGCAGAGTGGTAATACTATCCACTACACCATATGACATAGGGGTACTTGCGAGAGTCGTTCACTCTATCTAAACAGCCCAAACGGCAAACACCCCACAGGAGACAAATACTAGGCCTTCTGTGAATTCGGGGGTGAAGACCCACGAGAACCTGATCAGTATCAAGAGAGAACAGAACAGACCAGGATGCATCACACACGGTGTGGATCGGCTCGTTTGTGAACTTCTGTTTCTCCCGTGTGTGTATGTGCGTGCACATGTGCGAGAGTGCAGACTGGGTCACAGTGTAAAGCACATTTTTAAAATTCTGCTATGGATTCTGATCAAAAAAGTTTGAAATCCCTGAGCTGGAGGGCTGGCAGTTTCTTTCCCATTTTTTGTTTCCCTCAGTGCCTGGAAAGTGTCTGCCCCCATAAATGCTCATGGGGTTAATGCATGAATTAATATATCAGTGAAGGAGTCAAATTGATTGATAGGCAGAGCGGTTGCCTATTCTTCCCAACTTTCCCTGTTCCAATGACTTCCAGTCCCCAAAGCTGCAGGCAGGGGCATTTGCAAAGCTGAGGACCGACCTCTGTCGCATCCTGCAGTGCATGCTGTGGGCCCGAGCCGGGCCTGGCCCCTGGGACCTATGCTGGGACGAACACAGGTGGAGAAAGGTGCCCAGAAGATGCTACACAGCCACCAGCACCACACCTGTCCCCCGTTCTTCCTTTGCCAGCTGTCTGATCCTGCTGGGCTTGTGAAGGCTGACACTTGGCCTGGGAACAGTCCAGAGCTGAGAAGCTGGTTTTCAAAGTGATGGATTTGGAAGGGGACCACTCCAGTCATCCTGCTGAAAATGCAGGGTGCCCAAGAACAGCTGCATCTCAGCCAGATCTGTAGCTGCCCCTTCTTGAAAGTCTCTGCAAGCTTCCTTCCAGAGAAAAATGCTCCACTCTGATTGGCTCCACTGGCCACATGCTTTCACTTGGGGGCCTTCGGGAACAAAGCAGCGCCAGACATTTGACCTGAGACTAGGCCCTGGACCGGATTCACTCCCAGTGGTCTGTATCAGCAAACCCACACAGAGCCAATGGACCCTGGCCCAAGTGGGGTCAGAGGCCTGCAGGAGACAAGCAAGCTTCCTTGGGGTCCCTGTAAGAGCTCCCCTCACTCAGGGGAGGAATAGGAGGCACAGTGACTTGACAGCTATCTAGCAAGGAAGGAAAGAAAGCTTTGGGAACACGGACTGCCTGATCACAGGAAGCAAAGAGCAGGGCTGGCCAGTGGGCTTTCCTCAGGACCACCAGTATCTCTCCTGGTTTCCTGGAGATGGGAACAGCTATATCCCGTTTGCTGTGCATTACACTTAGCATGTGGGCTGTGAGCAATCTAGTGTACATTGGACATTCAGTTGGCATGTAACTGATGATTTGTTGATTGAAGGAATAACCTTTTAAAGTATCTTTAGGAAGCAAAACTTCTGATCTGTTGATTCCAGAAAGCAGAGTAATTATGACTCCTGAATAATAATCTGAAAATTCAGATGGAAATTTTTCAAGCAAATGAAAAAACCTAACTGTTCCAAGGGCTATTGTGGTCTAGTTAATTAGGAGCAAAATGGGGCTAGGGAATCTGCTTTTATTTCTAAATCCCCAGTGTTTGCACAATGCTTGGCACATAATTGCACAATAAACTTCTAATGAATGAAGACAATTTAGTTTCCAGAGCTGAAGAAGCTTTTTCCCTGCCTCTATCTCCCACCCCCACCCTGTCCCCTCAACACACACACACACATTCTCTCTGTGTCTCTCTTATTAAGTTCCCAGGCCTGAAATTCCATAATCAGAGAGATTTTCTTTTAAATAGAGGACTTGACCCCTTTGAAAAACCTTTGTAGGGTTGCACATAAGTTCTTATCCATTATAACCAAGAATGACTGGGTTTGCCAAAACCCTCTCTGAGAGCTTGTTTAGATGAAGCCAAGGGAAGAGCAGATACAAATGAGGAAGCAGGTGATGACGTGCCCAGCGGGGAGAAGGGAGGGGCCAAGTTCTCCTCCGCTCCCCCCTCTCCACTCACTTACCCAGACGACCTTCGGTCTACAGACAGCCCTGTAGACCGGAAACTTAGGGGAGAGTCATTGATGCCTAGATCTTGATCACTGCAATGAGGTTATTCTAAGTTGACAGGAGCAGGTTCTGTCATCACTCCCTTAAAGAGGGTTAAAAAGAAAAAGGGTGTAATTTTCAAGAGAAAAGCTGCAGCCTTTCAGAAAAGACAGATAAAAACAGCAGACTTAAGACTGCAAGCCTGTGGGTGGGTTTTCTAGTGGCAATAAGACTCAGAGTGGGCAAGCCGGCCCATGGGAGAGCCGCTGTCGGGGCAAGCGGAGAGCAGCGTGTCTGGTGGGGATTGACTGGGAGACTCAGAAGTGGGCTCAGATGCTTCCATCTGACGCTCTCCCTCGCTCTGCCTCCTGCTGGACAGAAGCAACACAGAGGTGGATGGGGAATGCGGATGACTCGCTGGGACCACGCAGATCTGGGCTTGAACCCAGACCTTGACTCTCAGGCCACGTGCAGGTCTGCATCGTCACCCTTGTCAGCGGGCACGTCTGGGGACGGCGGAGTGGAAGGTCGGGGGGCTCGAGGGACCGGGCATTGTTTGGGAAGGTGGTGTCAGCAACTTCATGTCAGGTTCAGAGATGACCATATTTCTGGTCTTCATAGACAGTACATTCAAGCAACGCTCCGTCCCTAGAGCTTAGGCCCTGGCACCGCAGATAACCAGCCCTCAGTCTGTGCAGCCCCTTCAGGACCCCAGCAGCAGCAATAACCAACTCCTGGTGCACTTCAGGGATGCCGGGCCCTGCCTGGCTGGGGGCGGACGAGGGGCAGAGACAAGGGCCATCCAGAGGAGTCGGGACAGCCCTGCAGCCCAGCACTGCGGTCACGTGGAGAGAGCCACACACCACGGGGAAGCTCAGTCCCACCCCACGCCCCTGTCCGGCCTCCTGGCTCTGTATCCCGAAGACGGGGCCCCAGCGCCTGTGAGAAGCACATAAAGACCATCTCTCTGGAGTGCGTCATTTCAGCCTGGGCAGTGGAAGTACATTTCCCAGTGTGACATCTGCAAACTTCCCAAACTTCTCCGGCAGGGCAGCAACGACACAGGGTTCCTACAGTGTCCTGGGCAGGTCTCGACCCCAGGACCCAGGAGGCGTGGGGATTGCACAAACAGTGAACAAATTAATTCTTTATTTAATCTCACGAGACAAATATTTATTCACTGGCTTATGAAAACAACTGCTGAATGCCCAGTAGATGATCAGAATGGTAAAACGTTGTTCTTCTTTCCTTATGTGGTGACGGAGAACTAACAAAACCCAGAAGCAGAACTAGCCCGTGAATAATACAGATCTTACGGGGAAGCTTGCAGACATGGGAATGAGGTTGGAGGGTGTTGTGTGTGAAGCAGACCAAGGAGAGGAAGGTGTGGGGGGCAGGAGGCGGGGAAGAGGGGCTCCCACCAGGACCCAGGCAGACTCTCCCTCATCAGGTGACAGGGTGCAGGCCATGGAGAGTCTCCGATTCTGGCCGCTTGCATTTTGGCACCCTGGCTGGACCAGGGCATCAGGACGGAAGTAGAAGCAGGAAACTCAGGGCCAAGGAAGGACGTGACCTCAGAACCCGGCCGAGCCTTGGCTGCCGCAGAAATCAGGGCTGCTTTAGAACCCGTGGTCTCCGGGCTCCAGTGACAGTGGCTCAGCCTATTGTCAGAGCTTCTGTGCCCTTCAGACTTCGCTGGAAGCTGAGAGGAAGGAGCAGGAGGGGGAGCGCAGGCCTGGGGGAGGACAGGACATCAGGGCCAAGGTGAGGGGCCCAGGTGCCTCTCGTCGGGTAGAGGAGCCCTGCATGCAACTTTCACATTTTATAAACTGTCTCCTCGCTGACCCTTCTCATCCTCCACCAGGTCCTGTCCCTGCCTTCTTCCATCTTTTAGATTTTCTCTGTTCATTGAGAATCACATATTAGCTGGCCAGGGCCATTGGGGTTTATACAGCTTCCTTCCTTCTTCCAGAGGAAAGGGACTCACACTTCTGGAGGGTCTGACATGATCTCATTTAATTCTAACCACAAAGCCAGAGGCATCCCCATTGTACAGGCGGGGACGTTGAGGCTCTGAGAGGTGAAATGTCTTGCCCAAAGTCACACAGGAGTAGAGAGAGGGACTGCACCCAAAGGTCTGTGCTTTCGCCTCTCTCAGATGGGACCGCCCCTCACCCGTGCTCTGTGGGTGGTCCCTCCGCCCTCACCTCCATTCTTCCCACCGCCCTGGGCCTGAGGTTCCCTGGACTTGTCTCCAGGGTTGGAATCCCCAGGAGCCTTAGATAAGAGGGTTTATTAGGTGGGACTCATCCTGGCATAGAGGCCAGAGCTGTTTCCATGGTGATTTCAGAGCCAGGAGCCTGCGGTGGGCGTACCCCGGAACCCCGAGAGACAGGCTTTGTTCCCGAGCCCCCCAGACCCCCATCTCCCCCTCGTCAGGGATGCACGAGGTGCTGTGGGGTTTTGCTCCAGGCGTCTCTTTCACCCCCCGGGGCTCCCCCAGGCTGCGCTGATGGCCCCCAGGGCTGGTTAGCATCCATGGGGCGGCCAGCACCCCAGTGCCGCCCACAGCTGGGCACTCTGGGCTGTGAGGCAAGACTCAGAACAAAGAGGGAGAAAGGCGAGGAGGTGGCATCAGCAGAGGCTGCATCAGCCCCAAGAGTCATGGGTTTGGAGCCAAGTGAGAAAACGCAAACACCAAACAAACCTCAGACAAAGCCGGGGGCTGAGGTCGCCTGGGACCTCATGTCACCTTACTAACAGTTGTCAAGGACTGGTGAAAATTCTCCAGGGGAGGGGTGGGGGGGGTCCCCACAGCTGCCAGGCCCGCGCCAGGGGTGTGAGAGCTGCGCTGGGGGCACCCCTAGGGCGAGGGGAGGGTGGAGGCTTCAGGTCCACTGGAGGGTCCAGAGGAATAGCGAGATCGGGGCTCAGTATTGGCTCCACCGGGCTCTTCTTTGGGGGCTTATCTCTAAGCAACTAGTGAGTTCTCTGGAGGGGCAAAGGCAGGTCAATAAAGAGTGGCCTGGCCGGGACCAAATGCCTGGAGGGGCTATGTGAGGACAGGGAGACACTCAGGGTCTCGGGGTCGTGCCCCAGGATGTTTCGAGAAAAGCGGGGTTGGAATGAGGCCTCCAGGTGGGGGAGAAATGGAGGGAGATGGGAGTAGAGGCGTTTCTAACTGGGGGTCAGGGATCCCAGGGAGGTCATCCATGGAGCACACGTCACAGGGATGGGGCCCTCAGGTCACATGTCACTGTGCACATGTGTCACAGGCCAAGGGGTTGGAGACCCGACTACCACCTAGCGAATAAAACTCTCCTTTATATGTTCCCTCTGCTATCTTCACAGTGTCACTGACGGTGTTTCCTGGTGATTATTTATGAAATCAACCCTGTTACATCCATAATTAGCATAAAGCGAGCATTTTAAACTTGTCGTTCTACAGTTTCAGAGAGAGTTTACCGTATTCCAATTACAGTTACCATTCACTGAGTGTTTATTACGTACCGGGTATTATTTCATTCAATATCCAAAATAGCCCTGTGTGGTTATATCACTCACTTAAAAGACTATTGAAGCTTCCAGGGGCCCTGGATCTGCCAGGGGACAGACAGCAGGGAAGAGGCAGGGCCGGGTGAGGACGCCCGTCTGCCTGAATTCGGAGCCTGCTGTCCCAGACACCATACCCACATCCTCTCTATAAACCCTGCTCTGAGAACTGCCACGAGAGCGTGGCATGATGGATAGGTGTGTAAAATAGGATTATTCGGAGAGCTGAGGTCAAGGCAGGACGGAGGCCAGGCCATCCCTTCCCCCACTGGGTCAGAAGTTTAGAAATTCTCTGACCCTTACAGCATTTGTGAAAGGAGGTAAATGGCCCAAACCCAGTTAGTAGGTCCCCAGGGTTTAACATCACGAAAAATCCTTGATGGAAGCTGTCCATCCTTGTGGATATCCTCCAGGAAGCCCATGGCTGACTCTCACCCACCGGCTGGATTGTCTTCCCTCGGAGATGGAGGGCAGTAAGCAAGTTCACCTGGGGGCAGACGGCAGAGAGAGCCCTAATGCTTCTTCAGTATGCCCCCATCGCCTCCTGGCCTGGCAGAGGGCTCCTAGGCCAGCATGAAATAATACGGGGATATTTTTTCCCCCGATTAAACTGAAATTAAATTAACAGAGAGAACATTCCCTATTTTCAAATTCCTCCCAAAGGTTTCTTGAAGCTGTAATGCCTCCTGCCATTGGTCTGCTAAGAGGCAACAGAGAGAAAACCAGCTGAACCAGGAGTACATTAATTCAGGGGCCAGATCTTAGCTCATTGAGCTGACTTTAACAGTTTAATTTTTATGTGCTCCTCTGCTTATGATTTTGCAACAGATACTTGGCATACAGGGATGGTCTCTGCTAGTACTTTTATTCCTGCTTCATGTGCTGAAATTGAAAGTGTCAGAATTGGGGCAGGGAGGGGCAGTGTGACTGTAGAATGGGGTCTGATGGTGCTTTACCTTGCCAAGTTGCGAAGGTTCAAGACGATGAAGCAGGTGCCAGAGCATGAGCAGATGCTGGAGGGAGCTGGCATCATTCCTGTCTCGTGGAGTCCTTCTGCAAGTTTAAGTTGTTCACTGCCTGAACAAGTTCGAGAAAAACTGCCTTCCAGGTTGTTGCCGTCTTTATTCAGGCAGCTCTGTATGACCCTCAGGGGCATGATCTTGTCCCCTGGCCTACGGGAGAAGGTGCCTGAGCAACGTGAAGGGAAGCACGGTCCTGTCTTCTTTTACTTTCTTCATCGGCAGCAGCATCCCGGCCCCATCACCTCAGTCAGGAGGCGAAGCCACGTGTAGGTACAGACAAGGGTAGGCGCTCAGTGCCTTAGGAGAACGAAAGTCTGTTTTTCACTCTTTCCGTATGACCAAGGTGGGTTGGAGGGGCTTCTGCTTTGCAGGAACAGAGAAGGAGATAATCTGTGCGCTGGCTTTTACACCTTCTCCCTTGAAGAGGTACGCTTCTTTTCTACCCTCGTTTCACAGACACAGTCCCGCTTCACTTGAGAAAGGCCGGGTAGTGCAGCCCTGGGGCTGCGGCAGCAAGAGCCACGTGTGGGACGGACAGTCCGCATCCCCTGCGAGCATCCCCCTGTGCCAGGCTTCAAGCCACAAAAGGACCAAAGGGCTGGCTTCTGGAGGGTCACCCAGCTGGTTGGGGAGACAGGAGAAGTCAACGAATGACACAAAGCCACTGTGTGACCATTTGAAAGGCAGCTGGAAGGCCTCTGATGCCCGCTGAAGGGCCGTGTCTCAGGGTGCCGAAGTCGAAACTTCACGGGCTAGGGGACCCGGCTTGGCCCAGGAGAGGAGCCACAGGACGAGGGCAACCCAAGAAGGAGGGGGAGGGTTCTAGGCAGGAGGGCAGAGGGGAAAGTCCTCTATGGGTTCTGAGAACTGTGAGTCAGCCCAGGATGGGATGAAGGGCGGCTTTAGGGATGTGGCCAGTGAGGGCAGTGGTTAAGAATCCACCTGCCAAGGCAGGGGACACGGGTTCGAGCCCTGGTCCGGGAAGATCTCACATGCCGCGGAGCAACTAAGCCCGTGCACCACAACTACTGAGCCTGTGCTCTAGAGCCCGCAAGCCACAACTACTGAAGCCCACGTGCCTAAAGCCCGTGCTCCACAATAAGAGAAGCCACCGCAATGAGAAGCCCACGTGCCACAATGAAGATTAGCCCCCACTCGCCGCAACTAGGGAAAGCCCGTGCGCAGCAACGAAGACCCAACGCAGTCAATAAATAAATAAATAAATAAAACAAAAATGTGTTTGCAGGCAGAGGATAATGACCAAGGCAGTGAGGACGTGTCAGGCCACCAAGAGGAAGCCCGAGAGAGGTGACTCCAGCACTGAGGCCACATCTCCTGCACAGCCACAGCCAATCCTGCAGCAGACCAGAGGCTGCCAAGCTAAGGAGCTCAGCAGAGATGTGGATGCTGTCATGGGACAGGGACAAAAATGGACGCAGAACATGCTAAGAAGAAGGTGCCCGCCAAACACTCCCTATTTCAGATGGAGGCCAAGACGCAGTGAGCAAGTTAGACAGGGCTGGACATCAAAGTCCCAAGTCGCAGCACCACGGCTGGCTTTGCACTAGCTCTTCCCTGCTGCATCCGAGTGCTCTTCCCCGTTCTAACTGCAAGAAAGAAAAACTACAGGTCACTCTCCCTCTCCAACAAAGATTCAAAAACCCAACACAAAATTTTAGCAAACTGAACCTAGCAAAATATATATAAGATAGTGTACCAAGATCAAGTATCAAAGTTAGTTTGTTAGTCTGACATTTGAAAACCAATCAAGGTAATTTATCACGTTAACAACTAATGAAGAAAAAACTGTATCATCACCTCAATAGAATAAGAAAAAGCATTTGTAAAATCCAATGCTTATTCATGATTTTTAAAAAAGAACACAACAAACTTGCAATGGAAACTTCCTTATCTGATTAAAAATACAGTAAACATTATATTAAATGATAAAATTAAGTTTTCCATTCTGAGGTTGAGAAAGAGATAAGTCTGCTCACCCCCTAAATTTCTATTAAACATGACACTGGAGATCTCAGTCAGTGAAATAAAGCATATAAAATATGTAGAAATAGGGCTTCCCTGGTGGCGCAGTGGTTGAGAATCTGCCTGCTAATGCAGGGGACACGGGTTCGAGCCCTGGTCTGGGAAGATCCCACATGCCACGGAGCAGCTGGGCCCGTGAGCCACAACTACTGAGCCTGCGCATCTGCAGCCTGTGCCCCGCAACGGGAGGGGCCGCGCTAGTGAAAGGCCCGCGCACCGCGATGAAGAGCGGTCCCCGCACCGCGATGAAGAGTGGCCCCCACTTGCCGCAACTAGAGAAAGCCCTCGCACGAACCGAAGACCCAACACAGCCAAAAAAAAAAAAAAAAATAAATAAATAAATAAGAACCACTACCCTAAATAAAAATGGTCTCCAACCCTTAAAAAAAAAAAAATGTAGAAATAAAATGTATACAGGTTAGAATGAAAGAAAGAAAACTGTCATTATTTTCAAATTACATGATATTATATGTAGAAAAATCCAAAAGGATCTATATGTAAACTATTAGAATTAATTATTAAATTCACCAAGGTGTCTAAATATCAACAAATAATTATCAAATGAAGTAAAAGAAGTCTTTAGTTCAAATAGCTAGCAATAAATCTAACAAAAGTTATGCAAATCTTCTGTACAGAAAACTGTAAAACATTTGAGAGAAACTGAAAAATTAAGCAAATGGAACAATATACCATATTCATGGATTGAAAAGCTAGAGTTGTTGCTTCTTTTCAAAATGGTTTATATAGATTTAGTGAAATTGTAATCAGTGTCCCAGCAGCATTTGTTGTAGAAACTGACAAGCCAATTCTATTATTTTATATTGAAATGTTAAGGTCTAGGGATTGCTAAAACAGACTTGAAAAAGAAGCAAAAAGTTGGAAAGCAAACACAACTAGATATCAAGACTTATTGTTACCAAGTCCAAGCTCATCCTGCTTGCTGTATGACAGGCCAATAAATAGAGAGACAAGTTGTTGGGACAAGGACTAGGGACTTTATTTGGAAAGACAGCAATCGGGGAAGATGGTGGACTCGTGTCCCAAAGGACCATATTCCCCAAGTTAGCGTTCAGGCTTCTTTTATACTAAAAGGGGAGGGGTTAAAGTCCTGGTTCCAGCCAGGATGTATTCATTTCTTCCTTCCTGCAGCCATTCACAGGTGGGCCTGGTCCGGATGTTTCCTGTGAGGTAAACAAAGGTATTTTAGCTTAATGCTCCTTACCTGGGAGGCAGGGTCCCCAGAGATGAGCCATTGTGTATAATTTAAGCTTATAGGCAACATCCCTTTAGTGATGAACCTGTAATAGAATACAAAGGTTATTCCCTCTTACATTATCATAAGGTGACAGTAAGACAGTGCAGTATTTTAGCATGAACATGCAGATAGACCAATGGACCAGAGCAGAGTCCGGAACTAGACCTACATTGGAAGGACACACAATGAATGACAAAGGTGGCACGTAACAACGGGAAAAGGATTTTTTAAAAATAAGTAATGCTGGGTCAATGGGATACCCATTTGAATATCCAAAAAATAATAATCTCAGCTTTTATTGTTCATAGAAAGCAGGTGGACTGCAGATCAAAATGTGAAAGATAAAATAATAAGGCGTGTAGAATATAACATTAGCGAATGTCTGCATGACTTCAAGGTGAAGACCTGCAAAGAAAAGATTTATAAATTGGACTATATTAACATTCATGACTTCTGTTCATCAAAATACACCATTAAAAGAATGAAAAGAAGATGTCTGCAGCATTTAAAATAAAAGCTCATATCAAGACTATATAAAGGACTCCTACAGATCAGTGTGAAAAGGACAGACACCCAGTAGAAAAACTGGCAAAAGATCTGAATGAGCACTTCACAAATGAGATTATTCAAATACCATAATAAACATATGAAAAGGTACTAAACCTTATTAACCACCAGGGAAATTCAAATGGAAACCATAATGAGATCCCAGCTCACAACCACCAGAAGAGTTCTCACAGAACGACTGACAGTGTCCCGAGTCCGGGAAGGTGTAAAGCCACAGGCTGGTGGGAGTGTCAGTGGGATCAGCCACCGGGACAGCTGTCTGTCACAGGTCGAGCCATGTTACCCTGTGACCCAGCAATCCTACTCCTGGGTTTGTCTGCCCCGTCCCTGAGATACATAACAGTTAAAACCAGAAACAACCCAAATGCCCCTCAATAGAACAGACTAATTGTAGTATATTCATACAACAGAATCCTCTACAGCAATGAAAGTATGCTGTGTGCAATCACATAACCATAATGTTGAACAAAATAAGCCAGAAACAGAGGAACACATACTGTTAAAATTTTTACATAAAGGTTAAAAACAGGCCAGAGTAACTCAAGGTATTAGAAGTGAGGTATTGATGACTTTCGGAAAGAAGGGGTCACATGGGGACTCTGGGATGTCATTCATGCTGTTTTGTCTTCATCCGGGCGGAATGACGTGGGGTGAATTCCGCTTGTGCAAATGCACTGGGCTGTACCCACACGGCTGGTGCATATTTTGGTGTGTCTGTTATATGTCAACCAAAGGTTATTTTTAAAAAGGAAGAGGTGAACTTTGGGGTCCCTATATCACCCCCAAATAAAATCTATGGTGTCTTTTAAATGTTTACTTTTAAGAAATTCATGCTTTAACATCCACCCCTCCCCACCGCGCACACACACACACACACACACACACACTCACACGCATGCGCGTGCACGCACACACACACAATTTGCAGATGATCTCATTAAAAATACAAGTACATGCCTGGATTTGACACCCTTTGTGAAGGTAATGCCAAGGCCAGCAGTGCTCCTCCCGCCAATCAGAACCACTGGTCGCCAGCAACAGCCCTGCAGAAACTACCTTACTTCCTGCTCACAGCGGCTGGCAGGCAGACCATTTTTGTTCCCATTTCAATGCTGAGGAAACAGGAGGTTCAGTGACCCCTCCCGGTCCTGGCACAGACCGAGACCTGGCTGTGAACCCCTCCTCGGTGCTTTTTCTTGAAGGCCCACGGCCTCTCCCTGGGGATCAGGAGGCTCACCCAGGCCCACCCTTCCCAGGAATGATATTTACTTATATAGCAGATAACAGGATGCAGCCTTTGGGGCCGTTGCTCGGTGTACAACTCGGCAGAGGGGACACTGGTCACTCTGAACAGGGGACTGGCTTCTCCGCCAGTCCCAGCTGCCCCTTTGGGGTTTCCTTCTCATTTTTCTTTTGCGCCACCTGGGAGAATCTGAAGGGTTCCACCCACGATTGTGAGCCTGAAGGTCTTTGCGAGGCCCCTGGGCAGACTTTTTTTCATCTCTCAGAGTTCAGTTCACGCCTCCTCCTATCACATCTGAAACCTCTGAACAGAATAAACTCACATTCCTTTTAGGTGAGATAGCAAGTTCCAAATGTGAAAACAGCTTGCAAAAAAATGTGCTAGAATAATTTGAAAATGGTTTGTACTTGAAGGAATGCAGGGAGGGTGAGGTTTTCAAAACTGATCTTTGCTTTGAGAGAAGAGTTGCTTTCAGAAATTTCTCTGCTCAATCCTTGGCAGATGTGCATTTTTTTTTTCTTATGGGAGGAAAAGTCACTAAAGGGAGGAAGGGGAAAGCCCTCCCTTCCCTTCCTCTGACCCCCATCCTGCATACCTCCCAGGTCTAGCCCAGATGCAACCTTCACTTTAATCTGGGTCCCTGCTCCAGCCCCCAACCTCACTCCTCCCTCTGAACCCCTTACTGTCTGTGTATTTCCTTTGAAACAAGGTTTTCTATTGCATCTGCTTATCTTCCAAAGAAGATTGTGAGCTATGAGAGTACTTAACAAAGATTAAATGGACACTTAGCACAGAAGCATTTGGTGACTAAATTAATGTTTATATGTATAACTGCATGCATTTCAGATGAGAAATTTTAAAAATTCTATTTAGGATGTCTTTGGCTGCAAGAAACAGAAAATTCTGATTCCAATGTCCTCCTCAGTTAGAAATGTATGATCTCATATGACAAGATGACCCAAGGTGAGACAGGTCTGTGTTTAGCTAATCTGGCAAGTGGACAATATCTTTGGGGACCAGAGACCTTCCTCTTTCTACTCTGCTACCTTCTACAGGTTGGCTTTGTCCCCATGGACAACTGCCCTCATGGTGGCAAAATGGCTGCACAGTTCCAGGCATCTCATCCAAAACAAAAATGTCCAGAAGAAAAAGGACTGTCTTTTCCTTGTGCATTTTTTAGTTGTGCAAAATCTTTCTCAGAACCACCCCCACCACACACACACGAAAACTGCCTCTCACATCTCCTTGGCCATGAATTGCCCATTCTGAAACAATCAGCAAGGGGAATGGATGGCTGTAGATGGTTTATAGTCTAGAGTTTAGGATTTGCCCTGAGCTGAGGATAGGATCACCTTTCCAGTGGGAGAGACCCAAAAAGAGCTGGGGTTCTGTTAGCAAAGAAAATGAGGGACCATTTGGGATAAGGCAAAGCAATGTCTGCCACACTGGGATAGAGGTTTCTCCAAAGAAGAAGTGCAAATGGGCAATAAGTACAGGAAAAATGTTCCACACTATTAGTCATCAGGGAAACACAAATCAAACCACAATGAGATACTACTTTATACCCATTAGGGTAGTTATAATAAAAAAGAAAAAAAGGAAAAGTGAGGAGGTAGAGAAATGGAAACCTTTGTTTATTGCTGGTAGGAATGTAAAATGGTCCAAATGCTGTGGAAAGCAGCATAGTGGTTTCTCAAAAGGTTCCACATAGAATTATCCTAAGAGCCAGCAATTCAACTCCAAAGTATATATGCAAAAGAATGGAAATCAGGGACTCAAACAGATACTTGCACACCAGTGTTCACGGGAGCATTATTCACATAAGCCAAAAGGTGGAAATGACCCATGTGCCCACAGCCAGGTGAGCAGATAAACAAAATGCGGTATCGGTGAGATAGTAGAAAATACATATTGGTCTCTGCCCCCCAGTTTCCAACACAGAGCTCCTAAAATCCTTATAATTTTCTAAGTGCTAAGAGCACTAGAAGCGGCTTTTTTCCTAATGAGGCAACTCTGGGTGGGCATCTGACTGGCTCCTGGATGGGGGCTGGTCACCAGAAAGGTGAAGCCAAGATTAGAAGCTTGGCCTTTTCAGCCACCTCATCCCCACCCTCCATCCTCCAGAGAGGAGGGAGGGGCTGGGAATGGAGCTAATAATTGCTCGTACCTACAAGAGGCAGCCTGCATGAATCCCAGCAGTAGGGGTTTGGAGAGCTTCCAGGTTGGTGAGCACATCCACACTGGGCGGGTGATGAGCCCCAACTCCATGGGGACAGAAGCTCCTGTGCTCAGGACCCTTCCAGACCTCACTCTACGCATCGCTTCATCTGGTTATTCATCTGTATCCTTCATCATGTCCTTTAATAAACTGGCAAACATAAGTCAATGTTCCCTTGTTTCTCTCTAGCAGATTAATCAAACCGGAGTAGGTTTTCATGGAAACTTCCAGTTTGTAGGCAGGTTGGACAGAAGTGGTGGGTCGCCCGGGAACCTAGTACTTACAATTGGCATCTGAAATGGGGGTCAGTCTTGTGGGACTGAGCCCAATACCTGTGGGATCTGACACTACCTCCAAGTAGATCGCGTCAGAATTGAGTTAAAGAGAATTGCTCGGTGTGGGGAAAACCCCTACACATTTGGTGACCAGAAGGGGAGTGTTCTCTGGGAAAGTAAAGGAGAAACACACAGGGAGAGGAAAGACTGTAGACTTTACACACACACACACACACACACACACACACACACACATGCACATATATCCATCTAGCGGGAGGGCTCGGACATCTGCTGAAATGAGGGCTCCTTGTTCTTGAAGTGATGTGACAAAGCCTCTCTCCCCCGGAACACACACAAAACATGTCCCACCATCCACACAAGCCAAGTCCCCTGGCCTGCTCGGCTCTGCCTTTGGAGCACAAGCTCAGTCCGCACCGATGAGACACGACACGCCGCCCGCCCCCACCAGAAGTCCTCGGCAGGAGAGCGCTCCGCACGCTAGGCAGAGGGAAAGGGCCGGGAGCTGCTCGGAAACGCAGCAGCAGCTTCAGGGGAAGCCTTCCTGAGCCTCCACGCGCCCGGAGCAGAGCCCCCAGTTCTTGGTCCATGCCTCCCCCCCTTCCCTCACCGCGTGTCTGAGGGGTTCCTAGCTGAGGGCACAGGGCGGTGGGGGCCTGCGGCGCAGAGGGAACGTGCTTCCTCTTTAACATTCATTCAAATTAAGACACACACACACACACACACATACACACACACACACACACACACAAACACCACACGACAGGAAATAAAGAGCTACCAATAATACTTTATATACTTTAAATTATTATGAGAAATAGTTATTTTTCAATTTCCATTTATCTTTTTCCCATTTATTATGTTTTATTTAGTAAACAGTTTCAGTTTCTTCCATTCCCCTAGTTTCAACATTTTTATTGTTTTGATTTTGCCTTGTTCCAGTTAATGGCAGGATAGACAGCTCCCTCCCTTCCTCCCCCTCCCCTCCCCCTCCATCCTTCCTTATTCCTTCCTTCCTCCCTCCCTCCCTCCCTTCCTTCCTTCTTCTCCTTTCTTCCTTCCTTCCTTTCCTTCTTTCACCTGTGTGTCCCCTCCCACAGTGCTCCGACCTTTGGACCAGAGCGGTTAAGCCCTGACTCTTTTGGGCTCCATGGTCCCAGCGTCTGATTAGCTTGGCCTGACCCGGACCCAGCTTGCTGAGCAGAGGGGAGGGCACCTCTCAACACTCCTCACCGCAGTGCATGGACAGGGGCTGGGGGGTGGCAGGAGGCGGTGGGGAGTGTTGGCTGTTCCCCTCGAGCTTCCCCTGTGATCTCTTTACCCCAAAGCCCTGCTGGTTCTGCCCCCTCCTGTCAGAAGCTAAGGGGCAGCTCAGAGTGGACCTTACTGTGCTTGGTTTCCTATCTTGGTCCCTAAACCTCAGGTTGAAACACTTTTCCTGCCCCTGCCTTCTTCCTAAACTCTTTCCCATCTCCGGGGGCCAATCCCACACTTTTAGTGATCCCAGGGGGAGTGGGCTGTAATCGGTGGATACTAAAAAAAAAAATTCTGAGAAGAAAAAATAGAAGCAAATTCACATATACCAAAGTATCAAATTTAGGGAGGGATTTCTGTCCATCTGTGTCTCTTGAACTTAAGGAGCAGGTGAACGCAAACAGCCAGCATCCACCAGAGACTCACTCTGTAGGCAGACGAAATAGACGCCCAGCCCAAAGGCAGGGAGGCCGGTCTGTGTGGACGGAGGGAGCCAGGAGCAAAGGAGGTCTCAGTATAGTCCAAGAGCTCGTACCCCCTTCAGTGGGAGGGGCGAGGCAGCAGGAGACAACGGCCCTGCCGCCTGCCAGTGGCATCGCTTGGCCCTTCCAGTAAACACAGCTGTAAAGGGGTCCTCAGTACTGACGATGACTTCCCAGCACGGGGTCCAGTCTGTGTCCTTCTCCCAGCCTCGGTCACGCATCCCTTCTGTGATCGCAGGAAGACATCCTGAGCCGTGCACTCCTTGGAGATCGCTGCGCTGACTCACGTATAATGGACCAGAAACGCATCCTCCCGGGTCTATTACTTACATGGAAGCAGCTCTGGGAACTTCCCCAACCCCAGAAGGCAGTGATTTCTTAGTTCCCACAGCCCAGCTGGACCTAATCAGAGCCCCCAGCCCGTCCCCGGGGGCACAGTTTTGCTCTCGGGGGCACAGGGGCACAAGCGGTTGGAAAGCTGAACTGGCGCAGGCCATCGGGACCGGGAGCACGGGAAACAGAACCCAGACTCGGCAGGATTTCCTCGGCCTCCCGGCTTCGTGTTTGGGGAGAATCCGTAAAGGTCACCTACACACCACTTGAGCAGATCTCCAGTTTCCAGAAGCGGGGAGTTCCCAGAGGTCCTGAGACCAGCACCCAAGAGGGGTCCTGCCTTCGGCTTAGAGATCAAGTGGGCTGCCCTCCAAGTGGTCCCAAGGGGATGTGCTCCCACTTCTGCAAATTTCCCCCTCCACTTCCACAGCGGGGAGAGATGCTGAGTGTTGGGGAAGGGTGGGGGGCAACTGCTGCCCACTGCCTATTAGCACCTAGGAGGGGACCGGACTTTTTCCCTGGAGAGGGGCTCAGCTCTGGCCCAGCTACATCCCAGCTCTGCGACCCTAGCAAGCTCCTGAAACTTGTGGAGCGTTGGCTGCTCATTCGTAAAACGAGGAAAATCATGTCTCCCTTTATTCAGTTATCATGAAGATTAAATAAGATTATGCATTTGAAACAGTCAGCATACCCTGACCATGGTAAGCAGCTCAGTAAATAACAGCTGTTGGTAGTAGTACCAACACAAAACCCCTAAAGCGCAGAAGAGTCTCAGAAGTGAAGAATCTTAGAGGGGAGCAAACCCCAGGGGTCGCTAGCCCATCCTCAGCCGAAGTCCCTGCTCCTGCCCTCTCTGCCCAGCTCAGGCCTCTGCTTTCCAAGCAGCCATGTCTCCCACACCCTGGGAATAAGACCGCAGGCTTGGGCGAGCTTGCTCAAGCTTGGAATGTAACCCTTCTGCAGGCAGGCCGCGTCCAGGGACATCATTCGCCACTTAAAGTTCATCTTGTATTTTTCAGCTTCACGTGTGTCTTGTGTCTCCAACTACAGTTAAGCTCTGGAGGTAGGGCCTAGGCTTGTGCTGCATATGGGGTCTCCCCACTCCGACCCTGAGCTGACTTGTCTTTACTAAGCCTTGCCGTTAGCTTGGAAAACTATTTTGCATTTCACTGGAGCTTAACAAATGATAAAATAAATATAGAAATGTGTTTTCTGTGTCATTAGGTAGTCTATCTGTTCTGAGAAACTTCTTCCTGTTGAGATAAAGGGGAAAGGTTAGAGACAGTCTCCTGATTATTTGGCAACCCTAGATCTTGAGGCGACTGGGGCAATTCTAGAACTGCTACAGAGGTGGGATGGAGGGTCACCGATTTGATTGGGAAAAGACATTAAGGGGAATAAAGTGTGCAATCCTTAGCGTCTGGCGGAAAGGAGCAAGGACACTTGCTTACATACAATGCACTTGCTATTATCACCTCTACTTGACCCTACTTGGTACTATTACAATTTAAAAATATCAAAATGCAAGAGCAAGGTCAAACACCCTCTGTGAGCTTCCATTGGGCGTCTGGAGGGAATGATTGTTCTTACAAACACTTTCAATCTCCTTTACACTGAGACTGGCCTATATGCAGGCACCAGAGCAGATAGTAGAAGAGAAAGAGGCTTTTCTCCCAGATACCCAGCTGGGTTGTCCCCACCTCGGTCCCCACGTTCACTCACACAGCGGGGCAGTCTTACACAAGCAACTGAAAACAAAGAATTTTAGGCAGCCCTTGTTTTTACTTATGTCATTTTCATTGTGACCATGGTGGTTTTGAAGGTATTCATTCCAGATTTCTGGGCTTCGCTATTTGTTTTCCCTGGATTCCCTCAGCGTTTCAGCAATAATTAATGACCCCATTAACATGTCCAGTACCCCTTACCATTATTTATTAATCCAGCTTTAGAAGTGATGGACCTGTCCTGGGGGCAAGTGGTGGCAGGGTCCCCGATGGGGGCAATTTCTCTGCCTTCCCGGGGTCTTTCTCAAAAAGCCTCATGTCAGGCTTTGGGAACTGTGGCTGGGAAGAAATAGAGGCCTTGTTTCACTTCATCTTGGCCTGTACTCCAGAAAGACACTGTGAAATTTTCAAATGATGGATTTTCACCATGTTCCAAAATAGGAATTGCTGAAGTGGGACAAGAGGGTCTTCTCTGAAAACCAAAACCTGTGAAAGCAGCCGTGCACGTGTCGTCAGGAAAAGCACCACTGACACGGTGAATTCCACTTCTCGGACAACTGTCAATGAGTCCAGGCCTTCGAATCAATTAACAAAAGCAATTGCTTTCTAAGAAAATCATCCAGACTGTGGAGGCTCTGGCCTTGCTTCCCAAAGCCTGTGTGTTGAACGCCATCAGCCACTGACCTGAGCATTTCCCTTGGGCTTCTGTCCCAGCTGTCCAGCTGGGATGTCATAGGATCTCACTAATTATCCCCCACTTCCCTCCTCCAGGTACACAAAGCCACAGGGCACCAACAGCACCTATTTTTCTAGCCCAATTGGCGGTGCTCAGCACGGTGTTTTTTATTCCCCGAGGTGCTTACATCACGCCCCACTTGATGAGACCAATCCCCAGCATTCACCTGGGCTCTTCCATTCTCAGTTCTTTGGAGTCTCTGGACCACATTTCGGCATCTCATCATCACCTCCAGGTAGAGGGAAGCGGAGGAGGGGCCCTGGAAGGAGGAGGGCAGGAAGGGGCTCTCAGCAGAGCCACAGACCAGCACCCAGCATGCCCAGAGCTGGCTCTGCGAAACCTCCACTCCATTCAGAGACAGAGCTCTAGTTTTCTGACCAAAAATAATGAGGAATGGGATCCCTAGATGGAAACGTGTCCTTCAATAAAAGGAAACCGTTGTCTGCATGAGGCTCTGGGGTCTGCCTGCCCTGGGCTGGCATTCTGGTTCAGCCATGGCAGCCAACGCCCTAAAGTCACCAGGCAGAGGCTTCCTCTTCTTGGAGACTGAGGTAGTGAGGGTTCTGACCTCACAAGGGTTTCTGGGAGGAGCAAATGAAGCAATGCTTGGGAAACACTTAGCAGCAGACAGAAAGCGTCAGTAAGTAATACCCGAGGATTTTCAGCCATTCATTCTAATTACACTTTCCCGTGTTAGTTGGCGTTTCGTGCACAATTTCTGTGTCCTTGTCCCTGCTGGTTGGTAAGGGATCAGTGCACACTGAACACATGTGAGCATCACCCAGACAGGTGCGAACATGACGGAAACCAGTCCGGGAGGAGATTGTTTGTCACCACCCTCCCAGCACGGTCTGAAAACCAGACAAACGGAGTTGAAAACAAACAGCATCAGTCCTAAGCCAATCTCGCCTCCAGAAAGGTTTCTTCCTCGACTCCTAACATTTTGCATTTAGCGCAACACAGGCTCCGCGCACTGACTCTTGAGTAGGAACAAAGTCACTGACTTACCGGAAGCTTCTCTTCCAGCACAGGCCACTGAGCCCTGCAACGTCCCGCCCGTGAGCAGTCAGTACAGTGTTAGCCTGCGGCCAGCACCACCTTTGGGGCAGCAGGGAAGTGAGAATCGCTGCAGAGGGCCGGTGCCCATCACTCACTCTGGTCCTGCCCTGCTCAGCTCCCGGAAGCTTGTTCTCTCCGCTGCTCAGAGCGGGTCACCCGGGGTCCACTTCGAGCTGTTTCCCAGCCTCCCCACTTCCGTGCAGCCAGAAGATGCCGAGTGCCCAGGATGGGTGGGGGAGGGGAGTGCCAGCCCGGCGTGTGTGTAACAGGAGTACAGGGAAGCTGCAAGGCTGGGCCGTGAGGAGATGCAAGCTGACGAGGTGCAAGCCGGGTCTGCTCCCTGCCTGGGTGCGACCGAACCTTCTAGAACCCCGACGCCCCACCCCCCCCATACAGGAGGGGGCCGTGATGTGCCTGTGTGAGTGTCATAAAACCTTAAAATGCTCCGATGAATGATGCCTGATACACAGCAGAGGCTTAATCACGTTGCTGTTATCATTCCTCTTTTTCCAATAATTTGATCCAACACAAGCAAAGAATGAGGGAGATGTACAGACAGATAGACTAGCTTCTCAGCTAGATTTGCTGTCCAGACAAGCAAGGCAGGTGGGAGAGGGATTACACACCATGGGTGGCTCCTTGGAATCTGTCCAGGGTTCCCTCCCAGTTTGTTAGGACAGAAAGGAAGGGACCCCGCAGCTTAGAAGCAAAGGCAAGGTAAGGACCTTGGGGGTTTGGGAATTAGGTATGAAATGCCTGGGATGTGGCTTCTTCTTCCAGGGGTTGTGTACAGTCATTTGCGGTTTTGAGGCTGGGGTAACTGCCATGTCCTGGGCTTTGGCCTCGGTCTTTGGCTTTTGACTACAAACCACACCGAGTGGGGCCAGACAGCAGGCAGCTCTTCTCTGCCTTGGGAGCCAAGATGGGGCCCCTGGGCTGGGTGTGCCCTAGTGGAGCCCCCACTGCTCCTGAGGACACCAGCTGCAGGGAGGCCCCATTCAGAGGAAAGGGGGACACAGATGGTCACCCCTCCAGAGGTGATGTGGGGTAGAGAGAGGGCTTGGGGTTGGACAGATCTGAGTTCCAGCCGTGGAAATCCCTCCTTAGCACTCAGACGTTTCTCTGACCCTCGGTTTCCTCCTTTATGGTGGTAGCAATAATGCCTGCCTCAGGGTCATTGAGAGAACAAGTAAACCCAGTGCAGGGGAAGGAAGTGTGGGGCGAGCATGCAGCACAGCACCCGGCCCCCACCCCCCTCAGGGACGGTAAGCCTGCTGGGCCAGCGGTGACCTTTCCAAGACGGCACACCTAGCAAGTGGTGCAGCTCAGAGAAGAGCCCACAGCCTCAGGCACCGCGGTCTTCCGACAGACGGTGTGTACTCCCCTCCCCTCCCCAAGACTCCATGCACTGCCCTGGAGGCACCAACAGGCCTGCAGGGTTGACGCTCTCCCTGCCTCACCCACCCCTGCATCTCTGCACCGCGCTGGATGATCTTCACAGTGCAAAGTGTGTCGCCGGGTGGGGTAAGTTGCTGCTGCTCTGTCTTCATCCCCAAGGATGCAAAAATTCCAAACGTTCTGGCAGGCGACGACCTGATGGCCATCCCTGAGCAGAGTATGTTTCTACGAAGGAAAACAGGAGCTTCTTGCTGAATATGCTAAATGCCAGGCATGAAGTGCACGGCTAAGTGGTTCAGAAAAAGAGAGGAAGAGTGTGGCCGTAAAGCTACTATGGGACCAGGGCCACAGCTGGAGGTGGGAACCACCTCGGAGGGCTCTCGGGTTGGCAGCCCTGGAGAGGCAGCTCTGGGAGGTTTCACGTGCTCGTTCCACAGGTACTGACTGAGTTCCTGGCTCTATCCTAGGGGCCAGGAAACATCCCTGTGAACGAGGTCGCAGGGCGCCTGGTCTCATGAGGCTTACGCTCTGGCTTGGGGTGCGCAGCATACATCCAACAGGTAAATGAATAAACAAGAAGCTGTTATGCTGTGGAAAATGCTGCACAGGCTGTGCTGGAGGGGGTACCCTTTAGGGTAGGCAGGAGGTCTCCCTGGAGGAGCTGACGACTGAGACTAAGCTGTGTCATGAGAAAGCTGAGAGAAAATGGAGTCCTGTCTATGCAGCCGGGAAAGATTATACAAACTCAAACCCAGAACTCTACACTCTGAGACCTTCATGGCTCTGGAAGAAATGATAATGTATAATTTATAGTTAGTTTGTAAAGTTAACTAGTTTTTAAAAACTTTTTAGTAACTTCCAGGTGAGAGACCAACATTGCATTCTACAACATTCTGATGCTGGGCTGTCTCCTAAAATGTGTACACAACCGGGCGGCCCCCAAAAGATCCTTCTGTGGACGCAGTGAGTGTCAGTGGGTGTGAAGGACCCTGTGGACCATGCACGTGGAGAGGCCAGGTTAAAGAAAGTCACTCCAAATCAGGGATCATTTGGTTACAAGAAACAGGAACCCACTTGAGGAAGCTCAAGTAATGACTAATTTAATTTGAACAGTCGGGGTGTCATACGGACCCCAAGGGCTGGACGTGGTGAGGAGCCCACAGGGGGCGAGATCTAGGAACTGAAAGGCCTACAGAGCCGAGAACTCCCCTCTCAGAGGCCACGTGGGTATTGTTCTTTTTAAATTTAATATGTTTACAATACTAGTCACCTGTGGGGTTGCTTTTCATAATTTTTTATTGCGGTAACATCTATATAACACAAACTTTGTCATTTGACCATTTAAAATTCCAGCACCCCTGCCATGTCGGGTTCTGATGTTTGTCCCGTCTCTTCAAACTATGTGTTTGCCTATTGGTATCCCTTCACTTTTTCTTGACACCCAGACATGATGTGGCACTGCTGTAAGGGGGTCTTCAGTGATGCCATGAGGTGCGGGAGGGAAGGCGTTCCACTGTCCTGATTCGTTCTCTGTGTTTTAATGAGTATGTGCCCCTGGGCCATGAATTTCACAAGGGCTGTTCAGTGTTTTTCTCCTTTCTTGGGTGGAGCAGGGTGTCTAGAGCCGGCTGCAGTTGGATACTCCCCTTTCCTGGGTCAGTTAGGCGCTAGTTAACTAGTTTTCCCCTGAGGGCAGTCCTTCATATATTTCAAACTGGTCCCTTTTCCCCTCCCCCTGCTAGAAGCCGAAGGGGATGATTTCCCCTGGACATTCACGTTGAGAACCTGGTCAAGTTCCTGGAGGTAACTCTCTCAGTATTGTGCCCACCGCCCATGACTGGGTCCCCCTGGAGTTCTTACTCTCAGACGTGTCCACACTCAGCCGCCAGCACTTCACCAGTTACAGCTCAGGTTTTCCTGTCCCGAAACTGGTTCCCACAGTGGTTTCCATTCTGTCTCTACCCCAGGAAGCTGAGACTCCCTGTAACACTCGTCTCTCTCCAGTCTCGGGGGGGCAGAGGTTTGCCCTGTGTACCCACCTGTCTTATGGATCCAAGAACAGTGTTGACTTTTCAGTCTGTTCAGCTTTTTACTTGTTGTTAGGAGGGAGTGGTGACTTCCAAGCCCCATACATGTGGATCTGCTCACCATTTTAACCATCTTAACCATTGTTAAGAGTACAATTCAGTGGCATTAATGACATTCACAATGTTGTGCAACCATTGCCATTGTCTATTTTCAAAACTTTTTCATTGCCCCAAACAGAAATTCTGTACCCGCCAGGCAATAACCAGCCCTTGTGGGTAATGCTGCTATGGCCATTGGCATACTACAAGTATCCGTTTGAGTCCCTGCTTTCAATTCTTTGGGGTATATACCCAGAAGTGGAATTGCTGGATCATATGGTAATTCTATGTTTAATTTTTGGAGAAACCACCAAATCATTTTCCACAGAGGCTGCATCATTTTACACTTGTACCAGTAATGCACAAGGGTTCCAATTCCTCCACATCCTTGCCAACACTTGTTTTTTTTTATTTTTTAAATTATTATAGTCACTCTGGTAGTTATGAAATGGTATCTCATTATGGTTTTGATTTACATTTTCCTAATGGTTAATGAAGCTGAGCACCTTTTCATGTATTTATTGGCCATTTGCATATATTCTCTGGAAAAATGTCTATTTAGTTCTTGGTCCATTTTTTACATGGGTTGTTTGTCTTTTTGTTGTTGAGTTTTAGGATATTCCGGATCTTAAACCTTTATAAGATAATGTTTTGCAAATATTTTCTCCCATTCTGTATGTTGTATTGCCTCTTGCTTGATAATGTCCTTTGACACACAGAAGTTATGATTTTGATAAAATCCAATTTATTTATTCATTTTTCTTTTGTTTCTTATGCTTTGGGTATCATATCTAAAAACCCATTACCAAATCCAAGGGTGTGAAGATTATCCCTATGTTTTCTTCTAAGAGTTTTATGGCTTTAACTCACACATTCAAGTCTATGAGTTATTTTGAGTTCATTGTTGTAAATGGTGTGAGGTAAAGGTCCAAATGCATTCTTTTGCATTTCTCAGCAGCATTTGTTGAAAAGACTTCCCTTTTTGGCATCCTTGTCAATGATCAGTTGACCATACATATGAGAGTTTATTTCTGGGCTCTCTTTTCTATTCCATTGGTCTCTATGTCTGTTTTTGTGCCAGTAGTACACTGTTTCAATTACTGTAGCTTTTGTAATAAGTTTTGAAATCAGATGGTGTGAGACTTTGTTCTTATCTTTCGGGATTGTTTTGACTATTTGGGGTTCCTATCAATTTATTTTGTTACTTTGCATGTGCGATGTGTTCCTGTTTCTTGGATGTCTTGCAGTTTTTTGTTGAAACCCAGACATTTGAATCTTATAAAGTGGTAAATCTGGAAATCAGATTCTCTCCCTTCCCTAGGGTTTGCTGGATTTATTTTCCCATGTGAAAGCTATAGTGGTCTATTTGTTTGGTGACTTTCCCTAACTAGTTTTGCAGAGACTGAATTCCTTGTCATGTGTGGCCACTGAAGTCTCTGTTCTTTAGTTTTATGCAGTTAGTGTTTTCACAGAGATTTCCTTAAGTGCTAGGAGCTAAAAAACCAAAACCAAAACCAGAGGAGCACAAAAATCACTTCTCCTAGTCTTTGCCAGGTGGCTCTGTGCCAGGTCACTCCTTCAACACTGAGCCAGGCTTGCACAGAGCTTAGAGATCAGCCCCAAGTTAGGCTTAGGGTCTTTTCCTGTCCTGTCTCTCTGGCCCCGGGCATATGCATAGGATCCAGAGTCTTAATTTTAGTCCTTTTAAATGTCCTAATTTCCCAAAGAAACTCTCAAGCTTTTGCTCCCGGGTCTTAGGCACTCTGTGGATGTGTTAGACAGTCTGTTTATGTTTCCATCATAATCTTTTGCCCCAGGTATCTGTGGGTTGATAGTTCATCTTGCAGTGTTTTCAAGCAATACCTGCTGCTTTCCTGGCCTGAGTTGTGAGTCAGGCCAAACAGACATTGTTTCCCTTGTGTCAGTTCTCCAGGTAGCCCCTGGATAGGTCAGAACAGACACCCACAATAATCAGCAAGGGTCCCACACTGGTAATGTGGCTGCCGTCTTTGAGACCCCTGCCGAGCAGGGGAGGTAGGACTAAGGCAAAGGAAATGATGCTGATCCTTTCTACCGTTTTGAAGCCATCTTTTTTTTTTTTTAATTTTTGGCTGTGTTGGATCTTCGTTTCTGTGCGAGGGCTTTCTCTAGTTGCGGCGAGCAGGGGCCACTCTTCATCGCGGTGCACAGGCCTCTCACTATCGCGGCCCCTCCCGTTGCGGAGCACAGGCTCCAGACGTGCAGGCTCAGTAGTTGTGGCGCACGGGCTTAGTTGCTCCACGGCATGTGGGATCTTCCCAGACCAGGGCTCGAACCCGTGTCCCCTGCATTGGCAGGTGGATTCTTAACCACTGGACCACCAGGGAAGTCCTCACTGTGGTTTTGACTTGTATTTCCCTGATGATTAGCGATGTTGAGCATCTTTTCATATGCCTGTTGGCCATCTGCATTTCCTCTTGGGAAAAATGTCTATTGAGTCCTTTTGCCCATTTTTAAATCAGGTTGTGTGTTTTTTTTGAGCTGTTTATATATGTTGGATATTAATCTCTTATTGGTCATGTCATTTGCAAATATTTTCTCCCATTCAGTAGGCTGTCTTTTCATTTTGTCAATGGTTTTCTTTGCTGTGCAAAAAATTTTAAGTTTAATTAGGTCCCATTTATTTATTTTTGCTTTTACTTCCTTTACTTTAAGAGGCAGATCCAAAAAAATATTGCCAAAGAGGGTTCTGCCTATGTTTTCCTCTAGGAGTTTTTTGATGTTTCTGTGCTGGTTCAAGAGCTTGGGGCTGCCGACTCCACCATTTTGTGCAGTGACAGTCCCCTGGTGGTTTTTTGCCTTATATTTTTCTCTACAAATCAATCCCATTCTCCTCTTCTCCCTAAAGACCAGTTCTCTTTTCTTGCTCATTATTGCAAATAGCTCCAAAATGTCCTCAATATGGCGGCCTCAATACCCAGGGCTGGGTCACATCATGGTCCAGCACCCTAACTGACTAGGTCCAGTTTTCTAAGTCCCAAATACCAAGTGTCAGGACATTGAACCTGATTGGCTCAGCTCAAGTGCCTTGGACCAATCAGCTGTGGGGGGAGGGAGCCCCACGACCCACTTCCTACTCAGCAGGGGAAGAGGGAGGGGTTCTCTTGGAAGAGGGCTAGGCTGGTTCCCTAAAAATCGGCCCGGGGCAAGAAGAAGTGTTGAGTATCTCAGTATAACCATGAAACACAGCCCTTCCCTGCAGGGTTTCCAAGAGGAGGGGCACAGTAAGATGACCCATTCATACTTAACCATGAAACCTTTTGTTTTTCTCAGAAGAACTTCCAGCTTTAGTGTTTAGTGGAATATAAATTATACGGACATTGCTTTAGGAGTCCAATAAAATGTTGAATTTGAAAAGTGAAGATTCAGACGGCATCCATAACCTTCATCCCTGCCCTTCCGGCTGTGTGCCTGGTATTTCGGTGGGTGGGGCCCTGAGCTGGGTGCAGCCCTGGGCTGGGTGGGCTGCAGCTGTTCATTTTCTGAGTAAAGGTTGGGTTCCTGAGAGCTTGTGACAGGCACCGGTGTGCCGAGGAGCAGGAAGATTTCTCCACCTCCTTGTTTAACATGTTTAAATCCTTCCCGCTCTGAAAGGAAGGGACACTTACGACACAAGAGAGAGCGATGAACAGAAGCCAGGAGGAGGCCTGGCTCTGGCCTGGGTTTGCCACCTTCCAGCCAAGCAGCTGCGTGAAACCAGACCACTCAGGGACTACGTTTCTTCACCCAGAAGTAAGGAGCTCAGACCCAACGGGTGGTTTCCAGGGGCTTTGTTTCTTTGTTTTTTCCATTTTTGCTTTAGAAGCAGAAACTTGTCTTTAAGATAAACTATATGCAGAGCCCCAGTATATTAAAAAATGCCAGAAGCAGAACTGGCCTGGTGGAGTGGGTGGGGGGGACCCAGAAGCTGGTCGCCAGAGGTTCCTGCGGGCTGAGTGTCCCCTGACCTTCGTGGGGCTGCCCTTTCACACGAGCACCTTGCTCCCTGTGTCGTGAGCTCTCCCAGGGCCACGTGGTCTTATATCCCCAGTTAGACCGTAAGGCCTTGCAGGCAGGGCTGCCTTAGAGATTCTTGTTATGTCTGATAGTGGGAGCTGATGATAATTAATAATAATAATAATAGTGGGACTACCAGATAAGCATCTGTGACAAGTGCTGCCTCGGCTGTAGGCTGTCCCAGCTTTCTGGATTTCACAGGGTAGTCAGTGATCTGTTTTGCCAAAAATGTGTGTTTAAAAAGACAGTTTTCACTGCCGCAGTGAAGACCCCCAGTTCTTTAAAGAAAGGGCTTCTTAACAATAATAAAATAGCCAGTGACAGGGAACCACGGCTCTAGAGCAATTTCACGTCCTTGGCTTTGCTTGGCCACCTGCCTGTCCTCACCAGCAACGTGACCTTGGGTCTGTGGGCCCGTTCAGGTGTGACCTCTGGTCTGCGTGCTTCCTGGTTGCAACATGCCTGAGCCAGATCCCAAGGGCAGCTGGCCACGAGGGCTGACCCATCACTGGCACTGGCCCTGTGACACGTCTGCATTTGGGCCAAGGTCCTGCCTGTAAGTCAATGGGACATGCCACCTGGGCCTTGACATCTGGAACAAAGGAGGCCTGAGGTTATTCAAAGTAAACAAAACAACCCGACCCCCAGAACCACCCGTGGAGGCAGAGACAGAAGCAAAGTGGCGTGGTCTCTGTCCTCAGCTGGGGACAGGCAGGGAGACGGGCTGTGAAAGCCAGCCCAGGATGTTTCCACAGAGGATAAAGCGCTGCAGGAACCCAGAGGCGGAGGGAACCCCTCGGTCTGGGGCCGTGGAAGACGGTGTATGTGTGAGGCTCCTGGGAAGCTGCTGCAGGAGAAGCGGTGAGAGGTTCTCAGAGGATGAGGAGTTGGCCAGGCTAAGTGCAGGGGACGCTGCAGGCAGAGGGGCACGAAAGCCCGGCAGTACCAGTAACTTGGGGAGAACGCGTCCATGGCATCCTCCCAACAAGATCATTTTCTTCAAAGTCAAGTGTGGAAAAGACACCGCCCATGATTCTGCTGTCTACAGACCACCCCCCGCCCCAACTCGGGGCCAAGTTACTGCCAGGAGCCACTATTTGGGGCAGCTCGAGCTTTGCAGTTGGCTGGGCCCCGAGTCCAACACAGCATGGAGGCCTGAGGTGGAACCAGGAGACCCAGCTGTGTTGAGAGGCCTTGCATCCCCCAGAAGGCTCACCTTGGGGCGGCCCTGAAGAACTCTTGGTCAAGGTGTCTGCATGATTCTCTGGAGAGAGTCAGGACCCTTGGCTGATTAGGGAGGTTCCTGGGTCGGCAGAATGGATTCCAGGCCGCATCTGAAGCTTCAGGCCCAGGTTCTGGGCTGTGAGGTCCTTCTGCATCAGAGAAGCCCCATGAGATGCGGCAGGGGCAAGGGTCCTGGAGGCCCCTACCCCATCCTTGCCTGGGCTGGGACTTAGGCAGGGCCGACATCCTCCGTGCGCGAGCTCCGAAGTCAGTGAAGACTCAGAGTCATGTCCAGTGCGTGGACCCAGAAAGACCCCAGAGAGGGGACGGGTGAGTTCTCAGTGTTGGGAGAGGTGGGGGACAGGACACAGAGAAAAGAGAGTGGGGCGGGTGCTCCAGGTCGAGTGAGGGGCTGGTATGGAGAAGAGGGATGGATCTCCAACGTCCTTCTGGAAGAGCTGCATGTTTTCTCACAAAGGCTGGTAACTCCCGGTGGCAGCCTGTGATGGCCTGACTTCCTCAGCAGGTCTCTCCATGCCCTTCGAGATCAGGTCCGTCTGGGGCCCCAAATGATAAACCCGTGATTGGATGGGCACAAGCAGGCCGGGCAGGATGCCTTCAGAATACGTGGGAGAGGCTGCACACAGCCAGACAGCTCAGGCCACCAGCACCCAATGAATGAGCACCGAGAGGGTAGTGTTTATAGAGAGGGGGGTTGTTGTGGGTTGAATTGTGTCCCCCCCCAAGATAATGAAGTCCTAACCCCCAGTACCTGTGAACTCGAGGGGGTATTTGGAGATAGAGTCTTCGCAGATGATCAAGTTAAGATGATTTCCTATAAGAAGGGGGAATTTATACACACTACTATATATAAAAAATAGATAAACTGCAAGGACCGACTCTATAGAACAGGGAACTATAATCAATATCTCGTAGTAACCTATAATGGAAAAGAATATATATATAAAACTGAATCATTTTGCTGTATACCTGAAACACTGTAAATCAACTGTACTTCAATTTGAAAAAAGAAGGGGAAATCTGGACACAAAGACAAACTGGCACAGAGAGAAAGCTATTTGAAGATACAGGAAGGAAACCATTCACAGGCCAAGGAATGCCAAGACCAGTGGAAGCCAGGAGACAGGCCTGGGACAGATCCTCCCTCCCAGACCTCAGAAGGAACCAGTCCTGCCGACACCTTGACCTTGGACTTCCAGCCTCCAGAACTGGAAGACAATAAATTGCTGTTGTTTAAACCACTCTGTGTGTGGTACTTTGTTACAGAAGCCCCACAAAACTAGGGTGTTGGCTTATTATCTGAAAAAGTCTCCAGGCTGGTGATAAGTATAAGTTATGAAGGTTTAGAAATAGATTCTGTTCCTGAGATAGCTACCAGGCTTTCCCCCATCAATCCGTGTTAGTTCTGTCTACACGGGACACTGCAGTGAGTAATAGGTCCCTCAGTCCACCTTGGCTCTCCTGCAGTCTGATGAATCCTCTCCCCAGAAAATTGCTTGCACACACACTCAAAACAGACATGGCTAAGTGAAATAAGTCAGACAGAGAAAGACAAATACGGCATGATATCACTTCTATGGAGAATCTAGAAATACAACAAACTAGTGACTATAACATAAAAGAAGCAGACTCAGATATAAAGAATAAACTAGTGGTTACCAGTGCGGGGGGAGGGCAATAAATCTGTCTGACTTACAGGGGTAGGGGATTAAGAGTACAAACTACTATGTATGAAAGAAACAAGCTACAAGGATATATTGTACAGCCCAGGGAATATAGCCAATATTTTATAATAACTGTGAATGGAAAGTAACCTTTAAATATTGTATAAAGATAAAAAATTAAAAAGAAAAAACAGACACAGCCTTCCACACGAATCTCAGGGGCTCGTACGCCCAGGCACTAGTGCAAAGAGTTAGGGGAAAAGGAACGGCGATGGCCCGTTGCGTGATGTACCAGCAAAAACTGGACAGAGAAAGCCACGAGTGGCTCACTGGGATCTTGGGGACCGCAGGCCTGTCTCGAGGACCCTGGCAACGAGCCTTTGTGAGAAGTGATGCGGGAAGAAGTCGCTGGTGATTAAGGATGTGCCCAGAGGGAGTCGGTGCCCATCCTGACTCGTCCGCATGCACCCCTGTGACTGGTGCTGTCGGCCCTGCCTTGGTTACATGTCGGAACTGCCCCGCAGGTGCCCGATCTCCTGTGTTCCGTCCCCAGAGGCATGGCGGTGCGAGCAGCTTGGAGACGAAGCTGCCTCCTCTGCTCCTGGGCACGAAGTGCTGCCATCCCATTGCCCAGGGCTCGGTGGCCTCGATTTCATTTGCTCCAAGGTCAAATGAAAGGCTCTCAACAGACAGGTCCCAGGAAAATGCTCACTGACACCCAACCCTCCAGTAGACGCTCAACAGTCATGTTACACACGAGACCTGATCAGGACCATCTTCCCGAGAGAGTGCACTGGGCCGGCCCTGGTCCAGCTCCCGTCCTGTCTCATTCGCAGGTGCTCTGCTAGGTTGCAGCACAGGCAACAGGTATTTGACAGCATTGTTTTAATGGGACAGTGACCACACTGCAACAACCCATCCTAAATCACTCATTGCCCCTTGTAGCTAAAAAGAGTCCGAAAGAATAAAGGCGCTCCCCGGCTTGTGTCACATGAATTTCCACAAGATAGCATTCACAGCCCTGCACCTGGGTCCCCCACTCTGCCCCCCATCCTCAGTGTCACCCCACCTGCAGCCCACTCTTGCCCCTCCTCAGGGAAGGGAGGCCGCTGTGAGGAGTCGCAGGGGCTGAGGAGTGACCTGGTGGCCTTGTGGGTGGTATCCCAGACGCACATCTGGCTCCACGATGGATTTCGAGGCTCTCCACAGAATGGGGAAAAGGGACAAAACAGAAACGGAAATCAGTGAGAAGTACGTGGTGTCAGACTCTTCCTCACGGACACTCATCACCTTTGGCCCACTGGACTGGCTCTGCTGCATCTGATACTGTCTGTTTTCCAATATAATTGGTGCCTTGAAACAAAAGATTGCAATCAGATGCCCATCACCCCTGCCTTTCTCCCTGTTATGGGCTAAATTGTGTCCCCCCACAAATTTATATGTCAAAGCTCTAACCCTTAGGACCTCCAAATATGACTATATTTGACTATAGGGCCTTTAAAGAGGTAATTAAGTTAAAATGAGGTCATCAGGGTGGGCCCTAATCCAATACAACCAGTGTCCTTATAAAAAGAGGAGACTAGGACACAGACACGCACAGAGGGTGGAGGGTGTGAAGACACGGGATCAGACGGCCATGGACAAGCCAAGGACAGAGGCCCTGGAGGAAACTGACCCTGCCGACACCGTGGTCTTGGACTTCCAGCCTCCAGAACCTTGAGTTGATGAATGTCTGTTGAAGCCCCGGTCTGCAGTACTAACTTATGGCAGTACTTGGAAATACGTAACATTTGTAAAGAATGGTTAAAATAGTTTAAAAGAAAGTTTTTTTACCCATTTTCTTTTGGATCCTACAACACCCATGTGAGACGTTATGCCCATTTTCCAGGTGGGGGAACTGAGGTGCAGGAAACACCCAGCAGAGCTCCTCCTCTCGCCAGCTCGTTCCTTCCCATCGACTCCCTTTTATGAAAAAACCAAGTCAGTGTAAGGATTCTGGTGCTTGATCTTGACACACATCACCATACAGACATGGAATGTTTATGGAAATATCCTGCAAGGGTTGGATGCCTGCTGCCTCTTATTCTCACACTTTTGCCTGAATTCTTACTTCTCCCTGCTTGTACACCTGCATCTCCGCTGGGAATCTTCATGATGATGGAACTGAACAGGCAGAACCCACATCCGTAAGACAGAGTGTTGGAGGTCCAGCCCTGTTCGCTCAGCACGGACAGGGTGTCAGAGCTGCGTCATACATGGAAATCCAAGTGTGAGATGTCAGGTGGGAGCGTTTGGGGGTCCTGGGGAGCTGTAGGCACCCTAGGAAAAATGGGGCTGCCCAGACATCAGCCTGCAGGTGCACTTACCTGAGCTCCCCCCAACTCTGCGTGTCAGAACCTTAAATACAAACACTGCTTGCCTCATTCCATTCCAGTACTATTCCCCACCACCACCCCGGGTTTTATACATGATTTTCTTTTTTTCTATTGCTGCATCACAAATACACTTACCAATCGTCTCAGTTTGTCTAGGACTGTGGATTTTACTGAAACTCATAACTTTCAGTGATCAAACTAGAACAGTCCCAGGCAAACACAGGCTGTTGGTCATCCAAATAACAAATTGTCCTAAAATTTATTTTTTCTTTTTTGTACAGCACGTTCTTATTAGTCATCAATTTTATACACATCAGTGTATACATGTCAATCCCAATCGTCCAATTCATCACACCACCATCCCCATCCTCTGCTGCTTTCCCCCCTTGGTGTCCATACGTTTGTTCTCTACATCTGTGTCTCAACTTCTGCCCAGCAAACCGGTTCATCTGTACCATTTTTCTAGGTTCCACATATATGTGTTAATATACGATATTTGTTTTTCTCTTTCTGACTTACTTCACTCTGTATGATAGTCTCTAGATCCATCCACGTCTCAACAAATGACCCAATTTCCTTCCTTTTTATGGCTGAGCAATATTCCATTGTATATATGTACCACTTCTTCTTTATCCATTGGTCTGTCGATGGGCATTTAGGTTGCTTCCATGACCCGGCTATTGTAAATAGTGCTGCAACGAACATTGGGGTGCATGGGTCTTTTTGAATTATGGTTTTCTCTGGGTATATGCCAAGTAGTGGGATCATATGGTAATTCTAATTTTAGTTTTTTAAGGAACCTCCATACTGTTCTCCATAGTGGCTGTATCAATTTACATTCCCACCAACAGTGCAAGAGGGTTCCCTTGTCTCCACACCCTCTCCAGCATTTGTTGTTTGTAGATTTTCTGATGATGCCCATTCTAACAGGTGTCAGGTGATACCTCATTGTAGTTTTGATTTGCACTTCTCTAATAATTAGTGATATTGAACAGCTTGTCATGTGCTTCTTGGCCATCTGTATGTCTTCTTTGGAGAAATGTCTATGTAGGTCTTCTGCACATTTTAGGATTGGGTTGTCTGTTTTTCTAATATTGAGCTGCATGAACTGTTTATATATTTTGGAGATTAAACCTTCGTCCATTGATTCATTTGTAAATATTTTCTCCCATTCTGAGGGTTGTCTTTTTGTCTT
The DNA here is from genome assembly GCF_949987535.1 of Balaenoptera acutorostrata. Classification (NCBI taxonomy): domain Eukaryota; kingdom Metazoa; phylum Chordata; class Mammalia; order Artiodactyla; family Balaenopteridae; genus Balaenoptera; species Balaenoptera acutorostrata. The sequence continues at coordinate 71,214,975 of NC_080079.1, read as the reverse complement.
CTTTATGGTTTCCTTTTCTGTGCAAAAGCTTTTATGTTTCATAAGGTTCCATTTGTTTATTTTTGTTTTTATTTCCATTACTCTAGGAGGTGGATCAAAAAAGATCTTGCTGTGATTTATGTCAAAGAGCGTTCTTCCTATGTTTTCCTCTAAGAGTTTTATAGTGTCTGGTTTTACATTTAGGTCTCTAATCCATTTTGAGTTTATTTTTGTGAATGGTGTTAGGGAGTGTTCTAATTTCATTCTTTTACATGTAGCTGTCCAGTTTTCCCAGCACCACTTATTGAAGAGACTGTCTTTTCTGCATTGTATATCCTTGCCTCCTTTGTCATAGATTAGTTGACCATAGGTGATGGGTTTATCTCTGGGCTATCTTGTTCCATTGATCTATGTTTCTGCTTTTGTGCCAGTACCATATTGTCTTCATTACTGTAGCTTTGTAGTATAGTCAGAGGTCAGGGAGTCCGATTCCTCCAGCTCCGTTTTTTTCCCTCAAGACTGCTTTGGCTATTCGGGGTCATTTGTGTCTCCATACAAATTTTAAGATTTTTTGTTCTAGTTCTGTAAAAAAAATGCCGTTGGTAATTTGATAGGGATTACATTGAATCTGTAGATTGCTTTGGGTAGTATAGTCATTTTCACAATATTGATTCTTCCAGTCCAAGAACATGGTGTATCTCTCCATCTGTTGGTATCATCTTTAATTTCTTTCATCAGTGTCTTATAGTTTTCTGCATACAGGTCTTTTGTCTCCCTAGGTAGGTTTATTCCTAGGTATTTTATTCTTTTTGTTGCAGTGGTAAATAAGAGTGTTTCCTTAATTTCTCTTTCAGATTTGTCATCATTAGTGTATAGGAATGCAAGAGATTTCTGTGCATTAATTTTGTATCCTGCAACTTTACCAAATTCATTGATTAACTCGAGTAGTTTTCTGGTGGCATCTTTAGCATTCTCTATGTATAGTATCATGTCATCTGCAAACAGTGACAGTTTTACTTCTTCTTTTCCAATTTGTATTCCTTTTATTTCTTTTTCTTCTCTGATTGTTGTGGCTAGGACTTCCAAAACTATGTTGAATAATAGTGGTGAGAGTGGACATCCTTGTCTTCTTCCTGATCTTAGAGGAAATGCTTTCAGGTTTTCACCATTGAGAATGATGTTTGCCGTTGGTTTGTTGTATATGGCCTTTATTATGTTAAGGTAGGTTCCCTCTATGCCCACTTTCTGGAGAGTTTTTATCAGAAATGGGTGTTGAATTTTATCAAAAGCTTTTTCTGCATCTATTGAGATGATCATATGGTTTTTATTCTTCAAGTTGTTAATATGGTGTATCACATTGATTTGCGTATATTGAAGAATCCTTGCATCCCTGGGATAAATCCCACTTGATCATGGTGTATGATCCTTTTAATGTGTTGTTGGATTGTGTTTGCTAGTATTTTCTTGAGGATTTTTGCATCTATATTCATCAGTGATATTGGTCAGTAATTTTATTTTTTTTGTAGTATCTTTGTCTGGCTTTGGTATCAGGGTGATGGTGGCCTCATAGAATGAGTTTGGGAGTGTTCCTTCCTCTGCAATATTTTGGAGGAGTTTGAGAAGGATGAGTGTTAGCTCTTCTCTAAATGTTTGATAGAATTCGCCAGTGAAGCCATCTGGTCCTGGACTTTTGTTTGTTGGAAGATTTTTAATCACAGTTTCAATTTCATTATTTGTGATTTGTCTGTTCATATTTTCTATTTCTTCCTAGTTCAGTCTTGTAAGGTTATACCTTTCTAAGAATTTGTCCATTTCTTCCAGGTTGTCCATTTTATTTGCATAGAGTTGCTTGTAGTAGTCTCTTAGGATGCTTTGTATTTCTGCAGTGTCCATTGTAACTTCTCCTTTTTCATTCCTAATTTTATTGATTTGAGTCCTCTCTCTCTTTTTCATGTTGAGTTTGGCTAATGGTTTATCAATTTTGTTTATCTTCTCAAAGAACCAGCTGTTAGTTTTATTCATCTTTGCTATTGTTAACTTTGCTTCTATTTCATTTATTTCTGCTCTGATCTTTATGATTTCTTTCCTTCTGCTAACTTTGGGTTTTGGTTGTTCTTCTTTCTCTAGTTCCTTTATGTGTAAGGTTAGATTGTTTATTTGAGATTTTTCTTGTTTCTTGAGGTGGGCTTATTTGGCTATAAACTTCCCTCTTAGAACTGCTTTTGCTGCATCCCATAGGTTTTGGATCATCGTGTTTTCATTGCCAATTGTTTCTAGGCATTTTTTAATTTACTCTTTGATTTCTTCAGTGATCTCTTGATTATTCAGTAACGTATTGTTTAGCCTCCATGTGTTTGTGTTGTTTACGTTTTTTCCCCTGTAATTGATTTCTAATCTCATAAAGTTGTGGTCAGAAAAGATGCTTGATATGATTTCAATTTTCTTAAATTTACTGAGGCTTGATTTATGTCCCAAGATGTGATCTATCCTGGAGAATATTCCATGTGCACTTGAGAAGAAAGTGTAATCTACTGTTTTGGGATGGAATGTCCTGTAAATATCAATTAAATCTATCTGGTCTATTGTGTCATTTAAAGCTTGTGTTTCCTTATTTATTTTCATTTTGGATGATCTGTCCATTGGTGTAAGTGAGGTGTTAATGTCCCCCACTATTACTGTGTTACTGTCAATTTCCTCTTTTATAGCTGTTAGCAGTTGCCTTATGTATTGAGGTGCTCCTATGTTGGGTGCATATATATTTATAATTGTTATATCTTCTTCTTGGATTGATCCCTTGATCATTATGTAGTGTCCTTCTTTGTCTCTTGTAACGTTCTTTATTTTAAAGTCTATTTTATCTGATATGAGTATAGCTACTCCAGCTTTCTTTTGATTTCCCTTTGCATGGAATATCTTTTTCCATCCCCTCACTTTCAGTCTGTATGTCCCTAGGTCTGAAGTGGGTCTTTTGTAGACAGCATATATATGGGTCTTGTTTTTGTATCCATTCAGCAAGCCTGTGTCTTTTGGTTGGAGCATTTAGTCCTTTCACGTTTAAGGTAATTATTGATATGTATGTTCCTATTACCATTTTCTTAAATGTTTTGGATTTGTTTTTGTAGGTTCTTTTCTTCTGTTGTGTTTCCCACTTAGAGATGTTCTTTTAGCATTTGTTGTAGAGCTGGTTTGGTGGTGCTGAATTCTCTTAGCTTTTGCTTGTCTGTAAAGCTTTTGATTTCTCCATCGAATCTGAATGAGATCCTTGTTGGGTAGAGTAATCTTGGTTGTAGGTTCTTCCCTTTCATAACTTTAAGTAAGTATGTCATGCCACTCCCTTCTGGCTTGTAGAGTTTCTGCTAAGAAATCAGTTGTTAACCTCATAGGAGCTCCCTTGTATGTTATTTGTCCTTTTTCCCTTGCTGCTTTCAATAATTTTTCTTTGTCTTTTTAATTTTTGCCAATTTGATTACTATGTGTCTCAGTGTGTTTCTCCTTGGGTTTATCCTGTATGGGACTCTCTGCGCTTCCTGGACTTGGGTGGCTATTTCCTTTCCCATGTTAGGGAAGTTTTCGACTGTAATCTCTTCAAATATTTTCTCGGGTCCTGTCTCTCTCTCTTCTCCTTCTGGGACCCCTATAATTCGAATGTTGTTGTGTTTAATGTTTTCCCAGAGGTCTCTTAGGCTGTGTTTATTTCTTTTCATTCTTTTTTTCTTTATTCTGTTCTGCAGCAGTGAGTTCCACCATTCTGTCTTCCAGGTCACTTATCCGTTCTTCTGCCTCAGTTGTTCTGCTATTGATTCTTTCTAGTGTAGTTTTCATTTCAGTTATTGTATTGTTTATCTCTGTTTGTTTGTTCTTTAATTCTTCTAGGTCTTTGTTAAACATTTCTTGCATCTTCTCGATCTTTGCCTCCATTCTTTTTCCGAGGTCCTGGATCATCTTCACTATCATTTTTCTGAATTCTTTTTCTTGAAGGTTGCCTATCTCCACTTCATTTAGTTGTTTTTCTGGGGTTTTATCTTGTTCCTTCATCTGGTACATAGCCCTCTGCCTTTTCATCTTGTCTATCTTTCTGTGAATGTAGTTTTTGTTCCACAGGCTGCAGGATTGTAGTTCTTCTTGCTTCTGCTGTCTGCCCTCTGGTGGATGAGGCTATCTAAGAGGCTTGAGCAAGTTTCCTGATGGGAGGGACTGGTGGTGGGTAGAGCTGGTTGTTGCTCTGGTGGGCAGAGCTCAGGAAAACTTTAATCTGCTTGTCTGCTGATGGGTGGAGCTGGGTTCCTTCCATGTTAGTTGTTTGGCCTGAGGCAACCCAACACTGGAGCCTACTGGGCTCTTTGGTGAGGCTAATGGTGGACTCTGGGAGGGCTCACGCCAAGGAGTACTTCCCAGAAATTCTGCTGCCAGTGTGCTTGTCCTCACAGTGAGCCACAGCTACCCCCTACCTCTGCAGGAGACCCTCCAACACTAGCAGGTAGGTCTGGTTCAGTCTCCCCTGAGGTCACTGCTCCTTCCCCTGGGTCCCAATGCGCACACTACTTTGTGTGTGCCCTCCAAGAGTGGAGTCTTTTTTTCCCCCAGTCCTGTCAGAGACCTGCAATCAAATCCCACTAACCTTCAAAGTCTGATTCTCTAGGAATTCCTCCTCCCGTTGCCAGACCCCCAAGTTGGGAAGCCTGATGTGGGGCTCAGAACCTTCACTCCAGTGGGTGGACTTCTGTGGTATAAGTGTTCTCCAGTTTGTGAGTCACCCACCCAGCAGTTATGGGATTTGATTGTATTGTGATTGCACCCCTCCTACCGTCTCATTGTGGCTTCTCCTTTGTCTTTGCATGTGGGGTATCTTTTTTGGTGAGCTCCAGTGTCTTCCTGTTGATGATTGTTCAGCAGTTAGTTGTGATTCTGGTGTTTTCTCAAGAGGGAGTGAGAGCACATCCTTCTACCCTGCCGTCTTGGTTCTATCACCATGATTTTTTTTTAATTGGCTTCATTGATGTATAACTAACATAAAATAACCTGCATATCCTTAAAGTGTACAACTGGGTAACTTTTGACCTTTGTGTGCCCTCATGAAACTCATCACGATCGAGGTGATGAACATGCCAGGGTTCTCTTGTGCCCTTTGTAACCCTCCTTCCTGCCCTCTCCACCCCCCACCCCCTCCCAGGGCACCACTGATTGGTTTTCTGTCACTAGACATTTGGATTTTCTACAATTTTATGGAAATGAAATCCTGCAGTTAGGCATTCTTTTTATCTGGCTAGTTTCACTCAGCATAATACTCTGAGATTCAGCCACATCATTGCATATATCAATAGTTTATTCCTTTGATTTCTGAGTAGTATTCCATTGTGTGGAAACACTGTAGTTCACTCATTCATTCATCTGTTTAGTGTTGGTGGTATGGTGGTGAGCATAGCTGCCTTCCATTCATCTGTTGAAGGAGGATTGGCTTGCTTCCAGTTTAGGGCTCGTTCAATACAGCTGCTCTGAATGTTGGTGTGAAGTCCCTGTGTGGACACATGCTTTCACTCCTCTGGATTAAATTCCTAGGAGTGGAATGGTGGCTCGTACAGGGCACGTACCCCTAACTTTTAGGAAAGTGTCAGGCTATTTCCCAAAGCAGCATAGGAGAGTTCTGGTCTCTCCATGTCCTTGCAACTCTTGGTGTGGTCCATTTTTCTGATGTTAGCTGCTCTCATAGGTGTGCAGCGAATTCTCACTGTGATTTTGATCTGCATTTCCCTAATGACAATGATGTTGAGTGTCTTTTCATGTGTTGTTTTTCCATCTGTGTATCTTCTTTGGTAAATCTTTTGCCCACTTAAAAAAAATTGGATCATTTGTCTTCTTGTAATTGAATTTTAAGAGTTCTTGATGCATCTTGAGTCCCTTGTTAGATGTGTGTTTTGCATTTCATTCAGTATAATATATAAGCAAGAAAGGCTTACTGGGAATAGCTGAACTACACTATGAAATGAAATATGCATCATTTATTCAACTATTATCTTAAGTATAAATTATGCATGCCAAAGCTGCAAAGGGCACATGGGTATACTACTTTGGAGGTACTACTTGGTCCCTCCCTAATGGCGTTGGTGGGACTCTTAGCCAGAAGGGTTGGAGGTGGGAATTCCCTGGCGGTCCAGTGGTTAGGACTCCACGCTTTCACTGCAGGGGGCACGGGTTTGAGCTCTGGTTGGGGAACTAAGATCCCACAAGCCATGAGGCATGACCAAGAAAAAAAAACAACAACATGTACAGCTGGGCTGGAGGAAATCTCCCTGTCCTCCTCCGTCCAGGTCATCTTCATTTCTTGCCTCTTGTTCTTGGGGCCTTTCCTGTTTCCACCCTCCCCTCCGACCTGCACACTGGGAGGGTCACGCATGGGATCAGACAGACACGATGGTTATCATGGTCTTTACAGTAGAGTTTTCCTTAGCCACCCCAGCAACACCGGCTCTTCCTTTCAGCTTATGTCAAGGAGGGACAGCTGCCTGGGGATGCCTGCTTTCTCCTCACTGCCAGAGGGTCAGGGGCTTTCTAGATTCTCCAACTTTTTGCAGGAAAAGATCAATGTTTTGGTTGCGTGTTAACTTAGAGAGTTTTTGCCCTGATTAGAAAATAACCCTCCCTTTGCTACCAAATGTGCCTTCCTGGAGGTGCTGCCGAGGCGTTGGGGGCAGTGGGGACAGCCCTTGTTTACTCCTCCCCTCGGGGCTGATATCTTATATGCTCGGAAACGGACTCAGCGTCTGCGTCTGCCCGCGAAGCACAGGCCCCATGAGAGCAGGCACATTGCCCATCTTGTTTGCAGTTGTTTGCTCAGCCCTGAGTGCAGGGCCTGGCCCATAGCAGGAGCTCAGTCTGTAATGGTTGATGAATGAATAAGTGATCCAGCAAAGTGACCAGGCTGGACGGTGGATGCAGGGCTGAGAACCGGAAGAGTTATCACTGAGACCACCCAGCTAATAAATAGAGACCGTGCATTCAGACCCAGGTATGCCTGCAGACAAGGGGACCTTGGGATGGCGTGAGGTGGGTGTTTCTCTGGAGGCACTTCTGCTGGGCCCTGGCACAGAGGACGGGCCATCCACGAGCCCAAAGGCCCGGAGAGGCTTCTCAGAGTGGGTGCTCGGAGAAGGAGGAATTCACGAGACACACAGCCATGGAGAAGCGAGGGCTGCCCGTGAGCAGAAGTGCTGAGTGGCCCGGGTCTGCCCCTGACCTTGGGGAGCTGCTGTCTGCACCTGTCAGGTCCACCCTCGTTCCTTCTCTTGGCCACGTGTCTTCACTGGTGTCAGCACCATTTCATGAGTTACAAAGTGAAAGTTTCTTTAAAACCCAAGGTAATGGGAAAATTGCAAATGATATTGAGAACGTTTCTAAACTCATGAAAAAATTTAACCTTAGTGTGATTTAAAAAATCCCTTAAATCTTGTGCTTCCACTTTTTGCATGGCCAGCTTCCCATTTCTCTTGTATCTGGGACACTTTCCCTGGACTCTCATTGTCGTCTTTACTCATCACAGATGAAACAAGCCCTTTCTGGGCATGTCCCCCTGCTGCCCCTTGCCAAACCAACAAGTCTTTACCCCCTGTGATGTCCACACAGGTCCCCTAAACAAACAGTCTCTTAATGATGCCCTTTGCCAGGCCACCTCCCTCCACACTGACTGTCCACTGACCCCCCTCAATCTTCTCACACACACACACACACACAGATGCACATGCACACACACAGACACACATGCACACACACACTCGCACACACACAGATGCACACGTACACACACAGAGACACACATGCACACCTAGACACACACACTGATCTTTGAAACATGAAACGAGCCATGAGCTCTGGGTCCAGCCTTGCTACAGTCTAGGGCAGCAGGACCCCAGTTAACAAATGACCATCCAGTAAAGACAGACGTGCAAATTATGATCATGTCTTCAACAGAGCTAATAACGGAGGCAGAGGAGGATCCGGACAGGAGAACGAGGCTTTCCCTGGGGTCGGGGAAGAGCATTTTGAGGAGCTGACACTTGGAGGACGAGTAGGACCTGGCCTGGGAGGACGAGGGGAGAGACGAGCAAAGCTGAGGGGGTGGGAAACTCGGGCCCCCGAGTCTGGAGGAGACGACAGAAACCGGGGGATTGGCGGGTCATCAATCAAGGGGCAAGGACACAGGCGGACGAGCAAGGAGCAGGGCCTTCCAGACTGTGATGGGGTACAGATCACGCTCGCTGCTGGACGAGGCTGTTTCAGAACGTGAGGCAACGGCAGGGGCTGGACCAGCGGAAAGCGTGCGGCGACTGGACAAAGGCCTTCGAGGGAGAGTGAACAGGACGTTTAGGACGTGCTGGTGGATGGGATGCAGGGGGATGGAAGATGACCTGAATACACCTTTCCAATCCTCCTGCGATGTGTTACAATCATGTTCACCGTTTCTGCACTCATGGCCGTGAAACCACCTTCCAGAGTGTATGTGTTTTCTTTCAAACAAGATGAGGTGCTGTGGGGAGCAGAGAACACATCAGGCAGTCCGGGTGTGGCTCGTGCTGTTGCTGTGCTGCCCTGCGGGACACATGCGCTAGGCCTTGATGAGCTCGCCCCAAAGGCACCTGGGGAGAACGGAGCGGGAACGCTGGGATACGGGAGATTTTAGCCTTCAAAACGTTGTGAAGTGGCAGATAATTAGGCTCATTATTTTTCAGAGAAGGGAAATGCAACTTCAGAGCCCGTTGTTTTGCATCACGACCTTTTAATTCACCCTGACGGAATTCCCTGGGCTTCAGCATCGTTACACTAAGCAGCTGTTCTGGGTAAAGATCCTTGTGCTAACTAGCTACTGCCCTAGGATGTAGTAAATGGCTTTTCCTACCAAAGGAAAAGCCATGGACGATCTCTTTCCTAACCCAATCCTCACTCAAAATTCCCAAGCTATGTCTTTTGCAAATGGTTTGAATTTGCCGCTAAAGTAAGCAAATTTCATTTAATTAAAACAAACTGCAGGAGCAATCAGGCCACATATGAAGTGATGGGATTGCGGTGGCTGAAGCTGATCTTGAGATCATGGACTCCTCACTGTACAGAAACTAGTCCCTGGTAGAAGACACCACACCTGGTCTCAGCCAGACCCCCAGGCAAGGTGCAGTGAGGTCCTGTGTGGGAAGACCCTCGGAAAGTGGCATCTGCCCATGTCCCATGGCTGATGGACTTCCAGTGGGTGTGTCCTCCAGCAAGTTCATAAATCTCCTTCATGCCTCTGACAGTTTTTCCTGAGCAGGAGGTTAGTGAGTGGGGGATGGCAGTAGTGGGAACAAAAACACCCAAACCACGGTCACTGTAAAAGAAAGGGAAGGGAAGGACTTCCCTGGTGGTGCAGTGGTTAAGACTCTGAGCTCTCAATGCAGGGGGCCTGGGTTCAATCCCTGGTCAGGGAGCTAGATCCCACATGCAGGCCGCAACTAAAAGTCTGCATGCCACAACTAAGGAGCCCACATGCTGCAACTAAGGAGCCAGTGAGCCACAACTAAGGAGCTGGCAAGCCACAACTAAGACCTGGTGCAACCAAATAAATAAATAAAATATTTTTTTTTAAAAAGGGAAGGGAATTTGACATTTCCTAATTTCTTGACACAATCCAGCCTCCTTCACATATGTGAGCCCCTGTGTGCAGGTTTCCTCCTCTGAAAACGTGGATAATGATGGTAGCCCTGTGATGGGTTTATTGTGTGAGGAGCAAACAGCTACTCTGTGTAGAGCACCTGGCACTGTGCCTGCTGCGTGGGAGGTTTGTTACAAGGACCCTCATCATCGTCACCACATTTCTCACCACAGATAGATTCTTTGATGTTCATTTTGCAGATGAGGACTCTGCATTTGGAGCACAGCAGTCAGCACTGGTTCTGCATGATGCAGTAACAAACAACCCCCAAGTTCAGGTGGTTGACAAGCACAGAAGTTTATTTCTCGCTTGTGTTACATATTAGCCACGGTTGGTTCCATCCAGAGCCCAGGCTGAAGGAGCAGCCCTTCTTTGAGACACTGCCTTTCCCATGACAGGGGGTAGAGAGGCATGGAGGGACCCAGCTTCTGCCCAAAGGGGGCTCCTTTCCCTTCTGCTTACCTCTCATTGGCGGGACAAGGAGTGTAATCCTTCCCCAGGGATGACTCCATAGGGAAGGGCAGCAATCACACAATCCACCACAAGGAGTTCCAACAGCTCACCCAGAGTCACACAGAGCTTAAAATCCAGGATCCATATCCATGTCTGACCAATACAGAAGTCTTGTTACTGAGTCCAAACTCGTTCTGCTAGCTGCAAGACAGGCAAATAAACCAGGAGACAAGGTGTTGGGGCAAGGAAGAGCAGCTTTATTCAGAAAGCCAGCAGACTGAGAAGATGGTGGAATAGTGTCCCAAGGAACCATCCTACCCAAGTTAGAATTCAGGATTCTTTTATACTAAAGGGGGTGGGGGGGTATGGCTGGTGGTTGCAAACTTCTTGGTGTGGGAACCCTTTGTTCTTGCAGCTATCCAGGTAGGTCAGGTCATGATGTTCCTATAAACTCCAACAAGACAAATGTTATACTCTGTTCTGCAACTTTTTCTCTCTATGTGAATGGAAAAGTGTTATACCTTGAAAGGTCAGGGCCTTGAGAATGGGCTTCCCTGTACATTTCAGGCTGTAGGCAGCATTCTTAACTTGTAGCAAAAGCAGTAGAACACAAAGGTTAAAGTAAAAGAAACAGATCTAATATGGAGTCAGATTTGTTCTTCCCTATTACAGTCCCTCTGTGACACCGCCCGGCTGTACCCACCTCCCTTTCTTCTCCTGATGCACCATCCTTCAGAACCATGTCTGCACATTACCTTCTTCTCCTTGTTAAGGAAGATGTCCTTCTGGTTGAAAACCTTGTGTGCTTATAATATTTAAGACAGAGCAATAATGACAATAAGAACAATAAACAGCAACAACAGCACCTTGAATTTGGAAGCTAGTCTTTTCCTGGAGAATCTCGATCTTCTCCCAAGGTGAATGAGAGAGAAGGCAGGCAGAGAGCTGAGTGCTTTGTTGGGGTCGAAAGCCAGGACAGCCAAGTCCAGAATGACAGCCTGTCTCTTTAAGCTGCAGATGCCTCGTTGCCAGTTTCCTGACCTGTAAGATGGGATAAGTCAATGCATTTCAATTCAGCAAGCATTTAAGCGTTTACTGTATGTAAAGCCTTATAATTTTGATTATCTTGATTCGCTTCCCATGACTGCATCAAGGAATAAAATCACAGAGACTATCATTGTAACCACCCCATTAACATATAGGTTTACAGTTATTTCAGTCCATCCCTAAAACTTCCCTAATAAGTTGTGTACTCACAAAAAAAGCTAGTTTTCTAAAATCTGGAAATGTCTTTTTCAGTTCCCTTTCAGTATTGCATTCATGAAGTAGATTCCACACCTTCACTCATCTGTGATTTTCACCCCTAGTTTTCATGGATAAAGCACAATCCGTCAGTCTGAAGGGTCAGTGTTGGAACTACTTCTCTTCCGGACTCCTCTAGAACCAGGAACTCATGCTGACCTGGAAAGGTGATTTCAGCCCCTCCTCTCAGCCAAGGGCACCTCCAAGGCCGCCTTCTTTGGCTGTGGTCTTCAACCTGGAGAAAAAAAAGGGCAAGTCAAGTTCCTCTTGCCCTTCTCGGCCCTACAGTGCTTGAAGGTGTGGTCACATTGCATCTCCACGAGAAACTCCTCTGACCACTCATTCTACCTAAGTCCTTCTCCCAGGACCATTGCTGCCCTGACCGTGCCCTGGGCCTGGCTCTTGCCCACGCAGGCTAGTTTGGCTGCATGTGGATGCCCCAGGGTGGCAGCGACACCTTGACCGTCCCCATGTCCCTGCATTGAGCGCAGGCCTGGCGCATGGCAGGCACTCAGAAATAGTTGCTGTGTTTGCAGCCGGGTGGCAGTGGGGCTGTGGTTAGAACTGTCTCTATAACCGAGGTGAGGGCTGTGGCTTTTCCAAACTGGTTTCCGAGAGTCCAACAGCATCCTCACCTAAAGGCAAAATAGGAAAGTGATGAAGATGGAGGGGGACCTGAGGGGGGAGGACAGACAGGAAGAGGGCAGATGCCATGGACACAGGGCCAGGAGGGGAGAAGGGGGCACAGCAGACACAGCCCACCTGCCCCTGGGCTGCTGCTCCTGGAAACCCCTTCACTCTCCAGAAGATGAGCCTCGAGAAGGTTCCATCTCACTGGCCACTCAGGGGGCACCTGAGGAAGGCTCTGTCCATCTGCCAGGGCCAAACGACCCCATGGCATCCGGAGTCCCCACGCGGCACCGTCCTTGAGCAGGTCGCGGGGTGTGTGTCCCGTCACCGACCTTACAGGAATGTAAGTGACTCCGCCAGGCTGAAGACTTCCCTGGCGCCCTTGGTCTTTTTTGTTTCTTATTTCATGCCCTCCAGCTAACCTGGCCTCCACCTTGTTGGAGAGGACTGTGTATCCCACCGGCAGGAGGTTCTTCTGATGTGAAGAAAGGATTCCAAGATGGACGGGAGAAAATAGGGAACGAGAGAGATTTTTCAAAAATAGTAGATATTTCTAATGCAATCACATCCTTAATTTTAACTTTTGACCTGTTGGAGGAGTGCCATTTGAGCATTAACTTGGTTCCGGAAGAGAGGCTTTGGGAGAGGATCCCAGCACACGCAATCTCGCTGCCCCATCCATTCCAACCACTTTAAACTGGGCGGACTTGTCAGGCCACTCCCCGTGGACAAAGTGACCCAGATGAAAGCCGTTTCCTTCATAGTGGGGGAGGGGCTGTGGGGGAAGGAAGACAGTTTTCCTCTTAGCTTTTCATCTGGTTTTCTCAGTGGATGTGGAGAAACTGCTTTTTACCATTTTCAAGCGGTTGGTGGGAGAAGACTTGGCTGGAGGTAAAGGGTGGGCGCAGGGGCAGGGCAGGCTGGGCTCAGCTTGTGGGGAGCCGGGCGTCCCAGGCACAGTGCCCACCCCCTGGGTCAATGACACTGGGAGAGGTCAACGACACTGGGAGAGAGCATGTCACAGTGCAGGCTTCATCGCTATTCAGGTACAGGAAGGCCCGCCGATCAGGCAGTGGCTGCCATGGAAGAGAGAGTTTTTCCTCACAGCTCCCGGGAGGAGGGGGCACAGCACGCCATGGGGGAAGGGCCACACAGGGAAGCTCCAGGGCCAGTGGAGGGCAGCACAGATACATGCGCAGGAGCCTTTACTGTGGTTTCCGTGGGAAGGAACAGGTAAGGCAGAGTCAGCAGGCTCCGGATGGGCTGGTTTGGATCATTTCAGGGCTCTGGGGCACAGGAGCTGCCTCTGGTTGTCTGGGTGATTAGGGCAGGGCGAGAGTGAGGGCCCCAGAGAGGAGGTGGAGGAGGTGGGCTCTGGATTGGCTGGTTTTTCTGTGGAAGGTGCGCTCCCAGGTGAGTTTTTCACCATCTGTAGGAACTGGCAACCCTGGGAGGGGCCGTCCCTCCAGGATCCTCAAGGCCCCAAGAAATCGAAGCACCAGAATATAGAAGACGTGGTTCATACAGAGAGGCAGGCTGTTGATGAATCTCTGAAATGAAATATGAACTGTCCAATCCTTTACTGAAAATCCTGTCAGCCTGCTTTTTCATCAGAAATTTTTCACTTACCTTATTTCTTCCTTCCCTTTCATCTCTTCTGAGCACCAAGATATCCTGTGATGGGGAAGCCCAGGAAAACCACGAAGAAGGTCTTTGCTGGCGTCACTGTCAGCGTGGAGGGGAGAAAGTACCTCCGTGTGGGGAACAGGAAGGACCACCTCGGTTCTAAACGGGCCCTCCGGAGACCTAGCCGCAGAGGAGCTCTGCCCTGCACCTGAGTTGTGCCCCATCTACGCGAATGCTAAGGTTCCCTGAGATCCCGGAGGGACGGGGTGACCAGGTCAGAGCTACAGCCTTCGTCCGCCACACCACCTCACGCCTTTCTGAGCGAGCCCAGGCCCCTCAGCAGGTCCACCGGGCACTGACAGCTCCAGGTGGAAGGTCACTGGTGACCTTGCCGCGCAGCTTACTGTGACAGCCCCGCCCACGTCGGGCATCCAGGGTTGCCGCCCGGGCAACGCCTTTTCTCCCGGGACGGAAGAGCTCCGCTAATTCCATGATTCTGAAGCCTGGTTTATTTGTTTAGTAAATACTAGACTCTAACGGCAGAGCTATTTTTCTTTGGTCTGCCTCACTTTACAGGCAGAGGTGGCAACCAAAATTCAAAACCGCAGCCAGAACTGGACACAGGGGCAACACTGTGTCATCCGACCCACTCGTGGAAGGCAATACGGAGAAATGTAGACCCACGGAATGAGGCTCATTGGAGGGCCTGGGCGTGGGGGGGGTGGTGGTCGCTGAAAGCATCTAGAGGCCCTTGTTTGCTCCAGAGGAAACAAGCCTTCGTGTCACCTCCCCATGCTCTCCTCCGCCTCTCCCAGCTGGGTGCCACGTGGGCCCTGATGAATGTCACCCCACTACCAGCAATCCCCCACCCATTCTACTCTCTGGTTACCATGTCTCCATAAGTGTAACGATTAAACTGCTTCCTGTAACAAACAAGGTCATGGGACTTTACGAATCTGAGGGAATACATTGGAAAATCTGTGGAGAGACAGAGAGATATGAAGTATATTCCTATGAAGATGAAGAGAGGGGATGACAGACAGGCCCAGGCACAGCTGCTCCCCCCCTGGAGCTGGGCGTCCCAGGTGAGCATACCTGCATCGGCCACGTAGGCACCTGGGGCTCCCCTGGGAGAGCAGGGGCCCTGGTCACTACCCAGCCTTGCCTGCGTGGGTGGTCACTTCAAGCTGCTGGCCCTGTTCTAGACCTCAGCCCAAGGTCAGAGCACACGGTCCCTTGGCCTCTGTGGCCGTGTCAGTGCATGGCCTGGTCCAGGGTCCCCCTTGCTGCCCGTCACCTCCTCGTCGCCACCCCTGCCCTGGATTCTGCCGTGAAACGCTCTTAACTGGCCACCTTCTCCTCTGTACACAGTGTGTTCCCTCACTGCCCCTGCGCTGGAAGGTCTTTCCGTTATTGCTTTGCAAATTTTCAATGTCTTCCCCGCCGCCCACATTCTTTCCTATTTTAAATTCTAGCTTGGCCCAGCCCTTCTACTTAGAGAGAACAGAACTCACTCCAGCTTTGATTGGTCATCTCAGCGGGAAGCTGCTCTCCATCATTGCTTGTTTCCTGGGAGTCACCACCACTGCAAGTTATATTCTGTCACCTTTTGATCCATGATACCTGTCCCGGCCCCTGTAGCTCTCCCACCCCAAGGAGGCCAAGGGCGGCTGGGGGGGACATTGCATTTAGAGAGAATGACCCACGACCCCTCCTCTTTCTTCTGGGCAGTGTCACTGTTGAAGCAACAAACACTGTCATGCATGTAAAATGTGTTGGGGGGCCCGGGTAAAACGGATGTTCCTTCAGGCTTCCAAACTTTTGCATGTGATGTGTGTTCCCTGCCAGAAATGCCCTTCTTTTAAACTTCTTGACTGGCCCAGCCCCTCTTGACTGTTTAAGTCCTATTTCATTTTAATACACAGCTAAAATTGCACCTGTGTGAAAACGCCTTCCCCACCCCTCCCAGGCAGCCCCTGCCTCCTGCGTGGCCCTGCGAGGATGCGTCCATGCCTCCAGGCCTTCTCGGTCTTTCTCTGCTGCCCTTGTGCATGTGCCCCCTCCCCCGCAGGCTGTGTGAGCTTTGAGGCTGCTGCTGTCTCAGTCACTCTGGACCCCCAGAGCCTGCACGGAACACCTTAGTCTTCATGACTGTTTATTGGGCCCACGGAAGGAGACAGAAAGCGATAACTGTCGGTGGTATGTGTCTGTGTGCTTGGGACGGTGTGGGGCGGTCAAGAGAGATTGACTGAAGCCCTCTGTGCCCCGGTTTCCTCATCTGTAGGGTAGGGGCGATGACGGCAGGACCTACGTCGATGTCGTGGGGGGGCTGTGAGAACTAAATGAGTTAATACGCGTAAAGCACTTCAGTCAGTGCCTGGAGCTGGCACCTAATAAATGTTCAGTAAAAACATTTAACTGTCATTATCTCAGAGAGATCGATGAGACCTTTACATGAGCCAACTTGGGTTACGTCTTGTGATTCGGAGAGGTACAAGCGGTATCTCAAAAATCTAAGTCTCCATATATATATGTTAGCATACGGCGTTTGTTTTTCTCTTTCCGACTTACTTCACTCTGTATGACAGACTCTAGGTCCATCCACCTCACTACAAATAGCTCAGTTTCGTTTCTTTTTATGGCTGAGTAATGGGGGCAGGACAGGAATAAAGACACGGACGTAGAGAATGGACTTGAGGACATGGGGAGGGGGAAGGGTAAGCTGGGACGAAGTGAGAGAGTTGCATGGACATATATACACTTCCAAATGTAAAATAGATAGCTAGTGGGAAGCAGCCACATAGCACAGGGAGAAAAGCTCGGTGCTTTGTGACCACCTAGAGGGGTGGGATAGGGAGGGTGGAAGGGAGGGAGACGCAAGAGGGAAGAGATATGGGGATATATGTATACATATAGCTGATTCACTTTGTTATACAACAGAAACTAACACACCATTGTAAAGCAGTTATACTCCAATAAAGATGCTCAAAAAAAAAAAATCTAAGGCTCACTTACTGATCAACATTTCTTTTTTTCAAGCCGTAGTGTCCCCTCACTTCCCACTGTCCCTTCCTCCAATGGTGAAATATCCAAGTGGGATCGGGTGGGCTCAGGTGGAGGTAAAAGTAAGAACAGATTCAGAATAACGGATAAGCGTCTAGGTCAGCCCCTGGGTTACAGAGAGTATGGAGCAGGACACAGGATGGATGAGCAAGGCTCAGCAGGGTGTCCCCCTGGAGTCCCGGCCCCACAACCAACTGTGCCTTGTGCCTCAGGCAAATCTCTCCACCCCTTCCAACCTCAAAGGACTCATCTGTGAAATGGGGGTGAAGAAGCTGGGAAGTCCTCTACGGTCTCTAATTCTAAAAGAAATCTTACGATTCTAGTTCCAAATGTGAGTCCCCACGTGGAGTCATTCTACGCTGGAAAAATAATAAAATAACAAAGATTATTTTACCAGCAGCCTTGGAGGTGAGCAAACTAGTAAAACAACAACAACAAATATTTTTAAAGCAGGAAAAGAACAACGAAACCAAACTGAAAATCATCTATGACCTGGACGAGGCAGTATTTTTACATGATCTACAAAGCTATCCTTATTTGTATAATAAAAAATACTTATATGTCATATCATATTTTATGTATGTAAACATATATGAATGGTTATATGTGTCATAAATATGTGTACATAATGGGTTTCATAATGGTCTCTGATTAAGACATTATTTTAAGTAGAAATCATAACCTTGAGCATTGTAAAAACCCTGTACCCGTTTCCCAGGAGGTAACGCATTGGAAAAGCTAAGAGCCGGCTTCCCTGAGGCCAGGAGGCTTCACCCTGGGAGACTGTTAGCAGAGAGCAGCCCCTTCCTTCAAGACTCAGGTTTTGAATTCTGAGTCTCTGGGGTCTCAGGCTGCCCGCTCTCTCTGTGGGTCTCTGGTACGGGTCAGATTTGGAGGCTGGGAAGTGACCAGCGCAGAGCCAGGGCGGTGGGGGCTGCACATCACCTGCCTTGTATCATGCCTCCTGCCAACGAGCTTGTTGGGTTTCCCATCCCATTTTTCATTAATCTTCTCCAAATCTCCCTGGGGTAGCTGGAAGGGCAGCGTGCAACTAGCCCTGACCAGGATTTATAGCTGGGGCTGGGGAGAAGGAAGTGGCCAGCACGCTGCCACCACCGGCAGCCAGGACTGCCCTGCAGGCCTTTCAGAGCTCGGAGCGCACAGCTGTGTCCCAGGAGCCACCTGGCTCCCCCACCTGCTGGGATGATCCAGGCAGAAACGGAGCTCCCTTTGCAGGATCACGTGTGCGCCTTGGAGGCCAAGGCAGATTCTGGGGTCATGTTACTTCTGATGTCCCGAAACCAGATAGATGTGCATGTCTCTGAAAGTTTCCATGTTTGAGGATGTTTGATTTGGAAAGTTCTGAGCCAGCAGGGAATTGTTTTTGGAAAGTATCTCCTAGCTAGGAGGCAGGAGAAATGGTAGCTGCAAATCTCTCTTGCAATTTTAAAAACTGTGATTATATATATATGTGTGTATATAACACAAAATTTACCATTTTAACCATTTTTAAGTGTGCAGTTCAGTGGCATTCACATTGTTGTACAACCACCCTCCATCTCCAGAACTCTTTTTCACCTTGCAAAACTGAAACTCTGTCCCTTAAACACTGACTCTGATCCCCCTACCCCCAGCCCTTGGCAACCAACATACTTTCTGTCTCTATGAACTGGACTATTCTAGGTGCCTCATATGACTGGAATCACACAGTATTTGCCTTTTTGTGACTGGCTTATTTCACTGGCATCATGTCTTCCAGATTCACCCATGCTGTAGCCTGTGTCTGACTTACCTTCCTTTTAAGGCTGAATAATATCCCATTGTATAGATATACCACATTTTGTCTATCTATGTATCCGCCGGTGGACATTTGTGTTGCTTCTCTTGAGATTTAAAATCAGATATTTCTTATTAGCCTATTTTCTTTCAAAAGGAAATTTCAGAAAATTTTGTCCAACAACACTTAATATCTCAGTCAGTTGGTTATGATACTGACTCTCTGTCCTGCTCTGTATATTACCACTTTTTAAAAAAAATTAATTAATTTATTTATTTATTTTTGGCTGTGTTGGGTCTTCGTTTCTGTGCGAGGGCTTTCTCTAGTTGTGGCAAGTGGGGGCCACTCTTCATCGCGGTGCGCGGGCCTCTCACTATTGCGGCCTCTCTTGTTGCGGAGCACAGGCTCCAGACGCGCAGGCTCAGTAATTGTGGCTCACGGGCCCAGTTGCTCCGCGGCATGTGGGATCATCCCAGACCAGGGCTCGAACCCGTGTACCTTGCATTGGCAGGCAGATTCTCAACCACTGCGCCACCAGGGAAGCCCACCACTTTTTATGTTACACACTGCTTTCTGTCTTCAAATGCACCCTAGATTACTCATTACTTTATATATGATTTTTGCAGTGTTTCTCTTATAAAGAAAGGGTTTTGTGACCGGAGGTGTTACTACAAAGCTAGTGAAGCAAAATCTTCAGGGTCCTTCACTTAAGAGAACCCTTTCCAAGGCCCTGGCCATTTTGTAATTGTAACTTTGTATTATTTTTCTTGATGAGGGTCCCGGACTTGCGTGTCTGTGAGTCAGCACGGAGTGGAGGTGGGAGCCTGGGTCGCCTCTTCTCAGGGATTTCTCAAGGTTGTCTCCGCTGACAAACAGGGAGAACTTTTGCTGTCAAGTCACAGGTTCTACCTCCCGCCCTGCCCTCCCGCCCCCCATTTCCCTTTCCAAATCCTTCCCACTGTTACAGCGTTTCTGAAAACAGCTGTGCTCAGCAAAGAGGAAAATGCAGCACAACTGAGATGATGGCCTCAGTTGTGATGAGAATCTGCTGTTGGATTTTAAACTTTTGCTTCATTTTCCCTAAAGTCACCCAACTCTAGCTGCTCTCCTGACCTTAGGCGGGGGCAGGGGGAATTGCCCAGCACCCCTCCCATCTTTGCTCATCCTGCCCGTGCACACATCACCCTGGAAGGTCCACATGTGTCTGCTCTCAACCCACAGAGACCTAAGGATAAATCAGATCGTCTGTGCAGAGAGAAATCGGGTCCCGTGCTGCAAACTGATGGATAATCCATGTGTGTTTGTAATGTGCTTTCCTCCCTTTTAACACCATCCTTCCACCCAGACCCACCCCTAGAACAATGAGAAACAAGAGTCCCTTCCCCTTGGCCCTGCTAATCCCCTCCCAGCAGCCGAGACCAGGGGAGAGCAGGTGGTGGGGGACCTGGGCTGGGTGGGCAGGGGAGGGAGAGAAGCCCCCCAGGGAAAGAGGCTGGATTTTGGTGACAGATCCCCATAATCGCCACCTTCGGAGAGAAGGAACTGCAGACAATAAAAATCTATATTTTAAATGCAGAAAACAGGACCAGATTCACTTGGGGAAGGTCTGTACACGGATGGCTACCTCACACGGTTCTCTGCATCTGCTCTGAGCTGCCCCAGTGGTACCAGGCCCCCGCGCTGATTTTTCAGACTTGGGGTGTTGTTACCCCACCGTTAACTCCCAGGGAGAACCCAAAAGCCATCTGGAGAAGGACTCTGTACTTCTCTCTTTCCAAAAATTGAACAGAAATGGTCTTTCTTAGGAAAAAAAATGATATTGAGCTATGTTTTATTACTTTGAAAAATTTTTAATATAAGATACATAGAGAAAAGTGCACAAATCATAAATATACAGTTAGGTATTCACAAGGTAAATTCATCAGAGAAATCAGAATAGTGTACAGAAATGTAGCCTAGAGAGAGAACTCAGAAGCTGCCCCCACCCCCCGCCCTCTCCCACCCTTGTCCTCCTTCCCTACCACCAGCCCTAGGTAACCAGCCATGACCCTAACTTCTGACACCACAGAGGAGCTTTGTCTCTTTTTGAATTTTATCTAAATGGAGCTGTAGTGTGTGAACTCTCTCTTTGATGATGTATCGTGCTCACATTTTGTTTGAGAGTCCTCTATGTTTCGCGGGTAGCTGTCGTTTGTCCGTTTTCATGGGTGTATAGTATTCCATTGGGTGACCATACCACAACTTACTTTTTCATTCTACCATTGATGGGAATTTGAGTCATTTCAAGTCCTGCTGCAAACATTCTTATCCATGTCCTTTGGAACATAAAGAAGCATTGGGAGGGAATATTTCTAGGAATGAAATTACTGGATCAGAGGGCATTTCAAAGTTCAGCTATAATAGAAACTGCAAATCAACCAAACCAACTCATTATTCAATGAGTTTTTGTCCAGCAATACCAAGGGCTCTGACTCTAAAGGAAATATAAGAGGAAGGACAAGATATAGCCCCACTCTCCAAGGATCACAATATGGTCAAGGGATCCACCCATGAAAGAGTGAAAAGATACTACAACTTAAATTTAATTGGGCACCAAACTGAGGTTATCGATACAAAGTGTCATAGGACCAAAGTCACAGGTAGGAGAGCACAGCCAGGCCTTTTTCCTCCTGACAACAGTGAGGAAAATATCTATATAGTGAAACACAGGCAAGGGTTTGTTGAGTTCATCCCCTTCCTGATAGCTACTCTGCAAGCCCCAAAGGGCTCAGTTCTTTCTCTGCAGCAACTTTGCCTCTCTGCCTTTGATTCTCACCCCGCATGTAGAAGGCCTTAGTACTATGGACTGGGTACCATAAAATGGAACATAATAAAATAATAACAACATAGAGATTTCTCTTTACAGACATTTCAGTCAAGTTGTCTGAATCAACCTTCCCCATGAAAACAATCGGCATTCTAGCTTAAATATTCAAAACACTTCCTTAACGACATGAAGTTACTGACAAAACAGTAAAAAAAATACCAGGCCAAAGCCTCTGGTGAAGGGGAAACTCAGAGATAAGAAGTGACGAGGCCAGTTCTGCCCTGGGTCCTTGCTGTGCCGAGCAGAGCAGAGGAAGAAAGAAAAGGAAAGCAATAACTGCCCTTAAGAAGTTGTGATTGTGACTCTCACAAGAATGGGCATCACAACCTCACATTGCCCGGGTGGTACAGGAGACCTCATGTCATGGATTGATTTAATATGGTCCCAGACTGTAGCTCCTGGGAGTGCCTGGATTACTGTTTCCTCAACATAGGTCCATAAACACTGCAAAGACAATGAGCAGCACACAGTCAAAAATAACCAAACACGTAGGAAGCAAGGCATCAGAAACAAACTGAAAATACAACCAAAACAATAAACAGAACAAATACATCTTTAATATTTAGATATTGGAATTATCAGACAAAGATTATCAAACAACTATGCTCCCTGTGCTTAACGAAATAAAACGGGCTTGAAAATATCTGCAGGTAACAGCAATCTATAAAAAGTGACCCAGCATATTTGAAAAAGAACCAAATAGAACTTCTAGAAATAAAAATACAATGTCTAAAATGTAAAATATTAATATAACTAAAGAAAGAATGATTAGATTTCATAAAATTGAAGACATCATAAGATGCACTATTATTTTATAAATACTGGGAATAAAAGGATTTTTTTTTTTTTTGGCTGCATTGGGTCATCCTCTTACTCACTCTCCTATTTCTCTGTCTGCAGCCCCTCCTGACCCAAGCCAGTACCTGCTCTGGTCCCAACTCGCCTGACTGCACTGAAACACTGCAGTGCCTGGAGGCCCCAGCGGCACTGGGGCCAGGCCACCCTTAGGTGCTTCCTAGTTGAACACCCTGTGAAGCTTCCTTAGCTCCTTGGTACTGAAGACAGGAGTCAACACATAGACAAACATTTTATCAAGTGGTAGTGATGAACTGAGTGCCTTGTGGACAACAGGCATCTCTTAAATGTCTGCTCTCGGGCCCTGTGGGAGGCGCTCCTAGGGAATCCTCCAGAGCTGGGCCTCCTGGTCTTGCTATCGAGTCCAAGATTGTCCTGCTCATCGCAAAACAGGCCAATAAATCAAGAGACAAGTTGTTGGGGCAGGGAATCGTGACTTTATTTGGAAAGCCAGCAGATGGAGAAGATAGTGGACTCCTGTCCCAAAGAACCGTATTCCCCGAGTTACAGCTCAGGCTTCTTTTATACTAAAAGGGGAGGGGGTAAAGTCCTGGTTCTGGCCAGTGTTAATTTCTTCCTTCCTGCAGCCATTCACAGGTGGGCCTGGTTGGGATGTTTCCTGTGAGCTACACAAAGGTATTTTAGCTTAACGCTCATGACCTGGGAGGCAGGGTTCCCAGAGATGAGCCATTGTGTATAATTTAAGCTTATAGGCAACATCCCTTTAGTGATGAACCTGTAATAGAACACAAAGGCTCTTCGCTATTACAGTCTCTGTCCCCCAGGCACCTACCTGGTGCGGCCTCTACCCCACTACCCTGCCCCCACTGCGAGAGCAGTGCACGATGGCATAAAGGGATTTTGAAGTCCTTAGGCAGCGTTTACAAGGGTACATTTAGGGAATTCCCTGGCAGTCCAGTGGTTAGGACTCTGCACTCTCACTGCTAAGGACCCAGGTTCAATTCCTGGTCGGGGAACTAAGATCCCACAAGCCACACGTCACAGCCAAATAAAATAAAATGGTACATTTAAATTTTTCTTTTTTAACATCTTTATTGGAGTATAATTGCTTTACAATGGTGTGTTAGTTTCTGCTTTATAGCAAAGTGAATCAGTTATACATATACATATGTTCCCATATCTCTTCCCTTTTGCATCTCCCTCCCTCCCACCCTCCCTATCCCACCCCTCTAGGTGGTCACAAAGCACGGAGCTGATCTCCCTGTGCTATGCGGCTGCTTCCCACTAGCTATCTATTTTACATTTGGTAGTGTATAAATTTTAATCATGTATTCGGTAGATCTGAATGAAGCAATTCATAATGGCATTCCAATAGTATTTTTCCCCCTCCCAACTGATTCAGGCTTCAATTTTTCAACATAGGACAGTTTATCTTCTCATTATGTTCCAGGTCCTATGGAAATAGGATCCCAAACAAGATTGCTTTGTACAGCATTATGTGATGCATCTATCAAAATTTTGAGAAATGGGCTTTTACGTGTCATTTACACATTGTTTCTATCCAACCGAAGTTATTAAAGGTTTCCATCCACAATTGGAGAAGGGAAGCGTGGTTTTTCCATGGGCCAGTCTTTTTGGAAATAGAACATTTATTTGCAAACTTTCCTTCTCAGCAGCCTCACCTGCTCAGAAGCATTCTTAGCTATGAACTCCCTGGAGTTTGATGAATCTCAGGAAGGAAGGGCTTGAGGTCTGTGTATGAGTCTCCTACTCCTGCTGTAACCAAGTACCTCAAACCTTGTGGCTTAAACAATAAAAATTTATTATCCTGCAGTTCTGGCAGTCAGAAGTCTGACACAGGTGTTCCCCAGGCTAAAGTCAAGGTATGAGCAGGGCTGCATTCTTCCTGGGGACGCCGGGGGAGAATCCATTTCCTTGCCTTTTCCAGCTTCTCGAGGCCCTGCATGTCTTTGCTCGTGGTCCCTTCCTCCATCTTCAAATCCAGCAATGCTGCATCACTCTGACCCTCCCTCCCCAGGTGTATCTCCCTCTGACTCTCCTCTCTGCCCCCCGCTTCCACCTTCAAGGACCCTTGTGGTTACATCAGGCCCGACCAGACAGTCCAAGGTCATCTCCCTGTTTTAAGGTCAGTTTATCAGCAAACTTAATACCATCCGCAGCCTGAATTCCGCTTTGCCAGGAAACAGGACATATTCACAGGCTCTGGGGATTAGAATGTGGGCATCTGGGGGGCCATGACTCTGCCTCCTTCATTCTGGGTAACGTAAGGATGAGCAGACTATGAAGAGAGAGTGAACCTTAGAATGACTCCCTGACCCAAGCACAATGCGGGAAATAGCCAGGGGATATTTGCTGAGAACCAAGAACCCGTGTTAATGACAAGAGCTGTCTGGTCACTGTCACTGGCCTATGTTAGTGACCAGAGAGCCCAGATGTTTCTATCGCAGACGTATGTGCCAGCTCAGTGTGGCTCGTGCTTTCAGCATAGTTTAAAATGTGGCAAATTCCCCCTGGATCTCAAAGGGAGTAAATACTAGGCTGAGGGAGAAGTTTTAAAACTGAGAAGGTTGAAAAGCTGACAAGCTCTCCTTTGTCCTTCAAATTCTGCTTAAACTTAGCAACTCACCAAGATTACCTTGGGCCTCCCTGCTGTCCTATTCGTTGTGGAGTGGACATGGTAAAGCTGTCTTATACTCTGTATATCAACACAGTGTAGAATTGCAGAGAAAACAACAGGCTCTTGCTAGCTGAAGCAGAGAAGGATTGATCTGGGGTTTTTGATGGGTTACAGAATCACTGGGAGAGCAGAGGAAACAGACCAGAGGCCAGGCTTCTTGGGAGAACCCCCAAAGCCAAGCTGCAAGACCTGACGCCAAAGTTGCTGCAGTGGCGGCTGCCCTTGACCCAGGAGGCCGCCCCAGAGCTGCAATCCCCGGGGCTCCCCACTCTGCTGCAGGCAGCGGCTGCCCCCAGGAAGTCAGAAAACTGTGCGCTAGCTGCTGCCCCTGGAGCCGGGGTCTCACGGCTACAGTCCCGCGCCTTGAAGAGGCTCATCCCCTCCAGCCGCCTGCCTCACTCAGCTCGGCTCTGCAGCCGGGTCTCCCAGGAGGGAATGTGGTTGGCAGAACCCAGTCACACCTGTGCTCAGGCCAGGGGCGTGTCAGTTGCAGCGTCCAGGCTGTGGTGAAGGGCATCTCCAGGGGGAGCATTGGGAGAAAGAGAGCCATCAGCCCAGGGCGCCCACCACCATCATTAGGGAGCTGCGGGGAAGGTCGGTACCTGGAGCCCCACAAGGACCTCCATGGAGGGTGGCTTCCCCTTCATGACAACTGCCAGAGGGGAGCCTGGAACAGGACTGAAAGTGCCTGCTGCCCCATCTTCTTTTTCTGCTTTACATCTTTCCCTTTTAACAACCTTTCCTGGGCGTGCGTTGGGTTCAGGTTTGGCTTGACCCTTGTTTTAGCTGAACCAGTTCACTTATTCCGGCTTCGTGGCTGCCCCAACAATATATGGGCATATTTTGCCTGCGTGTGGCTATCTTTTCCTTTTTTCCTTCAGGGAAAATGTATCAGCGTGGAGTCCGTGGCACTAATCCAGAGGAAACAGCACGGCAGGGTGGCCGCCCTGGCAGAGCTCTCTGGTTGACTCATGGGAATTGGGAATAAACGACCAAACGTAAACAGTGGCGCGGTACCAGCGGGCTCTCTTCAGCCGCAGTCTCCCGTGGCGTGAGAAGAAAGAGGCCACGAAAAGCCCGGATCTGGGCGTCTTGCCGTTTGCTGCTGCTAGCTTACTGCCTTGATCACTCAGGGTGCAGTGGTTCTGAGAAACAGCCCTTTCTTGCTTGCTTTTCTAATGGCCTCCTCTGGTTGAGAGCCCCCGGCAAGACCCAGGCTTCCTCAGCCAGGCAGGGCTTAGGCCTGTTTGCCAGTGTTGCAGAAGGGTCCCAGCCGTCACCCCTGGCTGGGACCAGCGGGAGAGGACATGCTGGCATCCCGAGTCGAGTCTTGCTGCCTTTAGCTTCCAAATGCTTAACAGCAAAACCCTCAGCTGACCTCACAGGACAAGATCAAAGATAGATGATAGAAGACGGATGGATGGATAGATAGATAGATAGATAGATACAACAAATGATAGATATAGATGGATATAGACAGATATGATAGAGATGATATAGAGACAGATGATGGATTGATAGATGATAGATAGATAGATAGATAGACAGATGGATAGATGACAGATAGAGAGGTACAGATATCACAGCACCCATCACTCAGGGAGCTGAACAGTTGCACGCATGCTCACCACTAGACCTCTCCCTTCCTTCTCTGGCTCAGAAGCTGCTGAAGGCCTCAGGGACCCCACGCGATGCTCTGTCATTTCCCCACATAGCTAGTGCCCTGTGGGCTCCGCCTCCGAGTGTTCC
This sequence comes from Balaenoptera acutorostrata, assembly GCF_949987535.1. NCBI lineage: Eukaryota > Metazoa > Chordata > Mammalia > Artiodactyla > Balaenopteridae > Balaenoptera > Balaenoptera acutorostrata. The sequence goes on along the minus strand of NC_080079.1, from coordinate 71,188,343 downwards.
CGAAGCCGAAGAAACCCCAAGGCACCTAAAGACACAGCATTCCCTTCTAGTCTCACAGCCCCGGGGGATGCTGTGTCCCGTGCAAGAGTGAGGAGAAGGTCCTCCTCCCAGCTCTGTCTCCCTTCCTCATCTGAGCCCCGATGCAAGGTAGCCTCCTCCCAGAGTCTCCGAAGACCTTCCTGAAAATGACCCACTTCACCCAGCCTGTGTCTCCTCTTCCCACGGCTCTGGCCATGGCTCTGGCCATGGCTCTGGGGCTCGTGCGAGGTCCCAGCCAGGGGCACTGGGCCCCATACCCACTCAGAGACCACGCCCCAAGTCAGAAGGAGCTGGTGATCCACGCTTAGCATAAAATCTCATGATTCTTTTTCCAAGCCCAGGTCCAGAACTTGCAAAAGAACCAGCTCCGTGGGCACTGGGCCTTCCTCATGTCCTTCAAGGAGTAACTCCCAATACCAACTATTTTGGGGTTTTTGGATTTTTCTGGAGGGAAAGGGTGGGGAGAACTGCATCCTGCACAGAGTCTCACCCCTGCTTATACCAGCCCATTGCTGAGTTTCAGTAAATGTGTGTGTCACCTTGATGCCTGGGCCTCTTTTTTTTTTTTTTAATCCAGTGTGCATTTTCTTTCCTTTCCTTTTTTAAAATATTTATTTATTTACTTTATTTATTTTGGCTGCGTCAGGTCTTAGTTGCAGCACACGGGATCTTTCCTTGCGGTGTGCGGGCTTCTCTCTAGTTGTGGCACACAGGCTCAGTAGTTGTGGTGTGCGGGCTTAGTTGCCCCACGGCATGTGGGATCGTAGTTCCCTGACCAGGGATCAAACCCATGTCCCCTGCATTGGAAGGCCGATTCTTAACCACTGGACAACCAAGGAAGTCCCCTGCCTGGGCCTCTTTATAGCACATTTATATAGGGAGGAAAAGAAATAAATGCTTATTCAAGCACAAAAATGATCTTTAAAGTCAAAACAACCCCCATCCCAGATGCCAGGAGGCGTCCTCTCTCTGCTCGCTTCAGGTCCCGCACACATTCTTTGTGGCCTAGCTACACGCTGGCTGGAACTGTAGTTCGCAGTGACAGGCAAGCAGCCCTTTTATGTTAACTTGTTTCTCGCCAAGAAAAAAGGTCTTTTATCACATCAGGAACCTGGAGAACCCTCTGCCCTGGGGCCCTGCTGTTAGATCATGATCTCACACATCTGAAGTCAGAACAGACCAGTTGCCAGAATGAGGTGAATCTTCACCACGCACACAGCCTGAGTCCCCATCGGACACAGGCGGGCTGTGAGGGACCAGAGCCCTCAGAGGCCTCGATCTTGGGAAAGGAGCCCCCCGGAGCCCCCCAGAGGCCCCCGGAGTATTTTTCGATGACACCACAGAGTAATGACTGCAGAGTCTCTTTTAACTCACGTGTCTGGTTGCATTTCACAATAGCTCGTGAGGTCAAGGAGAGTGGTGGTCGGCATGATGCAGCTGTTTTGTAAGCAGAAAGAAGCCGGGCTTGGTCAGGGCTCGTTGCCAGTCGCCCTGGATCCGGACTCCTCCACTTGCCCCTTGGGCGGAAGCTGAAAAAGTGAGTCTGCGTATCCAAGAGCCACATTGCTTGTTTTCACTGTTGTGTGTTTTCCAAATCTTCCACGAGCGTGACCCTTTTCTTTTCACCCTGAATCTACCCATGTTTTGGGCCATGTGTGGGTCAGGAGGCTGCTGGAGGATCCCAGAGTGGGTCACCAGGAGGGACAAACAGCACACACCGACTTCCGGCCCGTTTAGTCTGTGAGCCCATTAGGGGTCCCGCCTTCTCTCAGCCCTTTGTCAGGCTCCAGTGGTGAACGTCTGGGAGCTGCTGTCCTAGTTTGCGAGCTGGTCCACTCAGGCTCATTCAGCTACAGACTCCTGCCTCAGGGCCTTTGCACTTGCCTCCCCTCCTTTCTCTGCCCGCACAGCCTCCCCAGGTGCCCACAGGCTCCCTGCTGATGGGCCTCGCAGCCAGGCCTTCCCGCTGCCCCACACCCACCCCTCACCCCAGCGCCTTTGACTTCTCTCTCGGCACCTACCACCCAGCATACTCCACAGTTCCCCCATCTGGTTTGCTGCATCTGTTTCTGTCTCGCCCCCCCAGACAGCGGTCTACAAGGGGGAAGAGATCTGGGTCTGTTTTCTTCGCCGCCCTTGTATCCTCAGCCACCAGGGCTCCGCTCAATGAAGATCCGTTTTTGCAGAGCAGAGACACCAGTGTCTTCTGCTTTTCCATCTGGTCTTCTGTTACATTATTTTTCCTGTTTCCACGTAAGCATCGACTGTTTTTTGAATCAGAAAAAGAAAAATCAATAAACGTGTCATTGGTCAGAGCACCCGCCCCCCTCCCCCTGGCCTGTTGTCAGAGTTCTTAACTGCATTTAGGTCAAGAACCCTTTGAGCACGTGATTAAAAACTATTCATGTTCTCCCCAGGAAAGAAAAAATGGGCTTATGCCCATACACACACTTTCTAGCAACGTCGGGGAGGCCCAGACCCCCTCCCCTCACGTCATGACCCCCAGAGACACACTTTGGGGTTGCCGGGGTGTCGGTCACACAATGTCTCCGTCTTTGTGCTGAACCCTAGCCTCTGTGCCGACCTCTGCCTCACTTTCTCAGGGGGGAGCCGCCCACCTGCTCCTGCTGGATGAAGTGATGATGGTCTGCTCTGTCCCCACCACAAACCCCTGGAAAGGGGGAGGAGGGGGCAGGGCCTGCAGAACAGCTGGAAGAACATTCCGGGCTGTCTGTTACCATGGCCGGGGCTTCCTGACCAGCCAGCTTGTTCATCTTTGTGGGGGACCTGTGAGGTCATGTGTGTCCTTAAGGTAGCATTCTCCATCCCAGGACCTGAGGTGACCTGAAGGACACTTGGATGATCTTGACACAAAGCATCTGAATAGCACAGTGTCAGGAGCCCATCTCCAGGGCAGGGGTCTGCTGACCAGGACGGGAGGGTCTCCTCGGTGGAGGGGAGGGTCCAGTCACCAGAACTGCCACAGGGGCTGACCCACCACCCCTCACGCCCGCTCTCCTCCCAGCCGAGGTGTGGGCTCTCTGAGCGTTTAGGTCCCTGCAGCTTTCACGTCCTGCGTTTGATGAGAAATGTACCACAGGTGGGTTCCTTGAAATTTCCAGCTGAAAGGAACCAAGATAAACGAAACCAAACAAAACATAAAATTAAAAACCAGAACTAGTGATTTGTTTGCCTTTCTCCAGGTTGATACCACTGGGAATCACTTCCCTATTTCCCAGATCCTGCAAATTAATGGTTAAGTCCTGACGGCACTTCTCATTCACCCCATCGGCTCCACCCGCCTCCCTGCCCGCCTCCCCGCAGGCCTGGTACGCCCGTGGAACCCACGGCTCCGTGTGTAACGCAGACCTCAATGTAACTCGCTGGGACTCCCCAGAGCTGCCCGCAACACTGGGGGACACTCATGCTGTTTGGTCCTTCTTCATCATCATTGGGTGCCGACGTGTCCCCAGTAACATCCCCAGACTCTCCTGGAAACCCGGGGGCAGCCTCCGCCCCGGTTCCCAGCCGCCCCCCCGCCCCACATCTAGTCATCTTCTGTTTACAGAGGAGAAACCACGACGCTTACGATGGCTTTTGGAAAGGGTGCCTTGTACTCAGTGCTGGAGAAATAGCACTGCCGTCACACCCCTTCGCACTGGACCGGCCACAAGCTGCAGCCTCCTCTGCTGTGCCCAGCGGCTCCAGGAACTGGGTTAGAAAGGGGCGGGCAGAAGGGGCTGCAGAACAGGGGTCCTGACTTCCTCTTAGCGGCTGTGTGACCGGGAGGGGTGGCTTGGGTTCTCTGCTCCGCGGTTTCCGTCATCAGGAAAGCGAGGGAATGAGGCCTGCCTCTCAGGCTGAGCTGTGAGGCTCGGGTGTACCGAGGCAGAGGCGGGCTGTGCGCTCGGCCGTGGACCTGACACTCAGCCCCTCGGCATCTTCACATGGACCACATTCTCCTCAAGGCCTCACAGGGCTGTGGGGCTGCGTTTGGGTTATACTGGATATTTACCTAGAGCACGTTGGTGACTTGGAAGAAACATGCCATCTCATGGGTAGAGATACAGGTCCTCTGCAAGGGCATCGAATTCAGCGTGAAGCTGGACGCCAGCCTTTCCTCCATCACAGTGCATCCCTGTGACTGTGGACATGTCATCTGACCTCTCAGGGCTGAGCTGACCCCTCTGACAATGGGAACAGGAAGGGAGGCCAGTTCGACTGGACGAAAGCAAAGGAGCTCTTAGCAACTAACTGCCTGCGTTTTTCAGAAAAGCCAACTTAACGCTGTCTCAGCAGGCCGGGAAGGCAGGGAGCCTTGCCTGGGGGTCTGGAAGTCTCCTGGATAAAAAAGCCCTAAAGGGGGCTTCCCTGGTGGCACAGTGGTTAAGAATCCGCCTGCCAATGCAGGGGACACGGGTTCGAGCCCTGGTCCGGGAAGATCCCACATGCCACGGAGCAACTAAGCCTGGACTCCACAACTACTGAGCCAGCGTGCCACAACTACTGAAGCCCGTGTGCCTGGAGCCCATGCTCCACAACAAGAGAAGGCACTGCAGTGAGAAGCCCATGCAGCGCAACATAGAGTAGCAACGAAGACCCAATGCAGCCAAAAATAATAAATAAATAAAATAAATTAAAAAAAAAAAAAAGCCCTAAAGGGTACCGTTTGTTCAGGAGGCCTGGGGTCTGCTGACGTGACCCCGCAGCCTCTTCAGACACCCATGTGCTGCCCTGACAAGACAGCCGAGGTGAAACAGGGCCCATGGTGGGACAGCAATGCCCGCAGCTGTAAAACCAGAGCAGAGCTGTGGTCTCCGCAGACTGGGGGCTGCCAGGGAGTTGGAGAAATGGGTGCATCTTTTTGGTTTGGTTTTAGTTTAAATATATTGAATAAAAATAAAAGTGGGGGAAAAAAAGACAGTGAGAAACACCTTGGAGGCTGGGCTCCCTCAGCAGGTCAGGGACCCTCACCAGGGCCAGCGCAGCAAGAGGTGTCATGGGCAGCAGGACATAGTGTTGACCAGCCCTTGTGAGGCTTCTTAGGGACCCCAGGGCTGGACCGGGTGTGGAGCTGGCCAGCCGGTGATCTGTAGCAGCCGCTCAGCCAAAAGGAGGCCATCTGCTGAGATGACCTCCCCAAGACGGAAAGTGGCATCTGAGCGTTACAGTGACCACCCCCTGGCTCCTGTGCTCTGGGGGTCCTTGCTAACTTTGGAAATTGGCACAATTTCTTGCACCAGCCTCCATAGCACGAAACACAGGCACAGAAGGGAGGCTGATTCTAGGGGTCCATGACAGACCAGAAACCAGGCCAACTGGATCCCTCCTGGAACAAGACAGGCAGTAAATAAATACACACAGGCAGACCTCAGAGATGTCGCAGGCTTAGTTGCAATAAAGCGAATATTGCAATAAAGTGAGTACACAAGCCTTTGGTTTCTCAGTGCATATCAAAGTTATGTTTACACTGTACTGTAGTCTGTTAAGTGTGCACTAGCATTATGTCCCAAAAACAAGGTACACACCTTACTTTAAAAATACTTTATTGCTGTAAAATGCTAACCATCATCTGAGCCTTCAGCGAGCCCTAATCTTTTTGCTGGCGGAGGGTCTTGCCCGGATGTTGATGCCTGCTGACTGATCAGAGCAGTGGGTGGCTATGGCAATTTCTTAAAGTAACACAGCACATAGACTGACTCTTCCTTTCATGAACAGTTTCTCTGTGGTATGCGATGTTATTTGATAACATTTAATCCACAGGAGAACTGCTTTCAAAGTTGGAATCAGTCCCCTCACACCCTGCCACTGCTTTATCAACTAAGTTTATATCATATCCTAAATTCTTTGTTGTCATTTCAACAATCTTCCCAGCATCTTCACTAGGAGTAGATTCCATCTCAAGAAACCTCTTTCTTGGCTCACGCATAAGAAGTAACTCCTCATCCATTAAATTTGTATCCTGAGATTGCAGCAATTCAGTCACATCTTCAGGTTCCACTTCTAATTCTAGTTCTCCTGCTATTTCTACCACATCTGCCGTTACTTCCTCCACAGAGGTCTTGAATCCTCAAAGTCACCCATGAGGGCTGGAATCAACTTCTTCCAAACTCCTGTTAATGTTGATATTTTTTAAAAAAATTTTATTGAAGTGCAGTTGATGTACAATGTTGTGTTAGTTTCAGGTATACAGCAAAGTGATTCAGTTATACCTATATGTTCTTTTTCATTGTAGGTTATTACAAGATGTTGTGTATAGTTCTCTGTGCTATAAAGTAGGACCTCGTTGTTTATTTTACATATGGTAGTTTGTATCTGTTAATCCCAAGCTCTTAATGTATCTCTCCTCCCTCTGCTTCCCCTTTGGTAACCATAAGTTTGTTTTCTATGTCTGTGAGTCTGTTTCTGTTCTGTAAATAAGTTCATTTGTATCATAATAATGATATTTTAACCTCTTTCCATGAACCGCAAATGTTCTCAATGGCATCTAGAATGGTGAATCCTTTCCAGAAGGTTTTTGATTTACTTTGCCCAGATCCATCAAAGGAACCACTGTCCAAGACAGCTGTAGCCTTACAAAATATATTCCTTAAATAATTAGACTTGAAAGTCGAAATGACTTCTTGATCCATGGGCTGCAGAATGGATGTTGTGTCAGCAGGCATGAAAACAAAATTAATCTCCTGGTTCATCTCCATCAGAGCTCTTGGCTGACCAGGTGCCTTGTCAATAAGCAGTAAGCTTTTGAAAGGAATCTTTTTTTTCTGAGCAGTAGATCACAACAGGGCTTAAAATATTCAGTAAACCATGTTGTAAACAGATGTGTCGTCATCAGGGCTTTGTTGTTCCATTTATAGAGCACAGACAGGGAAGATTTAGTATAGTTCTTAAGGGCCATAGGATTTTTAAGTTGAGCATTGGCTTCAACTTAAAGTCAACAGCTGCATTAGTCCCTAACGGGAGAGTCAGCCTGTGCATTGAAGCCAGGCATTGACTTCTCGTCTCTAGCTATGAAAGTCCTAGATGGCATCTTCTTCCAATAGAAGGTTATTTCTTCTACATTGAAAATCTGCTGTTTAGTGTAGCCACAGTCATGAATGATCTCAGCTAGATCTTCCGGATAAATTGCTTCAGCTTCTACATCAGCACTTGCTGTACCTTGTACTTTTATATTATGGATAAGGCTTCTTTCCTTAAACCTCATGAATCAAACTCTGCTAGCTTCAACTTTTCTTCTGCAGCTTCCTCACCTGTTCAGCCTTCATGGAATTGAAGAGAGTTGGGCCTTTCTCTGGATTAGGCTTTGGCTGAAGGGAATGTTGTGGTTGGTTTGATCTTCTATCCAGCTCACTAAAACTTTCTCCACATCAGCAATAAGGCCGTTTTGCTTTCTTATCATTCATGTGTACGCTGGAGTAGCACTTTTACTTTCATTCAAGAGCTTTTCCCTTGCATCCATAGCTTGGCTAACTGTTTGGTACAAGAGGCCTAGTTTTCTGCCCATCTTGGCTTTTGACCTGCCTTCCTCACTAAGCTTAATCATTTCCAGCTTTCGATTGAAAGTGAAAAATGTGTGATTCTTTGTTTCACTTCAACTCCTAGAGCCATTGTAGGGTTACTGATTGACCTAATTTCAATATTATTGTGTCCCAGGGAATAGGGAGGCCCAAGGAGAGGGAGAGAGATGGGGGAAGGGCCAGTGGAACAGTCAGAACACACACGTTTATCAATTAAGCTTGCCATATTATATGGGCACCATTCATGGTGCCCCAAAATAATCACAATAGTAACATTAAAGATCATGGATCACAGATCACCATAACAAATACAGTCCTAATTGGAAAAAGTTTGAAATATTGCTAGAATTATCAAAATGTGACACAGAGACACGATGTGAGCAAATGGTGTTGGAAAAATTGTGCCGATAGATTTGCTCAACACAGGGCTGCCACAAGCCTTCAATTTGTAAGAAATGGACTATCTGCAAAGGGCAATAAAGTAAGGAACACCTGTCCATGAATAAACGGAAATGGAATTTCTATTATCCAAACACCCACACCACCGGCAAGTTAGATTTAATGCAGAACTTCAGGAAAAATGACTCCCTTTGCTAAAAGGCTTGCTTAGGTCTCCCCTAAATGAAGGGCACCTACTCATCATCCTCCAGCTGCCCTGAGATCACATCTGTCCCCTCACATGCTCTGTCCCTGCCTTCACTTCCTCAACGCCCCTCCCCATTGACCCATTGTGGTCAAGGTCACGCCTCATTATTGACTGGAACTCTTCTCTCAGCAGATGACCTTTTCAGTGCCAGGTGCAATTTTTAATGCTCACCCCTTGGCTTCCCCATTAAGTTCTATCCTCTGCATCTTCACTGGCTCCTACTTCAATACAATGATAGTTCTTCCCAAGATCCTGTCCTCCGCCCTCTTTTCCTTTCCCCCCTCTCTCTTCTGTCTCCTTGGCAATTTTATCCATTCCAACAGCTTCTTCTCTCACAGCTGTGGGACCATCCTGAGTGGTCCCTCTGAGCCGGATATCCCTCCCAGGTCAGAGGTTGCATTTCTGACCGTTCGAACGTTTCTTGTATGTGCCTCAGTCACTGTTCAGCATTTCTCCTCCGGGCACCCATCTCAAATGCTTGGCACTTTAAAAAAATCTCCTTCCTTTACTCGGAAGGGATATTGTGTTCCTTCTGTGTTCTGAAGGAACAAATCACCAAGTTCTCGTGAATCCTTACTCAACTGTCATTGTGAAACCACCTTCAAAATCCCTTGCCAAGAATCTCACTTCTGACCATGTCAGAGTAAACAAACAGGAACCCGAGAAAAATATATGAAACAGCTGTTTTCAGACATTGGCCAATGGCGAGAGGGCTGTGGATCCTTGAGAGATGTGAGGCCACCAGTCCCCCCAGTTTTCTTCCACAGCTGGAAAGGGTTAAGCAGAGATGAGGCCTTGGAGATGAGGCCAGGACGAGGGCTGGCTTGCTGAAAGTCATGCAGCCAGTGAGGAGAGACTGGAGGAGCCAGGAAGAGAAAGAGCCCATCTATTTGCCTAGGGGCCTCCTTGAGTTCCTTACTGAATACTAATCAGAGCAAATATTAAAAGACCTCCATGAACAGGGCAAAGAACCATAAGGATGCTGTAAGTTGAGCTCACACAAGTCAACAACATATTCAAGCCCCAAGCAGAAAGAGTGGAGAAATTTGTTAAACATTGTTGAACCCTGGAAGGCTAAGTCTTTCCAGTTGCTTTTTCTGCATCTATTGAGATAATTATATGGTCTTCCCCGTAGCATGCTGCTAATATGTTGGTAAGGATTTTTACATCTATATTCATGAGGGAAAATAGCTTGTAGTTTTCTGTTCTTGTAATGTCTTTGTCAAATGTTGGTATCAGGGTGAAGCTAGGCTGACAATGTTTTCTCCTCCTTCATTTTTGGAAGGAATATGTATAGGCTTGGTATCACTCCATCCTTGAAGGTTTAATGAAATTCAGTGCAGAAGATTTCTGGGCCTAAAGTTTTCTTTATGGGAAAGGTTTTAATTCGTAATTCAATTTCTTTAATAGATATAGGGGTGTTAAGAATTTCTAGTTTTTCTTTTGACTGTTGTGGTAATATGTCTTTCATGGCATTTGTTTATTTCATCTAAGTGGTTGAATATATTGGCATAAAGTAGTTCATATCATTCTTAGTTCCCTTTTAATGTCTGTAGGGTCAGTTGTGATGTTCCCTCTCTCATTCTCGATATTGGTCATCTGTTTTCTCTTTATTCTTAATCAGTCGAACGAGAGATGTATTAGTCATTTCAAAGAACCAACATTTTGGTCTCACTGATTATTTAGTTGTTTTATTCCCCTTTTGTTGATTTCTGAATATTTCCTTTTACTTACATTGAGTATAATTTGCCCCTCCCCTTTTAAGCTTCTTAATCTCAGTGATTTAGACCTTTTTACTTCTCGTATATAAACACCTAAAACTACACACTGCCCTATAAACTTTAGCTGCTTGCCACAGATTTTGATACATTGTATTTTTATTATCACTCTGTTAAAAATAATTTCACAGTGGAGAAACTTAGCAGAGCCCACATCAATCAACTAGACTTCAGTGGTGGTGTAAATAGAAATCCTATGCTACTTGATACAGGACACAATAAGAATGAGTGTTGCAGGACTTCCCTGGTGGTCCAGTGGTTAAGAATAGGTCTTGCAATACAGGGAACAATGGTTTGATTCCTGGCGGGGGAACTAACATCCCACATGGCATGGGGCAACTAAGCCCTCACACCGCAACTAGAGAGAAGCCCATGTGCTGCAATGAAAGATCCCACATGCTGCAACTAAGACCTGACGCGGCCAATAAATAAATATTTTAAAAAATAAGAAAGAATGCATGTTGCTTCTATGATATTCTTGCCAGAGTTGCATAATCTGAATCCAAATGTAAGGCAATGCCAAAGAAATACACACTGAGGGTTATTGTATAAAATACATAGCCTGTAATCTTAAAATACTGTAGTCAAAGATTGAGAAACTCTTCCAGAATGAAGGAGACCTAACACATATGATAATTAAATGGAACGTATAATTCTGTTTTGTACTTTTTTGACTTTGAGACAGCACTGGAACTCAATGGGACCCAAGGATTAGATGGTAGTAATGTATCAATATTAATACCCTGATTTTCATGGTGTAGCATAGGAAATACACACTAAAGTATTCAGAGTAATGGTATCATGTTGGCAATGTAATCTGAAATGATTCAGAATAAAAATGTCTCTTAGACGATACTTGCAACTTTTCTGTAAGTTTTTTATTTTTATTTTTAATTATCCCCAACCCAAAGGGAAAATTGTTTCTGAGAGAAAAAAAGCTAGATGCAAAAGAGCAGTTACTATATGATTCCATTTACATTAAATTCTGGAACTTTCAGAACTAATCTATAATGACAGAAAACAGATCAGTGTTTGCTTGGGGTGGGGATGGGGAGGAGACTGATTGCAAAGTGGCAAGAGGGAACTTTTGGGGGTGATGGAAATGTTCTGAAAATGTACAATCTTGATCATAGTGATGAGTACATGGGTGTATACATTTGTTAAGAATGAATGCATTTTATAATATATAAATTATGTCATAAATAAAGTTGATTTTAAAAGACCAGAACATGATCTCTATCACCACTTCCACTGAAGGAATCAGAGTCCTTGGAGACATGGCTAATTTCCATCGGAACTGGGTCCAGGATGAGTCTGGGACACATTGCAGTACTGGAAAGTAAGAAAACTTTCAATATTAATGAGGTCATATATAAAGGACAGAGGAGACAGCTTGCCAAACTCATGACAATTTAAATATCAAAGTGCATGATGATTATGATGGATTGAAATACTTTGGAAAAATGAAAATCTGTGAATTCCCAATGATATTTGAAAAAATATATAAAGTCAGAAAAACTCATTTATCACCATTTGAAGTAGCTATTAAAATACTGCCTCACTTTGAAAATGGGTATTTTGGGATATTCAAGTAGTGTCAGTTGATGAGATAGTAAATATAGAATTAATGATAGAATTATTTTTAAAATCATTTCATAAGCTTTAGATTTTCTCAGTTGATGTTTAAAACCATTATGTGAATAGTTGATGGAGAAATAACTGCACCTTTAGGAATATCACATGAATATAGTCACAAGGGGAAAATATAACTCTAAAATAGAGAGATCAGGCTTTGATCATCTTAATTGATCACGGGCCAAACAAGTGTTATGTGTCTTCTGACCAGCTGTGACGTATTATAGCTAACGATGTTTAGATATAAGTTCCATGAAATATAGGAGACAGTCACCAGAAAAACCCAGAAAATGGGATATCCTGCAGGCAGCTGGCTAGTCCCATCAACAAATCAGTGTAATTCTAAGAGGGACTTTTCTAAAATAAAGGAGTCTTAAGGGACATAAAAACAAATTGCCGTCACAATCAGCAGTGGGTTGCACCCTGTTAAGATAAAGCAGCAGTAAATTAAAAATTTGGCTAATTGGAAAAATTTGAATATGGTGGTTATTCTATATGAGTTCAAAATTTACTAAAATGGAGAAGTGGAGATCTTTGACTAAAAAAAAAATTACGATACGGGACATACAGTTTAATCTCATTTTGGTTAAAGACACATATATACATGTGCTGCATGTGTGTGTGCATAGATAGACAGGACTACAGTAAAATCTCACTTTGGTAAAAAAAAATATACAGGTAATGTGTATATATGCATATATCTACCACCTACACAGCGTGAAAGGATCTCGATCTGAAATGGAACTGGGGGAGGGGATGGAGAATCTCACGCATGCACCCCCAGGAAACAAACTGTGGAACCGAGAGACTGATTTCCCCTAAGTGCCTGGTTTACAGAAGATGGAAACCGGTCTCCTGACCAGTGAACACCTGCCAAGAGTCCCGCCCCATCCTTAAGCCAATGAACTCACTGCCTGGACTCTGGCTAGCTGCCCCCTCTTGTCACTCCTCGCCCATAAACAGAATTGCCCCGAACCCTCAACCGACTTCCTGAACTGCAAGTCCTCTGCTATTTCCCCATTAAACTCAATTTCTGGTCACTTGAGCTTGCCTCAGCTTACCTCCTTTACCTAGGTTGACAGTATATACATACATACATACATGCATATATTGTCTTATTTTGGTATATATACATATATATAAATAATGTGTGTGTACATATACATACATTAAAAAAGAGCCAGGAGGATATGCCTAATCTATTAAAAGTGTGATATCCATTAAAAGAATATATTATTTTTAATTTTTAACTTTTAAAAGCTTATTCCTTACAAGGCACACACACAGTGGTTTATATGAGAAACACTGTGGTTGGAATTAGGGGGAGGGGGTCTGCTACCCACAGCTGTTCAGAGATCTGGCTCCTTCCACCTTGGGGAAGCACCGGCCCCGACACAGGGCCTTCCAGGTGGAAGAAGAAGGGGATGAGAGAGAAAGAGTTTTTCAAATAACTGGTTTATGGACCAGGCTTTTATAATGATGAAAGGTTATTTTTTCAAAAAGGTTTTTTTTTTTTAATTTTATTTACTTATTTATTTATTTATTTATTTATTTATGGCTGTGTTGGGTCTTCGTTTCTGTGCGAGGGCTTTCTCTAGTTACGGTGAGCGGGGGCCACTCTTCATCGCGGTGCGCGGGCCTCTCACTATCGCGGCCTCTCTTGTTGCGGAGCACAGGCTCCAGACGCGCAGGCTCAGTAGTTGTGGCTCACGGGCCTAGTTGCTCCGCAGCATGTGGGATCTTCCCAGACCAGGGCTCGAACCCGTGTCCCCTGCATTGGCAGGCAGATTCTCAACCACTGCGCCACCAGGGAAGCCCCAAAAAGGTTTTTTTTTATCCTGATGGTGCTTCTGCATTCTCTTAGTCAGTCCCTCGTTCAGGCCCTCCCTCCATCTTGGCTAAAATACTGCCGTGGGCTCCATCTTCAACCTTGACCCGCCCCAGTCAGTCCTTCAGATCAATCCTCCTGAAAGGGAAGTGCCCACTGAGTGGGTAACTCCACTGATGAACGTGTTTCTGTGGTTCCCGTCCACAGAGGGAAATCAGAACTTCTCACCCTCCAAGACTGGGCCCTGAGCTGGGCAGCCTCCCAGCGCCTTCCCGTCCCGCACTCTGCTGGGCCTGCCCGTCACCCGACCCCAGCTGTTCCTGTGCCTGTGCCCACAGCCTGGCCGGGATGCCAGGCTCTGTCTGCTGCAAGTCTGCCCCTCCTCTGGGCCCACTTCCAGGAGCCTTTCCACGGAGCCCACACCTTCCTCTGAGGTTCCTCGGCGTTTCACCTACAAACGCTGACGTTAATGTGTGTGTTCTGTCTCCCTCATCACACTTAACCTTGTCGAAGGCAGAGATTCTTCTTCAGTTTTGCATCATTCACAGGACTAGTTCTATTTCCTGCATAAAGTAGTTCCACAAAATAGTAAATAAATAAATGCATGAATGATGTGCTCTGATTAAGAGAATATCCTCATTCAAATATTTTATCCAGGGTCTAAAAGAAATATCTAAAGACAGCAAATTATGCTTTTTTTCTTAGAGCGATAGAATGTACCCTCCATACTCACACTTTCTTATGAAACCAAGATCGATTAAATGAGTGTGCGTGATATTCTCTGATCTGCAGTAGAGAATCTATGTCAGAATTGGGTTCGGTAGACTCCTTTATCTCTCCCCTTTTGAAATTGCACTCTTAACGCCTGACAGATGTGGTGGGATTATCCTCTCTCTCAGTCATTCTGTCTCCCTCTTGTAACTACAATACTCCTGCTGCTTCTCTTCAACCTCTAAAATCCCTTCACCTTAGAGATAATGGCTTGTAGCAAAAGGGGAAAGAGCCAGAACCTCAGTCGCCAGCAGCACCAGTTCTTTGTCGCGTGGAGCAGACTGAGGCAGTGGTCCTGTGGGGATGCCTTGGCCACAGGAAGGCGAGCCACCAGAGTAACAGCCCTTCACCCCAGGAAGGCAAATGCAATCTCTGAGTTTCCCTTAGAGCCAAAAAAGTAAATAGTGGGACCTGCCTCCTAAACTTGTAGCCACTCACCTGGAAGGATCCCAGAGAATTCTCCAGAACATCCTGCCTGCAGGGCCAGGGCTGCACAGAGAAAGGGGGTGACACCTCCCAACTAGCCCAAGGGCAAGCAGGGCAGGGCCAGGTGTCATGACAGAGACTATCCCATAAGGAAATAGAGCAGCCTCTCGAGGCAGCCTCTGGGCTGTCTCCATTTACAGATGAGAACACAGGCCTAGAGAAGGCACTTGTTATGGCTGAATTGTCCCCCTTAAATTCATGTGTTGTAATCCTAACCCCAGGACCTCAGAATGTGACTCTGCATTTGGAAGCAGGGTCTTTAGAGAGGTGACTAAGGTAAAATGAGGCCACGGGGGTGAACCCTGATCCAATCTGACTGGTGTCCTTATAGGAAGAGGTTAGGACTCAGACACACGCAGAGGGAGGACGGTGTGAGGACACAGGGAGAAGACGGCCGTCTACACGCCACGGAGAGAGGCCTCAGGAGGAAACGGCCCTGCCCACACCTTGATCTCAGACTTCCAGGCTCCAGGGCTGTGAGCACATACATTTCTGTTTTCAAGCCCCCCAGCCTGTGGGACTTGGTTCTGGCCCCCAGAACAGTCAACACAGCAGTAGGAGTTGGTAGAGCTGAGATTTGAACCTAACAAGTCTGCCTTCAGAGCCTGGCCTCGTGGGGTCTGTGACTGGCTGAGAAGGACCTGAATCCCGGGGTTTAGTTAGCGGGCACATTTTACTCTTGCCCTCAGCCATGCCTGAAAATTAAACCCCCAAATGAAAAAACCAACACAGGCCTCACGTCACCAGGCCCAGTGAAATCTAAGAAGCTCTGCCTGGAAGATATGCTTTATCTTTGATCACAGTGACTCCCAGGCACTGGGAAAGGCCCTGAGTGGTCTGGTCGGGGGGATCGCAGCCCTGGCCCCAAGGGCAGTTCAGCAGCATCGCCACAGGCCTTGAACTCCCTGGCCCCTTCGGTGGATTTCCCTACCCTGGCTTCAGTTCGAGGTTTCCAAGGGCCCTTCCAGCTGCTGCTCCGAGCCTGGTGTCCAGCAGCAGCGGCACTTCCTGAGGGACGGAGACCCTGAGACAGGCACCCTGTCCTTTGCGTGGCTTATGATTTAATTGGAGAGAAGAGAGAACACACGTGTAAAACACAAGGACAAGGCAGTGTTGGCCCAGACCCCGGAGTCCCAGCCGGTCAGCGCTCTCCAAGGGAGGAAGAAGGTCAAGGGCACAGCAGTCAGCACAAGTGCAGGTGAGAAAGGTGCCACAGCCGTCAGGGTCATGGGAGTGCTTTCTGCCTGGCCACCCCCATCACCTCAAGTCAGCCGCTGCCTCTCAGTTTCAGTTTTTGACGAGAAAACAGCGCACTGCATCCCTGGAAAAAGCTTAAAATACTTCACCCTTTCACGGTGACTTGGTATTTCACAGTGTGTTTCCTTTGATGTTCGCACGTGCCCTGAGTGGAGCAGGATGGGGAAGACACACCGCGGAGGAAGTCTACGGTTTAGAGGGATGTGCAGCTCCGGACTCCTGGGCATACCCACCACGCCCACGTCACAACCTGGTTCTGCATCTGACCAGCCCTGTGTCCTCCTCGGCAGCCCCGAGATGCCAAGTGGTGGGACCCACCTTGGTATCTCGGAGAATGTGGGTGGAGTGATGTTTCTGGGCCGGATCACCAACTCCAGCTTTACCTCATGGGGTGGGGGGTGGGGGGCAGCATTCCCAGGAGACCAAGCAGAACTCTTCAAAACGTGTCTCCCTCATACTTAATGAGCCCGGCTCCTCCCTCCCGAAGGAAAAGGAATGCTCCTCTGAAAAACCCCTAGCAACCCTTGGCAGGAGCAGCCCAGAGGAGGCGGCTCAGGGCCATCCATCATCATTATCATTCTTACAATCCTCACCATCATCTAGAGGAAAAGGGCTGTATGTTTTGTACCATCGGACTGACAGATCCATTTATACAACTGTCTAAACAAGACGGAAAGGAAAATGCTCATTTGCTTTGAACAGAGCCAGAAAAAACCACAGGCTTCTCAAGTTTAAAATGAGCTGAGCTGCTGATTTTAATATTAAAATTTGGACTTAGGGCTGGCATCTGCTGTCACCCTGAGGGCTGCCCTGGGGTTATAGTGATGAGGGAGGAGTTTCTCCATTGTCTTCTGACTTTATTCTTACACACCCAGACGCCTTCAACTTCTTACACCCATCATTTGCACGTGAATGGTGGATCTGGGCCTCGGACTGACCTGAATTGGACACACCCAGGCTAGCACAAAAAAGGACAGGAATTCAGAACAGTCTGGAAGAAAAGGGGATATTACAAGTAATACAATGATGACTTCTGATTACTAGTAATACAATGATGAGTTCTTCACCACCCAACATTGAACTTTCTCAGCAACCCTTATTCCAAGGAATTGGGTAGGACTCTTCGAAACAAGTACAAGTTCCGCTCCGGGGCAGTGAAGGGGCAAAACCGAGGCATCAAGAGGGTAGGAGCTGTGCTCAAAGCCACAAGGAAAGTTGCATTTGGGTGGGTCTCCAATTGGGTGGAATCCACTTGGTAATCTCAGTAACCGGCTCATTGGAGGTGTATCAGTCTGGGTTGTTGCATGTTTATCAAAGGTTCGTGGGTGGCTCATAGAACCCCTGAGAGAGTCAAAGACTCATACCACAAGGCCACATATCCAGGAACGGTGCCCCAAATACAGCACGAAGTCCTGAAGTCCCTCCACTGAGGTCCCTTCTGAACCTTTAAAGGGAATAAATGGATTGAACTTTGGAGGTAGGCAAGCCACCCTTCTAGAACATTGCCAGTGTAAGCAAACTCTTCAGGGAAATTATCCCGACACACCAGCTTCCCCGTGCCCCTGGACCCCTACCGCATGGCCTGCCCCCTTCCTTTTGGGAACTCTGAGTAATGAGCTCTTGCTTCAGTGGCCATCGTCTCCTGATCTGCAGGCCTTACTATGGCTCAGGTTTTCTATTCATACACTGTATTTTTAAACAGCTGCAGCCTGAATTCTGGATGGAGAGATAAGTCATGAGTATATGAAGATAACTAAGAATAAAAGGAAATGACCTAAGATGCAAATAAAGAGTTCAGAAAGTCAGAGCTCAGGGGATTTGGTAGATGTGATGTCACCATTTCTGGGATAAGGGACAGCTTCGGGGAGCAGGCAAACCTAAGCAGGGCTGGAAGGGAGCATGGGACGGGCATCAGTGGCCCACAGTTCCTGGCACTCACTCTGGGCCGCGCGCTGTTCCACGGTCTCCACGTGCAGTAAGAGTTTCCTCCTCAAGAGGCAGCTCCTGGTTGTGGGGAAGAGCATGGCCACCTGAGTCACCGTGAGTGACCATCAGTGAGTAACTTGGTAGCTTCCCTGGCCCTTCCGTGTCCTCATCCAGGACACGGGAATAACAGCAGAACCCTTGTCAGGAGGCGGCCGTGATGATTAAATGTGACACCACTGGGCATTTGGAATGGTGCCTAGTTCTTAGCAAGAATTTGACACGTGTTTATTATTACCTCGTTTCACGAATGGGGAGATTGAGGCAAAAATAGGCTTGAGTCACTGACCCCAAATCACTCAGTGCTAGAAGCGGACAGGACTCCCGTCCCACCACAGAGCTGGTCTAATAAACCACTAGAGAAAGATGTGGTCACTTGTGTTCGCACATATCACTCTACAATTTGTCTTCCTGTCAGCTCCCCCCCACCCACAGCACACCGCAGGATACATATTAGTTAAATAACGAAGGAAGGTTTTCATCCCAAAAGAAATGCGGTGGCTCAGGGCTGAGGCGCAGGGATGCTCTCGGAGATAAAGTTGGTGCCCCGTGGAGCCGTAGCCTGTGGGCCAGGGATGGACGCCCGTGGACTTTTCCAGCACCACCAACCTCAGCGAGACACTTTCCAATCCCAGTCATGGGGCGGAGGGTGCACGGAACAGGCAAACACTGGAACCTGAATACGCTCTCACACGTGGAGCTACGTGATGTCACTGGGGACAGACACAGCAGGCGAGCATCTTCCTGAAGACAGAAGTGACAGCATTGGGTGAGTGATGAGAACTCAAAGAGGGGAGAGTCTAAGTGTTAATTCATAAGAAACGGAATTTCTCTTTCCTTCCATTTTTTCATCATAATTTAAGCTTAGCGACGGCTTCATTTCAAGAGGAAAACATATTGGTTTTAAGAAATTCTCATCCTTACTAGGTTGTGGTTCTAAACTAAAGGCCCATAAAGAACACAGATTTCTCTCATTCTTAAGCCTGCTGTAACTAACACAAACTGATTAAGTCATCAGAATTTGCAAAGGGAATTTTTGGCATAGATAGCCAAAGCTGCAATCATCTCGGGTTTATATGTTCATATTTTGGAACTAGAAGTAAACTTAGAGAGAACAGCTAATCCAACACTCCTTCCCATCAAAGCCAAGAACAGGGGAGGGTCTCATCACTTGTTTGTTTGGCAGAAAAAAGAGAAACACATTCCCAACTAACTGCTTATCAACCATTTCAGCAACTTCTGTCACTTTAGCAGGAAAAAAAAAAAGATTAAAAGAAAGTATAAGATTCAAGAAACACTGAAGGTTGGTGATCAACCGAGAGTCATGAGGAGATGAAATTGATGGTGGGGATTCCTTTATTCCCTCGCAACTATTTACTGGATGCCTCTGGAGTCCGGACCCGGTTCTGGAAGTGGGTACCAGTGATGAGCAAAGCATCCAAAGCCTTGGTTCTCGTGAAGCTTACATTCTGGTGGGGGAGATGGATTTCATATTCACATATACACATAAATGTGCACCCACAAAACAAAAATGTCAAATGGTAAGTGCTAAGAAGTGCAGCTATGTAGAGAAGTGCTATGAAGATGACGATGACGGTGATGATGGTGATGACAAATTCTAAGGCACTACCGCTTATGCAGAATGCAGTCTTCAGGCTCCCGTGGCTACACCGCTAAGAGCGCCCCCTCTGTCCCTGGGTCACCTGAAGGGCACGGGTAGGTGAGGCCTACTCTGGGTGGGCCTGCTGGGGACCCGGACGGGGGCTAAGGGTCTTGCATGGAAGAGCTTTTCTCATGTTCCTGCTTACATTCCTGAGGTCTCAGGGTCCTCCTTGGGGTGGGATGGCTTCACGATGCAGAGTGAAGCGAGGCCGAGTGTACCATACACAAGATTCCTGCAAAACGTGGCGACTTCCATGCAGTAAACTCTGCTTCCATGACTGGGAGACGAGCCACTGTGGCAATTTTAAAACATGGCCCAACATTCTTCAGCTGCTCTCCCACTGAGAGGAGGGGTCCCCCCTTGAACCTGGGTCCTGTAAGACTCCTTGGCCACCGGAGTATTGCCGAGGTGATGTTGCTGCTGTTTCCAGGCCCAGGCCTAAGGCACCTCCCATCCCTGGAGCCCAGCCATCGTGATCTAAGGAGCCAGGGACCCTCAGAGAGGCCACCTGAGGTTGTTCTGGACGGTGCCCAGCAGGGGCCCACCGGCCACAGCCCCCAGTGGAGGGGTTGAGCCCTCAGAGGACTGCTTCCCGGCCTCAGTCAGCCTCCCCCCGCCCCGCAGGACAGAGGTAACAGGCTGGTTTCCAGGCGCCCACAGCTCCGTCTACATGAACTTGAGCCTCACCGTTCCCCTGTGTACATGCAGACCCAGGGAGCTCTCCCAAAGGCTGCGGAGATGAAATCAGCCATGCATTTGAATGTGTTGAAGCCCTAGGCAAGGATCACGTCTTCTCTGGGAGAAGGAAATCCTTACCTATTCATTCACTCATTCCTTCATTTCTGTTTGTCATCTCTGCCTTCCTGGGCGAAATCCTTGTGAGCAGGAGTGTTGTTTTCTGTTCCTGTGTGACCCTCCGTCTCCTGTCCCCACCCCACATGACCCACAGAGATTTCTGCAGAGTGAGCTTGACCCTCTGCACAGGACTCCAGATGCTCCCTCCCTCCCCGCCCCCAGCCTCCGTGCTGAGCCGTGGGCCTCCTCTCCCCGCAGGGCCCACCCCCTCCCCTGGGCTCTCCCCTGAGCTCCCAGGGTCCTCCTCTGCCCCTCCTTGAAGGGAACAGACCAGCATGTCCCTCCAGACAGGGAGCCAAAGCCATCTTCAATGCAGGTGGCCGGGGAAAGGCACTTGATTCCTGGTGTGTGGTTTAGCGAAGCTGTTTCTCGACCTTCAGAAGGGCCTGGAATCAGCAGGAAGCAGCAGGCGGCCACAGTGGCTGAGGCCAGGGGCAGCTGGAGGGACACAGCTTGGGTGGCGCAGCTTGCTCCTTGGAGAGGAAGGCCCTGGCCGCCTTGCTGAAGGAGGCCTCCTGTCTGTCCTCAGCCGCCGCCCTCGGGGCCCTTCAGTCCAAGCAAACAGCAGAGTCCTGGCGGGAGGCCGAATGGGGCCCAGAGCATCCCCGGCCCGCAGAGTTTCATGAACTTGGGCCCCGTGTGCTCTTCCAGAACTATCCAGTCCAGACTTGCTTCCGAGCAGCTCCAGGCCAGCCTCCAGGTGCATCTTTAGAACAGCTGTCCTCTCAGCCCGTCTCCCCGGGGGACTTGGGAACCCTCTCTTTTGGGACCCAGCTGCCCGGGTCTCTGCACTGCCCCTCCCCCGACACATCCAGGGCTTGGTGGCTGCAGCCAGGTTTCCTGGGCCTTCCTCCTGTGGGAAGACCCCCTCAAGGGGCCCCCTGCATGCCCTCCCATCCTCTGCAATGCCACAGAGGCCCCCAGTTTGCGCCTGAAAGAGATGCACATAAGGCAGATTTCTGCCCCACACCTAGTTGGTGACCTTCTATACACAAAGTATTCTTTAAAAGAGCACAAAATAAGGAATTCCCTGGCAGTCCAGTGGTTAGGACTCAGCACTCTCACTGCCGGCGCCCCACGTTCAGTCTCTGGTTGGGGAACTAAGATCCCACAAGCCTCTCGGCCAAGAAAAAAAAAAAATTAGATAAGAACTAACCAGGGACAGGCGTCAAAGACAGGTGTCAAGGCAGCTGCTTATGGTTTTAAAAAAAAAAAAAAAAACAGCACAAAATATGGCTCTTTTTGAAAAGTTCCAGTAAATCCCTGAACACAGTGGCCATTCCCAGAATCACAGGGAAACAAGAAAGCCCTGACACTTCATTTTAGGCACTGCGATTTCTGAGGCTGCACCCACAGGCATGGGACCGGTCCCGCACTCGCGCTGGGGCACCGCCAGCGCGGGGGCCCCTGCTCAGGGACCGAGTCTCCAGCCACTCTGTCCCCTTGATGGCAAACCCATCACAGGAAAGGATTCGAACTCTACCGAGAATCGGTTGGGTCCCCAAGCATCGCGGCCATTCCCAAGCGCGGCACAGAAGGCGCTCTTGTGGCCTCTGCTCTGAGAGCCTCCAGGTGGCTCCCATCAGCCTCGGGTTGTTTTTTTTTTTAATTGTGGTAAAATACACATAACATAAAATTTACCATCTTAACCCTTCTTAAGTGTGCGGTTCAGTGGTATTAAGTACATGTTGTGCAACCGTCACCACCATCCATCCCCAAGACTCTTTTCATCTTGTAAAACTGAAACTCTGTCCCGATTTAACAAAAACTCCCCCTTCCTCCCTCCCTGCCCCCTGGCAACCATCCCTCTGCTTTCTGTCTCTATGAATTTGACTCCTCTAGGGACCTCAGATAAGTGGACTCATACAGTTTGTGTTCTTTAGTGACTGGCTTATTTCTCTTAGCATAACGTCCTCAAGGCTCACCCATGTTGTAGCAGGTGTCAGCACTGCCTTCCTTTTAAGGCTGAATAATATTCCATCGTATGGATAAGACCACATTTTGCTAGTCCATTGATCCATCAATGGACACTTCCACCTTTTGACTCTTGTGAATAATGCTGCTATGAACATGGGTGTACAAATATCTCCAGACCCTGCTTTCAATTCTTTTGGGTCTATACCCAGAAATGGTATTGCTGGATCTTATGGTAATTTTATGTTTATTTTCTGAGGACTCACCATACTGTTTTCCACAGTGGCTGCACCCTTTTACATTCCTACCAGCAACGCACCAGGGTTCTAATTTCTCCACATCCTGTCACCACGTTATTTTCTTTCTTTCTTTTTTTTTTCTCCTGTGGTCATCCTAATGTGTACGAGGTGGTCCCTTAAGTCTCCTTTTAATCATGAAACATTTAAATTATATCAAATACTGAAATGAACTTTCCAGTATTAAACTAAGAAAACTACATCTGTTTAATAGTTCATAGTTTACAGAGTACTTTAAGATACATTATCTGATTTTATCTTTATAATACCATAAAAAAGGTTTTGCTGTTATCCCATTTTACAGATGAGAAAACTGAGGATCACTGAAGGAAACTAAGGTAGGTGACATGGCTGTGATCCAAACCCTTTTCGTTCAAGCTTCGAACAAAAGAGAGTTCTCTCCATTTTGACAGGTTTTAAAGTCACTTCCCAGTGTTTGGATCTCACCACACCTGAAGGTCAGCCTCAGAGACCTTCAGGCTTCAGGCCCTGCTTCTGTCCTACCTATGAGCTCACTCTGTCTTCACATCCTTGCCCGCAGCCCTTCCCTGGACTTTGGGGACAGCTGCGAGGTAGGTGGACACTCGGGCCTCAGAGGAGGCAGGCGGGCTGGAGTCTGGCTCTGACTTACCAACCGTGTGGCCTTGCACGTGATCTCAGCCTCTCTGCCCGTCTGTCCGCTCAGCAGTGGAGCTGGGGCAATAAAGGGTCCCTTGATGGACACGTGGGTGAAGTGAGGCTGGTGTCCAGGCCTGGGCCTGGGCCTGAAGGTGGCGGGTACCCTCTGCCCATCCTCCCGCCAGGCTCTCCTCCTCCACAGCCCCCCAGGGACCACCCCCACAGGGAACTGCCCAGCACCACCCTGCCTCCGGAATCACGCACTTGGGTGGACTTGGGCCCCTGCTCTGGCAGGCGTGGGCCTGGAGGCGAGCCCCCTACACACGTCCTCCCCGCACCTCTCCCCGCACCCACCCTTGCTGCACACGGAAACCCACGAGCCCCTCAGCAACTCACAGCAAGGCCTCTGCTGCCACACTCCCCTAGCTACACCCCAAGACATCGGTGTCCGGCAGCAGAGAATGGGTCCACTCACTCAGCAGCCGTGTGATCTTGAGTGGGACATTTCCCTTCATAGGACTTGGTGAAGATCGTGTGACATAACGTTGTGAGAGGACTTTGTACCTTGTAAAACCATATACAAGTCTCACTTGTTACTACAGATGTTCCGGTCTTTAATCTCCTTGCAGGTAACACTGTTTTCCCTGGATCATAAATTCCTAAAAAGGGCCACATCCTTTGTACAGTAACTCATTGAACTCCTCCTAAGTGCACAATAGATGTTTTCTATGATGATGGCCATATATGTAAACTTACAACATGGTCAGCTTCTCTGCTTCAAGGCATGTAGAATACAAATATCCAAACCGCTTACATTTAATCATATAAGCATCCTTAGAGATGCAAAGTGTATGTATTCGTGCCGCCTGTCAAATCCTGATTCCCTAAACAGGTGCATATAGAGACAGCTGGGCCATACATGATGTCATAGATATTTCCCCCAGATGTCCCGGCCTGGAAGCCATCGACTTGGGGTTTGTTTCCCCGCTGCTCGGGGCCCCTCCCCCGGCCGGCGAGTCAGAGCCGCCCCGCGCATGTGCTGGACGGCTGCCCACCCAGCTCCGCCCCTTCTTATCAGGAGCAAGTGGTACCTCTCTCCCCATGTAAACAATCAGGGAGAGGGAAGGGGAAAGCCTCACATGTTTGCTTTCCTTTACAAGACCACCTACGAAATGTTGCTGAGAACCTGCGGGCAAAACAATCTGTCGGGATACCAGCGCCGGCGAATGTAAACACCTGGAGCGCTGGGCCGGCAAGGGTTAGCGCGGGCCCAGATGTTCCCACAGGTTTCCCGGGGCGGGGGCAGGGGTCGTCCTCTACTTTTCATCCTCTCCTCCCGACCTTTTCTCTTTTCCTTTGTGAGATGTCCTACCAAAATCAGTTTGGGTTAGAGCTTGAGCACGTGAGCCGGTGCAGAGGCGGCTGGGCCCCCCGTCCTTTTCTGTAAAGGACTCCAGCACAGATGTGGGCCCGCGTGGCTGCCGCAGCAGTCGGGGGCGGGCGCGGGGGGGGTGGCGGGTGGGACGGAGCCCAGGGGGCTACGATTCACCTGAAGTCGCGGTGGGTGCCGAGCAGAGGCAGGAGAAAGGGCCACCGCACCTCGCCTCAGCCAGCAGGAGGGGTTCCCTTCACATCAGAGACCCCGAGGCGGGAAGCAGACTCATTGGAAAATATTTTGGAAAGTGAATCTGCTTTCATTGTCGTCCGTGGCATATCCCTCTGGCTCCTTGGTGTGCCCTGGAAGATCAGGAGGGCTGGGGAGCTAATGTGCTAGGACTGGTGGGCGGGGCTGGTGGGATGTAGCCGACGGGGCTGATGCAGTGGACGCAGCCACTGAGGAGATTGTGCTTCAGGCCAGGCCCTCGGACTTCTGGGCCTCAGGCTCCTCAACTTTAAAGCGTGAGGTGAGGGGATCTCACTGTTTCTCCCCATCTCTTCCCTGTAAAAGTCACAGAGAGCGTTTACCGAGGGAATGTTGGAAAACTTAGCACTCCTCTAATCTTGGTGTTTCTTTGAATTGCTCATTGGAATATGCAAGTGCTGTTGCGGGGAGGATAAAGAGAGGGGCCCTCCGTTCCGAGCCTGTAAGAGCCTCCCACCCGCCAGTAGTTAAAAGCATTTATGGCTGAGTAGTATTCCATTGTGTGTATATATATATATATATATATATATATATATATATATATATATATATACATCTTCTTTATCCATTTGTCTGTTGATGGGCACTTAGGTTGCTTCCATAGCTTGGCAATTTTCAATAAATGTTGCCATTTGCAACAACATGGATGGACGTGGAGGGCATTATGCTGAGTGGAATAACTCAGGCAGAGAAAGACAAATACTGTAAGATATCACTTATATATGGAATCTAAAAAATAAAACAAACTAGTGAGTATAACAGAATGGAAACAGACATAGATATAAAGAACAAACTAGTAGTTACCAGCAGCTAGAGGGAAGGGAGAAGGGCTTAAGAGGTACAAATTACTATGTATAAAAGAAATAAGCTATAAGAGTATATTGTACAACACGGGGAATATAGCCAATACTTTATAATAACTATAAATGGAGTATAATTTTTAAAATTTTTGAATCACTATGTTGTACACCTGAAACTTACATAATATGGTACATTGACTATACCTCAATAAAAAAATTAAAAATTAAAAAAAATTAAAATTAACTCATAAAGTTTAGCCAAAATAATAATAATAATAATTTAAAGCATTTAAAACAATGCCTGAAACATAATAAGTACCTCATAGTTGTTGGCTATGATGATGATGGCTAGATTCCCAACGGGTTAAAGATGGTCCTGTAAACAGTAAAACTATAAAGTTAATAGGGAACCTACAAAGTTGTATATAAAGATGGCTTTGTTACCTACCGGTGAGGAAAGACTTCTGAAATAAAACTTTAAAAGTAAAAACCATAAGGCAAAAAGGAAATTAATTTAATTACATGAAAATTAAAATTTCTGTCTAACAAAAGGCACCACGTACAAAGTTAAGAGATCAATGACAGATTGAGAGATAATTTTTTTTCTAATGGCTAAAATTGACAAAGAACGAATATCTGGAATGTGCAAAATCCCCTATAATTTTGAATAAACAAAAAGAAGCAAGAAACCAAGATGAATAAGTAATGTACAGAAAAGAAAACACAAAACTATACCCAGCACATGCTGAGTGTTCAGACTCACACACACACACACACAGTGACATGTGTCCACTGCACACCTGTCAACACACGCGTGGGCAGGTCGAGAAGGTGGATGGTGCCCAGTCTGCGGCGGGGGCGAGGGCCCCTGCTGCACGTGGGGGCGTGGGCACGGGGAGGAGGCTCCCGCAGCACCAGCCGTGGGCCCAGGAGATGGGCACGTCGGAATCAGCACAGAGAGTATCACCCTGAGCCACAGGGACGGAGAGCGAAAGGAAAGAAATGGGTGAGCTCTCCCAGGATGCAACGGCACCAGCTGTAAGTGCATTTGAAATAAAAGGCATCTATTTCACAAGCCACGTGCAGAGGAAGTGTGGCTGCCTGCCCTGCGGGAGGAGGGCGAGGGAGCAGGAGGTGGGGATGAAAGGGGTGGTCTCGGGAACGTGAGTCACTCAATCCTCCGCCCCTGAGGTTAGAAGGAAAATGAGAGAAGTGGGGGGGTGGGGAGGTTTATTAAACAAATAGTTCGTGGAAATTATCCTGGATGACAGTGCAGCACCCCCTGCTCCCAAAGCCGTGGTCCTGCCTGCATGGATGTGGCCTCCTCACCAGGACCTCCAGCGTCTCCTATACTATCACTCATGCACCAGCCCCAGGTGAGACTCCTAGCACCCTTCTCCACCCTCTCACCCTCACCACCAAATCCAGGCAGTGCCCAGCGCAAGGCCTGGGCCCCTGGAGAGCTCTCTGTCCAAGCATCCTGGCCTCCGGCCACAGATCCTCAGCCAGGACATACTCCCCTTCTTCACCAGGCCTCTTGCATGGTTGCAAGTGCAGGTTCCATAGAGCTACTCTCATGCCTTAAGCCTCTCAGTGTTTCCTGAGTTGAATTAAAATCCTTAGCAGAGCATGAGTCTCAGTCTCTGTCTGCTGAAGCTGCTGTAACAAAACACCACAAGTTGGGGCTTAACAACAGACACTTAGTTCTGGAGGCTGGAAGTCCAAGATCACGTGCAGGCAGATTCAGTTCTTGGTGAGGGCTCTTCCTGGCTCAAGAGTGGCTGTCTTCACCCTGTGTCCTCACGTGGCAGAGTGAATATCTCTTCCTCTTCTTACAAGGCCACTAATCCCATCATATGGGCTCCACCCTCATGACCTCATCAAAACCTAATTACCTCCCCAAAGTCCCGCTTCCAAATGCATTGAAGGTTAGGGCTTCAACATATGAATTTTGGGGGGATGCAAACATTCAGCTCACAATCTGATACCTTCCTGTCCCTCCAAACCCACCCCCACTTCACCCACCCAAACACCTTTCACGCTGGTTCTCCTCTCCCTGCCCCTGTGTGTTCTGCTCCTTCTAAATCAGTCTGCCTGGAGAACCTTTCTTTATCCTCCAGGACTCGGCTCTGGCCCCCTTCCCAGGCAGCACCGATCTCCCTTTGGGTCACCACTGTGTCTTGGGCACATCTGAGCCTCCCATGATCCCCGTAGCCCCTGTGCTTGCCCTGGTCATGAAACCGGGGTGGGGGGGTGGTAATTGCCTGGATACTGTCTGCTTCCCTCTTAGATGAAAGTTCCTTAAAGAAGGAAGCAGGTCTTACTAAAAATCAAAGCCCCGGGCCCTGGCATAGTGGTGGGCACACAGCAGGAGCTCAGGAGGTACCAGCTGCAGAGAGAGATGAGTGGGTGGTTTGCACACGTAGCCCATCACAGCGAGCTGGAGTCTGTGCCCTCACGTCTCTCTCCTTGGCCAGGAGAGGAGGTCCTTGGGAGCAGGGGCCGGACAGAAGCTGGTCCACAGCAAGCAGGGGAGGTGTGCGTCACTCACCTGTTCTGGTTCCTCCAGCATTTGAATGACTTACAGCCACTGTTTCTCTGAGACCCTAACGGCTGGGACAATCTCTGGGAAGGCTGCGCGGGGAGTGTTGGGGAGCCCAGGTTTACTCCTCAGGCAGCTGGTTTCAGAGGTTCAGGCAGAGGGAACCCCCAACAAAGCCAGGGCTCAGTGGGAGAGTGGGGAAGCCACAGGAAGGTGTGCACCCTTGTTGGGGGCGTGAGTGTGTGCGTGCCAAGGAGGGGCAGCGGGTGTTTGGGTGATGGGAGAAAGAAGGAAGGGTCAGCACAGAGCAGACATGACAAACAGGATGGCGGGACCTGCATGCCAGGTGACAATCAGTGCCTGTCAAAGTCCCAGCCTCTCCTGGGCTCAGACCCTCTGACCAGCACCTCTGCAGGCCCACGCCTGGTGCCCTCTGAGCTTGCCCTCTGCCCCAGATAGTGACTGTCCTAAAAAAAAAAAAAAAAACTAATTAAAGCAAACAGCTTCCCTTTTCCATCAGCTTTCAGAAAACCCACGCAATCATCTCAAGAACTTAGAGACCCTTTTCCTCCAAAACCATGGGGAACACGCTCACTACAGCCATCTTCCTGCTGCTGAAAGGGCAGTGTGAACCCTTGTCTGCTGGAGGCTTTGAATGATGAGCTGATCAGAGCACTGAGCTTGCAGTCCAAGCCCCGGTCCACCAGGCCTCAGTTTCCCCACCCTGACAGAAGCACTTTCCAGGTGAGGGAACCGTTCTAGATCTGGGCTGTCCACAGTAACTGCTTGCCACGTGTGAATTTGAAAGATGGCTAGTGCAACAGAGGGCCTGATTTTCAATTAAGTTGACTAATTTTTAAATTTAAATTAATAGTTAATTAACTGGACGGCACGACTCTGAGCTCTAACCTGGCTCTCACATCGCATCCATTCCCAAAAGTGTGCCCCTTCTCTCGTTCTCACAACTCTTCCCTCCCTGGGACACCTGCTGTCAATCTAAGGCGGCTCTCAGGCCCACCGAGGTGAGAAAAGACCTTTCAGTCATCTTCTTCTTTCTGCGTAGTCCTCCGTCTCAAAATCCAGCCTTGTGCCTGCCCCTTGGGTCTGCTCTGATGTCATGACTGTGATAGGATTGTGGACAGATGGCCTCGGGACGGGGAGCTTCAGGGCTGCAGGGGTGCTGTGACGGGGAGGACCTGGGGGGTGCCCAGAGCTCCAGCAGGCACAGGCCAGAGCAGGAGAGCCGGCCAAGGCCAAGTGCCCCGGCTCCTGGGGTCCTGCAGCCCCAGCTGGAACTACAGCAAGAAGGCAGTCCTGTGCCTGCCCTGCCTGATCAATCGAGACAAGCAGCCAGGGTAATGGGGATGAATCCAAATTGCTAGAGGGGCTTTTGTTGCTGCTCTGACTACAGACTCGCCCTGTGTATCAGAAAGTCCTGCAGGGAGATACCCCGTTCCCGGGACCCAGGACGTCAGCCACCACTGGGAGCTCTGCAGTGAGCAGCCTGATGAGCAACGGGTAGCACACCTTGTCTGTGTGCAGTGCAGGTTCAGGTCAATAGCCAGGTTAGAGTTTGGTCAGGCCAGCAGCCAGGACACATCTGTTCTTCTCTACAACAAAAAATTCCTCTCTGTACACATTCTTTTCCCAGGTTCTTTTTTTAAATAACATTTTATTTATTTATTTATTAATAGTTATTTATTTGGCTGCTCTGGGTCTTAGTTGGGGCATGCAGGATCCTAGCTGTAGCATGCAGAATCTAGTTCCCTGACCAGGGGTGGAACCCAGGGCCCCTGCATTGGGAGCGAGCAGAGTCTTAGCCACTGGACCACCAGGGAAGTCCCTTTCCCAGGTTATTTAAAAGGAAGAAAAGTGCAGCCATAACCTCCCTGCTTCGTGGGCCAAATGAGATCTGACACGTGAGCTTCCGCCGTGCTGCAGGGTGAGGCAAAGGGTTCTGCCAGCCAGAGTCCGCTGCTCTGGGTGTGCTCTCCTCTCCCACCCGTGCTCTTAAGCGGTGGGGCCACAGGGGACCCTTAGCTTCGTCTCACCCCCTCTACTCAGTGCAGACTTAGGAAAGGGAAGGAACCCCTGGTCCTTGGTGTGACCCTGCTGCCCCATGGCCCACTGACTGCTGAGGTCTCCATGTGACTCTTCATGGCACTCACAGAGGACCAAAAAGGGAAAGGACGAGGGGCTGGGAGGACCCTGTCTAGACGTCTAACCACCAGCAGTTTTCACCTTTGTTATTCCGCTAACACCGTGCATGCTTTGATTAGATTCAAAACAGGCTATGTAATACTCCAGTTCAAATGAAAGATCTGAATTGGATTCAGCTATTTCCACAACAACAATAAAGATTGATAAGCTAGCTGACTCTGCCTCTAAAGATCGCTCTTCTCTGAAGTCTGTTTTTTTCCTGTAAGACTCACAAGCGTCACCCATGCTGATTTACTGTGTGAACTACATTCATCCCTCACTGGTTTCTCCTCGTGTCAATCTTTTCTCCCCGACAGGCCATCTGCTCTGGGAATATCCATTACCGTTACTGACGCATGAAGCTTTCCTGCCTCGTGGACCTGCAGTAAGAGCCCATCACTTTGTCTAAAGAATGAATTATGAAAGGGAAGCTGGGGTGGGGGGCAGGGGGCAAATAAGCTGAGAGACAGTCGAGGCCCCCCAGACACAGGGCTGATTTGTCCCGTGTGCTTGACTGTCGGGACACCCTGTGACCTGCCCTAGAGCGAGATGAAACAGCAGGACCCCTTGATTGAAAAGCGAGATAAAAGTGCCCCTAATGTACTAACATACAAAGCATTTTCCTTTCTCCCACGGTCTCTCTCAACCTGTCAAGGTAGTTTTTATTTGCTATTGAATGTGTTCACAGAAGCAGGGCCCTGCTGCCACTCTGCCTGGTGCTGTGACACCAAGTGCCAGCTTTCCTCTGACGGTCAGTGGTGGCCCATCACCCCCACCTGGCAGACAGGTGACCCCAAGAGTGTGACTTAGTCTGGAGTGACTAGGTGGTGACTTGGCACGCCAGAACATGGTTCAGCCAGATCCAAAGTACATGTGAATGAGGTCTGGGAGCAGAGCTATTCCTGGGACTTTGAGTTTGTTCTAGTGACAAGATCTTGTCATTTGGGTTTATTCTACAGTCAATCAGGAAACAGTGGTGTCAAATGGAAGAGCAAGAGGGCTATTTATTTTCTGGGACTGGAAGGAGAGAAAAGAGGCAGCCAGTCAAGACCAAGGCAGCTGTATTAGTTAAGATTCTCCAGAAAAACAGAACCAATAGGATATATATATGTATGCACGTATGTGCGTATATATATGTATGCACGTATGTGTGTATATATATGTATGCACGTGTGTGTATATATATGTATGCATATGTGTGTATATATGTATGCACATGTGTGTGTATATATATGTATGCAGTATGTGTGTGTATATATGTATGCATGTATGTGTGTATATATGTGTATGCACGTATGTGTGTATATATGTATGCACGTATGTGTGTATATATGTGTATGCATGTATGTGTGCATATATATGTATGTAGGTAGGTATGTATGTGTGTATATATATGTATATACTTATATATTTATATATAAAGAGATTTATCATAAGGAGTTGGTTCACACAATTATAAAGGCTGCCATGCCCCAAGCTCTCCGGTCGACCAGCTGGAGGTCCAGGAGAGCTGATTGTATAGCTCTCGGAAGGCCAGCAGGCTCAAGACCCAGGAAGAACTGATGTTTCAGTTTGATCCCAAAGGCAGGAAAAGCTCTTGTCCCAGCTCCAAGCAGCCAGGCAGAAGTTCCCTCTTACTAGCAGAAGGGTCAGCCTTTTTGCTCTATTCAGGCCTTGAGCGGATTGGATGAAACCTGCCCCCACTGGGGAGAGCGTCTGCTTTACTCAGTCCACTGATTCAGATGTTCACCTCATCCAAACACACCCTCACAGACACACCAGAGTCATGTTTAACTGAATGACAAGGGTGTCCCACGGCCCAGACAAGTTGACCCATAAAATCAGCCATCACAGCGGCCTATGTCCCTGGGCACCGGTCAGTGAGGACATTGTCCCTGCAATTCCCAGAGCAGCCAGAGTCTCTCAGGAGAAAGCGTGCAGCTGTTCCAAGTGGCCGGTGGGAGCCCTTGACGTACCACACCCCGGTGGCTGTGTCCTGACTACCCTCCCCTCCAGCCACACCGCCTCACACCCTGACTCGCCCCCAGGCTCCTAGACCCTGTGCAGCCTCTTCAACCACAGACCTGAAACACGGCACAGCAGCTGTGGTTTACTTTCTCTTTTCCTAAATCACGGGCTCCTTGGGAAGAAGACAGCGGACTAGTTAGATATTCCCAGGGCCTAGCGTCTAGCAAATGCTTGTGGAATGTTGACTAAACAATAGTAGTAGAAGTAGTAGTCGTGTTATGGATAATTCTTTTAAAGGTAAAAACATTACTCTCATACAAATGTAAACTAAACACAGTTCAAAGACTGTATTTAACTTGTTAGGGAATAAGACATTACACTAGTTCCAGGAGCAGAATTAGAGGCCATGAAGTGAATTTACAAATCAAGTAGATACAGAACTGCCTTCTTTCCATGAGAGTGGAACTGTCTTCCACCAGACAAGGATAATTTGCTTTGCTGTCCTTTACCTACAAGTTTCAGAGTTGAAAACTAGCTCAGAGGCGATAAAAGGTACCAACCCCATGGAATCAGATAACTCAGAAGTTTTCCATGGAGGACACCCAGGAATCTTTCTGGTCATTTAAAATTCTTTCACTTTTTTCCCCTGACACAGTCTCTCCTTTGCAATCATAACAATCTCAAAGAAAGATAATTTTTGACCACAAAATAAGGCTTTCATGAGGTTTGGCTTGGTTATCTCCATGGGTGCAGCAAGAGAACTAACAACCCCCCAGGCCTCCCCAGCAGAGCTTTGAAACATCCCGCCCACAACTGCCTTCTATCAGGAGTTTGCATAAGGGATCAGATTGGATTATAAGAGCTTCTATTATCTCCTATCCTGAGGCTAGGAAACCAAGTCCAAGAAACTCTCTCCACCAGATTTGCCCTGCAGTCCTATAAATGTGGGTGAGTTCTTCTTTTCGGGAGGCTTCTCAAATATCCTAAGGTTCTTGACCTGCTAGAAAGGCTGGCACCTGCAAGCCAGCCCCCAGGTCAGTTTTCCTTGAAGGATTTTATAGACATTGTCTTCAAAAGTACAGTAGAACTTTATACCTTAAAAGTGGTTTGTCATACCTGATGTAGCGAACATTGTTCCCAAATATGACACTCCAGATAAACCTTGATGGTACCATCAATTTGTTTAATTGTATCCTGGTGCAAAGGAAAACAGTTTCTTACTGAGCCTATGCAAATAACTCTATTTCCAAGAGTAGTAAAGAGACTTAGTAAGTTTCTGAATTCCATGAGATCAGTGAAAATCTAGTATCATTTTTTAAAGTTTTATTTTACTTTGCAGAAAGGGAATTTACTGAATTGCTGTGGATTAAGGATAGCTTAAGAAGAAAGAGAAGGAACATACTTGTATGTCTAGAAAGCAGAACTTTAAAACAAATCCACAACATACCAAAGAGATAACCACAATAAAATTTCCCTCATTAATTCATTCAGTCCTATGAAATTATTACTGCTTTGCAGAATCTTGGGCTATTACTCTCATGAAGTCGTATGTGTCTCAACTAGAAAATTCTAGAAATCCAGACTCAGACTCCTGGCATAGTCTAAAAGTTGTCTAAGCGATGTCAGCTCAAAAGCCTATACTGTCCATTCTTTGAAATGTCAGTAGTCTGAATTACCTGGTACACTTCTTTTCCATGAGTCAGCGAGATAGTGTTTATTGAAGATACAATCACTGGTCTGCACTTTATCACAGAGCCTCAGGCAAGCCTCAAATTATAATAAAAAACTATCCGTACATGACAAAGACTTAACAACTATGGTTAATTTATTACTGATAATTTTTAAAAATAGAAGGTCTGGTGAGAGTTTGTAATAAGAATAATGCATCTGACCAAAAACTGTGGGTGTTTCTCTGCATACAAAGCAAAGAAAATAAAGCCATTCCAAAGAAAAAATTTTAGACAAAATGTTTTTAAGAAAAATGATTATATTTATTTTCAAGGAATTCAGTGAAAGTTAAGTCTGATTTATAATGATGAACATAATTTGTATAGAGAAAAAAATCTTGAGATACAACATACGTTAATCCTGAAACATATAGAAGGAGCAAATCAATAGACAGAATTTATTTGCATGCCTAGCAATAAGAATCATTTGCTTTGCTGAAGTTACTTACAATTTACAGAGTTGTAAAATAGCTCAAATTCAATGCACGGTGCAAACTGCACAGAATCAGAAAACTCACAAGGGTGTGCCCCAGATAACATGTGGCTTCTGCTGAAGACAAACAGGAATCTTTCCAATCCGTTGAAAAGTTCTTTCTAGAGGGAAGATGGTGGGGCAGGAAGCACCAGGAATCCATCTCCCCACCTTGACAACAACTGCATTGGCAGAATCTGTCTGATGCAACTATTTGGAATTCTGGAGGTGTATTAGTCAGCTTGGGCTGCCATAACAGAATACCACAGAGTTGGTCGCTTAAACAAGAGAAAATTATTTCCTCACAGTTATGAGGCTAGAAGTCCTAGATCCAGGTGCCATCAGGTCTGGTTTCTGGTGAGACTGTTCTTTCTGGCTTGCAGATGGCTGTTCTCATGTGGCCTCTTCTCTGTGCAGGGAGGGGAGAGGAGAGAGAGAACTCTTGTGTCTCTTTCTCTTCCTATAAGGACACTAGTCCTATTGGATTAAGGCCATATCCTTATGACCTCATTTAACTTTAATTATTTCCCTAAAAACCCTGTCTCCAAAGAGAGTCACAAAGAGGGTTAGGGTTTCAACATATGAATTTTGGGAGAACATAATTCAGTCTATAATAAGAGACTACTGAAGGTTTGCAACTTCCAGGGAAAGACTTGAACAGTGAATCGTGGTTAATTTTGGTCAATTTCAGCTCTAAGCACAGTAGCAGACACCCATCCTCCAACCTCCAGCCCCAGGACAAGCAACTGTGCACACATTCCAGGAGCAGCTTACACACAGCTTGTGGGAGCTCGTGGGCACTAAGGACCCTGTCCTCCAAATGACAAGAATCTGCTCTGATCATGAGTTGTCATCTCTGATTGTGGAGATTCAGACAGAGAAGTGGGCAGGCACTGTTGTAAGCCCCTCCCTATCTGGCCAAAGTGACTTCAAGGGGATTTAATGGCCTGGAGACCTTTTTTCCATTCGTTTATCTCTTTTCCCTTTTTGGGAACTAGACATTTAAGGATTAGGATATTCAAAAGCAACCACATATAAGGGAAAATTTTATAAAGTCATTGAGCAAGCCCAGGGAAAAATATAAGCTCAGAAAAGACCTGAGAAGACCTTAAGTTTACACCTCAGACTGATCCCTGGCAGAGAGACAGCCCATAACAGCAACAACAGCAAACAGCAAACCCTGGGAGAGGGAGGGAATTGGATCTCTAGAGTTGCCACATTATAAGATTCAAATGTCCAGTTTTCAACCAAAAAGTCACAAGGCATGCCAAAAAACAAAACCAATATGGTCCATTCAAAGGAAAAAATTAGTCAACAGAAAATGTCCCTGAGAAAGACCATATGGTGGATTTACTAGGCAAAGACTCCAAAACAGCTGTCTGAAAACTGCTCAAAGAACTAAGAGAAGACATGCACAAAGTCAAGAAAATGACCTATGAACAAAATGGAACTATCAACGGATAGAAAATATTAAAAAGGAACCAAAAAGAAATCCTGGGGCTGAAAACTGCAATAACCAAAGTGAAAAATTCACTAGAGTGATTCAAAAGCAGATTTGACAAAAAGAAGAAAGAATCAATGAAGTTGAAGGTAGGACAATTGAAATTATTGAATCTGAGGAACAGAAAGAAAAAGATCAAAGAAAGTGAACAGAGCCTATGGGACCTGAGGGGTACCATCAAGATGATCAGTATTTACACTGTGGGAGGTCCAGAGGAGGAGAAAGAGGGGAAGGGGCAGCAAGATTACTTGAAGAAGTAATGACCAAAACCTTCCCAAATGTGATGAAAGACATGAGTACAAATACCCAAGAAGCTCAACAAACTCCAGGCAAGATAAATGCAAAGAGACCCACATGTATTTTATAATCAAACTTTTAAAAACAAAAGGCAAAGAGAGAATCTTGAAAGCAGCCAGAGAGAAGCAACTCATCACATGCAAAGATCCCCAATGATATTATCAGCTGATTTCTCATCAGAAACTTTGGAGGCCAGAAGACAGTGAGTTGATGTATTCAAAGTGCTGAAGGAAACAAACTGTCAACTAAGAATCCTGTATCCAACAAAAGTGTTCTTCAAAAATGAGGGGGGGCTTCCCTGGTGGCGCAGTGGTTAGGAATCCGCCTGCCAATGCAGGGGACACGGGTTCGTGCCCCGGTCCGGGAAGATCCCACATGCCACGGAGCGGCTAGGCCCGTGAGCCGCAGCTACTGAGCCTGTGCGTCTGGAACCTGTGCTCCGCAACGGGAGAGGCTGCGACGGTGAGAGGCCCGCGCACCGCGATGAAGAGTGGCCCCCGCTCGCCGCAACTGGAGAAAGCCCTTGCACAGAAACGAAGACCCAACACAGCCAAAAATAAATAAATAAATAAATTTACAAAAAAAAATGTCCTTAAAAAAAAAAAAAAAATGAGGGGGAAAAAAAAATGAGGGGGAAATTAAAACATTCCCAGGTAAGTAAGAGGTGAGAGAATTTGTTACCTCTAGACCTGCCCTGAAAGAAATGATAAAGGGAGTTCTTCAGGCTGCAGGACACTAGATGTAACTTGAAGTTGTATGAAGAAATGAAGATCTCTGGTAAAGGTAAATACATGAGCAATTATAAAACCTAGTATTATTGTAACTTTGGTTTGTAACTCCACTTTTGTTTTCTACACAGCTTAAGAGACTATGCACAAAAAACAATGATTAGTCTCTTTTTGGACAGAAGATGCAAAAAGGTGCAATTTTGTGACATCAGTAACTGAAATGAATGAGGTCAGAGCTGTATAGGAGCAGATTTTTTTTATGTTACTGAATTAAGCTGGTATAAATTCAATTAAAGTGTTATAACTTTATGATGGTAAATGTAATTGCCACGATAGCCATAAAGAAAATAGCTATAGAGTATATACAAAAGAAAATGAGAAGGGAATTAAGATGTTTTGCTACCAAAAAAATAAAAAAGCACTAAACACAAAAGAAGACAGTAATGCAAGAAATGAGGGACAAAAAAGCTATGAGGCATATAGAAAACAAATAGCAAAATAACCAAAGTAAGCTCCTCTTTATCAGTAATTACTTTAATGCAAATAGATTAAATTCTCCAATCAAAAGGCAGAGATTGGCAGAATGGATTTTAAAAACATGACACAACTATATGCTGTCTACAGGAGACTCACTTCAGATCCAAAGATGCAAATAGGTTGAAAGTGAAAGCATAGAAAAAGATATTCCATGAAAATAAGAAACGGAAGAGAGCAGGAATGGGCTGTAATAATATTAGGCAAAATAGACTTTAAATCAAATGAGTTTACAATAGACAAAGAAGGACCTTGTATATAAAACATTCAACACAGCAAGAAGATTTAACAACTATAAACGTTTATACACTTAATAAGAGACCATCAAAATATATGAAGCAAAAATTAATAGAACTGAAGGGAGAAATAGATCCTCTACAATAATAGTTGGATACTTCAATATCTCACTCTAAATAATGGGTAGAACAACCAGACAGAAGTAAGGGAATAGAATAGAGGACTTGAACAACACAGTAAGCCAACTAAATCTAACGGTTGTATATAGAACACCCTACCCAACAACAACAGAATACATATCCTTCTCATGTGCACGTGGGACATTCTCCAGGACAGACTGTATGTTAGGCCACAGATTAAGTCTCAATAGATTTAAAAAGATAGATATCATGCAAAGACTCTTCTCCGACCACAGTGGGATGAAGTTAGAAATTAATACCAGAAAGAAAACTGGAAAACTTACAAATAATCTAGTGTAAATTAAACAACACATTCTTAACCAATAGGTCAAAGAATAAATACAAATGGCCAATAAGCACATGAAAAGATGCTCAATATCACTAACCATTAGGGAGATGCAAATCAAAAACCACCATGTGATACAACTTCACATCCATGGCTATCATACAAAAAGACACACAAAAAACAAAAACAAGTAATGGCAAAGATATGGAGAAATTGGAACTCTTGTGCTTTGTTGGAGGAAACATAAAACAATGTAGCCACTGTGGAAGACAGGGTGATGGTTCCTCAGAGAATTAAACATTGGAATTATCATATGATCCAGCAATTCCATTTCTGAGTTTATACTTGAAAAATTCAAAGCCTGGTGTTGAACAGATATTTGTATGCCCATGTTCATAGCAGCATTAGTCACAATACCCTAAAGCTGGAAACAACCCTAATGTCCTCTGGTGGAGGAATGAATGAACAAAATGTGGTATCTACATACAATGGAATATTATTAATCCTTGAAAAAGAAGGAAATTCTGACACATGCTGCAGCATGGATGAACCTTGAGGACATTATGCTGAATGAAATAAGCCAGTCACAAAAGGACATACATTGTATGATTCCACCTATATGAGGTCCCTAGGGAGATTCATAGAGACAGAAAGTAGAATCCTGGTTGCCAGGGGCTGGGGGACGGGGGATGAGCAGCTGTTGCATGATGGGTATAAAGTTTCAGTTTGGGAAGATGAAAAATTTCTGGAGATGGATGGTGGTGATGGATGCACAGCAGTGGAAATGTACTTAATGTCACTGAACTGTACACTTAAAGATGATTAAAATGGTAAAGTTTATATGTATATTTTACCACAACTCTTAAAACGTAAGTATTTTTTAACTCTTAATTTTTCCCTAACCGTTGCTCGTATTTATTGAGTGCTCTCTATGTGCCAGCCAGGTGCTCTCCAAAACACTTTACCTGTGCTATTTTATTTAATTTCCATAATAATCTGATGCAGCCGGTGCTATCATGATGTCTATTTTTCAAAATAAAAAAACTGAGGCACAGAAAAATTAAGTACATTATCCATGGTCACAGAGCTCGTTAGTGGTGAATCTGAGGTTAGAACCCAAGCAATGTAATTCCAGATTCTTTATTCTTAGCTGCTATGCTCTACTATTTCCAAAAGGAGTGAGCAGTTAGTACTTTATAAGTTATTGTTGATTTGATTATCATCATGTGATCTTAGATTAGTTGCTTTGCAACTCTATCTTTCCTTGGATGTGAAACTGGAATTCAGCACTCCCTCACATGGCTGTGACCTTCCTTTGCATAGCTGCAGCAAGAGGTGGTGCAGCCAATCAAGGTGAAATAACCTCCCAAATGGTGAGCCCCAGACTCACTCACTAGAGGGTCTTCTATGATTGCCTTCCATGACATTAAAAGTCCAAATGCCAACTCTACTACTTACTTGCTGTGTGAGTAACTTGAGCAAGTAACTTGACTTCTCTGTGCTTGTTTCCTTGCCTAAAAAATGGAAATCATAACGTCTTTCTTGCAACGTTGTTGTGAGTGGGACTCCAATGTCTTCAGGCCTTAGTGGCCTGTGGATATCCCTAAAATCACATCAATGTTAAGGTGCAAACTTCACTGGCTCAGGGCCCCCACCAGTTCATCAGACAACTCAGAATCTGAATTCATTTCACACTCAACATAAAACTAAGTATCTCCATATGAGATGCACACATTAGGAGAGAATCTGCAAAGCCATATGTATGCTAACTAGACTGTAGCTATTATTTTTATTGCTTTAAATAGCACATCAGATCAAGGTGGAATAATGTCTATATTAACAATCTTAGAGTCTGGATCTGATTTTCTGACTAATCCCCACCCATTTCGAATGGGAACTTAATGGGAATAACCTTCGAACTGCAGTGTACACTTTGCTGGAGGAAATGGAAGCCTCCACCATTTTGTTTTGGTACATTGTTTCCAAGGGACATAATCTTCCCAGGCACCTAAGAGGCCCCTTAAGGGAATGACTGTGACACTTGGGTGACCAACACTTTTGTGGGGTCGGGGGATGGGGAAGGCAGAGCACACAATTCTTTTTTTCTGATACAATTGAAAAAGATCTTATCCTATATGCTCATAGATCATTACAAATAATTTTTGATGTGTCAAATTATTTTATAATCACAGGAATGTAACTCATCAAAGAATTGAGGGAAATTTGCAATTCCTTTCATTCCCATGCATCTCTATGAACAATGTTTGTTATTCTTTACTTGTATAAAGAGGAAAAATAGGAATAGAATCAATGCTGCGCTGTCTCACACTACCGTAGGGATTGTCTGTACTAATAATTTTAGAAGATCTATTCTTTCATTAAGAAAAATATTTTGAATTAAATCTTAATTTCATCTTTCATTTAAATTTGTTGAATTGTATGCTATATTATTGTTTTGATCAATCATAATGAGAATGCAATCCAGAAAAAATAAGTTTAATAAATAGAGCTTCATGGTCACCAGGATGTTAAAACCTTTAAGTTTCAATTTAAATATATTTGGCAGAGAACTAAGATGGGATGATCAACAAAAGAGAATAATTTTGTGATTAGATTAGTATTTTAGGGATAGAATTAGATTAGAACTGGGGGGAATAAAATGGAAACAGGTATTCAAATAGAAAAGGAAACGTGAAATTTCCAACAATTAAAGAGTAATTTGGTTATTTATCCATAAAAATGGATATTGATGATTATCAAATTATTATGATTTCACTGGAGTTCTTGAAAAGAATGATATAGCAGTTTTATTTTTAAATGTCAATATTTAAAATATGTTGAAAATTCCTCTTTGAGGAAATATATGAGGGGTACATAACTTTATGGAAGAAAAATGTTAGGAAGTACGTGAGCAAAGCATTTGAAGGCCATTGACCTAGAATCATTCTTGACCCAGCAAATGACCAAGCAGGGTAGGCCTGACCCCACCAGGACTGGACTTACATTTAGTCCAGTTAACCAACGTATGGTTACCAAGGGGGAAAGGTACGGGGAAGGATAAATTAGGAGTCTGGGATTAACAGATACACACTACTATATATAAAATAGATAACCAACAAGGACCTACTGTATAGCACAGAGAACTCTACCCAATATTCTGTAGTAACCTATACGGGAGAAGAATCTGAAAAGGAATGGATATATGTATATGTATAACTGAATCACTTTACAGTATACCTGAAACTAACACAACATTGTAAATCAACTATACTCCAATATAAAATAAAAATTAAATTAAATTGAAAATAAGATAATCCGAAGTATATTTAATTTTTAATTTGATTTTAATTTAATTGGAGCAGAAATCAATTCAAATCATGCCAAACCGGACATGGCTAGGAGACTCTGCCCAGAGGAGCTAGGGAGACACTTACACAGAGAAGGTGTGGAAGCAGAGGGAGAAAGTTACTGATTGGCTGTGACTTAAAGCCTAGTCAGCTCTTTGTGATTGGCCGTAACCTTGAGGCATTTACAGGCTTAGATTTGGGTTTGCTTGTACAGGCGCCAGAGCATTAGAGACCCCTTAGTATAACAGCCTCTTTATTTAATTAATTTAACACTACTATGACCCCAGGCAAGGAGACGCTCCGGGTTGCCTGGGTAAGGTATCTGACAGTGCTCGCATTGTGCGGGTGTGTGGTGGAAGCTGTGTGTGTGAGTGTGTGTTGGTCTGTATGCCTGTGTTGGGATGTGTGTATGTGAGTGTATGTTGCAAAGTCCATGTGAGCGTGGATGTGGGTGTGTTTCGGTGTGTGTACTGTTCTGTGTGCCTGTGTGTAGTGGGGCTGTATCCCAAGGTCTCCTTGCACACTCCTCTCCTTGAGGAGCCTCGTCTCACACAGGTGTGGACAAGCCTGACTAATGCCCATGTCCCCAGTGTCATCTCTGGTTGTCCTGGCAGAATGGCAAGGGGCGTGGGGGGATGATATAAAAATTCAGCTTCAGGATCTGTTTCACTATCACTTAACAACTGTTCAGGAGAATTGTGGCTTCCCTCATGGTTAAGGCAGAAAAGTATCAAATACCAAAATGAGGAAAGAGTTATAAAATACGCAGCTAACTTAATCCACTTTGGCTTAATAACACTTCCTGAAAATACGTGATTACTATGTAAACCATATCGAACCGCATGGGACCCAACGTTGTCTTCACACAGCTAAGCCCTGTCTGGGAAACTGTAGCTTTAAATCCTTCTCTGGGTTAATTGAGTCAAGGGCAGCATTCCCTGTATAAGAGGGTAGAAAAGGACTCCCCAAAGGACTTAAAAACCTAACAAGAAATCTTTTAAATTAGCGGTGGGCTGTCAGATGGCAAATTTTATTCTTCACATCCAAACCCAGCTGCCTGGGTTGGGGGGAGAGGAGGCATCACTTCCTGCAGGAACCAAGCTGGAGACAGCCAGCCGGGTGTCCCCTCATATTGTTACTGTAATGCTCCCCAGTCGCTGCACCTATGGCCACTGTAAGAAAACCCGTATACAAAATCTATGGGTACAAAACAGATCAATTCCCATTTTCAACATCGCAAAGCGTTCTTTGCTTTACAAAGGGATTCCAGAGGAGCTCACTGAAATAGAAAGTTCCTCTGCTGCATTTAAATAGAGTCTATTTACAAAATATCCGTAAACAGTAAAATCACAGGAACCCAGATTTTGCAAACTAAATGAAGCATACCGCCACTTGGTGCAGCCCTTACTGGAGATCGTATCTTTAAAGGACTGCGGTGACTGGAGAGGATGAAATAGTGAGCTTTTGACTGATGGTTACAAAGGACAATAGATCCGCCAAGAAAAGACTTGTAGTTGATGGTTTGGCCCAGAGGGGTGAGGCTACAGGTGGGCGTGACCATGTAAGAAGGACGTGAGCAGCTTTTATCCCAATCCTGCTTCAGTGTGTTCACATGCCTGCGGTTCAGGTAAACAAGGCCATCTCGGCTCTGGTAGAAGAAGCCAACTGTCCAGGTTTTCCTAAGGATCACCAGAACCCGAGCCAGTGAATATAAACGTCATAAGATGCTTTCCCCAGGAAAGTGCAGTTTTATTAAAACAAGAATGAATGTAGCTAGAACAGCAATGCCTAAGAGCTTTCTTGTGTTTTACACTCGATGCACACCTCAAGGGTCTAAATGCAACGAGAAAATGGAAATACTCCACCACCACGCTGACACCTACTCAGGGGGAACTGTTTCTTGTCTAAAAAAATGTAATTGGGTTCAGGCAAGAAGTGAGCCAGTCATTTCAAAACTTTGGCCACCGTGTCTTTCGGAAAACCCCTTAAGAATTGTGGGACCCCCATAAAACACTGGTGTCTCATTCCTGGGAGACCCCAGGGGGCACAGTTGGAAAAGGGGGTGAGAAGGAGGGAAACTGGAGGTGCTGCAGTGTAAGCTGGAAGCATCCTCCCTAGTTCTGGGGCAATTAGGAAAAAGATTCTCTTCCTCTTCCAGAACATTCTCTCACCATGGACTAAGTGATATCTTCCCAGCTTTACAGAAAAGCAGCCTCACACCATGGGAAACACACGGACTCCCCAGCGAGAGGACCAGGAGAATTACTTCACAGCCAGAGAAATTTTCCCTTCTGATACCTGGGAGCCCTGCAGCCCCTCCCCCTTGGCCTGCAGCGAGGATGCAATGAAATAGTGCCCTTTGCATGTTTAGCACAGGACCTGGCCAATAATAAACTCAGTGTGTGGCCACACTATTAATAGATGATGTTATTAATAGAAATCTGCCCCTGCCAATCTTCACCTGTCACCTGTTATTCTTTAATACGCACAAGGTTTTAGTTCATTTGCTTTTCCTTCCTCTGGGTGCCCTATTCACTGCCTTCCTGGCTCTTCTGATGGTCCTTTGTGTCCCAGGCAAGTCCTCCCTCTGGAGGTCCTTCTGAGACCAGTGGGTCGGGGGAGCAGAGACTTTCTTCCCTCCAGACCTCCATCCCCTGAAACTGCCCTGATTCCTTAAAGGCAGACACTTACAAAGAAAAGATATTTTGCTCCCCTTTGCATTTTCCCAT
The DNA here is from genome assembly GCF_949987535.1 of Balaenoptera acutorostrata. NCBI lineage: Eukaryota > Metazoa > Chordata > Mammalia > Artiodactyla > Balaenopteridae > Balaenoptera > Balaenoptera acutorostrata. Next base: position 71,143,869 of record NC_080079.1, on the reverse strand, counting down.
CAGGTCAACAAACTTCCTTCAGAGGGATGAGCCCTTTTCTTTCATGATCACTTTAAAACACATTTGAACAAAATAATCTTACAAATAGAAAACAAACCAAAAAAATTTTATAGACAGAACCTGGAGAGCTTCCTATATTCTTCTAAGAAGCTCCAGGGTATTTGCAGGCAGTGGGATGCCATAGGGGATTTGATCAGGGAAGCGGTGCGGCGGGCACACGGAGATGTGGAAGGGCAAGAATCACAGCGGAATCGGAGAGGAGATGTAGGCACCCGGCCAAGGCTGCTGAGGGCCCCGGGGAAGGCAGGGCCAGGTCTTGGAGAGACACTGAACTGGGTTGCTGTGGAGGACTTTGCACTTGGTTGGATGTGACAGAGGAACAGGAGATCGTAGCTGTGGTGTTTCCAATCCGAGTGACTGCGGGGAGGTTGCTGGCACAGGCTGAAAGACAAAACCGAAAAGAGGCAGAAGTGCGTGTGGGAAAGTGTGGCTCATGAAATGAACTTGGAATTGGAAAAGAATAAACAGAAACCTCAGCTAAATAGAGTGACCAGAAGGGGAAGCTCTCAAGCCCTGAGCTGACACCAGAGCCCAACAGGAAGAAGAACGAACGATTCCTCCTTTTCCTGGCAAGGACTCAGCCAGTGAGAAGCCATGGACTCTTCGTTTACTCTAGCCCTTTCTACCTCCTTTCCCTCCTATAAAGTGTATCCTTCCCTTGCTGTGTGGGGACCTGCCCGTGGCTCACCATGGATGCAGACCCCAAACTGCAATTCTCTGTTGATCTTGAGTAAATCCATCTTTGCTGGAGAAATATCTGACCATCTATGTGTTTCAGGTCAGCAGAACGCAAGAAGCTCTGAGGCAACCCCCCAGCAGACACCTTGAAAGCCAGGCCTGAGCCACTCCAAATCCTGTTTGGAAGAAGAAAAAGCATAAGTAACTAAGAAAGAAACTCTACAAACTAAGATAATAATAAGAAAAAATTCAGAAATGAACTGAAGTGAGAAGTCAGTGTTGATATTAAGAAGTTGAGCATCACCTGCTTAGAGGTGATACTGAAGGTGATACAGGTGAGCTGAGAGAGGAGGTGAGAGGGCTGAGAAGGAGCTGCCCAAAGACAACTAGGGATCTCAGAACAGGAAGAGCCAACCCTAGGGCTGGACACTTGGTGCCCACGAGAGGGGAAGGGAAGAGACACAGTCAGGACATCCTATGGCCAAGCTGTGAGGAAGGAAGCTTTGGCCTTGAATTTCCCAGATAAAGAAACTGTACAGAAATCTCCCAGTACAGAAATCAACTCACCTTGCCCCAAATCACAGCATCAGTAAATGAGACTGACCAGAGCCACCCACAAAAAAGGCAGATTCTGTCCTTATTGACCACATAATAAAATGACCCCAATTCACTGTAATTTAGTGAAGTTTGCCACTGGCACAGAGGTAGCTGGATGGACTGATGGAAGAGATTGGAGTATAGGAAGAAATTCAAGAGACATAAAGGACAGTAATAACCAAGGTGATATTTCAATTTAGGAAGAAAGTAATTACTTTAATAATAAATGGTTGGGGCTGGTGGTGGTGGGATGAATTGGGAGATTGGGAGTGACATATATACACTAATATGTATAAAATAGATAACTAATAAAACCTGCTGTATAATAAAGAAATAAATAAAATTCAAAAAAATGGTGATGGTGCTGGCATAATTAGTTCTTCATCTGAAAGAAAAAATAGGTAAACTTTACTTCAAGTTATATACAGAAATATATTCCAAAGGGATTCAAGACTTAAATATTTTTAAAAATATAAGTAATAAAAATATTTTTAATTAAAGAGGATATCTGTATAATCTTACAGTATAGATGCTCTTTCTAAGCTAGACAGGAGACTTGGAGGCCATTTGAACAAATAAAAATGTCAGATTTTTGTGTGGTTAAAAGAATAGTAAACTAATAGTGAAAAAAACCTACTGGGAACAAAATACTTTCACTACTTACAGTAGAAAAAAGTTTAGTGTGCCTAATGTTCAAAGAACTTCTAAAAATGTATATGAAAAAGCAGCCCACTAAGAAAATGATGAAAAGGTATATACAGACTTCCCATGGAAGAAATCCAGAAGGTCAGTAGGAAAAGATGCTCAATTTCACTGATAGTTAGAAAAGTGTAAAATAAAGTAACACATGACAATATCCCCTATCAGGCTATTGACAAACATTTTTTAAAAAGAGTGAAAGAATAACACCTAATGATCTTGAGAACACAAGAAATAGACAGTTGGTATTGCTGGGCGGGCGGGGGGAGCGGAGTGAGAGTGACTCCTATTCGGGAAATCACTGCAACAATATCTGTTTTAAAAATTACATATACCCTTTTATAAACCTACCTCATTTTTGTGAATTTAGTCTACAGAAATAAAAACACTGATATATTAGAATATACACAAGGATGTTAAATAGAGAATTGCTAAAGATAACAAGCAAACAAATGCAAACTAGAAACAGCCTTGGGGCCCATAACTAGAGGAATGGTTTTATAAGCTGTGTCCATCTACATTATGGAATATTACATGACTTTTAAAAAGAATTAGATAGCACCATATATTGACCTGGAGGGATGTCTATGCTGTGTTGATACAGAGGAAAGCAATTTGCAGGGTAATCTTTACAGCATGATCCCATTTCTGTAAAAATCCACAATACAATTTTCTATCTGTGCATGTATGTTTGTGTGAGGAGTGAGAAAGATATGGTCAGAAAGACAAAAATCTGTTGACTTTGGTTCCTTGGGGAGAAGAGGAGGGAGTGTTGGAGAGAGCTTTGTGACTATTTACATAGCCTTTTGCTGTAGTGCTATGTCACTTGTGTAATTTTTAAATTTTATTGGAGTATAGGTGATTTACAATGTTGTGTTAGTTTCAGGTGTACAGCATAGTGATTCAGTTATACATATTCATATATCTATTTTTTTCAGATTCTTTTCCCATATAGGTTATTACAGACTATTGAGAAGACTTCCTTGTGCTATACAGTAGGTCCTTGTTGGTTATCTATTTTATATACAGTAGTGTGTGTGTGTGTTAATCCCAAACTCCTAATTTATCCCTCCCTCCCACGTTTCCCCTTCGGTAACCGCAAGTTTGTTTTCAAAATCCGTGAGTCTGTTTCTGTTTTGTAAATAAGTTCATTTATATCATTTTTAAAAATTAGATTCCACATATGAGTGGTATCATATAGTATTTATCTTTCTCTTTCTGACTTACTTCACTTAGTATGATAATCTCTAGATCCATCCATGTTGCTGCAAATAGCATTATTTCATTCTTTTTTATGGCTGAGTAGTATTGCATTGTATAGCTGTACCACATCTTCTTTGTCCATTCATCTGTCGATGGACATTTAGGTTGCTTCCATGTCTTGGCTATTGCACTTATATAATTTTTAAATGTATAAAGATAATGTTTTTTTTTAATTGTTTTTTGTGTTTTTTTAAATTAATTTATTTATTTTTGGCTGTGTTGGGTCTTTGTTTCTGTGCGAGGGCTTTCTCTAGTTGCGACAAGCGGGGGCCGCTCTTCATCGCGGTGCGCGGGCCTTTCACTGTCGCGGCCTCTCTTATTGCGGGGCACAGGCTCCAGACGCGCAGGCTCAGTAGCTGTGGCTCACGGGCCTAGTTGCTCCGTGGCATGTGGGATCCTCCCAGACCAGGACTCGAACCCATGTTCCCTGCATTGGCAGGCAGATTCTTAACCACTGCGCCACCAGGGAAGCCCAGAAAATGTTTTTTAAAGGAGAGAATTGTTCAAATGTTACCCAGATTCCCAGCCCCCCCCCCCCCATTCTGTTTCAGCATGTGGGAAAGAAGCCAGGGAATCTGTGTTTTGATAAGAAGTCCAGGTGACCCTTGATGAGGTGACCGTGGACATCTCAGGAAGTGCAGCACAAGGCTCCCTGGGGGGATACAAGGCCCACGCAAGGTTCCATGGGGAGGACAGTTTGGAAGGAACCGAAGGGAGGCAGGAGAGTGGGTGGGCAGGGACTGGGAGAAGGAGGGGCGCATGGGAGGGCGTCTGTTTGTGAAGACGGGACATCCCTTCCTCCAGGCCAAGAAGGAAAAGGAGAGTGACCAAGGAGTACTCGGGAAGATTCCAAGACGTTCCATTTCCAGGGGCAGAAAAGGAAATTGAGGGAGTTGGGGTGAGAGCGAGGACCGTGGGGAAGGGGTGGGAAATGACCCGGCGGCCGAGGGGCTGGCTGGGCTCAGAGGATGGGCTCGCGGGTCCTCGCCCATCACCAGCAGGGCCAGCAGGAGCCGACAGAGCGCAGCGCGCATCCTTCCCCCCCAGAGAGGGCGAGAGGCGGCTGGGGCGGGTCACTCCTCGGTCCTCGCAGCCGTGACTGGCAGGGAGGGGCAGGAGTGGGGCTGTGAGTTGTGATGCGCAGTTATCGCTAGCACGAAATCGCGTCAAGTCCCAGCCGAGGGGCCTGGGAAATGACGCCCACCATTTCTCAAGTACCAGATGCTGTGCAAATGACATTTCCAATCTTTCAACAATCCCTTGGGGTAGATATTATCATCCCATCTCCAGCTACGAAAACTGAGGTTTAGAGAATTGGAGAGAAGTTGTCGCTCCGGGCAGGGGCGGCTGCAGGGCCGGCAGGCACATCTGTCCCTCATTAAAGCCCAGGTTCTCTCCGCTCCCTCACAGAGGGAAGGGTTGGGGATCTGGCCAGAGCCTGGGGACAAGGGGAGGAGCCCAGTGGCACCACGGCCTCTGTAGCCTCTGTCTTCAGGCTAACAAACAGGCTGACCTGAACGGTGATCTGAGCCCGTGGGATTCTGATCTCCCGGCGCCTTCTTTCTCCAGCCGCTGACAGCAGCTCCGCTGGTGACTCACCCTCACCCGCTGCACTGACGCACGTCACCGTCCTGCGAATAATGCAACACAGAGCAGGGTCAGGGCGGCTAGCCAGACGGTCCAATCCCCGGAGCCCCAGGGCCCAGCTGGGAGTTCCCAGCTAGACCAGAAAAGTGGGTCAGCCCTTTCTGCTCTTCCCTCCTCCCGCTGGGACAGCCCGTGTCCCTTTTCCCCATCTGTCTGCAGCCGGTGCTTAGGGTGGGCAGAGTGGCCTTGACCCCAGGTCTACAGTACAGATCTGTGTGCCGAGGGAGCAGGGAGGTGCTGGCTGGCAGAGGTTCGTCCAGGAGGACGGGTGAGGCCCTGAGTCTCTCACTAAGGGACTATGTGGGGAAGAAATGTGTTCACCGCTTATCCAGGAGGTACCAGTAAGCCCCTGCTGTGTAAATGCCAGGGACTCCCAGGGGCTGGGGACACAGAAGCAGTTGAGAAAGTCCACTCCAGAGTCCTTGGTGTTTCATTCCCTCTTTTATCCCCACCATGAGGAGCAGCATCTGGCACAGGCCAGCTCCATAAATATCTGTCGAATGAGGAAATGACAGGCTTGCTCCCAGCCTTAGAAGCTCACAGTCTACAGGAGAATCAGACATCAAACGAATCAATCACGCAGCTCATTCACTCCAATTGTGATAAGGATGATGGAGTTCAGAATGAACTTGCCATTATTTTGGAAGGTGTTAAAAGATTTTTCCTTGAGTGAAATTTTCAGTCTTCTCAGTTTCGATATGAGAAAAAGAAAATCTTAAAAAGTAGCGTAAGTCTTAGGCAGAATTGCAGCTACTGCCAGACAATTCAGCACACTCTAGACTTATTTAATGGAAGAATAAATTTTTGGTGGTGGTGAAAACAAAACATGGCAAAACAAAACTCTGTGTGTGTGTGAGCATTCAAGCCTCTATGTCCGCACAGAGTGAGGGCCAGGGGCCTTGTCAATAGCAGTCCCAACAGGGCTTTGGATCAGCTGTTTCTCATTTGTAATTTGGTCCCTCCCCTCCCAGTTATGGACAACTGAACAAATCGCTTGGCTAAGATGCTCTAAAATGCCATCTCTCCCTTGTCCTCGTTCCCTAGTCCCACAGCCCTCCTTGATGGTCAGAGGCCACATCATACAGCCCCTGCCAACCCCAGGTGCTGGACCACTCTCGATTGAGGTAGTTCCTCCATACAAGGTGGGCTTAGCTGTCTTCCTCTGCCCCACAAGCTCTCTGGAAAGATTAGGCTCTCTTCCACCACCCCACTGCCGCAGCATCTTGGCTGAGTCCCTGAACATTAAAAAAATAAACAGCAGATGTGGTGGGCTGATGTGTGTGAGAGGCTAGATGCCCTTAAGTCTCAGCTACTTGGCAGAATCCTAATCTTGATCAAGTGACTTATCCTCCCTGAGCCTCAGTTTACTCATCTGTAAATTGGGCCTGATAATGTTGTCTAAGGGGCCTGGTTGTTGAGAGGTAAGAACAACATACAAAAGCCTAGGAGTGAGGGGAGATGGGGTGAGGCTGGGAGACAGCACCGGCACCCACAGGAGCCTGGCTGTCTCATCCCTGCTGGGCCAGGGAAGAGAATTTAGAGCAATGCCCAGCCCCGCACCCAGAAGAAAGTCAGATAAAAGCTGAGAGCACCTCTTTCCCAAGTTCTTTTTTCCGTGGGAAGTGTCTACTTGTATGGCTGCTGCGGGTGTCTTAGTCCAGTTGGGCTGCTATGACAAAATCCCATAGACTGGTTTATAAACAATAGAAATGTATTCCTCACAGTTCTGGAGGCTGGAAGTCCAAGATCAAGGTACCAGCATGTTCAGGCCAGGGCCTCTTCCTGGGTCATCACTGGTGCCTTCTCTCTCTGTCCTCACACGGTGGAAGGGGTGAGGCACTAATCCCATCCTGAGGGCTCCCCTCCTGACCTCAGCACCTCCCAAAGGCCCTGCCTCCACATACCAGCATCTTTGGGGGTGAAGATTCCAACATAGGAATTAGAAGGGGACACGGACATTCAGACCACAGCAGTGTGACTGGATTCGAACAAATAAGACAACCACCAAAGCTTGGCCCAGGGAGCCAAGCCCAGGTCTGGGGCCTTCCTTAAGGATGACCTCCCAAGGCCAAGAGGGGTGTGTGTGTTGTGGGCGAGTCGGGGCTGGGGGCTGAGGGGGGTGGAATTAGCTCTTTTGTCCAGTTAGGGTTTAGTTACCACTCAGAATCTTTTAAACTCTTGCATGAAAGTTTTCTTCCTGCACAGGATCCTAGAACACTGAGCGCGGGGGACACATCACCAAACAAAACCACACGAGTACTTCTAACGGAGAGCAACCCAGCCGTCCCTTCTCTCAGTGGCAAAATGCCTTACATAAGGGTCACCTGGTACGGTTCACGAGCCAGTAGCATGAGCCTCTGACCTCTGAGGTCATTTTGGCTCCAACTCAAAGCAAATAGAGGCCTGATCTGCAGATACAGGTGAGAAGTGAAGGGAAAAGAAACAACAAAAGCTGAGATGCTGAGCGCAGCCGTGAGCGCATCCCCAGATTGCGCTGGCCCGTCTGCGCCTGCGCGGCCCTGGCTCACTCGAGTGGTCCAGGCCAGCCCAGCAGCACGGCCTCTGTGCGGAGGAACGCGCTGGACGAGGGATGGGCAGAAGGTATCCGCGCGTCCAGCTGCGGCCCCACCTCTTCTTTTCCGTCCTCTTATCTCTCCCACTGGGGATAATCCTCTCTGGGCTATTCCTTAGCGCAACTCAGAACAGGAGGTAAAACCTTCTCTCAGTCAGCTTCCCGGCACTGGCCTCTGTAACTGTGGAAGCTGGTTCTGTAACGGAAGTCCCCCAGCCCAGGAGGGTCTGTCCACACCCAGTGAAGGTTAACAGGCTGCAGCCGCAGACCCAGCCGGCCTGGGTGAATGTGCCGTCGGGGGGCAGGCCGGTGCCCACGGAAGAACAAAAGCCCCCAGACCCTGAGGCGGAGGCCAGAACCCTGACCCAGGTCTCCCCCAACCTCCTGGGGCCTCCATTTGCTCGTGCGTAAAATGGGAGGGGATCCCACAGTACACGTGAGAGGGTTAAGAGAGGCTCCGGGTTGGAGCGGGCTGGGGTCTGGCCTGCTGCTGAGCCCCCAGATCTTACTGCGCTGCAGAAGGAAGCCATGTGCCCCGGTTCCCCTGCTGCGGGGGCACCTCTGCCACTCCCCCTCGGGCTGCCCGTGGGGCTCAGCTGCAGGTGTCTTGAGGAGGCCCACAAGCTGCAGGGATGCCCGATGGGCCACAGCCAGTGCCCCATGGAACAGTGAACAAATGACCCAGCTCAACCTTGTTCTGGGAGCAGCACAAAAAGCGCAAGAGGTGTTGTTGTTTGCTTATTTTTGATAAGAGGGTTTATGGAAATTCACACATTTTAACATATCCTTGACACTATGACAAGACGATCAGAAACGACACATAATTCAGAAATGCAGTCTCTTATCAGAGACCTCCTGTAGCATGAGGTGTTCACAGGTTCCAAATTCGTTTTTTGTGGGTTTTTTTGAATTTTATTTTATTTTTTTTTATACAGCAGGTTCTTATTAGTCATCAGTTTTATATACATCAGTGTATACATGTCAATCCCAATCTCCCAATTCATCACACCACCACCCCCCCCCGCCACTTTCCCCCCTTGGTGTCCATACGTTTGGTCTCTACATCTGTGTCTCAATTTCTGCCCTGCAAACCGGTTCATCTGTACCATTTTTCTAGATTTCGCATATATGCGTTAATATACGATATTTGTTTTTCTCTTTCTGACTTACTTCACTCTGTATGACAGTCTCTAGATCCATCCACGTCTCGACAAATGACCCAATTTCCTTCCTTTTTATGGCTGAGTAATATTCCATTGTATATATGTACCACATCTTCTTTATCCATTCGTCTTGTCGATGGGCATTTAGGTTGCTTCCATGACCTGGCTATTGTAAATAGTGCTGCAATGAACATTGGGGTGCATGTGTCTTTTTGAATTATGGTTTTCTCTGGGTATATGCCCAGTAGTGGGATTGCTGGGTCATATGGTAATTCTACTTTTAGTTTTTTAAGGAAACTCCATACTGTTCTCCATAGTGTCTGTATCAACTTACATTCCCACCAACAGTGCAAGAGGGTTCCCTGGTCTCCACACCCTCTCCAGCATTTGTTGTTTGTAGATTTTCTGATGATGCCCATTCTAACTGGTGTGAGGTGATATCTCATTGTAGTTTTGATTTGCATTTCTCTAATAATTAGTGATGTTGGGCAGCTTTTCATGTGCTTCTTGGCCATCTGTATGTCTTCTTTGGAGAAATGTCTATTTAGGTCTTCTGCTCATTTTTGGATTGGGTTGTTTGTTTTTTTTAATACTGAGCTGCATGAGCTGTTTATATATTTTGGAGATTAATCCTTTGTCCGTTGATTCATTTGCAAATATTTTCTCCCATTCTGAGGGTTGTCTTTTCGTCTTGTTTATAGTTTCCTTTGCTGTGCAAAAGCTTTGAAGTTTCATAAGGTCCCATTTGTTTATTTTTGTTTTTATTTCCATTACTCTAGGACGTGGATCAAAAAAGATCTTGCTGTGATTTATGTCAAAGTGTGTTCTTCCTATGTTTTCCTCTAAGAGTTTTATAGTGTCCAGTCTTACATTTAGGTCTCAAATCCATTTTGAGTTTATTTTTGTGTATGGTGTTAAGGAGTGTTCTAATTTCATTCTTTTACATGTAGCTGTCCAGTTTTCCCAGCACCACTTATTGAAGAGACCATCTTTTCTCCATTGTATATCCTTGCCTCCTTTGTCATAGATTAATTGACCATCGGTGTGTGGGTTCATCTCTGGGCTTTCTATTCTGTTCCATTGATCTATATCTCTGTTTTTGTGCCAGTACCATATTGTCTTGGTTATTGTAGCTTTGTAGTATAGTCTGAAGTCAGGGAATCTGATTCCTCCAGCTCCATTTTTTTTCCCTCAAGACCACTTTGGCTCTTCAGGGTCTTTTGTGTCTCCATACAAATTTTAAGATTTTTTGTTCTAATTCTGTAAAAAATGCCATCGGTAATTTGATAGGGATTGCATTGAATCTGTAGATTGCTTTGGGTAGCATAGTCACTTTCACAATATTGATTCTTCCAATCCAAGAACATGGTATATCTCTCCATCTGTTTGAATCATCTTTAATTTCTTTCATTAGTGTCTTATAGTTTTCTGCATACAGATCTTTTGTCACCCTAGGTAGGTTTATTCCTAGGTATTTTATTCTTTTTGTTGCAGTGCTAAATGGGAGTGTTTCTTTAGTTTCTCTTTCAGATTTTTCATCATTAGTGTATAAGAATGCAAGAGATTTCTGTGCATTAATTTTGTATCCTGCAACTTTAGCAAACTCATTGATTAGCTCTAGTAGTTTTCTGGTGGCATCTTTAGCATTCTCTATGTATAGTATCCTGTCATCTGCAAACAGTGACAGTTTTACTACTTCTTTTCTAATTTGTATTCCTTTTATTTATTTTTCTTCTCTGATTGCCTAGGACTAATGGCTAGGGCTTCCAAAACTATGTTGAATAATAGTGGTGAGAGGGGACATCCTTGTCTTCTTCCTGATCTTAGAGGAAATGCTTTCAAGTTTTCACCATTGAGAATGATGTTTGCTGTGGGTTTGTTGTATATGGCCTTTATTATGTTGAGGTAGGTTCCCTCTATTCCCACCTTCTGGAGAGTTTTTATCATAAATGGGTGTTGAATTTTGTCAAAAGCTTTTTCTGCATCTACTGAGATGATCATATGGTTTTTCTTCTTCAATTTGTTAATACAGTGTATCACATTGATTGATTTGCATATATTGAAGAATCCTTGCATCCCTGGGATAAATCCCACTTGATCATGGTGTATGATCCTTTTAATGTGTTGTTGGATTCTGTTTGCTAGTATTTTGTTGGGGATTTTACATCTATATTCATGAGTGATATTGGTCTGTAATTTTCTTTTTTTGTAGTATCTTTGTCTGGTTTTGGTATCAGGGTGATGGTGGCCTCATAAAATGAGTTTGGGAGTATTCCTTCCTCTGCAATTTTTTATAAGAGTTTGAGAAGGATGGGTGTTAGCTCATCTCTAAATGTTTGATAGAATTCACCTGTGAAGCCATCTGGTCCTGGACTTTTGTTTGTTGGAAGATTTTTAATCACAGTTTCAATTTCATTACTTGTGATTTGCCTGCTCATATTTTCTATTTCTTCCTGGTTCAGTCTTGGAAGGCTATACCTTTCTAAGAATCTGTCCATTTCTTCCAGGTTGTCCATTTTATTGGCATAGAGTTGCTTGTAGTAGTCTCTTAGGATGCTTTGTATTTCTGCAGTGTCTGTTGCAACTTCTCCTTTTTCATTCCTAATTTTATTGATTTGAGTCCTCTCCCTCTTTTTCTTGATGAGTCTGACTAATGGTTTATCAATTTTGTCTATCTTCTCAAAGAACCAGCTTTTAGTTTTATTGATCTTTGCTATTGTTTACTTTGTTTCTATTTCATTTATTTCTGCTCTGATCTTTATGATTTCTTTCCTTCTGCTAACTTTGGGTTTTGTTTGTTCTTCTTTCTCTAGTTTCTTTAGGTGTAAGGTTAGATTGTTTATTTGAGATTTTTCTTGTTTCTTGAGGTAGGATTGTATTGCTATAAACTTCCCTCTTAGGACTGCTTTTATTGCATCCCATAGGTTTTGGATTGTCGTGTTTTCATTGTCATTTGTCTTTAGGTATTTTTTTATTTCCTCTTTGATTTCTTCAGTGATCTCTTGGTTATTTAGTGACGTATTGTTTAGCCTCCATGTGTTTGTGTTTTTTACGTTTTTTCCCCTGTAATTGATTGCTAATCTCATAGCATTGTGGTTAGAAAAGATGCTTGATATGATTTCAATTTTCTTAAATTTACTGAGGCTTGATTTGTGACCCAAGATGTGATCTATCCTGGAGAATGTTCCGTGCACACCTGAGAAGAAAGTGTAATCTACTGTTTTTGGATGGAATGTCCTATAAATATCAATTAAATCTATCTGGTCTATTGTGTCATTTAAAGCTTGTGTTTCCTTATTAATTTTCATTTTGGATGATCTGTCCATTGGTGTAAGTGAGGTGTTAAAGTCCCCCACTATTATTGTGTTACTGTCAATTTCCTTTTATAGCTGTTAGCAGTTGCCTTATGTATTGAGGTGCTCCTATATTGGGTGCATATATATTTATAATTGTTATATCGTCTTCTTGGATTGATCCCTTGATCATTATGTAGTGACCTTCCTTGTCTCTTGTAACATTCTTTATTTTAAAGTCTATTTTGTCTGATATGAGTATTGCTACTCCAGCTTTCTTTTCATTTCCCTTTGCATGGAATATCTTTTTCCATCCCCTCACTTTCAGTCTGTATGTGTCTCTAGGTCTGAAGTGTGTCTCTTGTAGACAGCATATATATGGGTCCTGTTTTTGTATCCATTCAGCGAGCCTGTGTCTTTTGGTTGGAGCATTTAGTCCTTTCACGTTTAAGGTAATTATCGATATGTATGTTCCTATTATCATTTTCTTAATTGTTTTGGATTTGTTTTTGTAGGTCCTTTTCTTCTCTTGTGTTTCCCACTAAGAGAAATTCCTTTAGCATTTGTTGTAGAGCTGATTTGGTGGTGCTGAATTCTGTTATCTTTTGCTTATCTGTAAAGCTTTTGATTTCTCCATTGAATCTGAATGAGATCCTTGCAGGGTAGAGTAATCTTGGCTGTAGTTTCTTCCCTTTCATCACTTTAAGTACGTATGTCATGCCACTCCCTTCTGGCTTGTAGAGTTTCTGCGAAATCAGCTGTTAACCTTATGGGAGTTCCCTTGTATGTTATTTGTCGTTTTTCTCGTGCTGCTTTCAATAATTTTTCTTTGTCTTTAATTTTTGCCAATTTGATTACTTTGTGTCTTGGCATGTTTCTCCTTGGGTTTATCCTGTATGGGACTCTCTGCACTTCCTGGACTTGGGTGGCTATTTCCTTTCCCATGTTAGGGAAGTTTTCAACTGTAATCTCTTTAAATATTTTCTCAGGTCCTTTCTCTCTCTCTTCTCCTTCTGGGACCCCTATAATGTGAATGTTGTTGCGTTTAATGTTGTCCCAGAGGTCTCTTAAGCTGTCTTCATTTCTTTTCATTCTTTTTTCTTTATTCTGTTCCACAGCAATGAATTCCACCATTCTGTCTTCCAGGTCACTTATCCGTTCTTCTGCCTCAGTTATTCTGCTATTGATTCCTTCTAGTGTATTTTTCATTTCAGTTATTGTATTGTTTATCTCTGTTTGTTTGTTCTTTAATTCTTCTAGGTCTTTGTTAAACATTTCTTGCATCTTCTCGATCTTTGCCTCCATTCTTTTTCCGAGGTCCTGGATCACCTTCACTATAATTATTCTGAATTCTTTTCCTAGAAGGTTGCCTATCTCCATTTCATTTAGTTGTTTTTCTGGGGTTTTATCTTGTTCCTTCATCTGGTACATAGCCCTCTGCCTTTTCATCTTGTCTATCTTTCTGTGAATGTGATTTTTTTCCATAGCCTGCAGGATTGTAGTTCTTCTTGCTTTTGCTGTCTGCCCTCTCCAAATTCGTTTTAATTCAAAAAAAAATGCAAATACAAAACCAAGCAATTTAGAGCGTGTTCTCTTGCGGGTTAAATTATGGGGCGTATGCCAGTCTTCACCACTTTTTTCTTACTGTCGTTGATGCTGCTTCTACAATCCATGTAGTAAATAATACATGTAGTAAACATAAACATGTAATGAACATGTAATAAACACGGGCCTGGAAAGTCAGGCTCAGCATCTTTCTTCCAAGCAAGGAAGCTTCTGTGTGTTCCTGACACCCACACACCCCTGTTAAAAACAAATAAAAACGGGAACAGCTCGCCCCCACCCCATCACCACCAAATCAAACACCTTATGTCTGCCTCGGTCCAGTCACCCCGTCTGACATGGCTGAGTGATGGCCATCAGCACCTAGTCCTGCTGGATATGGGGTAACTTGAACAGAGCAACCCAAACTGCCGGGTTAACTGCCCTATAAACATACTGAAACCTGAGGAATGAATGCAAGCCTGATTCTCAGAGTATTTTAGCCCTTTGCTGGTACAGCCTTCATCTGTGCTCTGGTTCATTCAAATGCTCTAGTCACCCTGTTTGCCAGGGATCTTTGAGCTGCAGACACCCTTAGAGGCCGTGAGGAGGTGTAGAAGAAATGAAGGACTGCATTCCTGCCCCCCAAGGTATCTTCCTTCAAAGGAAGAGACAAGCAAAATGCACATAAAAAGATAACAGGCAGTAACATACATAAAGAAATGCACGCTCACCAGGGTGAGTAATATGCCCAGTGGGATATAGGATCGATGAACGTTAGGCCAGGTGACTCTGTGAAGTAGTGAATCCATCCCCTCGTAAGATCATAAAAGGTCAGATTCTGGACATCCCAGTCAACAAGGCCTATTCTCCAGTGTGACTCTCGGGCCCAGCAGGCTTCTGGGGATGGAGTGAGTGGAAGGGAGCCTCATGGAAGATCGTGCCCCTGTAGACCGTGGCCCCCAGGCAGTCTGTCCACTGAGCACACTGACTGAGGCCTGGCATCCAGCGGCCCGTCCTGAGTCCTCCTTCAGCTGAGAAGTGGGGCAGCTCTGACGGGTGGTCAGGAACGGACCGACAGGTTCAGAACTGCATCTGAAGAGGGGAACTTTGAGACAATGTGAGCAAATATTTCTATGACAACAGAGGCTGGAAGTGATAACACATAAAACAGCAAGGCTTAGGGTAGTTTTAATTAGAAAAAAATAAATAAATGACACAAAACCAGTATAATATTGGCTTCATTCTTTTGTGATCTTTTAAATCCAGCCTAAAAAGTCAGAAGAAAGCACATAGCCTGCTGCAATAAAAACGACAACGAGGTGGGTATTCATTTATATTAGTTGATGAAAGCTATTATTTTTCCATCAAATCAATACAATCTGTAAACTAACACCCAAGACACGATAGAATCCAAAACCAGTAACACTTCTCCCGATGGTCCGAGATCCTGCCTCAGCCACAAGCCACTCCTTCTTCAGGTCCTATACCTGAAGCAGTGCAGAGCCACTGGTGATGGGACCGTCCCTCTGGTGTGGATCCAGGATGCCAGCTTTCAGAGGAGCCGCGTGCGCCATGGTCCACAGCACCAGACTGCCCTGCCGAAGCTCTCACCAGCTGGCCCCTCACAGCCTCCCTGCACCACAGCTGTGCTTACCTGTGGGCCCCTCTGCTCCCCGTGAGCCCCGAACCCACCAGCTAAGCCCCCAGCACAGCTGGGGCCCAGCCATGTGCCTGGGCCTGCCACGCGGGGAGGCAGCCTCACCTCCCTTCCTAAAGGAGCATCTTCAGACACTCAGCTGCTCTCCTCCTTCTGGTTGCGTGTTCTGGAACAGGCTGACCGAGAGGTGGTACACTTAACCTCTCTCCCAGGGCTCCAGGAACTTGCAAACTGCAAGAAAATAAAACAGTATTTTAATAAGCTGTCCAGCCTACAGGGGTCCTGAGACTTTTCTGTCAGGACTCCATGACTAACCCTGTGCAGACGAACGCAGGGTAGAACAATATTTAGCTGGGAAAACTGCGGAATGCTGCCCGTGTGTGGTCCTCCCTGTATCAGAGTGATGGGCTAACCGTGATTTCTCAGGTTATGATGCTGGGCTCGGGTTTGGGAGGGAGAGGGTATTTCAGAGGATGTTTACCTGATGTGGAACAATTCCTGATGCCTCCCAAAAAAACCCCAGTACTGCACCCAAACCCCAGAAGCTGGGCTGCACGTTTGCAAGAGTCTTTCAGGCACTCACTTTGGAAAAGGCAAACCGAGGTTCCCCCAAATCACACACTATTTTTATTCTTATAACTACGGAGTCGGCAACTTCTTCTGCATCACCTGCCAAGATTCTGAGCGTTCTCCCTAAAGCCTGAGACGGGAGGCAGACCATTGCCCTGCCACTGGCCCTGGCAATGGTTCCTGAGGATGGACGAGGAAGTAAAATCCTCTCTGAGCTCTTAAGATGAGGGCAAGCTTGCCAACTGTGAGGCACGAGGCCAGTCTGGCCACAGAATCCTTGGCCCTCCTTTGGACGGCTTCCATTTTCTGTGTCCCATCTTCTCACACTCTGAACGCTCACACATATGTGTACCCACATGCTCACACACGCAGGCACACACCCCCTGGATGTGAGTACACAACTGAGAAGGGGAAGCAGAGGCTGGGTTGTGATCACAAAGGCCACCTGCCCAAGTCAGGGGACCTGAGGATCCCAGCTCCACCACCAGCCAGCACGATATTATTGGTTAGGAACTTAATCTGAGGCCTAGTTTCTTTTTCTTTAAAATGAAGATAACACCATCTAATCAGGACTTTTTTTTTTTTTGAGGGTTAAATGAAATGATGATGCTAAAGCTGTTTGTAAATTATAGTGCCGTAAGCGTCATATAGGAGCCAAGGGAAAAGAGAAAAGAAAAATGTGTAGCCCTACGTGCACCTATAGAGATACCCTCAGGTACCTTGAACCAAAGGTAAAAAGTTAATTAAAGCTCTACCACCAAAAACATGACTCCATCTCCTGCCGGTGTTGCCATAGGTAACTTTGTCCATTACCTGGCGGGGAGGGGACTTCTGCCGCAGGCCTGGGGTCCCAGGGCCGACTGGAAACCACTGCTTTACTGCACATTAACACAGGCCATGGGACTGACAACATCATGTCTTTATTTAAAATTTTGATTTTGCTCATCATGGGTTTTTTGCATTCATTTTAAAATATTGCATTAAAATATTATTCTGCTTGAGAACTGAGCTCTCCAGTGCCTCCTTAAATTTCACACAGGAGGTGGGTGCCTCCCCCCCTGCCTCCCCAGCTCCGGCCCCAGGACCCTGGAGATGATGTCACCCAGCGTCACCAGGCTTGATGTCAGTGGATCTTCCATGCAGCCTCAACCAAGCCACTTCACCTTTCCTCCCACTCGCCCGCTCTATAATATAATAACACTGTTGTGAAAGGCATGATGACTGATGTCAAGGACCTTTCGGTCTGGTTGGGAAGCCAAACTGAGAGATTTCAAGGGTAGACTGAGCTGCTGAGTGACACAGGGCAGCACAGCACAAGCTGTTGTTATAAATGTTGTAGGAATGCAGAAAAGAGGCGGGTGCCCAGGAGCCACAATGCCCCTCCCACAGGCTCACCAAGGTGAACCTTCCGTGAAACATACACAGGAAAAGGAGAGGTATTCTCAACAGAGGAGCACTGAACGGGCCGAGATGGGCACATCCGTATCCTCTCATCCGACCCAGGTCTAAGTAACCTCCATACGCAAGACCTATGGGAGCCAGAGCTCAAAAGAAGAGTCCAAACTCCCCCAGTTGCTCCTAAAAATTCACAGCAGTTGGCAATATTTGGGGACATTTCAGCCATTTCAAAAACAAACCTTAAAATGGTCTTAATGATTTTTTTTTTAACCACAGTTAAAAAAAAATAAAAAGGCAAGATCATCAAACTCAAGAAAAGTTGGAGAAACTGTCACAGCCAAAGGAGCCTGAGGGGACATGAGAACTAAATGCAGCGTGGTGTCCTGGGTGGCTCACTGGGACACGGTGAGGCCACTGGATAGAAACTAAGGAATCTGAACAGAGCGTAGACTTCACTTAGTAAGTTCATTAGTACTTTGCTAATAACAGAGTAAACTGTTGGGGGCATATGGGGATTCTGTACCACTTATGTAACTTTTCTATAAATCTAAAACTGTTCTAAAATAAAAAGTTTATTAAAACAAACAAAAGAAGAGTCTTAATGGCACAGTAAGATTAGAATCAGGAAGAGGGATAAAGATAAAAGTGTGCCCTAATGATACCAAAGATCAAAGCCACTTGGGCTAAAGACTCTTTGCCGGGTGTCCGAAAAGGGCACCCCTCGAGGGGACTCGAGGGTGAGTCAACTGACTGAGGCTGGGGCTCAGGACTCCTACACCCGATACAGCTTTAAGTCCCAACCCAGTCTGGGGGCTCTGAGCTGAAGATGACTCATGAAAATCCCCCAGACCCCAGCACAAGACATCAGGGGTCAGCAGGGTTTCTGTCGCTCCCTCCAAGGACTCTTGGGCTCCCTGAGGCTGGTGGGGCTCCCCTCTGGGCCTTGTTTGATGGCTCTGTGGTCAGGGCCACCTTGGCCAACCAACTGCTGCTGGAGAGCCTGCGATCCAGGCCGTCCTCGTGCGCACGTGTCTCCCCCTGGGCAGTCTGGCCCCTGGGCCTTCACCCAATCCCACACAGGGCTGCCGCCTCAAGATGGAATTAAGAGGAATCAAGAGTGCGGTTCAGGGAACAGGGAAGTTCTGCAGACGTGGGGACCCAGCCCGCCCCTGGGGCCTGGTAATTTCCAAATTTCTCTATCTGGAAAACCGAGCAAGCACTGAGATGAAAAGACAGAAGGTCTCACTGCCAACCCACCCTGCATGCGTGTGCTCTGTACACATTCAGCCACCAGTGCCGACAAGTAGCAAGAGCCCCTTTGGCCAGTTCTCCCCTGGGGCTGCCGTCGGCCCCCCTCCACCGGGGAGGGTGATCCCACCTGTGTGCACCACTCACAGGCTTCCCAGCCCAGATCAGACAATTGCTCATCATGTGCATTTGCCTTCTTCTTTTTTAAACCACAAAGAAACGGCATAGCTCTTGGGTTCAGTCTGTGTTTATTCTGCCATCTGACTGGGAGATCATGGTACCCTGGAAGCAGTCGGAGGTGGGGACACCATGCCTGGTGTCACCACAGGGCCCTCCCTCCTGGCCAACAAGCCCACGTGATTTCACAGCAGAAGACAGAGACCAACCATGCAAGTCAGCAGAGACCGGTGCGCACAGCCAGCTGAAGTGTCCAGGGATCAGGTCAGACCCCTGGAACTGCAGCCCCGAGGGCCCTGGCCTGGCCGTCAGGCCCCCGCCTCCGTGTCTGAGGACATGGTCCCAGGACTTGGTGTTGGTGACTCAGTCTCCTTTTTATCAGCCAGCACATGCCTCCCTCCACCTCTGCTTCTCTCTTCATCACTAACAGAAGCTTTCCTTTCTGACTCCCCAGAATGAGACAGGTTGGGACCTGGAACCTGGGACCTGGGACCCTTTGCTGCAGGGCTTGCACCTGGACAAACATCCCCTCGAGCAATGGATACAAAGAAACTAGAAAGGACTAAAAATAACTGCGTGCCTGTACAGTTGGGGCAAATTATGGATGACAAGATACAGAAAGGCCACAAGCCCAACAGCCTCTTCTGAGGTGCCTGGAGCAAAAGCAGGGTCTTGCTCATGATCCCTGCACAAAGCACCACCAAGGGGGTGGGCAGAACACCTAAGCCATGCCTCCAGCCCAACCCACCGATCTGTTCCCATCCTCACCCCATTTAAGGGACAACCCCGCCCACCCCCTCAGGGAGCAACCAAGGGCACCTTTACTTGTTCTTGCCCCCTCATGATGCAGCATGAGTCCCAGTAAAGCCTTACCTGAAGTCCTTGTTGGTCTTTTATCAGTTTTTATTGATCAAAGAGTCCAAGAACCCAGGTTGGTAACAAGGGCATCCTTCGTCCTGCCTTCAGAAACCACCCAGCAGTAAACTTACTCTGTCTGCCGCAGAAGCGGACCCATGGGGTTGAAGACATTCAATTTCCTCTCCAAGCCGGCTCTATCTTCAGCCATAGAAATTCCATTTCACACGTAGAATCGTCACCACTTTGTTTACCTGCTCTGAACACCTTCATTTATCGTCGTCTCCTAAAATTAAGAACTCATAGCACAGTTTGGAGTTTAGAAGGAAATTAATGCCAAGACGATTGATTTATTCCTTTCCTACTTTTCCCTTTTGGGGCACTATTGGATAATAATTTCATTAGAAATGTCAAATCAATGATTTTCTAATTCTATCTTCCCTTCTGCATTTATTGCCTGCCATTTTCTGTAAAATAAAGCTTTCCTTTACCAACTGAAGCCACTTGGCCAGCGTGTCGGGTAAGATGAACAACAGTTATACTAAGATAAGATAAGAAGTTGATAAGAAGTTGATAAGTTGATTCTTTGCTGCAATGAATAGTGAAAATGAGAAAATGGAGGACTTCTCTGTCACTCTTTTTTGATGATCATTATGAATTCATAGACTTTCTCCATTTTAATATTTTCTTTTTTAAAAAATTTTTTTTAAAAAAAATTCAGACCTTCCTCATTTTAGAGATAAAGAAATAAAGCCCAGAGAAAATTTCCTTTTCCTGCATTATTCAGCTAATAAGTGATAGAGCTAGGACTTCTGGGCACGTTGTCATACCAAAACCTGACCATTATAAGTTCCTGACCATTATACTTTCTTGCTTTTGTGGTTTTTTAAAGTTTCCAAACACTGACTTTGAAAGCATAGATTCTTGCAGCCCACTTGGTTTATCCTAGATTCACACACTGCAGTTATGTTGCCTTGGTGGATCTCTGCCTATCCTGGGACTTCATTTGCTCTTAATCATCCTTCCCCTCTTTCCTGTTTTTGAGATCATTCTCACTGATAGAGAAGATAGAAGCAAAACAGAAATGGAGAGACTCTGCTTTTTGCAAACGTTATAGTTCTTTCCCAAGCACTGACCTACCCCTTTATCATTGATCTGTTTTCTATGAACGAAGCTATAAACGTCACAAGCACAATCCAGAGAACTGCAAGAACTTTCGGATGAAATACGCTCTTCCTCTCTCCTGTTATCCGGATCCAAATATTCTCCACTGCAGTCAAGCCAGGAGTTTTGTGGATCTTCTGACCCACACAGTTCCTCCTCTCTTCTCCAGTCTGTTTAATTTTGTTTAAGTAGCTATACCTTTCCACATAGTATTATACTTGGTTCATAGAATAACAAGTGACATTTGGCCTGCTTTGTCCTATCGACTTCATCCTGTCTGCAGGACAGAATCCTATTCTATCCTGTGTCTGTTTATGCTGACCACAGGATGGGCTGTCTCCCAGCTCTAGGATAAGGAGAGGTGTGGACCTAATATCTGGAGTATTTTCCTTGTCCAAATAAAAGTCATAAATATGAGTCACAAATAAGTAAATAGCTAACTGACCCATGTATTTGTAGGATATATAAAATTGTATTGACCGATACGAATCTATCATTTTGAACACCGGTATTAAATAATAGCTAACAATTTTGTCTTCATTTATCACATGGTAGGGAGCACGCTAAGTCCTTTACTTGCATTATCTCATCCTTACAATGACAATTTAAGATGGATATTTTATCATCTTCATTTTACAGATGAGAAAACCAAGGCTCAAGAAGTCTGAAAAATGACCAAGTTTAGTAAGCGGGCCCGCGTTCAAAGCCACGCCCTCCAACTCAGGACCCCACACTTCTAGCCACTGTCTGTGACGCTATCCTTTACTACTTGGAGTATATTAGCCAATGGAAAAGCTGCTTTTGACATAAAGCCATTCACGTACGATACTATCACATGAATTCCGAGAAACAGACTTCCACTTTCAGTTATGAGTGGGTACCTTGCAGCAGATTAATGTTCCTGCCAAAAATAACTTTGAAAGCTGGATTAAAGATTTTAAAAATCATTTCCCACACATCAGAGAGCCACTGAATCAGAGAGCACTGGAGGGTCCAGGAGTCCAGAGAGGGAAGAAGCATGGATGAGTGAGCCAGCTCTGTGCAGTTACCTTAACCCTTGGGATACTTGCTGAGTCTGAGGACAGGTCAAGGGCAGAGACGCTGGGCTCTGTTGAGGCAGAGGTGCTGCTGGGGCAGAGGATCAGCAGAGCATTGAGATTTTTTCACGCATACTTGAAGGGTCAATTATTTCAATGAGAATGAAAGGGTAGAGAAGTGGATCTGTCACTCTGCCAGGCTTTCCCCCCAGAAATTTCTCAAAACCTGAAGCTAGGCAGAGCAGAAGGTAAGAAGTAAGCAGACAGCCCAGGAAGATGACGTAGACCTCCATCAAGCTCTTATACCTGCTGAGCACAACTAAAAACCCTGGACAGTGTATATGAAACAAACCTCAAAGACTCCAAAAGGTGGAGAGCAGAAGGCAGGGACCTCGGGACCTGACAAATGACATAGTGAAAAATTCTCTAGGTTTGTTTATTGGTTTTGGTTTGTTCACCATCTATAACCCATCACTTGAGCTGAGAAGCTGGTAACTCAGATATGACAATGGGCAAAGACCAAAAAAGTCCCAGAAGAAGCCTGCTGTTTCCACCCAACAGGCCAGGAAGGGCAGCCTAGCAGGACAGAAAACTTTTAGACAATAACTGCTCTTCTCCAGGCAACGCCACAGAAGAACTGTGACCTCAGTCCCACCCACACTAGCAAAGCCTGAGCCTAGACTTCTATCCTCATTACAGTATAACAAAATGCCCAGCACCACTTTGGGGTGCTGTCAGAGAAGACCAGTAAGGAGCCAGGTCTCTCATCCCCACTGGCTGGTAGGAAGCCTCATTCCCCACAGTGCCAGTGGAGACCATGTGGGGACACAAAAGCTTCCATCTCCACCTGGCAGTGCTGAGGCAGGGACCCCTTCTTCTGCCAGAGCAGTGTCAGAGAAAGCCAGTTAAAACAGATGTTTAAATAAGATCCACTATCTCAAAACAGAATATGAAAATGTATTGGTTTCCACTGAAAATCACTCATCATACCAAGAACCAGGAAGATCTCAAAATTAACGAAAAAAAAAAAAAAAACAATCAACAGATCTAACACTAAGAAGAGAGAAATGTTAGAAAAATCTGACAAAGATTTTTAAGCAACCGTGATAAGGTGCTTCAATAATGCATTACAAATAAATGTACTTAAGGCCATTGAACTGTACACTTTAAAATGGTTAAGATAGTAAGTTTTATGTTATATGTATTTTGGCACAATTAAGAAAGTTTTTAACACTTCATCAAGCAATTATGAGATTTCTTGGAACAAATTGAAAGAGAACAAGCCTCAGCAACAAAAGATATAAAGAAGAACCAAATGGAAATTTTAAAACTGAAAATACAATAACCAAAATGGAAAGCTCAGTAGATAGGCTCAAAGCAGAATGGGACAGAAGAAAGAATCAGTGAACTGGAAGATATAATAATACAAAGTCCTCAATCTTTACAAGAAAGAAAATAGGGGGGGGAAAAAGAAACAGACCCTTGGGGACTTGTGGGATTATAACAAAATACCTAATATTCATGTCATTAGGGTCCTGGAAGGAAAGGAGAAAGAGGGCAGGGCTAAAAACATAGGCAGAACACTCTTTGACATAAATTGCAGCAAGATCTTTTTTGACCCACCTACTAGAATAATGAAAATAAAAACAAAAATAAACAAATGGGACCTAATTAAACTTAAAAGCTTTTCTACAGCAAAGGAAACCATAAACAAGACAAAAAGACAACACTCAGAATGGGAGAAAAGATTTGCAAATGAAGCAACTGACAAGGGATTAATCTCCAAATATACAAACAGCTCATGCAGCTCAATATCAAAAAACAAAAAACCCAATACTTCCGCGGTGGCACAGTGGATAGGAATCAGGCTGCCAATGCAAGGGACACGGGTTCAATCTCTGGTCTGGGAAGATCCCACATGGTATAGAGCAATTAAGCCCATGTGCCACAACTGCTGAGCTTGTGCTCTAGAGCACATGTGCCACAACTACTGAAGCCCACGCACCTAGAGCCCATGCTCCGCAACAAGAGAAGCCACAGTAAAGAGAAACCCATGCACCACAAGGAAGAGTAGCCCCCACTCGCCACAACTAGAGAAAGTCTGTGTGCAGCAACGAAGACCCAACGCAGCCAAAAATAAATAAAATTAAATCTTTTAATAAACAAACAAACAGGGCTTCCCTGGTAGTGCAGTGGTTAAGAATCCACCTGCCAATGCAGGGGACACAAGTTTGAGCCCTGGTCTGGGAAGATCCCACATGCCACAGAGCAACTAAGCCTAAGCGCCACAACTACTGAGCCTGCACTCTAGAGCCTGCGAGCCACAACTACTGAAGCCCACATGCCTAGACCCTGTGCTCCGCAGCAAGAGAAACCACCGCAGGGAGAAGCCCGCACACTGCAACGAAGAGTAGCCCCCGCTCAAGAGTAGTCTCTCGCTGCAACTAGAGAAAGCCCATGCGCAGCAATGAAGACCCAATGCAGCCAAAAATAAATAAATAAATTTAAAACAAACAAACAACCCAATCAAAAAATGGGTGGAAGACCTGAATTGACATTTCTCCAAAAAAGACATACAGATGTCCAACAAACACATGAAAAGATGCTCAACATCACTAATTATTAGAGAAATGCAAATCAAAACTACAATGAGGTATCATCTCACACTGATCAGAATGGCCATCATCAAAAAATCTACAAACAATAAATGCTGGAGAGGGTGTGGAGAAAAGGGAACCCTTTTACACTGTTGGTGGGAATGTAAATTGACACAGCCACTATGGAGAACAGTATGGAGGTTCCTTAAAAAACTAAAAATAGAACTACCATACGACCCAGCAATCCCACTACTGGGCATATACCTGGAAAAAACCATAATTCAAAGAGAGTCATGCACCACAATGTTCACTGCAGCTCTATCTACAATAGCCAGGACATGGAAGCAGCCTAAGTGTCCATCAACAGATGAATGGACAAAGAAGATGTGGCACATATATACAATGGAATATTACTCAGCCATTAAAAGGAACAAAATTGTGTCATTTGCAGAGACGTGGATGGATCTAGAGACTGTCATGCAGAGTGAAGTAAGTCAGAAACAGAAAAACAAATATCGTACAATATATTAATGCATATATGTGGAATCTAGAAAAATGATATAGATGATCTTATTTGCAAAGCAGAAATAGAGACACAGACGTAGAGAACAAATAATGGATATCAAGCGGGAAAAGGGGGATGGGATGAATTGGGAGATTGGGATTGACATATATACACTAGTATGTATAAAATAGTTAACTAATGAGAACCTACTGTATAGCACAGGGAACTCTACTCGGTGCTCTGTGGTGACCTAAATGGGAAGGAAATCCAAAAAAGAGGGGATATATGTATATGTATGGCTGATTCACTTTGCTGTACAGCAGAAACTGACAGAGCAGTGTAAAGCATATACTTATACTGCAATAAAAAAATTCACTTCTACTATAACTACATAAGCAGGTTGAAAGTTAAAGATTGAGAAAAGATAATCAACAATTAAAGGAAATCAGGAGTGTATATTAATATCAGATAAAGCAGACCACAGAGCAAATAAAATGACCTGTGACAGAGAGGGACATTATATAATAATTTAAAAGGTCAATCCATCAAGAAAACATAGTGGTCCTAAATGTACATGCACCAAAACAGCAAAGCTGCAAAATAATTAAGAAGCAAAAACTGGTAGAACTGAAAAGAGATCTAGACAAATACACAATTACAGCTGAAGACTTTAACATCCCACTCCTTTTTGTTCGTTTGTTTGTTTTTGTTTTTGTTCTTTTTGTTTTTGTTTTTTAAACATCTTTATTGGAGTATAATTGCTTTACAATGGTGTGTTGGTTTCTGCTTTATAACAAAGTGAATCAGTTATACATATACATATGTTCCCATATCTCTTCCCTCTTGCATCTCCCTCCCTCCCACCCTCCCTATCCCACACCTCTAGGTGATCACAAAGCACCTAGCTGATCTCCCTGTGCTATGCAGCTGCTTCCCACTAGCTATCTATTTTACGTTTGGTAGTGTATATATGTCCATGCCACTCTCTCACTTTGTCACAGCTTACTCTTCCCCCTCCCCATATCCTCAAGTCCATTCCCTAGTAGGTCTGTGTCTTTATTCCCATTTTACCACTAGGTTCTTCATGACCTTTTTTTTTCCCCCTTAGATTCCATATATATGTGTTAGCATACTGTATTTGTTTTTCTCTTTCTGACTTACTTCACTCTGTATGACAGACTCTAACTCCATCCACCTCACTACAAATAACTCCATTTTGTTTCCTTTTATGGCTGAGTAATATTCCATTGTATATATGTGCCGCATCTTCTTTATCCATTCATCCGATGATGGACACTTAGGTTGCTTCCATGTCCTGGCTATTGTAAATAGAGCTGCAAGGAACATTTTGGTACATGACTCTTTTTGAATTATGGTTTTCTCAGGATATATGCCCAGTAGTGGGATTGCTGGGTCGTATGGTAGTTCTATTTTTAGTTTTTTAAGGAACCTCCATACTGTTCTCCATAGTGGCTGTATCAATTTACATTCCCACCAACAGTGCAAGAGTGTTCCCTTTTCTCCACACTCTCTCCAGCATTTATTGTTTTTAGATTTTTTTATGATGGCCATTCTGACCAGTGTGAGATGATATCTCTTTGTAGTTTTGATTTGCATTTCTCTAATGATTAATGATGTTGAGGATTCTTTCATGTGATTGTTGACAATCTGTATATCTTCTTTAAAGAAATGTCTATTTAGGTCTTCTGCCCATTTTTGGATTGAGTTGTTTGGTTTTTTTGTTATTGAGCTGCATGAGCTGCTTGTAAATCTTGGAGATTAATCCTTTGTCAGTTGCTTCATTTGCAAATATTTTCTCCAATTCTGAGGGTTGTCTTTTGGTCTTGTTTATGGTTTCCTTTGCTGTGCGAAAGCTTTTAAGTTTCATTAGGTCCCATTTGTTTATTTTTGTTTTTATTTCCATTTCTCTAGGAGCTGGGTCAAAAAGGATCTTGCTGTGATTTGTGTCATAGAGTGTTCTGCCTATGTTTTCCTCTAAGAGTTTGATAGTGTCTGGACTTACATTTAGGTCTTTAATCCATTTCGAGTTTATTTTTGTGTATGGTGTTAGGGAGTGTTCTAATTTCATACTTTTACATGTACCTGTCCAGTTTTTCCAGCACCACTTATTGAAGAGGCTGTCTTTTCTCCACTGTATATGCTTGCCTCCTTTATCAAAGATAAGGGAGAAAAAAGAACAACAACAAAAAAAAAACCCCCAAAGTTAGCAGAAGGAAAGAAATCATAAAGATCAGATCAGAAATAAATGAAAAAGAAATGAAGGAAACGATAGCAAAGATCAATAAAACTAAAAGCTGGTTCTTTGAGAAGATAAACAAAATTGATAAACCATTAGCCAGACTCATCAAGAAAAAAAGGGAGAAGACTCAAATCAATAGAATTAGAAGTGAAAAAGTAGAAGTTAACAACTGACACTGCAGAAATACAAACGATCATGAGAGATTACTGCAAGCAACACTATGCCAATAAAATGGACAACCTGGAAGAAATGGACAAATTCTTAGAAATGCACAACCTGCTGAGACTGAACCAGGAAGAAATAGAAAATATAAACAGACCAATCACAAGCACTGAAATTGAAACTGTGATTAAAAATCTTCC
This sequence comes from Balaenoptera acutorostrata, assembly GCF_949987535.1. NCBI lineage: Eukaryota > Metazoa > Chordata > Mammalia > Artiodactyla > Balaenopteridae > Balaenoptera > Balaenoptera acutorostrata. The sequence continues at coordinate 71,116,522 of NC_080079.1, read as the reverse complement.
AACAGACAAAAGCCCAGGACCAGATGGCTTCACAAGCGAATTCTATCAAACATTTAGAGAAGAGCTAACACCTATCCTTCTCAAACTCTTCCAAAATATTGCAGAGGGAGGAACACTCCCCAACTCATTCTATGAGGCCACCATCACCCTGATACCAAAACCAGACAAAGATGTCACAAAGAAAGAAAACTACAGGCCAATATCACTGATGAACATAGATGCAAAAATCCTCAGCAAAATACTAGCAAACAGAATCCAACAACACATGAAAAAGATCATACACCGTGATCAAGTGGGGTTTATTCCAGGAATGCAAGGATTCTTCAATATATGCAAATCAATCAACGTGATACACCACATTAACAAATTGAAGGAGAAAAACCATATGATCATCTCAATAGATGCAGAGAAAGCTTTCAACAAAATTCAACACCCATTTATGATAAAAGCCCTGCAGAAAGTAGGCATAGAGGGAACTTTCCTCAACATAATAAAGGCCATATATGACAAACCCACAGTCAACATCGTCCTCAATGGTGAAAAACTGAAACCATTTCCACTAAGATCAGGAACAAGACAAGGTTGCCCACTCTCACCACTATTATTCAACATAGTTTTGGAAGTTTTAGCCAGAGCAATCAGAGAAGAAAAAGAAATAAAAGGAATCCAAATCGGAAAAGAAGAAGTAAAGCTGTCACTGTTTGCAGATGACATGATACTATACATAGAGAATCCTAAAGATGCTACCAGAAAACTACTAGAGCTAATCAATGAATTTGGTAAAGTGGCAGGATACAAAATTAATGCACAGAAATCTCTTGCATTCATATACACTAATGATGAAAAATCGAAAGTGAAATTAAGAAAATACTCCCATTTACCATTGCAACAAAAAGAATAAAATATCTAGGAATAAACCTACCTAAGGAGACAAAAGACCTGTATGCAGAAAATTATAAGACACTGATGGAAGAAATTAAAGATGATACAAATAGATAGAGAGATATACCATGTTCTTGGATTAGAAGAATCAACATTGTTAAAATGACTCTACTACCCAAAGCAATCAACAGATTCAATGCAATCCCTATCAAACTACCACTGGCATTTTTCACAGAACTAGGACAAAAAATTTCACAATTTGTATGGAAACACAAAAGACCCCGAATAGCCAAAGCAATCTTGAGAAAGAAAAATGGAGCTGGAGGAATCAGGCTCCCTGACTTCAGACTATATAACATCCCACTCTTAACAAGTGATAGAACAGTTTGACAGAAAATCAGCAAGGATACAGAAGAACTCAACCACGCCATCAATCAACAGGATTGAATTGGCATTTATAGAACACCCCATCCAACAACGTCAGGTTACACATTGTTCTCAGTGCTCATGAGACTGAGTGCTCTTGGCATATCCAAGATAAACTATGTCCTGAGCCATAAAACAAGCCTCAAACAACTTAAGAGTATCTCAGTCACACAGAGTGTGTTTTCCTATCACAATGGAATCAAACTGGAAATAGAAACATAATAAGAAAATCTCCGAACACATGGAAACTAAACAACACTCTTCTAGATAATCCATGGTTCAAAGAGGAAGTCTCAAGGAATTTTTTTAATTCATTGAAATGAATGCAAATGAAAGTACAGCACATTAAAATTTGTGGAACACAACTAAAGCCGTCCCAGGAAGGAAATTTATAGCACTAAAATGTGTACATCAGAAAATGGGAAATGTCTCAAATTAATAATCTAAGCTCTCATCTTAAAAAACTAAAAACAGAAGAGCAAAATAAACCCAAAGCCAACAGCAAAGGAAGACAACAAAGAGCAGAAATCAATGAAATTAAAAGCAGAAAAATAATAGGGAAAATAAATAAAACAGAGATAGTTCTTTGAAAAAAATCAATAAAATTGACAAACCTCTAGCAAAACTGACAAAGAAAAAGAGTGAAGCCGCAAATTACTGCTTTCAAGAATAAAACAGTAGATATCAGTACAGACACTGCAGACAGCAAAAATATAAGGAAATACTATAAACAACCCTACACATATAAATTTGACAACTTAATGAAATGGACTAGTTTCTCAAAAGATACAAACCACAACTCATCCAATATAAAACAGATCATTTAAATGGCCCTATAAATATTATGGAAATTGAATTCATAATTTAAAACCTCCCAGAGGAAAAAAATCTCTAGGTACAGATAGTTTCTGTGGAAATTTATACTAAAGATTTATAGAAAATTAGCACCAATTCTACACAATCTCTTCCAGAAAATAGAAGAAGAAGGAACACTACTTAATTGATTTTATGAAGCTGGTATTACCCTGGTTTCAAATTCAGACAAAGATAGTAAAAAAAAAAAGAAAACTAAATATCAATATCCCTCATGAATATAGAAACAAAAATCCTTAACAAAATATTAGCAAATAGAATTTAGCAATATATTTTAAAATTATACATAACCAAGTGGTCTTTATTCTAGGGATGCAAGGGTATTTCAGTATTCAAAAAATCAATCGATATTAACATAATCATATTAACTGGCTAAGAAGAAAGTCACATGAGGTCACATAATAAAGAATTTGTCTGGTCTTTGTCCCTGGTTTCTGAGAAGGAGCTTCTAAACCCTTGGAATTGCCCAGTGACAAGAGTGTCTTCGTCTTTCATTGTGGTCCCTGGGACCATACCTGAGTTATGCTAATTCAGTAACTCATGATGGGCCCCTAGATAGTTTGGGAATGGGGACTAGCTATGCCAGAAAGGCCAACCTTGCCTTTAAAGGGTTGGGGCTTTGAACTACATGATATCAGCCCAAATTCCCAGTGTCCAGGGAAGGGAGTGGGCTGGAGATTGAATTCAACCATGTGATCAGTGATTCAAGCCATCATGCCTTTGTAATTAAACCCCAGTAAAAACTCTGGGCACCAAACTTGGTTGAGCTTCCTGGTTGGTGAACATATTGATGTGCTTAGAGCGTGAGACATCCTGATTCCCTCGGAAGAGGATACAGAATCTCTGCACTGGAGACTCTTCTAGACCGTGCCCTTTGGGTCTCTTCTTTTGGCTGCTCCTGATTTGTATCTTGTATCATAAAAATGTAATAGTAAATGTAGGGCTTTCCTGAGTTCAGTTCTGGCTGAATTTGTAGCCAGCTGGTCAGAAGTTTGGGTGGCCTGAAAAAACCAGAACTTGTTTTTGGCATCGAAGTGAGGGCAGCCTGGTTGGGGACTGGCATCTACACTAACTTTAGGGAATTAGCATTGGAATTGCATTGGAGTATTGCGCATGATCATATATATTGATGCAGAAAAATAATTTGACAAAATTCAATACCCCTCCTCAGAAAAATAGGAATAGAGAGAACTTCCTCCACTTGGTAAAGAGAACCTACAAAAAGCCTAGAGCTAACATACTTAATGGTGAAAGAATGAATGCTTTCCCTCTAAGACTGAGAATAAAGCAGAGATAGATGTACACACCCACCACCCCTACTTCATATAGTCCTGGAAGTTCTAGCCAGTGCATTAAGGTAAGCAAAGGAAGTAAAAGGCATACAGTACAAAAAGAAAGAAATCAAATAACGTCTACTTGCAGATGATGTCATGATTTATATAGAAAATCCCAAGGAATCTGAAAAAAAGAAAACTTCTAGAATAATTGAGTTCAGGAAAGTCACAGAATACAAGATCAAAAGTCTGCTGTATTTCTATATAGTAGCAATGAACACAAGAGACTGAAACTAAAAATAGAATACCATTTATATCACTCAAAAATGAAACACAGGTGTAAATCTAACAAAACATATGCAGGACTTGTATACTTGAAACTGCACAAAGCTGATGAAAGAAATAAAAAAACTAAATAAAGAGACATATACCATGTTCATAGATTGGAAGACTCAACATGATAAAGGTGTGAGTTCTCCTCAAATTAATACATGGGCTTAACACAATTACTATGAAAAACTCACCAAGATTTTTTTTAGCTATAGATAAAGTTATTCTAAAATTTATATGGAAAGGCAGAGGCACTAGACTAGCTAAACGATTTTGAAAATGAATAAAGTGGGAGGAATCAGTTTACTGAATTTTACAGCTGTGACATGTTGATGGAAGAGTAGTCACATGCATCAATGAATCAGAGCAGAGGGTTCAGATATGAACCCACAGAAATGTGCTCACCTGATTGTGACAAAGGCACAAAAGCAATTCAATAGCGGAATGATAACTTTCTCAGCAAATGGTCCTAGAGCAACTGGACATCCATAGGCAAATAAAAGAGCCTCAACCTAGGTCTCACTGTATACAGAAGTTAACTCAAAACTGATCATAGACTTAAATGTAAAACATAAAACTATAAAACTTTCAGGAATAGAAAAATGTAACAGAAATTCTTTGAGAATTAGGGTGAGGCAAAGAGCCCTTAGACTTTTACATCAAAAGCCTGATCTAGAAAAGGAACAATTGATGAATCGGACTTCATCAAAATTTAAAACTTTTGCTCTACAAAAGACCCTGTTCAGAGGATGAAAAGACAGCCACATAGTGGAATGTAATATTTTTAAACCATCTATCTGACAAAGAACTAATAACCAGAATATATTTTTTAAAACTCTTAAAACTCCATAGTAGAAAACAAACAATTCAGTCAAAAAATGGGCAAAACATAGTGAGCAGCTAGGCTGAGGCCATGTGACTAGTTTTACTTAAAGGGCTCTGAGAAGTGATACATCACTGCCAGTCAGACTATGTAAGAGGTGGTGTGAGTTTTTCATGTTTTCTCTCTTCCTCTTCCCGGAAGCCATGTGTTGAGATGGTGCCTCCCATCGTGCAGGGGCCTGGGTCCCTGAGTCACTGCTTGGAGGAGAGAGTCTCTGGTGAGTTGTTCATCTTACATACATTGGGCATCACATGAGCAAGAGACAAGCCTTTGGTGTGTTAGGTGACTGTAACTTCTGGAATTGTTATTGTGACCATAACCTGTTCTATCTGACAAATGCAGTAATGAACTATAATGTCATGATTTAATACACATTTTTAGATCCTTGGGCGATTATGTGACTTCTGGTTTTTCAGTTATTTGTAATTAATGATGCTGCAATGACTGTCTTTGTTTACGTAATACACTTAGCGCAGGGTTTTCTTTGGAGTAGAGTAGAGGTGAAGATTGTTCCTGGGATATTTCTTAAAGCATTGTTACTAATGAAAGAAAATAAAAGCTTCTGTTATTCCGTGTATTAGTGTCTTTCTTAGTGTCTGATATACTGAATTTGGCCATCAGAACTTTCTTGAATGAATACTTTCTAACATTTGCCACCACTAATCTTGCTAACTGTTGCTATTACAAAAGTAATAGTATACTATATTACTACTGTATACAAAAGTACAAACCATGTCTTTGGCAATTAATAGGCATAAAGTGATTCTTCCCTGATATTTCAGTTTGCATGGCTTTGGTTGGAAGTGAGGTTGAGCATCTCTTCATATATTTGTTTACTGACTGTAATCCTTCTTTTATGAATTTCTAGAAGCAATGTTTGTAATTGAGAAACAAAACAGGAGCTTTGTCTGGTGAGGTTATTTTTCTTTGTCAACTTCTCCAAAATAGCAATCAAACATAATGAAAGGTGAAAAGTATACTATCACTTTCTCTGACTATAGCTCGTTATATGGAACAAAGCCAACTCTCTTAGCTGAGGTTAGCTTTAACTAACCTTTCAGCTGAGATTCTCAAATGTTCTTTCATTATGTTCTTCCAAATGTTTAATTAACTACACTGATGATTAATTAACAGACACCACTTCTGCCATCTGGAACAAGCCACCTCTACCTCTTGCCTTTATCATTTCTCCAATTCAGTTAAGATCTTGGTGAATGCATTTGTCTGACTTTTCATCTTATTTGTCTTCCTCTTTTCTTTTTAATGTTTAATGCCTTGGAGAATTCAAGGTAGGAGAACTCCTGCCTAGGAAAAGTCTAGGAAAATTCACTTGGATTTTCTCCATCCATGCTACAAAGTTTTGTTACAGTAATTTATTTGCTTCTATTGTCTAAAAAGCCATAGTAAGTTGTTCATTAGCAAGTATGAAAAAACTTGAATAACAAACAACAGGGCTTTCCTCCCTGTTGCCACTACTTTTTCAGTTCAGTGCCCTTCCAAACACAGTATCACACATTTTTATCAAAGCAAATTGCTCACACTTCCTGGCGTGGCCCTTGATCCACATCCCTACGTGTCCTTGTAGACACGGTTCCTTTGGCCTGGAGAGCCCTTTCTCACCTTTTCCCCCTGAGAATCCTTCTTATTCGTTAAGACCCACACTAATGTGGGCATGTCTGTGAGGCTCCCTGCCACCAGGCCACGAGCTCAGCTCTCTCCTCACATTTCTGCAGGATGCGTCCTCACTGCATGGCTTTCTCCTCCTCCAGATTCTGAGTCATCAAGAATACATCTTCTCTATCTTTTTGCTCCTAGCACCTATCACGGTGGAAAGTAAGAACATCATAGGTTTTTGTTCAGTGACTGGCAGTAGGTTGAACCATGCAGCAAAGCTTTTCACTTTCAACTTCTAATTGGGCCAGACATTGCCCCTGGGCATCAAAAAACAAAACAGGAAGGACTCTTTTTGAGCAAAAGCATCCTGAGGAGTGTGGTAAAGCCACGGGGCAAATTATAAATGCTGCAACTCAGGGCTTAGCACCAGCGTTCCAGACCCATGGGGTCTCCATCCCAGCTGTCTCTTTAACCATGACCCAGGGTTCTGAAATGCTCTTGATACACACATGGGAGGGGTCTGCCCAGGTCCAGGCACCCATCTTAGAAGTGCTCATTCTGAGCCCAGGAATAAACCCATACAGTTAACTAATATTTGACAATGGAGCCAAGAATACTCAATGGAGAAAAAAACAGTCTCTTCAAAAAATGGTGCTGAGAAAATTGGATATTCACATGTAAAAGAATGTGAATACTTCACATTACACCATTCACAGAAATTAACTTGAAATGGATTAAAGAGTTAAATGTAAGACTGGAAACCCTAAAACTCATAGAAGAAAACGTAAGAAAAAAGCTCTTTGATATGAGTCTTGTCAATGATTTTTTGGATATGATACCCAAAGCACAAGCAAAAAAAGCAAAAGTAAATACATGGGACTACATCAAACTGAAAGGCTTCTGTACAACAAAAGAAACAATCAACATTATGAAAAGACAACCTACAGAATGGAAAAAAAAATTGCAAACCATGTATCTGATAATATTCAACACATATAAAGAACTCATACAACTCAACAGCAAAAGAAACCAGAAAAAATCCAATTAAACAGTGAGCAAAGGACTTGAACAGATATTTTTCCAAAGTAGAGATGTGAATGGCCAACAGGTATGTGAAAAGATGTTTAACATCACTAATCATTGGGAAATTATTACCTCACAATGTCAGAGTGGCTATTATCAAAAAGACAAGAGGTCACAAATGCTGGTGGGAATGTGAAGAAACGGGAACACTTGTGCACTGCTGGAGGGAATGTAGGTTGGTGCAGCCACTATGGAAGACAGTATGGAGGTTCCTCAGAAATTAAAAATTGGACTACCGTATGATCCAGCAGTTCTACCTCTGGGAATATACCCGAAGGAAGTGAAAACACTATGTTGAAGAGCTACCTGTACTCCTATGTTCATAGCAGCACTGTTCACAAGAGCCAAGACATGGAAACAACCTAAATGTCCATCAACACAGATGAATGGATAAAGAGGATGTAGTACATATATACAATGGAATATTATTGGGCCATATAAAAGGAAGTCCTGACATTTGTGACAGCATGTCTTGAGGACATTAGACTAATTGAAATAAGTCAGACAGAGAAAGACAAATACTACATGATATGATCTCACTTATGTGAAATCTGAAAACAAATTCATAGAAAAAAAAGAGATCAGATTTGTGGTTATCAGAGGCTGGGGGTGAGAGTTGGGTGGGTTGAAGGAAGATGGTCAAAGGGTACAAATTTCCAGTCATGAGATAAATAAGTACTGGGGATGTCATGTACAAGTTCACTATAGTTAACACTGCTATACAGTATATTTGAAATATATCATGTATGTGAAGAGAGTAGATCCCGAGTTCTCATCACAAGGGAAAAAACATTTTTTGCTTTTTATTTTTTTTTTGTGCCTATATGAGATGATGGATGTTAACTAAACTTATTGTGATAATCATTTCACAATATATGTAAGTCAAACCATTAGTATGCTGTGCACATTAAACTTATGCAGTGCTGTATGTCAATTACATTTCACTATAACTGGAAAAGAAAAAGAAAGTGCTCATTCCAGGACTGGACTGATTCCTTCCATAGATGATAATTCTCACAAAACTTGGATGGCTTTCTAAAAGTTAAGGATGATTCTTACATACACATGTGTAGAATACATAATTGGCCTTTTCAATTAAAATCACGTGTTATGAGTTATAAAAATCCAGAGTGTTCCTCCCAGGTTAATTTGGTTGATACTGTGGTTTCAGCACTTCCACAGCCCAAGGCACCTTGACATGACCTATGTCCAGAGACAGGGCTCACCCTCCGAGGGACCCTACGATACTCGTTTGGCCCCAATGTTTGAACAGGACGGGAACAAAATGCACCCCACGGAGCTCAATAACTGCCCAGACTCCCAGGAAGGCAGTATAAATGATGGAGGAGGGACTGGGGGAAAGAAACAAGGGTGAAATGTAACCCCTTTTCAGGAGGCGAAGCTTATACCGAGATACAAGTGTAGAGGCCATGTTAATGTGGGCAAGTTACCACCAGTATCCTCATCTCATCCAGAAGTCCAAGGATGTAACATCCCGCCAAGGGTCATCACAAGCCCCCTTTATGCAAGTGGAGAGCTTCAAATGCTGATGACAACACGGCCCCAGCCCCCATCAGGGACCCCAGGGGACAAAGGGGTCTCCCGGCCTCAGGGAGGAGCCTGGGTCTGCGGCTCTGTATCTCATCCTGTGATCAGCTTCGGTCATTAGGAGCGAAACTCCCCAGGGGACTTTTGCCCGAAATGCGGTGTGTTAAGTTCCAGACAGTTCAGGTCAATATTGTGGACCATTAACTCAATGTTTTTGCTTAAAGATGAGTGGGAATGAGTAAATAATATCCTTCCTCAAGAAAGTTTCCAAAACACAGGGTACAGACGGGCCTTCAGAGACTTCCAGCCTGGGGTGCACATGAGTCAGCTGACTGTTTCTCTTCCATGGTGACTTTGGGTTCTGAAATTTCTGTGGCCTGAAATGTCCATGGCTGTCACATTAGGGGGACAGGACGTTTAAAGAAATATGGAACCTAAGATGAGGATACTTCATAAAAGTAACAAAAAATTTGAGTCCATTAGCAACAGAATGTTCAATTAGGAAAATAGTTTTAAGTGATACTGCGCAAGAGAATAAGAAAGTAACAGAAGGAGAAAGAACCTGAGGATGGAAGGGCCTGAATATTTTGTGACCTGTGTCACTGTTCAAATCTCAAAGGTTTGAACACCAAAGAAAAAATGCATGGGGGAAAAAAAAACAAAGCAGATTTCCTTTGTTCTAAATAAAGTAATCATCTATCAAGTTGCAGTAGGGTGGTAGGGTTGTAGGTGATTTTTTTTCTTTATTTTCCTAACTTCCTAATATGTTATTTTACTGTTTTGCTAATAATAATAAACTGATGAGTTAACCCAGCCATAGGTTAACACAAACTCTTAAAAAAGGCTTTTAAACAATGACACATGCAAATAAGAAGCTGTTGACAGGAAAACACCCCCACCGTGACCAGGGGGCATGCCCTGTCCCAGCCTCCACCCTGCACTGTTGCACCCCAGCCTCGAGGCTCCAGGTGCTTTGGAGAAGAGGGTCCAGTATCACCCCACCTCTCACCTCACTCCTGTCTGACTGTCTGTGTTCGTGTTGTGTCTCCTGCCCCACCTGGTACGGCTATGACCCACACCAGCTGTAGACATCCCATCTCACTCTGGAATCCCCAGGGACCTCAGACACCACCCATCCCACTGCCTGGGCTGGTGGGGGAAGGACCCCCTAGGACAAGGGTGCCTGTGGGGTTTGCTGCTCATCCAGGGAAATGACTCTCCCATCCAGCATGACGCCCAGCGCACCCGGAAGGAGCCAGTTACAAGCTGGCCCACTTTCCTCCAGGCGGCTGGCTGCGATAACCTTGATCTTGAATACACTTTTCTGAGGCACAGATAAGAAGTACTGCTGATTTACAGAGTCTAGAGAGAGGGGTGACATTTTGGGCCAAGTGTCTCTTAGCAAAGCAGGAAAAACAAAAAAGTGGTTCCTTCACTTTCAGTGTGCGGGTCAGAGAGTCCGGCTCTGGTCCGTTTAAGCAGAGGCTGAGCGGATGGGCCCGCACAGGGGTGCCCTTCCATCCGCCCTCCTGCCCGAAGCGCATCAGCGAGGGCCCGAGGCAGAGGGAAAAAGGTAAAGTCATGCTTCCCTCCTAGGTGACCAAGAAGACCAGGGCTGCTTGGAGGGAATGCCTGTCCCAGGGAAAAGGAGCCTCCAGAATTTCAGAACTTCTAAACGCCTCATTGCAAGATGACACCCCAGCCTGGACTATGGACTCGTCTCCACAGCTGTAGCCCGAGAGGTCTGGTTTCTCTTCCCCAAATCCCTGCAACCACCGCCCCCGCCTTTGCCCGGGGACTGCGGTTTGTCCTGTGAGCCTGGGACTCACTGGGCATCTGCTCTCTCACATCCACCGTTTCCTAAACCGCGGCTCCTCTGCGGTGGTTGCTGTTGGACGTGGCTGCCCTCTAAATCCCCTGTTGCTGTCATCTGTGCATCGTCTGGTCCCCTCCATCTTTCAGCCATTCGCTGCACGTAGCTCCACCTCAGGCCCCCATCCTTCGGTCCAGGGCAGCCCACGGCAAGCGTGGACCAACCCAGCCCCTGTTCCTAGTCCCTCACCTGCCTGCACCCCTTTCCCACCTTGAACCCAGATATGAGGCTGCACTGAGGCAGCACCTTCTGACCATGGAGAGAGGCTGAGAGCCAGGTCCAGATGCTGCCCTGACATCCCTGAGCCTCTGAACCCAATGCAGATCTTGACTCAGTCACACATCCCACTTTCCTAAGTCTAATACATTCCTGGGACTTCCCTGGTGGTCCAGTGGTTAAGACTCTGTGCTTCCACTGCAGGAGGCAGAGGTTCGATCCCTGGTTGGGACCCTAAGATCCTGCATGTCACATGGTGTGGCCACAAAACAAACAAACAAAAACTAGGTCTAATACATTCCTGATGGGTGATGCAAGTCCTCTGTAAATTCACTGCCGTTTGTCTCAGTTGAATCCACACTCAACAATACCTGTTTTTGTCCCTCCAAAACCACTCTTCGCTATCTCCCTGCTGCGCTTCGCAACTTCTGTGCCTCCTTCGGCTGGCACGGTGCCCGCTATGTGCAGAAGACCACGTATCTGTGGTTGAATGCCTGGCTTGAAAGCAAAGCCTAAGGCTTATTTGGGCTTTACAATTGCTCAGTCCAATCTGTGGACACAATGCATTGGTATTTACGGTAAGATTTAGAATTACAGTGAGGGACCCAGAGGCTTCGCTTATGTGGTTACAGACAGTGAAAAGATGCTAAAAGTCAGTCATCAAAAGGAAAAGGACACAGCAAGTAAGAGAAAGGCAGTCAAGCCAAGAAAATAAACAAAAAGAGGAAAAGGGGCTCTTGGAGTTCTGGGAATGGACAGCATCCTGAAAAAGCAGAGAGTCAAGGCGGAGACCAATCCGGTTGATAAATTATCTTTTTTATTGTTTCAGGGAACACTTCATGCCTGAGCGTTCCAGTAAAAGGCATAAATGAGACCAAAGGGACATTGCTGTCTGCCTGGCCGTTTAGCATTTTAACAACTTGTGCTGCTTCTTCCAGGAAGCAACAGCTCTCTGTCTCTCTCTCTCTTTCTCTCTCTCTCTCCCTGTTTCCCTGTCTCTTTCTCTCTCCCTCGGTCTTCCTCTCCCTCTCCCTCTCTCTCCTTCTCTCTGTCTTTCTCTCTTTCTCTGTCTCTGTCTCTCTGTCTCTCTCTCCAGTGTCCTTGGCCTGGGGCTCTGATTCATGACCACAACCCCCGTGCAGACACCAGGCTGCTGAGAGACTTAGGCAGGCTCCTGCTTCTGGTTTTACAAGCAGAGAAACTGAGGCATGGAGTTCAGTCCCCTGTGCACCCCACGTAGCCATGGTTAAGACTCTTGGCTCACCAGGACGGGCTTAGGAAGAAAAACAGAGATTCCCCTAAAGCCCAGCACGTGTTTCCGTCGTGAAGCCCGGCGTCCAGGTCCTGCCCGGCTCCCTCGTTTCCCCCCGGAGACTCAGAGATATTGACCGGCTGCGGGCCTGGCTCAGCTGCCCCAGGCGGCGTTAGTGGGGACACTGCGGGATGAGGATGGACCCAGGCGGGACCTGGGCATCCACAGCAGGTATCAGGTGAGAGTGGGAGGGTGAACTCAGGTATTGGAGGGAGCCCGGGAGAAGAAGCCTCTCCCAGCTCCCACACGGGGGCGGGCACCGCAGGGAGGCCTCCTCGAGCTGAGACAGGAGGAGGCCTGGGACAGCCACCCGTTTCTCAGTTCTAAGGGACTTTTGTTTTCCTGTGTCAAAGTGCACTGTTCTGCTTTTGGGAAGAGTTGAAGCTCTGAAGACCCGTGGACAGCTTGTGCTCAGTGACCATCTCCTGACAACAGGCCCAGCAGCTCCAACCAAACCAGAGGAGGGAGGGGTCCCCGTGTCGTACGGGACGGTCAGCCAGGGCCACGGCGTCGGGCACGGTCCCTTCACCCCAGCCCACTGTGTTCACAAGGATCTGTGCAGTAACCGGAGAGGGGAGGGGTCAGTACAAACATGAATCATTTCTCCTCTCCAGAAACTCATCACTTCATCTTTTTAATGCTTCCCGGTACCGCATGTTTCAAGCTTAGGGTTTTGTTTGTATTTTTATTTATTTGTTTATTTTTAATTGACGTATAGTTGATTAACAATGTTGTGTTAGTTTTAGGTGTACAGCAAAGTGACTCAGTTATACATATACGTCTTTATCTATTCTTTTTCAGATTCTTTTCCGTTATCGGTTATTATAAGATATTGAGTAGAGTTCCCTGTGCTATACAGTAGGTCCTGGCTGTTTATTTTATACACAGTAGTGTGTATCTGTTAATCCTAACCTCCTAATTTATCCCTTCCCCCCTTTCCCCTTCAATAACCATAAATTTTCTTTCCATGTCTGTGAATCTATTTCCGTGTTGTCAATAAGCTCATTTGTATCATCTTTTTAGATTCCACGTATAAGTGACACTGCAAGCTGTATTTTACCCGCCTTGTGTGTCTTCTAACTCAGCTATAGGAAACAGTGTTGGTGGGAGCAGCCCTTGGGGATGGGAGCAGAGAGGCAGGCCCTGCACCCTTATCAGAGGGGCTCAGGTCCAAAACCAGGGACCCCCGAGGATCTGGGCGTGAGTGGACGTGAGGCCAGCACAGTTCAAAGCGCTCCGTGCTGTGTGGCCGAGAGGGGCTGCTGGGCGGCCGCTGTGATGATAAACTCCTGTTGCAAAGCTGCCCGGCACTGATAGAGGAAAAGGCTTCAAAGCGGCTTCTTGACGGGCTTCTCCCTGCAAGAAACAGGGCCGCATTTCTCAATCGACTTGAATTCCTCAGAGCAGGCGGGGGCTCAGCCCGGCTCCGCTGGATCCGTATCTCGTGGGGGGAGGGATTCCTCCATTTCCAAGCCAGAGCCGCACCCCCTCTGTGTGGCCAGGCGGCTCCTGCTGTCCCTTTGGACCTTGGCCTGAGGCCCAGAGGCTGGCAGGGATGTGAGAGCGTCTGAGAGCCGCTTTCCCCTCCAAAAATCGCTTCATGCTTTATCGGCAGATGTGATGTTTCTTCCTATAAGGAAACAAAATGTCAGGTTTAGAGCATGATTCCCAAGTTGGGTGGCAGGCAGCTACCATCCTTTGCCCCGTCACCTCTGAAGTTTTCCCTTATGATGTGTGAGATCACGAGGCCTAATGTCCAAGCCCATCAGCCCCACTGATACACCACGTCCCAGCTGAATGATTTCTCTGGATCTGACGCTCTCAAACGGAGCTACAGCACTGGGGAGGCATGGGGAGGGGTCCCTTCACAGCCCCAAGGACCACAGAGAGCGCTGTTCTCTGGAGTATCGCATTTCCATGATGTTCGGGGACTCTGAAGTCAAGCAAAAACCGGGGAGGCTTGGGTCGAACCGGACGCCTTGATCTGCTGGAAGGCGGCTGCTGCCAAGGACGGGCCCGGGACCTGGGAGGCAGGACCTCACAGTCTGAGTCTGGGCTCCACCTCTCTTCTCCTGCTTGGATGTGACTTTGAGCAACTTACTAAACATGCTCAGTCCACATTTCTGCATTTGAAGAAAAGAGGTAATAACAGTACCTACGTGTAGGGCTGTGGGGACAGTTCACCGAGTGACAACGTTAGAGGAGCTCTGTTGGTCCAGGCCTGAGTCAGCGCTGCCACCACGCTGCCCGACACCAACGGGTCCACAGCGCACATCAAGTCAAGTGTCTAAACGGAACCAGCCCCAAGACAGGGTCGCATTTGACCAAACGCTGTGCCTGGAGGGCCCCCCGTGTGTCTCCCCAGGAGCAGCGGCTCAGGGTCACTGACCCCATGGTCCCGGACACCCACTAATTCATAGGACCAGCCGCTGTGAAGGGGGAGGCTGGGCTGCCTGGGGCTCTGAAGGAACAGCTGTGTGGGTGGGTCACTGGCTGAACAGGCCTCACGGGGGGACGATGGGGTTATTAGGCAGGGGACACGATAAAACCCAGGAACTTTCTGCTTCTCCTGGGACTCCTGGCGTTATTTTGATATCAGGAGCCGTGGCTGGACAATCCCACCCCATCCTGGGACGTTATCTGGACCAAGTAAACCAAAAGGCCATTCAAGGTACTCCATTCAGTCCAATATCTAACACCGTTACTTCCCATGTCTCCCGTCTCTGAGTCTCCCCATTTAATCCTCCAAAATCAAACAAAAAGGATACAAACTATAGGGAGATGCCCTCAACAAAATGGGAGATTTGCCAACAGAATTCCACAGTGAGCCCAGAGCTCACCCACAGCGAATGGAACAGTGAGGTGGCAGAAGGACAGAGGCAGGGGTGCCGGAGCTCGTTAGGGACGCCGAGGGACATGAGAAGATGCCACTGTCCCCGGCTGGGCCAGCGTCGGCGGGGGTGCGGGGGATTCCACCCAGACTGCCTGCCTGGAGACAGACAAGAAAGGGCTTCTGGAAGAGGAGAGCACAGATTTGGAATATTCAGGAGAAAAGGAAGGAAGGGAAGAAGTGAAAGGAAGAAAACAGAAAGAATAAGAAAGAAGTTACAGAGAGAACGAAGTTTCCTGTTAGGCTGAGTGGTCCAGAGTCATGTACCTAAAACTTGCCCGATCCACAGGAGCTATCATCTGGGGGTTCCTCGCCCCGGGGTACAGTAGGGTGAGGGTTGAAAAACCACGACCCATGGGCTAAAGCCGACCTGCCTCCTGTTTTTGTATGACCCATCAGCTAAAAACAGTTTTTACATTTTTAATGGTTGAAAAAAAAAATCAAAGAAAGAATAATACTTCGAGACACGTGAAAATTATATGGACTCTAAATTCCGGCATCCTTAAGGGAAGTGTTATTGGAACGCAGCCAGGCTTATGGGTTCGCCTCTTGTCTGTGGCTGCTTTCCTGTTCCAACAGCAGAGCTGAGCAGCTGAGACAGACCACACAGCCCGTGCAGCCTGAAACAGTCACTCCCTGGACTTTATATAAAGCGTTAGCCGATGCTAAGCAGAGCTGGCCGTTAAGCAGTGGTCTCGGGTGTGTTTTGGATCCTTCGATCCAGGAGAAGAGGGGACAGGCCAGGGCAGCTGGAGAGGCAGAAACCAGTGCCACATGCATGTTTAATGAGGCCGGGGGATTCCCTGCTGGTCCTGTGGTTAGGACTCCGCACTTTCCCTGCTGAGGGCCCGGGTTCGATCCCTCATAGGGGAACTAAGATCCCACAGGCCGAGCAGTGTGGCCAAAAAAATTTAAAAATAACAAAAATAAAGAGGCCGATGCCCCGTAATTCTTTAGGTGGCAGCCAAGGCAACAGTGACCAGGGAGAGCTGGTGTCTTTGGCTTTTTATGGCCAAATATTATTTTTTTTTTAAAGCACAGCCTCATAATAAAATAGAATCTCAGAAATCTGCACAATAAGGTAGAATGGACACCCATCCTAGAAGTCCTCCGCTGGGTTCTCGTTTAAAGAAAACTGTTAGGCATGCTGTAGTCACCCCAGCTGGGAGAACTGAGATGCCCGGCCTGGAGCTGGGCTTCTCCCTGGTCATCCTGGGCCCGACAGGCTGGCCTCCAGCTGCCTTCCCAGAAAGGCCGCCCTCCTCCCTGCTGCTGAGGTCGATGTCTCATCTTTTTTTTTTTAATTTTATTTATTTATTTATTTATTTTATTTATGGCTGTGTTGGGTCTTCGTTTCTGTGCGAGGGCTTTCTCTAGTTGGGGCAAGCGGGGGCCACTCTTCATCGCGGTGCGCAGGCCTCTCACTATCGCGGCCTCTCTCGTTGCGGAGAACAGGCTCCAGACGCGCAGGCTCAGTAGTTGTGGCTCACGGGCCCAGTTGCTCCGCGGCATGTGGGATCTTCCCAGACCAGGGCTCGAACCCGTGTCCCCTGCATTGGCAGGCAGATTCTCAACCACTGCGCCACCAGGGAAGCCCTCGATGTCTCATCTTAATCCTTGCTGGTTTTCAGGGGAATAAAACGCCCATCAGTGTCCCCTTTGACCTTCCCCCTTTTGCTCCTCGTTCTCCGGGAGGGGCTTTAGCTGGTGTCCTCACCTTTCCGGGCCTGTCTGGTCTCTCACAAGTGCTGCTGCAGCCATACGCCGTGCACAGTCCTCAGCTGACATATGTCCCTCTTGCAGCTGTGTCTATAAAGCTAGTAGTTTCACAAAATGAGCCTCCCCCCAGCCCCCGGCTCCGCACCAGAACACCGCCCAGGTGGCGGTGACGTCATGCACGTGTACACCTGTGTCCACGAACACACACTCACGGGGTGCCTGTGAGTCCCCTCCCACAACGTGCCCGGCCCTGGTCACTGTCAGACCAGCACGCCGGGCCCAGCGGTCAGTGGCCAAGCCCACCTCTAATTGCCCACCGTACAGGTTTATGATTTTTTTTAATGTGTCTGTGTGTATGTATTTGTATTTATGGCAAAAGAAAGCTTAAAACTTACTTGATAATTTTTATATTTTATGATAAAAATGGTAACATCTTAAAAATGATATTGCAACAAAGCTCCCTTCCTAGTTGATGGCAGAGTAGGTGTCCTATCCTACTTTCAAAAAAGAACAAAGTGGGGGTGGGGTAGGGAAGGATGGGGAGTTTGGGGTTAGCAGATGCAAACTAGTACGTATAGGGTGGATAAACAACAAAGCCCTACCGTATAGCACAGGGAACTATATTCAGTATCCTGTGATAAACCATAATGGAAAAGAATATGAAAAAGAATGTGTGTGTGTGTGTGTGTGTGTGTGTATATATATATATATATATATATATATATATATATATATATATACACATATATATATATAAAACTGAATCACTTTGCTGTACAGCAGAAATTAACACATCATTGTAAATCAACTATACCTCAATAAATTTTTTTTAAAGAAATGAAATACAAAAGAATAAAAAAAAGAAAAAAGAACAAAGAGAGCTGGAGAAGGCAAGGTCCCAGTTGAGCACTTTAGTTCCTAAGAAAAGAGCCACAAGGAGAAATTAGAATTATTCCTTTTTAGAAGGATTTTTTAGTTTCCTGCCACAGGCGTAGCAGCACGCGTGCCCATGAATCTATCAGCTCATTGATGCAGGCACTTATGGAATATCTGGGGCACATTTCCTGTGCTTCATGTCTGTTTTGTCAACCTATGTGTGCCCAGCACCCAGTGCGTTGCCTGACAAATAGGAAGAGCTCAGTAAAAGGCCTAAAATATGTAATGAATAGTGTTGGCCTCAGAATCGACCCAAACTGAGGAAGCTCTGATGGGAACCAACCTGCAGGAGGCTTTTCTCTGCTGGAGGGAGTGAAGGAGGGGGGGTGTTGAGATGGAGGGAAGAGGGGCTTGCACCCCCTGACGGCAGGTAGGGGCCTGGGATGGGGTGGAAGCCTGATGTCTGTTCTAGATGCTGGTCTTCCTGCCCTGTGTCCGGGGCGTAGGTCTGAGCCCATGGGGAGAAGGGCTGCAGGCCGGGAGGGGAGGCGCCCCGTGACACACAGCCCAACCCTGGCACCCGAGGGCGGAAGCCGGCAGCGCCCAGGAAGACAGCAGCCGCACTGAGCAGCTGGCCAGTCAGCAGCTGGGACCAGGAAGACAGCTCCCAGGAGGCACGTTGCTGGAAGACAGGAGTGGAAGACCAGCATCAGATGGGACCAGATCGTTCCAGAACTTGCATCTTTCATGGGAACTCCTCTGGTACCCAGAAGCCCACTAGCCTGTAGAAACTCAGCTATCTTGTTCCTGAGAGTAATGAGCTGCAGTCCTTCATGATTTTAGGTGCAAATGAAATGGTTACCGCTTGGGCCCCTTGAAGCTGGAAGTTCAAGATTCTTGCTCCTGCATCCTCCAGGGATCACTGGACCCCTAGGGGGTCTGGAGGCGAAGGAGTCCTGACAGCTGGGTCCTGGCCTGGGTCACTGGCTGGGGCAGAACCGTTGATGGCTGGTGGCCTGGTGAGTCTTTGTCCCCAAACACAGGGAAAGTCGGGCCAGCAGCTTGCTTCCCCCAATTCCACCTTGCAAGTCATTTTGTTTGGAATCCAGATCTCCTATTTCAAGGCCTATTGCTAAGCAAATTTCTTAGATGGAATTTTTTTTTATATATAAGTTTACTTATTTATAATTTAATGGCGGCCTTGGGTCTTTGTTGCTGCGTGTGGGCTTTCTCTAGTTGTTGGCGAGTGGGGGCTACTCTTCGTTGCGGTGTGCAGGCTTCTCATTGCGGTGGCCTCTCTTGTTGCAGAGCATGGGCTCTACAGCGCAGGCTCAGCAGTTGTGGCGCATGGGCTTAGTTGCTCCACGGCATGTGGGATCTTCCCAGACCAGGGCTTGAACCCGTGTCCCATGCATTGGCAGGCGGATTCTTAACCACTGTGCCACCAGGGAAGTCCCTAGATGGAATTTTTTTAAGGCTCAAAATTCTAAAGGATTCTTAGCTAACAAATATCTTTTACCTGCTTGATGGTTTCCAGTTGCAGTGAGATAGAGACAAGATGCCTCAACGTGGCGCTGATTTTGTCAAAGCTGCTACGTTTCTCCACCTCCTTTTCCTTTCTGACACCATATCCTGGGCTCCACCCGACACTACCAGTCACATGCAGGCCCATCACTGTCCTTGACAATTAGCTCAGCGTCCAGTAGATAATTAAGAAGAAATGAAATTGCCTGTCACTTTCACCCCATGTGGTTGGGCTTCTGTCCCCGGAACCTAAAGATATTAAGAACCGCCCAGCACGACTTACACTTTCCAGCTGGGATCTTACTCCCATCCCAGCTGTCAGTGCTCACGGGGATCAGGCCTTGGTCACCTCTTACCGATACTTCACCAGTAATCTCTAATGTGATAGACCACCCTGATTCCAGCATGGGCCTCTCCAATCCATTCTGTCCTCTTCCAGGAAGACCATCTACCCAACTGCCAGCCCTACCACTTCATCTTCTTGATGGTAATAGGCTGAATAACGGTCCCCAAAGATATACAAGTGCTGTGATCCCTGGCCCCTGTGATATGACCTTGTATGGAAAAAGGGCCTCTGCAGATGTGATTAAAGTGAAAGATCCTGAGATGGGGAGATGATCCTGGATCATCCAGATGCACCCCACAAGTGCAATCACAGGTGTTCTCATAAGAGGGGGACGGAGGGAGAGGAGGGGCAGCACAGTTACAGAGGCAGAGACTGGAGTGCTGCGGTCACAGCCAGGAATGCCAGCAGCCTCCAACAGCTGGGGAAGGCAAGCAAGGACCCTCCCCCAGAGCTTCTGGGGGGTGTGAAGCCCTGCCAACACTTTGATTTTGGACTTCTGGCCTCCAGGACTGTGAGAGAATATGTTTATTTTGTTTCAAGCCACCTGGTCTGTGATTTCTTATGGCAGCTGCAGGAAACAGACACTGACCAAAACCCTGTTGCTCTAAACCATAAAGCCCTCAGCAGTCTGGCATCCGGGTATTCTAAAGACCCATCTCTCTCTG
Source organism: Balaenoptera acutorostrata (assembly GCF_949987535.1). NCBI lineage: Eukaryota > Metazoa > Chordata > Mammalia > Artiodactyla > Balaenopteridae > Balaenoptera > Balaenoptera acutorostrata. Next base: position 71,096,188 of record NC_080079.1, on the reverse strand, counting down.
CCCCCCTTCATGCCTCATCCCCCAACCCCCATGCTCACGCCGACAGCCTGAGAGCGCCCACTGCCGCTGCTTTGCCCACCTGGAGCAGGTCTGCACACAGCTCCTGTCTCACCTTGGAAATCATCTCCTCTCTGAAGCTTCAACCATGTGCTCCACCTGTTCAGGGAATTTGGTTCTAAGTTCCCCGTGTATCCTACAACTTGCCCGTTTTTCTAATTATGTGTCTTCACTAAACTGTAAGGTCCTTAAAGAGCAGGGACTGAAGGCCCTCTGTTCTTAGCACAGTGTGTGTCATAGAGTGGAAGGCTAGCAAATGTTTCCCTGTTTAAATAAAATTGCTTCTGTGCAACAGTTTTATTTTTATTTATTTTTTTTAATCTTAATTTTAGTAGTTTATTAATTTTTTTTTTTTTGGCTGTGTTGGGTCTTCGTTTCTGTGCGAGGGCTTTCTCTAGTTGCGGCGAGCGGGGGGGCCACTCTTCATCGCGGTGCGCGGGCCTCTCACTATCACGGCCTCTCTTGTTGTGGAGCACAGGCTCCAGACGCACAGGCTCAGTAGTTGTGGCTCACGGGCCCAGTTGCTCCGCGGCATGTGGGATCTTCCCAGACCAGGGCTCGAACCCGTGTCCCCTGCATTGGCAGGCAGATTCTCAACCACTGCGCCACCAGGGAAACCCCTGTGCAACAGTTTTATACTGATGCTCATGGCCTCCTTCAAACTTGCCTCCTTTAGCTTCTGGCACACCTTCTCCCTCGGTCCCCTGGGACCCAGTGATCCTCTTTCCTCATTCACTGGCCTTCACGCCCTGCCCACCTCACTTGCTTAGACGTCGATCTTCAGTCTTCCTTCTTTTCCCCCCACACCGACACTCTTTCTGAGCGATTTGGGCCACCCCCTGTGTTGCTGGCTTCCAAACGTAGCTCCCTGCCTCCTCTGGACTCTTTCCCACGAGAAATTTCTGCACAGATGTCCCCCAGGCACATTGAGCCTAACGTGTCAGAAATTATTTTCTTCTCATCTTTCCTGCCTATGAATCTGGACCAGCAGGGCCCCTGGGCTAGGATTCTAGAAGCTGAAGCAGGACCCTGGGAAGAGCAGGATGGAGCCAGGCAGGCTGGGGGCTGTGCAGTCAAGGACGTCCAAGGTCACCGTCCGTGGGAAATTTCAAAGGAAGCTTCTCTTCCAAAGGGCTCAACGGAGATCTCAACCAAGACACCAAAACAGGCCAGTGGGGAGGGGCTTCCAGGAGGGACCCAGCATGTGGAAGTACTCTGCAGAAGCAAAGACCCCAGAGGCTTCTCAGGGGCACTTTAAGATGTCACTTTGAATGACACCCACCTCTCCTGCCATCTCCTCTTTCCTTTCACTCAGCTGTCCAACTAGAAGCCTCAAAGTCATCCTGGTCCTCATCTTGCCTCTAAGCCTCAGCAGCGAGCAGGTTCTGTGGAAGGCACCCCTGAGGGTCTCCCCTCATCCCCACACCTCTTCCTGTCTCCAGCTGGAACCAGAGGAAGCTCCTCTTCCCACACCCACCGCTCCCAACTTGCCAAAATCCAAATCTGCCTTAAAACCTACTCTCCTCCTGCCTCCAGGGTGAAATCTGAACTCCTAAGCAGGACGCCCGAATCTACCCACGCAGCTCTGTCCCTCCTCAGCCTTGCCTGCTGCCAAGCCCCCTCTCACCTGAAACCCTGTCTTTCCCAGCCTCCCTTGCCTCTTCTGCCTGCAAATTCTGGTTCATCTTCGGGAACTCTACCCCAGTGCCCTTCTGTTCTCATCCCCCCACCCAGTGCCTTCTGGCAGGTCCCCATTTTCTGGGCTCTGTGATGCTTCACACTCACCTCCTGGGGCACTTATCACACTATTCTGGGATATTTGTTTCCATATCCATACACCCCACTAAACAGCAAGCTTCGTGAATCCAAAGATAACTTCTTTTTTAAAATAATTAACTAATTAATTAATTAATTAGTTTTATTTTTGACTGTGTTGGGTCTTCGTTGCTGCATGCGGGCTTTCTCTAGTTGCGGCGAGTGGGGGCTACTCTTAATTGCAGTACGCATGCTTCTCATTGCCGTGGCTTCTCTTGTTGTGGAGCATGGTGGCGCACAGGTTCTAGGCGTGCGGGCTTCAGTAGTTGTGGCATGAGGGCTCAGTAGTTGTGGCTCACGGGCTCCAGAGCGCAGGCTCAGTAGTTGTGGCACACAGGCTTAGTTGCTCCGTGGCACGAGGGATCTTGCTGGACCAGGGATCAAACCCATGTCCCCTGCATTGGCAGGCAGATTCTTAACCACTGCACCACCAGGGAAATCCCAAGATAACTTCTTATAAACTTTCATATCCCTAGAGTAGCTTGGAACCCGGCACATTGCAGACACCTCGGTATTTGTGAAATGAGTGAATAGGATGTAAGCAAAGGTGATAACTCAGGACAGAAAGGAAGAAAACACGCCTGTAAGACAGGCCCCAGTGACTCCATACTCCACTTCCTTAGGCCACTTGGGGCCACTATAACAAAACACCATACGCCGGGTGGCTAGTAAAGAACAGAGAGTTGTTCCAGTTGTGAAGGCTGGAAGTCCAAAATCAAGGTGGCAGCAGATTCGGTGTCTGGTGAGGCTGCTTCCTCACAGACGGCCGTCTTCTCACTGTGTCTTCATGTGTTGATAGGGGCAGAGAGCTCTCTGGGGCCTCTGTTATGAGGGCACTAATTCCATTTGTGGGGGCTCCGCCCTCATGACCTAATCACCTCCCAAAGGCCCACCTCCTAATACCATCACTTTGGGTGTTAGGGTTTCAACACTTGAATTTGGAGGGACACAAACATGTAGTCCATCAAACTCCCCAAGAGCTCCCATTGACTAGGCATCCACCTCAGGGAGAAAAGTTTTCCTAGCTTGTCCCAGGAGCAGGGCAAGAGGTCAGGGAGTGAACAGTCCCTGTGCTTTGTCTGGGGCTGGACATCAGGGATGAGGTCAGAGAAACTGACAAAGGCTGATGGAAACATGAGAGTGTTCTCCAAATGCAGAGCTGGGTCTCATCTTCATGCACAGCTGAGAGACCAAGGTCCAGAGGAGCCACGTGACTGACCCAATGAAGTGACAGGTGTGTTTATCCCAAAGCAGGTGGACAGAAGGTAGGAAAGCAGCAGCGGGAGAGAGGAGTGGATGGAGCCAGAAGGAAAGCTAAGTCGATTTAAACCAAAGCACTCCAGACAGCTTTCCTCTCCTCAGTAGACATTTATTCCTCAAGGACACCTAGAGTTCATTGTTTGTGTTGCTTTATAAAGAGCTTTTTCATGTGTATATTCCATAAACAAGTATTTATCTGTCTCTTCCACTGGATTAAGAGCTCCAGAGGAAGGGGGCACACTTCTCCATCCCACCACTCCACGCACCCCTTGGTACACGCACAGTCACACAGTGTCCCCATTGCAGGCCTGCTCTGGCATCTGAAAGCCTGAGGTCGTCTTACGGATAACCAGCACTGCCGGTTTGGAGCAGTACCCCTCATCCTGTCTGTTCATGGGATTTTTCTCCTGTTCCTCTTCCGGTTCCAGTTCTCCTGACCAGACTTGCCCTGTCACCTCACCCCCTTGACCGGATTTCATCTGGAAGCATCCTTTCCCCTCCCCCACCCGGGTTTTCCCTCAGGTTCCCTAACTTTGCCTTGAAACAATGACACCTCTCCAACAATGGACAGCACCACCTTTGCCTTGGCTTAGCTTACAATTCCCGGGTTCATTGTGTTTCCTTATCCCGTTATGGGGAGGAGGGGTGAACAGGGAAGAGCCTCCGTAAAACAGCAGCCAACCGGCCCTGGGAGCTGGTCATTTGCCTTTGCTCTCGGGTCCATCCCTTACCCTCCCCTGCTGGCCCCGCCCCCAGGGAGGTGAGCGGACAACGCAGAGTTTGATGCCCACAGAGGATAGTCTAGGCACCACGGCCTCTCGGAAGACACTGAGACCCACGGAGAGCTATTTCACTGACGGGTGAAAGAGGCGACAGAGGCTATGTGTGCACGTAGCCAGGAGCACAGCCTGGACACGGGCGTCCTTCTCTCTTCCACTCTGGAACAGAGAGATGCAGATGGCAACAAGCCCCCCAGGCAGTGTCCGTGCCTCAGAGCCCACCTTGGAACCAGCTCTACGTGGATGCTTCCAGAATCTTCCCCAGGCAGGTTAAGGTCCCAGGGGAGGACTACACTCTCCTCAGGGTCAGTACTAACGTGGACAGGGGCAGTGCCAGCCGGCCCCCTTCATCAGACCTCACCATGTCTCTCAGGAGGGGAGGGAGCCAGGGGCTCTCCCTGGATGGCACGGATTGCAGCACACACTCTGAGCCGTGCACCTGCTCTGCGGGCATGGAGGAGAGCCCTCGGGCCCCCGTGATGTAGAAGTCCACCCCCTTTAGCATCCGGGGCAACCTTTGTCCCAGGAGCAGGGGAACCTCAATTCACTGAGTTCTAAAAGAAGGTGAGAGAGGAGGTGAGGAACTGGGAGGACAAATCTGCTCCAGACGCTGGAAGGGGCGACTCTGTCCACACGGACAGGCTTCCACGCCTACGGGGGCCCTGACCCTCCCGACAGCCTGTGGGGCTCGCCATCCCCCCCTGATGCAAGAACGCTGAGGCTCACAGGACCGTGTGACTCTTGCCAGGGGCCCCAGTCCACCTCGGCACAGCTTGGTCCACGGGGAGGGAGGGTCCACGGGCCCCCAGAGTCTGGGTGATGAGAGGAGGAGCAAGATGGGGTCCCCTGATCCGCTGGTGTTTGTCCCCCTGTCCGAGTGAATGGAGCTTTGGGACAGGAGACCTAGGAGCTGGGAGAGGCCGCCCAGGGCCACCCCTCTGAGTGGCCAGGGAGCACCTCTCTGGATGAGGGCCCCGAGGACTCAGCCCAACAGAGCAGACAAGGAGGCAAGAGGACGCAGGGCAGCAGGTCCCAGAGGGAGCAGCGCCAGCCCCCACGCCCGTCGAGGAGAACAGGTGAGGGGACCCAGCGTCGGGCGGGAGGGCCTTGGAGGCCAGGGTAAAATGTTTGCTGAGGAGCAATTTTAAGGCTTTGAGCAAGGGAGTCACTTGGCAGATTTTCGTTAAGACACAGCCATCACTCGGACAACTGGAAGATGGATCTGAAGGGAGCAGAGCAAGAGACAGACCAGTTGGGAGGCTCTTACAACAGGCAGGTGAGCCGGGTGGGGTGTCTGGTCCAAGATGGGGCGGGGAGGAGAGGAGGGACCGGACTACAGATATTTAGAAGGTAAAGAGCGGCCGTGAGGAGCGAAGACAAGGGGACGCCCCAGATGGCCTGGTCCATGATAGGGGGCTCTCTGCTGGAGACGGGCAGTGGAGGGGAGGGGCGCGGTGAGCACAAAGCCAGCCTCCGGCTCCCGTGTTCCGCAGCCGTGATGGGACCATGATGGGGCCGTGCGCAGGCAGAGAGCAGACTCCGGCAGAGGGAAGATCACGCCTCAAGGTGAAACACACCCGAGCAAAGCCAGGCTGCCTAATTCTCTGAACAGGCTGAGGGTAGCCTGGCCCGGGGCTCCCAAAGGGTGGGACCCACCCCCACCCCCACCCCACCCCCACCCACCCCAGACAGAGCTGGGGACACGCAGGCGCCTCACGATGTGATGGGGGAACTCGGCAGCTCCATCTGTGCCCACAGGCGAGCGTGGGGCGTCCCATCGGCCAGGCTGTTGACTTGACTGGGGGTGACTTTGTTTACCCTGTTCCTTTCCCTGATGCTGACCCCCTCTCCTTCCACAACCATCCCCTGCACCCAGGATCCAGTGCCTGCGTCCTCGGGAAACAGCAGAGCGCACGGCTCAAGTGCCCAGGAGCCCGGGCCTGGGCTTGCTGGGACCATGTGCCCCCAGCAGCCCACCCATCCCGGGCCTGCTGCCGGGTTCCTCCTGGTGTTACTACCTGAGGCATCTCGAGCCACCCATGCAGGGTCCCAGGAAGGCTGGGTCTGTGCTGGGCTCTCTCACTCTCCCACCCGCCCAGAGGCCAGGTTTTCTGTTCTCTCCCAGCTGCAGCTTCAACCCAGTCCCTGCCCACCTTTCCAAGCTGCAAAAGAACCTGCTTCAGTAGAATCCGGAGAGCAGTTTGAAGCTCTAGGGCGTGAGACGTGGGTCAGTGAGATGCAACCAGCCTGCTTCATGTCAGCCTGGCTTCACGGAGCCAGGCTCTGCTTGTCCCCCCACGTCGGGGTCCTGAAATGGTTTCTTATCCTTACAGTTTATGCTGACAGTGATAAGCACTGTTTTCAAACTTCTTGCTAGAATCCTTTGTGTTTAGTCATAGGAAGAAAATTAATTCCCAAGAGCAATTCAAATTAATTCGTCATCTTAGCCTTTTACCTATCTTCATGTTGGGCAACATGAAATTGTCACTATTTGATCATTCTGACCTACACAATGACAGTTTCTTCTGGTTCAACCTAGTACTTTCAACCACCGATGGAATTCTTATTTACGTAGATGGGTTGGGAGGAAGATTTGTTTGCGAAGGTAACAATAGAATCCCTCTTCGGGAGGGAACCCTCTTTTCTTTGGGGGAAATCCCTTCATGGGCATTTGCAAAAGATGAGAGATGGCAGAAGGCTAGAGGGAGCGAAAATTGCTCTGCTTAATCAAATTATGACCTTCTCAGGCTTTCTTCTGTTTTGTTCTGCTTTATCCTGTTGTCTCAAACAGAGGAATTTCATTTTCTCTGCCAGAGAAGAGAAAAGGCCCTGCAGGCTGGGCCGGGGACTTGGCGGGGGGGGGGGGGGGGGTGGCTCCAGAAGCACCCTGCACAGACCACCTCTTGAACGGAGGGAACGGGGTCCCCCTCGAACACAAGCATCCCTGGGGACCTCTCATAAATACCGCAGCACAGGGCCGGCGTTAGCCATCCCGCAGTTTCATGAGTGACCGTAGAAGGCTGGGGGATTTGGGGACATCTGGAATACTTCATTCTGAAAACCCAAATCACCTGACCTCACAGCTTACTGTCATCGTGACCGTGACTTCGTTCTCTCAGGAAACCCCTGCCCGGCAAAGTAAAAGTTCCAAATAACTGTGTTTCAAGAAATTCCTGGCAAAATCCATTCAAAGGAACATTAAACTATTAGACCTTTCAATAAAGGACATTCACAACTATTTATACCCCAAGATTCTTTGAACCTCTTGCCTCAAAGCCCTCACATTGCTATCTGTGTTCCAATCCTAACTCTGATATCATGAACTTTACCCAATCCAGACTAACACCCCACCCCAGCATTGGAAGATCCTCTTAAACCCACCCCCAAAATCCTCATAAATACCCCGACTCTGACTCCCCTCTTTGAGATGCTATTCAAACTGCCAAGGCCACGCCGCCCCGACCACGTCAACAGTGGACTCGGCCCCCAGCAGGTCCTGTGGCGGTGTTTTCAGGGAACCGGGATTTGCTCAGAGCAGCTGTGCTGGATCCTGGGGGTACAAAGGTCAAAAAACCCGAAGTTCTGCGTCCTTGCTTTATGGAGCTTACCTGACGGCGCTGCAGACATACATCCAACCACTCATCACAAGTTAGTCAATGATTGATCATAATCGTTTAAGCACCATTGTGGTAAATGTTACAAAAGAGGGCCCCAAAGAGGGGCAGCGCTGGCCAAGCTTGTGGGAAGCAGGGGCTTGTGGAGGAGCGATGGGGCTGAGCCTGCCAGGGAAGTGGGTGAGGCCGGTTTTCACAGTGGGGCAGGGCGGGGGCCCCAGAGGGTCTCGGGCTTAGTAAAAGGGACCCTCATTTGCAAAGTGGGAGAAGCCTGCCTCAGCCCACAGCAAGGGGACTTCAGAATCTGTACTATGCACGGCAGTGCCTCAAATGGGGAAGGACTCGGGGGGCTGTGGAGGGCCAGGCATCAGAGTGGGGAGAGGCCCAGAGGGGAGCCAGGGACAAGGGTGCTCAAGACGTAATCCTGAGACGTGGTTGTGAGCTGGGACGGGAATGGGTGGTGAGGAGGGTGGTTCTCAAGGCCAAGTTACAGGCCTCTCTGGACCTTCAAAGAAGAGTCCCCAGGGGCCTGGACTGATGCCACAGGGGGAGGGATCCTGAAGCGGGGCAGATGTGAGGCTACAGAATAGGGGCCACCCAGTGCCCTATGATGACCTGTAGGAAGTGGTGGGGGGCGGATGGGGGGCAGGCTTTAAGTGGCCTGAAGTCCTGTCCAGATTCTAAACTCTAGAAGATTGTAAAGGGAGGGCCTGGTGCTGGGCTATGAAAGAATATGGCCAGTCCCTGCAACAAAGTGCAAGATTGGTCTCAGAAATGCAGGTGCAGCCTCTGGATGGATGTGGGCCGCCAGGTTGGGGCCGAGTGGCTTGATTCCGAGCTGCTGCCGGCCGTCCTGTCAGGAGCAGCCTCTTCATTCCTCTATAAAAGCAAGACTGGCCAGGCCCACGTCTGTGAGGGGGGGAAGAGGGACTCAGGGAAGAGAAACAAGTCAGAGCCAAGAACCGGAGAAGGACAAGGGCAGGTTCAGGGGATGGGAGAGCAGAACCCCCGCTGGATGGGGACTCCCTTGTGGATGAGTGGGAGATGAGGTTGGGACGGCAGGCGGGGACTGGAGGAGGAGAGCCGGGGGGAGAACCAGAGGCCGCCTGGAGGGGTCTGGAGCAGCAAGGGGTTTATTAAAAGCAATGTCTCAGCTGGGACCGCCTGGCGTGTGAGGGGCTGCAAGACCTCCGGGCGGCTCTGGCCTTCCATGGCTGGGGCCTCAGGTTGGCGCAGGGCGGTGGCCGCAGGATGGCAGGGACAGGCCGGAGGGGAATCCCGGGGCCTCCCGATAGAGGGAGGGTGTGAAGGGGAGGGAGGGTGTGAAGGGGAGGAGGGGTCACCGAGGCAGAGTGGCCAGGAAAGTGGAGGTGCTGGGGGCAGACAGAAGGCCCTAGAAAAGCGGGCTCTGGAGGTGAGGTCACCCCAGCCTCAGCATGGGACATGCTGAGATTGAGGCGGAGGGTGTGACTTCCAGTAGGGCTGGATCAAAGCGAGGCCCAAAGGCAGTCTATTCCCCCACTAGACTGGACGCCAACGGAGATCCAGACCCTCGGACGGGCTGTCAGGTCCCGTGTGCCCATTACTCGTCCATGTGTGATGGTCTTGCCCGTGTCTAATTGGTCGACTGTCCAACAGCAGCTGGGGAGGTGGCTGTGGCTATGGTGCCAGCCACCACACACCTGTCCAGGTGCGAATCCTCATCCCCATGCTGGGCATCAGGATGGGTGTGATCAAGCCCACCTGATGGAGGAGGAGTTCGATGACCTCTCCAGCCCCTGGAGCAGAATCAGACCTTGGACCCATGCACTCTGCTGCCAGAGACTGTGCTCCTGCCTGTGGTGGCCCCGCTTTGGGTGGGCCAGGCGATCAGTGTGGATTTGTGAGTCATGAGAGAGGAGGGGACACCTCAGCCACCGGGACAGGCAGGAAAACAGACACAGGAGCCAAAGGCCATGCACCTTCCCTCCCGCTTAGGGGTAAAAGGAGTGGGAGAAATTGTCATCCTGTCCTCCCCTCCATCCCCACCCTCATCCCTGGGACAGGACAGAGCGGGCTACCTCACCTCTTAGGAATTAGGTGCTTACGGGGCTTCTTACTGAGCTCTATCCTGGATGACTCATCTGGGCTGTAGGACAGTCAAAGTCTAAGGTGCTGGCTGAAGACTAATTTGTTGAACTTTTGAGCTCTGAAATGAATGACAGTACGTCCATCATTCCTGTGGAGGTGACCTTCCAAAACGTCTCTCTCTGTCTCTGTCTGTCTTTCTACACACACACACACACACACACACACACACACACACACACACACACACACTCCCCTAAAGAATTCTGGGAGTAATCATAAATGGGATAAGAAGACTTCTAGTCCCTGGGAGGGCCTGGCGTCTGTCTCTGAAACAAAAGCTCTGGTCTTCAGGCAATTGTCAGATGAGCTGCACCCACCTCTGAAACAGATGTCCCTGGCCACTGTCACTAACACGTAACATTCTGATGGAGCTAAATTCTCCAAAAGCACAGGGAATAAGCAGCACGGTGTGTGTGTGTGTTGGGGTGGGGGTGGGGGCGGGTGGAGCAAATGACGCGTGTCCCTATCAGAACAAAAGATGATGAAAAAACAATGCAATGGACCTAAATCTCCTTTCCTTCCCATCTGTGCTGCTTAAATCACAACAGAGAAGCACACTGAGAAACAGTCGTTCTCACAAGGATTCTCGTCGATTTCACCGCGTCTGTTTAAGCGCATTCTTACCCCACAGTTGCTGGGATGTCAGGAGCAGCTACAGTCTTACTCAGCCGGGCTGTGCCCTGCCCTGCCCTGCCCTGCCCTTGGTGGCTGCCTCCCCAGTGAGCTGACATCCAGGTTATTTTACTTCTGAGATGCAACAGGCTTTCGACTGAGACAAAGAGCCTTTTTGTTCTGTGTGATTTGACTCTAATTTGGTTTTTGTTTTTGTTTAATTCTACTCATGGCCTCGGAGAGCAGCTGACTTTTGCCCAGAGTATCTTGTCAATGTTGACAACTCCCTTATTTATTTGCCATGGAAAATCCTCCTGTTGCAGCAGAAAATCCTCCTGTTACAGCATCAGATTCAAGGCTCATACCCACCTGGCTGCTGCCTACCACCTTTTCCAGTTAAGAAGACACTTGGGACTTCTCCAGTGGCACAGTGGTTAAGAATCCACCTGCCAATGCAGGGGACATCTGTTCGAGCCCTGGTCCAGGAAGATCCCACGTGCCCCGGAGCAACTAAGCCAGTGCGCCACAACTACTGAGCCTGCGCTCTAGAGCCTGTGAGACACAACTACTGAAGCCCGCGTGCCTAGAGCCCATGCTCCGCAACAAGAGAAGCCACCGCAATGAGAAACCCACGCACCGCAACGAAGAGTAGCCCCTGCTCGCCGCAACTGGTGAATGCCCACGCGCAGCAACGAAGACACAACGCAGCCAAAAATAAATAAATAAATAAATAAATACATTTAAAAATAAAAAAAGAAGAAGATGCTTTTTGTGAGCTCCACCAAGGGCAGGGCCCTGTGCCACGTGATGGGGACGTGGGGCCCAGGATCAAGGTCCAACATCACGCAGGCACAGCCTGCACCGGTGTCCAGCAGGCCGGTGTCCCGCCCTTCTTTCTAAGACATCCTGAGCTGTGGGCAGCAGACATTCAGGCTTGGTCCCCTGTGTTACTGGCTCCACCTTGGTCCTTCCACGTGCAGGATGTGGCTCTGCAACCACATAAATTGACTTGCTTCCTCTCTGGTCATTATCTGTTCACCATGCAACTCACCTGCTGCCACGTCCTTTTGGCTCCTACTTTCTGTCTCGCTCCTTAAAGTGGGCCTCCCTGGACTGGAGCCCTTGGGGACTCAGCACATCATTGCATACCAGACACTTCTGATCCCCCACCTACAGAGGTGCAAGGTGGTCTTTGGAAACACATGATTTAATCTAGTAAGTGACTTTTCCAGAATTCGCCCAGAGTAGAATGTTCATTCCATAGTGAGTATCATAGAACAAAGCACCAGGTTCTTTTTTTTTTTTTTTTTTAAATTTATTTATTTATTTATTTATGGCTGTGTTGGGTCTTCGTTTCTGTGTGAGGGCTTTCTCTAGTTGCGGCAAGTGGGGGCCACTCTTCATCGCGGTGCGCGGGCCTCTCACTATCGTGGCCTCTCCCATTGCGGAGCACAGGCTCCAGACGCGCAGGCTCAGTAGTTGTGGCTCACGGGCTTAGTCGCTCCACGGCATGTGGGATCTTCCCAGACCAGGGCTCGAACCCGTGTCCCCTGCATTGGCAGGCAGATTCTCAACCACTGCGCCACCAGGGAAGCCCAGCACCAGGTTCTTGAATGTTCTTAATTGTGGTTCTGCAGGTTCTTAATTGTGGAAATGCAGATTCCTGGGTCACATTCCAGACTTCTTGAGTCAGGACCCCTTGGGGATGGAGCTGAGGAACCTGCATTTTTACAATCTCCCCAGGTGTGTCTTATATCTACTGAAGCTCGAGAACGTGCAGGGCAAGACGTGCAGAGTAGGCCAGGTCTCAGGAAGCTTGCAATCGTACAGAAGTGAAAAGCAGACAAAACTGCAGTTCAAAGTCATCCGTAGTGTGTCCTCAGCAGTTCTGATAAGAGGAGCTCTGGGCCCTTTGTGCCCTAGGACCCTGCTCTCCACAGTTTCTGGCTTCCAAACACAAGCTGCTTGCTGGCATAAGTAGGCGATTTTCTGCTGCTGAGAAAGAATGATTTCCCCATAAATAAGCTACTCATTCATCCCAATACGCATTAAGTGCCTACTGTACATCCTTTGAAATGTACATCTGATGTCTTTAGTGACTTCCTCCTATCTCCCCCACTTAGTCTTTGAGTCGTCAGCCACGAATTCACCTACAGCACGGCAGCAGTCAGGGGAGTCAGCTGTGAGATGTGAGTCTGATCATGATTTTGGTAGATGTTCTCAGGTGTGGTAGGACGAGTAATGGCCCCCAAAGATGCCACGTCCTCACCCCTGGGACCCGTGACTACAGTACATCACGTGGCAAAGGGGGATTCTCAAGATGGAGAGATTATCCTGGGTTATGTGGGAGGCACAATCTAACCGCATGTGCTCGTAACAGTGGAGAACCCAGCTGACGGCAGAGAGAGGAGAAGATGGAGAGGAGCTGGAGAGACTTGAAGCATGAGAGGGGCTCAGCCCACCATTGCTGGCTTGAAGGTGGAGGAAGGTGGCAGCTTCTCGATGCTGGGGTTGGCCCTCGACTGACAGCCAGCACGGAAATGGGGACTTTGGGGCTACAGTCACAGGGAACTGAAGTCTACCAACAATCTGAATGCTCAGGAGAATAGATTTTCCCTTGCGCCTCCAGAAAGGAGAGCAGCCTTGCTGACACCTTGATTTTAGCCCAGTGAGATCCATGCCCATGTCCCAACACATTTAAAATAATACATTTGTGTTGTTTTAAGCAATTAAGTTTGTGGTTATTTGTTGCGGCAGCAAGAAGAAACTCACACAGTCGTCATCAGTGGTGGTCACCTTGAACTTGCTGCTTTCAGACACCTACTAGGAGACAACAGTGGGATCCATGTTCCTACTTAATCTTTAGTTTATTCATGACCCAGTTGTGTTTGAAGAAGCTCTTTGCAGAGCAGTGGACCACCCACAAGTTCTCTTGCTGACTCCACTCCATCTGAAATCAGGCAGCCAGGAGAAACTGACATGCCTCAATCTGTCCGTGTAACAATTTGGATACTGATGTGATTTCTTTTGGCCTTGGGTTTAGTTTTAGTGATGGTTTTCACACTTTTATTGTGATAAAAAGCAACAATGTTCTTTTGAACTTGTATTTCTGCTATTATATTTTTAATTTTCAAGAGCTCTTTCTTTCTTGTTCTCCAAAGGTTTTTTAATAGCATACTGTTCTTGTTTCATGAATACAAAACCCTTTCTCATCTCTTGATGATATGCACTACAGTTTTCTTTTCTTCTGGCATTGTCTCTTGTTCCTGTTTTAAACAGTTTTGGTTCTTGCCTCTCATGGTAAAACCTCTCCTGAGGTGTCTGGTGGCGTCCTCTGTCTGCTAGAAGTGAGGCGCTAAAAAGCAGATAGAAGCTGGCATCTGATGGACTCTACCATACACGATGGTGGGTTGTCTTGCCCCATTGTTTCCTCAGGAAACCCTCACATGTTCTTACCTCTACATCTTTCTCTTGGGCGGCACCCCCTTAGAAGGCAGGATTTCACTTATTCTCCCTCTTTTTAGTAGGGTGCCTCATCCCTATCTTTGCTTGCATCACTAAGTCCCAAGTTTGATTTGGTTTCTTTGCAGAATAAACTCTCCTTCTCCCAGCTGTGTGTTATTGGAGGAGGAAGACTAGGGAGTGGAGAGGGACGCACCCAGTTGCTCACTGGACACATTTCAGCCAGGTCCTGGGGGTCTCCAGCCCCTCTGGGGCCCTGCAGCAGCATCGCCTTGCCTCTTGTTTGTGTTCTTTCTCTGTCTTGTTGCTCAGTTACCAATCGCTGACCCACTCTCATCTGCCCAAACTTTGCTGATGTCCCCTGTCTTCTAGACTCAGCACTACTTCTTTCCTTGTCCTCATGGGTTTATCCCATTCACTCATTCACTCATTCACTGTCATTTTTTGGGGGTTTGGAAGGGAGCATGGGTTCAAGCCTCTCTGTGTAACTGGAAGTCTTGGAGAAGTTTGAGTCAAAAACATAGAACATTGAAGTGGAAGTGACCTAGCTCAATCCCTTCATTGGAAGGCACTGCAAATAAAGAAGAAAGACCTTCCCACCTTAACCTGCCCTTTTATTTCAGAGGCTGCTGAGAGTCAGTCCCCAGAGCAGATAGGCTGAGATGTCCCTGTTTGGGACTGGCCAGCTCTGAGTAGAGGAGACACGAGGACGGGCCTACAGTGCTTGTGCTGCTGAGAAGGAGGCTCACCGCACACAGACAGTCAGAGGAGACCCTCATTGGCAGGTTGTGATAGGAGAGGTGACGGGCTTCTCCCCAAGAGAAAGACATGGTCACTCAGCCCTGGAGATGAAACAACCTCCTGGGTGACCTGCCCTCTCCGATCTCCTCCCACACACACGCGGACACTTCCAGCTGTGACAGCATCCAAGTGCAGGGGTGGGAAGAGAGACAAAGGCCACTGCCACCTGCAGAGCAGACTCACAACGGGTCCAGCTGGCTTTGAAACCGCGTTTCACGTCTCAGTTTTCTTCTTATGAATCGAAGTGTGGGACCTGCTTGCCTTCTGCTTCTCCTCTGTATCACAGTGTCAAGAGGGCTCCCCGCCTTCCTCCCATACACCCTGATTCCACTGGCACATTCCCAACTGATGAGCCCACCAGTGAGGGCACCAGGGGAGGGAACATGCTGGACCCCCTCAGAGGACGGAGGGCCAGGCCCTCCTTCAAGAGAGTGGTCCTCCAAGGCCTAAATCACCCCTAGGGCAAGGGCCCAACACCCCTCCTTCATAGGAAGTAATGACATAATTTATGTGAATCCTCTCTCTTTCTCGGTGGGAAGTTATTTCCTTTTATTGATTCTTTTAAATTTAATTTTTATTTTATATTGGAGTATAATTGATTTGCAGTGTTGTGTTAGTTTCAGGTGTACAGCAAAGTGACTCAGTTATACATATATCCATTCTTTTTAAAATTCTTTTCCCGCATAGGTGCCTTCTATTGATTTTTTTTTTAATTGAAACGCAGCCTATTTACAAAAATGTACACAACTTGCAATGAGCTAATTCAGAGTGAATAGAGTCATGTGACCAGGATGAGAAGCAGAGCGTGAGCAGCCCCCCAGGTGCCCCCTTCATGCCCCACCCCCATCACAACCCCGGTGATAACCACCCTGGTCTCCTAACACCACAGAGTAGTTTTGCCTCCTTTTACATAAGTAATCGTTATGTGAACAGAATCGTACAGTATGGAATTTCTGGATCTGGCTTCTTTCGCTCAACATAACATTTGTGAGATCCACCCACACTGTGTGTATCGCTGTCACTCGGAATGTTTTTACACTGTAAAGCAATAGATGGAATTCGGTTTTAGCTGTACAATTCAAATGCCATTTAGTATAATCATTTCTTCTACTTATCTTAAAAGCTACCAGCAGAAGCAAAGCATTATTTGTATTTTTAACATGTTCATATGATGGATCTAAAATCCTTTCTTTTATGAAAAAGAAATGCCAAGGGAACCATGAGTTGCCTGTGTCATCAGAGCCTGTCAAGTTCTCCAGGTGCCCGACGGGATTTGTCTGAGTGTCTTCTCACCTGTCCCATTCCCACAAGGCCCCAGGGGGCCCCCTTTCTGGAGGCAGGCCCTCCCCACAGAGAAGCAGCCTTTGATTACCCAGAGAACAATGACAGTATCCGATTTTAGATGCTGCTTTGCAACCCATATTTAAGTAGTTATGTAAATCATCAGGACCACACTGCCCATCTCGAGGGGAAACACAGAAGATGAAACTGCATGTGGACAGTTTTACTACCTGCTCACACCATCCAGAGTCTACCATCCGGTGTAATTATGAGATCACGAAAATTAATGAAACTTTTATTCAGCTAATGAAATAGCCTGTGGTCAGATCAAATACCAATAAAATTCATTAACTTCTAATCGAGGAAGGAGGAAAGCCAAATTGAATTTTATATGCTAATGTTTCCTGAAACAAAGAAAAATCAAACCAGGGCGAAAAGAAAAGGGAGATTTGGAAACTTAACAGCAAGCGGCCAGCATCCTTTCTCTCCACCTGGGTATTATGCATCGTGCTGACTGCTGTATGCAGTTCTGCTCTCCGTTAGCAAAGGGACCCCACAGACACTGTAAAAATCTCTGTGAAGGAGTCAAGTGTCCAGGACAGCAATGAAGTTATCAACTAAACAGCAGATCTTGAAACGAGCAGGAAGTGTTTCAGCAGAGCAGAGGCAGCCTGCTGAACACAGTTTCCAGGCACCGCGAGGATGCAGCGAGAGGAAGACTCAGGGCCCCCCCACCCCACCCCGCTGCTTCCAAGCCTGCTCACTGCACCCAAGCTCCACTCTCCTTTCATAGCAGCTGCTCTAGAAGTCGATGCACACTCATGGCAAAGACACCAACTCAATTACTTTCTTTCATGAGACAGAAGTCTCAATCAGTGGCAGCCTTCGAGGAAATGAGAACATAATGACCCTGATTAGAGAAGGGACAGTAGAAAACACAAGACACTCTCCCCCGGGGGCACAGCCAGAGCCAGTGTGGCCACCGGCCCACCAACTGTGACTGAGGCCGGCAGATGCAACAAGGCCATTTGTAAACACGAAATTGCATGAACTTGGCTCCCAGCCCAGAGGCTGATTCGTCGGAGGCAGCAGTGACCCTGTGAGCCACTCAAAGACGCAGGTTACTTTGAGAGGAGCAGAAGTGGAAACAAGGGCTAGAGAGGGCTACAGAAAAAATCAGATGACAAAGAGAGAAAAGAGCTCTCCTGGAGCATTTTGTTACAAACAAGTCATCTCCGTGTAAGCCTCTGGGAAACAGCTTTCTCGCAAATGTCAAGAGCAGACAGTATGGAATATACACAAGCATTTTGGAGTTAAAACAGACAACTTCCTGGGCTTCCCTGGTGGCGCAGTGGTTGAGAATCTGCCTGCCAATGCAGGGCACACGGGTTCGAGCCCTGGTCTGGGAAGATCCCACATGCCGCGGAGCAACTGGGCCCGTGAGCCACAATTACTGAGCCTGCGCGTCTGGAGCCTGTGCTCCGCAACAAGAGAGGCCGCGATAGTGAGAGGCCCGCGCACCGCGATGAAGAGTGGCCCCCACTCGCCGCAACTGGAGAAAGCCCTCGCACAGAAATGAAAACCCAACACAGCCATAAATAAATACACAAACAAACAAACAAACCCAAAGTTTAAAAGACAACTTCCATCTCGCTTACACCTTTGAACTTCTTTTCATTGTTTTCTGTTCCAGAACGCTCCTGGTAATTTGAATGAAAGACGCGTAGCCTCTCTCAGATTACGGTTTCTGACGGAACGTCTGCCACCATCTTTTCTGGGCACTATCCTCAGAGTCATCTCCCAGAACGGCCTCCGCCCCACTCCCCTTCTGTGGTTCCCTCTACTCAGAAAGGCAAGCCCCGCACCACGGCCCTGCCACTGTACCCCGCTCCCCGCAGCAGAGCCTGCCGGCACAACCAGCCTGGGCCGCCACCTGGTCCTGGGTGTGGTCACGCCTGCTCTCCCTCCCGCTCGATTCTGTGGAATTCAGATGCCCTTTCACGTTGCAACCCAGGTATCATTACCTCTGCTCGGTGCACTGCTGGGGCAGGGAAGCCTCGGCAGGAACATTCTGCACGAGGAGAGACTTTATGTTGTGGGAACCAGCTGGGACCAAGGGAGGTGTCCATCCAGGATGGGCAGGGAAACTCCCCAAATCCTTGCTACCCGGGAGCCCGGAGCCACAGGAGCCCTGGAAGTAGCACTAAGCTTCAGCTTCAAAGGGTAGAAGGAGGTAAATACCCCAGACACGCTGTGGGTTAGGTGTGGCCAGCAGACCAGCATCGGCCAATGAAACAGGAGTGAAGCGATGATTCTGAACACTATTTCCCTTTGCTGTTTTGCTTTGTTTTACAGAACATTAGCAAATGCCACTTGACTTGATTTCCTCTTCCCCTCTGATTGCAGCTGCAGACAAATTTATTTGGTATTTGGTCACTCCTGGCCACAAGTCATTTACCAGGGAAATGCAGACTTTATTTATTTTCATAATCTTATAATGATATTGAGTGACAGGATCGGAGAGGCAAAATCCGGTGTGAGCAGGTAGCTCTAAGTTCTTGGGTCAGTTTTGTGGTTGGAAACGGCATGTGCCTCTTTTTGTTTAATAGAAATAAAATTTTTACTTTAGAATACTTTTTGATTTATGGAAAAGGTGCAGAGATGATAATAGATTTTCCACATAAATCTGCCCTGCTTCCTTCTATCATTAACATCTCATGTGAAGATGCCACATTTGCCGTAACTAAGGAGCCCACCTTGTGCATTGCTATTAACTAAATCCACACATTATTGGGATTTCACTAGTTTTCCCCTAATGTCCTTTTTCTGTTCCAGGGTCCCATCCAAAATACCATATCACGGACTTTCCTGGTGGTGCAGTGGTTAAGAATCCGCCTGCCAATGCAGGGGACACAGGTTTGAGCCCTGGTCCGGGAAGATCCCGCATGCCGCAGAACAACTAAGCCCGTGCACCACAACTACTGAGCTGGTGTGTCTAGAACCTGTGCTGCGCAACAATAGAAGCCACCACAATGAGAAGCCCACGCACCACAACAAAGAGTAGCCCCCGCTCGCCGCAACTAGAGAAAGCCCGCGTGCAGCAACGAAGACCCAACACAGCCAAAAATTAACTAATTAATTAATTAATTAAAAACTTAAAAAATACCACATCACATCTGGTTGTCACGTCTCATTTGCCTCTTCCGGGCTGTGACAGTTTCTCAGACTTTCCTTGTTTTGGCAACCTTGACAGTATTGAGGAGTCCAGTCAGGGATTTTGTAGAATGTGCTGCAATTTGGGTTTGTCTGGTGCTTTTCTCATGATTAGCCTGGGATTGTAGGTTTTCAGGAGGGAGACCCAGAGCCTAGTGCCTTCTCATGACACCGTATCAAGGCCATGAGCTACTAGTGTGGCTTCTCCTTGATCATCTGGCCGACGGGCTGTTTGCCAGGCTCCTCCACCGTCAAGTTACTTTTTCTCCCTTTTCCGTGCCCTTGGGAAGGAGCACAGAGCCCAGCACACGCTGGGGGCTGGGGAGGAGCATTTATATACATTATTTGGAATTCTTCCCCAGGAGGCAAGAGGTTGGTCCCTTGTCCCTTGCGCAGCTGGCATGGAAGTTTTAGGAGCCGGTGCAGGTTTTGTCATGTTCTCTCTTCCCACTACCACAAGGACTATTCAACGGTGGTTCCATCAGCCTGGACCCAGAGGGAGGACAATGACGACACAGAGCCGGGACCCCAGCTGGCCTGCAGCGACATGTACTGTGAACAAGGAATGCGCCTTTATTGCTGTGAGGCATTGAGGTTGGGGGGGTGAGTCATGGCACCGCCACCAAGCCGATCCTTCCTCAGGGACGGGTAAAGCGAGGTCGTATTCAACAGGGCAGGAGTCAGGAAGCTTGGGCTGTGCAGAGGCTGCACCCTTAGCGGTTTAAGTCTGAGGTGCAGACAGGCCAGGACACTGGGGGTCGGCTCTGACATCATGTGGATGCCGCTGCTTGGGGCAGACGGCGCTAAAACCCCTGCTGGCCCCCAGGTGCAGCCTTCCCTTCCAGATCTCTCCTAATCCTGCAACGTAATCAAATCATTACCTCCCCCCAACCCATCACCGACTCCTCCTCCTGACTTGGTATTTCTGTGTGTGGTGTAGTCATCTTCCCTTTAAGACTTCCTTTTTGAAACCTTATTGTAGTTGAATGCAGCTTCTTCCATGGTCAATCATTTCTAGAGGTTATACCGCACAATGTTACACTGACCCTCAGCCCTTCTCTGACTCAGACCCTCATCACCTTCTCTCTGGACCACTGTGAAGGGCCTCCATTAATTGCCTGGTCTCTCTTCACTCCTCCTTCCTTCCAGTCCAGGTATGTCTCTAAATCAAAGACCAGATCAATTATTTCTACTGTGTGAACTGCCTTCTTGGTGTCACCACCTGCAGTCACCTCATCTCTCCTTAGTTCTCCCCTTCCAGCCTACACGTCCAACACACCTGATGGATCCAATTTCCAAGGACTTATGTTTCTTTATAGATGTGTCACTCCACCTGTTATGACTTACACTTTTTTTTAAATTTATTTTTTATTTATTTATTTTTAGCTGCGTTTGGGTCTTCGCTGCGGTGCACAGGCTTCTCACTGAGGTGCCTTCTCCTGTTGCAGAGCACAGGCTCCAGGCACGCGAGTTTCAGTAGTTGTGGTGCACAGGCCTAGCCGCTCCGTGGCACGTGGGATCCTCCCGGACCAGGGCTCGAACCCGTGTCCCCTTCATTGGAAGACGGATTCCTAACCACTGAGCCACCAGGGAAGCCTGTGACTTACACTTTTGTTCCTTCTCCACGGGGCAAATTCTGGTGCCCTTTAAGTCTTGGCTCAAATGTCATCTCTTCTATGAAATTTTTGCTGACTCTTCCTATTCCAGGCAGAACTAATCGTTTCCTCTTCCTTTTCCAATTTAGAGAAATCATACTCATCCTTTGATGTTTCATTCAAGAATCCCCTCTTTTATTAACATTTCTCTCTCCTTTTTTACCTTCTTCCCTCCTTTCCTCCATCCCTTCCTCCCTTTTCTTTATATTTTTCTTTAAAAAAATAAGCTGAGCCCTGAACTTTTGGTAGGGATAGAGCAACAAGAAGACACGGTCCTTGCCCTCCAGCAGTAGCTGGCCTACCAGAGGGGACAGACACACTACCCGGGAAGGAACTGCCCGCCTTGGGCACCCCATCGGGGTCCATCTACAGAACTCATCACAGTGCGCTAGCTTCCTGTCCCAGGAATAAATTGTGAGCTTCTTAAGGACACAGCACCTTCATCAACTCCGAATTTACAATGCCTGGAATAGTGTCTACAATGTGATGATTGATCAAAAAACACTCACCGAATTGAGCCCAAATAACTTGATATTGTATGTCCCCTCTTGCAGAGGTTCTTGCTGCTGGTGACCTTTCATCAGACTTCAATAAGGAACAGTTTCCTTGTTAAAGTCAGCTCATGGGTGAGCAATTACATTTTATTTTGCTGTTAAACCAATAAAAATACAGATTCATATCTAAAAAGAGGCAATGTTTGTACAAAGTTGGAAGCAATGGCTGCTTCTGAGTTTTCTTCTATTAAGACGTTTCATGGGTCTTCCCCATTGCAATGAGTTGTGTACTTAAAAATTCTAACTGCAAGGATGAATTAATACTAGTTCCATTTTTACAGGAACCAGAAATAAAACTAAGCCTCCTACTCTGTGAAAATGGCAAGTTAACTAGAATCTTACAAAGACTTGAACTATTTTGAGGACATAAAAAGTGCAAAAGAGAAGTGTTCCATTTAATTATTGCATAATTAAGTTTAAATAGCTAATCTGTAGCATGAACATCCCGGTCTAGTTTCTGGTAATCGGTGACTATTTGTAACTGGCTGTTGGGCGAGTGCAAGCATAGACTACAACTGCAAAGAGTCACACTTTTTTATGTAGAAACTTTGTTCATTTTCCCTCAGTCTCATTTCCATCTTCTGTCCTGGAGTCTATGGAAAGACAGCGTGTGACCATCCTGTGTCTGCTGGTGTTATATCATGGCCAGGGTGGTGGAGCCTGCTGGAAACCAGGGGACAACCCCGGTGATGAGGAAGCAAGCCCCAGGAGCACCTCCTGGGTTGCAGCCTGCACAGCAAGGCCCTGCTCTTCCTCTTCAAACCCCGTGGGGTGTGTGCACAAGCAGAGACCCGGTGTAACTTCCCACGGGTGTGCAGGTGACAGGGGGGCCAGCTGCGGGGAGGCTGTGGTTATGCAGGTGGGACGTGAAGCAGCGCCTGCTGTTGGAGCAGAGCTCTGCAGGACCTGGAAGCGCGGAGTGAAAAGACGTTGCCAAAGTCAAATATTAACAGTGATGTTGGTGGGCCCTCATCCAGCACTTACTATGAGCTGGGCAACGTTCTAACCGCTTAGCATGTATTAACACATGGTGAGGGTTTTTTCTCTGATATCACACACTCCAAAATGCAAAAGACTACTAACTCCTAGTTATTTCTGGCAAGAATCCATTTTTCCTTAAACCTCTTTAAAATTCATAGCCAGGGCTTGTTGTATACTACTGTTGACTGCATGCTATGGAATTAGGAGACAAAGTGTTGGTGTCTGTGTGTTTGCAGAAGGGGGTGGAGAATAGAAAGAAAGCCTGATAAACTGCAAATGGTCAAGTACCTGTAATAGACCAAAGGTACTGGAAAAGGCACTCTTGCAATGGATAATCATAGAATTCTACCAAATAGCCTGGATGAAACCAAGACACTAGGATGGCTGGAGATGCCCGTAAGGGGCAGAGAAAAGCAAGATTGGTAGGTAAGATTGGCTGTGAGAGAAATGGTAGGAAAAGGGGTACCATGTTTTCATTCAACAACATTTACCAAGAGCCCACAAACTGCTTAATCCAGTAGAGAAGTTCCTTAGAACAAGGAGGGCCAGGTGTTATTGTGATGGTCTGTGACTACAGTGGGGTTAAACTGAAGACCTTGAAAAGGGACCAGAAAGAGTGACATGACATTAGCAAGGGATTTTGATGTTAAAGGGATGCACAGGGATATAGGAAAATAATAATGGATATTGGCTTGATTGTTTTTGTATTCTTCATTCCTCAAAGCTCAAAGAGAGATGTGGCCATATTGTCAACTGTATTAAATTCGTATCTGTATTGCCAACAAAAAAAAAAAAAAGAAAAAAGAAAAAAAGAAAATTCAGCTCCTTGCATACAAGGAGAAAAAAAAAAAAAAAGAGCAAGCCCTACATTAAGAGAGGCTACCAGGCACGGCCTAGTAAACTTTTTTTTTTTAATCTGTTTATGTCATTGAACTCATGAGATTTTCTTTTCAGGGCCAAAATAGGTTACATGACCAAAAACCAAAGCCAAGTGAGTCTTACAAACTACACAGAGCTAAACGGTACATTCTTTCTGGATCTCACACTGTTACAAAGTTTTCTCTCAAACAGAAGTAAGATTTTCTTCCCTGGAACATCCTCCTTGGTTTTTTCTGATATGTCTTAGGGCAGCTCAAAATATGTTTAAGGAAAGGAAGCAGTCGTTTGTCCTGGGTGGTTTCCTTTCTTCCTTGTAAAATCTGATCAGTTATGTGAGGGCTTCTTTAGATGAGACGTATATACGTATATTATATAAAATCTATGTTTACGGAAGTTTGTCACTGCGTAGTTTGGGATGGATATTCTGCATGTGGCTGTCCAAGTACACGATACTTACACGGATGATATGTACATGACCAGTTCTTTTACAGTGGACCTTGGTCGGTACAAGGCAAACACTACACCAGCCTCCCTAGGCCCTCTGCACCCCCAGGCATCGTCAGCATGCCGGCCACTGTAGTATTACTTTCTCCCAGTGTATTCCTTCCCTTCAGCGTTTTTGTCTTGGGTTCGCATTTTTTTCATCAGATTTTATGGACAACCTGAAAAGCAGTAATCTCAGGAGAGATTATGAAGCTTGTGTCAATCAGTGTCCCAGCAGGACAGAGATGACACCTTCAAAAGGTGGAGGAGACCTCAGCGGCAGGCTGTCTAGAAAAGGCAGAACAGGATGAAGGAAACCAGCCAGCCACGGTAAAGCCCAGAGATCAGTGACCAGCAGAACCCTAACCCTAATCCTAACCCTGACCCTGACCCTAACACTAACCCTCCCGGAGAGTCCAGCGGGGAGCCCTGGTCAGAACTCAGCATGTCTGCGGGGATGGTCTCCTGGGGGGGGAGCCGGGAAGGAAACCCTCAACCTCTCCCACTCCCACCCGCCCAGTGCCCACCATCAGCCGAAGGTGAGGGGACGAAGAGATCCAGGTGACAATGGTCCAGATGGGTGGTCGGGAGAAAACTCAGCCCCCCGTGGAAGGCAGTAAGGGAAGCTAGGCCCCCGAGGGCAGGGACGTGCTCGCTCATCCTTTTAGACCGTGTCTCATGTGGAGCTTGACACACCATGAGTCCCCCCATCCTACTTACTGAATCCTTGAATAGGTTAGAAGTGAGGTGTTCTGGAAATGCTCTGGTTGTAACTCACAGGAAAATAATCGTGATCTTTGTTTTTTTTAAAACAAGCGATGCATCACGTATTAACATTATTTCAAACTCCTAAAACAATGTCTTTCTTTTATTAATCAGTGGATATTAAAGAGGATCGGATAAGTGATTTTCCCCTCCACTAACTCGTCCCTAACCCACTCAGAGAAGAATTGTCTTCAGATGGGAGTTTCTGATGTCTTCAAGCACCTCTTTTTATAAATAAATGACAGAGCAAAGCTCTCTCAACAGAGTACCAAGATGTGTAAGGCATGGCCTCGGGAGACAGACTCCTTTGGTCCCGATGCCATCACTTGTGTTTCCCGGGGAAGGTCACCTATACTCCGGGAGCCTCGGTTTCCTCAGCTGTAACACAAGGGTAATGATAGGACCTGCCCCTTAGACACGGCTTTGTAGTGACTGCCCTGCCTTCATCAAATACTGTGACGTCCCACTTGGTATTTTCCATCAGCCAATAACTTCTATTGATTCCAACAACTCACAAGCTCTTGCTTCGAGCTGCACTCTCTAATTGACCCCACTGCCTGGTTACCAGAATCCACCTTTCTGTCTCTCCCTTTGGGCCGACACTTTGGGTCTGGTCTTCACTTTCACAGATTGTGATTAGAGTTGGGCTGCCAGATAAAACACAGGATTTTAAAACACATAAATACAGATAATATTCAGATAAAATACCAAAAAAAAAAGTCAAAAAATTTGAATTTCAGGGAATTCCCTGGCGGTCCAGGGGTTAAGACTCCGAGCTTTCACTGCCGAGGGCGTGGATTCAATCCCTGGTCAGGAAACTAAGATCCTGCAAGCCATGAAGCGTGACCAAAAACAGAAAAAAATTTGAATTTCAGACAGACAACAAATAACTTTTTAGTAGAAGTATGTCCCGACTATTGCATGGCAACCCTTGTTTGGAGGCCACGTCTCGAGTCAGTGTCACATCCAGGCCGGCCCATCTGCCACCATGGCCTCCCCTTCCCCGGTGCAGGCCCCGGACCTGAGCCCAGGTTCAACAGCTCTGCTGCCCCAGAGGGGATGTTTGGACAGATACCCCCACTGGGAGTAAAGCAGCCATTTCGCCTTCACTAGAACCCTCAGCATCGGAATCCTGGTGTCTATTCTCAGTGCTGGACGTGTAGGAAGTGCAGGGTGAGCTGTGTGAAACAGAGGCAAGGGATTCACACGCTCACGGTCACCATTTGCTCTCTGAAGGTCCATCACAATTCCGCCTCAGACGTCAGGAGAGAGAGGTTTCCTCTCCCATCGCTTGTCAGCGGAATTGGGATGAACTTCAGTGGGCTCCGTTTGCTCTGTGAATGGATGAAAGAAGCCAGTTCCTGGTTTGATAAGGACAGTCGGGCCTTGGAAAGGCCTCGTCCAGGTTAGTGAGATGGAATTCGGAAGATGCTCCCTGGAATGTTATCAGACTCAAAGTAGATGATAAATTTCTTATCGTTTTCTGAAAGCCCAAGTACAACGACACCTCAGAGGCAGAATGGGGCTCATCCACCAGGATGGAAAATGGAAGCAGGTGTTCCGATGACCTGCCGGGACTCAGTGTTTCCCTCTTCGTCATCCGTGGAGATCTGCCCCAACAAACTGGGTAAAGGTCACTGAGTGTATCAGCAAATCCAAATTAAATAAGGCACCTAGGGAAGCTAGTTTCTGCCACCCAATATGGTTCAAAGTTTGGGCTCTAATTCTTAGCAATGTATTTATCACTGTTGACTCTACAGGTGCAATTAATTTTGCCAGTTTTCTTTCTAAATGTGGCCCATTTTTCTAAAAGGCAATCCTCTACTCCCTCCCCCACCTCCTCCCAATTACATACTGTTCCTCTGTGCTCACTTTCTGAATGCTGAGTTACTGGTTTTTTCAGACCAGTATTCTGGAGGCAGGTGGACGTGAGGACACTAGTCCTTCTACAACCTGGACAAAATTCCTACACTCTCCAGATAAGCTGAATGCACATCTTCTATATTTGTAAGAATATAAGCCAAGTTTCTACCCTGCATTGATGATATTATTTTTTGCATTCAGATTCCTTGGTTCTGCTATTTTCTAGCTATTGAACTTGGACAAGTTGCTTAAGCTTTCTGAGATTAATTCTCAACTTTCAAATGTAGAAAATAAAAATGAACTCATGGTTGTTTTGAAGTTTACATACAATAATTTAAAACGCTGTCAAGCACGTACTAGAGGCCGATACAGTCACTGTTACCACCACCAAGCTACGAGCACATGGACCGCTGAGGTCTGAGTCCACTCGGTCGGGGCGGCAGCCATGGGCCATGGCTCCAGTCCCCACCGGAAGGAGCCTGCAGCCCAGGAAGACCCAGGCAGCCCCAGCTGACCGAGCAGGGAGGGTCCCAGGGCCCAGCTACGCCTGCCCAAGGTGGGGCTACTCTGAAGGGCACCGGGGGCCCAGGGCTTCCCCTTAGATTGACTAAGACTCTCTCACCTACATCTCTGTCTGTGGGCACCCAATCCAGCCTGCTTCCTCTCCTCCATCTGCCACAGACGTCACTCCCCCAATAAACTTCCCACACCCTCAACCCATGGTCTGCTTCCCGGACGACCTGAACAACACACAGAAAGAGAAGAAAGGGCATCCAACAACCACACGGATCCTGTTTAAGATCCGGCCCCCTGAGGAGCGGGGAGTGTCTCTACCCAAGCTTCCGCTGCACTTCACCTGGCAATCACATCCACAGCTGGCTAGGACCCTAAAACAAGTTGAACCACACCCAGGACCATCTCCAGCCAGCTCTGGGCCCCTGAATCCCCAATACCTGGTGAGTTTTCAGAGGGCTGGTAACCACATCAAACATCAGCAAGCACGAGAGATTTTCTTATCAAAAACTCCTTACTCGTTCTCTACTTTGTTTTATTCTCAAAGCTGTCCTTGGAAGGAGGATTTTTTTCTTTTTTTTTCTTTTTGACTTTTTTTTTTTTTTTTGGTTGCTTTGGGTCTTCGTTGCTGCGCACGGGCTTTCTCTAGTTGCGGCGAGCGGGAGCTACTCTTCGTTGCGGTGCGCGGGTTTCTCATTGCGGTGGCTTCTCTTGTTGTGGAGCTCTAGGTGCATGGGCTTCGGTAGTTGTGGCACACGGGCTTAGTTGCTCCGCGGCATGTGGGATCGTCCCTGACCAGGGTTCGAACCGGTGTCCCCTGCACTGGCAGGCGGATTCTTAACCACTGCGCTACCAGGGAAGTCCGGAGGATTTTTTTTCTTAACTGAAGAAACTAAGGCAGAGAAAGGTAGCACTACGGTTCTGCAGTCATGGAGGGCAGAGCCCCGGACTTCAGAGCTGGTCTGTCTGACCTCTAAGCCTGCTACACTGTGGCTCTTCAGAACCTTAATCAAGTCTCAGAACAGTGGGAACAAGGCCTTCTCCTTCACGGTTAAACCAAAACCAATTTTTTTGGTTTGTTTGTTTTTTAAATTTTTATTTTATATTGGAGTACAGTTGAGTTACAAAGTTATGTTAGTTTCAGGTGTACAGCAAAGTGATTCAGTTATACATATATATATATATATCTTTTCTTTTTCAGATTCTTTTCCCATACAGGTTGTTACAGAGTATTGACTAGAGCTCCCTGTGCTGTACGACAGGCCCTTGTTGCTTATCTATTTTATATATAGTCGTGTGTGTATATTAATCCCAAACTCCTAATTTATCCCTCCCCCCACCACCTCCTCAAAACCAATTTGGAAGTGAGCAATTTCCGTACGAGAGTATTGTACATTGATCGAGTCACAGACTTGAACCTGTCACTTCAACGACTGCACGTCCCTAGCGGGGCCGCCATGGGCTGCGTCACGTGTGGCCTCTGTGGGCATCACACGGCCGCATCGCCTTTTGATCTTGTAAACCTGCAGAGTCACCCACCTGCTGACTGGCATATCCCCTTCAACGTGTCTGCAGAAAAAGTTGGGCCCGAATCATCCCACGACTTGACAGACCAATGGAGACGCTCTTTGCAGACGCCTGTGCTGCCCGCCGCTGCCCGGCGGACTGTGGTGTGCCCGCCAGCTGCCCACTCAGCTGCCCACCCTCAGCTGTTCCAGGACCTTCTGCACCCAGCCATCCAGATCTCCAGGACTGGAGCACTGACTGCTGCTCCCACCTGGCAGCCAGGACGCATGGCCGTCACAAAATTTTCTTGGTTCTTGGAAAATCTGTACTTCCTGAATATCTTGCCAGCTCCACACAGAATCAAGGCTGTGTTTTGTTCTCAGCAGGACCACATCTAAGAAGTCACAGAGCCTTGGGGGTGGGGCAGGGGAGGGTAACAACGGCTCTTCCCAAATGTGTGTTCTGTCTGCATCCGGGGGGCCCTCTTGCCCTCTCCGTGACGGGCACCCAGAGGAAGCTCAGCCTGGAAAGGAGTCTCCGGAAGGCCAGCCACCCTCGGGGCAATGTGGGCTCTCCAGCGTCCGTGCTGAGGCAGCCTGGACGTGAACTTCCTTGCCATGGTGCCTGAGAATGGAGATAAAACATCGGATGCTTGCCAATGGTTTGTACCATACGATCGACACCTGTCATGAACAAGGGAGCGGGGGGCTCAGGCAGGTGTGGAGGACCCCTCCTATCAGGGGGCGCAGCTTAGGTGAGAAATCCCGGGGCCCCAGCACGGATGGGCCTGACACCCGGCAGGATGTTCACATACAGAGGAAACTGAGGGAGCTGTGTCCCTCGCCTGGATCAAACTAGTGTGAAAGATTAAAGAACATTCGTAAGACAAAGATCAAGACTGACATTTCAGCAGAAGTGAGCCGTCCGAGGTAGAGGCCCCAAGGAGAGGCCCCATCAATGTAGGAATGGAGTTTAAGCTGGTCTGTTCAAAGCCATAAGGGCAGGCTGACCGGCTGTCTCTGGTAAGACAGACAGAAACGCCTGATGATGCGTCGGGGACATGGACAGACAGTAAGGAGAAAGTGCAGTGCATGAGAGAAAAGGCTGGAATAAAAGTGCCAAAATACTGGGGGGTGGACCTGTGACTGTGTTTCTCCTTTCTAGTTTTTCCAATATTCTTATAACAAGAATCTTTTTTAATTTTTTAATTTTTATTTTTTTAATTGAAGTATAGTTGATTTACTATGTTGTGTTAGTTTCTGCTGTACAGCAAAAGTGACTCAGTTATGTGTATATATATATTCTTTTTGCTATATTCTTCTCCATTATGGTTTGTCAAAGGAGATTGCAAAGGGGCTGGGGTGGGGGAGGGATGGAGTGGGAGGTTAGGGTTGGCAGACGTAAGCTATTATACAGAGAATGGATGAACAACAAGGTCCTACTGTAGAGCACAGGGAATATTTTAATTTTATGATTCAGAAAGTATTAAAATAAACAGTTGTTAACAGTAGTTTCCGAAGGTAAGTTCTCCCTCAGCACACAGTTCCCGGCACCTGTCCCTTACCCCCTGGGGCACAGCGGTCATGGCCACGGTGCAGGACGACCGCCAGCCCTCGTTACGCATTAAATCCTCACACTCTTGGAGGCCTGGCAGACCTATGCTCAACGCAGCCTTTGGGGCTAAAGGTCCACGATTAATATGTCCTTAAGGACTCTCCCATCTTTGTCCGTTAAGGACATAATGATATTGTTTAAATTATAGCATATTTGTGGTTGAAAGCCATGGTTAATTGTTAAAAGTTAATCGTTATTGAGTCAATAAGAGATAACTCCGTCTCCCCAAGAGAGACTAATTAACTTGGGAAATCTCAGCAAGAACAGATCAAAGAGGGAGCATATTTCTCTCTACATGACTTTCCGAGTCCAGCAGAGTGAGTTCTTAAAGGGCAAGGATTTTGTGCGCTTGGCATCATGTGGGTAGCACAGACGGGTGCCTGAGAAAGTCTTTTCCTGTTGGAGAGAACAACCAACAAACCCTCATGGCATAAGCTCACTTTAGTTAACTTCATCATTTTCTCTATTTTGTACTATTTGAATCTTCTCCCTTTTCCTTTTTTTTTTTTCCTTTTTTTCCTTTAACTTTTCGCAAGTTTTGATTAGTGAAGATTAACTCACTGACCAGCTCATGCATCAGAGAGTGAGAGATTTTCTGTCTTCCTGGGAAAACGTGTATTTCCCCAGGACTCAGCCTGCTGTGCTTGTAAGAAGCACAGCTGCCTCTTCCCTCCAAGTGTCTGTGCAGAAGGCCTCTGCCCACCAGCACCTGGCCTGCTGATCCCAACAGCCTTAAGACATCATTTTCTGTACTTGGAGTTTGGTGACAACTAATGATTTCTTGACACTGATTTTGCTGAAGATGACAACTCTTAAGCCTATGGAGATCAAGGCTGAAAAGGAGTGTGATTATCTTAAAATTATACAGAAAAGGGACAATGGAGATTCCATAGCTTCAGTTCCTGGTGAAGTTGAAGAAATTAAAGCTCAGAGAAATTAAACATCAAGAGCTGGTCAGCGGCCAAGGCAGGACGAGGCCCCAGGAAGCCTGGTCACACTGGGCATTGCCCCAACCCCCGGCCCCGGCCCTGGCTCTGTGCCCTGCAGCCCCTCCGAAGGCACTGCCACAGCCCCTTCCCCAGGGTTTCGCTCTCCTTTTAACCCCAAATGGGGGCATATTATGAACTGCTCATGACGGAAAAGCAAACTAATGTCTCAGAAGTGTGGACAGGGCATGGCAGGAGAATAACGAGAGACAGTCAGATCAGAGGGTCCCACATAGGACCGCAGGCACTACCACCGATGACGGCAATGTGGGGAGGGAGGTCGGGGAGCAGCTCACCCGGAACCCAGCCCTGCTGCCCTGGGACAGGGTACAGGGTGGTCTCAGTTCTGTCTGGAATCTACTACTGTCAATCATGCTCATCATGGTGATAGGTTCTTGCTGTTGTTGTTGTTGCCCGGGGTCTTAGTTGCGGCAGGTGGGCTCCCTAGTTGTGGCATGTGAACTCTTACTTGCGGCGTGCATGTGGGATCTAGTTCCCTGACCAGGGATTGAACCTGGGCCCCCCCTGCATTGGGAGCGAAGAATCTTATCCACTGCGCCACCAGGGAAGTCCCCCCATGGAGATAGTCTTAATATAAGGTTTTTTAAAGGGCTTCATTTTACCCTGTGATCTACATTATTCTACTTGTCCCAATGCAGCTGAAATCTGTCACTCTGGCTGGAAAAGGGGGCAGATGGAAACAGTGGAAACATCCACACTCTCTCTCACCCAGCTGTCCGCACACTCGGCCAGGGGCCAATTTTCACCCATTTCAAGCAGGTGTTCTCCCCAGAGAGGTGGAAGATTCAGTGGAGAGTTAAGGCAACATACTGCGTCACCCATTTGAATTGACCCCAATGAAAACAACATGGGTGACAAGTACACCTTTTATCAGCAGAAGTCCTAGCTGCTGGACCAGCTGGATTCTCCACCACACTTCACCCAGGATAGACATGAGCGATGGGCTGCACCAGCCCTGGCAGCCTCAGAGCCTCCTTTTCCCACATCAATCCACTTGGTGGGCCCCAAGGAAACCCCCTCCCGGTGGTCTTGTACTTGTGCAACCCCTGCCCCTCCCACCCGCATTGTCTCTGGACTTGGCCTTGGGACTTGCTTGGACCCATGGACATTAACAAGCACAGTGCAAACAGGCTTGATAAGCCCTTGCACACTCATCTGTGGAAGTCAGTCTCCACACTGCAAAGAAACTCGGGCTGGAAGATGGGAGGGCACAGAGAGACCTGGGGGGGTATTTAGACCGTCTCCCTGGGGGAGGTCACAACTGCACGTGACCCCAGCAGAACTGCCCAGCTGTGCCCAGTCAACCCACTGGATCCCAAGAACAAATAAGCAGCTATTGTTTGAAGCCCCTAAGCCAAGTGAGGGGGTAGCTTGTTATACAGAAATAGATCCTTGAATTAGTACATCCCTACTGGGGTTTTTAAAGGCCCCTCTGTATCTTCTATACAAGGACAGAAAGGGAAAAAGGAAACTCACGCTTAAAATACCCTTGCTGAGTAAGCGTTCTACCACTAACTCATGCAGTCCCTTCCTTAGAAAATTAGTCTTTTTGTTTCTTTCTCTAAAAATAGTAGCAACCAGAACCCTCTTGCACTGTTGGTGGGAATGTAAATTGGTGCAGCCACTATGGAGAACAGTATGGAGTTTCCTTAAAAAACTAAAAATAGAACTACCATATGATCCAGCAATCCCACTCCTGGGCATATATCCAGAGAAAACCATAATTTGAAAAAATACATGCACCCTAATGTTCATTGCAGCACTATTTACAATAATAGCCAGGACATGGAAGCAACCTAAATGTCCATCAACAGAGGAACGGGTAAAGAAGATGTGGTACATATATACAATGGAATACTGCCATTTGCAGCAACATGGATGGACCTAGAGATTGTCATACTGAGTGAAGTAAGTCAGACAAAGACAAATATCATGATATCGCTTATATGTGGAATCTAAAAAAATTGTACAAATGAACCTATTTACAAAACAGAAATAAAGTCACAGATGTAGAAAACAAACTTATGGTTACCAAGGGAGAAGGGGGGGAGGGATAAATTGGGAGATTGGGATTGACATATATACACTACTGTATATAAAATGGATAACAAATAAGGACCTACTGTACAGCATAGGGAACTCTACTCAATACTCTGTAATGACCTATATGGGAAAAGAACCTAAAAAAGAGTGGATACATATATATGTATAACTGAATCACTTTGTTGTACAGCAGAAACTAACACAACATCTTAAATCAACTATACTCCAATAAAAATTATTTTTTTAATAAAAAAAATAAAATAATATAAAAATAATAGCAACCAATCTAATGCGTGCCCATCATGGGTGGTGTGAAGTTAAGAGAGACATTGTATGTATGTATTCATTTATATAATAGCTTGATCAAGAGAAGATTTAGACAGGTTACAGAAATAAGTAAAACATTCTTCATGCTCAGAAAATGAATGTGCTTCATAAATTTCAGATATTATGACATTTCCGAAACATTTTCTCCTCTTATCAAACCTCTCTGTTCCCTGGTCTCCTCTACCAACATTTTACAAGAAAAAATTCAATTGTTTTACCTAAATGGTTGTTTAGCTAATCAATAATTGACCCCCTTCTACTCTTTCCATTTTGAAATAGACACACTTGACGTCCAGCAGCACCGATGAATTTGGGGGGCTAAGGTGAGGTGGTGTAGACGAGGGCCCGGTTCCTGCTGACATGGAGACTATCGAACCTGGGTGAGGACCAGTCTTAACAATCACGGGAGGTTGTCCCAAAGGCAGTCCCACCTCACCCATCTTCCTCCCTCAGATCCTGAAATAAAGTGACAAAGGAGGTAAATTGTGTTGATCAAATAAATGCTTTGAAAACCCACTTATCGGTGGCCGGGTCTGGTTTGCATCACTAATGAGTAATACAAGCCCGTGTACAGCCCTCCTGGCTCTGTGGTCTGGCCTGAGATTTCGTCCAGAATGAAAAGCAGGAAACCAGGAAGACGGGGAGAGGGAAGGGATGGGGGGTGGAGAGAGGATCAGAGTGGAGGGAGAAGTCTGGGGGTTCTGAGTGATTGTGTGTGTGTGTGATTTTTACCAATTAAACCTTTGATGAACAAATCCAAGCCAAACCGTTTCCGTTGTCATTGCTATGGCTGGTGACGTTTTAGACAGCAGAGTTCTAAAATCCTAACAAGTGCCTCTCTGGATACTTGAGTCAACTAGAAATGGAACCCAGCCAGCAGTCTGGCGAAGTCTAAATCAAATAGCATCAGGCTTCCTGATTTCCATGGTAGGACATCAGGTGTGACATTTGCTTCCAAAGCACCACAGTCTCCTTCCGACAGCCAGGTACGATGTTGGTTCTCGCCTTAAAGTTAAAACCTGAACCGACCGTTACCCAGTACCCGGCAAAGTGTGATTGATGCACATGCTACTAGGACACTCGTGTGCTGAGGGGTCCATGCGAACATCTAAGTTCTCTTCGTGCCAGAAGTTTAAAGGCTCCAGAGCAGCAGGACAAGAAGAATACGTGCCCTCGGGGATGCTTTCCGTAGCAACACCAACAGCTGCTAAATGAATGTTACACGTCCAGCTGTTTGATTGAGAGGAAATGCTAGAAACAGCCCTGTGGAGAATGTTCCTGCACCTTCTGTAAAACCAGGCGAAGATGTAAAATATTTACATCAGCATTTTTAGTACGTTTTCTCCCCAATTCAGGTCAGAAGTCACTCTACTAGGGTCTTGGGAAGGGAAACTTGGCAGTTGGTATGATGGGTGCAGTCCCCCACTTTGGAGACCTCCCTGAGATGCCAGGTCACAGTAAAGCTGCTTGTGGTGTCCTGAAGAATAAGGGGAGATGTTTAATGATATCAAGAAAGGACAAGATTTCATCCATCTCCCAATAGAGATGCTTTTGTCAATGGGACCAGAGATATTCACAGTCAATGACTGCTCCCCCCAGCAGCTCTCACCCCACTGGGGAGGACCTGGCATGTCTGTCCCAGGTCAGCCAGTGAAGCCAAGGAGGGTGCTGCCCACATTGCCCATCTCTGACCAAGACTGGAACCGAACCTGCCTGGAACCCTCTCCACGTGGCTGTGAGTTCAGGCAGGTGGTCCCCAAGCTCTGCTGGCCTTGGAGCTGGTCTCTCTGCTTCGTTTGTGTTCACCTAATAATTCACTTTTGTGTGAAGGCGACACCCTGAAGGCCCTGCCCTTCACATCCTTGGGGACCACCTTCACCTTGGCCTTCAACTATCAGTGACAGGAGATCATAGCATCTCTAACAGCTGCACACACACACACACACACACACACACACACACACACACACACACACGACTGTTCTTTATTGGGTTTTGGTTTTGTCTTACTCTTGTGACTACGTTCAGCAGAAGAAAAGCAATTGTTGTCCACGTGCAAATTAGCAGAGAGAAGAAGGCAAAGGAGGAGGAAGAGCCATGTGGCCGGTGTCCTGGGCCCTCTCCTGAGTAGTAAAAGCAGGTGGAGGGCACCCTCTCCAGAGTTAGGGGGCAGAGAAGGCTGGAATAAGCTGTAATTGCTGTTTTTTAGAAAAAGTGTGCTCTCTTTGCCAAGAGAGAGTAGAAGCAAGTTTGCAGGGGGCATCAGAATACTCATCAGAGAACGTGGCATTAGTCCTGAGACCAAGGACGGGCTGGCTGTGCAGACACGTGCGAGGGGGCTTCCACGCCCCGGGAGTGAAGTGCGCCAGCGTCCAGGCACAGGAGAGCGCAGGGCTCATCCAGGGGCCCCGGGGTGTGAAGCAGGTGGGGCAGGGGCAGGACACACAAAGTGGACAGGAGGTGGGATCCAGAGCAGGAGAATCTTTGCAGACCTGTGGTGCCCCACCTGAGGGCCACAAAGCCCGGAGAAGCTACGGCGTTAATGATGGGATGGCAGGATCCACAGGTACACGGAGCCTTGCATGCAGAATAACGTTGCACACATATGAACTGCTTTTCAATTACGTATCGATGCTTTTGTGATTAACTTAGTATCAAATGAAAGTATTACCAGACATAAAATCAAATGAAAATCATTTTTGAATTCACAAAGGCTTTGAAAAGTATAATGACATGGGCTTTTTGTCATCTATCATTTTGGTAGAAATAGTAAAAGTACAACTATTATCGTGTGCAGTCTGCAAAATTTGAAGGCATAATAAAATGTTTGGAGATCAGTGCTATAGGCGATGGAGAACCACCGAACATTTCTTAGAAGTGAAGCGTCATGAAAAGATTTGCTTATTTAAAAAAGGGGGAAAAAGGACTTCCCTGGTGGCGCAGTGGTTAAGAATCCGCCTGCCAATGCAGGGGACACGGGTTCGAGCCCTGGTCCGGAAAGATCCCACATGCCGCAGAGCAACTAAGCCCGTGCACCACAACTACTAAGCCTGTGCTCTAGAGCACGTGAGCCACAACTACTAAGCCTGTGTGCCACAACTACTGAAGCCCGTGCACCACAACTACTGAGCATGTGCTCTAGAGCCTGCAAGCCACAACTACTGAGCCTACGTGCCACAGCTACTGAAGCCTGCGGTGCCCAGAGCCCACGCTCCACAAGAGAAGCCACCGCAATGAGAAGCCCGTGCACCACAACGAAGTGTAGCTCCCGCTCGCTGCAACTAGAGAAAACCTGCGTGCAGCAACGAAGACCCAACGCAGCCAAAAATAAAAATAAAATAAATAAATTTATTTTTAAAAAAAGGGAGGGGGGGAATCCTGCTGGCCTGCAGGTGCCATGGAGAGAGGCCGGACAGGCCAGGCTGGAGGAGGAGACAGGACCCTTGTGGCAGAAAGGGGAGGACGATGAGGATGACGCCCAACAGATAGGACCTGGTGGCCAATCAGACGTGAACGTGCAGGAAAGGGAGTCTGGGCTGATAAGCGGTTTCCGGTTTGGACAGTGGGCGGCCATGGCGGTGGATTGTGAGCACAGGGGCACACAAAGGAGGGGTGTTGGAGAGCCGTGAGCCGACCTCCGGGAGATGAGTGTGCTCAGCAGAATGGCCCCCAGAGATGTCCACCCCCTAAGCCTTGGATCCTGTGACCACGTGGATTACACAGCAAAGGGGGATTAAGGATGCAGATGGAATTAGGATTGCCCATCCCCTGACACTGAGATGAGATCACCCTGGACCCTCTGGGTCAGCCCGATACAAAAATAAGGGCCCTGAAATGTGGAAGAGGAGGTAGGAGGGTCAGTATCAGAGGGATTCCACTTGAGGAAGACTTAATAGACCATCACTGCTTTGAAGGTGGAGGGAGCCCCCAAGCCAAGGAGCGCCCAGAGATGCAAGAGGCGAGAGGATGGGTCTCCAGGGCCTCCACAGAGGAACTCGGCCCCAGCCACACCTTGACTTCAGCCTGGGAGACCCATTTCAGAATCTCACCTCCAGAACCGTAGTGAGAAATCTGTGTTGTTCTAAGGCACTAAGTTCACAGTCTTTCGCTATAGCAGTGACAGGAAACTAACACAGCGAGTCGACTCTGAAGTGCACGTGGGACATTAGGAGGGACTGAGCAGAGAAGCTGCCCAGAAATGTGTCTCCTTTTAGGGATGAGCATCGACCCCACCCACACGCCTCTGTCATGTGCAGACCCACCTCTCCAGGACCTGGTTTTACTGTTAGGGGTGGGTGCTGCCTGGGGTGACAGGGGACATTGCAGTTGGCGACTCTGATAAACAGGGGCTCTAAAAATGGCTCCAGTTCACAAAAGCAAGAGTGCACTCGGCTGAGCAAGGCCTCCCCGTGTGAAGGGGGCGGAGGGAGGCCCAGCCCTGGCAGGAATGCAGGGCCCCGGGCCCCCCACTCACTCGCAGCCTCACCCAACACTCCAGGCCGCCTCAGTGCTCCGACTCGGTCTTCCCATCTTCCAGCCGGGGGCGAGGAGATGGCACGTGCACCCCTCACCCCCTCGGCCCGGGCCACGCTTGGCAAAACTGAAGGATTTCTCTCTTCTATAAAAATGAGTGGAAACTGAAAAATGAATGTGCTATTAAGCAGAAAAGGCATAAGCCTCATAACATTGAACAAAGACGAAGATGAAAGCCTTCAGGGGCCAATTGTAAGTTGATCAACTGGGAGTCCTGCCAGGAAGACGTTACCAAAAAGTCTGGTCAGAGTGGACGTTTTCTGAGGCTTACAGGGCACCAGCACTTCATACTCATAACTCCGTGGGCGCATTGGGGCAGGTGCCACGCTTTTCCCCTTTACAGATTCCACAGTTCAGGCACAGAGAGGTTAAGAGGTTAAGCTGCTTAAGGAACCACAGCCAGTAAGCGGCAGGGCCAGGATTCAAGCCCAAACAACCTGCCTGCTGGGCCCAGCCCTCTCCCCTCCCCCCCTGCCCCCCTCCCCCCACCCAATGCCTCTCCCTGATGTCATGGCTTCCTCCTAACCTCTCCCCTCCCTCTCCCCTCTTCCCTTCCCCTCCCTGACCCCCTCCCCTCCCTGCACTCCTTCTGTCCTGTCCACACCCACACCGGCCTCCAGGGCATGCCAGACATTCCTCGGCCTCAGGGCCTTTGCACCTGCTATTCCTTTTAGAAAACTTTTCTCCCCTCATCTCCTTTCAGGTCATGTGAACATCTCTGTGAAGACGCCCCGAACTCCTCTAAAGGGACTGGGAGCTCTGTCCTTGTACCCCGGGAAGGCCTGACCCAGATAAGGGAGGTGGGACTGGGGCTGGGTGAGTAGAAACTTCCAGGTGCCTCTGGGCAAGGGTCAGGCTGCTCTCGGAGGCCAGTGGGGGCCAGGAGGCTGGCCGGCTGGCTTTCGGCACTCCAGGACACATGCGGGTGGGCAGTGGTTCTAGTTGCTCTCTGCCCAGTTTTCCAGTCCATTGCGGTTGACTGGTCAGTGGATACAAAAGAGTCGTAGCCTTGACATGGGAGGTGATGTGGGGAAGGAAGCAGACAGGCCTGTCCTTCGCTGGAAGACCAGGAAGGCTGTCCACCTCCTGCAGACAGGGAACCCTGCTGGCCTTCACTGTGAAGCTGGTGGAGCCCAGGTTCCTCCCATGGCCACTGCAGACCTTAGACGTTCACCCCACATGTGCACCTGTGCTCTCACCCAGGACACCAACGGCCCGGTGAGAAGGGCAGCCCTGTCCCCACAGGAGGAAACCCAGGCGTATCTGTGACCTCAGCGTCACCCCATGCTCAATGCCGCTCTGGGCCTGGACTTGGGCTCCTAGAACAGACAGGGAGGCCGGCACACAGCCCATCACAGACACAGACCCAGAGGGTGTTCATCTCAGATGGAACCCGGAATTCTCAAACCCCACCCTGAACAGATGCATTCCCACCACACCTCAGGGGCCTGCTTCTCCACACCCCTGAACCTCTCTTCACTCCCAAAGAAATTCTTTGGTAGAAAAGGCAGGTGCCGTTAGAGCCACAGGTCAGAATTTATTTCCTGCCACCTCCTGGAGAGCATCTTCAAGGAGAGCGTTCTGCTCAACATCATTTATGCTTCAAAACAGAAAAGTATGGGAACTTCCCCGGTGGTCCAGCGGTTAAGACTCTGCGCTTCCACTGGAGGGGGTGTGGGTTTGATCCCTGGTTGGGGAACTAAGATTCCCGCATGCCACATGATGGAAAAACAGAAAAGTATGACTTGGTAAGGCACAAGGTAACCTGCCTCAGGGCCTTTGCACCTGCTGTTCCTTTTAGAAAACTGGGGAGAAGACCTGCCCTCCTCTGGGCTTGTGTTAAGAGCTGGGTGGTTTCTCATTAAGTGTGTCAAGCACAGAGATCAACATTACAAAAGGTTCATTTCTACACACATGGTGAAAAGAGGTGACAGTTGTAGAGGACCCTGCATTGTTGAATTATGACTGGCCTACATGCAGGACTTATGCTAGGGTATTTCCCAAAGCACAACTCTGATAAAATGTCCTCCTCGATACCAAGCTGTAAGTTTAACAACATCTGAGCTTTGAAGTGAATCAAATTTATATTTAACTCAAGCACATACTTTTAAAAACTTTTCTGCCCAAATCTCTATTTTCCCCAAGAAGTAAAAATGGAGGAAAACCTGAGTACAATTGTGCATTTACTCTTCTATAAATTTGGCAACATATTAAAACCTGTTGCATTTCAGTGTCAACCTTCTGGATTTTTAGCACTAATAGTACAGGCTGCATCAAGCGGGGCTGAAAATGAAACACGAGTAAAGCTCTGGAACTGGACCACAGAGGTGTTTCTCACCAACCGCTGGCCCTAAAGGCAGAGGGTGGCAAAGGTTCCCCCCTCCACCGGGGGACCAAGAAGAGCCCCATATGCTGTCACAGGCATAAAATTTCTTTCAGGTTTTGTGTTCAGTCTTAAAAATTAACTTGCATTTTACTCCATGACATTTGCTTTACTATAAAAATACTGTTTGAAATCACTTGCCAGTCAAATAACCCTTCCTCACCCCCTCCACACCAGGGCAGGCAGAGCCCCGTCTGGGAAGCTCACGGGTAGGTGAGCCAGGCACCAAGCTTCGAAAACATTTCATCAGGTCCGTTTGGGGCATTTCCACAAATGAAGTAATTTTATTCACTCAGGTTGTAACTAAACGCTTCAGGAAACAATGATATCAATTTCAATGTATTGAAAAATAAATAGTAAACAGCATGTTTTTCAGTTTTTAAACAAGGAAGTTAGTTAATTTTATTTACTAATAGGAATAAAAGAAGCCTCTAACCTAAAGTATAGCCTGATCGTTTACTTTCTCTAAAAGGAAACACAAATTGGATTTTTTTTTTTTTTAACATAAAAAGGACAAGACCCACAGAAAGATACACTCCTCTACCTGCTGGCGCTACAGAGATTTCCCCAGTTACTGACTGATTTTGGTAGATCTGCAGCACCACTGCGAGCCTGACGTCACAATCTGAGGCATTCAGCTACTCCTCGGCATCTCAGAAGCAGCCCCATCCCAGAGTAAAACTGCTCTCTGGCACTTTTGGCACTTTTTTCCCTCCAGAACACGAAGCCCTAAAAACCCGCCACCTGGAAGAACACAAACGTGTCACAGATCTGTGGTTTTCTGACTGTTCCACAGTGAGGAGACAGTTGAGCAAGGGTACTGTGGTCCCTGCCACCAGCGATCCCACACAAGGCGCTGTCTCTATCACCAGCTCCCTGAAAGGCATGTGTGGATTTCACTGGCTGTTTTAATAGGTTTCAAGAGACATTCATGTTAAAATAGGTTCTAAGAGACGCTCGTGTTTTGTTTTAACATGGGCTCCAAAATGTGTGAAGATATATATACCTAGAATCACATCTCAAGGCATCATCAAAAAGAGATCTGTTCCAAAAAGTTTTAAAAGAGGAAGCCAGGCTTCTAGACTCACAGCTGTTTCTGGGGCCACATTTTTTCCCATTAACTGTTCAAAAGTCTGAATCAGGAGGAAGAATGGCCACGTATATATCCGTGTTTGCGTGCGTACACACCGAAGTACCTTTACGCTGACTTGAGGAAAAAAAGGACATTTTGTGTCCCCCAAACATCTGCCTGCTACAGGCCTTGCAAGAGGGTTCACGCCCCCTGCAGATGGGCCAAGGGAAGCCTAGAAGGTTAGAAACAACCCCGACAGGTCTCCTGAGCGCTGTCATCACAGAGGTTCAGGCAGTTGGCTCACGTGTATGACAGCAAATACCACGCTCTGATCTCAACGTGAATCGCTCCCTAAAGAAAACAGAGCTATCGCTTGCTACACTCCTCATGGCATTTTGGCTGCGGATACGGTCTCAGGATGAAAAACTCCCATCAACAACTTTTCCTTTTTGGTCTACACAGCACCATAGTTAGTGGCATGTTTTTTTGTTGGTTGCTTTTAAATCTTAAGCAACCAGGTATAAGAATACAACCAAAGTGACTGATTTGAGGTTTCATAGGCAGAAGTCTCTCTCTTTTTTTTCTCAGATTTTTGCTCCTTAAAAAAAGGGGAAAAAGTATGAGGTTTCAAAGCTAAGAGTTACTCTGACCGTAGCTGGCCCTCCATCAAGGGACGGCTAACCATGACATTTCCTCTTTGTTCTTCTGTGCATTATCTCGTGGCAAAACTTCACTCTGGACGCCCAGATTGGAGGTGCCTTTTCATACTAGGTATAAATTAATCCAAAGGTCTAGAGCTCTAAATTTCCAGAGTCATGACAAATGCTTAACTTACTTCAAAAATCTCTTGCATAAGTATCTCATCCCTCAGCTCAGACAAACGAGAAGGTCAAAGGCAAGAAAGGATACATACATTGGAGCACCTCCTATAATCCATATACACGCGCATTCTCTATACAGGTTCTACACGGTCAAAGGAGTTGTTTCAGCTAATATAGCCTCTAGTGTGGAGTTCGTGGGAACACAGCCCGTCGGGGCCCCACCAGCATCATACGAAACAGCAGTACTTCTTCCACCAGGACTTGGACAGGGTCTTCATCTTGTCCGGAGCCCTGCTCTTCGACTTCCTGGGCTGTTGCTGAGAGTCCGAGTACTGGATGCCGGCGACGATGGCTGCATCAAAGACCTCTTTGAGGTTCTTCTGAGTCAAGGCCGAGCACTCGATGTAGGAGGCGGCTTTGATCTCCTCGGCACACAACCTGGCCGCCTCCTCGGGCACGGGTTTCTCTTTGCATTTGTCCAGCTCGATGAGGACTTTGACGTCTTCTCTGAGATCCGACTGCGTCCCCACGAGGATGATGGGGGCTTTGGGACAGTGGCACCGAATCTCTGGCACCCATTTCTCGCTGACGTTCTGGAAGGAGGAGGGGCCCACGACACTGAAGCACAGGAGGAAGATGTCGGCGCTGGTGTAGCACAGAGGCCGGAGCTTGTCAAACTCATCCTGCAAGCGAGCCAAGCACCCAAACGTTATCTTTTACATCAGTTCTCATCAGCACAAAGACCGTTTGAACATTTTTCTGGAAAGGGTCTGGCAGGTAACAGAAAGCCCACGAGGGATGGAAGGAAGAGCCAGAGTCCTCGAAAGGCCCCTGCTGCCAAGTGGGGCAATGTTCCCAGCCCCCGGAAACCTGCCCGATGTGCTCAACGTTTTCCTTGATGCTCTAGACCTACTTGCAATTTACCATAGAAAAGGTCCTTAAATTAGATGGATTTTCAAAATAAAATTTACTTTCTCTAGGCTTCAGCGCAGAGTGACTCAGACCCACTCCTTCAACTCTGGTACTTAGTCAGGCTTTTAAAACGTACACAGTACCCACGCTGACCCTCGGGGCTCCACCCTGACCCCAGGGAACCCCAGTCTGTGAACCCAGCGCCTCTGTAAGGACCCATCCCTGCCCATCCTCACGGCAGCCATGAGCCATGCCTGTTCCATCCCATCTGCGCTGTGCACACCCAGGGCACACCCGGGGCACACGCGGTGCAGAATCACGGGAATCAGACACAGGTCTGGAGTTGAGGACCTGGACTTGGCCACTCTCATTAGGGACCCAGAGAACGTGTGCCTCTCAATGTCACATACAACACTGGTGAATACAGTCTCACATTTGCTGGATATAACACTTTCTTCTCGATTTATCTTTTTCTCCCTCCCTCCTTTTCTCTTACTTTCCCTCCCCTTCTTTCCTCTCCATGAATCCCAGAGGCCTCCACGCATGATGCTTTGGGAGGATAAAGAACCAGAGAAAGGGTGTACCCACCCAACTTCTAGGGATAGAGA
The DNA here is from genome assembly GCF_949987535.1 of Balaenoptera acutorostrata. Classification (NCBI taxonomy): domain Eukaryota; kingdom Metazoa; phylum Chordata; class Mammalia; order Artiodactyla; family Balaenopteridae; genus Balaenoptera; species Balaenoptera acutorostrata. The sequence goes on along the minus strand of NC_080079.1, from coordinate 71,052,645 downwards.
ACTGGATGGAACAAGTTAGAGCTGATTATATAAACCAACCATCCACCACACTGCTGAAGGCCGTGCCGCACTCACTCACTAACAGAGATGCATGTGGGACTCCAGGCACCACGCATCGGACACCAGACACCAGGGGATTCGGCTGGGGACAGACAGACACGGCCTCAGCCCTTGTAGGGACATCTGTCTCCAAATCAGTGTTTCTTTATATCAAACACCCTAGAGTCCCCTGCAGCACCATATTTAGCTAACTGAAAGCTTTCACTCATCTCCTTTCTAGGAAAATATTTACATCATCTCATTTGTATTTAAAATTTCTATATGTGGCTGCCAACCATCCTCAGGTGTAAGGTGACAAACAGATTCCCAGCAGCAAGGAAAAGGTAAACGTCAGCCAGGTTTCTGCCGCTCAGTTGACACATATGATTATTTACGAACTATTATTTACATGCATGTTATGTTGCATCTGTGGCCTTTTTCTAGGGATAAGGGAAGCCTGGATCTTTTTATTTGAGTTCACTTTCCTCATCTGAGGCTCCGTATTTCAGTTTGTGGGGCAACAACCAAGTAACAATATTAAAGTCAACCAATATTAAAGTCCTTCCTCAGGAAGGAATACGGCATCTCTCCGTGTCACTGCCACTTCTCCGACTTTTTAACAGAAGTTAAAAAGAAAGAAAGGAAAAAAAAAAAAGACTTGGATTTCTTAGTGCCAACTTTGTGCTGAAAGAAGAAACACAGAAACCCATCCAGGTGGCCCACAGCCCAGCCACGAGGATCTTTTCGTGAAACATTCCCTCTGTTCTCAGAGGCCTGCAAGGAAGAAGCACAGGACGGAGGCGTTGCCCTCGTTGCTGGCAGTCATCGCACCTGCTGGGCCCTGGATCTGGGATTGCGTTACCAATAAAAAGAAAGGTGAGCACAGGCCCAGGCCTTGTGACCGGGCTTTGGCAATCTGGCTCCCAGACCTCGGGAGGTTCTGGCTGAGGGACTCGGGAAGCAAGGCAGAAATTAAACCCTGCTGACCAGAAATCTTAGCTATCTGCTGAAATAAATGCAGCACACGTACATGTGATAGGGCCAACTGTAATGGACCCTCAAGGAAACATGTTCTGAGGCCCCGAGATGTGCCTGGGATGCAGGGCAGGGCAGGGCAGGGAGGGATTGACAGGCCGCTGGACAGCATTGCTGGTCAAGCTGCAGTCGGATTTCTTTTTTTTTTTTTAAGTATAAAGATTTTTCCCAAGTGCCTCATGGTTCAGAAGGCTGAAGAGTTTTCACCTGCTATTGGTCACGCTATTTCAGTCTGATCAATTTCACCTGGCATGAAATTGATCACAGTGAAATTTCCACAGCATTAAAAACTCCTTTTAACATCTTAGGTGCTCACTGAGCCCCCAACAAGAAAACCCCAAGGCACAAGAAGCGATTTCTAGTTATTTATCCAGCTCTCAGCTGCTATGTGAAACCTGCGTTTGGTCCCTAGGCGACGGCTACGGGGTGCTCACATTCTCTGGGAGTTTGCAAAGGAGGTCGCTCGAGTCGCTGTGTCCTCAGGAAGCTACCATGACAACTGCCTGTGGGGGTGGGCGCAGTGCCACAGGCTGGGACAACACGAAGGAAATACGGCACGTGTCAAATCAAGTCCCTTAAAAGGTAATTTATCAGATCTGGAGTAGGGAGGGTAGGAAAGGACTACCACCTAGCCCAGCTTTGCTTATGGTCAAAGCAAATACTGATACTTGGGGAGAGGGAAAAAACTGACTTTATCTCACCAGCTGTGTATTTTTCACAAATAGTTTTTGAAGCTGGTTTTCTACAAATCTGTAGATGGTTGGCCTCATTCCTTACACAATTAGGCATACTTACTAATCAGGTAAGAAATACTGTGAATCTCAACAAAAAAACTGCTGGGAGGGCTTCCCTGGTGGCGCAGCGGTTAAGAATCCGCCTGCCAATGCAGGAGTCCCGGGTTCGAGCCCTGGTCCGGGAAGATCCCGCATGCCACGGAGCAACTAGGCCCGTGTGCCACAACTACTGAGCCTGCACTCTAGAGCCCCCGAGCCACAACTACTGAGCCCACCTGCCACAGCTACTGAAGCCCACGCGCCTAGAGTCTGTGCTCTGCAACAAGAGAAGCCACCGCCATGAGAAGCCCGTGCACCGCAACGGAGAGTAGCCCCTGCTCGCCGCAACTGGAGAAAGCCCACGTGCAGCAACGAACACCCAACACAGCCAAAAATAAATAAATAAATAAAACAATGGATCTATTAAAACAAACAAACAAAAACTGCTGGGAGATCAGAAGGATAATTTCCAAATAAACCAAAGCTTACCAACTTGCACCAAAACCTTTTCATTTCCTGAATTATGAACTTTTTTCATGAAAATATGTCTAAAATGATTCTCTTGATGCCTTGACTTTGAAACAGACCCTATTAAGGAAAAAATTAAACTCTTTCTTGATAATTCAGGATCATTTCTACACAGTGTTCCTGGTAAAAGACCTATTCCTCTTTCAAAATTGCTCAGAGATTTTCCTCCTGGGTCTAACCCATCCTGCCCCTTGAGCTGACTTTGCTGTCCTCCTCCTGTAACCTCACTGGTTTCTTTCACAAGTTCCACTGACAGGTAGACTGTAAGTCTGTTGAGGGGCAAGCCCATGACTTAAGTTTGCATCCCCCAGGAACCAGCACTCCATTTATTTATTGATCCATTCTACAAACCGTGAATAAGCCCCACTCTGTGCCAGCCACCGAGCAGGCATGAGGCAGGGAACCCCAGCCCAGGAAGCCGTGTCTGCCAGCAGAACCAACACCTGACAGGTGAGCCAGCGGTGGGCAGCTGCCTGCAGTGGGTTGCCTGCTCCTCCCTAAAGGGTCCCAGATAAGCGCACCCTTTGGTGTCTTGAGTTTTCCTGCCTTCTGTCTTATTCTCGGGCTGTTCAGCTGCCACGTCTTGCTTCGGCGGGGAGGCCTCTGTTTATGGAGGCGCTACTCGACCCTCATTTTATTTTATTTTATTTTTTGGCCGTGCTGTGCGGCATGCGGGATCCTAGTTCCCCGACCAGGGATCGAACCCATGCTCCCCACGTTGGAAGCCCGGAGTCTCAACCACTGGACCTCCAGGGAAGTCCCAACCTTCACTTTAAATATCAGAAAATCTGACCCGAGGTAGGAAAAACATTCTCACTTTATACAAAGCAATTAAGCTTTCATTATAAATAGCAGCAGGGCATCCAAAAAGATTAAATATTAGAAGAGCCTGTATTCTTTGATTTTTCTTTTCCACAGGCAAGAAAATGCAGACTGGTTGGTTTTTTCTGCTCCCCATAAAAGGGGGAACTGGGAAGCCCCAGTGGAAGGGTAAGGACAGAGCAGAAGAGGCTTGGCTATGACGTGTGCCACCGTGGCCACCGCCAAACCAGCATTCTGCCGGGCATCGAGGCTGCCCAGTCTCGTGTCACATCGAGGTTTGAAAAACAAAGGCCTGACTGAATTTGCTGTCCCAAGTGGGTGAGTAACTGAGAAGCCCTGGTTCGGAGGAGCCCCTTGGGGACACTGGAAAGCCAGCTTCTTCTTTAATGTATATGGTCGTGTGACACCTCAGAAGTGAAGTGGGCACTTTCACCTGCCAACAAAGTACCCCAGCGCTTTCTCAAGTGCTGGAGAGACTACATGCTTAGTAACTGTCACTTTGGCAAACTCAAGAGACGGCACCCTGGGCTCTCACAGAGCACGGTGAAAACTCAGTGACGTAAGCACCATTCAGGGGGACCGGGGTCCCTGGAGCTCTTCAGGGACACTCCAAAGGGGACCTCACACCGGGTCTTCACACCAGCTCCCTGGCTGTCTTGTCCAAGTGCCTGGCCAAGACAGGAATAAATGGTCGCGATTCAGAAGGATCAAGTCCTGGCTCATTCATTCCTCCAGCTCAGGACAGCCTGGGCCGCTGTATCTCTGCTTCAAGGGATGGGAGCAGCCCCAGCAAGTCCACCATGCTTAGGAAGGGAAACATTAACACTTACTGACATGAACTCCATCTTTTTCTTGAGTAAGTTTATTAAGTATTTGGCTTGTTGACCTTTAATAAAATGATCATAAGCTACGGCCAACTTACTTTGAGAAATGAGTACCACGCAACACTGATAATTTTTAATAAAAACCAGAAAGTAAATAAGATCAGACATTCCCAGAAGATAAGAACCGCTCTTGACCCTGTTTCCCCTGTCCTGCCCACACAGAGCCGGGCCAAACCCTGTTTTATTGGCACGGAGCTCTCTGCCCCTACCACCACCCTCTGCGAGGGGCCATACATGGGGGTGGGGCTCTAGAATGGCCCAGCTGGGGCGGGGGGGGGGGCAGTGAAGGGCTTTAAAAGGCCCTTTCCTCGCCCAGCACTGAGCAGCGATGTGATACTGACCTGTCCTGCAGTGTCACAGAGCTGGAGTCTCACGGGCCGCCCATCCACGGAAACCACAGCTTAAAAATAAGACCAAAAGGACTGTCAGGGGGGGTCTCTTTTAACCTTTTCCAGAAGAATAATAGTTTTAATTTGTATGACCATTCTCACTCCAAACCCTTCAGCTCCCATTCTGGGTCCCCAATGAATTCAAGACTTGCCTAAATCAAAGAGGCCCGTGAGGCATTTTTGCACCCAAACCTGCAGGGCGGGCAATTCGCTCAATGCCCCAGAGAAGGCAGGAGGCCAGAAGCTTTGATGGCACCCAGAAGGGCCTGCGCTTTTCTCCCAGCCCCAGAAGATTTATTTTCCTGTCACACTTGTTTCAAAAAACCCAAAACAACACTGGGGGGTAAGTGGGAACCAACCTTGCAACTTTAAGTCAGTGGAAAACCTCACAAATAATTCTGTTTTCCCTTGGGAACCATTCGGTGACTTTGGGGTTTATCATAAAAGTGTGGCTTGTTTTGAGAACACGTGCAAACACAGGCTGCCCGCATTGTCCTGCTTATAAAAGAGGGCACAGCTTATCTCTCCATGTCAGCTCAAAGAGCGGATTAAAAGAGAAAAGGAAAGGAAAGAAAACCATTCCCACCTTTCCACTGGGAAGGGGTATCTGGGGAGGGGCCTTCATCAGGGCGCTGCTCTGAGGTTTCTATTTGAATGAAGTACTCAGTTTTGTCTCAATACAACTCTCTAAATTGTTTATATATGTTTACACTACTCAGTTGGGAGGAGGGAAAAAAAAGGAAAAAAACAATATCGTTTAGGTGGGAAACCCAGTAGCACAGCACTGCTTTACCTAGGGTTGCCTTCCAGGTGGATGAAAGCAAGTCCTTGCCATCACGACTTTCCAAAAGATAGAGAAGCTTGTGTGTGTGTGTGTGTGTGTGTGTGTGCTTTAAAAAAAAAAAAAAAAAAAACAGAGAAAGTGTTTCACCCTAACTTCCGTGGATTTTAACTTCTTAAATTTCAAAGACTTGAAAAATCAAGAGTAAGGACTCCCTTATCTTGGTAGCTACCAAACCAAATGACATAGCACTGTACACATAAGAGCTTTCAGTAGCTTAAGGAGATACTGAAAAGATATAAGACTCAGAAACAGAGCCCATGGGGGCGGTGGAAGCGGGGGCAGGGGAAGCGATGGGGCTCGGAGGGAAGAAGCTGTGTTTACTCTCCAGGTTTAATCCAAACCTCGGCCTTCCCTAGTGCTTCTAGTGCCATTTCCACTAAATCCACTCTCTTTCCCCGTCTCCGCGGCTCTTTAAAGTGGAGACGCCCTCGGGTGGGGAGCCACCAACAGGAAAGGACGGACCCTCGGGCCACAGGTAATGGCACCTGCGCGTCACCTTCCGATCGAAACCCGGCAGCAGCGCCAGCAACGTCGACCTGACGCAACTTCTCTACCCAGGAAACTGACCAGGCCACCTGGGCGCGACCTGTTAGACCCCACCGTCTGCCCCTGAATGGCGAGGCGACCGCCTCTCCCCGCGCCCGGGTTAGGGCTCCCGGTCCCCAGGGCCCCACGCCCCCCGCAGACCCCCGTCCCCGGCTCCGCTCACCTGAGAAGTTGTCGAAGGCGGTGGGGATGTACTCGGTGGGGTAGCCGTTGGTGGTGTAGCTCACCACCAGGCTGGTCTTGCCCACCGCGCCGTCGCCGACCAGCACGCACTTGACGCCGCGCCCCTCGGCGCCGCCCGCGCGCCCCCGGCCCCCCGGCGCCCCGGGCCCGCGCCCCCCACGCTCCCGGCGGGGCGGCACGGGCGGCGCCTCGCAGCGGCCCGGGAACGCGGGGTCCCCCTGCTGCGGGGGCATCGGCCCGCGCCCGCCGCGGGGGAAGCTGTCCCCGACCCGGGCGCGCGGTGCAGACAAAGGCGGCCGGGCGGCTCGGGCTGGACTCCGGCTCGCGCGGCACCGGCTCCGCTCCGCGGCCGAAGACTGCGGGCCGAGCGGCGCGGGGCCCCGTGCTGTCTCCTCCCGCTTCCCGGCGGCCAGGCGCGCTGGGGGCGGGCGCGGGGAGGAGGCGGGGCGGCCGTTCGTTCTCCGCGCCGGGCCCACAGCGCCCCCGCCTGCGCGCTGCGCTCTGCGCTCGAGTCGGAGCCGGGCGCGCGGGGGGCGGGACCGCGGCCGCGGGCGGGGGACCCAGACAGCCGCCGGGGGGCCCCCGGACGCCCGATTGGGGCGGCGCCGCGGAGCCGGGCCGGCCGAGGGCAGCTCCTCCCGGCGCCGACACTGACGCCACCGCCTAGAGGCCCGCGGTCCCGCCTCCTGCGCCCACGCGGCCGGCGGCCAGGCTCCTCCCGGCCCCGCGCCCCTCGCCCCCTTCTCCACGCGGTCCCTGCCTCCTCGGCCACAGCGCTGCACCCGAGGGGGGCAGTGAAATGCGTGGGGGACAGTCGTCGGAAGGAGGCTGAATTAACAGCCAACTTTTAGTTTAAGGTCTAGCCGCTGCCCGTCGTGTGGTTTTTCTTCTTCCAAAGTAATGTATTCTATCATTTGGTAGCAAAAGAACGTAAGGTCCTTTGTTAATGCTCGTGTGACTTTCTCTTTGGCGTGCCCTGAACCAGCAAATGTCTTTATAGCCCCAATTCCTTCATTTGCTTAAATGTAATGTGGTGACGTTAATATTATCGGGGGGTGGGAGGTGGGGGTGGGGGGATCCGTTTATCTGTGACTCCTTCCTCCTACGTCTAGTCAGCAATCCATCCGGAAAGACAGGGAAGCCTTTCTGGGCCTAGTCCGGACAAAAAGGCTCCTCGGGGTTTGCACTGTGGTGTGAGAAGAGGCACATACTGTGAACACGAATGGTGATACTAGTAATAAAAGTTACAGTAGCTAATAAACATCGATCCTTTCTTACGTGCCAGACACTGGTAAACACTCTGCATGAGCTAATTCCTGTCATCTTAAAATTACTTATACCCATCTTATGGGTATAGGATGAGAAAATCTGAGGCACAGAGATATTAGATAAAATGCTGAGGTCCCACAAGCGAGGAATTGGCAGTGCCAGGATTCAAGTAGTCTGGCTCCAGAGCCTGAGTTCTTACCCAGTGTCCGTGAAAGCAAAAATAAGCCAGAGTGATAAACTCAGCCTTGGAAGTGTGGCTGTAGTTGGAATGCAGAGGTGGATTTACCAAGAGGCTGGAGGCTTGAATCCATGGCTCTTCATTTGCAGAGAACCTCTCCAAGGCCCTGGGGGCCCTAAGAGTGTGAACACATGGTTATGTTTTTGTAAATTTTCCCAAATCCTATATTCTAACCACCATCAATGAATCCCACTATCTCTTTCAACTCTAACTTCTCATACGGAGAAGCTTTGATGTGGCAGTGGACACTCTGAGGATCAAGCCAAAGTAAAGTAAAGTTGGGGAGACATTTCGTTTGCGTTTAATGGATACAGAGCCAGGACCAAGGTGAGGGAAGGAAGGAGACAAGGGAGCAAAGTTTAAGGGACCAAACTTGCACTTCCCTGACCCAAAGAATGAGCCTTGACCCTGATGGGATGTATCTGTGTGGTTTTCAGTTCCCACGTGTAGTTCCCACAAACCTGTTGCAGTACCACAAACAGCAAGTTCACCTGTATGTGAAGTACATTTCCATTATTCTCTAGAAAACACATTACAAAATTGAAAAAGTAGTCAAAGGGCATGCAGCTAGGGGTATGGGGGAGGTGGTGTTCAAGAGACACAAAGTTTCAGTTATGCAAGATAAATACATTCTGGAGAGCTAATGCACACCCACGTGACTAGAGTTAACAATATTGTATGCTTGCATCTGCTAAGCGTGGATCTTGAGTGTTCTTAAAACACACATACACACACACTTGAATATTTCACAATATATACATATATCAAATCATCAAGTTGTACACCTTAAATATGTACAATTTTTCGTTGTCAACTAGACCTCAGTAAAGCTGGGGGGAGGGTATGCAGCTGAAAAATGTGGGAAAAATAGCATGATTGAGGTGTATCAGGTGGTTTATTAAATGTTTTCTTGTGGATATTTTTGAAGTTTATGGTGTTTGTCGGCCTTTTAAATTGCATAGCTTATTGTGATGCATGTCTCATTTTAAGTCAATATTTTTGTGCCTAATTTTCTATCCTTAAATTTTTATCCTTTCTCTTAAAGAAGGCCCCGAAATGTGATCAGCTTCAGGCCCTACAAAATGTGGGTCTCCCCCCACCTCTAGCCATATAGTAGTTTTTGTATCCTGTAGCCCCCGGCTTTGCTTCGCTCCCTTTTTTGTGTCGAATATTGTCCCACTCCACTCGTTTTGGCCCATCTTTCTAGATCCAATTTAATCAACCCCCTGCGCCTTATTTAAAAGCCCCAGAACTAACTGCCCACTACGAGAAGACGTTTCTGCAGCCCGTGATATCCAAGTCCAGAGGTAGGGAGATGGCCTGGAACTCAGTGCTGACCAGGGCCGGGGCTGTGGACGCCCCTCCAAGTGTATGATCAATCAGTAAATCTTACAATAAATCAATAAATCATATGATGCGTTCTCTTGTTTGTTTACTGTCTTTCTGCCCGTTCAAGCCCCATGAGGTCAGAGACTTTATTTTGTTCATCCTTATACCCAACACTTTACATCATGTGGGGAAAGTAGTAGGTTGCTGTTTTCTGTTTTATGCTTTTATAAAATATTTTTAGAACACATGAATCCTGCAGCGATTAACAAGAAAGACCATTTCTTTGTTCTCTGAGAATGCCTTACCCCTCCTGTACTCCCCATCTATATCCACCAGGACGGCATAGTTGGTGCAATGTCTCCTTTGTGTCTTGGGTTTGGTAAATTTGGGAAATGCTGGCATTTACGTGGGCACAAAGCAATCTTCCACTCTTAAGTTCTGGTGCCTACGTGGCTCTCCAGCCCAGCTGTGAACATTCCCCCACCGCACCCGAGCCCTTACACTGGTGAACTTATGCTTAATCCCTATCATAGTACTTTGTTAAAATAACCTACTGACACTTGCTCTTAATCTCCTAAAAAAAAGCATGACCCTTGCTTCACCAAACTCTTTATTCCCAGCACGTTTTCTAGTATATTTTTTTCCTAAAGCTCTTTTACCTGTTCTACTAGCAAAGAGTATCTAATTTTCAAATGTACTAATTATCATGAATTTATACTTTGGAACTAATAGAGTAAAAACCGTGCCAATAGACTTTATACTGTGTACGTTTCACTTTTCTATCTTGACATATTCAAGAAATAAGCTAAAATAATTTTCTAATTAATACATTCTTTGCCAGGGTGTAATTTCCATCATCAAATTCAATACAAAGCTGTTTTTTTTTTCTTTTTTACTATTTATAACATTTCACTATTTACCCATCTTCCATAAATAAATACCAGCAGGGAACCAAATCAGAAGTGTATGGTTTCTGGATCTTTCGTGTTAATGGGTCGTGTAGCTATGAGTGTTTGTTCTTTCTTCAAGCCATCACCCTTTATCTTGGGCACATTCATCTCTGAAGGAAACTTCTTTTCTTTAGCGGTGCCTTGGTTTTTAAATGTCCTGTAAGAGACCACCAGTTAGAGAAATACTTCTCAGGAATTCCCTGGTGGTCCAGTGGTTGAGACTGTTCACTTTCACTGCCAAGGGCCTGGGTTCGATCCCTGGTCGGGGAACCAGGATCTGAGGCTGGGCCGCTGTTCCCCACAGCATCCTTCTCTGTGTGTGCCAGGTTATGGTTGTCCAGTGAGAGGAGCTCCCTGGGGATTGGGAAGTAGAGGACCGTCATAGGGCTACACATGATGGCGGACAGACTCACAGGGCCCGGCACGCCTTTACTCTCCTCCTGCTCTGTGACCCCCTCATCGTCTTCACAGCAGCCTGAGTTCACTGGACCCACAGAGGCTGCAGCCCCCACAAAGCACACCTTGCGCTCCCTTTCATGGCCCAGCTGGTGGCCATGTCTGCAGGGCTACCGGCTTTTCTCAAAAGCTTCAACTGGAGCCCTGTACCAGATTCAGCTGGACAGGCTTAGTGACTGTTTCCCTCTTCCCTGCAACTCCCAACCTCGTGAAAGCTTCCCTTCCTTACCCCTGTGCCTTGGAGAGGCTGTTTTCCTAACTGAGCCCTGACCATACCCTTCCTTAGTTCTTTTTTACCACCAGGGATACCAGCCTAGGAAAAAAAAAAATTGACAAGGAAAATAATGTTGGCATTTTTCACTAGAGTAGATGGGAGAATCATATAAATGTCACCAGACCACCAGCTGGCCCACCAGTGGGTCCTTGTCAGTAATTGCAGACCCCAGACTCTCCCATCAGCTAGCATTATGGTGAGGGGTCACGGACATTATCCAACATGTTGAAATTGGTGCCCTGTCTACAGACGTCCTTTTGTCTCTTGCCTGTTGGTAACTAGAATGAATAATTTTTTTTTTTTACTCAAAAAGAGCTCCCATTGACATGATGAAACTTTCAGATGTGAAAAATCAGTCATTAATTTTGATTCTAAAAAATATTTCTGAAAAGAAAATGTTTATATTATTTTTACTGGTCAGATTAGGCTAGGCTGCACTACAGTGATAAATAAACTCAAAATCTTAATGTCTAGAAACATGGGAGTGATTCTTTGGTCATGCAAAGTCCACCGCAGGTCAAATGACTGTCTGAGGCAGCGCCCTTCCAAGCGGTGACTCAGGGATTCAGGCTGCTTGCATCTGGTAACCATGCGGCCCAGGACACATGGTTTCCAGGAAAGAGAGTGTGGAGGGTCATCCACCAATTATGAAATGCTTCGTCTTGGAAATGACTTCTGCTCACACCTCTGTATACGTACCATGCATTTCTGTATGTGTGCCCATGTATTTCTGTGCACGTACCCATGTGTGCAAGAGCAGTCTTATAAGAGCTCAAACCTGGAAACAGTCTAAACGTCAAAAACAGTAAAATGCATGAGTTAATTTGGGAATTTATGTTATACTATTTAGTAAAGAAAATGAGTGAACTACAGATAAATGCAACGACAGTAATGAATCTCATGAACAGAATGAGGAGTGAAAGAAGCCAGACACAAAAAAAGGTGTAAACTATAAAATTTGATGTATGTATAGTAAAAGCATTTCTAAAGAAACAGGCAGAACTAAACAGTGTTAGATGCCAGAGTAATTGAGGATAATTTATACACTGGAAGGGAGAGGGGCCATACAGGGCTTCTCATGTTCAGATGTTCTGTTTCTTGATCTGAATGGTGGTTACATAGGCGTTTGTTTTGTACTACTTCATTTTACCATGTATTTGTTTTATTCATTTTTATGAATTGCATTATATTTCAAAATTACAATGATTAAAAACTGTCAAACCTATAAGTTGTATTACATGGGACTCATGGTTATTTGCATCTTAAAGAGCTATTTGCTAAAACCTAGCACAGTGCTGATGACCTGTGTGCACTTTTCAAGTTAAATAACAAACTTTAGAGTAAAACGTAAATGTGACTTGATTGGCCCAAATCCTATTTCTACAGAACTTTCCCAGGAACACATATCATGAAGTATGACTGTGCATTTTTTACATCTCTAATATTTATTTTTAATAAGGGTATCATCCTGCACAAGTGTTATTGATAGGTATTTTAATATTTTTAACAAGCTAAACTGGTCCTGCAAGATTATTACAGTAGAGATGAATGATGATTTACATACATAAGTTCCTGGAGAAAAATGAAAGCCCCCGGGAGGGCTGTTGGAAGGATGGCAGGTAAATTTGCACTGGGAGCTCGCTGGGGCAGAAAGCCTGGAACCACTGCGAATGCCGAGGAAAGGTGCCACGCAAGGCTGAGCGACACTGCAGGCCCCTTTCTACCCTCAGTCTTTGTTTATTTTCCCCCCTCCCACCCCCCCTCCCACCCCCCATCCCACCCCACTCTGGTCTTCCCAGCTGTTGCTGATCTGCCTTGCAGGGAAATGCCCCCATTTCCACTCCCTCAGACCTGCTGCAGCCTCTGAACTGCCCTCCCAGCTGTTCTGACCCTTCCCATAAAAAAGCTTCTTCCCCAGACCCTTGCGGCAAATGATATGTTTCCAACTTCCCTCCCCAAACACACATCACAGAAACTCCCCAGGCCAGACATTTCCCAGCTGTCCAAATCCTCGCAGATGATAAGAACTCTTCAGAAACCCCTCTTAGCTATTGCAAAACCTTGATGTCCTCTAATTTTTCAGCCACCATGAAGATAAGGACTCGCCATGCAATCATTTCCCAACAACTGTAATCACCTGGGCTGGCAATTCTGAAATGGTAGAATTATCTTCCTCACTTCCAGAAACTGCAACCATCTGTCTTTTCTAGATCTTCCCGGTTGAGGGCAAGGAAACGCCCACAATCCTACAACAGGGAAGAGAAAGGAATTTTCATACATTCAAATAGGGCTCACAATCCACTTCTGGGTTTGCAATGGCTGTGTAATGCTTTGAATGAATGTGTGCACATCCAAACACCCTACAAAGCTGCCCAAGTCTGTCTTTGAGAAGAGAGACTGTAGCAGGCGGTCCGCTTTCTCTTTCACGTGCATCTAGAATGTATTAGAAGGTGGATACTGCCTCTGCACACGGGATTGTGCCATTGGTTTGATTTTGGAGGGAAAGGGATACAGTTGTTAGCTACGTCATTGGATGGAGGGATTCCACTCGTGAACTTAGTATGACCAAAGAGAACAGTGGCAGTCTGTACAGATGTGCTTAGAGAGTCTGGACCTCAAGGAGTTCACAATCCCAGTAAGAGAGAAAATATCTATGAAATAACTGGAGTGCAAGGCGGGGTGTAGTGGGAGTAACGGGATGTGCCAAGTGCAACAGAAAGTCAGGGGTGCAAACACCCTTCCTCTGAGACCAGAGAGACTCTCCTCCCCATTCCCTCATCACAAAGCTCCAATCAATTAGAGCCACACTGGTGAGGCTCACGATGCCCTAAGCATTTTGTATGCATTGTCATATTTAATACACACAAAATCTAAACATGTACCATTATTGCCCCAACTTTATAGATTAGGAAACAGCAGCTCAGAGGGACCCAAGGTAACCCCGCTGGTGACTCTCAAGAGGGAGAGGTTTTCACTGTAGCCTATAACCTCACCATCAAAAGATGACAAAGCAATGGGGTTATTTTAATAACGATGCTTTTTTTTTTTAGAAAAGAAAAAAAGAAGCAAACCTTTAGCAGCATGTCACAGAACAGAGCGATGGGGCAGCTCCCTTGATCCCTGATTCCGTCTGAGGTACACAGACTACACAGGCCCTGATCATTCAGGAAAGACAGGAGAAACAGGCCTCTGACGTCTTGTGGTATCAAGGGGAGAAGAACACAAATGTGCATAAATAATAAAACCTGAAAATTAGGAAGAAAAAAAGAGAGAGACAATTCACAACAATTTGGAAGTTTTTTTTTAAAGGCTGAGGTAAAATTATCCTCTTAGAAGCTATTTTTTATGTTTATTAAGATATTAAGAGGATTGTAGAGGGAAGGCTTAAGTAGTTAGAAACAACATCCATATCATGTCCCACTGAAATACCATCCTCATTCCTACATATTGCTAATCTAAAATCAGTTTATCTGTTCATTAAATCAATTCCATAAACATTGATTGAGTCCCTTTGTCAACATAAGGACTCGTTAATGATCCGATGTTTTATGTTTAAAATTCTTTTCTATAATTCTAAAAGTTCATTAATCAGTAAAAATTGGAAAGTTTTAAGTTGCATTATAAAACATTTCATAGTGCAATCACTGTCTTGAGAGTCCTTTCCATCGCCTTTACCAAACTAAATCACAAGGGTCTTTGTTGGTCCAGCTAGAGGTACTGCCATCACTTGCCCTCCGTGCTCTCCACCCTGGGAGGAGTCCTGCCTGCGCTGCTTAGACCCTTGGACACTGCCCCTCCTCCCAGCTCCCCTGGGCTCTGTTGGGGTGGAGGGTGAAGAGAGAGGCACAGTTTCCAGGCAGACCTCTTAGCAAGGACCCCCGGGGTTGCTACAACCACTCAGGTCTGGGACTGACCCTGGGGCTCTGGACTTCCCAAACATGGCAGGGAACAAGATGTCTGAACTATGGGCTGAGTTCTTCTGGACTATTCCTCCCTAACAATATAGACTGAGCCTAGTAGCCATTGGGATCTAGTTTCCATAAATTTTGAACTCTGCCCTTTGGGACTTGAGTGTGCAGAATGCATTCCTGCTGCATACTCCAAAGGAACTCCTTCAAATTCATTAATCTGAAATAACCCAATGCTGTAGAAGATGAAAACGGGCAGCAAGAAGGGTTTTGTGGTGCTAACAATATTAGTTTTCTTTTCCTTTAATCCCTGTAACAGGAGTCCGGAGTTTTTTTTTTTTTTTAATAGACTAAAAGAAAAGGGGCTTCCCTGGTGGCGCAGTGGTTGAGAGTCTGCCTGCCGGTGCAGGGGACACGGGTTCGTGCCCTGGTCTGGGAGGATCCCACATGCCGCGGAGCAGCTGGGCCCGTGAGCCGCAATTACTGAGCCTGCGCGTCTGGAGCCTGTGCTCCGCAACGAGAGGCTGCGATAGTGAGAGGCCCGCGCACCGCGATGAAGAGTGGCCCCCACTTGCCGCAACTGGAGAAAGCCCTCGCGCAGAAACAGAGACCCAACACAGCCAAAAATAAATAAATTAATTTAAAAAGACTTTCAAAAAAAAAAAAAAAAGAAAGAAAGAAAAGGCAGAGAAAAATGACTGTCCAACAAGAAAGGACTCAAGGACAACATAGCAGCATGGGCGACTCTGCTCTGTTCCAGGAAAGGTGTTGAAGCTGCCCGGTTTGGGCTGACTCGCTTCAGCCCTTATCTGTTGAATGCCTCTGTGCATCAAGGGGGGTATTTAATGACCAGGATGAGATGGACATAACGAGAGAGGAAGGACCCTGCGTCTCACAGAATTAATGTAAGTTAAAACAGCCCTTGCCACGGGGGAGAACTCCAAAAACAATATCCACCAGGTTTGGAGTAATTCAAAGGTAACCGGCTCGAGCCACCACGCGTTTGCCCTTCCTCCTCAGACAGTGGGACCTTTCCGTCTAAATAGGGGCAGTTGTGTAGGAGAAATGCCATTAATTCACTCACTCAGCAAATATTTATTAAGCATCCACTGCATCGAGCCCCGTAGTTCATCAACGGTTGGGCTCTGTCGATGAACACAAGGGGTGCAAAGCACTCCTCGTGGAGCGAACGTTCCAGGGGCGGAGACAGACCGTAACCGGAATAAGTGAATGTGGACCTTGTCAGAGGATGCCAAGCTCCACAGAGGAGGAAAAGCAGGGAGGGGAACGGGCCAGGGTGTGCTTTAATCCGTGGTCAGGGAGGGCCTCTCGCGGGTTGCGCTGGAGCAAAGACTTTGAAGGAGGG
Source organism: Balaenoptera acutorostrata (assembly GCF_949987535.1). NCBI lineage: Eukaryota > Metazoa > Chordata > Mammalia > Artiodactyla > Balaenopteridae > Balaenoptera > Balaenoptera acutorostrata. Next base: position 71,036,812 of record NC_080079.1, on the reverse strand, counting down.
AGGGGCCTGAGGGCTGTGGGTGTCAGGAAGGAGCCTTCCAGGCAAGGGGACAGCAAGACAGAAGCCCTGATGGCAGGGACTGTGTCTGAAGATCAGACAAGCAGCAAGGAGCCTCGTGGGCCTTGGGAAAAGTTAGCAAGAGGGGCATGAGGTCATAGAAGACATGAAAAAAAGAACATGAGTGTAGGCAGCCGTGGAGAAGGCATCCATTCTAGGTGAGCCAGGAGCTGCTGGGATTGGGTTGGGTGGTAGGTAGTATCGTCTGACTCAGCTCCCAGGATCCCTTGGGCTGCAGAGGAAAAGCACCTGTCAGGGATCAGGGGGTCCTGGAGGCCAGTTAAAGAGGAAGTTCTGGGCCAGAGAGGGTGGGGACTTGACCAGGAGTGGCCGAGGTGGTGTTGAGTGGAGGCTGGCTTTGGACATGCCTTGAGGGTGGAGCTAGCACCAGCCACCTGGCACATTAGGTCCCGGGTTTGAGGGTCCACGGAAGGCAGGACAAGTCCAGGGATCACAGCCTGACAAACCAAAGGTGTCATTGACTGAGAGGAGGAAAATTCCAGCAAGTGGAAGTTCTGGGGGAAAGGTTAGGAATTCGGTCTATACATGTGAAGTCTGAGCTGCCTCTGAGCAGTCTAAGAGGAAACATTGAGTAGACAGTTGAATGTATGTCCGGAGTTCAGACAGAGATGCTGGTCGGAGATGGAGGTGGCATTTCCTCGGCACATGAAGGGTGAAGGGTAACAGGGCATCAGCTCACTCGGGAAGAGGAGAGTCCAAGGGCTGAACTCCAGGACTCCAGTGACAAATAAAAGGACAGACATTAAAAAGCTGGAAATATTACAGGGAACTATATTCAATATCCTGTGATAAGCCATAATGGAAAGGAATATGAAAAAGAATGTATGTGTGTATAACTGAATCACTTTGCTGTACAGCAGAAACTAACACAACCTTGTAAATCAACTATACTTGAACAAAATAAATTTTTTTAAAAAATCTAGAAATATTAAGTAAGGCCAAATATCAGAAGCTGGGAAGGAAGCAGTAAATGCCTGCCCAGGGCAGTGCCTGAGAGAGTGAGAGCTTGTCTACACAGCCGCCCTCCGCCTGGCTGCACACTTAGCCACCGGGCCCCTTTGGAACTGGAAACGGTCCTCTGCTCCTCTGTTTACAAGATGGCCAATAATCAACCCAATGTGGCTCTGTGGCCGCCCTGTGTGCAAACGGGTTGCTTCATTAGATCCTGGTGCCGGGTTGAATTTCAGTGAAGGAGAGGGTGATCGAGGTTGCAGCAAAAGAAATCAGGGGAGGCTGGGGGTGTGTCCTCGGCACAGCCCTGAACCCAACAGGCCGGTTTTCTTTGTGCAGCGCACCCGCTGGGTCTGGACGTTGAGCCTGTCAGGTCAGTAAACAGACCTGCCTGAAGCTGGTTTTGCCAGATAAAGCCCAAGTGTGTTCCAAGCTCACCAGGCCTGAAGGCCGGCCACAGGGGTTCTCAGGCTCTGCTATGACTAATAAGGAAGCTCCAGCCATCAATTTCCTCTTTAAAGTAGTAAAATATCTTGTTTATGACAAGCATGTCTTAGGAAGAAAAATGTTCTCTCGGATCCTCTGAATTATTTGAGAAGCTCTTATAGTTACTGTTTTGAAAGTCAAGGTGACAGTTGAATTCTCAAAGTACATGGTGGGAGTCCAGCAAGAAGAGACACACACGGAGGTCCCGGTGGTCTGCTCTGCAAACCTGAAAAGGACTGTGGAGAGGGCTGGGGAGAGGGTCCAGGGAGCCGTGTAAAAGTGACTTCATTCGAGGAAAATGCTGACTAGTATTTATTACTTCCCTGGAGCATGCTTTCTTGGGGGTGGGGTCCAGGACATGGCTTCTGGGTGGGGTAGGCCCCTGTGTGAGCCTGAGAGGGCCTCTTACCTGTGCATCATTTCACTTCTTGACCCTCGAATCCCCTTATCTGTAAAATGTGTGTATTAGTTTGCTGAGGCTGCTATAACAAAATAGCACAGAGTGGGCAGCTTAAACAACAAGACATTTATTCCTCACAGTTCTGGAGGCTGGAAGTCCAAGGTCAAGATGTCGGCAGAGTGGTTCCTTCCGAGTTCTCTCTCCTTGGCTTGTCGATGGCCACCTTCTCTCTGTGTCTTCACGTGATCCTCCCATGATCTTCCCTCTGTGCTTGTCTGTACCCTAATCTCCTCTTAGACGGACACTAGTCTTTTGGATTTGGGCCCACCCTAATACCTCATATCAACTTCTTTAAGGGTCCCATCTCCAAATACTCTCACCCATTCTGAGGTATGAGGGTTAGAGTTTCAGTACATGAATTTAGGGGACAGAATTCAGCCCATAACAATGTGGATAATACTACTTGTAGAGAGTATTATATTATGCTTATGTTGTATATTGAGTATTACGTATACATAATAATACATATTATCTGTTAATCAAAGTTCTGTTTCTAAATGTTTATTTTTGTACACAAAAAAATTTTGCTTGATTTCCCATAATCTAATAGGAATTCTTATGATTACAATGTGAGACCAATATAGATGTTTACAAAAGGGTACTTAACGTCTAACTTTTTTTAAGGTATAGAGATACTGTCATGTAATTTTCTTTGGAGTTATCAGGTATGCTTGGGAGAAAGGAGTCTTCTCAAAAGAAGCAACAAGCAATGAGGGTCAGGAGAGAGAGATACGGAGCCAGGAAAAAGTAAATCATTTTAGGTGATGTGATCCAAAAGGGTATAGACAGACTGGCTAACCTGAATTAAGTTTCAGTTTTGCCATTTGTTAATTGTGTTACTTTCACCCTCCACAAATATGATTAGTGTGGTAACATGCTCCAGAGACAGAATATTGTGGTCATGATTTTGGGAAAACACAATTTTATGAATTGAAAATTCAACAATTTTGTTTTTCTCTAGCAAATCAAAGCATGAAGTAAATGACCAATAAACATGGGATGGATGGATGGATGGACGGATGGGAAAGCAAAATAATACAGGAACGTATGAGGACATATTTTTGAGTCTCACTTGGTCTATGCTCCAGCCAAATATTGACTTGGCTGGTAAAGCTTACAGGAAATCTCACTCCTACTTGTATGCTTGCTACTCCCTCAAGGTAGGTGTTGTGGCATAGCTGCTCTTAAATATTATATTTCTGGGAATTCCTGGGCGCTGCAGTTGTTAAGACTCCGAGGTTTCATTGAAGAGGGTGTGGGTTCCATTCCTGGTCTGGGAACTAAGATCCCACAAGCTGCGTGGGGCACCCAAATATATAAATAGATAGATAGATAGATCATAGATTATTATAATCTAAATATCTATTATATTTCTGCTTTAAAGCCATGCTGCCTCTTGCTCCATCAAGCATGTAGCCGAGGCTGTTTGGGTTGGCGCTGCCAGCAGGTCTGGTGGGATCGTCCCTGGCTCTCAAGATCCCCCCACAGTCAGCATCCCAGGCCACCTGCAGAGTGGAAGGTCCCCAGGTCATGTCCTGGGTACAGATGTCCACATCACTCCATCACCATCCCAATCTTCTCAGTTCACACCTTAGTCCCCAGGTTTCTAGATGAGAAAGACAGTTTTCTAACGTCTTTCCAAACATTCTACATCTGAGCTTGAAACCACCTTGTAACTACTTTGCATATTCTTCCTTTCCCTCCTCTCCCAAAGTTCCCTGAGATTCTGGGCCCCTGCTTGCTCAGTACTTGTCCCAATCCATTTTTTTAACCAGTTGATGAGGCAGTTCTTACCTTTAATGAATTGCAAGTTTTCTGCACCCTTTCAGGCTGGCATCAGGCATGATCTCGTGTGGTGTCTGTCCCCCAGTGACCCCACCTCCAGGCATTTGCACCCTCATACTGAGTAGGGGTGACGCATATCACCCACCCATAGGATATTGCAGAAATGACCTAGTGTGACTTCTCTCTCTTACAAAGCCAGCCACCATGTCACGAGAACACTCAAGCAGACCTCTGGAGCAGCCCACCTGGCACAGAACTGAGTCCTCCCGACAAAAGCCCTGTGAGCATGCCTTCTTGAAGTCAAGCCCTCAGAAGACTGCAGTCCAGCCAATACCTTGACCACAACCTCATGAGCCAGAACCACCCAGCTAAGCTGCTCCCTAATTCCTGCCCACATAAACTGGAAGATAACCAATGTTGTTTTAGGCCACTACGTCCTATGTTCATCTGTTAGGTGGCCATAGATAGCTAATAAACCTCCTAAGCACCCAGAACCTTGACAGTGGATTTCTCTGTCCTTGAAGCTTATTTGCATCATCCTAACATCTTTCCCTCATGTCTAGAAGCAAACTCCTGGCTCTTCCTGTTTCAAAGACCTCTTTCCTCTCAGCGCATCCACTAGGAACCAACGGGTAGAGAAGTGGTTTTTGTGGAGGGTGAAGGGACACAGGGTGTCATCCTTCCCCAGATCCTCACGATGATTTCTCGTTTCAGTGTCCCCCAAGGAAAGGTCTTCTGGAATCCTACTTCTTAATCTCAAATTATCTTGACTATACTATAGAGTCTATGTTCTATATACAGAATAAGAACAGACATACTTTTCACAAAGGAAGTTAACCCAGGGGAAACCATCTGTATGTGTGTCCTGTAATATATATAGACATGACACATCTTGTGAGTCACATGTGCTAATGAGGGGCATGGAATCACCCTGATCCTTTCACTTGTATCTTCTTCTGATCCTGAATAAACTTCTAAATGGCTGGCTAGATTCAAGGAGGCTGGGTTTGGTCCAAGAACACAGAATTGGATGTATCGAGAAGGACTAGGACACCACTCTCACTAACCAATCAAGTGTCATCTCTGATAAGATCATTTCACTAAAGCTAGTCCTCAACTTTTTCCTGCACCAAGATGCCACTGTGCATGCAACCACCCAGATCTGCAGCAGCCACTCGCCCCGTCAGCGGTTTCCACACTGATGGGCCCGGGTGGTGGGTGATAAGCCCTGCCTGCTCCCCATCTCACCCACCCTCCACAGTAGAACTAAATACACTCTAAGGGGGTTTGCAGTTCACAGTGACTTGGGTATCCTCCCTGACATCTGAGAATCCCTGCTCTAAAGTGATACGAACATATCATGGGCCCTAGAAGCAGAGGGAGGTCATTCCAGTTCTGGGAACACTGTTGTTCGTGAATTGTTTGTGTGCCGAGCCTTGCTGGCTGCCTACTATATGGTGCTCTGTGCTTCTGGCCGCCACGCAGCGTCATCACAGACCAGGTATCCTTTCAAAGTAGACCTGTCCAAAAGGCATCATTTTGGTTTTATAGATCTGAAACTCTTTGTTCTTCTAAAACCCTCCTGAGAAAGATAACGCTTTGGTTTCGGTGGCTTGAAAGGCTGACTCCTGACTTCAGTTTCTTCCAGCTCTGTTACCCACCAGAATACCACATCCTCCTCGTGGACCACAGCCCATCCATTCTGGGAGGCCCGCAGGAGGGCCAGCTCGTTCCAGGCTTCTAGTCATTGCTTAATAAAATTTAAATGAACTCATTTATTCAAAAGCAAAAGGGAGAGGAATGTTTGCTGAATAGAAAATGAAGCCCACACTGTCCCTCAGTGACATTTCTTCATGAGAGGTTTCAGACTACATATGGGTGAGAAAAATTTATAGTTGAACTGAAAAAAAAAATGTGTGTGTGTAATTGTGACTAGCTTCTCCTAGCCTGGAATACAAAATATGTAAAATATAAAAATAAACATAGATCTATAGATTCATCTAATACATACTTACCACTGTACCTACCTGGTGTATCAACAGTGAACAAGACAAACACGGTCTTTTTCTCATGAAGCTTACAGACAGTAACAGACAGGCAGTGTTAAACTACAAATTGTGTTGAATGTTAGGAAAATAAATAAATAAATGGTGTCTGTGAGCTGCCTGAGGGCAGTTCTTTGCTTCCTTGTTCACAACTCTTTCCCCAATACCTAGAATCCTGCCTGGCACGTAGGAGGAAGCTAACATGTATAGAATGATTTGATGAATTTATAGACTTATCATGAGATGTTATAACAAAGAGACAAATTGTGGGAAGTCAGGGAAAGGCAGGACATACAAACACCGAGAGGAAAGATAAGCAGGAATCATTCACATGAAGTGGGTGAGATGCAGAAAAGCATTCCAGGAAAAAAGTAAAATGGGCTTTTAAAAAAAGTGGGAATCATTAAAGGAATTCAAGATGGGGTCACTATTAAGAAATTCATTAATATAATAAAACCTATTAATAGATCTATGAGAAAAATCATATGATTGCCTGCATAGATGCTGCAAAACCTTTTATAAAATGCAACATTCATTCCTGGTAAAAACAAATTAAAATAGGAATTAATTGACACCTTCTTAATCATAGATAGATACTTAAAAATATATATACCTTAGTCCTAAAGCCCTAAAGCCAGTATCCTGCTAATGGGAAAGCACCAGCGCACCAGGAGCACTTCTGCTAGGATTAAGAACAAGGCAAGTGTGTCCATTATCACCACCACTTGCCACACCGTACTGGAGGTATTAAGCAATGCAATTAGGCAAGAGAAAGCAATGACAGATTGGACAGGTAAGAACTGAAAAGAAGCAAAACCATTTCTATTTGCAGAGGATCTGATCACGTAACTGTAAAACTCAAGATAATCAATGATAAAACTAAAACAAAAGAAATCAGTATAGTAACAAGTTATAACACTAACATGTAGAAATCATTAGCTTTCCTAAAAAGTTAGCTGATAAAATGAAAGGAAAAATCTCATCTACAATAGCAGCAGAGCAGGTAAAATATCCTAGGAATGAATTAATCCAATAAATGTACAAAATCTATATGAGAAAAACTTTTTAAACTTCTTAAAAACACAAAAGTTGACTTGAACAAATAAAAAGACATTACTTGTTCTTCAGTAAGATGATTCCACTTCATAAACTTCTTCCCAAGTCTCTTAATTTTTTTTTCTTTGGTCATGCTGTGTGGCTTGCTGTATCTTAATTTCCCCACCAGGGATTGAACCCTGGCCCAGGCAGTGAAAAGGCTGAGTCCTCACCACTGGATCACCAGGGAATTCCCTCAAGTCTCTCTATCGATAAAGAGAAAATACTTTTGTAAAGCAATTTTTTGGTAAGGCAATACCAATAAAAATACTAACAAGGTACAATATGGATGGACTCGGAGGGTATTATGCTTAGTGAAATAAGGCAGATGGAGAAAGACAAATACTGTATGATATCACTTATACATGGAATCTAAAAAAGAAAAACTAGGGAATGTAACAAAAAAGAAACAGACTCACAGATACAGAGAACAAACCAGTGCTTATCAGTGGGGAGAGGAAGAAGGGAGGGGCAAGATGGGGTAGGGGCTTTAGAGGTACAAACTACTATGTATAAAATAAATAAGTGACAAGGATATATTGTACAGCACAGGGAATATAAGCAATGTTTTATAATAACCATAAATGGAGTATAACCTTTAAAATTTGTGAATCACTATGTTGTACACCTGAAACTTATATAATATAGTAAATCAACTATGCCTCAATGAAAAAAAAATACTAACAAGGTTTTTTTTAATGGAGTTAGAAAGTTTATGTCAAACTTCATATAGAAAAACATGCAAGAATAGACAGGAGTATGTTTTTTTAAAATCTACATGGGAGATTAGCTTTGTGAAATATTAAAATATACTCTAAAGCCTCTAGAATTAAAACAATTAATACTTCAATAAAAAATAAAATTTAAAAAATAACAGAAAAAAACCCACAACATTGTAAATCAACTATAATTCAATTTAAAAATTTAATTTAAAAAACAGAAAAGAAAAGAAAACAATGTATTATTGGCACATTGAGTAGACAGACCAAACAGTAGGATAGAATAGAAAGCCAAGAAATAGACCTTTATACATATGGAACTGTAGGATATGATAAATGTATATCTCAAATCACCAGAGTGAAAATGGGCATTTTAATAAATGGTGCTAAGATTCGATAGTCATTTGGAAAAAGATAAAATTATGTTCATATCTTATACCATACACAAGAATAAATTCCGACTGAATCATAGATTTAGGAAACCATACAAATACTAGAAGAAAACATGGTCCTTTTTAATCTGGAGATATATATATATATATGAAGAAAGTACTAACCCAAGTAACTTTTGAACAAAATATTTGGAATATATGTCCTTAGGCTAATGTAAAAAGGCTTTCTAACTATGATTCAAAACCCAGATGCAATAACAAAAAAAGAATGACAAATGTAACTACATAAAATAAATAAATAAAAATCTTAACATGGAAATGAAACCCCCAAAGCATAAACAAAGTTAAAATACAACTAGTAAACTGGGAGAAAATATTTGTAATATATATCACAGCTAAAGAGCAAATCTTCCTCATATGCAAAACACTATTTAAAAATGGAAAGAACAAAAGATGAAAAACCTGAAAAAAATAGACAAACAACATGAGTTCAGCAATTCACATGAAGGTGTAAATATAGTCCTTAAATATACAAAAAGATGTTTAACCTCACCCATAATAAGAGAAATGCAAACTGAAAACTATACTGAGAGACACATAAAAGGGTGGAAAAAGGTATATCATGTAAACACTCATCAAACCACTAATCAAAAGAAAGCCAGAGCAGCTAAATTAACATCAAAGTAGACTTCAGAACAAGGAAAATTACCATGGATAAAAAGGAACAGTACATAATGATAAAAGTATTGGCTCACCAAGAAGATACATTAATGCACCTAATTAAAGCATTCCAAAATAGTAATAGAAAGAAAAAGAAGAAAAAACTAATAAAACTGAAAGGAAAACATGGACAATTCCACAATTATACTTGATATTATACTTGATTATACACTTGATATCAATTATAATTGATATTTCAATTCTTTTCTCTCAGTAATTGATAGAACAAGTAGACAGAAAATCAGCAAAGATGTAGAAAAAATGAATGATACCCATCAACCAACTGGATCTAATTGACATTTATGGAATATTCCACTCAACACCAGCAGAATACATTCTTTTCAAGTGAACATAAAATATTCATCAAGATAGGCCATATTCTGGGCCATAAAATAAACTGTACCATATTTAAAAAATTGAAATCACAACTCAGTGTGTTCGTTCTCTGACCATAATGAATTAAATTAGAAGTCAATAATAGAAAGATCTAGAAAATACCCAAGTATTTGAAAATTAAACAGCTCACTTCTTAGTAATCCATGAGTCCAAGTCTCATGAAAAATTAGAAAATATTTTGAACTAAATAAAAATGAAAACACAACATATCAAAATCTGTAGGATGCAGACAAAGCAACACTTTGAGAGAAATTTATAGCTTTTTTTTTTTTTTTTTGGCCACACAACTTGCAGAATCTTAGTTCTCTGACCAGGATCGAAATCAGGCCCCTGCAGTGAAAACGCCAAGCCCTAACCACTGGACTGCCAGGGAATTCCCTATAGCATTTTTTTTTAAATTTATTTTATTTTTGGCTGTGTTGGGTCTTCGTTTCTGTGTGAGGGCTTTCTCTAGTTGCGGCAAACGGGGGCCACTCTTCATCGCGGTGCGCGGGCCTCTCACTATCACGGCCCCTCTTGTTGCGGAGCACAGGCTCCAGATGCGCAGGTTCAGTAGTTGTGGCTCACGGGCCCAGTTGCTCCGTGGCATGCGGGATCCTCTCAGACCAGGGCTTGAACCCGTGTCCCCTGCATTGGCAGGCAGATTCTCAACCGCTGTGCCACCGGGGAAGCCCCCTATAGCATTTTTATAGAGAAATTTAAACACCTATAGTAGAAAACTAATATATCTAAGCTTCCACCTTAAGAAACTAGAAAATGAAGAGCCTGATTATGACTCAGAGACCTTGTTCAGCTTTTCCTCTCCTAGGATCCTTCATATAATAGGGGCAATGCCACCCTCTCTTGGCATAGTTAGGATTGAGCTCACGACTTGGTTTTTCAAAACTAAACCATTTATTACTGAGGGCTCATAAATGAATGGTAAAGCATTATGAAAAAACAAGCAAATTATTAGTACAGGATCAGGATATAGTTACCCCTTGTGGGGGGATAAGGGGAGACCCTTAACAGGAGCATGCAAGGAACTTCTGAGATGCTAGTAACCTTTGTGATCTTAATCTGAATCCTTAGATACAGATGCTCATTTTATTATGCTCTTTAAACTACACATTTACCTTTATAGATCCTTGTATACATATGACATTTTCTCATCTAAAATTTGAAAAAAATGAAATGTATTAAACACAGACTTTCTCTGCCCCCATCTTTACTCATCTCAGAAACAAATTTTCATGTGACCACAAAACCTACCCCCAAGAACTATCTGAACTTCACAGTTCTTACTTGTAAGATAATATTTCTAATCAGACTATTTTTTCCTATTACTTAAACAAAATAAGGAGGAAATGATTCTTCCACATATACGTGGTCTACCATCTGGCTTTGGGGCCCCAAGTAGTTTACACATCCGGCCTGTACATGACAGTGCAGAAGTCAGAAGGAAAGAACAAATGCAGAAAACAGATCTCTCTCTCTTCTTAATGGGTTACGCCCAGACTCCAGGTCTGTAGCAAATTTGCGTCGGGTGAGATTTGCTCTTTACCTGCATCACGGGGACCTAACCTTGGTGCACCTGGCTCTCAGTGACCTTAATACCGTCTCCCCTTGCTCAGCCCCAGCCTGGGAGGGAGGCCAGACTACACTGGGTATCACCCAGACTGCAAAGGTAGTGGGGTCAGAGATAGGACTGCTGTACTGGAGTTTCAAGTTCTCAAAAAGCCAAGGCTGAATTGGAGGAAATACCTCTGTCTGCTTGTCTACGGGAGCTGTTAGCAGCACGACCTCGCCTACCAATTTCACCTGGGACGTTTATTCCTCCTGACCACAATCCTGTTTCCGTGTCTTCCTTGTGGCCACCCTACACCTGCATGCTTGTCCCTTTTGTGGGGAGTGTCTGTAGGGAGAAGGTGAGCCAGGGAGTGTCAAAGAAAGGAGAGCAACCTTAGAGCAAGGACTTGCCATACATGGTGCTGGGGCTCGTACTCACCAACAGCCTCCTGGACCAGTCACGGAAAACTTCCAGAAATAGAATTTGTCAAGTTCCCATCCCATTCTCTTTATTATCTCATTCCATAATACATCTTTAAAAATTCCAGATATATATTAAAATTGAAAAGACAATCTTTAATCTTTAGAAGAAAAAAGGGTTTATGAGCTCACGAGTGTGGACAAATTTCTTAAGATACAGAAAGCATAAATCAGAACGGACAGAACTGAGAGTTTCAACAGCATCAAATTTTAAATCTTTGCATTTAAAAAAAGTGACACCACAAACAATGTAAAAAGCCAAATCACAGACAGCAAGAAAATATTTGCAAAGTTTATTTAAAAAAATAGTGTCCAGAATATATTAAGAACTTGCTCGAATTGATAAGGAAAAGATCAACAACAAGTTAGAAAAACTGGCAAAGGAATGAATTATTGAAGAGTAAAAATCACAATGGCCTATAGCAATGAACATGTTATTGGCCTCACCCATGATCAGGGAAAGGAGTTAAATGAGATCACTTTGGCACTCAGCAGGTTGGCAAGCTTTAAAATTCAAACAACAAGAGATGAGGGTGTGAAGAAGTGAGGATGCTTATGAACTTCTATCTGCTCAGCCATCAGGGTGTGATGAGCTCCGGCCGGGTGGCAGGCACCCTTTGGGGCTCTGGGGGTCCAGGGTGATAACACAGATGGCCTTTGATGACACAAGGAACCCCAAAAGGAAGAAGAGTTGAGGGAGAGCATGACGTCAGCCACAGACTTGGGTATCTGGGGTACCATTCAGACCTCCAAGTTCAAGTGCTAAATAGGTTGCATCTGCAGGTCTGAATCTCAAAGAAGCCGGGAGTGGATATAAATCTGGGAATCGTATTAGTCAAGTTCTTACAGCCAAGCAACAGAAAGAAAATCTAGCTAATTTAAGCAGAAAGGAATTCTTTTCAAGGATTTGGGGTATCACCAGGAACTCGAGAGGGCTCAGGAAGGAACCACACACCCTGAAACAGCAGAGGTGGCCAGGAGGACACCACCACCACCACAAGCTCCCCAGGGCCTGGAGGTGGCCTTTCTCTGCTGACCTTGATGATCCCAAGCCTGGCGGTGCTGCTGGGGTCACTGGTCCTGCCGCTCCTGGACTTGCACGTGAAAAAGACCAGCCCTCCGACTAGAAGGTTTAGGACTAAGCCTTAGGAAACCCCGATATATAGTTGCTACAGGGAGGATTGATGTGTAGAGGACAATAAGGAGGGGCCCCTGGATGATAGGACGCAAACCAGCGGGCAAGGTGAGCAGCGGGAGAGGGTGCGTCCTGGGGCAGGAGTTGCTGCTGTGAAGACAAGAGAACTGCCCCGTGGGGGGCAGAAGTCCCTCAAGTCTCATGCTTTAGCTTAGAAGTCTGGTCACAGTCTCCCGAATACTCAAATGTAACTATAGTACTTGCCCCTTCCTCCTCATCGGGCCCCCTGAGCACGCTGCCACCTCTGCAAAGGACCAGGTAACATTCTGTGGGAGGTCAAGGCAACCAGTTTCTCTAGTACATATAGAATGGATAAACAACAAGGTACAGCACAGGGAACTATATTCAATATCTTGTGATAAACCATTAATGGAAAAGAATATAAAAACGAATATATATATATAATATATAACTGACTCATTTTGCTGTACAGCAGAAGTTAACACAACATTGTAAATCAATTACACTTCAATTAAAAAAAAGAAGAAGAAGAAGAAGACCAGTTTCTCTGCGAGGCTCTGCACAGAGCTGAAGAGATGACGTGGGCCGGCTCTTTGCAAATTGCCATGGACAAAAAGCACTTTCTAGATAGTAGTTGAATCCCAGGTGCCAGGAGCTGCACTCAGTTGCTCCAGTAAAGATGCCACAATTAATACAATGGCCACTGCAATTGGAACCACAACCTGTTTATCATGAATCCACAGTGATTCCTCTGAGATCCAGTCACTTTCACAGGTTAGATGGGCAAAGTCGTGTGGGGATGTGATCAGAATCCCCTCTCATCTTCCAAGTCCTTCTTCCCTTCAGGGTGGGAAGGGGCTTTGGGTTTACTCAGCCATAGTGGAGCGGTTTGCTGGGGGTGTCTTTTCAGTCACACATTTAGGAACAGGGCAGGACCACGGTGTGTCTGCAGACCTGCTGGGCCCCCTGTGAGAACTCAGGTCACAACGGTCACAACCCCTTTAGCCCTGTGACCCCCAGAAGCCCACACTTTAAGCTGCAGATACAAGGCCACTTTGAAGACCCAGGTGTGTGTTAATTCAGAATCCAGCGCCTAGCCAGCGCTGAAAGGAGAATAGCTTCCTTTCTCCAGAGCACAGCCTGCTTAGCAGACGGTCCCTGCTGCTTTAGGGGAGACATGGAAGGAGATCTCAGCTTACACGTGAGGCATTACAGGGACCCTCTGGGGACGCTGGGCCCCTCTTTCAGGGACACCTCAGGGCTTTGACTGCCTTTGACTGACTGAGAGGCCACTGCTCCCCTGTGGTCAGCCAGGTCTGGCAGGCTGACAATGGCCTCACACCTCTGGACGTTCCTCCACCTTGGAGAGAAGCTCCATGTTACATGGTAATCCATTTTACCTCCCTTTGAAACCAGCCCGACTGCTAAGTGCTTGACTAAAGAACATGGAGGAGGGGACCACATGTCAGAATCCAGGCCCAGAACTCAGACACTGGCAGCTTCCACTTCCTGCTTCTGGGACACTTTCTGGGGAAGCCAGAGGCCATCATGCTCTGAGAGGCCACATGCTATGAGAGAGCCCAAACCAGCCATGCGGAGGAGCTGCTTGCAGGGAACGCTGCTCACTGCCCCAGCTGTGGCCCCTACCTCAACCTTGTAGCAGACACGTGAGGGAGCCGCCAATGACCCCTGGCCCTGGTCCCCATCTGACTGCAGCTCCCTGAGAGACCCCAAGCAAGAACCACCACATTCACACCCATCAGGACGGCTACCATCAAAGAAAACAAAAACAGTAAAAAATAGTTTTGGTAGACTGTGGAGGAATTGGAACCCTTGTGCATTGCTGCTGGGAATGTAGAATGGTGCAGCTACTGTGGAAAACAGTATGGTGAGCTCTCAAAAACCTGAACACAGAACTACCATATGCTCCAGTAAATCCACTCCTGGGTATTTATTACCCAAAGGAATTGGAAGCAGCAAGGACTCCAATAGATATTTGTACAGCAGCATGCACTGCAGAATTATTCACACAGTCAAAAGATGGAAACAACCCAAATGCCTATCAATAGACAAATCGATGCACAAAATGTGGCCCATCTATAAATGGAATATTATTTAGCCTCAAAGGGGAAGGAAATTCTGACACTGGCTACAGCATGGATGAATCTTGAAGGCATTATACTAGCAGAAATAATCCAGTCACAAAAGAACAAATACTGTAGGATTCCACTTATATGAGGTACCCAGAGTTGTCAAGTGCACAGAGACACAAAGTAGATGGTGGTCGTCAGGGGCTGAGGGAGGGGGGGTGGGGAGTCAGTGCTTAATGGGGACAGAGTTTCTATTTGGGAAGGTAAAGGGCTCCGTGGATGGTGGCGACGGTTACACAACAATGCGATTGTACTTAATGCCACTGAACTGTACAATTAAAAATGGTTAAAATGGTAAATTGTATGTTATATATATTTTACCACAATAAAAAAGAATCATGCACAGAATTACGAAAGATAATGATGAATCATTGTTTTAAATTACTACGATTTGAGATGATTTGTAAGAAGACCTAGAATTGCACTTCAGGGGACTTCCCTGGTGGCACAGTGGTTAAGAATCCACCTGCCAATGCAGGGGACATAGGTTCGAGCCCTGGTCCGGGAAGATCCCACATGCCGTGGAGCAACTAAGGCCGTGTGCCACAACTACTGAAGCCCATGGGCCGTAGGGCCCGTGTGCCGCAACTACTGAGCCTGTGTGCTGCAACTACTGGAGCCCGTGTTCTGCAACAAGAGAAGCCACCACAATGAGAAGTACACACACCGCAACGGAGAGTAGCCCCTGCTTGCCGAAAGCCCACACACTGCAACCAAAACCCAACACGGCCAAAAAAATTTTTTTTTTAATTAAAAGAAAAAAAAAAAGTATTGCGCATCAGGGGCAGAGCATCAGGAGCTCAGGATCGAGATGAGCTGCATGGAGACGGGCAGATGGGGCGGCCGCTTCTTCCAGGTGCCAGGGGACAGACAAGGTTGGACCTGTATCCCAAGCCGTCTCTCCATCTCCAACAGGCCCAGGCCTGCAAGACCGGGTTTGAATCTGGACGGGGTTTGCCTGTCCCTGGAGGGCAGGCTTCCGGGTGGAGGCGGATCCCAGGCTTGGTGTCCTGGAGCTGGAAGCTGTCAGGTGCTTTTCTGCAGGCCTTTGTTCTGGTTTCTTCAGCCCTATGCAAAACGTACACACATCTACAGAGATAAGCCTGCTGGTCCGTACAATGGTCCAGCCCCCTGATTCACCCAGTCCCCACTTAGCCACAATCCCCACTCCACCCTCAGCCCAGGCTACAACTAATCTACTTTTTGTCTCTAAGGATTTGCCTATTCTCCACGTTTCATAAAAAGGGGGTATTACAAACAAATAAAAACAAACAAACAAAACTAGAATTGTTGCTGTTATATAGATCAAGTATAGATTGCCCACCTATTTCATTCCTAAGGATACCGTGATCCATTAGCATCCCTCAAATATCTTACAGTTCAAAATACTGATGACTGCTTAGTCCCAACCACCCGTAAAAGTCACTGGCCCAACCGGTCTTTTGCTGGTTTCATAGTGCTTCTGGGATCCTGCCTCCTTCCTGCAAACCTGTCCTCCTCCCTAGGATCCTGCCTCCTCCCTGGGATCCTGTCCTCCTCCCTGGGATCCTATCCTACTCCCTGGGATCCTGTCCTCCTCCTTGGGATCCTATCCTACTCCCTGGGATCCTGTCCTCCTCTCTGGGATCCTGCCTCTTCTCTGGGATCCTGTCCTCCTTCCTGCAAACCTATCCTCCTCCCTGGGATCCTGCCTCCTCTCTGGGATCCTGTCCTCCTCCCTGGGATCCTGTCTTCCTCTCTGGGATCCTGCCTCTTCTCTGGGATCCTGTCCTCCTTCCTGCAAACCTGTCCTCCTCCCTGGGATCCTATCCTACTCCCTGGGATCCTGTCCTTCTCCCTGGGATCCTGCCTCCTCTCTGAAATCAGGGAGCACACCTCAGTGGCAGCATCTCCCACCAACCCTGGCCCCAGAGGACAGCAACCACAGAGCTCTTGTCTGCCTCCCAACAAACTGTTGACAAATTTCCCAATGTGTCAGTGAAGGGCTGCCCTCTGGCTCCCCAAGGAGGTGTGGTAAGGAGGGCGGAGGTCACCATGATAAACCTATTTCAGCACACCTATCTCCCTGGCCTTCTGATTCCTTCCTGGGAAGTCATGGCATCTTAGCCTTGCTGACTGTTGGTCACCCAAGCAAACAGCTGCTAAACCTCCCCCTGATAATCCAAACCACACGCCCCCTCCACCCGCCGCCCCCTCCTCCCTGGGCTGGCTCCACAGGCCTGGCTGACCGGCAGGCCAAGCCTTCGCCTGAGTCTCCATGCCTGTCTCTCTGCAGGAAAAGACTCAAGGGAAAGGACATTGAGGGGGTTTGTGCCTTACACAAGATAAAATTTTGTAATAGGATATGCAGCTTGCTTTTCCTGGGGGAGGATTGGGTCCTACAATAAATATGAAGGTGCTGACACATCTCTGTGTTTTCAACAGGCTTGATCACAGCTGCCCCGCTTCTTGAAAGACAAGGACATAGAGTGCTCAGCAGGCAGGAGACAGGTGAAATGTTTATCTTTTATTAGACTTTTTTTTTTTTTTTTGGCTGTGCAGCTTGTGGGATCTTAGTTCCCCAACCAGGGATCGAACCCAGGCCCCTGGCAGTGAGAGCACCAAGTGCTAACCACTTTTATTTTTACTGCATCTGTCTGGGCTGTGTTTTCAGTGATGCCCATGGGTCTAGGGCCTGGCAGTGTGGTCCTGAGGCAGCTCGGGTCATTTCACTGTCAATCAGACTTGGCAAGAATATGTAGAACACAGAATTAAAACTTCAAGGGCATTTATGCCCCCTTCTTATTTCCTAAGAGTTATTATTTCTTGGTGGGAATGTAAATTGGTGCAGCCACTATGGAGAACAGTATGGAAGTTCCTTAAAAAACTAAAAATAGAGTTACCATATGATCCTGCAATCCCACTCCTGGGCATATATCCCAAGGAAACCACAATTTGGAAAGATACATGCACCCCAATGTTCATAGCAGCACTATTTACAATAGCCAGGGCATGGAAGCAACCTAAATGTCCATTGGCAGATGAATGGGTAAAGAAGGTGTGAGATTATATATATATATATATATATATATATATATATATATATATAATGGAATATTACTCAGCCATAAAAAGAATGAAATAATGTCATTTGCAGCTGCATGGATGGACCTAGAGATTATCACACTAATTGAAGTAAGTCATAAAGAGAAAGACAAATATCATATGATATAATTTACATGTGGAATCTAAAATATGACACAAATGAACTTATTTAAGGAACAGAAACAGACTCACAGACATAGAGGACAGACTTGTGGTTGCCAAAGAGGAGGGAGGTGGGGGAGGGGTGGATTGGGGGGTTTGGGTTAGCAGATGCAAACCATTGTATATAGGATGGAAAAACAACAAGGTCCGACTATACACAGAACTATATTCAATATTCTGGGATAAATCATAATGGAAAAGAACATGAAAAAGAATATATATATGTATAATTGAATCACTTTGCTGTACACCTAAAGCTAACACAACATTGTAAATCAACTATGCTTCAATTAAAATAAATAAATAAACTTTATAAAAAAGTGTTATTATTTCTTTTTTGCCAACTTCCCCTATTTATTAAGCTCATCAATAATGTCAGTCATTACTTTTAGCATGGGAACGATAAAAGATAAAATCTAAAAACCTGTATGTGTGTCAGACAGTAAACTATTAAGAAGAGAAAGACAGAAAGTAAAGAAAAGAAGGGAAAGAAATAGAGAAGAAGACAAGCCAAGTTAAAGTGAATTTTCAGATATAAAAAAATAATGAATCACAAAGCACCTTTCTTCCAAGGGGAGAGAAAAAACACGTAATAGAAATTTTCTTTTCAGTTTCATTCTTCTGCTAATGAATAAGAAATAGAAAAAAAAAAAGACACAGGATCTAATAATTGGAACTCTCTGCTGAGCACAAGTTAATTTCCTTAGGTGAGAAGCAGCCTCAGAGTAAATGTTTCTAAGGGACAGTGTTTTTAAAAACATGTTTTATAGTTTTCATATAAATACATGAAATAATGCAGAAATTTTGAAAAATAAAGAAAGGCAGGGAAAAAAATTAACCCAAATTGCAACTTCTAACAAAACCACTGTTAGCTTTTTCAAAACAGGCTTTTTGATTACTCTCTATTTTCCTAAATTCCAAATGTCTGCTCTTGCCACGTTCCCTTGCTTTCATTTAGTACAACTTCTATTACTCCTTTTGCTTCTATTCATATCTCAAGAAACTGAGGTGCAGAATAATTTTTATAAGGCTGCACTAAGCAAGTAAGACAAAAAACAGGCCACCCTCCTAGTCATAAAACAGATCAGTAATAAAATGGTCTCTTTTATCCACATGTAGGTCCAGAAACCTTGGCCTGGTTACTGAAGCTGGTGGTAACAGTATCTACTCAGTTGCTGAAATCAGCTTGTGGGAAGAGACCCAGCACGGCTGAGGAGAGGGCGTCCTCCCAGCTGACACCAGAGCTGAGCAAACAGTTTCTGGAAGGAAACATCCGTCCTGGGCAATCTGAAATGGGTGTGGAGGGATGGAAAAAACATGAAACTGAAAATTCTGAGATATGGTCTGGCACTGAGTAGATTTATGGTCTAGCCTAAACTGATTTGTGAAACACAGACAATATATGGGAGAAACCTTTGAACTTTCATGTAGAAAAATTGTTTCCTTCAGCTCTAAAATCCTATTATTCTAATGCTTTCATTGTATTTGTCACCAATCCTTGGAGGAAAAAAGAATATTACCTTGGTAATAGGTAATGTTAACTTTAAAAATCATCTTTGGTAAACAACAAGAACCTACTGTATAGCACAGGGAACTATACTCAATACCTTGTAATAAACTATAATGGAAAAGAACCTGAAAAAGAATATACACACACACAAACACACACACACAAAACTGAATCACTTTGCTGCACACTCAAAATTAACACATTGTAAATTAACTATACTTCAATTTAAAAAAATAAAAGAAAATAAATTAAAAAGTCTTATTTGATGATCTCACTTATGTGTGGAATATTTTAAAAACTAAAACAAAAAAAGTGAGCTCGTAGATGCACAGAACAGATTGGTGGCTGCTAGAAGTGGAGATGGTGGGGGTGAATAAAATGCGGGAATGTTGTCCAAAGATACTAAATACTTTTTTTGTTGTTGTTGGCCTCGACCAGACTTGCAGGATCTTAATTCCCCTACCAGGGATCGAACCCGGGTCCTTGGGCAGTGAAAGCACCACGTCCTAACTGCCAGGGAATTCCTAACTGCTAGCTATAAAGTAAATAAGTCCTGGGGGTGTGATGTACAGCATGATGACTACAGTTAATGATACTGTTTTGCATATTTGAAATTTGCTGAGAGAATAGCTCTTTTAAAGTTCTCATCAGGAGCAAAAAATTTTTGTAACTATGTATGGTGAAGGATATTAACTACACTTACTGTAGTGATCATTTCCATGTATACAAATATCAAATCCTTATGCTGTACATCTGAAACTAATACAGTGTTATATGTCAATTACATCTCAATAAAAAATAAATATTTTAAAAATCAGCTTTGTTTAGCTACACAGTTGTCAATTAGCCTCATATTAATTATTAACTTGATGATGTGACTTCTACAGCTGAGCTGGATATCAATGTCCTTTTCCTTGAATATCTTTTAATATTTTCCTTTAACACACTTCAAGCCAATTAAATCCTATCTGGGGATCAGATCAAATTTAAATTCTTAAGTGCTTGAAGTTTACCAGCCTGGAAACCTACTGTTGATGGCAGATGGATGGGCTAAGACCAGTTTACGATGAGTGAGCACTACCAAGCCATGTAACCCAAGTCAGGTAGGAACACAAACTGTAAACAAAAACACCTCCACTTAAACCTATTTTCATAATGATTGTTGTTATTGGAAAGCTTTGATTTACTGTTTTATTGTTTTTATTAACACATGGATTAATAACTCATAGGGTTAATTAATACTGAAGGAAATGATGGTTTATCTTGTTCAACTTTCTCTATTTAAAAAAGCCTGGACCCTCCTTACTGGACACTGAGTGAAACTTACATGGGTAGTCAGGGGCACTGCTGGACGTGGGTTATGGGTGCGCCTGAACAGTTATACACAAATCCAATTTTTGCAAATTCAGTTATATATTATAATGTGTTCGGAGAGCGTGATAATTTAAAGGAGCTGTTCAGTGAAAACTTTAACAACACTCTTTTGTTATGTAAATACTCTTCCCCTAATTATTTTTCTTTTGAAGATTTGATTTTTACAGATACCCGATTTTCTTACATCCACAAATGTTGTAAAAACTGATTTTGGAATCACTAGGAAAAAAACAAAACAAAATAAAACAACAGAGAACAAAAGAACAAGAAACAAAAGACTCTAATCAAGAAACAAAAATCTGGACTTCCCTGGTGGCGCAGTGGTTAAGAATCCGCCTGCCAATGCAGGGAACAAGGGTTTGAGCCCTGGTCCAGGAAGATCCCACATGCTGCAAAGCAACTAGGCCTGTAGGCCACAACTACTGAGCGTGTGCTCTAGAGCCCACGAGCCACAACTACTGAGCCCTCATGCCACAACTACTGAAGCCCATGCACCTAGAGCCCATGCTCCACAACAAGAGAAGCCACCACAATAAGTCCACTCATCACAGCGAAGAGTAGCCCCCGCTCGCCGTAAAGCCCGCGCACAGCAACGAAGACCCAACGCAGCCAAAATTAATTTAAAAAATAAATAAAATAAAATAGGACTCCTGTTTAAAAAAAAAAAGAAACAAAAATCTCTATTCTCTGTGCCTAGGCAGAGTCTTCCTTAGGTACTGGGGAGGGGAGGGGGTAGGTGGCAGGTGAAAGGCAGGGTCTTCTGTGATATTTTGAGCTGGGGTAGAGGTGGAGACAGGGCATGGTAGCAAATAAGAATAACATGTGGATAATTAGAAAATAAAAGATTTCATAAAGCCCTTGAGTAGTTTAAAATGTTTTAACCTTTAATAATGGATCACTGTGACAGAGGGGTCAGCATCATGGCTGCATGAGAAGCTCCCTTTGTCTCTCCCCTTCACCCTACAACTAGCAAAACATCCACAACTCAGCAAAGGCGCCTCTGCCCGGCACACTGGGACTCTGGAGAGCTCCACACATCTGTGCACCTCAAGGCGGGTGAACGGGACACACAGAGAGGGCAGAACCGCGGGAACAACGGAGGTGGTGCCCACCACGCCTGCCGCCAGCCACAGCAGCACCCATGGCCACAGGGAACTGGGCAGTGGTGGTGGCAGAGCCCACAACCCCGGTCCCTCCAGCTTCAGCAGCACCTGCCAACCCAGCCCCCCACCCAAGGAGAAGGCACCTGCAACCCCAGTTCCCCCTTTCTCTCACTCTCCATGCGGTGGTGGTGGTGCCCGCCCCCAGCGACCCCCACACGTGGCAGAGGCACCCGCCATCGCAGTGCTCCCAGCAGCGACACCAGTGACAGCAGTGACACTCGCAGCAGCAGGGCACCAGCGACCCTGGAGGCATCAGCAGCAACAAGGGCACCTGCAACACCTCTGGCAGAGGCCAGGGAGGCTGGAAAGTGCCAATTCTCAAATATATCCAGAGGCAGAGCAGGCAGTGAAACCAAAATCTTGTGCTCTAGCGCCACCTACTGGGAAACCAAAGAAAGACCTTGAATTAAGAACCTGTTAAATTGTGAGAATGAACACAAAAAAAGATTTACTTAAATAGGAAAGGTGTTGGCTACTTCAAATGCACTCGCAAAGGAACAACTCATCAAGCACCATGAAAAACCATGGTAACACGATATCACAAAAAGAAAATGGCAATTATCCCGAAACCAAACAAAGTCACAGGAGTTTGTGATCTCACTGATAGAGAATGCAAAATAGCTGTCATGAAGAAACTTAACAAGCTACAAGGAAACTCAGAAAGGCAGTTCAATGAGCTCAGGAGTAAAATGAATGAACAGAAGGAATACTTTACTAAAGAGATTGAAACTCTAAAAAGAACTAAACAGAAATTCTCGAGCTAAAGAACTCAATAAAGGAGATGAGGAATGCATAAGAGAGTACTGGAAATAGAGCAGACCACGTGGAAGAGAGAATTCATGAGCTCGAAGATAGAAATCTAGAAATGATTCAAGTAGAAGAGGAGAGAGAATGAAGATTTCTTTTTTAAAATTTATTTATTTTTATTTATTTATTTTAGGCTGTGTTGGGTCTTCGTTGCTGCGTGTGGGCTTTCTTTAGTTGAGGCGAGTGGGGGCTACTCTTCATTGCAGTGCGCGGGCTTCTCACTGCAGTGGCTTCTCTTGTTGCAGAGCACAGCCTCTAGGCGCGTGGGCTTCAGTAGTTGTGGCTCGTGGGCTCTAGAGCGTTGTCTCTTTAGTTTTGGTGCACGGGCTTAGTTGCTCTGCAGCACGTGGGATCTCCCCGGACCAGGGACTGAACCCATGTCCCCTACATTGGCAGGTGGATTCTTAAGCACTGCACCACAAGGGAAGTCCTGAAGATTTTTTTTTAATGAAGAAATTCTACAAGAACTATTTGACTCCATCAGAAAAGGCAACATAAGGATAATGGGTATCCCAGAATGAGGAGAGAGGGAGAAGCAGAGAGATTATTTAAAGAATTAATAGCTGAGAATTTCCCAAACTGGGGAAGGAACTGGATACACAAGTCCATGAAGCTAAGAGAACTCCTAGTTACCTCAATGCAAAAGACCTTCTCCAAGACATGTTATATTAAAACTGTCAAAAGTCACAATTTAGGGGACTTGGGTACTTCCCTGGTGGTGAAGTGGTTAAGAATCTGCCTGCCAATGCAGGGGACAAGAGAAGCCACTTGTGCTCCATGACAAGAGAAGCCACCACAATGAGAAACCTGCGCACTACAACAAAGAGTAGCCCCTGCTCGCCACAACTAGAGAAAGCCCGCACACAGCAACGAAGACCCAACACAACCAAAAATAAATAAATTTATTTAAAAAATAGATTTCTTCTTTAAAAAAAAAGAAACTGAGGAAAACATCATAGAAAACCACAAAATTAACTCAAAATGGGTTAAAGACTTGGATGTAAGACCTGAAACCACAAAACTTCTACAAGAAAACATAGGCAGTATATTCTTTGACACTGGTCTTAGCAATATCTTTCTGGATATGTCTCCTCAGGCAAGGGAAACAAAGGCCAAAATAAACAAATGGGACTACATCAAACTAAAAAGCTTCTGCACGGCAAAGGAAACCATCAAGAAAATGAAAAGACAACCAACCAAATGGGAGAAGATATTTGCCAATTGTATATCTGACAAGGGGCTAATATCTAAAATATATAAACAGCTCATACAACTCAACAACAAAAAAACCAAACAACCTGATATTTATAAGGGCAGAGGATCTGAACAGACATTTTTCCAAAGAAGACATTCAGATGGCCAACAGATACATGAAAAGATGCTCAACATCACTGATCATCAGGGAAATGCAAATTGAACCACAATGAGATACCACCTCACATCCGTTAGAATGACTATCATCAAAAAGACAACAAATAAGTGTTGGTGAGGATGTGAAGAAAAGGGAACCCTCATGTGCTGTTAGTGGGAATGTAAATTGATGCAGCCACTGTGGAAAACACTATGGCGATTCCTCAAAAAGTTAAGAATAGAACTGCCATATGACCTAGCTATTCCAGTTCTGGGTATTTACCCCAAAATATGAAAACACTAATTTGAAAGGATATACACACCCCTATGTTCATCACAGTATTGTTCACAATAGCAAGATGTGGAAGCAACCTGTGTCCATCAATGGATGAATGGATAAAGAAGATGTGATATAGATAGATAGATAGGTAGATAGATAGATAGATAGATAGATACAATGGAATATTACTCAACCATAAAAAATGAAATCTTGCCATTTGCAACAGCATGGATGGACCTTGAGAGTATTATGCTAAGTGAAATAAGTCAGCTGGAGAAAGACAAATACTGCACAATTTCACTCATATGTGGAATGTTTTTTAAAATAATAATAAATGAACAAATAAAACAAAGCAAAAACAAACACATAGATATAGAGAACAGATTGGTGGTTACCAGAGGAGAATGGGTGGGGTTGAGGGGAAAATGGGTAAAGGGGGTCAACTGCATGGTGCCAGATGGAAACTAAACTTTTGGTGGTGAGCACGCTGTAGGGCATACAGTACAGAAGTCGAAATACAATGTTGTACATGTGAAACATATGATGTTATAAGCCAATGTTACCTCAATAAAAAAAGAATCCCAGGGCTTCCCTGGTGGTGCCGTGGTTGAGAGTCTGCCTGCCAATGCGGGGGACACGGGTTCGAACCCTGGTCCGGGAGGATCCCACATGCCGTGGAGCAACTAGGCCCGTGAGCCACAATTACTGAGCCTGCGCGTCTGGAGCCTGTGCTCCGCAACAAGAGAGGCCGCGACAGTGAGAGGCCCGCGCACCGCGATGAAGAGTGGCCCCCGCTCGCCGCAACTAGAGAAAGCCCTTGCACAGAAACGAAGACCCAACACAGCCAAAAAATAATTAATTAATTAATTAATTTAAAAAAAAACACACAAAAAAACAAAACAAAACAAAAAAAGTGTAAGAAGAATCTTCCCCTTATGTGATGTAAAAGAAGTCAATGTGATCTAAACCATTAGAGTTATAATCATAACCAAACTATTTAAAAAAAAAAAAAGAATCCCAAAACCTGGAAGAAAAATAAAAATTTTTTAAACACTTTATAATTCTCTAAAAAATAACAAAATAATGACCACTGTAGGATGTTTTTTTTTAAAGAATTTGTATATGTCATTGAAACACATGTTGGATTTTCTTCTCTGGGAATCTGTGGGCTTCAGTTCTATTCATCTACTCATGTCAAGCCTTCAGGGCTCACTTGTCACCAGGATCTGAATTAAGTATATCTTGGGCCCCACACGGCCCAGCTGTCATAACCTTTATAAAGTGCTGGGTGAGCCATTTACACATTGCTCCTCCATAATTAAAGTCTAAACTTTTTATGGTCAGAAGCAACCATGGCATGTTTGAAGGTCTCATGAAATCAGGAGGAAGCTTGTAATTGCTTTTAATCTGTACTGACTGCATACTTGTGGTCTAATCATTCCCAAGTACAATAAACTCTGGGTAATATGATTAAATACTTCTGCCATGGTTCTTTCAACATTTGTATTGACTTTGCTAGCATTTGGGATGGTTGCCTTGGTAAGGAGGCATAGCAGGAACTAGATTGATAGCTGCACTGCTTGGGTCCAATTTTACAGCCTCTGTTCTCAGATACGGAGGACTAAAGATAAAAGATTATAGCCTAGAAAACGTATGTCCACACAAAAACCTGCACGTGGATGTTTACAGCAGCTTTCTTCATAATTGCCAAGATTTGGAAGCAGCCAAGACGTCTTTCAGTAGGTGAATGGATAAACTGGTCAATCCAGACAATGGACTATTATTCAACGCTAAAAAGAAATGAACTATTGAGCCATAAAAAGACATCGAGGAACCTAAATGCATGTGACCAGATTAAAAAATGTCAATCTGAAAATGCTACATACTCTATGATTCCAACTATATCTCATTCTGGAAAAGGCAAAACTATGGAGACAGTAAAAAGAGCAGTTGTTGCCAGGGGTTAAGGGGAGGAAGGGGTGAAAAGGCAGGGCACAGGATGTTAGGGCAATGATATAGTGTGTGTGATACGATCATGGTGGATACATGTCATTATACACTCAGCAAACCCGTAGAATGCCCAACACCAAGAATGAATGTAATGTAAACTGTGGACTCTGGGTGATGTGTCAGTGTCGGTTCATCCACGGTAACAGATGTCCCACCTGGTGGGGGATATTGATAGTGAGGGAGGCCGTGCATGCGTGGGGACGGGGGGCATAAAACATTAATTTGTTTTTATATTTTACTATTTTTTTCTGTTCTTTTTTTTCTTGTTGTTGTTGTTTTTAAATCAGTAAGTAATCTAGGACAAGTATTACATTTGCTAGACCTGGCATTTGCTCGGTACATAAGGTTCAAAGTTTCCTTTCCTTTTTTAATTTATTTTATATTTTGCATTTTTCCCATAATATTTAAGTTTTTCGATGTTTAGGTATTTTTCTTCGGTGAAGCACGAGTTTCTTTTCATGGTCCCTGATCATTTTAAACGGTTGGAACCCCAGTGGCACTGTTAAGTGCTTTCTGGGCAGCCTCTTTTGCTTGGTGGGATTGTAGTACAGCTACAGCTTCATCAACTTTAGAATGGAGAGACTCTGGAGACTCAAGCATATGAAGAAATTCTAAATTATCAATGTCCAACAACATGCCAGGGATTTTACCAGCAGGAGTAGGATGCCTGGCTTGAATTAGGTGAAAGAGCCGTTCACCCAACATTTGCTTCTGCTCTTGAGGAGGGGCAGATGCCAACATGGAAACAGTCAAAGGCTCCTGACCTTGTACATGAACAGCAGGCTGCTGCATGGCAACTTAACGGCTGTGCGTTAAGATGTTGTTGAGGGTTGCGAACTCCCACAGCGTATTTATACTGTGGAACGGTGCGAACAACAAGAGTAGCTGCAGCTGCAGCAGCTGCGGGACGTGGACCCATTGCCTGTGTTGATGTGTTAGCAACACGCTGTGTCGACATGACTCGTGGAACCTGTGAAGAAGCTGGTCTCATAGTACTAAACGGTGGTCTAGGAGCGGCTGGGCGGATAGCACCGGGCATATTTTGGAGTGGATGAGGTCTGGCACCCTGAGCAGTCCAGCCAGGACTTGGTCTTAGTTGAGCAATTTGGCTAGGAGGATAGCATGCAGCACGGTTCTGAGTCTGCCATGAAGTCACCTGAAGGAGGTGCTGGCTGCTTAAAAATCGTCTTTTTTTAAAGACGATTTAAAAATCGTCTTTTTTTTTTTTTTTAATTATAGCCTGAATCCTCACAGTAAGTTTAGCTTCCTTCACAACCAGACTTTTACTAGTGACTGACGTTAAGTCATGTCCTCCTTCACCTCTCGGGTCCACGGTGCCAGAAAGCGTGAAGATCCCCCGCGGATTTCCCCCATCCTGGGCTTCCCTGCTTCCTGACGAGCAAACAATGGCTCACTTAAATAATAGAAATGGGGTTACGTGCACTCCCTTTTACTAGTCAGCTCACTATCATTTCTTAAATTCATCTTTTTAAAAATTCTAATGATCAAGGCATAAAAAATTAGGAACTTGGGATTTTAAAAAGAAGATCCTGCTGCCAAATGCCCACTTTGATGATGCAGCCGTGGTTGCAATGCCACATGCTCGCCATTAGAGGACACCATTCTCACAGGTCCCGGGCTACATACTTCATAGCACCGCCGGCTGAAAATGAGCACGTGCTCAGCGTGGCTTGGGTTACTAAACATTACAGCTGTCACATATTGTAGGAGTAAAGCTTCCACTGCAGCTCTGAAACGGAACTTCAGAAACATATTGCTAAATATATTATAAACTGCAAATATATAATTGTTGTCTTTTCTTTTTTGTTTTTATTTTGGTAAACGTGTGTGTGTGTATATATATATATATATATATATATATATATATATATATATATATACACACACATATATATAAAACATAAAAGTTACCATTTTAGTCATTTTAAGTACATTAAGTACATTTTAAGGCATTAAAGTACATTCATAATGTTGTGCAACTATCACCACTATTTCCAAATTTTTTCATTATCCCAAACAGAAATTTTGTATTGTAATATTAACTAGTAAAATGCATTCAAGTAACTACAAAGTGCTAATAGTATATGGATGTTGTCTCATTTAAACTTCACAGGAACCCCATGAGGTAGGTATTTTTATTTTTATTTTATTGATTAAAAACTCGAGGATAAGGGAGATTTAACTAATTCCTCTAAATCTAATAAGTCATAGAATCATAATTAAAACTTCAGTACATCTATGCAACACTGTAAACGAGAGATTTTGAGGTCAATGGACTCATATATAAGTTTGATCATTAATTTATATTGTGTTTTCTCATAATAGTTAAATTTTATCTTTACACAATAAGACACCAAAATGTAAAAGCTCTGATCTTACAAACTCTGATCTGATCAGGATGAAATGATTAAACTTATTGGCTTTTCAAATGTTTCCATTTAAAGATTCTTTTAATAATAGCTCTGGGGAGTAATTGAGGCTTGTAATAGATTAATTCTTGAAGAGAACGGAGTAGATACAGAGACAGCCCCTAAGTGTCAAATGCTGTTAATTAGGGGATCCACAAAAGAAGAACAAAGTGGTTTTTTTGAATTAGATATGTCAAGAAGATTACATTTGATTTTAAAAATTGTTTAATTTTACCTGGAATTCCTACACTCATGCCATGAGTCTCTGAATAGTTATCCTGTAAAACTCTTAAATTCCTCTGTAGACTCTCAGAACAGTAACCCATTGCTCCTCAACTGGAAACTTTCAATGGATTTCCATTTTAATGGTTGACAGAAATAAGTGGATCCTCCTTAGAATGACATTCAACTTGCTTCCACCTTGCATTTCCAGCCTCCTTTGCCCTCATCTCTTCTATTGTCTTTTCTCTTTGCAGCATTTGCTCTTTCTAGACAATGTCTTACTCAGAGTGTTACAGAACCAGGTCCTTTTTAAAAATCTGTTGTTTGTTTGCTTGCTTTACTTTTTAGAACGTGGTTCATTTTGCCTGAAGTACAGCACGTCAAAACGCTGAGATGCTCAGGTTTGCAGCAAAGAGAGGGTTTATTCACAAGGCAGCCAAGCGAGGAGACTGGAGAGCAAGTCTCAAATCTCCCTTCCCGGGGCTTCCCTGGTGGCGTAGTGGTTGAGAGTCTGCCTGCCTAATGCAGGGAACACGGGTTCGAGCCCTGGTCTGGGAAAAAGCCTACGTGCCGCGGAGCAGCTGGGCCCGTGAGCCACAATTACTGAGCCTGCGCGTCTGGAGCCTGTGCTCCACAACAAGAGAGGCCGCGATAGTGAGAGGCCCGTGCACCGCGATGAAGAGTGGCCCCCGCTTGCCACAACTGGCGAAAGCCCTCGCACAGAAACGAAGACCCAACACAGCCATATTTTAAAATAAATAAATTAATTAATTAAAAAAAATCTTCCTCCCCGCAGGGCAGGGGTCTTTAGGGGATAAAGAATAAAGAAGCAGAAAGGTGTGAGGTGTGGGGAGCATGGGGAAAGGTGATTGCAAAAAAGTGTGGTCATCCTGATTCCGGGCAGGTGTCACTCAGCTACAGGCCTCTGCACTTTGAAAAGGTCGCTCAGCAGACACTCGCACAGGCCCAGGTGAAGGGTCAGTGGTCCCATCCAGTCTTAACCGGCTTAGCTCAAACTAGATGCAGCTGACTCCAAGCTCCTGGAAAACAACTCAGGCAAACATCTTATTGTTTAGGCTCCATGCTGCTTGAAGGACCTGCAGGTCTTAAATTGACCTTCATTGCTGAAAGCAGATGAAGTGGATTTAACCCATGCTTTCAATAGTGCTGAAACCGAGTCTGCCTAAAACTGAGTTAATCTGCCCATTATATGATTAACCTCTCTATCCAAAACATTATTCCTTTTCTTGTTCAACACCTGTCCCCTCAAGAT
The DNA here is from genome assembly GCF_949987535.1 of Balaenoptera acutorostrata. Classification (NCBI taxonomy): domain Eukaryota; kingdom Metazoa; phylum Chordata; class Mammalia; order Artiodactyla; family Balaenopteridae; genus Balaenoptera; species Balaenoptera acutorostrata. The sequence continues at coordinate 71,006,687 of NC_080079.1, read as the reverse complement.
TGAAGAGAATCAAAGAAAAGGAGTGATTGAAACCGATCAGGACCCTGTGGGGCCCATCCCGGGTACAAAATCCTTTGTGTCCCTGTTTCTTTTTTGTGAGAAAAAAGTTTCAGCCTCCTAGACCTTCCCTGAGTTCCAAAGGGCAGATTCAAACAGTTACTAATTAGAAGAGTGAAGGAATGCAGAAACAAAGGATACATAGCAATCTGACACAGATCTCTGAGCTCTTCTACAGGGACTGGGGCCCCACCCAGGGGAGGATGGTGACTTCAGGCTGAGTACAAGCACAGGGACCCCAGACTGGTTGGAACCACAAGGCTGATGATGGAGATTCCTGGAGCCCCATCCGGTTTTCTCCCCACCAACCAATCAGAGGAGGGTCACACACCTGGCAGCCCTCCCCCCAAATTTTGCCTATAGAAATTCTTCCCCCAAAACCATCGGGAAGTTCAGGTATTTGGAGCACAAGCTGCTCATTCTCCTTGCTTGGCCTTCCAGTAAACCTTTCTCTGCTCCAGACTCCGATGATTCAGTTTGTTTGGCCTCACAGTGTGTCAGGCATATGAACTTGGGTTCAGGAACAGTTTCAGTTACCAACTATTCATCAATAACTCATTCACAAATTCCTCTCCCCAGCCAGATTGCTAGTCTGAGCTCCAGATCTGTATATGTTCTGTCTGATCCTGTGACATCTCCCCAACTGTCCCTCACCCAGGGTTCACAGTGGCTCAGCAATGGGACCACCTTCCATCCTGGTCTGCAAGCCAGAAGCAGTCATCCTGGACACATCATCTCCCTGACCCCACAGCTACCCTCTCACCACACCTGGCTTGTCATTCCTGCCACATACAGGGCAGGAACACAATCTAGCCTCTAAATGTGAACACTTTTTAAGAGTATAAAGGGTAATATTGATAATTATGCCAGCACCACAGGCTTGCATGGGGATTGTATGATTTCCTACTGCATAAGTCCTTGTTTTCATCTGTGCCCACGGCTACCACCAACCCCAAGTCTCCATCAGCTCTCGCCTCAGTCATTCCCACGCCTCCTAAGTTGCTGGTCCTTGTGGATGGATGCCAACACTTACCCTCCACTCCACACTGCACAGGCAGCCAGAAACGCTCATCTTTTAAAATGTCAGTCTGGTGAGACCCATCTCTCCCACCCTACCTCCTACTTACAGTTCTTCTATGGGTCTCCACAGCTCTCATATAAAATCCAACATCCTCAAGTCAGCCAAGATGCTCAGAAGGGCTGGCCCTTCTATGCCTCCCCAACCACATGCCTCAAGACTTCCCGTCCTAGCAAAGGAGCTTCACATAAGCTTTCCTCTTCCCCTAAGTAAGCGTTACTTGACCTTCAGAGTTCAGCTCAATTGTCACATCCTTCAAAAGCCACCCTTGAAATCTCCAATCGAGTTGTGGTAGCCCATCTCCAACAAAAGCCCCGACTTCTCCCCTGCTTGTGGGAGCAGACCCTTCCTCCCCCTGCCCCCCATCAAGAGTGATAGCTTGCTCTCCTGCCCCACGATCTGAGCTGGCTGTGTCTGTCTTTGCCTAACTGAATGCAGCAGTGGTGAGAATTCTCTAGTTTTAAAGGATTCAAAGTGGTATACTTTTTTTTTTTTTTTTTTTGGCTGCGCTGGGTCTTCATTGCTGCACACGGGCTTTCTCTAGTTGCAGCGAGCAGGGGCTACTCTTCGTTGTGGTGCATGGTCTTCTCATTGTGGTGGCTTCTCCCTTGTTGAGGAGCAGGGCCCTAAGCCGGCAGGCTTCAGTAGTTGCAGCACGCTGACTCAGTAGCTGCCGCACGTGGGCCCCAAAGCATGGGGGCTTCAGTAGTTGTGGCTCACAGGCTCAGTAGTTGTGGCGCACGGGCTCAGTTGGCCGCCAGCATGTGGGATCTTCCCAGACCAGGAATCGAACCCATGTCCCCTGCATTGGCAGGCGGATTCTTAACCATTGGACCACCAGGAAGTCCCTGGTGTACCATTTTTAAATTTGTATTTCCCTGATTATATTAAGTATGAAAAGTAATCAAAGGAAACCTCATCTAAAATTGGAGTCGGGAAGGCCTGTAGAGGGAGCTTTCATGCCTTCAAGAGGAAGGAAGATTTTCTTCCCGCCCAGCAACTAGCTCAGCCAATGAAAATGCCACAGCTCAGCCAATGAGAAACCTGAACTCTCACTTTCCTCCAATGATCATTCACTTTTCTCTTGCTGATGACTTCCTTGTCCCACCCTCCTTTCTATAACAGCCTTCCAGTTTTTATAACCCCTTGGAGTATCTCTCTGCTGGCGAGATGATATGCTGCCCAATTCATGAATTGTTTGATAGACCCAATTAGATCTGCAAATGTACTCATTTGAATTTTGTTTTTTAACTTAGGTCAGATAGCTTTTTATGTTTATTAGCTATATGTATTTCTTCTTTTGTAAATTCCTTGTTCTTATCCTTTACCCTTTTTTAAAACTAGGTTACTTCTCTTTTTCTTGTTGATTTCTAGGAAAGTCTTATATATTCTAAATATCACTCTTTGTTATATATGCTGAAAATATGTTCACCTATCTATTGCTAGATTACAGTTTGTTAAGAGCGTCTTTGCTATAGGAAAGTTTTTAAACCTTGCTGTTGTCAAATTTATCAACCCTTTCCTTTATGGGTTTTGCTTTTTTTCCTTCTTATTTAATTATGCATTCATTAAACGAAGAATTCAAAAACATTTTCCTGTTATCATACTAGTATATTTGGTTCTAACTTTAATCTTCCAAAATGAAAAATTAGGAGCACTGAGAGTCCGTCAGCCCCAGCACTGGAAGGCGTGGGTTGTAGTTTTCAGCTGAGGGCCAGGGAGAAGAGGCGGGAAGTTGAGGAGTCCGGTTCTCAGAAAAGGTTTCAGTCACTGGCTGCCGTGTTGGGAGTTAGGGTGTCATGTTTGATCAATGACTGAGTGTTTATAGCGATATCTGCTGCTTCTGAAAGCAACAGAAGATGACCAAGTCTCAGGGTTTTGTGTCATTCAAAGATGTGACTGTGGACTTCACTCAGGAGAAGTGGCAGCAGCTGGACTCTGCTCAAAGAAACCTGTAAAGGGATGTGATGCTGGAGAACTATAGCAACCTTGTTTCAGTGGTAAACTTGGATGAAAAGAAAATGGGTACCGCATCCTGCTCATTCTTTGGAGGCTGAAGACAATGGGCTGGGCCCAAGTTCTTGATTTTTATAAATTAATTGTGATATAATGTATGTAATAAAGTGTTCAAATATTTTTAAAAATGGAAAATTAGTCATTCCAACATCATTGATTGGATCATTTATTCCACCTGTATCTTATGCAAAATATCTACCTGACCCCACCTCCTGATTCAGTTCCTTGATCTATTTGGATATTCCTACAATAAGGCCACCCACTATACCTTTATCTCCTTCTCCCTCTCCAGAACACAAACAGGATGCTAGAGGTGAAGCCCCTGCCTTGTCCAGAAGATAAAGATCATGAGGAAAGATAAGAGGAAGGAAGCCTCTGCTGCTACTGGGGAGTGCCTCCCCTTGACTCAGATCCAAGTTCAAATTTTAACTGATACAATGTACTTCTGGTGGAGTTGACTCCATCCTAGACTCCAAGGACCAGAATGGGACTCAAACCATCTCCTCTTGGGCAACTAACCCAACAAGGCCCAAGAAGATACAGTGATTCTTTTACTGGACTTACGGGCCAAGAGCCAGTCACACCCTCTGCGACTGAACATAAACTTCCAGAAGATGTACAATACAGGGCTCCTGGAGCTGCCTTCTGTCCTTGAGGGAAGAAATAGCACCATGAGGTGACTTTTGTCTACCATCTCCCACATCTCCGTGGCTTTGATTCAACCTCTGTGTGTATCAGCTGGGATTTTGGTTTCAGAATTTTATGATATCCACCCCCTTCCCCACACTCCTTTTAGCATTATAAATAAGTTTTACTTATATGGTAATAGTGATAAGTTTGGTTTTCTGTTTATATGTTATGGTTTTTTTTTCTTGTGATTCACCATTGCTTCTTTTATACCATCTTTTTCTCTTGGGTCCACTTTTTTTTTTTTTTTTTTTTTTTTTAATTTTTTGGCCATGCTGTGCAGCATGTGGGATCTTACTTCCCCAACCAGGGATCTAACCCTCGCCCCCTGTGGTGGAATTCCAGAGTCTTAACCAATGGACCGCCAGGAAAGTCCTTTGAGTCCATTTTTCTTCCTAGAGTATGTCATCTAGAAATTATTTGATGGGGGTGGGGGGGAGGGTTGTGGGTATTATACTTTCTGTGTCCTTGCAAGCTTGGAAATGTCTTTTTTTTAACTCTCTCACTTAAATGATAGTTTGGTTATATATTTAGAAAATTCTAGAATTCTAAGTCTAAATTACTTGAACCAGAATTTTGACATTTTTGATCCTGTTTTCTGGTACCTAGTGTTGCTGGTGAGAAGTCTAATTTCCATCTTATTTTTATGCCTTTATAGTTAGTATGCTTTTTCTCTCCACAAGATTTTAAAGTGTTCCCCTTGCTTGGGGTGTTCTGAAATTTCCCCATTCTATGTGGAAGTGTCAGTACTTCACAGTGATCCAGAAGGTTAATCATTGATGTTGTCCACCTTTCAGACACATGGGATCTCTCAGCCCACTGCCCATCCATAGAGAGATATGGAGGCCTAAGGATTCATTTTAAGTGTCTTTATTCATCCCTTTGGGAGTGCAGCTCTCTCGAAAACTTAGCTTTTATCAGTTTGACTTCAGCCAGTGATTTGTGGCAACAATCACACTCTGATAGTCAGCCTTCTAAAATGGCCCCAGTGCTCCCCATCTCCTGGAATCCACACTTGCATTTGTTTGCTTAGGCCGCCACTGCAAAATGCCATAGACTGGCTTAAACAACTGGAGTTTGTTTTCTCACAGTGCTGGCAGTTGGAAGTCTGAGATCGAGGTGTCAGCAGGGTTGGTTTCTTCTGAGGCCCCTCTCCTTGCCTTGTTGATGGGTTTCCATCTGTGCACATGTGCATCTGATATCTCTTTGTGTGTCCAATTTTCTCTTCTTATAAGGACACCAGTCAGATTGGATTAGAGCCCATCCTAACAGGCTAATTTTAACTTAATCGTCTCTTTAAAGGCTTTATCTCCAACTACAGTCATCTTCTGGGGGTGTTGGTGGTTAGAGCTGCAATGTATGAATTCTAGGGGTACAGAATTCAGCCCATAACAACTTTGTGTAATGACTTTGCATGATTCCCTCCCGTTGAGTGTGGGCCGGGCCAAGTGACTTATTTCTGACCAATGGTATATGGCAAAGGTGATGGGATATTACCTCCAAGATTAGTTTGCAGACATTTGTGTTGCTAGCAGAGTCCATTGCCTTCTCAGCTAGGACACATTAATTAATGAAGCTGTCATTTGGAGAGGTCCATGTGACAAGGCAGCCTCAGGCCAACTGCCAGTGAGTAACTGAGGTCCTCAGTCCCACAGCTCGTAAGGAAGTAAGTCCTATCAACAAGCACTGAGTGAGCCTGGGAGTGGAGTCTTCCCCAGTCAACCAGCCAGCTGACATGTTGACTGCAGCCTTGATGGAGACCCTAAGGAGGAAAACCCAGCTAAGCAGTGGCCAGATTCTGTGAAATAACAAAGAACCACTAAGTTTTGGGGTAACGCATTCCACCACAACAGGTAACTAATACACACACCCACAGTTTTTCTGCACATACCTCTCAGATTTGCAAAATTTTCTTGCTTTCTCATCCATGTGTCTCCCTCCTCCCCTCTTTCTCAACTTAATTATAGGTAACTTCGGCCTATGGGCTTTCTTTCAGGTGCCATAACCTTAGTCTCCCTTCACTGGGTCGTTGTTTTCTTTCTTTCTTCCTTTCTTTCTTTTTTTTATTTCTGAGATATACATTTTAAAGTAATAACTAGAATTATGATTTATAACATTATACCAGAACATATAAGATTTTTAGAAATTTCATGTAATGTCTGAAACATTTATATTAACATATTTCCATACAAATAACCCAATGAAAGTTTAGTATTAGTTGTTTTGTTTGGTTGGTTTTTTTTTATACTGCAGGATCTGATAAAAGTACTAGAAAATCCTTAAATTAACAAAAATGGTTACATATGTTTTTCACTTTATTCTGAAAGGGAGGAATATATTTTTGTTCTGTACACATTGGCAAAATCAATTATACAGTGTTTGTTAGCTTAAATATAAGAAATTCTTAAGGTCGGTAGCAGACATAGATGGTCATTAACCCCTTCTTCTGATATGAGATTGATTATATGAAAACCAGAGAACTAAATTCAACTTAGGCAAATGGTTTCAAGTTGTGTTTTTTTTTTTTTACCCCAGTTCAATTGGCTGTTCATACTAGGTAACCTGGAGTTGAGAAAGGGCCCTGTCCTGCTATGGCAGGTACCATAGTGCTTTCCTCATTATAATCTTAGATATCTCAGTCCACGAAGGATCTGCTGTATTTTGTTTGTAACTCAAAAATATGAGGATGTACTCTAGGGGGTTTGGGTGAATTCAGTACATGCTTCTTCTTAGGTTCACGAGAAGGCATAATTTTCACACTGTCTTGGGGGAAAAAATTAACATAGAAACTTCCTTTTATTAAGACAGTAGAATTCTATATTAAGTTAAATTAATCTTGTTCCACTACCCACAATAAAAAATATGTATATGCATCTGAAATAAGAAGAAGGGGTTTGTAAATTCATTGTTCTTTATCCTCTGGATGAATTTTTATGTCTTCAACTGGGCAGTTACTATTTAGCATTAAGACCACTTTTTCTGTTACCTGGTCATCAAATATCTCAAAAGTCATAGAGTGAAAACATGTTGGAGAATGCATTAGTACTATTTAGCTCATCTTTATGAAATAAGTTTCACATTTTTATCAATTCCAACTAGTATATTGCTATTAGTATTCATCAAACATTGCATTTGTTGGCTTTATATGACAACAGGAAAAAATTCTGGCAAGATTTATACCCTTAATTTAAAGAGAAGACATTTCTGATTAAAGTGCTATTTCATACCAGAAGAAATAATAGATGTCTATTAAAGCATATGTGTGCTTTATAGGTCTACTGTAAATTTTTAAAAATTAATTAATTTATTTATTTTTGGCTGTGTTGGGTCTTCATTGCTGCACGCAGGCTTCACATTGTGGTGGCATCTCTTGTTGCGGAGCACGGGCTCTAGGCATGCGGGCTTCAGTAGTTGTGGCACGTGCGCTCAGTAGTTGTGGCTCGCAGGCTCTAGAGCACAGGCTCAGTAGTTGCAGTGCACGGTCTTAGTTGCTCCATGGCATGTGGGATCCTCCTGGACCAGGGCTTGAACCTGTGTCCCCTGCATTGGCAGGGGGACTCCTGACCACTGTGCCACCAGGGAAGTCCGAGGTCTACTATTCTGGTCCTTGTGTGGGAACTTCTCTCTGCAGGCAGCGTGTGAGACCAGTGGCTTTGATGCAAAAGCTGGATCTGAAGTGAACAGGGGCTGTGTCTTCCTCCAGAGTGTGCTTGCAGTCTTTGCCTTGCTTTGGGGCATGGCAGGGGCTGGGGGCTGAGGGCATGGGGCTGCACTTCGGTGGGTTTACTTTTTCCCTGGTGTGTTTACCTTGGTTAGAGGTGGGGTTGGTGCTATATTGCTGAGCTGGCTTCACTCCCTCGCCCAGTGTGCACAGGGCCGAGAGTTCCTGTGGTGGCAATCTCTGCCCTGGAGTTAGATTCACTCACACACATGTCTGTGTTGTGATTGTAGGTAAGCAAGTCCGTGTATGTACTCTTTAAGAGCAGTGTCTAGGTTTCTTACAGACCTCTGTCAGGTAAGCCCCACTGGTTTTCAAACCAGCTAAGCAGATCCCAGGGTTGAGTTGCCCAATGAGTAGCTCAAAACCCTCACATCCCAGGGAGGATCCTGAGGCTGTGACATCCCCCTGCACTTCTGTGGACCCCACTAGGGGTGCAGGTCCCAACCAGATCACTCCTCCTCCCTTCCTACCAGACTCAGTGTGGCTCTTTTTTCACAGGCTTGGTGGTAGAAGAGTCATCCTGCTAGTCTCCAGATTGATTTCAGCAAGAGTTGAGTTGTAGTTTTGATGTGTTTGTTTGTGAGAGCAGGTCAGCCCAGCATGTTCCCTCTATGCTGTCGAAAATTTTGTATGACTTATAGTTGGCCCTCCATATCCGAGGTTCCTTTCTATTCCCACATTCAACCAACTGAGGATCATGTAGTACCATAGTTTTACTACGTACTGATCAAGTTTCTGTTTTTCAACTTTGGTGTTAGCCCAGAAAAGTGAGAAATCAGGATTTCTCAGCTGGAGTTAGCAAGGAAGACACTGGGGTCCCACCAAAACAGCAGCGATTCCAGTGTAGAATGGAGCTCCACAGTGAAAGTCAGCCTCAGAATCCCCTCTGACTGGGTTCCTATCAGCAAGACTGGATTGTTTTCACCTCTCAGCCATCAAGATAATTCTTCAGACGTGTAAAATCAAGGTGTCGGGCAGGGCTGCATTCCTCCCGGAGGCTCTAGGGAAGAATTCCTTGTCTCTTTCAGCGTCCCCAGGGGCCTGTGTTCCTTGGCTCAGGACCCCTTCTTCACATCACCCGCCATCTCGCTTCCAGCAGCACACCTCCAACTATGGCTGTGAACTGCACCAGTCATCAATTTTATACACATCAGTGTATACATGTCAATCCCAATCGCCCAATTCAGCACACCACCATCCCCACCCCACCCCACCCCACCCCACCCCACCCCACTGCAGTTTTCCCCCCTTGGTGTCCATATGTCTGTTCTCTACATCTGTGTCTCAACTTCTGCCCTGCAAACCGGCTCATCTGTACCATTTTTCTAGGTTCCACATACATGCGTTAATATACGATATTTGTTTTTCTCTTTCTGACTTACTTCACTCTGTATGACAGTCTCTAGATCTATCCACGTCTCAGCAAATGACTCAATTTCGTTCCTTTTTATGGCTGAGTAATATTCCATTGTATATATGTACCACAACTTCTAACTTCCTTTCTTTCTTAAATTAATTTTTATTGGAGTGTAGTTGATTTACAATGTTGTGTTAGTGGGACGTTGTTTTCTTTTCTTTCTTTCTTTCTTTTTGGCTGCATTGGGTCTTCGTTGCTGTGCGCGGGCTTCTTATTGTTGTGGCTTCGCTTGCTGTGGAGCGCAGGCTCTAGGCACTCAGGCTTCAGTAGTTGTGGCATGTGGGTTCAATAGTTGTGTCTTGCAGGCTCTAGAGCTCAGGCTCAGTAGTTGTGGCACATGGCCTTAGTTGCTTTGCAGCATGTGGGATCTTCCTGGGCCAAGGCTCGAACTTGAGTCCCTTGTGTTGGCAGGCAGATTCTTAACACACTGCGCCACCAGGGAAGACCCATTGTCTTCTAATGAAGTGATTTTCTAGGGTTTAGGCTCTTAGTTGGACCCTAATCTGAAATATCTTAATGCATTCCGAGGTTGAACAGTAGGTATGATGGCCATACCCTTGATTTGACCCTGCAGAAAGGCAGGTTTTAATATCTTCTCTTGCTCAAAAGCCTGCTCATTTTTGGTGGGGTGGAGGCACAGTTAGGAAGAGAATGGGATTAAAAGTGATTGTTTCTTCTAACCCTGCAGGAGCCTGGATTCAGGGGCCCTCTATTCCCTTTTCTTCCACTTGTAAGTAAGTCATCATTTATGAGCTATTTAAAACCAAAATCAACATATACTACAAATGTTCTGTATTTCAGCCTCTTCCTCTAGAACTACCATTTCTTCAGGTATGTAATCCCTCCTCACAGCAATATTTGGCAATATTATAAAATATTTCATCACTAAATAGCATGGATGACTACTTTTCTAGGCTCTAATAGCAGTGTTCTCATTTCTCACTATCTGACCCCTAAGATAAAGACACATAATTTAGATTTTGTTACAGCAGCACCAAACTTCTGGTACCAGGTTCTGTCAGGACAGCTTAGGCTCTACTGTGGTAACTAACAATCCTAGAATCTCACTGGCTTAATACAGCGAAAACGTGTTTCTTCATCATGTTACGTGTCCTACCTGGGGGATCTGCTCAATTTAGTCAGTCAGGGACCTGGGGGGACAGAGTCTCCATCTCAACACATGCTCCCACAAGCACTGCATCATGGCAAAGAGAACATGAAGAATGGTGCACTGCGTCTTAAAGCCTCCTACAAACATAACACTGAATGAAAGAAGCCAGACTGCAAAAAACACATGCTGGATTATTCTGTCTATATACAAAACAGAAATGTTACCAATCCAAGCTCGTACTGCTTGCTGCATGACAGGACGATAAATCAAGAGACAGGGTGCTGGGGCAAGTAATAGTGACTTTATTTGGAAAGTCAGCAAATCGAGAAGTTGGTTGACTAATACCCCAAAGAACCATCTTATCTGAGTTAGAATTCAGGCTTCTTTTACACTAAAGCGGGAGAGGTGTGGTTGGTTGTTACAGACTTCTTGGTGCAGTATAAAAAAAAAAAACAAAAAAAAAAACCTTAAACAAAACCTTCAAATACCTAAAAATAAATTTAAGAAAAATGTAAAAGACCTCCAACCAAAAAATATATAAAACAGTATCAAGAGGAATTAAAGAAAACTTAATAAATGGGATGAGAGGTAATGTACTATGTCCAAGATTTGAAAGAGTCAATATGGTAAAGACCAAATTTATTTATAGATTCAAAGCAATCTCAATTAAAATCCCAATAGTTTGTGTGTGTGAGTGTGTACATTTAAAAGTCAATTCTAAAACTTATGGAAATGTAAAAAACAAAGACAGCTAAGAAAACATAGTAGGAGGAAGATATAGTTGGAGAACTAGCACCAACAAAATAGAGATTTATTATAAAGACACAGCAAGTATGACACTGTTGTATTGGTATAAGCAAGGGTAGACAAACTGGTGGAAAAGACTAGAGATTCCAGAGCCAGACCCATGGTCTCTTAGACATTTGATCTATGATTGGAGGCACTGCAGAACATCAAGAAAGGACGATTTTTTTTTTTTTTTATTAAGTAGCACTGGTTCAATTATGTAGTAATCCGGGGACAAATGGAACATGATCCCTACTTAAATCATATGCAAGCCTCATTCCTGGTGAATTACAGAATTAAATGTGAAAAGTAAAACAGTAAGGGTTTTTAGAATATAATATAGGAAACTACCTTCATGACTTTGGGACAGGAAATAATCTCTTAAAGGATACAAAAGGCACTAACCACTAAGGGAAAGGTTTATAAGTTGGACTAAATTAAAATTAGGAATATCTGAACATAGAAACACAGCATTAAAAGAATTGAGACACGAAAGAATTATAAAAATTGCATATTTAACAAAGGAAGACTCAATGAGAAAAGATAAAGTAACAGACAAATGGGCAAAATACATCACTTCACAAAAGAAGATATTCAAATGGCCAGCAAGTGTCCGAAAATGTGCTCATTCTCAATTGTTATTGAAAAATGCAAGTTAAAAGCATAATACTTCCAAAAGCGAGTGTTGGCAAGCATGTGGGAAAATTAAAATTCTCATATGCTTCTGGCAGGGGTGTGAACTGGTACAACCACTTTGGACAAATGATTTGGAAGGATGAATGAAGGTAGAACATTCAGATTCCCTCAGATGCAGGATCGGAGCCTCAGACACGCACAAAGGAGATGTGTGGGCACACGCCCCGAGACCTGCAGGATGTCTGGGCAGTAGCGTGTGAAACAGCACAACGCTGGAAACACCCCTATGTCCATCAACAGTGGGATGGATACATTAACTGAGATGTAGTCCTACAGAAATGAAAGTGAACTGACTTGTGAAAATAAAGGAAACTCATTCTAAAACGGACTTGGAAGCCCTGAAGGGGGCGCTCTCACCCACGTATCACTCACCGCAGTTTACGGACGGAGGAAGAAAGATTTCCTTCTGACCCAGCCCAATTTCCTCCTTAAACCTAATAAACGCTGACATTCTCTTTGTCTCCTCGGACTTGCCTATGGTTTGCCACGGGTTGCATGTCCCAAACTGCAATTCCTCTGCTCTTCCTGAATACACTCATTTTGTTGGTAAAATAACTGGCTGTTATTTTTTCCTAAGGTCAACACTTACCACTACAAAACATGAATGAACCTCACCAATATAATGTTGAGCTAAAGAAAGCAGTCGCAAAGGGGCCTGTGCTGCGTGATTCCATTTACACAAAGCTCAAGAACAGACAAAACTAATCTATGGTTTCAGAAGACAGATTAGTGGTTTCCTGTGGGCAGGTAGTCAGGAGGGGACGTTCTGTTTGTCCATCTGGGTGGTGGGTACAGGGTGTGGCATTGTGCCAACTTGTCATGCTCTACACTTGGAATTTTTGTGTATTTCGATACAATTTTTTTTATCAGGTGAAAATAAAATTGGAAGCTGAGACTGCCCTGGCCATTTGGAATTCTCTGTGTCACTAAACCAAGCAGAGACTAAGCCGTGGTGACTGATCTTGATTACCAGGTGGAAATCAGGCTGTTGCTCCCCGGGGAGTGAAGGACAGTCCATTTGCTGGCGTCCTTAGTGCCCATAGTGCTGGTCGGAGGGAAACTGTAGCAACCCTGTGAAGACGGACCACTGAGAAAGGCTTGGATAGTGTGAGAATGAAAATCTGGGTCATATTACCGGGTAAAAATCCCACCCTCCTGAGGCGTTGGCAGAGGTGATTTATGAAAGCAGTGTATCCAGGTGGTTTATATTAATTTCCTTTCTTCCCACTGTAAACCCTGGGTACATGCACCATCTTCCTGCAGGGAACACATCTTGTTCTCATATTTTTATTGGTAGCTTTTGATTTACCTAGAGAGGTCAGTCTGACACAACCTCAATCTAGCCTTAACGTTTGTTATAAGGTTAAATTTGTGCTAATAAAAATTATTCTTTAAATGAAAAGTGACTACGGGAATTCCCTTGCGGTCCAGTGGTTAGGACACTGCGTTTTCACTGCCGAGGGCGGGTTCGGATCCCTGGTCGTGGAACTAAGATCCTACAAGCCACGCAGCACGGCCAAAGAAGGCCCTAGAGTTCTGCATCTGTTTTCTAGAAGAGCATTGAGTGCAAGTATGTGAGCAAGCGTCGTCCTTGCCACTGGCTTGAGTTTAAGGACCTCCTTCGATGTGTGTGCACACACATGTGTTTACTTATGTTGACTGACTCCCTCATGGTGGTGGTTTAGCCTTTGGTGTACATTCACTGCAAAGAACTGACAAGGAAAGAGCTCAGTTATATAATTAAACAAATTCATATTTAATCACAAAATCTATATTCTTTGGAAAAGTGGAAACACAGATATGTAAAGTCACTGAGAGATGAACAGTTTCCTAGTGTCCACTGGTTAGTAATCACTGTGCTAAAGTTGAAAATAGGGAGTTTCAAGTGCCTTTTTCTGTCTATCCTTCTCTCTTGGTTGTCATATTTTTAAATTCACGTTCCACGTTGAAAAATAACAATAAAACTTACCACCTCTTTGTTTCTTAAGAGAAAGACTGTAAGACGTCTATGCTGGGGATGAAGAAGGATCCCGTGCGATTAAGTCATCATAGACTGTTCCAGAAGGATGTGGAGCTGGCCCATGAGGAGCAGGCCCTCTTGTCCTGTGAGTCAGTTTTCGCATCAGCTTTTTCCTAAAATGGAACCCATCCTAAAGGAGACACCCTAGGAGGTAAGAGCTCGTGTTCTCTCTTGGGTTCTCCTTTGTAATTCCTCTGAAGCAATGACTTTCTTGAGAGGCTTATTAAAGGGGTTAATGTTTAGGCAAAATAGACCTCTCCTTTCCTGTAAACAGCCCTGTGTACCCACTTTCAAGCTGCTGGGAGAGACGATATTGACTATGTTAAGTCCTGCACAGAGATGGCTCTGCCCTGACCAGCAGTTTCTATTTCCACTGGGCAGTTCTCTCAACTTTGTCAGAAGGACCCATTTATACTTTGCTGAATTCCTCCAGTGATGTTTCATTCCTTTTATTCACTAGTGCTCTGGACAACTGTCCAGCTGGGGGAGAGACCCCCCCTCTTCATCCAGCTTTGCTGAGGATACAGGGTGGTGTTACTTGTTGTCAGTTGGGTCAAATTTTTGATAAGGATCTTTATTCAGGTTTTAACTTAAGCACCAGGTCTTCAGAGAGGGTGCCACGTCCTTCTACCACATTCCTCTATTCCAACCCCGTCACCCCAGTCTTGCCATGCATTGTCTACTTACTGACCTGCCCACATCCTCAGAAGCAGAGACTTTGTTTACCCCCATTGCCAAGAGGGTGCTGGGCCCCAGGAGGGGCTCACATTTGACCAGATGCCTGCTGTGCACTGATGGGAGGTTTTTGAAAGCACATAGGTTCATGAACCTCATGCTAACACTCTGGCGACATTATTTAATCAAACACCTCAGTACCCTTTTGATTTTCAGTTTTAAGGACACAAGAGTGGATCACATCTTTTAGGCATCAGCACGACTCTGAGAGAATTCTGGGTAGAAATGCATTTCATAATTAAGTGGCTGAAATGTCTTTAACGTTTAGGACCTTATACCCTTCCCCCTACTGCACAGTCAGGCCATATTATCAGCTTCAGGAAAAATATCTGTAAGGTAGACATGACAAAATATAAATCTAAGAACTGAAAGAGTCAATCTAAGTTAAAATCTTACTCAAACAAGGTAAGGCCTTTTAGTTCTACTGTAACAATAAGTTTCACAAGTTCCAAATTTCTGAACCAGAGACATGGCCCAACGAAAGGTGGTGGACAGCCTCTGTCTCTCCGCACAGCCTGCAGGAAGAATGCTCAGAGGTTCAGTTGTGCTGGCTCTCAGGAAGAAAATTAGGTGAGAGCTTTTGTTTTCCAAGTTAAACATTCTGTCTTAAAAAAGCACAGAAGCTTTTAATGAAAGAAACACAGACCACCAAGACTTTCTGGGCTGAGATACTCACCCTGGCCCATCCCCGTGTCACTGAGGACAGCACCTAAGAGGCCAGGACAAGAAGAGGGAGGAAGCCACTGGTCCTACTCTGGTCGTGAACCACCCATGTAGCACCAATAAAAGCTACTACACCTGCAAGTGTTGAAGCAGCCGTGGGTCCTGCTGTGTGGGAACAGCCAGGGGTGGGGGCCAGGGTGCCTGCAGTTATGACCTCTGAGGTTCATAGGAGAAACTCCCATGTTTCTCCAAGGCTGGTTAAGCCTAGAGAACATGCCTGCTGCCTTCCTAATCTGCAGTGTCCACACACACATATCACCACCCTGACATCCCCTAGGAACGCCCACTCCCCAGACGGTGGGTATCAGATACCACCAAGCTGCAGGCTCCTCACCAATCTGTCCCAGCCACTGTCACTCCCTGACACACCTGATGCCCAGACTGGCTGGGTTCCTGAGGTTCCCTGACATTGTCATGTTTGAGAATAGGAGAGAAAGGCAGAAGAGGAAACAGATGACCCTGTGCTGGTGGCTTCCAGGCTTAGGCAGAGGCTGGGAGGGAAATCAGGGAGGTCAAGCTTATTCAGAGCAGGAATGAGCAACCCACAGATCGAGAGAACAAACTAGTGTTAACCAGTGGGGAGAGGGAAGGGGGAGGGGCAAGATAGGGGTAGAAGATTCATGGGTACAAACCACTATGTATGTATAAAATAGAGAAGCTACAAGGATACATTATACAGCACAGGTAATATAGCCAGTATTCTATACTAACATTTAAAAATAATTTATTGGAGTGTACTTGATTTACAATTTGGGTTAATTTCAGGTCTACAACAAAGTGAATCAGTTGTACGTATACATATATCCACCTTTTTTTTTTCCTGATTCTTTTCCCATATAGGTCATTAGAGAGTACTGAGTGGAGTTCCCTGTGCTATACAACAGTTTCTTATTACTTATCTATTTTATATATAGTAGTGTGTGTAAATATCAGTCCCAATCTCCCAATTTATCCCTATTGGGCCACGATACTGTGAGCGTTGAGCAGGATATGGGGCGGGACGCCAAGCGCCTACGGGCCTGGAGGGTCCCGCCAGCCCTGGGCTGCGAGGTCGCCCACCACGCCACAACTCCCGGGTGCCCGAGGCCTCCTGTCACCTGCCTGGGCGGGCAGCAGGGCCGTGCCAGAGAAGGCTGGATGCTGGGCTGGTGGTAAGCTGCCAGCACCAGCGAAGCTGAGCCTCAAGAGGCACCCAGTGGCCCCTGGTGCCTACTACGGCCATACCACCCTGAAAGCGAGCCATCTCGTCTGATCTCGTGAAACTAAGCAGGGTCGGGCCTGGTGAGTACTTGGATGGGAGACCGCCTGGGAATACCAGGTGCTGTAGGCTTTTTTACCTCCCGCTCTGCCTTCTCCTGTACTCGTCCGCTGCCGAGGCCGGCTCCATCCCCACCGGGCACCGCTGCAGTCCTCAACTCCTCAGGCCCCTCCAAGCACAGCGTGCGCTGGAGGGGGCGCTCCCCGCCGGCCTGGCAAGCCATGCGGCCAGAAGGCGGCGCTGAAAGGCAGCCACACCCCAGCCACTCCCGTGGTGGCTGGCCTGGACCCAGACTCCGCCGCAGGCACAGGTGAGGTCCGTGCTGCCCGCGAGGCCCTCGACCTGCACCTGGCCACCCCCGCCAGCGTCCATCTGTGCTGCAACCTCCTGTTTGGCCGTGTATCACTCCACAGCTCCTTCCGGAAAAAGCCCACCCTCGGCCGTTTCACCACGGCCGGGGTTGGGAGTGGGGTCGTGGGTTGGGTCCGGTTCTCCTGGCCGGCTGGCCACCAGGTGCTGAGAACTGTGCTCGGTGGGTGACGTGGGGCAAGGGTGGCCATGCTGGGGCCAAGGGGCCGTGCCGGATCAATGGTGGCTCCCAGTGGCTTTGGGCCAACTGCCGTCAGGCAGGAGGGCCGGCCCGGCCGCGGCTGGACTGCACCTAGCACTGCGTGGGTGGACAGGGTGGGGAATGGCCAAGGGACCGTGGACCATGGGCCCTTAAGCCTCTGGAGCCACGTCTTTGGGAGCGATAAGCAGGATCTGGGGCGGTTCGCCAAGCGCCTACGGGCCTGGCTGTTCCTGCCCAAACTGAGCTGTGAGGTCGCCCAAGACACCACCATCCCCTGGACCCCGAGGCCTGCTGTCGCCTGCCTGAGTGGGCGGCAGGGCCGTGCTGCAGAGGGCTGGTCACCGGACTGGCGGTAATTGGCCAGCACCAGCTAAGCTGAGCCTCAAGAGGCACCCCGTGGCCCCCACTGCCTTCTACGGCCATACCACCCTAAACGCACACCATCTAGTCTGATCTCGGAAGCTAAGCAGGGTTGGGCCTGTTTAGTACCTGGATGGGAGACCACCTGGGAATAACGGGTGCTCTAGTATCCCTTGCCTCCCGATCCGCATTTTCCTTTAGTCGCCGGTGCCCGAGGCTTCCTCTGCCCCCGTGTGGCACTCCTGAAGGCCTCATCTCCTCAGGCTCCTCCCAACACAGTGAGATCCAGAGGGGGCGCTCCCCATCGGTTTGGCTAGACATGCCGCCAGAAGGCGGCCCTGGAAGGCAACCGAACCCCAGCCGCTCCCGTGGTGGCAGGCCTGGAACCAGACTCTGCCGCAGGCCCAGGTGAAGATCGTGAGGCCCGCGAGGCCCTCGACCTGCACCTGGCCGCCCCCACCTGTGCCCATCCACACCGCAGCCACCTACCTGCCCGTGTGTCTCTGTACAGCTCCCTCCAGAAAAAACCCACCCTCCGCCATTTCGCCACGGCTCAGGGCGGGAGCGGGGTCATGGACCGGGACCTGTTCTCCAAGTCAGCTGGCCTCCAGGCAACGGGAACTGTGCTCGGCGGGTGGCGTGGATGCAAGGGTGGCTTTGCTGGGGCTAAAGGGCCATGCCTGCACAATGGTGGTTCCCAGTGGCTTTGGGCCAACTGCCTTCGGCAGGAAGGCCTGCCCGGCCGTGGCTGGGCTGTGCCTAGCACTGCATGGGTGGACAGGGTGGGGAATGCTCAAGGGACTGCGGGCCCCTGGCACTTAAGCCTCTGAGGCCACATCCTTGTGAGCGTCGAGCAGGATCTGGGGCGGAGCATCAAGCGACAATGGGCCTGGAGGTTCCCGCCCGAACTGAGCTGGAAGGTAGCCCAAGATTCCGCCACCTCTGGGTCCCCGAGGCCGCTAGTCGCCTGCCTGGGCAGGCAGCAGGGCCGTACTGCAGAGGGCTGGCCACCGATGTGGCGGAAAGTCAACATCCCCAGCGAAGCTGAGCCTCAAGAGGCACCCCGTGGCCCCCGCTGCCTTCTATGGCCATACAACCCTGAGAGCATTCCATCTCATCTGATCTCACAAGCTAAGCAGGATCAGGCCTGGTTAGTACTTGGATGGGAGACTACATAGGAATATCGGGTGCTGTAGGCTTTTTTCCCTCCCGCATCACCTTCTACTTTAGTTGCCGGTGGCCGAGGCCGCCTCCTCCCCTGACGGGCACCGCCACAGGCCTCACCTCCTCAGGCCCCTCCCAACACAGCATGCTCTGGAGGGGGCGCTCCTCACCGGTCTGGCTGGACATGCGGCCAGAAGGTGGCCCTGAAAGATAGTCATAAACCAGCCGCTCCCGGGGTGGCTGGCCCTCACCCAGACTGCGCCGCAGGCCCGGGTGAAGGCCGTAAGGCCCACGAGGCCGTCGACCTACACCTGGCCACCACCACCAGCGCCCATCCACGCCGCAGCCACCTATCTGCCCGTGTGTCTATATACAGCTCCCTCCAGAAACAGCCCACCCTCTGCCATTTCGCCACGCCTGGAGGCGGGAGCGGGGTCGTGGGCCGTGACCAGATCTCCAGGTCAGCTGACCTCCAGTACCTGGAACGGTGCGTGGCTGGTGGCGTGGGTGCAAGGGTGGCTTTGCTGGGGCTAAGGGGCCGTGGCGGCCCAATGGTGGCTCCCACTGGCTTTGGGCCAACTGCCGTCGGGCAGGAGGGCCGGCCCGGCCTTAGCCGGGCTGTGCCTAGCACTGCGTGGGTGGACACAGTGGGGAATGCCAAAAGGACAGCAGGCCACTGGCCCTCCAGCCTCAGAGGCCACGTCCTTGTGAGCATCGAGCGGGATCTGGGGCAGAGCCTCAAGCGCCTACGGGTCTGGAGGTTCCCGCAAGAACTGGGCTGCAAGGTCGCCCAAGACTCTGCCACCTCCGGGTCCCCGAGGCCTCCTGTCGCCTGCCTGGGCAGGCAGCAGGGCCGTGCAGGAGAGGGCTGGCCACCGGCCTGGCGGTAAGTCACCAGCACCAGCGAAGCTGAGCCTCAAGAGGCACCCCGTGGCCCCCACTGCCTTCTATGGCCATACAACCCTGAGCGCATCCCATCTCATCTGATCTCCCAAGCTAAGCAGGATCGGGCCTGGTTAGTACTTGGATGGGAGACTACATGGGAATACCGGGTGCTGTAGGCTTTTTTCCCTCGCGCACCACCTTCTCCTTTAGTCGCCCGCGGCCGAGATCGGGTCCTCCCCTGCCGGGCACCGCCGCAGGCCTCACCTCCACAGAACCCTCCCAACACAGCGTGCGCTGGAAGGGGCGCCCCCAGCCCGACTGGCTGGACATGCGGCCAGAAGGCGGCCCTGTTAGGCAGCCGCACTCCAGCCGCTCCCGGGGTGGCTGGCGCGGGCCCAGACTCCGCCGCAGGCCCTGGTGACAGCCGTGAGGCACGCGAAGCCCTCGTCCTGCACCTGGCCGCCCCCGCCAGCGCCCATTCGCGCCGCATCCACCTGTCTGCCTGTGTGTCTCTCTACAGCTCCCTCCGGAAAAAGCCCACCCTCCACTGTTTCACCATGGCTGGGTGCGGGAGCGAGGTCGTGGGCCGGGTCTGGTTCTCCGGGCCGGCCGGCCACCATGCGCTGGGAACAGTGCTCAGTGGGTGGCGTGGGGGCAAGGGTGGCCTTGCTGCGTCCAATGGGCCGTGCCGCATCAATGGTGGCTCCCAGTGGCTTTGGGCTACCTGCTGTCAGGCAGGAGGGCCGGCCCAGCCGCGGCTGGACTGCACCTACTACTGCGTGGGTGGACAGGGTTGGGAATGCCCAAGGGAACGTGGACCACGGGCCCTTAAGCCTTCGGAGCCACGTCTTTGTGAGCGTCGAGCGGGATCTGGGGCGGTTCGCCAAGCGCCTATGTGCCTGGATGTTCCCGCCGGAACTGAGCTGCGAGGTCGTCCAAGACTCCACCACCCCGAGACCCCGAGGCCTGCTGTCGCCGGCCTGGGTGGGCCGCAGGGCAGTGCTGCAGATGGCTGGTCGTCGGACTGCTTGTAATTCGCCAGCACCAGCTAAGCTGAGCCTCAAGAGGCACCCCGTGCCCCCCGCTGCCTTCTACAGCCAAACCACCCTGAACGCGCCCCATCTCGTCTGATCCTGGAAGCTAAGCAGGGTCAGGCCTGGTTAGTACTTGGATGAGAGACCACATGGGAATACCGGGTGCTGTAGGCTTTTTTGCCTCCCACTATAAATTCTCCTTTAGTCGCCCACGGCTGAGGTCGCCTCCGCCTCCGCCGGACACCGCTGCAGGCCTCACCTCCTCAGGCCCCTCCCAACACAGTGTGCTCTGGAGGGTGCGCTCCCCGCCGGTCTGGCTGGACATGTGGCAAGAAGGCGGCCCTGGAAGATAGCCATAAACCAGCCTCGCCCGGGGTGGCTGGCCTTCACCCAAACTGAGCCGCAGGCCTGGGTGAAGGCCGTTACGCCCACGAGGCCCTCGACCTACACCTGGCCGCACCCACCAGTGCGAATCCACGCCGCAGCCGCCTATCTGCCCGTGTGTCTCTACACAGTTCCCTCCAGAAAAAGCCCACCCTCTGCCACTTCACCACGCCTGGAGGCGGGAGCAGGGTCGTGGGATTTGACCAGTTCTCCAGGTCAGCTGACCTCCAGTACCCGGAACGGTGCGTGGCTTTTGGAGTGAGTGCAAGGGTGGCTTTGCTGGGGCTAAGGGGCCGTGGCGGCCCAATGGTGGCTCCCACTGGCCCTGGACCAACTGCCGTCGGGCAGGGGTTCGGCCCGGCCTTAACGGGGCTGGGCCTAGCACTGCGTGGGTGGACACAGTGGGGAATGCCAAAAGGACAGCAGGCCACTGGCCCTCCAGCCTCAGAGGCCACGTCCTTGTGAGAATCGTGCGGGATCTGGGGCAGAGCCTCAAGCGCCTACGGGTCTGGAGGTTCCCGCAAGAACTGGGCTGCAAGGTCGCCCGAGACTCTGCCACCTCCAGGTCCCCGAGGCCTCCTGTCGCCTGCCTGGGCAGGCAGCAGGGCCGTGCAGGAGAGGGCTGGCCACCGGCCTGGCGGTAAGTCACCAGCACCAGCTAAGTTGAGCCTCAAGAGGCACCCCGTGGCCCCCACTGCCTTCTATGGCCATACAACCCTGAGCGCATCCCATCTCATCTGATCTCACAAGCTAAGCAGGATCGGGCCTGGTTAGTACTTGGATGGGAGACTACATGGGAATACCGGGTGCTGTAGGCTTTTTTCCCTCCCGCATCACCTTCTCCTTTAGTCGCCCGTGGCTGAGGCCGCTTCCTCCCCTGCCGGGCACCGCCGCAGGCCTCACCTCCATAGGCCCCTCCCAACACAGCGTGCGCCGGAATGGGCGCCCCCAGCCGCACTGGCTGGACATGCGGCCAGAAGTCGGCCCTGTTAGGCAGCCGCACCGCAGCCGCTCCCGGGGTGGCTGGCCCGGACCCAGACTCCACCGCTGGCCCTGGTGACAGCCGTGAGGCACGCGAAGCCCTCGTCCTGCACCTGGCCACCTCCGCCAGCGCCCATCTGTGCCGCAGCCACCTGTCTGCCTGTGTGTCTCTCCACAGCTCCCTCCGGAAAAAGCCCACCCTCCGCTGTTTCGCCATGGCCAGGTGCGGGAGCGAGGTCGTGGGCCAAGTCTGGTTCTCCGGGCCGGCCGGCCACCATGCGCTGGGAACAGTGCTCAGGGGGTGGCGTGGGGGCAAGGGTGGCCTTGCTGGGTCCAATGGGCCGTGCCGCATCAATGGTCGCTCCCAGTGGCTTTGGGCTACCTGCCGTCAGGCAGGAGAGACGGCCCCGCCGCGGCTGGACTGCACCTAATACTGCGTGGGTGGACAGGGTTGGGAATGCCCAAGGGACCATGGACCACGGGCCCTTAAGCCTTCGGAGGCACGTCTTTGTGAGCGTCGAGCGGGATCTGGGGCGGTTCGCCAAGCGCCTATGTGCCTGGATGTTCCCGCCAGAACTGAGCTGCGAGGTCATTCGAGACTCCACCACCCCCAGACCCCGAGGCCTGCTGTCGCCTGCCTGGGTGGGCCGCAGGGCCGTGCTGCAGAGGGCTGGTCGTCGGACTGGTGGTAATTCGCCAGCACCAGCTAAGCTGAGCCTCAAGATGCACCCCTTCGCCCCTGCTGCCTTCTACGGCCGTACCACCCTAAACGCACCTCATCTCGTCTGATCTTGGAAGCTAAGCAGGGTCGGGTCTGTTTACTACCTGGATGGGCGACCACCTGGGAATACTAGATGCTGTAGTATTTTTTGCCTCCCGATCTGCCTTTTCTTGTAGTCGCCGGTGCTCGAGGCTTCCTCTGCTCCCGCCGGGCACGGCTGCAGTCCTCATCTACTCAAGCCTCTCCCAACACAGCGTGCGCTGGAGGGGGCCCAGCCCGCCCGTCTGGCTGGACATGCCGTCAGAAGGTGGCCCTGGAAGGCAGCCACACCCCACCCTCTCCCGGGGTGGCCGGCCCGCACCCAGACTCCGCTGCAGGCCCGGGTGAAGATCGTGAGGCCCGCGAGGCCCTCGACCTGTCCCTGGCCGACCCCACCAGCGCCCATCCGCGCCACAGCCACCTGTCTGCCCGTGTGTCTCTCCACAGCTCCCTCCAGAAAAAGCCCACCCTCCACCGTTTCACCATGGCAGGGGGCGGGAGTGGGGTCGTGGGCCGGACCGGTTCTCCGGGCCGGCCGGTCACCAGGCGCAGGGAACTTTGCTAGGCAGTAGGCCTGGGGGAAAGGGTGGCCTTGTTGGGTCTAAGGGGTCGTGCCGACTCAATGGTGGCTCCAAGTGGCATCAGACCAACTGCCATCGGGCAGGAGGGCCGGCCCGGCCATAGCTTGGCTGCGCCTAGCACTACGTGGGTGGATAGTGTGGGGAATGCCAAAGGGACGGCAGGCCACTGGCCCTTAAGCCTCAGGGGCCACCGCCTTGTGAGCATCGAGCGGGATCTTGGGTGGAGCGTCAAGCGCCTACGGGTCTGGAGGTTCCCGCCCGAACTGGGCTGCAAGGTCGACCAAGACTCTGCTACCCCCGGGTCCCCGAGGACTCCTGTCGCCTGCCTTGGCGGGCGGCTGGGCAATGCTGGAGAGCGTTGGCTGCCGGGGTGGCGGCAAGGCCCAGCACCAGCGAAGATGAGCCTCAAGAGTCACCCCTTGGCCCCCGCTGCCTTCTACGGCCATACAAACCTGAACGCGCCCCATCTCGTCTGATCCTGGAAGCTAAGCAGGCTCGGGCCTGGTTAGTACTTGGATGGGAGACCACATGGGAATACCGGGTGCTATAGGCTTTTTTGCCTCCCACTATAAATTCTCCTTTAGTCGCCCACGGCTGAGGTCGCCTCCGCCTCTGCCGGACACCGCTGCAGGCCTCACCTCCTCAGGCCCCTCCCAACAGAGTGTGCTCTGGAGGGTGCGCTCCCCGCCGGTCTGGCTGGACATGTGTCCAGAAGGCGGCCCTGGAAGATAGCCATAAACCAGCCGCTCCCGGGGTGGCTAGCCCTCACCCAAACTGAGCCGCAGGCCTGGGTGAAGGCCTTAAGGCCCACGAGGCCCTCGACCTACACCTGGCCGCCCCCACCAGCGCCCATCCACGCCGCAGCCACCTATCTGCCCGTGTGTCTCTATACAGCTCCCTCCAGAAAAAGCCCACGGTCTGCCATTTCACCACGCCTGGAGGTGGGAGCGGGGTCGTGGGCCGTGACCGGTTCTCCAGGTCAGCTGACCTTCAGTACCCGGAACGGTGCGTGGCTGGTGGCGTGGTTGCAAGGGTGGCCTTGCCTGGGCTAAGGGGCCGTGGCGGCCCAATGGTGGCTCCCACTGGCTTTGGCCCAACTGCTGTCGGGAAGGAGGGCCGGCCCGGCCTTAGCCGGGCTGCGCCTAGCACTGCGTGGGTGGACACAGTGGGGAATGACAAAAGGACAGCAGGCCACTGGCCCTTCAGCCTCAGAGGCCACGTCCTTGTGAGCATTGAGCGGGATGTGCGGCAGAGCCTCAAGCGCCTACGGGTCTGAAGGTTCCCGCAAGAACTGGGCTGCAAGGTCGCCCAAGACTCTGCCACCTCCGGGTCCCCGAGGCCTCCTGTCGCCTGCCTGTGCAGGCAGCAGGGCCGTGCAGGAAAGGGCTGGCCACCGGCCTGGCGGTAAGTCACCAGCACCAGCGAAGCTGAGCCTCAAGAGGCACCCCGTGGCCCCCACTGCCTTCTATGGCCATACAACCCTGAGCGCATCCCATCTCATCTGATCTCCCAAGCTAAGCAGGATCGGGCCTGGTTAGTACTTGGATGGGAGACTACATGGGAATACCGGGTGCTGTAGGCTTTTTTCCCTCCCGCACCACTTTCTCCTTTAGTCGCCCGCGGCAGAGGCCGGCTCCTCCCCTGCCGGGCACCGCCGCAGGCCTCACCTCCTCAGGACCCTCCCAACACACCGTGCGCCGGAAGTGGCGCCCCCAGCCGCACTGGCTGGACATGCGGCCAGATGTCGGCCCTGTTAGGCAGCCGCACCCCAGCCGCTCCCGGGGTGGCTGGCCCAGACC
Organism: Balaenoptera acutorostrata; assembly: GCF_949987535.1. NCBI lineage: Eukaryota > Metazoa > Chordata > Mammalia > Artiodactyla > Balaenopteridae > Balaenoptera > Balaenoptera acutorostrata. The sequence goes on along the minus strand of NC_080079.1, from coordinate 70,981,863 downwards.
CAGACTCCGCCGCAGGCCCTGGTGACAGCCGTGAGGCACGCGAAGCCCTCGTCCTGCACCTGGCCACCCCCGACAGCGCCCATCCGCGCCGCAGCCACCTGTCTGCCTGTGTGTCTCTCCACAGCTCCCTCCGGAAAAAGCCCACCCTCCGCTGTTTCGCCATGGCCGGGTGCGGGAGCGAGGTCGTGGGCCGGGTACAGTTCTCCGGGCCGGCCGGCCACCATGCGCTGGGAACAGTGCTCAGTGGGTGGCGTGGGGGCAAGGGTGGCCTTGCTGGGTCCAATGGGCCGTGCGGCATCAATGGTGGCTCCCAATGGCTTTGGGCTACCTGCCGTCAGGCAGGAGGGCCGTCTCAGCCGCAGCAGAACTGCACCTACTACTGCGTGGGTGGACAGGGTTGGGAATGCCCAAGGGACTGTGGACCACAGGCCCTTAATCCTTCGGATCCACGTCTTTGTGAGCGTCGGGCGGGATCTGGTGCGGTTAGCCAAGCGCCTATGTGCCTGGATGTTCCCGCCAGAACTGAGCTGCGAGGTCGTCCAAGACTCCACCAACCCCGGTCCCCGAGGCGTGCTGTCGCCTGCCTGGGTGGGCCGCAGGGCCGTGGTGCAGAGGGCTGGTCGCCGGACTGGCGGTAATTCGCCAGCACCAGCTAAGCTGAGCCTCAAGAGGCACCCCGTGACCCCCGCTGCCTTCTACGGCCATACCACCCTAAACGCAACTCATTTCGTCTGATCTCGGAAGCTAAGCAGGGTCGGGTCTGTTTACTACCTAGATGGGAGACCACCTGGGAATACTAGAGGCTGTTCTCTTTGTTGCCTCCCGATCTGCCTTTTCTTGTATTCGCCGGTGCTTGAGGCTTCCTCTGCTCCCGCCGGGCATGGCTGCAGGCCTCATCTACTCAAGCCTCTCCCAACACAGCGTGCGCTGGAGGGGGCCCAGCCCGCCCGTCTGGCTGGACATGCCGCGAGAAGGAGGCCCTGGAAGGTAGCCACACCCCACCCTCTCCCGGGGTGGCCGGCCCGCACCCAGACTCCGCCGCAGGCCCGGGTGAAGATTGTGAGGCCCGCGAGGCCCTGGACCTGCCCCTGGCTGACCACACCAGCGCCCTTCCGTGCCGCAGCCACCTGTCTGCCCGTGTGTCTCTCCACAGCTCCCTCCAGAAAAAGCCCACCCTCCACCATCTCACCATGGCAGGGGGCAGGAGTGGGGTCGTGGGCCGGACCGGTTCCCCGGGCCGGCCGGTCACCAGGTGCAGGGAACGTTCCTCGGCAGTTGGCGAGGGGGAAAGGTTGGCCTTGTTGTGTCTAAGGGGCCGTGCCGACTCAATGGTGGCTCCCAGTGGCTTCAGGCCAACTGCCGTCGGGCAGGAGGGTAGGCCCGGCCATTGCCGGGCTTCGCCTAGAACTGTGTGGGCAGACAGGGTGGCCAATGCCCAAGGGACCGCGGGCCACGGGCCCTTAAGCCCCTGGGGCCACGTCGTTGTGAGCGTCAAGCGGGATCTGGGGCGGAGGGCCAAGCGCCTATGGGCCTGGAGGGTTCCGCCTGACCTGAGCTGCGAGGTCACCCACGAGTCTGCCAACCCCGGGTCCCCGAGGACTCCTGTCACCTGCCTTGGCGGCGGCTGTGCCGTGCTGGAGAGGGTTGGCTACCGGGCTGTCGGCAAGCCCCAGCACCAGCGAAGCTGAGTCTCAAGAGTCACCCCGTGGCCCCCACTGTCTTCTACGGCCATACCACCCTGAACGCGCCCCATCTCGTCTGATCCTGGAAGCTAAGCAGGGTCGGGCCTGTTTAGTACTTGGATGGGAGACCACATGGGAATACCAGGTGCTGTAGGCTTTTTTGCCTCCCACTATAAATTCTCCTTTAGTCGCCCACGGCTAAGTTCGCCTCCACCTCCGCCGGACACCGCTGCAGGCCTCACCTCCTCAGGCCCCTCCCAACACAGTGTGCTCTGGAGGGTGCGCTCCCCGCCGGTCTGGCTGGACATGCGGCCAAAAGGCGGCCCTGGAAGATAGCCATAAACCAGCCGCTCCCGGGGTGGCTGGCCCTCACCCAGAATGCGCCGTAGGCCCGGGTGAAGGCCGTAAGGCCCATGAGGCCGTCGACCTACACCTGGCCACCCCCACCAGCGCCCATCCACGCCACAGCCACCTATCTGCCCGTGTGTCTCTATACAGCTCCCTACAGAAAAAGCCCACCCTCTGCCATTTCACCACGCCTGGAGGCGGGAGTGGGGTCGTGGGCCGTGACCAGTTCTCCAGGTCAGCTGACCTCCAGTACCCCGAACGGTGCGTGGATTTTGGCGTGGGTGCAAGGGTGGCTTTGCTGGGGCTAAGGAGCCGTGGCGGCCCAATGGTGGCTCCCACTGGCTTTGGGCCCACTGCCGTCGGGAAGGAGGGCCGGCCCGGCCTTAGCCGGGCTGCGCCTAGCACTGCGTGGGTGGACACAGTGGGGAATGCCAAAAGGACAGCAAGCCACTGGCCCTCCAGCCTCAGAGGCCACGTCCTTGTAAGCATCGAGCGGGATCTGGGGCGGAGCCTCAAGCGCCTACGGGTCTGGAGGTTCCCGCAAGAACTGGGCTGCAAGGTCACCCAAGACTCTGCCACCTCCGTGTCCCCGAGGCCTCCTGTCGCCTGCCTGGGCAGGCAGCAGGGCCGTGCAGGAGAGGGCTGGCCACCGGCCTGGCGATAAGTCACCAGCACCAACGAAGCTGAGCCTCAAGAGGCACCCCATGGCCCCCACTGCCTTCTATGGCCATACAACCCTGAGCGCATCCCATCTCATCTGATCTCCCAAGCTAAGCAGGATCGGGCCTGGTTAGTACTTGGATGGGAGACTACATGGGAATACCGGGTGCTGTAGGCTTTTTTCCCTCCCGCACCACTTTCTCCTTTAGTCGCCCGCGGCAGAGGCCGGCTCCTCCCCTGCCGGGCACCGCCGCAGGCCTCACCTCCTCAGGACCCTCCCAACACACCGTGCGCCGGAAGTGGCGCCCCCAGCCGCACTGGCTGGACATGCGGCCAGATGTCGGCCCTGTTAGGCAGCCGCACCCCAGCCGCTCCCGGGGTGGCTGGCCCGGACCCAGACTCCGCCGCAGGCCCTGGTGACAGCCGTGAGGCACGCGAAGCCCTCGTCCTGCACCTGGCCACCCCCGACAGCGCCCATCCGCGCCGCAGCCACCTGTCTGCCTGTGTGTCTCTCCACAGCTCCCTCCGGAAAAAGCCCACCCTCCGCTGTTTCGCCATGGCCGGGTGCGGGAGCGAGGTCGTGGGCCGGGTACAGTTCTCCGGGCCGGCCGGCCACCATGCGCTGGGAACAGTGCTCAGTGGGTGGCGTGGGGGCAAGGGTGGCCTTGCTGGGTCCAATGGGCCGTGCGGCATCAATGGTGGCTCCCAATGGCTTTGGGCTACCTGCCGTCAGGCAGGAGGGCCGTCTCAGCCGCAGCAGAACTGCACCTACTACTGCGTGGGTGGACAGGGTTGGGAATGCCCAAGGGACTGTGGACCACAGGCCCTTAATCCTTCGGATCCACGTCTTTGTGAGCGTCGGGCGGGATCTGGTGCGGTTAGCCAAGCGCCTATGTGCCTGGATGTTCCCGCCAGAACTGAGCTGCGAGGTCGTCCAAGACTCCACCAACCCCGGTCCCCGAGGCGTGCTGTCGCCTGCCTGGGTGGGCCGCAGGGCCGTGGTGCAGAGGGCTGGTCGCCGGACTGGCGGTAATTCGCCAGCACCAGCTAAGCTGAGCCTCAAGAGGCACCCCGTGACCCCCGCTGCCTTCTACGGCCATACCACCCTAAACGCAACTCATTTCGTCTGATCTCGGAAGCTAAGCAGGGTCGGGTCTGTTTACTACCTAGATGGGAGACCACCTGGGAATACTAGAGGCTGTTCTCTTTGTTGCCTCCCGATCTGCCTTTTCTTGTATTCGCCGGTGCTTGAGGCTTCCTCTGCTCCCGCCGGGCATGGCTGCAGGCCTCATCTACTCAAGCCTCTCCCAACACAGCGTGCGCTGGAGGGGGCCCAGCCCGCCCGTCTGGCTGGACATGCCGCGAGAAGGAGGCCCTGGAAGGTAGCCACACCCCACCCTCTCCCGGGGTGGCCGGCCCGCACCCAGACTCCGCCGCAGGCCCGGGTGAAGATTGTGAGGCCCGCGAGGCCCTGGACCTGCCCCTGGCTGACCACACCAGCGCCCTTCCGTGCCGCAGCCACCTGTCTGCCCGTGTGTCTCTCCACAGCTCCCTCCAGAAAAAGCCCACCCTCCACCATCTCACCATGGCAGGGGGCAGGAGTGGGGTCGTGGGCCGGACCGGTTCCCCGGGCCGGCCGGTCACCAGGTGCAGGGAACGTTCCTCGGCAGTTGGCGAGGGGGAAAGGTTGGCCTTGTTGTGTCTAAGGGGCCGTGCCGACTCAATGGTGGCTCCCAGTGGCTTCAGGCCAACTGCCGTCGGGCAGGAGGGTAGGCCCGGCCATTGCCGGGCTTCGCCTAGAACTGTGTGGGCAGACAGGGTGGCCAATGCCCAAGGGACCGCGGGCCACGGGCCCTTAAGCCCCTGGGGCCACGTCGTTGTGAGCGTCAAGCGGGATCTGGGGCGGAGGGCCAAGCGCCTATGGGCCTGGAGGGTTCCGCCTGACCTGAGCTGCGAGGTCACCCACGAGTCTGCCAACCCCGGGTCCCCGAGGACTCCTGTCACCTGCCTTGGCGGCGGCTGTGCCGTGCTGGAGAGGGTTGGCTACCGGGCTGTCGGCAAGCCCCAGCACCAGCGAAGCTGAGTCTCAAGAGTCACCCCGTGGCCCCCACTGTCTTCTACGGCCATACCACCCTGAACGCGCCCCATCTCGTCTGATCCTGGAAGCTAAGCAGGGTCGGGCCTGTTTAGTACTTGGATGGGAGACCACATGGGAATACCAGGTGCTGTAGGCTTTTTTGCCTCCCACTATAAATTCTCCTTTAGTCGCCCACGGCTAAGTTCGCCTCCACCTCCGCCGGACACCGCTGCAGGCCTCACCTCCTCAGGCCCCTCCCAACACAGTGTGCTCTGGAGGGTGCGCTCCCCGCCGGTCTGGCTGGACATGCGGCCAAAAGGCGGCCCTGGAAGATAGCCATAAACCAGCCGCTCCCGGGGTGGCTGGCCCTCACCCAGAATGCGCCGTAGGCCCGGGTGAAGGCCGTAAGGCCCATGAGGCCGTCGACCTACACCTGGCCACCCCCACCAGCGCCCACCCACGCCACAGCCACCTATCTGCCCGTGTGTCTCTATACAGCTCCCTACAGAAAAAGCCCACCCTCTGCCATTTCACCACGCCTGGAGGCGGGAGTGGGGTCGTGGGCCGTGACCAGTTCTCCAGGTCAGCTGACCTCCAGTACCCCGAACGGTGCGTGGATTTTGGCGTGGGTGCAAGGGTGGCTTTGCTGGGGCTAAGGAGCCGTGGCGGCCCAATGGTGGCTCCCACTGGCTTTGGGCCCACTGCCGTCGGGAAGGAGGGCCGGCCCGGCCTTAGCCGGGCTGCGCCTAGCACTGCGTGGGTGGACACAGTGGGGAATGCCAAAAGGACAGCAAGCCACTGGCCCTCCAGCCTCAGAGGCCACGTCCTTGTAAGCATCGAGCGGGATCTGGGGCGGAGCCTCAAGCGCCTACGGGTCTGGAGGTTCCCGCAAGAACTGGGCTGCAAGGTCACCCAAGACTCTGCCACCTCCGTGTCCCCGAGGCCTCCTGTCGCCTGCCTGGGCAGGCAGCAGGGCCGTGCAGGAGAGGGCTGGCCACCGGCCTGGCGATAAGTCACCAGCACCAACGAAGCTGAGCCTCAAGAGGCACCCCATGGCCCCCACTGCCTTCTATGGCCATACAACCCTGAGCGCATCCCATCTCATCTGATCTCACAAGCTAAGCAGGATCGGGCCTGGTTAGTACTTGGATGGGAGACTACATGGGAATACCGGGTGCTGTAGGCTTTTTTCCCTCGCGCACCACCTTCTCCTTTAGTCGCCCGTGGCCGAGGCCGGCTCCTCCCCTGCCGGGCACCACCGCAGGCCTCACCTCCTCAGGCCCCTCCCGACACAGTGTGCGCCGGAAGGGTCGCCCCCAGCCGCACTGGCTGGACATGCGGCCAGAAGGAGGCCCTGTTAGGCAGCCGCACCAAAGCCGATCCCGGGGTGGCTGGCCCGGAACTATACTCCACCGCAGGCCCGGGTGACAGCCGTGAGGCACGCGAAGCCCTCGTCCTGCACATGGCCACCTCTGCCAGCGCCCATCCATGCCGCAGCCAACTGTCTGCCTGTGTGTCTCTCCACAGCTCTCTCCGAAAAAGCCCACCGTCCGCTGCTTCGCCACGGCCGGGTGCGAGAGCGTGGTCGTGGGCCGGGTCCGGTTCTCCGGGCCGGCCGGCCACCATGCGCTGGGAACAGTGCTCAGTGGGTGGTGTGGGGGCAAGGGTGGTCTTGCTGGTTCCAATGGGCCGTGCGACATCAATGGTGGCTCCCAGTGTCTTTGGGCTACCTGCCCTCAGGCAGGAGGGCCGGCCCAGCCGCGGCTGGACTGCACCTACTACTGCGTGGGTGGACAGGGTTGGGAATGCCCAAGGGACCGTGGACCACGGGCCCTTAAGCCTTCGGAGCCACGTCTTTGTGAGCGTCGAGCGGGATCTGGGGCGGTTCACCAAGCGCCTATGTGCCTGGATGTTCCCGCCAGAACTGAGCTGCGAGGTCGTCCAAGACTCCACCACCCCCGGACCCCGAGGGCTGCTGTCGCCTGCCTGGGTGGGCCGGAGGGCCGTGCTGCAGAGGGCTGGTCACCGGATTGGTGGTAATTCTCCAGCAGCAGCTAAGCTGAGCCTCAAGAGGCACCCCGTGGCCCCTGCTGCCTTCTACGGCCATGCCACCCTAAACACAACTCATCTCGTCTGATCTTAGAAGCTAAGCAGGGTCGGGTATGTTTACTATCTGGATGGGAGACCACCTGGGAATACTAGATGCTGTAGTATTTTTTGCCTCCCGATCTGCCTTTTCTTGTAGTCGCCGGTGCTCGAGGATTCCTCTGCTCCTCCCGGGCACAGCTGCAGGCCTCATCTACTCAAGCCTCTCCCAACACATCGTGCGCTGGAGGGGGCCCAGCCCGCCCGTCTGGCTGGACATGCCGCCAGAAGGAGGCCCTGGAAGGCAGCCACACCCCACCCTCTCCTGGGGTGGCCGGCCCAGACCCAGACTCCGCTGTAGGCCCGGGTGAAGATCGTGAGGCCCGCGAGGCCCTGGTCCTGCCCCTGGCTGACCCCACAAGCGCCCATCCGTGGCGCAGCCACCTGTCTGCCCGTGTGTCTCTCCACAGCTCCCTCCAGAAAAAGCCCAGCCTCCACCGTTTCACCATGGCAGGGGGCGGGAGTGGGGTCGTGGGCCGGACCGGTTCTCCGGGCCGGCTGGTCACCAGGCGCAGGGAACTTTGCTCGGCAGTTGTTGTGGGGGAAAGGGTGGCCTTGTTGGGTCTAAGGGGTCGTGCCGACTCAAGGGTGGCTCCCAGTGGCTTCAGACCAACTGCCGTCGGGCAGGAGGGCCAGCCCGGCCACGGCCGGGCTTCGCCTAGAACTGCGTGGGCAGACAGGGTGGCCAATGCCCGAGGGACCGCAGGCCACGGGCCCTTAAGACCCCGGGGCCACGTCGTTGTGAGCGTCAAGCGGGATCTGGGGCGGAGGGCCAAGCGCCTATGGGCCTGGAGGGTCCCGCCTGACCTGAGCTGCGAGGTCACCCACAAGTCTGCCAACCCCGGGTCCCCGAGGACTCCTGTCACCTGCCTTGGCGGTGGCTGTGCCGTGCTGGACAGGGTTGGCTACCGGGCTGTCGGCAAGCCCCAGCACCAGCGAAGCTGAGCCTCAAGAGGCACCCCGTGGCCCCCACTGCCTTCTACGGCCATACCACCCTGAACGCGCCCCATCTCGTCTGATCCTGGAAGCTAAGCAGGGTCGGGTCTGGTTAGTACTTGGATGGGAGACCACATGGGAATACCGGGTGCTGTAGGCTTTTTTGCCTCGCACTATAAATTCTCCTTTAGTCGCCCACGGCTGAGGTCGCCTCCGCCTCCGCTGGACACCGCTGCAGGCCTCACCTCCTCAGGCCCCTCCCAACACAGTGTGCTCTGGAGGGTGCGCTCCCCGCCGGTCTGGCTGGACATGCGGCCAGAAGGCGCCCCTGGAAGATAGCCATAAACCAGCTGCTCCCGGGGTGGCTGTCCCTCACCCAGACTGCGCCGCAGGCCCGGGTGAAGGCCGTAAGGCCCATGAGGCCGTCGACCTACACCTGGCCACCACCACCAGCGCCCATCCACGCCACAGCCACCTATCTGCCCGTGTGTCTCTATACAGCTCCCTCCAGAAAAAGCCCACCCTCTGCCATTTCACCACGCCTGGAGGCGGGAGCGGGGTCGTGGGCCGTGACCAGTTCTCCAGGTCAGCTGACCTCCAGTACCCGGAACGGTGCGTGGATTTTGGCGTGGGTGCAAGGGTGGCTTTGCTGGGGCTAAGGGGTGGTGGCGGCCCAATGGTGGCTCCACTGGCTTTGGGCCAACTGCCGTTGGGCAGGAGGGCCGGCCCGGCCTTAGCCGGGCTGCGCCTAGCACTGCGTGGGTGGACACAGTGGGGAATGCCAAAAGGACAGCAGGCCACTGGCCCTCCAGCCTCAGAGGCCACGTCCTTGTGAGCATTGAGCGGGATCTGGAGCGGAGCCTCAAGCGCCTACGGGTCTGGAGGTTCCCGCAAGAACTGGGCTGCAAGGTCGCCCAAGACTCTGCCACCTCCGTGTCCCCGAGGCCTCCTGTCGCCTGCCTGGGCAGGCAGCAGGGCCGTGCAGGAGAGGGCTGGCCACCGGCCTGGCGATAAGTCACCAGCACCAACGAAGCTGAGCCTCAAGAGGCACCCCATGGCCCCCACTGCCTTCTATGGCCATACAACCCTGAGCGCATCCCATCTCATCTGATCTCACAAGCTAAGCAGGATCGGGCCTGGTTAGTACTTGGATGGGAGACTACATGGGAATACCGGGTGCTGTAGGCTTTTTTCCCTCCCGCACCACCTTCTCCTTTAGTCGCCCGTGGCCGAGGCCGGCTCCTCCCCTGCCGGGCACCGCCGCAGATCTCACCTCCTCAGGCCCTTCGCAACACAGCGTGCGCCAGAATGGGCGCCCCCAGAGCACTGGCTGGACATGCGGCCAGAAGTCGGCCCTGTTAGGCAGCCGCACCCCAGCCGCTCTCGTGGTGGCTGGCCCAGACTCAGACTCCACCGCAGGCCCGGGTGACAGCCGTGAGGCACGCGAAGCCCTCGTCCTGCACCTGACCACCTCCGCCAGCGCCCATCTGCGCCGCAGCCACCTGTCTGCCTGTGTGTCTCTCCAAAGCTCCCTCCGGAAAAAGCCCACCCTCCGCTGTTTCACCATGGCTGGGTGCGGGAGCGAGGTCGTGGGCCGGGTCCGGTTTTCCGGGTCGGCCGGCCACCATGCGCTGGGAACAGTGCTCAGTGGGTGGCGTGGGGGCAAGGGTGGCCTAGCTGGGTCCAATGGGCCGTGCCGCATCAATGGTGGCTCCCAGTGGCTTTGGGCTACCTGCCCTCAGGCAGGAGGGCCGGCCCAGCCGCGGCTGGACTGCACCTACTACTGCGTGGGTGGACAGGGTTGGGAATGCCCAAGGGACCGTGGACCACGGGCCCTTAAGCCTTCGGAGCCACGTCTTTGTGAGCGTCGAGCGGGATCTGGGGCGGTTCGCCAAGCGCTTATGTGCCTGGATGTTCCCAACAGAACTGAGCTGCGAGGTCGTCCAAGACTCCACCAACCCCGGTCCCCGAGGCCTGCTGTCGCCTGCCTGGGTGGGCCGCAGGGCCGTGCTGCAGAGGGCTGGTTGCCGGACTGGCGGTAATTCGCCAGCACCAGCTAAGCTGAGCCTCAAGAGGCACCCCGTGGCCTCTGCTGCCTTCTACGGCCATACCACCCTAAACGCACCTCATCTCGTCTGATCTCGGAAGCTAAGCAGGGTCGGGTATGTTTACTACCTGGATGGGAGACCACCTGGGAATACTAGAGGCTGTAGTATTTTTTGCCTCCCGATCTGCCTTTTCTTGTAGTCGCCGGTGCTCGAGGCTTCCTCTGCTCCCGCCGGGCATGCCTGCAGGCCTCATCTACTCAAGCCTATCCCAACACAGCGTGCGCTGGAGGGGGCCCAGCCCGCCCGTCTGGCTGGACATGCCGCCAGAAGGAGGCGCTGGAAGATAGCCATAAACCAGCTGCTCCCGGGGTGGCTGGCCCTCACCCAGACTGCGCCGCAGGCCCGGGTGAAGGCTGTAAGGCCCATGAGGCCGTCGACCTACACCTGGCCACCCCCACCAGCGCCCATCCACGCCACAGCCACCTATCTGCCCGTGTGTCTCTATACAGCTCCCTCCAGAAAAAGCCCACCCTCTGCCATTTCACCACGCCTGGAGGCGGGAGCGGGGTCGTGTGCCGTGACCAGTTCTCCAGGTCAGCTGACCTCCAGTACCCGGACCGGTGCGTGCATTTTGGCGTGGGTGCAAGGGTGGCTTTGCTGGGGCTAAGGGGCCGTGGCGGCCCAATGGTGGCTCCCACTGGCTTTGGGCCAACTGCCGTCGGGCAGGAGGGCCGGCCCGGCCTTAGCCGGGCTGCGCCTAGCACTGCGTGGGTGGACACAGTAGGGAATGCCAAAAGGACAGCAGGCCACTGGCCCTCCAGCCTCAGAGGCCACGTCCTTGTGAGCATCGAGCCGGATCTGGGGCGGAGCCTCAAGCGCCTACGGGTCTGGAGGTTCCCGCAAGAACTGGGCTGCAAGGTTGCCCAAGACTCTGCCACCTCCGTGTCCCCGAGGCCTCCTGTCGCCTGCCTGGGCAGGCAGCAGGGCCGTGCAGGAGAGGGTTGGCCACCGGCCTGGCGATAAGTCACCAGCACCAACGAAGCTGAGCCTCAAGAGGCACCCCGTGGCCCCCACTGCCTTCTATGGCCATACAACCCTGAGCGCATCCCATCTCATCTGATCTCACAAGCTAAGCAAGATCGGGCCTGGTTAGTACTTGGATGGGAGACTACATGGGAATACCTGGTGCTGTAGGCCTTTTTCCCTCCCGCACCACCTTCTCCTTTAGTCGCCCGTGGCCGAGGCCGGCTCCTCCCCTGCCGGGCACCGCCGCAGGCCTCACTTCCTCAGGCCCATCCCAACACAGCGTGCGCCGGAATGGGCGCCCCCAGCCGCACTGGCTGGACATGCGGCCAGAAGTCGGCCCTGTTAGGCAGCCGCAACCCAGCCGCTCTCGGGGTGGCTGGCCCAGACCCAGACTCCACCGCAGGCCCGGGTGACAGCCGTGAGGCACGCGAAGCCCTCGTCCTGCACCTGGCCACCTCCGCCAGCGCCCATCCATGCCGCAGCCACCTGTCTGCCTCTGTGTCTCTCCACAGCTCTCTCTCGAAAAAGCCCACCCTCCGCTGCTTCGCCATGGCCGGATGCGAGAGCGTGGTCGTGGGCCGGGTCCGGTTCTCCGGGCCGGCCGGCCACCATGCGCTGGGAACAGTGCTCAGTGGGTGGCGTGGGGGCAAGGGTGGTCTTGCTGGTTCCAATGGGCCGTGCCGTATCAATGGTGGCTCCCAGTGGCTTTGGGCTACCTGTCGTCAGGCAGGAGGACCGGCCCAACCGCGGCTGGACTGCAGCTACTACTGCGTGGGTGGACAGGGTTGGGAATGCCCAAGGGACCGTGGACCATGGGCCCTTAAGCCTTCGGAGCCATGTCTTTGTGAGCATCGAGCGGGATGTGGGGCGGTTTGCCAAGCGCCTATGTGCCTGGATTTTCCCGCAAGAACTGAGCTGCGAGGTCGTCCAAGACTCTACCACCCCCGGACCCCGAGGGCTGCTGTCGCCTGCCTGGGTGGGCCGGAGGGCCGTGCTGCAGAGGGCTGGTCACCGGATTGGTGGTAATTCTCCAGCAGCAGCTAAGCTGAGCCTCAAGAGGCACCCCGTGGCCCCTGCTGCCTTCTACGGCCATGCCACCCTAAACACAACTCATCTCGTCTGATCTTAGAAGCTAAGCAGGGTCGGGTATGTTTACTATCTGGATGGGAGACCACCTGGGAATACTAGATGCTGTAGTATTTTTTGCCTCCCGATCTGCCTTTTCTTGTAGTCGCCGGTGCTCGAGGCTTCCTCTGCTCCTGCCGGGCACAACTGCAGGCCTCATCTACTCAAGCCTCTCCCAACACATCGTGCGCTGGAGGGGGCCCAGCCCGCCCGTCTGGCTGGACATGCCGCCAGAAGGAGGCCCTGGAAGGCAGCCACATCCCACCCTCTCCTGGGGTGGCCGGCCCAGACCCAGAGTCCGCTGTAGGCCCGGGTGAAGATCGTGAGCGCCGCGAGGCCCTGGTCCTGCCCCTGGCCGACCCCACCAGTGCACATCCGCGCCGCAGCCACCTGTCTGCCCGTGTGTCTCTCCACAGCTCCCTCCTGAAAAAGCCCAGCCTCCACCGTTTCACCATGGCAGGGGGCGGGAGTGGGGTCGTGGGCCGTGACCAGTTCTCCAGGTCAGCTGACCTCCAGTATTCGGAACGGTGCGTGGATTTTGGCGTGGGTGCAAGGGTGGCTTTCCTGGGGCTAAGGGGCCGTGGCGGCCCAATGGTGGCTCCCACTGGCTTTGGGCCAACTGCCGTCGGGCAGGAGGGCCGGCCCGGCCTTAGCCGGGCTGCGCCTAGCACTGCGTGGGTGGACACAGTGGGGAATGCCAAAAGGACAGCAGGCCACTGGCCCTCCAGCCTCAGAGGCCACGTCCTTGTGAGCATCGAGTGGGATCTGGGGCGGAGCCTCAAGCGCCTACGGGTCTGGAGGTTCCCGCAAGAACTGGGTTGCAAGGTCGCCCAAGACTCTGCCACCTCCGTGTCCCCGAGGCCTCCTGTCGCCTGCCTGGGCAGGCAGCAGGGCCGTGCAGGAGAGGGCTGGCCACCGGCCTGGCGATAAGTCACCAGCACCAACGAAGCTGAGCCTCAAGAGGCACCCCGTGGCCCCCGCTGCCTTCTATGGCCATACAACCCTGAGCGCATCCCATCTCATGTGATCTCACAAGCTAAGCAGAATCGGGACTGGTTAGTACTTGGATGGGAGACTACATGGGAATACCGGGTGCTGTAGGCTTTTTTCCCTCCCACACCACCTTCTCCTTTAGTCGCCCGTGGCCGAGGCCGGCTCCTCCCCTGCCGGGCACCACCGCAGGCGTCACCTCCTCAGGCCCCTCCCAACACAGCGTGCGCCGGAATGGGCGCCCCCAGCCGCACTGGCTGGACATGCGGCCAGAAGTCGGCCCTGTTAGGCAGCCACACCCCAGCCGCTCTCGGGGTGGCTGGCCCAGACCCAGGCTCCACCGCAGGCCCGGGTGACAGCCGTGAGGCACGCGAAGCCCTCGTCCTGCACCTGACCACCTCCGCCAGCGCCCATCCGCGCCACAGCCACCTGTCTGCCTGTGTGTCTCTCCACAGCTCCCTCCGGAAAAAGCCCACCCTCCGCTGTTTCGCCATGGCTGGGTGCGGGAGCGAGGTCGTGGGCCGGGTCCGGTTTTCCGGGCCGGCCGGCCACCATGCGCTGGGAACAGTGCTCAGTGGGTGGCGTGGGGGCAAGGGTGGCCTTGCTGGGTCCAATGGGCCGTGCCACATCAATGGTGGCTCCCAGTGGCTTTGGGCTACCTGCCCTCAGGCAGGAGGGCCGGCCCAGCCGCGGCTGGACTGCACCTACTACTGCGTGGGTGGACAGGGTTGGGAATCCCCAAGGGACCGTGGACCACGGGCCCTTAAGCCTTCGGAGCCACGTCTTTGTGAGCGTCGAGCGGGATCTGGGGCGGATCGCCAAGCGCCTATGTGCCTGGATGTTCCCGCCAGAACTGAGCTGCGAGGTCGTCCAAGACTCCACCAACCCCGGTCCCCGAGGCCTGCTGTTGCCTGCCTGGTTGGGCCGCATGGCCGTGCTGCAGAGGGCTGGTCGCCGGACTGGCGGTAATTCGCCAGCACCAGCTAAGCTGAGCCTCAAGATGCACCCCTTCGCACCTGCTGCCTTCTACGGCCATACCACCCTAAACGCACCTCATCTCGTCTGATCTCGGAAGCTAAGCAGGGTCGGCTCTGTTTACTACCTGGATGGGAGACCACCAGGGAATACTAGAGGCTGGAGTATTTTTTGCCTCCCGATCTGCCTTTTCTTGTAGTCGCCGGTGCTCGAGGCTTCCTCTGCTCCCGCCGGGCATGCCTGCAGGCTTCATCTACTCAAGCCTATCCCAACACAGCGTGCGCTGGAGGGGGCCCAGCCCGCCCGTCTGGCTGGACATGCCGCCAGAAGGAGGCGCTGGAAGGCCGCCACACCCCACCCTCTCCCGGGGTGGCCGGAACGCACCCAGACTCCGCCGCAGGCCCGGGTGAAGATTGTGAGGCCCACGAGCCCCTTGACCTGCCCCTGGCCGAACCCACCAGCGCCCATGCGCGCCGCAGCCACCTGTCTGCCCGTGTGTCTCTCCACATCTCCCTCCAGAAAAAGCCCAGCCTCCACCGTTTCACCATGGCAGGGGGCGGGAGTGGGGTCGTGGGCCGGACCGGTTCTCCAGGCGGGTCGGTCACCAGGCGCAGGGAACTTTGCTCGGCAGTTGGTGGGGGGGAAAGGGTGGCCTTGTTGGGTCTAAGGGGTCGTGCCGACTCAAAGGTGGCTCCCAGTGGCTTCAGACCAACGGCCGTCGGGCAGGAGGGCCGGCCCGGCCGCGGCCGGGCTTCGCCTAGAACTGTGTGGGCAGACAGGGTGGCCAATGTCCAAGGGACCGCGGGCCACGGGCCCTTAAGCCCCTGGGGCCACGTCGTTGTCAGCGTCAAACGGGATCTGGGGCGGAGGGCCAAGCGCCTATGGGCCTGGAGGGTCCCGCCTGACCTGAGCTGCGAGGTCACCCACGAGTCTGCCAACCCCGGGTCCCCGAGGACTCCTGTCACCTGCCTTGGTGGCGGCTGTGCCGTACTGGAGAGGGTTGGCTACCGGGCTGTCGGCAAGCCCCAGCACCAGCGAAGCTGAGCCTCAAGAGTCACCCCGTGGACCACACTGTCTTCTACGGCCATACAAACCTGAACGCGCCCCATCTCGTCTGATCCTGGAAGCTAAGCAGGGTCGGGCCTGTTTAGTACTTGGATGGGAGACCACATGGGAATACCAGGTGCTGTAGGCTTTTTTGCCTCCCACTATAAATTCTCCTTTAGTCGCCCACGGCTAAGGTCACCTCCACCTCCGCCGGACACCGCTGCAGGCCTCACCTCCTCAGGCCCCTCCCAACACAGTGTGCTCTGGAGGGTGCGCTCCCCGCCGGTCTGGCTGGACATGCGGCCAGAAGGCGGCCCTGGAAGATAGCCATAAACCAGCCGCTCCCGGGGTGGCTGGCCCTCACCCAGACTACGCCGCAGGCCCGGGTGAAGGCCGTAAGGCCCATGAGGCCGTCGACCTACACCTGGCCACCCCCACCAGCGCCCATCCACGCCACAGCCACCTATCTGCCCGTGTGTCTCTATACAGCTCCCTCCAGAAAAAGCCCACCCTCTGCCATTTCACCACGCCTGGAGGCGGGAGTGGGGTCGTGGGCCTTGACCAGTTCTCCAGGTCAGCTGACCTCCAGTACCCCGAACGGTGTGTGGGTTTTGGCGTGGGTGCAAGGGTGGCTTTGCTGGGGCTAAGGGGCCGTGGCGGCCCAATGGTGGCTCCCACTGGCTTTGGGCCCACTGCCGTCGGGCAGGAGGGCCGGCCCGGCCTTAGCCGGGCTGCGCCTAGCACTGCGTGGGTGGACACAGTGGGGAATGCCAAAAGGACAGCAGGCCACTGGCCCTCCAGCCTCAGAGGCCACGTCCTTGTGAGCATCGAGCGGGATCTGGGGCGGAGCCTCAAGCGCCTACGGGTCTGGAGGTTCCCGCAAGAACTGGGCTGCAAGGTCACCCAAGACTCTCCCCGAGGCCTCCTGTCGCCTGCCTGGGCAGGCAGCAGGGCCGTGGAGGAGAGGGCTGGCCACCGGCCTGGCGATAAGTCACCAGCACCAACGAAGCTGAGCCTCAAGAGGCACCCCGTGGCCCCCGCTGCCTTCTATGGCCATAGAACCCTGAGCGCATCCCATCTCATCTGATCTCACAAGCTAAGCAGGATCGGGCCTGGTTAGTACTTGGATGGGAGACTACATGGGAATACCGGGTGCTGTAGGCTTTTTTCCCTCCCGCACCACCTTCTCCTTTAGTCGCCCGTGGCCGAGGCCGGCTCCTCCCCTGCCGGGCACCGCCGCAGGCCTCACCTCCTCAGGCCCCTCCCGACACAGTGTGCGCCGGAAGGGGCGCCCCCAGCCGCACTGGCTGGACATGCGGCCAGAAGGAGGCCCTGTTAGGCAGCCGCACCCCAGCCGATCCCGGGGTGGCTGGCCCGGAACCATACTCCACCGCAGGCCCGGGTGACAGCCGTGAGGCACGCGAAGCCCTCGTCCTGCACATGGCCACCTTCGCCAGCGCCCATCCATGCCGCAGCCAACTGTCTGCCTGTGTGTCTCTCCACAGCTCTCTCCGAAAAAGCCCACCCTCCGCTGCTTCGCCACGGCCGGGTGCGAGAGCGTGGTCGTGGGCCGGGTCCGGTTCTCCGGGCCGGCCGGCCACCATGCGCTGGGAACAGTGCTCAGTGGGTGGTGTGGGGGCAAGGGTGGCCTTGCTGGGTCCAATGGGCCGTGCCGCATCAATGGTGGCTCCCAGTGGCTTTGGGCTACCTGCCCTCAGGCAGGAGGGCCGGCCCAGTCGCGGCTGGACTGCACCTACTACTGCGTGGGTGGACAGGGTTGGGAATGCCCAAGGGACCGTGGACAACGGGCCCTTAAGCCTTCGGAGCCACTTCTTTGTGAGCGTCGTGCGGGATCTGGGGCGGTTCGCCAAGCGCCTATGTGCCTGGATGTTCCCGCCAGAACTGAGCTGCGAGGTCGTCCAAGACTCCACCAACCCCGGTCACCGAGGCCTGCTGTCGCCTGAGTGGGTGGGCCACAGGGCCGTGCTGCAGAGGGCTGGTCGCCGGACTGGCGGTAATTCGCCAGCACCAGCTAAGCTGAGCCTCAAGAGGCACCTCGTGGCCCCCACTGCCTTCTACGGCCATACCACCCTAAACGCAACTCATCTCATCTGGTCTTGGAAGCTAAGCAGGGTCGGCTCTGTTTACTACCTGGAAGGGAGACCACCTGGGAATACTAGACGCTGTAGTATTTTTTGCCTCCCGATCTGCCTTTTCTTGTAGTCGCCGGTGCTCGAGGCTTCCTCTGCTCCTGCCGGGCACAACTGCAGGCCTCATCTACTCAAGCCTCTCCCAACACATCGTGCGCTGGAGGGGGCCCAGCCCGCCCGTCTGGCTGGACATGCCGCCAGAAGGAGGCCCTGGAAGGCAGCCACACCCCACCCTCTCCCGGGGTGCCCGGCCCAGACCCAGACTCCGCTGTAGGCCCGGGTGAAGATCGTGAGGCCCGCGAGGCCCTGGTCCTGCCCCTGGCCGACCCCACCAGCGCCCATCCGCGCCGCAGCCACCTGTCTGCCCGTGTGTCTCTCCACAGCGCCCTCCAGAAAAAGCCCAGCCTCCACCGTTTCACCATGGCAGGGGGCGGGAGTGGGGTCGTGGGCCGTGACCAGTTGTCCAGGTCAGCTGACCTCCAGTACCCGGAACGGTGCGTGGATTTTGGCGTGGGTGCAAGGGTGGCTTTGCTGGGGCTAAGGGGCCGTGGCGGCCCAATGGTGGCTCCCACTGGCTTTGGGCCAACTGCCGTTGGGCAGGAGGGCCGGCCCGGCCTTAGCCGGGCTGCGCCTAGCACTGCGTGAGTGGACACGGTGGGGAATGCCAAAAGGACAGCAGGCCACTGGCCCTCCAGCCTCAGAGGCCACGTCCTTGTGAGCATCGAGTGGGATCTGGGGCGGAGTCTCAAGCGCCTACGCGTCTGGAGGTTCCCGCAAGAACTGGGTTGCAAGGTCGCCCAAGACTCTGCCACCTCCGTGTCCCCGAGGCCTCCTGTCGCCTGCCTGGGCAGGCAGCAGGGCCGTGCAGGAGAGGGCTGGCCACCGGCCTGGCGATAAGTCACCAGCACCAACGAAGCTGAGCCTCAAGAGGCACCCCGTGGCCCCCGCTGCCTTCTATGGCCATACAACCCTGAGCGCATCCCATCTCATGTGATCTCACAAGCTAAGCAGAATCGGGACTGGTTAGTACTTGGATGGGAGACTACATGGGAATACCGGGTGCTGTAGGCTTTTTTCCCTCCCACACCACCTTCTCCTTTAGTCGCCCGTGGCCGAGGCCGGCTCCTCCCCTGCCGGGCACCACCGCAGGCGTCACCTCCTCAGGCCCCTCCCAACACAGCGTGCGCCGGAATGGGCGCCCCCAGCCGCACTGGCTGGACATGCGGCCAGAAGTCGGCCCTGTTAGGCAGCCACACCCCAGCCGCTCTCGGGGTGGCTGGCCCAGACCCAGGCTCCACCGCAGGCCCGGGTGACAGCCGTGAGGCACGCGAAGCCCTCGTCCTGCACCTGACCACCTCCGCCAGCGCCCATCCGCGCCACAGCCACCTGTCTGCCTGTGTGTCTCTCCACAGCTCCCTCCGGAAAAAGCCCACCCTCCGCTGTTTCGCCATGGCTGGGTGCGGGAGCGAGGTCGTGGGCCGGGTCCGGTTTTCCGGGCCGGCCGGCCACCATGCGCTGGGAACAGTGCTCAGTGGGTGGCGTGGGGGCAAGGGTGGCCTTGCTGGGTCCAATGGGCCGTGCCACATCAATGGTGGCTCCCAGTGGCTTTGGGCTACCTGCCCTCAGGCAGGAGGGCCGGCCCAGCCGCGGCTGGACTGCACCTACTACTGCGTGGGTGGACAGGGTTGGGAATCCCCAAGGGACCGTGGACCACGGGCCCTTAAGCCTTCGGAGCCACGTCTTTGTGAGCGTCGAGCGGGATCTGGGGCGGATCGCCAAGCGCCTATGTGCCTGGATGTTCCCGCCAGAACTGAGCTGCGAGGTCGTCCAAGACTCCACCAACCCCGGTCCCCGAGGCCTGCTGTTGCCTGCCTGGTTGGGCCGCATGGCCGTGCTGCAGAGGGCTGGTCGCCGGACTGGCGGTAATTCGCCAGCACCAGCTAAGCTGAGCCTCAAGATGCACCCCTTCGCACCTGCTGCCTTCTACGGCCATACCACCCTAAACGCACCTCATCTCGTCTGATCTCGGAAGCTAAGCAGGGTCGGCTCTGTTTACTACCTGGATGGGAGACCACCAGGGAATACTAGAGGCTGGAGTATTTTTTGCCTCCCGATCTGCCTTTTCTTGTAGTCGCCGGTGCTCGAGGCTTCCTCTGCTCCCGCCGGGCATGCCTGCAGGCTTCATCTACTCAAGCCTATCCCAACACAGCGTGCGCTGGAGGGGGCCCAGCCCGCCCGTCTGGCTGGACATGCCGCCAGAAGGAGGCGCTGGAAGGCCGCCACACCCCACCCTCTCCCGGGGTGGCCGGAACGCACCCAGACTCCGCCGCAGGCCCGGGTGAAGATTGTGAGGCCCACGAGCCCCTTGACCTGCCCCTGGCCGAACCCACCAGCGCCCATGCGCGCCGCAGCCACCTGTCTGCCCGTGTGTCTCTCCACATCTCCCTCCAGAAAAAGCCCAGCCTCCACCGTTTCACCATGGCAGGGGGCGGGAGTGGGGTCGTGGGCCGGACCGGTTCTCCAGGCGGGTCGGTCACCAGGCGCAGGGAACTTTGCTCGGCAGTTGGTGGGGGGGAAAGGGTGGCCTTGTTGGGTCTAAGGGGTCGTGCCGACTCAAAGGTGGCTCCCAGTGGCTTCAGACCAACGGCCGTCGGGCAGGAGGGCCGGCCCGGCCGCGGCCGGGCTTCGCCTAGAACTGTGTGGGCAGACAGGGTGGCCAATGTCCAAGGGACCGCGGGCCACGGGCCCTTAAGCCCCTGGGGCCACGTCGTTGTCAGCGTCAAACGGGATCTGGGGCGGAGGGCCAAGCGCCTATGGGCCTGGAGGGTCCCGCCTGACCTGAGCTGCGAGGTCACCCACGAGTCTGCCAACCCCGGGTCCCCGAGGACTCCTGTCACCTGCCTTGGTGGCGGCTGTGCCGTACTGGAGAGGGTTGGCTACCGGGCTGTCGGCAAGCCCCAGCACCAGCGAAGCTGAGCCTCAAGAGTCACCCCGTGGACCACACTGTCTTCTACGGCCATACAAACCTGAACGCGCCCCATCTCGTCTGATCCTGGAAGCTAAGCAGGGTCGGGCCTGTTTAGTACTTGGATGGGAGACCACATGGGAATACCAGGTGCTGTAGGCTTTTTTGCCTCCCACTATAAATTCTCCTTTAGTCGCCCACGGCTAAGGTCACCTCCACCTCCGCCGGACACCGCTGCAGGCCTCACCTCCTCAGGCCCCTCCCAACACAGTGTGCTCTGGAGGGTGCGCTCCCCGCCGGTCTGGCTGGACATGCGGCCAGAAGGCGGCCCTGGAAGATAGCCATAAACCAGCCGCTCCCGGGGTGGCTGGCCCTCACCCAGACTGCGCCGCAGGCCCGGGTGAAGGCCGTAAGGCCCATGAGGCCGTCGACCTACACCTGGCCACCCCCACCAGCGCCCATCCACGCCACAGCCACCTATCTGCCCGTGTGTCTCTATACAGCTCCCTCCAGAAAAAGCCCACCCTCTGCCATTTCACCACGCCTGGAGGCGGGAGTGGGGTCGTGGGCCTTGACCAGTTCTCCAGGTCAGCTGACCTCCAGTACCCCGAACGGTGTGTGGGTTTTGGCGTGGGTGCAAGGGTGGCTTTGCTGGGGCTAAGGGGCCGTGGCGGCCCAATGGTGGCTCCCACTGGCTTTGGGCCCACTGCCGTCGGGCAGGAGGGCCGGCCCGGCCTTAGCCGGGCTGCGCCTAGCACTGCGTGGGTGGACACAGTGGGGAATGCCAAAAGGACAGCAGGCCACTGGCCCTCCAGCCTCAGAGGCCACGTCCTTGTGAGCATCGAGCGGGATCTGGGGCGGAGCCTCAAGCGCCTACGGGTCTGGAGGTTCCCGCAAGAACTGGGCTGCAAGGTCACCCAAGACTCTCCCCGAGGCCTCCTGTCGCCTGCCTGGGCAGGCAGCAGGGCCGTGGAGGAGAGGGCTGGCCACCGGCCTGGCGATAAGTCACCAGCACCAACGAAGCTGAGCCTCAAGAGGCACCCCGTGGCCCCCGCTGCCTTCTATGGCCATAGAACCCTGAGCGCATCCCATCTCATCTGATCTCACAAGCTAAGCAGGATCGGGCCTGGTTAGTACTTGGATGGGAGACTACATGGGAATACCGGGTGCTGTAGGCTTTTTTCCCTCCCGCACCACCTTCTCCTTTAGTCGCCCGTGGCCGAGGCCGGCTCCTCCCCTGCCGGGCACCGCCGCAGGCCTCACCTCCTCAGGCCCCTCCCGACACAGTGTGCGCCGGAAGGGGCGCCCCCAGCCGCACTGGCTGGACATGCGGCCAGAAGGAGGCCCTGTTAGGCAGCCGCACCCCAGCCGATCCCGGGGTGGCTGGCCCGGAACCATACTCCACCGCAGGCCCGGGTGACAGCCGTGAGGCACGCGAAGCCCTCGTCCTGCACATGGCCACCTTCGCCAGCGCCCATCCATGCCGCAGCCAACTGTCTGCCTGTGTGTCTCTCCACAGCTCTCTCCGAAAAAGCCCACCCTCCGCTGCTTCGCCACGGCCGGGTGCGAGAGCGTGGTCGTGGGCCGGGTCCGGTTCTCCGGGCCGGCCGGCCACCATGCGCTGGGAACAGTGCTCAGTGGGTGGTGTGGGGGCAAGGGTGGCCTTGCTGGGTCCAATGGGCCGTGCCGCATCAATGGTGGCTCCCAGTGGCTTTGGGCTACCTGCCCTCAGGCAGGAGGGCCGGCCCAGTCGCGGCTGGACTGCACCTACTACTGCGTGGGTGGACAGGGTTGGGAATGCCCAAGGGACCGTGGACAACGGGCCCTTAAGCCTTCGGAGCCACTTCTTTGTGAGCGTCGTGCGGGATCTGGGGCGGTTCGCCAAGCGCCTATGTGCCTGGATGTTCCCGCCAGAACTGAGCTGCGAGGTCGTCCAAGACTCCACCAACCCCGGTCACCGAGGCCTGCTGTCGCCTGAGTGGGTGGGCCACAGGGCCGTGCTGCAGAGGGCTGGTCGCCGGACTGGCGGTAATTCGCCAGCACCAGCTAAGCTGAGCCTCAAGAGGCACCTCGTGGCCCCCACTGCCTTCTACGGCCATACCACCCTAAACGCAACTCATCTCATCTGGTCTTGGAAGCTAAGCAGGGTCGGCTCTGTTTACTACCTGGAAGGGAGACCACCTGGGAATACTAGACGCTGTAGTATTTTTTGCCTCCCGATCTGCCTTTTCTTGTAGTCGCCGGTGCTCGAGGCTTCCTCTGCTCCTGCCGGGCACAACTGCAGGCCTCATCTACTCAAGCCTCTCCCAACACATCGTGCGCTGGAGGGGGCCCAGCCCGCCCGTCTGGCTGGACATGCCGCCAGAAGGAGGCCCTGGAAGGCAGCCACACCCCACCCTCTCCCGGGGTGCCCGGCCCAGACCCAGACTCCGCTGTAGGCCCGGGTGAAGATCGTGAGGCCCGCGAGGCCCTGGTCCTGCCCCTGGCCGACCCCACCAGCGCCCATCCGCGCCGCAGCCACCTGTCTGCCCGTGTGTCTCTCCACAGCGCCCTCCAGAAAAAGCCCAGCCTCCACCGTTTCACCATGGCAGGGGGCGGGAGTGGGGTCGTGGGCCGTGACCAGTTGTCCAGGTCAGCTGACCTCCAGTACCCGGAACGGTGCGTGGATTTTGGCGTGGGTGCAAGGGTGGCTTTGCTGGGGCTAAGGGGCCGTGGCGGCCCAATGGTGGCTCCCACTGGCTTTGGGCCAACTGCCGTTGGGCAGGAGGGCCGGCCCGGCCTTAGCCGGGCTGCGCCTAGCACTGCGTGAGTGGACACGGTGGGGAATGCCAAAAGGACAGCAGGCCACTGGCCCTCCAGCCTCAGAGGCCACGTCCTTGTGAGCATCGAGTGGGATCTGGGGCGGAGTCTCAAGCGCCTACGGGTCTGGAGGTTCCCGCAAGAACTGGGCTGCAAGGTCGCCTAAGACTCTGCCACCTCCGTGTCCCCGAGGCCTCCTGTCGCCTGCCTGGGCAGGCAGCAGGGCCGTGCAGGAGAGGGCTGGCCACCGGCCTGGCGATAAGTCACCAGCACCAACGAAGCTGAGCCTCAAGAGGCACCCCGTGGCCCCCGCTGCCTTCTATGGCCATACAAACCTGAGCACATCCCATCTCATCTGATCTCACAAGCTAAGCAGGATCAGGCCTGGTTAGTACTTGGATGGGAGACTACATGGGAATACCGGGTGCTGTAGGCTTTTTTCCCTCCCACACCACCTTCTCCTTTAGTCGCCCGTGGCCGAGGCCGGCTCCTCCCCTGCCGGGCACCGCCGCAGGCCTCACCTCCTCAGGCCCCTCCCAACACAGCGTGCGCCGGAATGGGCGCCCCCAGCCGCACTGGCTGGATATGCGGCCAGAAGTCGGCCCTGTTAGGCAGCCACACCCCAGCCGCTCTCGGGGTGGCTGGCCCAGACCCAGACTCCACCGCAGGCCCGGGTGACAGCCGTGAGGCACGCGAAGCCCTCGTCCTGCACCTGACCACCTCCGCCAGCGCCCATCCGCGCCGCAGCCACCTGTCTGCCTGTGTGTCTCTCCACAGCTCCCTCCGGAAAAAGCCCACCCTCCGCTGTTTCGCCATGGCTGGGTGCGGGAGCGAGGTCGTGGGCCGGGTCCGGTTTTCCGGGCCGGCCGGCCACCATGCGCTGGGAACAGTGCTCAGTGGGTGGCGTGGGGGCAAGGGTGGCCTTGCTCTGTCCAATGGGCCGTGCCGCATCAATGGTGGCTCCCAGTGGCTTTGGGCTACCTGCCCTCAGGCAGGAGGGCCGGCCCAGCCGCGGCTGGACTGCACCTACTCCTGCGTGGGTGGACAGGGTTGGAAATGCCCAAGGGACCGTGGACCACGGGCCCTTAAGCCTTCGGAGCCACGTCTTTGTGAGCGTCGAGCGGGATCTGGTGCGGTTCGCCAAGCGCCTATGTGCCTGGATGTTCCCGCCAGAACTGAGCTGCGAGGTCGTCTAAGACTCCACCAACGCCGGTCCCCGAGGCCTGTTGTCGCCTGCCTGGGTGGGCCGCAGGGTCGTGCTGCAGAGGGCTGGTCGCCGGACTGGTGGTAATTCGCCAGCACAAGCTAAGCTGAGACTCAAGAGGCACCCCGTGGCCCCTGCTGCCTTCTACGGCCATACCACCCTAAACGCACCTCATCTCGTCTGATCTCGGAAGCTAAGCAGGGTCGGGTATGTTTACTACCTGGATGGGAGACCACCTGGGAATACTAGATGCTGTAGTATTTTTTGCCTCCCGATCTGCCTTTTCTTGTAGTCGCCGGTGCTCGAGGCTTCCTCTGCTCCCGCCGGGCATGCCTGCAGGCCTCATCTACTCAAGCCTATCCCAACACAGCGTGCGCTGGAGGGGGCCCAGCCCGCCCGTCTGGCTGGACATGCCGCCAGAAGGAGGCGCTGGAAGGCAGCCACACCCCACCCTCTCCTGGGGTGGCCGGCCTGGACTCAGACTCCGCCGCAGGCCCGGGTGAAAATTGTGAGGCCCGCCAGGCCCTGGACCTGCCCCTGGCCGACCCCACCAGCGCCCATCCGCGCCGCAGCCACCTGTCTGCCCGTGTGTCTCTCCACAGCTCCCTCCAGAAAAAGCCCAGCCTCCACCGTTTCACCATGGCAGGGGGCGGGAGTGGGGTCGTGGGCCAGACCGGTTCTCCGGGCCGGCCGGTCATAGGCGCAGGGAACTTTGCTCGGCAGTTGTTGTGGGGGAAAGGGTGGCCTTGTTGGGTCTAAGGGGTCGTGCTGACTCAAGGGTGGCTCCCAGTGGCTTCAGACCAACTGCCGTCGGGCAGGAGGGCCGGCCCGTCCGCGGCCGTGCTTCGCGTAGAACTGTGTGGGCAGACAGGGTGGCCAATGCCCAAGGGACCGCGGGCCACGGGCCCTTAAGTCCCTGGGGCCACGTCGTTGTGAGCGTCAAGCGGGATCTGGGGCGGAGGGCCAAGCGCCTATGGGCCTGGATGGTCCCGCCTGACCTGAGCTGCGAGGTTACCCACGAGTCTGCCAACCCCGGGTCCCCGAGGCCTCCTGTCTCCTGCCTTGGTGGGCGGCTGGGCAGTGCTGGAGAGGGTTGGCTACCGGGCTGTCGGCAAGCCCCAGCACCAGCGAAGCTGAGCCTCAAGAGTCACCCCGTGGCCCCTGCTGCCTTCTACGGCCATACCACCCTGAACGCGCCCCATCTCGTCTGATCCTGGAAGCTAAGCAGGGTCGGGCCTGGTTAGTACTTGGATGGGAGACCACATGGGAATACCGGGTGCTGTAAGCTTTTTTGCCTCCCACTATAAATTCTCCTTTAGTCGCCCACGGCTGAGGTCGCCTCCGCCTCCGCCGGACACCGCTGCAGGCCTCACCTCCTCAGGCCCCTCCCAACACAGTGTGCTCTGGAGGGTGCGCTCCCCGCCGGTCTGGCTGGACATGCGGCCAGAAGGCGGCCCTGGAAGATAGCCATAAACCAGCTGCTCCCGGGGTGGCTGTCCCTCACCCAGACTGCGCCGCAGGCCCGGGTGAAGGCCGTAAGGCCCATGAGGCCGTCGACCTACACCTGGCCACCCCCACCAGCGCCCATCCACGCCACAGCCACCTATCTGCCCGTGTGTCTCTATACAGCTCCCTCCAGAAAAAGCCCACCCTCTGCCATTTCACCACGCCTGGAGGCGGGAGCGGGGTCGTGGGCCGTGACCAGTTCTCCAGGTCAGCTGACCTCCAGTACCCGGAACGGTGCGTGGATTTTGGCGTGGGTGCAAGGGTGGCTTTGCTGGGGCTAAGGGGCCGTGGCGGCCCAATGGTGGCTCCCACTGGCTTTGGGCCCACTGCCGTCGGGCAGGAGGGCCGGCCCGGCCTTAGCCGGGCTGCGCCTAGCACTGCGTGGCTGGACACAGTGGGGAATGCCAAAAGGACAGCAGGCCACCGGCCGTCCAGCCTCAGAGGCCACGTCCTTGTGAGCATCGAGCGGGATCTGGGGCGGAGCCTCAAGCGCCTACGGGTCTGGAGGTTCCCGCAAGAACTGGGCTGCAAGGTTGCCCAAGACTCTGCCACCTCCGTGTCCCCGAGGCCTCCTGTCGCCTGCCTGGGCAGGCAGCAGGGCCGTGCAGGAGAGGGTTGGCCACCGGCCTGGCGATAAGTCACCAGCACCAACGAAGCTGAGCCTCAAGAGGCACCCCGTGGCCCCCGCTGCCTTCTATGGCCATACAAAACTGAGCGCATCCCATCTCATCTGATCTCACAAGCTAAGCAGGATCAGGCCTGGTTAGTACTTGGATGGGAGACTACATGGGAATACCGGGTGCTGTAGGCTTTTTTCCCTCCCGCACCACCTTCTCCTTTAGTCGCTCGTGGCCGAGGCCGGCTCCTCCCCTGCCGGGCACCGCCGCAGGCCTCACCTCCTCAGGCCCCTCCCAACACAGCGTGCGCCGGAATGGGCGCCCCCAGCCGCACTGGCTGGACATGCGGCCAGAAGTCGGCCCTGTTAGGCAGTCACACCCCAGCCGCTCTCGAGGTGGCTGGCCCAGACCCAGACTCCACCGCAGGCCCGGGTGACAGCCGTGAGGCACGCGAAGCCCTCGTCCTGCACCTGACCACCTCCGCCAGCGCCCATCCGCGCCGCAGCCACCTGTCTGCCTGTGTGTCTCTCCACAGCTCCCTCCGGAAAAAGCCAACCCTCCGCTGTTTCGCCATGGCTGGGTGCGGGAGCGAGGTCGTGGGCCGGGTCCGGTTTTCCGAGCCGGCCGGCCACCATGCGCTGGGAACAGTGCTCAGTGGGTGGCGTGGGGGCAAGGGTAGCCTTGCTGGGTCCAATGGGCCGTGCCGCATCAATGGTGGCTCCCAGTGGCTTTGGGCTACCTGCCCTCAGGCAGGAGGGCCGGCCCAGCCGCGGCTGGACTGCACCTACTACTGTGTGGGTGGACAGGGTTGGGAATGCCCAAGGGACCGTGGACCACGGGCCCTTAAGCCTTCGGAGCCACGTCTTTGTGAGCGTCGAGCGGGATCTGGGGCGGTTCGTCAAGCGCCTATGTGCCTGGATGTTCCCGCCAGAACTGAGCTGCGAGGTCGTCCAAGACTCCACCAACCCCGGTCCCCGAGGCGTGCTGTCGCCAGCCTGGGTGGGCCACAGGGCCTTGCTGCAGAGGGCTGGTCGCCGGACTGGCAGTAATTCGCCAGCACCAGCTAAGCTGAGCCTCAAGAGGCACCCCGTGGCCCCCGCTGCCTTCTACAGCCATACCTCCCTAAGCGCACCTCAACTCGTCTGATCTCGGAAGCTAAGCAGGGTCGGCTCTGTTTACTACCTGGATGGGAGACCACCTGGGAATACTAGATGCTGTAGTATTTTTTGCCTCCCGATCTGCCTTTTCTTGTAGTCGCCGGTGCTCGAGGCTTCCTCTGCTCCCACCGGGCATGCCTGCAGGCCTCATCTACTCAAGCCTATCCCAACACAGCGTGCGCTGGAGGGGGCACAGCCCGCTCGTCTGGCTGGACATGCCGCCAGAAGGAGGCGCTGGAAGGCAGCCACATCCCACCCTCTCCTGGGGTGGCCCGCCCGCACCCAGACTCCGCCGCAGGCCCGGGTGAAGATTGTGAGGCCCGCGAGCCCCACGACCTGCCCCTGGCCGACCCCACCAGCGCCCATCCGCGCCGCAGCCACCTGTCTGCCCGTGTGTCTCTCCACAGCTCCCTCCAGAAAAAGCCCAGCCTCCACCGTTTCACCATGGCAGGGGGCGGGAGTGGGGTCGTTGGCCGGACCGGTTCTCCAGGCCGGCTGGTCACCAGGCGCAGGGAACTTTGCTCGGCAGTTGTTGTGGGGGAAAGGGTGGCCTTGTTTGGTCTAAGGGGTCGTGCCGACTCAAGGGTGGCTCCCAGTGGCTTCAGACCAACTGCTGTCGGGCAGGAGGGCCGGCCCGGCCGCGGCCGGGCTTCGCCTAGAACTGTGTGGGCAGACAGGGTGGCCAATGCCCAAGGGACCGCGGGCCACGGGCCCTTAAGTCCCCGGGGCCACGTCGCTGTGAGCGTCAAGCGGGATCTGGGGCGGAGGGCCAAGCGCCTATAGGCCTGGAGGGTCCCGCCTGACCTGAGCTGGAGGTCACCCACGAGTCTGCCAACCCCGGGTCCCCGAGGACTCCTGTCACCTGCCTTGGCGGCGGCCGTGCCGTGCTGGAGAGGGTTGGCTGCCGGGCTGTCGGCAAGCCCCAGCACCAGCGAAGCTGAGCCTCAAGAGTCACCCCGTGGCCCCCGCTGCCTTCTACGGCCATACCACCCTGAACGCGCCCCATCTCCTCTGATCCTGGAAGCTAAGCAGGGTCGGGCCTGGTTAGTACGTGGATGGGAGACCACATGGGAATACCGGGTGCTGTAGGCTTTTTTGCCTCCCACTATAAATTCTCCTTTAGTCGCCCACGGCTGAGGTCGCCTCCGCCTCCGCCGGACACCGCTGCAGGCCTCACCTCCTCAGGCCCCTCCCAACACAGTGTGCTCTGGAGGGTGCGCTCCCCGCCGGTCTGGCTGGACATGCGGCCAGAAGGCGGCCCTGGAAGATAGCTATAAACCAGCTGCTCCCGGGGTGGCTGGCCCTCACCCAGACTGCGCCGCAGGCCTGGGTGAAGGCCTAAAGGCCCATGAGGCCGTCGACCTACACCTGGCCACCCCCACCAGCGCCCATCCACGCCACAGCCACCTATCTGCCCGTGTGTCTTTATACAGCTCCCTCCAGAAAAAGCCCACCCTCTGCCATTTCACCACGCCTGGAGGCGGGAGCGGGGTCGTGGGCCGTGACCAGTTCTCCAGGTCAGCTGACCTCCAGTACCCGGAACGGTGCGTGGATTTTGGCGTGGGTGCAAGGTTGGCTTTGCTGGGACTAAGGGGCCGTGGAGGCCCAATGGTGGCTCCCACTGGCTTTGGGCCCACTGCCGTCGGGCAGGAGGGCCGGCCCGGCCTTAGCCGGGCTGCGCCTAGCACTGCGTGGGTGGACACAGTGGGGAATGCCAAAAGGACAGCAGGCCACTGGCCCTCCAGCCTCAGAGGCCACGTCCTTGTGAGCATCGAGCGGGATCTGGGGCGGAGCCTCAAGCGCCTACGGGTCTGGAGGTTCCCACAAGAACTGGGCTGCAAGGTCGCCCAAGACTCTGCCACCTCCGTGTCCCCGAGGCCTCCTGTCGCCTGCCTGGGCAGGCAGCAGGGCTGTGCAGGAGACGGCTGGCCACCGGCCTGGCGATAAGTCACCAGCACCAACGAAGCTGAGCCTCAAGAGTCACCCCGTGGCCCCCACTGCCTTCTACGGCCATACCACCCTGAACGTGCCCCATCTCGTTTGATCCTGGAAGCTAAGCAGGGTCGGGCCTGGTTAGTACTTGGATGGGAGACCACATGGGAATACCGGGTGCTGTAGGCTTCTTTGCCTCCCACTATAAATTCTCCTTTAGTCGCCCACGGCTGAGGTCGCCTCCGCCTCTGCCAGACACCGCTGCAGGCCTCACCTCCTCAGGCCCCTCCCAACACAGTGTGCTCTGGAGGGTGCGCTCCCAGCTGGTCTGGCGGGACTTGCGGCCAGAAGGCGGCCCTGGAAGATAGCCATAAACCAGCTGCTCCCGGGGTGGCTGGCCCTCACCCAGACTGCGCCGCAGGCCCGGGTGAAGGCCGTAAGGCCCATGAGGCCGTCGACCTACACCTGGCCACCCCCACCAGCGCCCATCCACGCAGCAGCCACCTATCGGCCCGTGTGTCTCTATACAGTTCCCTCCAGAAAAAGCCCACCCTCTGCCATTTCACCACGCCTGGAGGCGGGAGCGGGGTCGTGGGCCGTGACCAGTTCTCCAGGTCAGCTGACCTCCAGTACCCGGAACGGTGCGTGGATTTTGGCCTGGGTGCAAGGGTGGCTTTGCTGGGACTAAGGGGCCGTGGAGGCCCAATGGTGGCTCCCACTGGCTTTGGGCCCACTGCCGTCGGGCAGGAGGGCCGGCCCGGCCTTAGCCGGGCTGCGCCTAGCACTGCGTGGGTGGACACAGCGGGGAATGCCAAAGGACAGCAGGCCACTGGCCCTCCAGCCTCAGAGGCTATTTTCTTGTGAGCATCGAGTGGGATCTGGGGCGGAGTTTCAAGCGCCTACGGGTCTGGAGGTTCCCGCAAGAACTGGGCTGCAAGGTCGCCCAAGACTCTCCCACCTCCAGGTCCCCGAGGCCTCCTGTCACCTGCCTGGGTAGGCCGCAGGCCTGTGAAGGAGAGGGCTGGTCACCGGCCTGGCGGTAAGTCATCAGCACCAGCCAATCTGAGCCTGAAGAGGCACCCCATGGCCCCTGCTGCCTTCTATGGCCATACAACCCTGGGCGCATCCCATCTCATCTGATCTCACAAGCTAAGCAGGATCGGGCCTGGTTAGTACTTGGATGGGAGACTACATGGGAATACCGGGTGCTGTAGGCTTTTTTCCCTCCCGCACCACCTTCTCCTTTAGTCGCCCGTGTCCGAGGCCGGCTCCTCCCCTGCCGGGCACCGCCGCAGGCCTCACCTCCTCAGGCCCCTCCCGACACAGTGTGCGCCGGAAGGGGCACCCCCAGCCGCACTGGCTGGACATGCGGCCAGAAGGAGGCCCTGTTAGGCAGCCGCACCCCAGCCGATCCCGGGGTGGCTGGCCTGGACCCATACTCCACCGCAGGCCCGGGTGACAGCCGTGAGGCACGCGAAGCCCTCGTCCTGCACCTGGCCACCTCCGCCAGCGCCCATCCATGTCGCAGCCACCTATCTGCCTGTGTGTCTCTCCACAGCTCTCTCCGGAAAAAGCCCACCCTCCGCTGCTTCGCCATGGCCGGGTGCGAGAGCGTGGTCGTGGGCCGGGTCCGGTTCTCCGGGCCGGCCGGCCACCATGCGCTGGGAACAGTGCTCAGTGGGTGGCGTGCGGGCAAGGGTGGTCTTGCTGGTTCCAATGGGCCGTGCCACATCAATGGTGGCTCCCAGTGGCTTTGGGCTACCTGTCGTCAGGCAGGAGGGCCGGCCCAGCCGCGGCTGGACTGCACCTACTACTGCGAGGGTGGACAGTGTTGGGAATGCCCAAGGGACCGTGGACCATGGGCCCTTAAGCCTTCGGAGCCACGTCTTTGTGAGCATCGAGCGGGATCTGGGGCGGTTCGCCAAGCGCCTATGTGCCTGGATGTTCCCGCCAGAAATGAGCTGCGAGGTCGTCCAAGACTCCACCACCCCCGGACCCCGAGGCCTGCTGTCGCCTGCCTGGGTGGGCCGGAGGGCCTTGCTGCAGAGGGCTGGTCACCGGATTGGTGGTAATTCTCCAGCACCAGCTAAGCTGAGCCTCAAGAGGCACCCCGTGGCCCCTGCTGCCTTCTACGGCCATACCACCCTAAACGCAGCTCATCTCGTCTGATCTCGGAAGCTAAGCAGGGTCGGCTCTGTTTACTACCTGGATGGGAGACCACCAGGGAATACTAGAGGCTGGAGTATTTTTTGCCTCCCGATCTGCCTTTTCTTGTAGTCGCCGGTGCTCGAGGCTTCCTCTGCTCCCACCGGACATGCCTGCAGGCCTCATCTACTCAAGCCTATCCCAACACAGCGTGCGCTGGAGGGGGCCCAGCCTGCCCGTCTGGCTGGACATGCCGCCAGAAGGAGGCGCTGGAAGGCAGACACACCCCACCCACTCCCGGGGTGGCCGTCCCGCACCCAGACTCTGCCGCAGGCCCGGGTGTAGATTGTGAGGCCCGCGAGCCCCTCGACCTGCCCCTGGCCGACCCGACCAGCGCCCATGCGCGCCGCAGCCACCTGTCTACCCGTGTGTCTCTCCACAGCTCCCTCCAGAAAAAGCCCAGCCTCCACCGTTTCACCATGGCAGGGGGCGGGAGTGGGGTCGTGGGCCAGACTGGTTCTCTGGGCCGGCCGGTCACCAGGCGCAGGGAACTTTGCTCGGCAGTTGTCGTGGGGGAAAGGGTGGCCTTGTTGGGTCTAAGGGGTCGTGCCGACTCAAGGGTGGCTCCCAGTGGCTTCAGACCAACTGCCGTCGGGCAGGAGGGCCGGCCCGGCCACGGCCGTGCTTCGCCTAGAACTGTGTGGGCAGACAGGGTGGCCAATGCCCAAGGGACCGCGGGCCACGGGCCCTTAAGACCCCGGGGCCACGTCGTTGTGAGCGTCAAGCGGGATCTGGGGCGGAGGGCCAAGCGCCTATGGGCCTGGAGGGTCCCGCCTGACCTGAGCTGCGAGGTCACCCACGAGTCTGCCAACCCCGGGTCCCCGAGGACTCCTGTCACCTGCCTTGGCGGCGGCTGTGCCGTGCTGGAGAGGGTTGGCTACCGGGCAGTCGGCAAGCCCCAGCACCAGCGAAGCTGAGCCTCAAGAGGCACCCCGTGGCGCCTGCTGCCTTCTACGGCCTTACCACCCTAAACGCACCTCATCTCGTCTGGTCTTGGAAGCTAAGCAGGGTCGGCTCTGTTTACTACCTGGATGGGAGACCACCTGGGAATACTAGATGCTGTAGTATTTTTTACCTCCCGATTTGCCTTTTCTTGTAGTCGCCGGTGCTCGAGGCTTCCTCTGTTCCTGCCGGGCACAACTTCAGGCCTCATTTACTCAAGCCTCTCCCAACACATCGTGCGCTGGAGGGGGCCCAGCCCGCCCGTCTGGCTGGACATGCCACCAGAAGGAGGCCCTGGAAGGCAGCCACACCCCACCCTCTCCCGGGGTGGCCGGCCCAGACCCAGAGTCCGCTGTAGGCCCGGGTGAAGATCGTGAGGCCCGCGAGGCCCTGGTCCTGCCCCTGGCCGACCCCAGCAGCGCCCATCCGCGCCGCAGCCACCTGTCTGCCCGTGTGGCTCTCCACAGCTCCCTCCAGAAAAGCCCAGCCTCCACCGTTTCACCATGGCAGGGGGCGGGAGTGGGGTCGTGGGCCGTGACCAGTTCTCCAGTTCAGCTGACCTCCAGTACCCGGAACGGTGCGTGGATTTTGGCGTGGGTGCAAGGGTGGCTTTGCTGGGGCTAAGGGGCCGTGGCAGCCCAATGGTGGCTCCCACTGGCTTTGGGCCCACTGCCGTCAGGCAGGAAGGCCGGCCCGGCCTTAGCCGGGCTGCGCCTAGCACTGAGTGGGTGGACACAGTGGGGAATGCCAAAAGGACAGCAGGCCACTGGCCCTCCAGCCTCAGAGGCCACGTCCTTGTGAGCATCGAGTGGGATCTGGGGCGGAGCCTCAAGCGCCTACGGGTCTGGAGGTTCCCGCAAGAACTGGGCTGCAAGGTCGCCCAAGACTCTGCCACCTCCGTGTCCCCGAGGCCTCCTGTCGGCTGCCTGGGCAGGCAGCAGGGCCGTGCAGGAGAGGGCTGGCCACCAGCATGGCGATAAGTCACCAGCACCAACGAAGCTGAGCCTCAAGAGGCACCACGTGGCCCCCGCTGCCTTCTACGGCCATACAACCCTGAGCGCATCCCATCTCATCTGATCTCACAAGCTAAGCAGGATCAGGCCTGGTTAATACTTGGATGGGAGACTACATGGGAATACCGGGTGCTGTAGGCTTTTTTCCCTCCCACACCACCTTCTCCTTTAGTCGCCCGTGGCCGAGGCCGGCTCCTCCCCTGCCGGGCACCGCCGCAGGCCTCACCTCCTCAGGCCCCTCCCAACACAGCGTGCGCCGGAATGGGCGCCCCCAGCCGCACTGGCTGGACATGCGGCCAGAAGTCGGCCCTGTTAGGCAGCCACACCCCAGCCGCTCTCGGGGTGGCTGGCCCAGACCCAGACTCCCCCGCAGGCCCGGGTGACAGCCGTGAGGCACGCGAAGCCCTCGTCCTGCACCTGACCACCACCGCCAGCGCCCATCCGCGCCGCAGCCACCTGTCTGCCTGTGTGTCTCTCCACAGCTCCCTCCGGAAAAAGCCCACCCTCCGCTGTTTCGCCATGGCTGGGTGCGGGAGCGAGGTCGTGGGCCGGGTCCGGTTTTCCGAGCCGGCCGGCCACCATGCGCTGGGAACAGTGCTCAGTGGGTGGCGTGGGGGCAAGGGTGGCCTTGCTGGGTCCAATGGGCCGTGCCGCATCAATGGTGGCTCCCAGTGGCTTTGGGCTACCTGCCCTCAGGCAGGAGGGCCGGCCCAGCCGCGGCTGGACTGCACCTACTACTGCGTGGGTGGACAGGTTTGGGAATGCCCAAGGGACCGTGGACCACGGGCCCTTAAGCCTTCGGAGCCACGTCTTTGTGAGCGTCGAGCGGGATCTGGGGCGGTTCGTCAAGCGCCTATGTGCCTGGATGTTCCCGCCAGAACTGAGCTGCGAGGTCGTCCAAGACTCCACCAACCCCGGTCCCCGAGGCCTGCTGTCACCTACCTGGGTGGGCCGCAGGGCCGTGCTGCAGAGGGCTGGTCGCCGGACTGGCGGTAATTCGCCAGCACCAGCTAAGCTGAGCCTCAAGAGGCACCCCGTGGCCCCTGCTGCCTTCTACGGCCATACCACCCTAAACGCACCTCATCTCGTCTGATCTCGGAAGCTAAGCAGGGTCGGCTCTGTTTACTACCTGGATGGGAGACCACCAGGGAATACTAGAGGCTGGAGTATTTTTTGCCTCCCGATCTGCCTTTTCTTGTAGTCGCCGGTGCTCGAGGCTTCCTCTGCTCCCACCGGGCATGCCTGCAGGCCTCATCTACTCAAGCCTATCCCAACACAGCGTGCGCTGGAGGGGGCCCAGCCCGCCCGTCTGGCTGGACATGCCGCCAGAAGGAGGCGCTGGAAGGCAGCCACACCCCACCCTCTCCCGGGGTGGCCGGCCCGCACCCAGACTCCGCCGCAGGCCCGGGTGAAAATTGTGAGGCCCGCGAGGCCCTGGACCTGCCCCTGGCCGACCACACCAGCGCCCAACTGCGCCGCAGCCACCTGTCTGCCCGTGTGTCTCTCCACAGCTCCCTCCAGAAAAAGCCCACCCTCCACCGTTTCACCATGGCAGGGGGCGGGAGTGGGGTCGTAGGCCAGACCGGTTCTCCGGGCCGGCCGGTCACCAGGCGCAGGGAACTTTGCTCGGCAGTTGGCGTGGGGGAAAGGGTGGCCTTGTTGGGTCTAAGGGGTCGTGCCGACTCAAAGGTGGCTCCCAGTGGCTTCAGACCAACTGCCGTTGGGCAGGAGGGCCGGCCCGTCCGCGGCCGGGCTTCGCCTAGAACTGTGAGGGCAGACAGGGTGGCCAATGCCCAAGGGACCGCGGGCCACGGGCCCTTAAGCCCCTGGGGCCACGTCGTTGTGAGCGTCAAGCGGGATCTGGGGCAGAGGGCCAAGCGCCTATGGTCCTGGAGGGTCCCGCCTGACCTGAGCTGCGAGGTCACCCACGAGTCTGCCAACCCCGGGTCCCCGAGGCCTCCTGTCGCCTGCCTTGGTGGGCGGCTGGGCAGTGCTGGAGAGGGTTGGCTACCGGGCTGTCGGCAAGCCCCAGCACCAGCGAAGCTGAGCCTCAAGAGTCACCCCGTGGCCCCCGCTGCCTTCTACGGCCATACCACCCTGAACGCGCCCCATCTCGTCTGATCCTGGAAGCTAAGCAGGGTCGGGCCTGGTTAGTACTTGGATGGGAGACTACATGGGAATACCGGGTGCTGTAGGCTTTTTTCCCTCCCGCACCACCTTCTCCTTTAGTCGCCCGCATCCGAGGCCGGCTCTTCCCCTGCCGGGCACCGCCGCAGGCCTCACCTCCTCAGGCCCCTCCCGACACAGTGTGCGCCGGAAGGGGCGCCCCCAGCCGCACTGGCTGGACATGCGGCCAGAAGGAGGTCCTGTTAGGCAGCCGCACCCCAGCCGATCCCGGGGTGGCCGGCCCAGACTCAGACTCCACCGCAGGCCCGGGTGACAGCCGTGAGGCTCGCAAAGCCCTCGTCCTGCACCTGACCACCTCCGCCAGCGCCCATCCGCGCCGCAGCCACCTGTCTGCCTGTGTGTCTCTCCACAGCTCCCTCCGGAAAAAGCCCACCCTCCGCTGTTTCGCCATGGCTGGGTGCGGGAGCGAGGTCGTGGGCCGGGTCCGGTTTTCCGGGCCGGCCGGCCACCATGCGCTGGGAACAGTGCTCAGTGGGTGGCGTGGGGGCAAGGGTGGCCTTGCTGGGTCCAATGGGCCGTGCCACATCAATGGTGGCTCCCAGTGGCTTTGGGCTACCTTCCCTCAGGCAGGAGTTCCGGCCCAGCCGCGGCTGGACTGCACCTACTACTGTGTGGGTGGACAGGGTTGGGAATGCCCAAGGGACCGTGGACCATGGGCCCTTAAGCCTTCGGAGCCACGTCTTTGTGAGCGTCGAGCGGGATCTGGGGCGGTTCGTCAAGCGCCTATGTGCCTGGATGTTCCCGCCAGAACTGAGCTGCGAGGTCGTCCAAGATTCCACCAACCCCGGTCCCCGAGGCCTGCTGTCACTTACCTGGGTGGGCCGCAGGGCCATGCTGCAGAGGGCTGGTCGCCGGACTGGCGGTAATTCGCCAGCACCAGCTAAGCTGCGCCTCAAGAGGCACCCCGTGGCCCCTGCTGCCTTCTACGGCCATACCACCCTAAACGCATCTCATCTCGTCTGATCTCGGAAGCTAAGCAGGGTCGGCTCTGTTTACTACCTGGATGGGAGACCACCAGGGAATACTAGAGGCTGGAGTATTTTTTGCCTCCCGATCTGCCTTTTCTTGTAGTCGCCGGTGCTCGAGGCTTCCTCTGCTCCCACCGGGCATGCCTGCAGGCCTCATCTACTCAAGCCTATCCCAACACAGCGTGCGCTGGAGGGGGCCCAGCCCGCCCGTCTGGCTGGACATGCCGCCAGAAGGAGGCGCTGGAAGGCAGCCACACCCCACCCTCTACCGGGGTGGCCGGCCCGCACCCAGACTCCGCCGCAGGCCCGGGTGTAGATTGTGAGGCCCGCGAGCCCCTCGACCTGCCCCTGGCCGACCCCACCAGCGCCCATGTGCGCCGCAGCCACCTGTCTGCCCGTGTGTCTCTCCACAGCTCCCTCCAGAAAAAGCCCAGCCTCCACCGTTTCACCATGGCAGGGGGCGGGAGTGGGGTCGTGGGCCAGACCGGTTCTCCGGGCCGGCCGGTCACCAGGCGCAGGGAACTTTGCTCGGCAGTTGGCGTGGGGGAAAGGGTGGCCTTGTTGGGTCTAAGGGGTCGTGCCGACTCAATGGTGGCTCCCAGTGGCTTCAGACCAACCGCCGTTGGGCAGGAGGGCCGGCCCGTCCGCGGCCGTACTTCGCCTAGAACTGTGTGGGCAGACAGGGTGGCCAATGCCCATGGGACCGCGGGCCACGGGCCCTTAAGACCCCGGGGCCACGTCGTTTTGAGCGTCAAGCGGGATCTGGGGCGGAGCGCCAAGCGCCTATGGGCCTGGAGGGTCCCGCCTGACCTGAGCTGCGAGGTCACCCACGAGTCTTCCAACCCCGGGTCCCCGAGGACTCCTGTCACCTGCCTTGGCGGCGGCTGTGCCGTGCTGGAGAGGGTTGGCTACCGGGCTGTCGGCAAGCCCCAGCACCAGCGAAGCTGAGCCTCAAGAGGCACCCCGTGGCCCCTGCTGCCTTCTACGGCCTTACCACCCTAAACGCAACTCATCTCGTCTGGTCTTGGAAGCTAAGCAGGGTCGGCTCTGTTTACTACCTGCATGGGAGACCACCTGGGAATACTAGATGCTGTAGTATTTTTTGCCTCCTGATCTGCCTTTTCTTGTACTCGCCGGTGCTCGAGGCTTCCTCTGCTCCTGCCGGGCACAACTTCAGGCCTCATCTACTCAAGCCTCTCCCAACACATCGTGCGCTGGAGGGGGCCCAGCCCGCCCGTCTGGCTGGACATGCCGCCAGAAGGAGGCCCTGGAAGGCAGCCACACCCCACCCTCTCCCGGGGTGGCCGGCCCAGACCCAGAGTCCGCTGTAGGCCCGGGTGAAGATCGTGAGGCCCGCGAGGCCCTGGTCCTGCCCCTGGCCGACCCCAGCAGCGCCCATCCGCGCCGCAGCCACCTGTCTGCCCGTGTGTCTCTCCACAGCTCCCTCCAGAAAAAGCCCAGCCTCCACCGTATCACCATGGCAGGGGGCGGGAGTGGGGTCGTGGGCCGTGACCAGTTCTCCAGGTCAGCTGACCTCCAGTACCCGGAATGGTGCGTGGATTTTGGCGTGGGTGCAAGGGTGGCTTTGCTGGGGCTAAGGGGCCGTGGCGGCCCAATGGTGGCTCCCACTGGCTTTGGGCCCACTGCCGTCAGGCAGGAGGGCCGGCACGGCCTTGGCCGGGCTGCGCCTAGCACTGCGTGGGTGGACACAGTGGGGAATGCCAAAAGGACAGCAGGCCACTGGCCCTCCAGCCTCAGAGGCCACGTCCTTGTGAGCATCGAGTGGGATCTGGGGCGGAGCCTCAAGCGCCTACGGGTCTGGAGGTTCCCGCAAGAACTGGGCTGCAAGGTCGCCCAAGACTCTGCCACCTCCGTGTCCCCGAGGCCTTCTGTCGCCTGCCTGGGCAGGCAGCAGGGCCGT
Organism: Balaenoptera acutorostrata; assembly: GCF_949987535.1. Classification (NCBI taxonomy): domain Eukaryota; kingdom Metazoa; phylum Chordata; class Mammalia; order Artiodactyla; family Balaenopteridae; genus Balaenoptera; species Balaenoptera acutorostrata. Next base: position 70,943,238 of record NC_080079.1, on the reverse strand, counting down.
GCAGGAGAGGGCTGGCCACCGGCCTGGCGATAAGTCACCAGCACCAACGAAGCTGAGCCTCATGAGGCACCACGTGGCCCCCACTGCCTTCTATAGCCATACAACCCTGAGCGCATCCCATCTCATCTGATCTCACAAGCTAAGCAGGATCAGGCCTGGTTAATACTTGGATGGGAGACTACATGGGAATACCGGGTGCTGTAGGCTTTTTTCCCTCCCACACCACCTTCTCCTTTAGTCGCCCGTGGCCGAGGCCGGCTCCTCCCCTGCCGGGCACCGCCGCAGGCCTCACCTCCTCAGGCCCCTCCCAACACAGCATGCGCCGGAATGGGCGCCCCCAGCCGCACTGGCTGGACATGCGGCCAGAAGTCGGCCCTGTTAGGCAGCCACACGCCAGCCGCTCTCGGGGTGGCTGGCCCAGACCCAGACTCCACCGCAGGCCCGGGTGACAGCCGTGAGGCTCGCGAAGCCCTCGTCCTGCACCTGACCACCTCCGCCAGCGCCCATCCGCGCCACAGCCACCTGTCTGCCTGTGTGTCTCTCCACAGCTCCCTCCGGAAAAAGCCCACCCTCCGCTGTTTCGCCATGGCTGGGTACGGGAGCGAGGTCGTGGGCCAGGTCCGGTTTTCCGGGCCGGCCGGCCACCATGCGCTGGGAACAGTGCTCAGTGGGTGGCGTGGGGGCAAGGGTGGCCTTGCTGGGTCCAATGGGCCGTGCCACATCAATGGTGGCTCCCAGTGGCTTTGGGCTACCTTCCCTCAGGCAGGAGTTCCGGCCCAGCCGCGGCTGGACTGCACCTACTACTGTGTGGGTGGACAGGGTTGGGAATGCCCAAGGGACCGTGGACCACGGGCCCTTAAGCCTTCGGAGCCACGTCTTTGTGAGCGTCGAGCGGGATCTGGGGCGGTTCGTCAAGCGCCTATGTGCCTGGATATTCCCGCCAGAACTGAGCTGCGAGGTCGTCCAAGACTCCACCAACCCCGGTCCCCGAGGCCTGCTGTCACCTACCTGGGTGGGCCGCAGGGCCGTGCTGCAGAGGGCTGGTCGCCGGACTGGCGGTAATTCGCCAGCACCAGCTAAGCTGAGCCTCAAGAGGCACCCCGTGGCCCCTGCTGCCTTCTACGGCCATACCACCCTAAGCACAACTCATCTCGTCTGATCTCGGAAGCTAAGCAGGGTCGGCTCTGTTTACTACCTGGATGGGAGACCACCAGGGAATACTAGAGGCTGGAGTATTTTTTGCCTCCCGATCTGCCTTTTCTTGTAGTCGCCGGTGCTCGAGGCTTCCTCTGCTCCCACCGGGCATGCCTGCAGGCCTCATCTACTCAAGCCTCTCCCAACACAGCGTGCGCTGGAGGGGGCCCAGCCCGCCCGTCTGGCTGGACATGCCGCCAGAAGGAGGCCCTGGAAGGCAGCCACACCCCACCCTCTCCTGGGGTGGCCGGCCTGGACTCAGACTCCGCCGCAGGCCCGGGTGAAAATTGTGAGGCCCGCGAGGCCCTGGACCTGCCCCTGGCCGACCCCACCAGCGCCCAACCGCGCCGCAGCCACCTGTCTGCCCGTGTGTCTCTCCACAGCTCCCTCCAGAAAAAGCCCACCCTCCACCGTTTCACCATGGCAGGGGGCGGGAGTGGGGTCGTGGGCCAGACCGGTTCTCCGGGCCGGCCGGTCACCAGGCGCAGGGAACTTTGCTCGGCAGTTGGCGTGGGGGAAAGGGTGGCCTTGTTGAGTCTAAGGGGTCGTGCCGACTCAAAGGTGGCTCCCAGTGGCTTCAGACCAACTGCCGTTGGGCAGGAGGGCCGGCCCGTCCGCGGCCGGGCTTCGCCTAGAACTGTGTGGGCAGACAGGGTGGCCAATGCCCAAGGGACCGCGGGCCACGGGCCCTTAAGCCCCTGGGGCCAAGTCGTTGTGAGCGTCAAGCGGGATCTGGGGCAGAGGGCCAAGCGCCTATGGTCCTGGAGGGTCCCGCCTGACCTGAGCTGCGAGGTCACCCACGAGTCTGCCAACCCCGGGTCCCCGAGGCCTCCTGTCGCCTGCCTTGGTGGGCGGCTGGGCAGTGCTGGAGAGGGTTGGCTACCGGGCTGTCGGCAAGCCCCAGCACCAGCGAAGCTGAGCCTCAAGAGTCACCCCGTGGCCCCCGCTGCCTTCTACGGCCATACCACCCTGAACGCGCCCCATCTCGTCTGATCCTGGAAGCTAAGCAGGGTCGGGCCTGGTTAGTACTTGGATGGGAGACTACATGGGAATACCGGGTGCTGTAGGCTTTTTTCCCTCCCGCACCACCTTCTCCTTTAGTCGCCCGTATCCGAGGCCGGCTCTTCCCCTGCCGGGCACCGCCGCAGGCCTCACCTCCTCAGGCCCCTCCCGACACAGTGTGCGCCGGAAGGGGCGCCCCCAGCCGCACTGGCTGGACATGCGGCCAGAAGGAGGTCCTGTTAGGCAGCCGCACCCCAGCCGATCCCGGGGTGGCCGGCCCAGACCCAGACTCCACTGCAGGCCCGGGTGACAGCCGTGAGGCTCGCGAAGCCCTCGTCCTGCACCTGACCACCTCCGCCAGCGCCCATCCGCGCCGCAGCCACCTGTCTGCCTTTGTGTCTCTCCACAGCTCCCTCCGGAAAAAGCCCACCCTCCGCTGTTTCGCCAAGGCTGGGTGCGGGAGCGAGGTCGTGGGCCGGGTCCGGTTTTCCGGGCCGGCCGGCCACCATGCGCTGGGAACAGTGCTCAGTGGGTGGCGTGGGGGCAAGGGTGGCCTTGCTGGGTCCAATGGGCCGTGCCACATCAATGGTGGCTCCCAGTGGCTTTGGGCTACCTTCCCTCAGGCAGGAGTTCCGGCCCAGCCGCGGCTGGACTGCACCTACTACTGTGTGGGTGGACAGGGTTGGGAATGCCCAAGGGACCGTGGACCACGGGCCCTTAAGCCTTCGGAGCCACGTCTTTGTGAGCGTCGAGCGGGATCTGGGGCGGTTCGTCAAGCGCCTATGTGCCTGGATGTTCCCGCCAGAACTGAGCTGCGAGGTCGTCCAAGACTCCACCAACCCCGGTCCCCGAGGCCTGCTGTCACCTACCTGGGTGGGCCGCAGGGCCGTGCTGCAGAGGGCTGGTCGCCAGACTGGCGGTAATTCGCCAGCACCAGCTAAGCTGAGCCTCAAGAGGCACCCCGTGGCCCCTGCTGCCTTCTACGGCCATACCACCCTAAACGCACCTCATCTCGTCTGATCTCGGAAGCTAAGCAGGGTCGGCTCTGTTTACTACCTGGATGGGAGACCACCAGGGAATACTAGAGGCTGGAGTATTTTTTGCCTCCCGATCTGCCTTTTCTTGTAGTCGCCGGTGCTCGAGGCTTCCTCTGCTCCCACCGGGCATGCCTGCAGGCCTCATCTACTCAAGCCTATCCCAACACAGCATGCGCTGGAGGGGGCCCAGCCCGCCCGTCTGGCTGGACATGCCGCCAGAAGGAGGCGCTGGAAGGCAGCCACACCCCACCCTCTACCGGGGTGGCCGGCCCGCACCCAGACTCCGCCGCAGGCCCGGGTGTAGATTGTGAGGCCCGCGAGCCCCTCGACCTGCCCCTGGCCGACCCCACCAGCGCCCATGCGCGCCGCAGCCACCTGTCTGCCCGTGTGTCTCTCCACAGCTCCCTCCAGAAAAAGCCCAGCCTCCACCGTTTCACCATGGCAGGGGGCGGGAGTGGGGTCGTGGGCCAGACTGGTTCTCTGGGCCGGCCGGTCACCAGGCGCAGGGAACATTGCTCGGCAGTTGTCGTGGGGGAAAGGGTGGCCTTGTTGGGTCTAAGGGGTCGTGCCGACTCAAGGGTGGCTCCCAGTGGCTTCAGACCAACTGCCGTCGGGCAGGAGGGCCGGCCCGGCCACGGCCGTGCTTCGCCTAGAACTGTGTGGGCAGACAGGGTGGCCAATGCCCAAGGGACTGCGGGCCACGGGCCCTTAAGACACCGGGGCCACATCGTTGTGAGCGTCAAGCAGGATCTGGGGCGGAGCGCCAAGCGCCTATGGGCCTGGAGGGTCCCGCCTGACCTGAGCTGCGAGGTCACCCACGAGTCTGCCAACCCCGGGTCCCCGAGGACTCCTGTCACCTGCCTTTGCGGCGGCTGTGCCGTGCTGGAGAGGGTTGGCTACCGGGCTGTCGGCAAGCCCCAGCACCTGCGAAGCTGAGCCTCAAGAGGCACCCCGTGGCCCCTGCTGCCTTCTACGGCCTTACCACCCTAAACGCAACTCATCTCGTCTGGTCTTGGAAGCTAAGCAGGGTCGGCTCTGTTTACTACCTGCATGGGAGACCACCTGGGAATACTAGATGCTGTAGTATTTTTTGCCTCCCGATCTGCCTTTTCTTGTAGTCGCCGGTGCTCGAGGCTTCCTCTGCTCCCACAGGGCACGGCTGCAGGCCTCATCTACTCAAGCCTCTCCCAACACATCGTGCGCTGGAGGGGGCCCAGCCCGCCCGTCTGGCTGGACATGCCGCCAGAAGGAGGCCCTGGAAGGCAGCCACACCCCACCCTCTCCCGGGGTGGCCGGCCCAGACCCAGAGTCCGCTGTAGGCCCGGGTGAAGATCGTGAGGCCCGCGAGGCCCTGGTCCTGCCCCTGGCCGACCCCAGCAGCGCCCATCCGCGCCGCAGCCACCTGTCTGCCCGTGTGTCTCTCCACAGCTCCCTCCAGAAAAAGCCCAGCCTCCACCGTATCACCATGGCAGGGGGCGGGAGTGGGGTCGTGGGCCGTGACCAGTTCTCCAGGTCAGCTGACCTCCAGTACCCGGAATGGTGCGTGGATTTTGGCGTGGGTGCAAGGGTGGCTTTGCTGGGGCTAAGGGGCCGTGGCGGCCCAATGGTGGCTCCCACTGGCTTTGGGCCCACTGCCGTCAGGCAGGAGGGCCGGCCCGGCTTGGCCGGGCTGCGCCTAGCACTGCGTGGGTGGACACAGTGGGGAATGCCAAAAGGACAGCAGGCCACTGGCCCTCCAGCCTCAGAGGCCACGTCCTTGTGAGCATCGAGTGGGATCTGGGGCGGAGCCTCAAGTGCCTACGGGTCTGGAGGTTCCCGCAAGAACTGGGCTGCAAGGTCGCCCAAGACTCTGCCACCTCCGTGTCCCCGAGGCCTCCTGTCGCCTGCCTGGGCAGGCAGCAGGGCCGTGCAGGAGAGGGCTGGCCACCGGCCTGGCGATAAGTCACCAGCACCAACGAAGCTGAGCCTCATGAGGCACCACGTGGCCCCCGCTGCCTTCTATGGCCATACAACCCTGAGCGCATCCCATCTCATCTGATCTCACAAGCTAAGCAGGATCAGGCCTGGTTAATACTTGGATGGGAGACTACATGGGAATACCGGGTGCTGTAGGCTTTTTTCCCTCCCACACCACCTTCTCCTTTAGTCGCCCGTGGCCGAGGCCGGCTCCTCCCCTGCCGGGCACCACCGCAGGCCTCACCTCCTCAGGCCCCTCCCAACACAGCGTGCGCCGGAATGGGCGCCCCCAGCCGCACTGGCTGGACATGCGGCCAGAAGTCGGCCCTGTTAGGCAGCCACACGCCAGCCGCTCTCGGGGTGGCTGGCCCAGACCCAGACTCCACTGCAGGCCCGGGTGACAGCCGTGAGGCACGCGAAGCCCTCGTTCTGCACCTGACCACCTCTGCCAGCGCCCATCCGCGCCACAGCCACCTGTCTGCCTGTGTGTCTCTCCACAGCTCCCTCCGGAAAAAGCCGACCCTCCGCTGTTTCGCCATGGCTGGGTGCGGGAGCGAGGTCGTGGGCCGGGTCCGGTTTTCCGGGCCGGCCGGCCACCATGCGCTGGGAACAGTGCTCAGTGGGTGGCGTGGGGGCAAGGGTGGCCTTGCTGGGTCCAATGGGCCGTGCCACATCAATGGTGGCTCCCAGTGGCTTTGGGCTACCTGCCCTCAGGCAGGAGTTCCGGCCCAGCCGTGGCTGGACTGCACCTACTACTGTGTGGGTGGAGAGGGTTGGGAATGCCCAAGGGACCGTGGATCACGGGCCCTTAAGCCTTCGGAGCCACGTCTTTGTGAGCGTTGAGCGGGATCTGGGGCGGTTCGCCAAGCGCCTATGTGCCTGGATGTTCCCGCCAGAACTGAGCTGCGAGGTCGTCCAAGACTCCACCAACCCCGGTCCCTGAGGCGTGCTGTCGCCAGCCTGGGTGGGCCGCAGGGCCTTGCTGCAGAGGGCTGGTCGCCGGACTGGCGGTAATTCGCCAGCACCAGCTAAGCTGAGCCTCAAGAGGCACCCCGTGGCCCCTGCTGCCTTCTACGGCCATACCACCCTAAACACAACTCATCTCTTCTGCTCTTGGAAGCTAAGCAGGGTCGGCTCTGTTTACTACCTGGATGGGAGACCACCTGGGAATACTAGATGCTGTAGTATTTTTTGCCTCCCGATCTGCCTTTTCTTGTAGTCGCCGGTGCTCGAGGCTTCCTCTGCTCCCACCGGGCACGGCTGCAGGCCTCATCTACTCAAGCCTCTCCCAACACAGCGTGCGCTGGAGGGGGCCCAGCCCGCCCGTCTGGCTGGACATGCCACCAGAAGGAGGCCCTGGAAGGCAGCCACACCCCACCCTCTCCTGGGGTGGCCGGCCTGGACTCAGACTCCGCCGCAGGCCCGGGTGAAAATTGTGAGGCCCGCGAGGCCCTGGACCTGCCCCTGGCCGACCCCACCAGCGCCCAACCGCGCCGCAGCCACCTGTCTGCCCGTGTGTCTCTCCACAGCTCCCTCCAGAAAAAGCCCACCCTCCACCGTTTCACCATGGCAGGGGGCGGGAGTGGGGTCGTGGGCCAGACCGGTTCTCCGGGCCGGCCGGTCACCAGGCGCAGGGAACTTTGCTCGGCAGTTGGCGTGGGGGAAAGGGTGGCCTTGTTGGGTCTAAGGGGTCGTGCCGACTCAAGGGTGGCTCCCAGTGGCTTCAGACCAACTGCCGTCGGGCAGGAGGGCCGGCCCGGCCACGGCCGTGCTTCGCGTAGAACTGTGTGGGCAGACAGGGTGGCCAATGCCCAAGGGACCGCGGGCCACGGGCCCTTAATACCCCGGGGCCACGTCGTTGTGAGCGTCAAGCGGGATCTGGGGCGGAGCGCCAAGCGCCTATGGGCCTGGAGGGTCCCGCCTGACCTGAGCTGCGAGGTCACCCACGAGTCTGCCAACCCCGGGTCCCCGAGGACTCCTGTCACCTGCCTTGGCGGCGGCTGTGCCGTGCTGGAGAGGGTTGGCTACCGGGCTGTCGGCAAGCCCCAGCACCAGCGAAGCTGAGCCTCAAGAGGCACCCCGTGGCCCCTGCTGCCTTCTACGGCCTTACCACCCTAAACGCAACTCATCTCGTCTGGTCTTGGAAGCTAAGCAGGGTCGGCTCTGTTTACTACCTGCATGGGAGACCACCTGGGAATACTAGATGCTGTAGTATTTTTTGCCTCCCGATCTGCCTTTTCTTGTACTCGCCGGTGCTCGAGGCTTCCTCTGCTCCTGCCGGGCACAACTTCAGGCCTCATCTACTCAAGCCTCTCCCAACACATCGTGCGCTGGAGGGGGCCCAGCCCGCCCGTCTGGCTGGACATGCCGCCAGAAGGAGGCCCTGGAAGGCAGCCACACCCCACCCTCTCCCGGGGTGGCCGGCCCAGACCCAGAGTCCGCTGTAGGCCCGGGTGAAGATCGTGAGGCCCGCGAGGCCCTGGTCCTGCCCCTGGCCGACCCCAGCAGCGCCCATCCGCGCCGCAGCCACCTGTCTGCCCGTGTGTCTCTCCACAGCTCCCTCCAGAAAAAGCCCAGCCTCCACCGTATCACCATGGCAGGGGGCGGGAGTGGGGTCGTGGGCCGTGACCAGTTCTCCAGGTCAGCTGACCTCCAGTACCCGGAATGGTGCGTGGATTTTGGCGTGGGTGCAAGGGTGGCTTTGCTGGGGCTAAGGGGCCGTGGCGGCCCAATGGTGGCTCCCACTGGCTTTGGGCCCACTGCCGTCAGGCAGGAGGGCCGGCCCGGCCTTGGCCGGGCTGCGCCTAGCACTGCGTGGGTGGACACAGTGGGGAATGCCAAAAGGACAGCAGGCCACTGGCCCTCCAGCCTCAGAGGCCACGTCCTTGTGAGCATCGAGTGGGATCTGGGGCGGAGCCTCAAGTGCCTACGGGTCTGGAGGTTCCCGCAAGAACTGGGCTGCAAGGTCGCCCAAGACTCTGCCACCTCCGTGTCCCCGAGGCCTCCTGTCGCCTGCCTGGGCAGGCAGCAGGGCCGTGCAGGAGAGGGCTGGCCACCGGCCTGGCGATAAGTCACCAGCACCAACGAAGCTGAGCCTCATGAGGCACCACGTGGCCCCCGCTGCCTTCTATGGCCATACAACCCTGAGCGCATCCCATCTCATCTGATCTCACAAGCTAAGCAGGATCAGGCCTGGTTAATACTTGGATGGGAGACTACATGGGAATACCGGGTGCTGTAGGCTTTTTTCCCTCCCACACCACCTTCTCCTTTAGTCGCCCGTGGCCGAGGCCGGCTCCTCCCCTGCCGGGCACCACCGCAGGCCTCACCTCCTCAGGCCCCTCCCAACACAGCGTGCGCCGGAATGGGCGCCCCCAGCCGCACTGGCTGGACATGCGGCCAGAAGTCGGCCCTGTTAGGCAGCCACACGCCAGCCGCTCTCGGGGTGGCTGGCCCAGACCCAGACTCCACTGCAGGCCCGGGTGACAGCCGTGAGGCACGCGAAGCCCTCGTCCTGCACCTGACCACCTCCGCCAGCGCCCATCCGCGCCGCAGCCACCTGTCTGCCTGTGTGTCTCTCCACAGCTCCCTCCGGAAAAAGCCCACCCTCCGCTGTTTCGCCATGGCTGGGTGTGGGAGCGAGGTCGTGGGCCGGGTCCGGTTTTCCGGGCCGGCCGGCCACCATGCGCTGGGAACAGTGCTCAGTGGGTGGCGTGGGGGCAAGGGTGGCCTTGCTGGGTCCAATGGGCCGTGCCACATCAATGGTGGCTCCCAGTGGCTTTGGGCTACCTGCCCTCAGGCAGGAGTTCCGGCCCAGCCGTGGCTGGACTGCACCTACTACTGTGTGGGTGGAGAGGGTTGGGAATGCCCAAGGGACCGTGGATCACGGGCCCTTAAGCCTTCGGAGCCACGTCTTTGTGAGCGTTGAGCGGGATCTGGGGCGGTTCGCCAAGCGCCTATGTGCCTGGATGTTCCCGCCAGAACTGAGCTGCGAGGTCGTCCAAGACTCCACCAACCCCGGTCCCTGAGGCGTGCTGTCGCCAGCCTGGGTGGGCCGCAGGGCCTTGCTGCAGAGGGCTGGTCGCCGGACTGGCGGTAATTCGCCAGCACCAGCTAAGCTGAGCCTCAAGAGGCACCCCGTGGCCCCTGCTGCCTTCTACGGCCATACCACCCTAAACACAACTCATCTCTTCTGCTCTTGGAAGCTAAGCAGGGTCGGCTCTGTTTACTACCTGGATGGGAGACCACCTGGGAATACTAGATGCTGTAGTATTTTTTGCCTCCCGATCTGCCTTTTCTTGTAGTCGCCGGTGCTCGAGGCTTCCTCTGCTCCCACCGGGCACGGCTGCAGGCCTCATCTACTCAAGCCTCTCCCAACACAGCGTGCGCTGGAGGGGGCCCAGCCCGCCCGTCTGGCTGGACATGCCACCAGAAGGAGGCCCTGGAAGGCAGCCACACCCCACCCTCTCCTGGGGTGGCCGGCCTGGACTCAGACTCCGCCGCAGGCCCGGGTGAAAATTGTGAGGCCCGCGAGGCCCTGGACCTGCCCCTGGCCGACCCCACCAGCGCCCAACCGCGCCGCAGCCACCTGTCTGCCCGTGTGTCTCTCCACAGCTCCCTCCAGAAAAAGCCCACCCTCCACCGTTTCACCATGGCAGGGGGCGGGAGTGGGGTCGTGGGCCAGACCGGTTCTCCGGGCCGGCCGGTCACCAGGCGCAGGGAACTTTGCTCGGCAGTTGGCGTGGGGGAAAGGGTGGCCTTGTTGGGTCTAAGGGGTCGTGCCGACTCAAAGGTGGCTCCCAGTGGCTTCAGACCAACTGCCGTTGGGCAGGAGGGCCGGCCCGTCCGCGGCCGGGCTTCGCCTAGAACTGTGTGGGCAGACAGGGTGGCCAATGCCCAAGGGACCGCGGGCCACGGGCCCTTAAGCCCCTGGGGCCACGTCGTTGTGAGCGTCAAGCGGGATCTGGGGCAGAGGGCCAAGCGCCTATGGTCCTGGAGGGTCCCGCCTGACCTGAGCTGCGAGGTCACCCACGAGTCTGCCAACCCCGGGTCCCCGAGGCCTCCTGTCGCCTGCCTTGGTGGGCGGCTGGGCAGTGCTGGAGAGGGTTGGCTACCGGGCTGTCGGCAAGCCCCAGCACCAGCGAAGCTGAGCCTCAAGAGTCACCCCGTGGCCCCCACTGCCTTCTACGGCCATACCACCCTGAACGCGCCCCATCTCGTCTGATCCTGGAAGCTAAGCAGGGTCGGGCCTGGTTAGTACTTGGATGGGAGACTACATGGGAATACCGGGTGCTGTAGGCTTTTTTCCCTCCCGCACCACCTTCTCCTTTAGTCGCCCGTATCCGAGGCCGGCTCTTCCCCTGCCGGGCACCGCCGCAGGCCTCACCTCCTCAGGCCCCTCCCGACACAGTGTGCGCCGGAAGGGGCGCCCCCAGCCGCACTGGCTGGACATGCGGCCAGAAGGAGGTCCTGTTAGGCAGCCGCACCCCAGCCGATCCCGGGGTGGCCGGCCTGGACCAATGCTCCACCGCAGGCCCGGGTGACAGCCGTGAGGCACGCGTAGCCCTCGTCCTGCACCTGGCCACCTCCGCCAGCGCCCATCCATGCCGCAGCCACCTATCTGCCTGTGTGTCTCTCCACAGCTCTCTCCGGAAAAAGCCCACCTTCCGCTGCTTCGCCATGGCCGGGTGCGAGAGCATGGTCGTGGGCCGGGTCTGGTTCTCTGGGCCGGCCGGCCACCATGCGCTGGGAACAGTGCTCAGTGGGTGGCGTGGGGGCAAGGGTGGTCTTGCTGGTTCCAATGGGCCGTGCCGCATCAATGGTGGCTCCCAGTGGCTTTGGGCTACCTGTCGTCAGGCAGGAGGGCCGGCCCAGCCGCGGCTGGACTGCACCTACTACTGCGTGGGTGGACAGGGTTGGGAATGCCCAAGGGACCGTGGACCACGGGCCCTTAAGCCTTCGGAGCCACGTCTTTGTGAGCATCGAGCGGGATCTGGGGTGGTTCGCCAAGTGCCTATGTGCCTGGATGTTCCCGCCAGAAGTGAGCTGCGAGGTCGTCCAAGACTCCACCACCCCCGGACCCCGAGGCCTGCTGTCGCCTGCCTGGTTGGGCCACAGGGCCGTGTGCAGAGGGCTGGTCACCGGATTGGTGGTAATTCTCCAGCACCAGCTAAGCTGAGCCTCAAGAGGCACCCCGTGGCCCCTGCTGCCTTCTACGGCCATACCACCCTAAACACAACTCATCTCTTCTGCTCTTGGAAGCTAAGCAGGGTCGGGTATGTTTACTACCTGGATGGGAGACCACCTGGGAATACTAGATGCTGTAGTATTTTTTGCCTCCCGATCTGCCTTTTCTTGTAGTCGCCGGTGCTCGAGGCTTCCTCTGCTCCCACCGGGCACGGCTGCAGGCCTCATCTACTCAAGCCTCTCCCAACACAGCGTGCGCTGGAGGGGGCCCAGCCCGCCCGTCTGGCTGGACATGCCCCCAGAAGGAGGCCCTGGAAGGCAGCCACACCCCACCCTCTCCTGGGGTGGCCGGCCTGGACTCAGACTCCGCCGCAGGCCCGGGTGAAAATTGTGAGGCCCGCGAGGCCCTGGACCTGCCCCTGGCCGACACCACCAGCGCCCAACCGCGCCGCAGCCACCTGTCTACCCGTGTGTCTCTCCACAGCTCCCTCCAGAAAAAGCCCACCCTCCACCGTTTCACCATGGCAGGGGGCCGGAGTGGGGTCGTGGGCCAGACCGGTTCTCCGGGCCGGCCGGTCACCAGGCGCAGGGAACTTTGCTCGGCAGTTGGCGTGTGGGAAAGGGTGGCCTTGTTGGGTCTAAGGGGTCGTGCCGACTCAATGGTGGCTCCCAGTGGCTTCAGACCAAGTGCCGTTGGGCAGGAGGGCCGGCCCGTCCGCGGCCGTGCTTCGCCTAGAACTGTGTGGGCAGACAGGGTGGCCAATGCCCAAGGGACCGCGGGCCACGGGCCCTTAAGACCCCGGGGCCACGTCGTTGTGAGCGTCAAGCGGGATCTGGGGCGGAGCGCCAAGCGCCTATGGGCCTGGAGGGTCCCGCCTGACCTGAGCTGCGAGGTCACCCACGAGTCTGCCAACCCCGGGTCCCCGAGGACTCCTGTCACCTGCCTTGGCGGCGGCTGTGCCGTGCTGGAGAGGGTTGGCTACCGGGCTGTCGGCAAGCCCCAGCACCAGCGAAGCTGAGCCTCAAGAGGCACCCCGTGGCCCCTGCTGCCTTCTACGGCCTTACCACCCTAAACGCAACTCATCTCATCTGGTCTTGGAAGCTAAGCAGGGTCGGCTCTGTTTACTACCTGCATGGGAGACCACCTGGGAATACTAGATGCTGTAGTATTTTTTGCCTCCCGATCTGCCTTTTCTTGTAGTCGCCGGTGCTCGAGGCTTCCTCTGCTCCCACAGGGCACGGCTGCAGGCCTCATCTACTCAAGCCTCTCCCAACACATCGTGCGCTGGAGGGGGCCCAGCCCGCCCGTCTGGCTGGACATGCCGCCAGAAGGAGGCCCTGGAAGGCAGCCACACCCCACCCTCTCCCGGGGTGGCCGGCCCAGACCCAGAGTCCGCTGTAGGCCCGGGTGAAGATCGTGAGGCCCGCGAGGCCCTGGTCCTGCCCCTGGCCGACCCCAGCAGCGCCCATCCGCGCCGCAGCCACCTGTCTGCCCGTGTGTCTCTCCACAGCTCCCTCCAGAAAAAGCCCAGCCTCCACCGTATCACCATGGCAGGGGGCGGGAGTGGGGTCGTGGGCCGTGACCAGTTCTCCAGGTCAGCTGACCTCCAGTACCCGGAATGGTGCGTGGATTTTGGCGTGGGTGCAAGGGTGGCTTTGCTGGGGCTAAGGGGCCGTGGCGGCCCAATGGTGGCTCCCACTGGCTTTGGGCCCACTGCCGTCAGGCAGGAGGGCCGGCCCGGCTTGGCCGGGCTGCGCCTAGCACTGCGTGGGTGGACACAGTGGGGAATGCCAAAAGGACAGCAGGCCACTGGCCCTCCAGCCTCAGAGGCCACGTCCTTGTGAGCATCGAGTGGGATCTGGGGCGGAGCCTCAAGTGCCTACGGGTCTGGAGGTTCCCGCAAGAACTGGGCTGCAAGGTCGCCCAAGACTCTGCCACCTCCGTGTCCCCGAGGCCTCCTGTCGCCTGCCTGGGCAGGCAGCAGGGCCGTGCAGGAGAGGGCTGGCCACCGGCCTGGCGATAAGTCACCAGCACCAACGAAGCTGAGCCTCATGAGGCACCACGTGGCCCCCGCTGCCTTCTATGGCCATACAACCCTGAGCGCATCCCATCTCATCTGATCTCACAAGCTAAGCAGGATCAGGCCTGGTTAATACTTGGATGGGAGACTACATGGGAATACCGGGTGCTGTAGGCTTTTTTCCCTCCCACACCACCTTCTCCTTTAGTCGCCCGTGGCCGAGGCCGGCTCCTCCCCTGCCGGGCACCACCGCAGGCCTCACCTCCTCAGGCCCCTCCCAACACAGCGTGCGCCGGAATGGGCGCCCCCAGCCGCACTGGCTGGACATGCGGCCAGAAGTCGGCCCTGTTAGGCAGCCACACGCCAGCCGCTCTCGGGGTGGCTGGCCCAGACCCAGACTCCACTGCAGGCCCGGGTGACAGCCGTGAGGCACGCGAAGCCCTCGTTCTGCACCTGACCACCTCTGCCAGCGCCCATCCGCGCCACAGCCACCTGTCTGCCTGTGTGTCTCTCCACAGCTCCCTCCGGAAAAAGCCGACCCTCCGCTGTTTCGCCATGGCTGGGTGCGGGAGCGAGGTCGTGGGCCGGGTCCGGTTTTCCGGGCCGGCCGGCCACCATGCGCTGGGAACAGTGCTCAGTGGGTGGCGTGGGGGCAAGGGTGGCCTTGCTGGGTCCAATGGGCCGTGCCACATCAATGGTGGCTCCCAGTGGCTTTGGGCTACCTGCCCTCAGGCAGGAGTTCCGGCCCAGCCGTGGCTGGACTGCACCTACTACTGTGTGGGTGGAGAGGGTTGGGAATGCCCAAGGGACCGTGGATCACGGGCCCTTAAGCCTTCGGAGCCACGTCTTTGTGAGCGTTGAGCGGGATCTGGGGCGGTTCGCCAAGCGCCTATGTGCCTGGATGTTCCCGCCAGAACTGAGCTGCGAGGTCGTCCAAGACTCCACCAACCCCGGTCCCTGAGGCGTGCTGTCGCCAGCCTGGGTGGGCCGCAGGGCCTTGCTGCAGAGGGCTGGTCGCCGGACTGGCGGTAATTCGCCAGCACCAGCTAAGCTGAGCCTCAAGAGGCACCCCGTGGCCCCTGCTGCCTTCTACGGCCATACCACCCTAAACACAACTCATCTCTTCTGCTCTTGGAAGCTAAGCAGGGTCGGCTCTGTTTACTACCTGGATGGGAGACCACCTGGGAATACTAGATGCTGTAGTATTTTTTGCCTCCCGATCTGCCTTTTCTTGTAGTCGCCGGTGCTCGAGGCTTCCTCTGCTCCCACCGGGCACGGCTGCAGGCCTCATCTACTCAAGCCTCTCCCAACACAGCGTGCGCTGGAGGGGGCCCAGCCCGCCCGTCTGGCTGGACATGCCACCAGAAGGAGGCCCTGGAAGGCAGCCACACCCCACCCTCTCCTGGGGTGGCCGGCCTGGACTCAGACTCCGCCGCAGGCCCGGGTGAAAATTGTGAGGCCCGCGAGGCCCTGGACCTGCCCCTGGCCGACCCCACCAGCGCCCAACCGCGCCGCAGCCACCTGTCTGCCCGTGTGTCTCTCCACAGCTCCCTCCAGAAAAAGCCCACCCTCCACCGTTTCACCATGGCAGGGGGCGGGAGTGGGGTCGTGGGCCAGACCGGTTCTCCGGGCCGGCCGGTCACCAGGCGCAGGGAACTTTGCTCGGCAGTTGGCGTGGGGGAAAGGGTGGCCTTGTTGGGTCTAAGGGGTCGTGCCGACTCAAGGGTGGCTCCCAGTGGCTTCAGACCAACTGCCGTCGGGCAGGAGGGCCGGCCCGGCCACGGCCGTGCTTCGCGTAGAACTGTGTGGGCAGACAGGGTGGCCAATGCCCAAGGGACCGCGGGCCACGGGCCCTTAATACCCCGGGGCCACGTCGTTGTGAGCGTCAAGCGGGATCTGGGGCGGAGCGCCAAGCGCCTATGGGCCTGGAGGGTCCCGCCTGACCTGAGCTGCGAGGTCACCCACGAGTCTGCCAACCCCGGGTCCCCGAGGACTCCTGTCACCTGCCTTGGCGGCGGCTGTGCCGTGCTGGAGAGGGTTGGCTACCGGGCTGTCGGCAAGCCCCAGCACCAGCGAAGCTGAGCCTCAAGAGGCACCCCGTGGCCCCTGCTGCCTTCTACGGCCTTACCACCCTAAACGCAACTCATCTCGTCTGGTCTTGGAAGCTAAGCAGGGTCGGCTCTGTTTACTACCTGCATGGGAGACCACCTGGGAATACTAGATGCTGTAGTATTTTTTGCCTCCCGATCTGCCTTTTCTTGTACTCGCCGGTGCTCGAGGCTTCCTCTGCTCCTGCCGGGCACAACTTCAGGCCTCATCTACTCAAGCCTCTCCCAACACATCGTGCGCTGGAGGGGGCCCAGCCCGCCCGTCTGGCTGGACATGCCGCCAGAAGGAGGCCCTGGAAGGCAGCCACACCCCACCCTCTCCCGGGGTGGCCGGCCCAGACCCAGAGTCCGCTGTAGGCCCGGGTGAAGATCGTGAGGCCCGCGAGGCCCTGGTCCTGCCCCTGGCCGACCCCAGCAGCGCCCATCCGCGCCGCAGCCACCTGTCTGCCCGTGTGTCTCTCCACAGCTCCCTCCAGAAAAAGCCCAGCCTCCACCGTATCACCATGGCAGGGGGCGGGAGTGGGGTCGTGGGCCGTGACCAGTTCTCCAGGTCAGCTGACCTCCAGTACCCGGAATGGTGCGTGGATTTTGGCGTGGGTGCAAGGGTGGCTTTGCTGGGGCTAAGGGGCCGTGGCGGCCCAATGGTGGCTCCCACTGGCTTTGGGCCCACTGCCGTCAGGCAGGAGGGCCGGCCCGGCCTTGGCCGGGCTGCGCCTAGCACTGCGTGGGTGGACACAGTGGGGAATGCCAAAAGGACAGCAGGCCACTGGCCCTCCAGCCTCAGAGGCCACGTCCTTGTGAGCATCGAGTGGGATCTGGGGCGGAGCCTCAAGTGCCTACGGGTCTGGAGGTTCCCGCAAGAACTGGGCTGCAAGGTCGCCCAAGACTCTGCCACCTCCGTGTCCCCGAGGCCTCCTGTCGCCTGCCTGGGCAGGCAGCAGGGCCGTGCAGGAGAGGGCTGGCCACCGGCCTGGCGATAAGTCACCAGCACCAACGAAGCTGAGCCTCATGAGGCACCACGTGGCCCCCGCTGCCTTCTATGGCCATACAACCCTGAGCGCATCCCATCTCATCTGATCTCACAAGCTAAGCAGGATCAGGCCTGGTTAATACTTGGATGGGAGACTACATGGGAATACCGGGTGCTGTAGGCTTTTTTCCCTCCCACACCACCTTCTCCTTTAGTCGCCCGTGGCCGAGGCCGGCTCCTCCCCTGCCGGGCACCACCGCAGGCCTCACCTCCTCAGGCCCCTCCCAACACAGCGTGCGCCGGAATGGGCGCCCCCAGCCGCACTGGCTGGACATGCGGCCAGAAGTCGGCCCTGTTAGGCAGCCACACGCCAGCCGCTCTCGGGGTGGCTGGCCCAGACCCAGACTCCACTGCAGGCCCGGGTGACAGCCGTGAGGCACGCGAAGCCCTCGTCCTGCACCTGACCACCTCCGCCAGCGCCCATCCGCGCCGCAGCCACCTGTCTGCCTGTGTGTCTCTCCACAGCTCCCTCCGGAAAAAGCCCACCCTCCGCTGTTTCGCCATGGCTGGGTGTGGGAGCGAGGTCGTGGGCCGGGTCCGGTTTTCCGGGCCGGCCGGCCACCATGCGCTGGGAACAGTGCTCAGTGGGTGGCGTGGGGGCAAGGGTGGTCTTGCTGGTTCCAATGGGCCGTGCCGCATCAATGGTGGCTCCCAGTGGCTTTGGGCTACCTGTCGTCAGGCAGGAGGGCCGGCCCAGCCGCGGCTGGACTGCACCTACTACTGCGTGGGTGGACAGGGTTGGGAATGCCCAAGGGACCGTGGACCACGGGCCCTTAAGCCTTCGGAGCCACGTCTTTGTGAGCATCGAGCGGGATCTGGGGCGGTTCGCCAAGTGCCTATGTGCCTGGATGTTCCCGCCAGAAGTGAGCTGCGAGGTCGTCCAAGACTCCACCACCCCCGGACCCCGAGGCCTGCTGTCGCCTGCCTGGTTGGGCCACAGGGCCGTGTGCAGAGGGCTGGTCACCGGATTGGTGGTAATTCTCCAGCACCAGCTAAGCTGAGCCTCAAGAGGCACCCCGTGGCCCCTGCTGCCTTCTACGGCCATACCACCCTAAACACAACTCATCTCTTCTGCTCTTGGAAGCTAAGCAGGGTCGGGTATGTTTACTACCTGGATGGGAGACCACCTGGGAATACTAGATGCTGTAGTATTTTTTGCCTCCCGATCTGCCTTTTCTTGTAGTCGCCGGTGCTCGAGGCTTCCTCTGCTCCCACCGGGCACGGCTGCAGGCCTCATCTACTCAAGCCTCTCCCAACACAGCGTGCGCTGGAGGGGGCCCAGCCCGCCCGTCTGGCTGGACATGCCCCCAGAAGGAGGCCCTGGAAGGCAGCCACACCCCACCCTCTCCTGGGGTGGCCGGCCTGGACTCAGACTCCGCCGCAGGCCCGGGTGAAAATTGTGAGGCCCGCGAGGCCCTGGACCTGCCCCTGGCCGACCCCACCAGCGCCCAACCGCGCCGCAGCCACCTGTCTGCCCGTGTGTCTCTCCACAGCTCCCTCCAGAAAAAGCCCACCCTCCACCGTTTCACCATGGCAGGGGGCGGGAGTGGGGTCGTGGGCCAGACCGGTTCTCCGGGCCGGCCGGTCACCAGGCGCAGGGAACTTTGCTCGGCAGTTGGCGTGGGGGAAAGGGTGGCCTTGTTGGGTCTAAGGGGTCGTGCCGACTCAAGGGTGGCTCCCAGTGGCTTCAGACCAACTGCCGTCGGGCAGGAGGGCCGGTCCGGCCACGGCCGTGCTTCGCGTAGAACTGTGTGGGCAGACAGGGTGGCCAATGCCCAAGGGACCGCGGGCCACGGGCCCTTAAGACCCCGGGGCCACGTCGTTGTGAGCGTCAAGCGGGATCTGGGGCGGAGCGCCAAGCGCCTATGGGCCTGGAGGGTCCCGCCTGACCTGAGCTGCGAGGTCACCCACGAGTCTGCCAACCCCGGGTCCCCGAGGACTCCTGTCACCTGCCTTGGCGGCGGCTGTGCCGTGCTGGAGAGGGTTGGCTACCGGGCTGTCGGCAAGCCCCAGCACCAGCGAAGCTGAGCCTCAAGAGGCACCCCGTGGCCCCTGCTGCCTTCTACGGCCTTACCACCCTAAACGCAACTCATCTCGTCTGGTCTTGGAAGCTAAGCAGGGTCGGCTCTGTTTACTACCTGCATGGGAGACCACCTGGGAATACTAGATGCTGTAGTATTTTTTGCCTCCCGATCTGCCTTTTCTTGTACTCGCCGGTGCTCGAGGCTTCCTCTGCTCCTGCCGGGCACAACTTCAGGCCTCATCTACTCAAGCCTCTCCCAACACATCGTGCGCTGGAGGGGGCCCAGCCCGCCCGTCTGGCTGGACATGCCGCCAGAAGGAGGCCCTGGAAGGCAGCCACACCCCACCCTCTCCCGGGGTGGCCGGCCCAGACCCAGAGTCCGCTGTAGGCCCGGGTGAAGATCGTGAGGCCCGCGAGGCCCTGGTCCTGCCCCTGGCCGACCCCAGCAGCGCCCATCCGCGCCGCAGCCACCTGTCTGCCCGTGTGTCTCTCCACAGCTCCCTCCAGAAAAAGCCCAGCCTCCACCGTATCACCATGGCAGGGGGCGGGAGTGGGGTCGTGGGCCGTGACCAGTTCTCCAGGTCAGCTGACCTCCAGTACCCGGAATGGTGCGTGGATTTTGGCGTGGGTGCAAGGGTGGCTTTGCTGGGGCTAAGGGGCCGTGGCGGCCCAATGGTGGCTCCCACTGGCTTTGGGCCCACTGCCGTCAGGCAGGAGGGCCGGCCCGGCCTTGGCCGGGCTGCGCCTAGCACTGCGTGGGTGGACACAGTGGGGAATGCCAAAAGGACAGCAGGCCACTGGCCCTCCAGCCTCAGAGGCCACGTCCTTGTGAGCATCGAGTGGGATCTGGGGCGGAGCCTCAAGTGCCTACGGGTCTGGAGGTTCCCGCAAGAACTGGGCTGCAAGGTCGCCCAAGACTCTGCCACCTCCGTGTCCCCGAGGCCTCCTGTCGCCTGCCTGGGCAGGCAGCAGGGCCGTGCAGGAGAGGGCTGGCCACCGGCCTGGCGATAAGTCACCAGCACCAACGAAGCTGAGCCTCATGAGGCACCACGTGGCCCCCGCTGCCTTCTATGGCCATACAACCCTGAGCGCATCCCATCTCATCTGATCTCACAAGCTAAGCAGGATCAGGCCTGGTTAATACTTGGATGGGAGACTACATGGGAATACCGGGTGCTGTAGGCTTTTTTCCCTCCCACACCACCTTCTCCTTTAGTCGCCCGTGGCCGAGGCCGGCTCCTCCCCTGCCGGGCACCACCGCAGGCCTCACCTCCTCAGGCCCCTCCCAACACAGCGTGCGCCGGAATGGGCGCCCCCAGCCGCACTGGCTGGACATGCGGCCAGAAGTCGGCCCTGTTAGGCAGCCACACGCCAGCCGCTCTCGGGGTGGCTGGCCCAGACCCAGACTCCACTGCAGGCCCGGGTGACAGCCGTGAGGCACGCGAAGCCCTCGTCCTGCACCTGACCACCTCCGCCAGCGCCCATCCGCGCCGCAGCCACCTGTCTGCCTGTGTGTCTCTCCACAGCTCCCTCCGGAAAAAGCCCACCCTCCGCTGTTTCGCCATGGCTGGGTGTGGGAGCGAGGTCGTGGGCCGGGTCCGGTTTTCCGGGCCGGCCGGCCACCATGCGCTGGGAACAGTGCTCAGTGGGTGGCGTGGGGGCAAGGGTGGCCTTGCTGGGTCCAATGGGCCGTGCCACATCAATGGTGGCTCCCAGTGGCTTTGGGCTACCTGCCCTCAGGCAGGAGTTCCGGCCCAGCCGTGGCTGGACTGCACCTACTACTGTGTGGGTGGAGAGGGTTGGGAATGCCCAAGGGACCGTGGATCACGGGCCCTTAAGCCTTCGGAGCCACGTCTTTGTGAGCGTTGAGCGGGATCTGGGGCGGTTCGCCAAGCGCCTATGTGCCTGGATGTTCCCGCCAGAACTGAGCTGCGAGGTCGTCCAAGACTCCACCAACCCCGGTCCCTGAGGCGTGCTGTCGCCAGCCTGGGTGGGCCGCAGGGCCTTGCTGCAGAGGGCTGGTCGCCGGACTGGCGGTAATTCGCCAGCACCAGCTAAGCTGAGCCTCAAGAGGCACCCCGTGGCCCCTGCTGCCTTCTACGGCCATACCACCCTAAACACAACTCATCTCTTCTGCTCTTGGAAGCTAAGCAGGGTCGGCTCTGTTTACTACCTGGATGGGAGACCACCTGGGAATACTAGATGCTGTAGTATTTTTTGCCTCCCGATCTGCCTTTTCTTGTAGTCGCCGGTGCTCGAGGCTTCCTCTGCTCCCACCGGGCACGGCTGCAGGCCTCATCTACTCAAGCCTCTCCCAACACAGCGTGCGCTGGAGGGGGCCCAGCCCGCCCGTCTGGCTGGACATGCCACCAGAAGGAGGCCCTGGAAGGCAGCCACACCCCACCCTCTCCTGGGGTGGCCGGCCTGGACTCAGACTCCGCCGCAGGCCCGGGTGAAAATTGTGAGGCCCGCGAGGCCCTGGACCTGCCCCTGGCCGACCCCACCAGCGCCCAACCGCGCCGCAGCCACCTGTCTGCCCGTGTGTCTCTCCACAGCTCCCTCCAGAAAAAGCCCACCCTCCACCGTTTCACCATGGCAGGGGGCGGGAGTGGGGTCGTGGGCCAGACCGGTTCTCCGGGCCGGCCGGTCACCAGGCGCAGGGAACTTTGCTCGGCAGTTGGCGTGGGGGAAAGGGTGGCCTTGTTGGGTCTAAGGGGTCGTGCCGACTCAAAGGTGGCTCCCAGTGGCTTCAGACCAACTGCCGTTGGGCAGGAGGGCCGGCCCGTCCGCGGCCGGGCTTCGCCTAGAACTGTGTGGGCAGACAGGGTGGCCAATGCCCAAGGGACCGCGGGCCACGGGCCCTTAAGCCCCTGGGGCCACGTCGTTGTGAGCGTCAAGCGGGATCTGGGGCAGAGGGCCAAGCGCCTATGGGCCTGGAGGGTCCCGCCTGACCTGAGCTGCGAGGTCACCCACGAGTCTGCCAACCCCGGGTCCCCGAGGTCTCCTGTCGCCTGCCTTGGTGGGCGGCTGGGCAGTGCTGGAGAGGGTTGGCTACCGGGCTGTCGGCAAGCCCCAGCACCAGCGAAGCTGAGCCTCAAGAGTCACCCCGTGGCCCCCACTGCCTTCTACGGCCATACCACCCTGAACGCGCCCCATCTCGTCTGATCCTGGAAGCTAAGCAGGGTCGGGCCTGGTTAGTACTTGGATGGGAGACTACATGGGAATACCGGGTGCTGTAGGCTTTTTTCCCTCCCGCACCACCTTCTCCTTTAGTCGCCCGTATCCGAGGCCGGCTCTTCCCCTGCCGGGCACCGCCGCAGGCCTCACCTCCTCAGGCCCCTCCCGACACAGTGTGCGCCGGAAGGGGCGCCCCCAGCCGCACTGGCTGGACATGCGGCCAGAAGGAGGTCCTGTTAGGCAGCCGCACCCCAGCCGATCCCGGGGTGGCCGGCCTGGACCAATGCTCCACCGCAGGCCCGGGTGACAGCCGTGAGGCACGCGTAGCCCTCGTCCTGCACCTGGCCACCTCCGCCAGCGCCCATCCATGCCGCAGCCACCTATCTGCCTGTGTGTCTCTCCACAGCTCTCTCCGGAAAAAGCCCACCTTCCGCTGCTTCGCCATGGCCGGGTGCGAGAGCATGGTCGTGGGCCGGGTCTGGTTCTCTGGGCCGGCCGGCCACCATGCGCTGGGAACAGTGCTCAGTGGGTGGCGTGGGGGCAAGGGTGGTCTTGCTGGTTCCAATGGGCCGTGCCGCATCAATGGTGGCTCCCAGTGGCTTTGGGCTACCTGTCGTCAGGCAGGAGGGCCGGCCCAGCCGCGGCTGGACTGCACCTACTACTGCGTGGGTGGACAGGGTTGGGAATGCCCAAGGGACCGTGGACCACGGGCCCTTAAGCCTTCGGAGCCACGTCTTTGTGAGCATCGAGCGGGATCTGGGGCGGTTCGCCAAGTGCCTATGTGCCTGGATGTTCCCGCCAGAAGTGAGCTGCGAGGTCGTCCAAGACTCCACCACCCCCGGACCCCGAGGCCTGCTGTCGCCTGCCTGGTTGGGCCACAGGGCCGTGTGCAGAGGGCTGGTCACCGGATTGGTGGTAATTCTCCAGCACCAGCTAAGCTGAGCCTCAAGAGGCACCCCGTGGCCCCTGCTGCCTTCTACGGCCATACCACCCTAAACACAACTCATCTCTTCTGCTCTTGGAAGCTAAGCAGGGTCGGGTATGTTTACTACCTGGATGGGAGACCACCTGGGAATACTAGATGCTGTAGTATTTTTTGCCTCCCGATCTGCCTTTTCTTGTAGTCGCCGGTGCTCGAGGCTTCCTCTGCTCCCACCGGGCACGGCTGCAGGCCTCATCTACTCAAGCCTCTCCCAACACAGCGTGCGCTGGAGGGGGCCCAGCCCGCCCGTCTGGCTGGACATGCCCCCAGAAGGAGGCCCTGGAAGGCAGCCACACCCCACCCTCTCCTGGGGTGGCCGGCCTGGACTCAGACTCCGCCGCAGGCCCGGGTGAAAATTGTGAGGCCCGCGAGGCCCTGGACCTGCCCCTGGCCGACACCACCAGCGCCCAACCGCGCCGCAGCCACCTGTCTACCCGTGTGTCTCTCCACAGCTCCCTCCAGAAAAAGCCCACCCTCCACCGTTTCACCATGGCAGGGGGCCGGAGTGGGGTCGTGGGCCAGACCGGTTCTCCGGGCCGGCCGGTCACCAGGCGCAGGGAACTTTGCTCGGCAGTTGGCGTGTGGGAAAGGGTGGCCTTGTTGGGTCTAAGGGGTCGTGCCGACTCAATGGTGGCTCCCAGTGGCTTCAGACCAAGTGCCGTTGGGCAGGAGGGCCGGCCCGTCCGCGGCCGTGCTTCGCCTAGAACTGTGTGGGCAGACAGGGTGGCCAATGCCCAAGGGACCGCGGGCCACGGGCCCTTAAGACCCCGGGGCCACGTCGTTGTGAGCGTCAAGCGGGATCTGGGGCGGAGCGCCAAGCGCCTATGGGCCTGGAGGGTCCCGCCTGACCTGAGCTGCGAGGTCACCCACGAGTCTGCCAACCCCGGGTCCCCGAGGACTCCTGTCACCTGCCTTGGCGGCGGCTGTGCCGTGCTGGAGAGGGTTGGCTACCGGGCTGTCGGCAAGCCCCAGCACCAGCGAAGCTGAGCCTCAAGAGGCACCCCGTGGCCCCTGCTGCCTTCTACGGCCTTACCACCCTAAACGCAACTCATCTCATCTGGTCTTGGAAGCTAAGCAGGGTCGGCTCTGTTTACTACCTGCATGGGAGACCACCTGGGAATACTAGATGCTGTAGTATTTTTTGCCTCCCGATCTGCCTTTTCTTGTAGTCGCCGGTGCTCGAGGCTTCCTCTGCTCCCACAGGGCACGGCTGCAGGCCTCATCTACTCAAGCCTCTCCCAACACATCGTGCGCTGGAGGGGGCCCAGCCCGCCCGTCTGGCTGGACATGCCGCCAGAAGGAGGCCCTGGAAGGCAGCCACACCCCACCCTCTCCCGGGGTGGCCGGCCCAGACCCAGAGTCCGCTGTAGGCCCGGGTGAAGATCGTGAGGCCCGCGAGGCCCTGGTCCTGCCCCTGGCTGACCCCAGCAGCGCCCATCCGCGCCGCAGCCACCTGTCTGCCCGTGTGTCTCTCCACAGCTCCCTCCAGAAAAAGCCCAGCCTCCACCGTATCACCATGGCAGGGGGCGGGAGTGGGGTCGTGGGCCGTGACCAGTTCTCCAGGTCAGCTGACCTCCAGTACCCGGAATGGTGCGTGGATTTTGGCGTGGGTGCAAGGGTGGCTTTGCTGGGGCTAAGGGGCCGTGGCGGCCCAATGGTGGCTCCCACTGGCTTTGGGCCCACTGCCGTCAGGCAGGAGGGCCGGCCCGGCTTGGCCGGGCTGCGCCTAGCACTGCGTGGGTGGACACAGTGGGGAATGCCAAAAGGACAGCAGGCCACTGGCCCTCCAGCCTCAGAGGCCACGTCCTTGTGAGCATCGAGTGGGATCTGGGGCGGAGCCTCAAGTGCCTACGGGTCTGGAGGTTCCCGCAAGAACTGGGCTGCAAGGTCGCCCAAGACTCTGCCACCTCCGTGTCCCCGAGGCCTCCTGTCGCCTGCCTGGGCAGGCAGCAGGGCCGTGCAGGAGAGGGCTGGCCACCGGCCTGGCGATAAGTCACCAGCACCAACGAAGCTGAGCCTCATGAGGCACCACGTGGCCCCCGCTGCCTTCTATGGCCATACAACCCTGAGCGCATCCCATCTCATCTGATCTCACAAGCTAAGCAGGATCAGGCCTGGTTAATACTTGGATGGGAGACTACATGGGAATACCGGGTGCTGTAGGCTTTTTTCCCTCCCACACCACCTTCTCCTTTAGTCGCCCGTGGCCGAGGCCGGCTCCTCCCCTGCCGGGCACCACCGCAGGCCTCACCTCCTCAGGCCCCTCCCAACACAGCGTGCGCCGGAATGGGCGCCCCCAGCCGCACTGGCTGGACATGCGGCCAGAAGTCGGCCCTGTTAGGCAGCCACACGCCAGCCGCTCTCGGGGTGGCTGGCCCAGACCCAGACTCCACTGCAGGCCCGGGTGACAGCCGTGAGGCACGCGAAGCCCTCGTTCTGCACCTGACCACCTCTGCCAGCGCCCATCCGCGCCACAGCCACCTGTCTGCCTGTGTGTCTCTCCACAGCTCCCTCCGGAAAAAGCCGACCCTCCGCTGTTTCGCCATGGCTGGGTGCGGGAGCGAGGTCGTGGGCCGGGTCCGGTTTTCCGGGCCGGCCGGCCACCATGCGCTGGGAACAGTGCTCAGTGGGTGGCGTGGGGGCAAGGGTGGCCTTGCTGGGTCCAATGGGCCGTGCCACATCAATGGTGGCTCCCAGTGGCTTTGGGCTACCTGCCCTCAGGCAGGAGTTCCGGCCCAGCCGTGGCTGGACTGCACCTACTACTGTGTGGGTGGAGAGGGTTGGGAATGCCCAAGGGACCGTGGATCACGGGCCCTTAAGCCTTCGGAGCCACGTCTTTGTGAGCGTTGAGCGGGATCTGGGGCGGTTCGCCAAGCGCCTATGTGCCTGGATGTTCCCGCCAGAACTGAGCTGCGAGGTCGTCCAAGACTCCACCAACCCCGGTCCCTGAGGCGTGCTGTCGCCAGCCTGGGTGGGCCGCAGGGCCTTGCTGCAGAGGGCTGGTCGCCGGACTGGCGGTAATTCGCCAGCACCAGCTAAGCTGAGCCTCAAGAGGCACCCCGTGGCCCCTGCTGCCTTCTACGGCCATACCACCCTAAACACAACTCATCTCTTCTGCTCTTGGAAGCTAAGCAGGGTCGGCTCTGTTTACTACCTGGATGGGAGACCACCTGGGAATACTAGATGCTGTAGTATTTTTTGCCTCCCGATCTGCCTTTTCTTGTAGTCGCCGGTGCTCGAGGCTTCCTCTGCTCCCACCGGGCACGGCTGCAGGCCTCATCTACTCAAGCCTCTCCCAACACAGCGTGCGCTGGAGGGGGCCCAGCCCGCCCGTCTGGCTGGACATGCCACCAGAAGGAGGCCCTGGAAGGCAGCCACACCCCACCCTCTCCTGGGGTGGCCGGCCTGGACTCAGACTCCGCCGCAGGCCCGGGTGAAAATTGTGAGGCCCGCGAGGCCCTGGACCTGCCCCTGGCCGACCCCACCAGCGCCCAACCGCGCCGCAGCCACCTGTCTGCCCGTGTGTCTCTCCACAGCTCCCTCCAGAAAAAGCCCACCCTCCACCGTTTCACCATGGCAGGGGGCGGGAGTGGGGTCGTGGGCCAGACCGGTTCTCCGGGCCGGCCGGTCACCAGGCGCAGGGAACTTTGCTCGGCAGTTGGCGTGGGGGAAAGGGTGGCCTTGTTGGGTCTAAGGGGTCGTGCCGACTCAAGGGTGGCTCCCAGTGGCTTCAGACCAACTGCCGTCGGGCAGGAGGGCCGGCCCGGCCACGGCCGTGCTTCGCGTAGAACTGTGTGGGCAGACAGGGTGGCCAATGCCCAAGGGACCGCGGGCCACGGGCCCTTAATACCCCGGGGCCACGTCGTTGTGAGCGTCAAGCGGGATCTGGGGCGGAGCGCCAAGCGCCTATGGGCCTGGAGGGTCCCGCCTGACCTGAGCTGCGAGGTCACCCACGAGTCTGCCAACCCCGGGTCCCCGAGGACTCCTGTCACCTGCCTTGGCGGCGGCTGTGCCGTGCTGGAGAGGGTTGGCTACCGGGCTGTCGGCAAGCCCCAGCACCAGCGAAGCTGAGCCTCAAGAGGCACCCCGTGGCCCCTGCTGCCTTCTACGGCCTTACCACCCTAAACGCAACTCATCTCGTCTGGTCTTGGAAGCTAAGCAGGGTCGGCTCTGTTTACTACCTGCATGGGAGACCACCTGGGAATACTAGATGCTGTAGTATTTTTTGCCTCCCGATCTGCCTTTTCTTGTACTCGCCGGTGCTCGAGGCTTCCTCTGCTCCTGCCGGGCACAACTTCAGGCCTCATCTACTCAAGCCTCTCCCAACACATCGTGCGCTGGAGGGGGCCCAGCCCGCCCGTCTGGCTGGACATGCCGCCAGAAGGAGGCCCTGGAAGGCAGCCACACCCCACCCTCTCCCGGGGTGGCCGGCCCAGACCCAGAGTCCGCTGTAGGCCCGGGTGAAGATCGTGAGGCCCGCGAGGCCCTGGTCCTGCCCCTGGCCGACCCCAGCAGCGCCCATCCGCGCCGCAGCCACCTGTCTGCCCGTGTGTCTCTCCACAGCTCCCTCCAGAAAAAGCCCAGCCTCCACCGTATCACCATGGCAGGGGGCGGGAGTGGGGTCGTGGGCCGTGACCAGTTCTCCAGGTCAGCTGACCTCCAGTACCCGGAATGGTGCGTGGATTTTGGCGTGGGTGCAAGGGTGGCTTTGCTGGGGCTAAGGGGCCGTGGCGGCCCAATGGTGGCTCCCACTGGCTTTGGGCCCACTGCCGTCAGGCAGGAGGGCCGGCCCGGCCTTGGCCGGGCTGCGCCTAGCACTGCGTGGGTGGACACAGTGGGGAATGCCAAAAGGACAGCAGGCCACTGGCCCTCCAGCCTCAGAGGCCACGTCCTTGTGAGCATCGAGTGGGATCTGGGGCGGAGCCTCAAGTGCCTACGGGTCTGGAGGTTCCCGCAAGAACTGGGCTGCAAGGTCGCCCAAGACTCTGCCACCTCCGTGTCCCCGAGGCCTCCTGTCGCCTGCCTGGGCAGGCAGCAGGGCCGTGCAGGAGAGGGCTGGCCACCGGCCTGGCGATAAGTCACCAGCACCAATGAAGCTGAGCCTCATGAGGCACCACGTGGCCCCCGCTGCCTTCTATGGCCATACAACCCTGAGCGCATCCCATCTCATCTGATCTCACAAGCTAAGCAGGATCAGGCCTGGTTAATACTTGGATGGGAGACTACATGGGAATACCGGGTGCTGTAGGCTTTTTTCCCTCCCACACCACCTTCTCCTTTAGTCGCCCGTGGCCGAGGCCGGCTCCTCC
This sequence comes from Balaenoptera acutorostrata, assembly GCF_949987535.1. NCBI lineage: Eukaryota > Metazoa > Chordata > Mammalia > Artiodactyla > Balaenopteridae > Balaenoptera > Balaenoptera acutorostrata. Next base: position 70,915,213 of record NC_080079.1, on the reverse strand, counting down.
CCTGCCGGGCACCACCGCAGGCCTCACCTCCTCAGGCCCCTCCCAACACAGCGTGCGCCGGAATGGGCGCCCCCAGCCGCACTGGCTGGACATGCGGCCAGAAGTCGGCCCTGTTAGGCAGCCACACGCCAGCCGCTCTCGGGGTGGCTGGCCCAGACCCAGACTCCACTGCAGGCCCGGGTGACAGCCGTGAGGCACGCGAAGCCCTCGTCCTGCACCTGACCACCTCCGCCAGCGCCCATCCGCGCCGCAGCCACCTGTCTGCCTGTGTGTCTCTCCACAGCTCCCTCCGGAAAAAGCCCACCCTCCGCTGTTTCGCCATGGCTGGGTGTGGGAGCGAGGTCGTGGGCCGGGTCCGGTTTTCCGGGCCGGCCGGCCACCATGCGCTGGGAACAGTGCTCAGTGGGTGGCGTGGGGGCAAGGGTGGTCTTGCTGGTTCCAATGGGCCGTGCCGCATCAATGGTGGCTCCCAGTGGCTTTGGGCTACCTGTCGTCAGGCAGGAGGGCCGGCCCAGCCGCGGCTGGACTGCACCTACTACTGCGTGGGTGGACAGGGTTGGGAATGCCCAAGGGACCGTGGACCACGGGCCCTTAAGCCTTCGGAGCCACGTCTTTGTGAGCATCGAGCGGGATCTGGGGCGGTTCGCCAAGTGCCTATGTGCCTGGATGTTCCCGCCAGAAGTGAGCTGCGAGGTCGTCCAAGACTCCACCACCCCCGGACCCCGAGGCCTGCTGTCGCCTGCCTGGTTGGGCCACAGGGCCGTGTGCAGAGGGCTGGTCACCGGATTGGTGGTAATTCTCCAGCACCAGCTAAGCTGAGCCTCAAGAGGCACCCCGTGGCCCCTGCTGCCTTCTACGGCCATACCACCCTAAACACAACTCATCTCTTCTGCTCTTGGAAGCTAAGCAGGGTCGGGTATGTTTACTACCTGGATGGGAGACCACCTGGGAATACTAGATGCTGTAGTATTTTTTGCCTCCCGATCTGCCTTTTCTTGTAGTCGCCGGTGCTCGAGGCTTCCTCTGCTCCCACCGGGCACGGCTGCAGGCCTCATCTACTCAAGCCTCTCCCAACACAGCGTGCGCTGGAGGGGGCCCAGCCCGCCCGTCTGGCTGGACATGCCCCCAGAAGGAGGCCCTGGAAGGCAGCCACACCCCACCCTCTCCTGGGGTGGCCGGCCTGGACTCAGACTCCGCCGCAGGCCCGGGTGAAAATTGTGAGGCCCGCGAGGCCCTGGACCTGCCCCTGGCCGACACCACCAGCGCCCAACCGCGCCGCAGCCACCTGTCTACCCGTGTGTCTCTCCACAGCTCCCTCCAGAAAAAGCCCACCCTCCACCGTTTCACCATGGCAGGGGGCCGGAGTGGGGTCGTGGGCCAGACCGGTTCTCCGGGCCGGCCGGTCACCAGGCGCAGGGAACTTTGCTCGGCAGTTGGCGTGTGGGAAAGGGTGGCCTTGTTGGGTCTAAGGGGTCGTGCCGACTCAATGGTGGCTCCCAGTGGCTTCAGACCAAGTGCCGTTGGGCAGGAGGGCCGGCCCGTCCGCGGCCGTGCTTCGCCTAGAACTGTGTGGGCAGACAGGGTGGCCAATGCCCAAGGGACCGCGGGCCACGGGCCCTTAAGACCCCGGGGCCACGTCGTTGTGAGCGTCAAGCGGGATCTGGGGCGGAGCGCCAAGCGCCTATGGGCCTGGAGGGTCCCGCCTGACCTGAGCTGCGAGGTCACCCACGAGTCTGCCAACCCCGGGTCCCCGAGGACTCCTGTCACCTGCCTTGGCGGCGGCTGTGCCGTGCTGGAGAGGGTTGGCTACCGGGCTGTCGGCAAGCCCCAGCACCAGCGAAGCTGAGCCTCAAGAGGCACCCCGTGGCCCCTGCTGCCTTCTACGGCCTTACCACCCTAAACGCAACTCATCTCATCTGGTCTTGGAAGCTAAGCAGGGTCGGCTCTGTTTACTACCTGCATGGGAGACCACCTGGGAATACTAGATGCTGTAGTATTTTTTGCCTCCCGATCTGCCTTTTCTTGTAGTCGCCGGTGCTCGAGGCTTCCTCTGCTCCCACAGGGCACGGCTGCAGGCCTCATCTACTCAAGCCTCTCCCAACACATCGTGCGCTGGAGGGGGCCCAGCCCGCCCGTCTGGCTGGACATGCCGCCAGAAGGAGGCCCTGGAAGGCAGCCACACCCCACCCTCTCCCGGGGTGGCCGGCCCAGACCCAGAGTCCGCTGTAGGCCCGGGTGAAGATCGTGAGGCCCGCGAGGCCCTGGTCCTGCCCCTGGCCGACCCCAGCAGCGCCCATCCGCGCCGCAGCCACCTGTCTGCCCGTGTGTCTCTCCACAGCTCCCTCCAGAAAAAGCCCAGCCTCCACCGTATCACCATGGCAGGGGGCGGGAGTGGGGTCGTGGGCCGTGACCAGTTCTCCAGGTCAGCTGACCTCCAGTACCCGGAATGGTGCGTGGATTTTGGCGTGGGTGCAAGGGTGGCTTTGCTGGGGCTAAGGGGCCGTGGCGGCCCAATGGTGGCTCCCACTGGCTTTGGGCCCACTGCCGTCAGGCAGGAGGGCCGGCCCGGCTTGGCCGGGCTGCGCCTAGCACTGCGTGGGTGGACACAGTGGGGAATGCCAAAAGGACAGCAGGCCACTGGCCCTCCAGCCTCAGAGGCCACGTCCTTGTGAGCATCGAGTGGGATCTGGGGCGGAGCCTCAAGTGCCTACGGGTCTGGAGGTTCCCGCAAGAACTGGGCTGCAAGGTCGCCCAAGACTCTGCCACCTCCGTGTCCCCGAGGCCTCCTGTCGCCTGCCTGGGCAGGCAGCAGGGCCGTGCAGGAGAGGGCTGGCCACCGGCCTGGCGATAAGTCACCAGCACCAACGAAGCTGAGCCTCATGAGGCACCACGTGGCCCCCGCTGCCTTCTATGGCCATACAACCCTGAGCGCATCCCATCTCATCTGATCTCACAAGCTAAGCAGGATCAGGCCTGGTTAATACTTGGATGGGAGACTACATGGGAATACCGGGTGCTGTAGGCTTTTTTCCCTCCCACACCACCTTCTCCTTTAGTCGCCCGTGGCCGAGGCCGGCTCCTCCCCTGCCGGGCACCACCGCAGGCCTCACCTCCTCAGGCCCCTCCCAACACAGCGTGCGCCGGAATGGGCGCCCCCAGCCGCACTGGCTGGACATGCGGCCAGAAGTCGGCCCTGTTAGGCAGCCACACGCCAGCCGCTCTCGGGGTGGCTGGCCCAGACCCAGACTCCACTGCAGGCCCGGGTGACAGCCGTGAGGCACGCGAAGCCCTCGTTCTGCACCTGACCACCTCTGCCAGCGCCCATCCGCGCCACAGCCACCTGTCTGCCTGTGTGTCTCTCCACAGCTCCCTCCGGAAAAAGCCGACCCTCCGCTGTTTCGCCATGGCTGGGTGCGGGAGCGAGGTCGTGGGCCGGGTCCGGTTTTCCGGGCCGGCCGGCCACCATGCGCTGGGAACAGTGCTCAGTGGGTGGCGTGGGGGCAAGGGTGGCCTTGCTGGGTCCAATGGGCCGTGCCACATCAATGGTGGCTCCCAGTGGCTTTGGGCTACCTGCCCTCAGGCAGGAGTTCCGGCCCAGCCGTGGCTGGACTGCACCTACTACTGTGTGGGTGGAGAGGGTTGGGAATGCCCAAGGGACCGTGGATCACGGGCCCTTAAGCCTTCGGAGCCACGTCTTTGTGAGCGTTGAGCGGGATCTGGGGCGGTTCGCCAAGCGCCTATGTGCCTGGATGTTCCCGCCAGAACTGAGCTGCGAGGTCGTCCAAGACTCCACCAACCCCGGTCCCTGAGGCGTGCTGTCGCCAGCCTGGGTGGGCCGCAGGGCCTTGCTGCAGAGGGCTGGTCGCCGGACTGGCGGTAATTCGCCAGCACCAGCTAAGCTGAGCCTCAAGAGGCACCCCGTGGCCCCTGCTGCCTTCTACGGCCATACCACCCTAAACACAACTCATCTCTTCTGCTCTTGGAAGCTAAGCAGGGTCGGCTCTGTTTACTACCTGGATGGGAGACCACCTGGGAATACTAGATGCTGTAGTATTTTTTGCCTCCCGATCTGCCTTTTCTTGTAGTCGCCGGTGCTCGAGGCTTCCTCTGCTCCCACCGGGCACGGCTGCAGGCCTCATCTACTCAAGCCTCTCCCAACACAGCGTGCGCTGGAGGGGGCCCAGCCCGCCCGTCTGGCTGGACATGCCACCAGAAGGAGGCCCTGGAAGGCAGCCACACCCCACCCTCTCCTGGGGTGGCCGGCCTGGACTCAGACTCCGCCGCAGGCCCGGGTGAAAATTGTGAGGCCCGCGAGGCCCTGGACCTGCCCCTGGCCGACCCCACCAGCGCCCAACCGCGCCGCAGCCACCTGTCTGCCCGTGTGTCTCTCCACAGCTCCCTCCAGAAAAAGCCCACCCTCCACCGTTTCACCATGGCAGGGGGCGGGAGTGGGGTCGTGGGCCAGACCGGTTCTCCGGGCCGGCCGGTCACCAGGCGCAGGGAACTTTGCTCGGCAGTTGGCGTGGGGGAAAGGGTGGCCTTGTTGGGTCTAAGGGGTCGTGCCGACTCAAGGGTGGCTCCCAGTGGCTTCAGACCAACTGCCGTCGGGCAGGAGGGCCGGCCCGGCCACGGCCGTGCTTCGCGTAGAACTGTGTGGGCAGACAGGGTGGCCAATGCCCAAGGGACCGCGGGCCACGGGCCCTTAATACCCCGGGGCCACGTCGTTGTGAGCGTCAAGCGGGATCTGGGGCGGAGCGCCAAGCGCCTATGGGCCTGGAGGGTCCCGCCTGACCTGAGCTGCGAGGTCACCCACGAGTCTGCCAACCCCGGGTCCCCGAGGACTCCTGTCACCTGCCTTGGCGGCGGCTGTGCCGTGCTGGAGAGGGTTGGCTACCGGGCTGTCGGCAAGCCCCAGCACCAGCGAAGCTGAGCCTCAAGAGGCACCCCGTGGCCCCTGCTGCCTTCTACGGCCTTACCACCCTAAACGCAACTCATCTCGTCTGGTCTTGGAAGCTAAGCAGGGTCGGCTCTGTTTACTACCTGCATGGGAGACCACCTGGGAATACTAGATGCTGTAGTATTTTTTGCCTCCCGATCTGCCTTTTCTTGTACTCGCCGGTGCTCGAGGCTTCCTCTGCTCCTGCCGGGCACAACTTCAGGCCTCATCTACTCAAGCCTCTCCCAACACATCGTGCGCTGGAGGGGGCCCAGCCCGCCCGTCTGGCTGGACATGCCGCCAGAAGGAGGCCCTGGAAGGCAGCCACACCCCACCCTCTCCCGGGGTGGCCGGCCCAGACCCAGAGTCCGCTGTAGGCCCGGGTGAAGATCGTGAGGCCCGCGAGGCCCTGGTCCTGCCCCTGGCCGACCCCAGCAGCGCCCATCCGCGCCGCAGCCACCTGTCTGCCCGTGTGTCTCTCCACAGCTCCCTCCAGAAAAAGCCCAGCCTCCACCGTATCACCATGGCAGGGGGCGGGAGTGGGGTCGTGGGCCGTGACCAGTTCTCCAGGTCAGCTGACCTCCAGTACCCGGAATGGTGCGTGGATTTTGGCGTGGGTGCAAGGGTGGCTTTGCTGGGGCTAAGGGGCCGTGGCGGCCCAATGGTGGCTCCCACTGGCTTTGGGCCCACTGCCGTCAGGCAGGAGGGCCGGCCCGGCCTTGGCCGGGCTGCGCCTAGCACTGCGTGGGTGGACACAGTGGGGAATGCCAAAAGGACAGCAGGCCACTGGCCCTCCAGCCTCAGAGGCCACGTCCTTGTGAGCATCGAGTGGGATCTGGGGCGGAGCCTCAAGTGCCTACGGGTCTGGAGGTTCCCGCAAGAACTGGGCTGCAAGGTCGCCCAAGACTCTGCCACCTCCGTGTCCCCGAGGCCTCCTGTCGCCTGCCTGGGCAGGCAGCAGGGCCGTGCAGGAGAGGGCTGGCCACCGGCCTGGCGATAAGTCACCAGCACCAACGAAGCTGAGCCTCATGAGGCACCACGTGGCCCCCGCTGCCTTCTATGGCCATACAACCCTGAGCGCATCCCATCTCATCTGATCTCACAAGCTAAGCAGGATCAGGCCTGGTTAATACTTGGATGGGAGACTACATGGGAATACCGGGTGCTGTAGGCTTTTTTCCCTCCCACACCACCTTCTCCTTTAGTCGCCCGTGGCCGAGGCCGGCTCCTCCCCTGCCGGGCACCACCGCAGGCCTCACCTCCTCAGGCCCCTCCCAACACAGCGTGCGCCGGAATGGGCGCCCCCAGCCGCACTGGCTGGACATGCGGCCAGAAGTCGGCCCTGTTAGGCAGCCACACGCCAGCCGCTCTCGGGGTGGCTGGCCCAGACCCAGACTCCACTGCAGGCCCGGGTGACAGCCGTGAGGCACGCGAAGCCCTCGTCCTGCACCTGACCACCTCCGCCAGCGCCCATCCGCGCCGCAGCCACCTGTCTGCCTGTGTGTCTCTCCACAGCTCCCTCCGGAAAAAGCCCACCCTCCGCTGTTTCGCCATGGCTGGGTGTGGGAGCGAGGTCGTGGGCCGGGTCCGGTTTTCCGGGCCGGCCGGCCACCATGCGCTGGGAACAGTGCTCAGTGGGTGGCGTGGGGGCAAGGGTGGCCTTGCTGGGTCCAATGGGCCGTGCCACATCAATGGTGGCTCCCAGTGGCTTTGGGCTACCTGCCCTCAGGCAGGAGTTCCGGCCCAGCCGTGGCTGGACTGCACCTACTACTGTGTGGGTGGAGAGGGTTGGGAATGCCCAAGGGACCGTGGATCACGGGCCCTTAAGCCTTCGGAGCCACGTCTTTGTGAGCGTTGAGCGGGATCTGGGGCGGTTCGCCAAGCGCCTATGTGCCTGGATGTTCCCGCCAGAACTGAGCTGCGAGGTCGTCCAAGACTCCACCAACCCCGGTCCCTGAGGCGTGCTGTCGCCAGCCTGGGTGGGCCGCAGGGCCTTGCTGCAGAGGGCTGGTCGCCGGACTGGCGGTAATTCGCCAGCACCAGCTAAGCTGAGCCTCAAGAGGCACCCCGTGGCCCCTGCTGCCTTCTACGGCCATACCACCCTAAACACAACTCATCTCTTCTGCTCTTGGAAGCTAAGCAGGGTCGGCTCTGTTTACTACCTGGATGGGAGACCACCTGGGAATACTAGATGCTGTAGTATTTTTTGCCTCCCGATCTGCCTTTTCTTGTAGTCGCCGGTGCTCGAGGCTTCCTCTGCTCCCACCGGGCACGGCTGCAGGCCTCATCTACTCAAGCCTCTCCCAACACAGCGTGCGCTGGAGGGGGCCCAGCCCGCCCGTCTGGCTGGACATGCCCCCAGAAGGAGGCCCTGGAAGGCAGCCACACCCCACCCTCTCCTGGGGTGGCCGGCCTGGACTCAGACTCCGCCGCAGGCCCGGGTGAAAATTGTGAGGCCCGCGAGGCCCTGGACCTGCCCCTGGCCGACCCCACCAGCGCCCAACCGCGCCGCAGCCACCTGTCTGCCCGTGTGTCTGTCCACAGCTCCCTCCAGAAAAAGCCCACCCTCCACCGTTTCACCATGGCAGGGGGCGGGAGTGGGGTCGTGGGCCAGACCGGTTCTCCGGGCCGGCCGGTCACCAGGCGCAGGGAACTTTGCTCGGCAGTTGGCGTGGGGGAAAGGGTGGCCTTGTTGGGTCTAAGGGGTCGTGCCGACTCAAAGGTGGCTCCCAGTGGCTTCAGACCAACTGCCGTTGGGCAGGAGGGCCGGCCCGTCCGCGGCCGGGCTTCGCCTAGAACTGTGTGGGCAGACAGGGTGGCCAATGCCCAAGGGACCGCGGGCCACGGGCCCTTAAGCCCCTGGGGCCACGTCGTTGTGAGCGTCAAGCGGGATCTGGGGCAGAGGGCCAAGCGCCTATGGTCCTGGAGGGTCCCGCCTGACCTGAGCTGCGAGGTCACCCACGAGTCTGCCAACCCCGGGTCCCCGAGGCCTCCTGTCGCCTGCCTTGGTGGGCGGCTGGGCAGTGCTGGAGAGGGTTGGCTACCGGGCTGTCGGCAAGCCCCAGCACCAGCGAAGCTGAGCCTCAAGAGTCACCCCGTGGCCCCCACTGCCTTCTACGGCCATACCACCCTGAACGCGCCCCATCTCGTCTGATCCTGGAAGCTAAGCAGGGTCGGGCCTGGTTAGTACTTGGATGGGAGACTACATGGGAATACCGGGTGCTGTAGGCTTTTTTCCCTCCCGCACCACCTTCTCCTTTAGTCGCCCGTATCCGAGGCCGGCTCTTCCCCTGCCGGGCACCGCCGCAGGCCTCACCTCCTCAGGCCCCTCCCGACACAGTGTGCGCCGGAAGGGGCGCCCCCAGCCGCACTGGCTGGACATGCGGCCAGAAGGAGGTCCTGTTAGGCAGCCGCACCCCAGCCGATCCCGGGGTGGCCGGCCTGGACCAATGCTCCACCGCAGGCCCGGGTGACAGCCGTGAGGCACGCGTAGCCCTTGTCCTGCACCTGGCCACCTCCGCCAGCGCCCATCCATGCCGCAGCCACCTATCTGCCTGTGTGTCTCTCCACAGCTCTCTCCGGAAAAAGCCCACCTTCCGCTGCTTCGCCATGGCCGGGTGCGAGAGCATGGTCGTGGGCCGGGTCTGGTTCTCTGGGCCGGCCGGCCACCATGCGCTGGGAACAGTGCTCAGTGGGTGGCGTGGGGGCAAGGGTGGTCTTGCTGGTTCCAATGGGCCGTGCCGCATCAATGGTGGCTCCCAGTGGCTTTGGGCTACCTGTCGTCAGGCAGGAGGGCCGGCCCAGCCGCGGCTGGACTGCACCTACTACTGCGTGGGTGGACAGGGTTGGGAATGCCCAAGGGACCGTGGACCACGGGCCCTTAAGCCTTCGGAGCCACGTCTTTGTGAGCATCGAGCGGGATCTGGGGCGGTTCGCCAAGTGCCTATGTGCCTGGATGTTCCCGCCAGAAGTGAGCTGCGAGGTCGTCCAAGACTCCACCACCCCCGGACCCCGAGGCCTGCTGTCGCCTGCCTGGTTGGGCCACAGGGCCGTGTGCAGAGGGCTGGTCACCGGATTGGTGGTAATTCTCCAGCACCAGCTAAGCTGAGCCTCAAGAGGCACCCCGTGGCCCCTGCTGCCTTCTACGGCCATACCACCCTAAACACAACTCATCTCTTCTGCTCTTGGAAGCTAAGCAGGGTCGGGTATGTTTACTACCTGGATGGGAGACCACCTGGGAATACTAGATGCTGTAGTATTTTTTGCCTCCCGATCTGCCTTTTCTTGTAGTCGCCGGTGCTCGAGGCTTCCTCTGCTCCCACCGGGCACGGCTGCAGGCCTCATCTACTCAAGCCTCTCCCAACACAGCGTGCGCTGGAGGGGGCCCAGCCCGCCCGTCTGGCTGGACATGCCCCCAGAAGGAGGCCCTGGAAGGCAGCCACACCCCACCCTCTCCTGGGGTGGCCGGCCTGGACTCAGACTCCGCCGCAGGCCCGGGTGAAAATTGTGAGGCCCGCGAGGCCCTGGACCTGCCCCTGGCCGACACCACCAGCGCCCAACCGCGCCGCAGCCACCTGTCTACCCGTGTGTCTCTCCACAGCTCCCTCCAGAAAAAGCCCACCCTCCACCGTTTCACCATGGCAGGGGGCCGGAGTGGGGTCGTGGGCCAGACCGGTTCTCCGGGCCGGCCGGTCACCAGGCGCAGGGAACTTTGCTCGGCAGTTGGCGTGTGGGAAAGGGTGGCCTTGTTGGGTCTAAGGGGTCGTGCCGACTCAATGGTGGCTCCCAGTGGCTTCAGACCAAGTGCCGTTGGGCAGGAGGGCCGGCCCGTCCGCGGCCGTGCTTCGCCTAGAACTGTGTGGGCAGACAGGGTGGCCAATGCCCAAGGGACCGCGGGCCACGGGCCCTTAATACCCCGGGGCCACGTCGTTGTGAGCGTCAAGCGGGATCTGGGGCGGAGCGCCAAGCGCCTATGGGCCTGGAGGGTCCCGCCTGACCTGAGCTGCGAGGTCACCCACGAGTCTGCCAACCCCGGGTCCCCGAGGACTCCTGTCACCTGCCTTGGCGGCGGCTGTGCCGTGCTGGAGAGGGTTGCCTACCGGGCTGTCGGCAAGCCCCAGCACCAGCGAAGCTGAGCCTCAAGAGGCACCCCGTGGCCCCTGCTGCCTTCTACGGCCTTACCACCCTAAACGCAACTCATCTCATCTGGTCTTGGAAGCTAAGCAGGGTCGGCTCTGTTTACTACCTGCATGGGAGACCACCTGGGAATACTAGATGCTGTAGTATTTTTTGCCTCCCGATCTGCCTTTTCTTGTAGTCGCCGGTGCTCGAGGCTTCCTCTGCTCCTGCCGGGCACAACTTCAGGCCTCATCTACTCAAGCCTCTCCCAACACATCGTGCGCTGGAGGGGGCCCAGCCCGCCCGTCTGGCTGGACATGCCGCCAGAAGGAGGCCCTGGAAGGCAGCCACACCCCACCCTCTCCCGGGGTGGCCGGCCTGCACCCAGACTCCGCCGCAGGCCCGGGTGTAGATTGTGAGGCCCGCGAGCCCCTCGACCTGCCCCTGGCCGACCCCACCAGCGCCCATGCGCGCCGCAGCCACCTGTCTGCCCGTGTGTCTCTCCACAGCTCCCTCCAGAAAAAGCCCAGCCTCCACCGTTTCACCATGGCAGGGGGCGGGAGTGGGGTCGTGGGCCAGACTGGTTCTCTGGGCCGGCCGGTCACCAGGCGCAGGGAACTTTGCTCGGCAGTTGTCGTGGGGGAAAGGGTGGCCTTGTTGGGTCTAAGGGGTCGTGCCGACTCAAGGGTGGCTCCCAGTGGCTTCAGACCAACTGCCGTCGGGCAGGAGGGCCGGCCCGGCCACGGCCGTGCTTCGCGTAGAACTGTGTGGGCAGACAGGGTGGCCAATGCCCAAGGGACCGCGGGCCACGGGCCCTTAATACCCCGGGGCCACGTCGTTGTGAGCGTCAAGCGGGATCTGGGGCGGAGCGCCAAGCGCCTATGGGCCTGGAGGGTCCCGCCTGACCTGAGCTGCGAGGTCACCCACGAGTCTGCCAACCCCGGGTCCCCGAGGACTCCTGTCACCTGCCTTGGCGGCGGCTGTGCCGTGCTGGAGAGGGTTGGCTACCGGGCTGTCGGCAAGCCCCAGCACCAGCGAAGCTGAGCCTCAAGAGGCACCCCGTGGCCCCTGCTGCCTTCTACGGCCTTACCACCCTAAACGCAACTCATCTCGTCTGGTCTTGGAAGCTAAGCAGGGTCGGCTCTGTTTACTACCTGCATGGGAGACCACCTGGGAATACTAGATGCTGTAGTATTTTTTGCCTCCCGATCTGCCTTTTCTTGTACTCGCCGGTGCTCGAGGCTTCCTCTGCTCCTGCCGGGCACAACTTCAGGCCTCATCTACTCAAGCCTCTCCCAACACATCGTGCGCTGGAGGGGGCCCAGCCCGCCCGTCTGGCTGGACATGCCGCCAGAAGGAGGCCCTGGAAGGCAGCCACACCCCACCCTCTCCCGGGGTGGCCGGCCCAGACCCAGAGTCCGCTGTAGGCCCGGGTGAAGATCGTGAGGCCCGCGAGGCCCTGGTCCTGCCCCTGGCCGACCCCAGCAGCGCCCATCCGCGCCGCAGCCACCTGTCTGCCCGTGTGTCTCTCCACAGCTCCCTCCAGAAAAAGCCCAGCCTCCACCGTATCACCATGGCAGGGGGCGGGAGTGGGGTCGTGGGCCGTGACCAGTTCTCCAGGTCAGCTGACCTCCAGTACCCGGAATGGTGCGTGTATTTTGGCGTGGGTGCAAGGGTGGCTTTGCTGGGGCTAAGGGGCCGTGGCGGCCCAATGGTGGCTCCCACTGGCTTTGGGCCCACTGCCGTCAGGCAGGAGGGCCGGCCCGGCCTTGGCCGGGCTGCGCCTAGCACTGCGTGGGTGGACACAGTGGGGAATGCCAAAAGGACAGCAGGCCACTGGCCCTCCAGCCTCAGAGGCCACGTCCTTGTGAGCATCGAGTGGGATCTGGGGCGGAGCCTCAAGTGCCTACGGGTCTGGAGGTTCCCGCAAGAACTGGGCTGCAAGGTCGCCCAAGACTCTGCCACCTCCGTGTCCCCGAGGCCTCCTGTCGCCTGCCTGGGCAGGCAGCAGGGCCGTGCAGGAGAGGGCTGGCCACCGGCCTGGCGATAAGTCACCAGCACCAACGAAGCTGAGCCTCATGAGGCACCACGTGGCCCCCGCTGCCTTCTATGGCCATACAACCCTGAGCGCATCCCATCTCATCTGATCTCACAAGCTAAGCAGGATCAGGCCTGGTTAATACTTGGATGGGAGACTACATGGGAATACCGGGTGCTGTAGGCTTTTTTCCCTCCCACACCACCTTCTCCTTTAGTCGCCCGTGGCCGAGGCCGGCTCCTCCCCTGCCGGGCACCACCGCAGGCCTCACCTCCTCAGGCCCCTCCCAGCACAGCGTGCGCCGGAATGGGCGCCCCCAGCCGCACTGGCTGGACATGCGGCCAGAAGTCGGCCCTGTTAGGCAGCCACACGCCAGCCGCTCTCGGGGTGGCTGGCCCAGACCCAGACTCCACCGCAGGCCCGGGTGACAGCCGTGAGGCTCGCGAAGCCCTCGTCCTGCACCTGACCACCTCCGCCAGCGCCCATCCGCGCCGCAGCCACCTGTCTGCCTGTGTGTCTCTCCACAGCTCCCTCCGGAAAAAGCCCACCCTCCGCTGTTTCGCCATGGCTGGGTGCGGGAGCGAGGTCGTGGGCCGGGTCCGGTTTTCCGGGCCGGCCGGCCACCATGCGCTGGGAACAGTGCTCAGTGGGTGGCGTGTGGGCAAGGGTGGCCTTGCTGGGTCCAATGGGCCGTGCCACATCAATGGTGGCTCCCAGTGGCTTTGGGCTACCTGCCCTCAGGCAGGAGTTCCGGCCCAGCCGTGGCTGGACTGCACCTACTACTGTGTGGGTGGAGAGGGTTGGGAATGCCCAAGGGACCGTGGATCACGGGCCCTTAAGCCTTCGGAGCCACGTCTTTGTGAGCGTTGAGCGGGATCTGGGGCGGTTCGCCAAGCGCCTATGTGCCTGGATGTTCCCGCCAGAACTGAGCTGCGAGGTCGTCCAAGACTCCACCAACCCCGGTCCCTGAGGCGTGCTGTCGCCAGCCTGGGTGGGCCGCAGGGCCTTGCTGCAGAGGGCTGGTCGCCGGACTGGCGGTAATTCGCCAGCACCAGCTAAGCTGAGCCTCAAGAGGCACCCCGTGGCCCCTGCTGCCTTCTACGGCCATACCACCCTAAACACAACTCATCTCTTCTGCTCTTGGAAGCTAAGCAGGGTCGGCTCTGTTTACTACCTGGATGGGAGACCACCTGGGAATACTAGATGCTGTAGTATTTTTTGCCTCCCGATCTGCCTTTTCTTGTAGTCGCCGGTGCTCGAGGCTTCCTCTGCTCCCACCGGGCACGGCTGCAGGCCTCATCTACTCAAGCCTCTCCCAACACAGCGTGCGCTGGAGGGGGCCCAGCCCGCCCGTCTGGCTGGACATGCCACCAGAAGGAGGCCCTGGAAGGCAGCCACACCCCACCCTCTCCTGGGGTGGCCGGCCTGGACTCAGACTCCGCCGCAGGCCCGGGTGAAAATTGTGAGGCCCGCGAGGCCCTGGACCTGCCCCTGGCCGACCCCACCAGCGCCCAACCGCGCCGCAGCCACCTGTCTGCCCGTGTGTCTCTCCACAGCTCCCTCCAGAAAAAGCCCACCCTCCACCGTTTCACCATGGCAGGGGGCGGGAGTGGGGTCGTGGGCCAGACCGGTTCTCCGGGCCGGCCGGTCACCAGGCGCAGGGAACTTTGCTCGGCAGTTGGCGTGGGGGAAAGGGTGGCCTTGTTGGGTCTAAGGGGTCGTGCCGACTCAAGGGTGGCTCCCAGTGGCTTCAGACCAACTGCCGTCGGGCAGGAGGGCCGGCCCGGCCACGGCCGTGCTTCGCGTAGAACTGTGTGGGCAGACAGGGTGGCCAATGCCCAAGGGACCGCGGGCCACGGGCCCTTAATACCCCGGGGCCACGTCGTTGTGAGCGTCAAGCGGGATCTGGGGCGGAGCGCCAAGCGCCTATGGGCCTGGAGGGTCCCGCCTGACCTGAGCTGCGAGGTCACCCACGAGTCTGCCAACCCCGGGTCCCCGAGGACTCCTGTCACCTGCCTTGGCGGCGGCTGTGCCGTGCTGGAGAGGGTTGGCTACCGGGCTGTCGGCAAGCCCCAGCACCAGCGAAGCTGAGCCTCAAGAGGCACCCCGTGGCCCCTGCTGCCTTCTACGGCCTTACCACCCTAAACGCAACTCATCTCGTCTGGTCTTGGAAGCTAAGCAGGGTCGGCTCTGTTTACTACCTGCATGGGAGACCACCTGGGAATACTAGATGCTGTAGTATTTTTTGCCTCCCGATCTGCCTTTTCTTGTACTCGCCGGTGCTCGAGGCTTCCTCTGCTCCTGCCGGGCACAACTTCAGGCCTCATCTACTCAAGCCTCTCCCAACACATCGTGCGCTGGAGGGGGCCCAGCCCGCCCGTCTGGCTGGACATGCCGCCAGAAGGAGGCCCTGGAAGGCAGCCACACCCCACCCTCTCCCGGGGTGGCCGGCCCAGACCCAGAGTCCGCTGTAGGCCCGGGTGAAGATCGTGAGGCCCGCGAGGCCCTGGTCCTGCCCCTGGCCGACCCCAGCAGCGCCCATCCGCGCCGCAGCCACCTGTCTGCCCGTGTGTCTCTCCACAGCTCCCTCCAGAAAAAGCCCAGCCTCCACCGTATCACCATGGCAGGGGGCGGGAGTGGGGTCGTGGGCCGTGACCAGTTCTCCAGGTCAGCTGACCTCCAGTACCCGGAATGGTGCGTGGATTTTGGCGTGGGTGCAAGGGTGGCTTTGCTGGGGCTAAGGGGCCGTGGCGGCCCAATGGTGGCTCCCACTGGCTTTGGGCCCACTGCCGTCAGGCAGGAGGGCCGGCCCGGCCTTGGCCGGGCTGCGCCTAGCACTGCGTGGGTGGACACAGTGGGGAATGCCAAAAGGACAGCAGGCCACTGGCCCTCCAGCCTCAGAGGCCACGTCCTTGTGAGCATCGAGTGGGATCTGGGGCGGAGCCTCAAGTGCCTACGGGTCTGGAGGTTCCCGCAAGAACTGGGCTGCAAGGTCGCCCAAGACTCTGCCACCTCCGTGTCCCCGAGGCCTCCTGTCGCCTGCCTGGGCAGGCAGCAGGGCCGTGCAGGAGAGGGCTGGCCACCGGCCTGGCGATAAGTCACCAGCACCAACGAAGCTGAGCCTCATGAGGCACCACGTGGCCCCCGCTGCCTTCTATGGCCATACAACCCTGAGCGCATCCCATCTCATCTGATCTCACAAGCTAAGCAGGATCAGGCCTGGTTAATACTTGGATGGGAGACTACATGGGAATACCGGGTGCTGTAGGCTTTTTTCCCTCCCACACCACCTTCTCCTTTAGTCGCCCGTGGCCGAGGCCGGCTCCTCCCCTGCCGGGCACCACCGCAGGCCTCACCTCCTCAGGCCCCTCCCAACACAGCGTGCGCCGGAATGGGCGCCCCCAGCCGCACTGGCTGGACATGCGGCCAGAAGTCGGCCCTGTTAGGCAGCCACACGCCAGCCGCTCTCGGGGTGGCTGGCCCAGACCCAGACTCCACTGCAGGCCCGGGTGACAGCCGTGAGGCACGCGAAGCCCTCGTCCTGCACCTGACCACCTCCGCCAGCGCCCATCCGCGCCGCAGCCACCTGTCTGCCTGTGTGTCTCTCCACAGCTCCCTCCGGAAAAAGCCCACCCTCCGCTGTTTCGCCATGGCTGGGTGCGGGAGCGAGGTCGTGGGCCGGGTCCGGTTTTCCGGGCCGGCCGGCCACCATGCGCTGGGAACAGTGCTCAGTGGGTGGCGTGGGGGCAAGGGTGGCCTTGCTGGGTCCAATGGGCCGTGCCACATCAATGGTGGCTCCCAGTGGCTTTGGGCTACCTGCCCTCAGGCAGGAGTTCCGGCCCAGCCGTGGCTGGACTGCACCTACTACTGTGTGGGTGGAGAGGGTTGGGAATGCCCAAGGGACCGTGGATCACGGGCCCTTAAGCCTTCGGAGCCACGTCTTTGTGAGCGTTGAGCGGGATCTGGGGCGGTTCGCCAAGCGCCTATGTGCCTGGATGTTCCCGCCAGAACTGAGCTGCGAGGTCGTCCAAGACTCCACCAACCCCGGTCCCTGAGGCGTGCTGTCGCCAGCCTGGGTGGGCCGCAGGGCCTTGCTGCAGAGGGCTGGTCGCCGGACTGGCGGTAATTCGCCAGCACCAGCTAAGCTGAGCCTCAAGAGGCACCCCGTGGCCCCTGCTGCCTTCTACGGCCATACCACCCTAAACACAACTCATCTCTTCTGCTCTTGGAAGCTAAGCAGGGTCGGCTCTGTTTACTACCTGGATGGGAGACCACCTGGGAATACTAGATGCTGTAGTATTTTTTGCCTCCCGATCTGCCTTTTCTTGTAGTCGCCGGTGCTCGAGGCTTCCTCTGCTCCCACCGGGCACGGCTGCAGGCCTCATCTACTCAAGCCTCTCCCAACACAGCGTGCGCTGGAGGGGGCCCAGCCCGCCCGTCTGGCTGGACATGCCACCAGAAGGAGGCCCTGGAAGGCAGCCACACCCCACCCTCTCCTGGGGTGGCCGGCCTGGACTCAGACTCCGCCGCAGGCCCGGGTGAAAATTGTGAGGCCCGCGAGGCCCTGGACCTGCCCCTGGCCGACCCCACCAGCGCCCAACCGCGCCGCAGCCACCTGTCTGCCCGTGTGTCTCTCCACAGCTCCCTCCAGAAAAAGCCCACCCTCCACCGTTTCACCATGGCAGGGGGCGGGAGTGGGGTCGTGGGCCAGACCGGTTCTCCGGGCCGGCCGGTCACCAGGCGCAGGGAACTTTGCTCGGCAGTTGGCGTGGGGGAAAGGGTGGCCTTGTTGGGTCTAAGGGGTCGTGCCGACTCAAAGGTGGCTCCCAGTGGCTTCAGACCAACTGCCGTTGGGCAGGAGGGCCGGCCCGTCCGCGGCCGGGCTTCGCCTAGAACTGTGTGGGCAGACAGGGTGGCCAATGCCCAAGGGACCGCGGGCCACGGGCCCTTAAGCCCCTGGGGCCACGTCGTTGTGAGCGTCAAGCGGGATCTGGGGCAGAGGGCCAAGCGCCTATGGTCCTGGAGGGTCCCGCCTGACCTGAGCTGCGAGGTCACCCACGAGTCTGCCAACCCCGGGTCCCCGAGGCCTCCTGTCGCCTGCCTTGGTGGGCGGCTGGGCAGTGCTGGAGAGGGTTGGCTACCGGGCTGTCGGCAAGCCCCAGCACCAGCGAAGCTGAGCCTCAAGAGTCACCCCGTGGCCCCCACTGCCTTCTACGGCCATACCACCCTGAACGCGCCCCATCTCGTCTGATCCTGGAAGCTAAGCAGGGTCGGGCCTGGTTAGTACTTGGATGGGAGACTACATGGGAATACCGGGTGCTGTAGGCTTTTTTCCCTCCCGCACCACCTTCTCCTTTAGTCGCCCGTATCCGAGGCCGGCTCTTCCCCTGCCGGGCACCGCCGCAGGCCTCACCTCCTCAGGCCCCTCCCGACACAGTGTGCGCCGGAAGGGGCGCCCCCAGCCGCACTGGCTGGACATGCGGCCAGAAGGAGGTCCTGTTAGGCAGCCGCACCCCAGCCGATCCCGGGGTGGCCGGCCTGGACCAATGCTCCACCGCAGGCCCGGATGACAGCCGTGAGGCACGCGTAGCCCTCGTCCTGCACCTGGCCACCTCCGCCAGCGCCCATCCATGCCGCAGCCACCTATCTGCCTGTGTGTCTCTCCACAGCTCTCTCCGGAAAAAGCCCACCTTCCGCTGCTTCGCCATGGCCGGGTGCGAGAGCATGGTCGTGGGCCGGGTCTGGTTCTCTGGGCCGGCCGGCCACCATGCGCTGGGAACAGTGCTCAGTGGGTGGCGTGGGGGCAAGGGTGGTCTTGCTGGTTCCAATGGGCCGTGCCGCATCAATGGTGGCTCCCAGTGGCTTTGGGCTACCTGTCGTCAGGCAGGAGGGCCGGCCCAGCCGCGGCTGGACTGCACCTACTACTGCGTGGGTGGACAGGGTTGGGAATGCCCAAGGGACCGTGGACCACGGGCCCTTAAGCCTTCGGAGCCACGTCTTTGTGAGCATCGAGCGGGATCTGGGGCGGTTCGCCAAGTGCCTATGTGCCTGGATGTTCCCGCCAGAACTGAGCTGCGAGGTCGTCCAAGACTCCACCACCCCCGGACCCCGAGGCCTGCTGTCGCCTGCCTGGTTGGGCCACAGGGCCGTGTGCAGAGGGCTGGTCACCGGATTGGTGGTAATTCTCCAGCACCAGCTAAGCTGAGCCTCAAGAGGCACCCCGTGGCCCCTGCTGCCTTCTACGGCCATACCACCCTAAACACAACTCATCTCTTCTGCTCTTGGAAGCTAAGCAGGGTCGGGTATGTTTACTACCTGGATGGGAGACCACCTGGGAATACTAGATGCTGTAGTATTTTTTGCCTCCCGATCTGCCTTTTCTTGTAGTCGCCGGTGCTCGAGGCTTCCTCTGCTCCCACCGGGCACGGCTGCAGGCCTCATCTACTCAAGCCTCTCCCAACACAGCGTGCGCTGGAGGGGGCCCAGCCCGCCCGTCTGGCTGGACATGCCCCCAGAAGGAGGCCCTGGAAGGCAGCCACACCCCACCCTCTCCTGGGGTGGCCGGCCTGGACTCAGACTCCGCCGCAGGCCCGGGTGAAAATTGTGAGGCCCGCGAGGCCCTGGACCTGCCCCTGGCCGACACCACCAGCGCCCAACCGCGCCGCAGCCACCTGTCTACCCGTGTGTCTCTCCACAGCTCCCTCCAGAAAAAGCCCACCCTCCACCGTTTCACCATGGCAGGGGGCCGGAGTGGGGTCGTGGGCCAGACCGGTTCTCCGGGCCGGCCGGTCACCAGGCGCAGGGAACTTTGCTCGGCAGTTGGCGTGTGGGAAAGGGTGGCCTTGTTGGGTCTAAGGGGTCGTGCCGACTCAATGGTGGCTCCCAGTGGCTTCAGACCAAGTGCCGTTGGGCAGGAGGGCCGGCCCGTCCGCGGCCGTGCTTCGCCTAGAACTGTGTGGGCAGACAGGGTGGCCAATGCCCAAGGGACCGCGGGCCACGGGCCCTTAAGACCCCGGGGCCACGTCGTTGTGAGCGTCAAGCGGGATCTGGGGCGGAGCGCCAAGCGCCTATGGGCCTGGAGGGTCCCGCCTGACCTGAGCTGCGAGGTCACCCACGAGTCTGCCAACCCCGGGTCCCCGAGGACTCCTGTCACCTGCCTTGGCGGCGGCTGTGCCGTGCTGGAGAGGGTTGGCTACCGGGCTGTCGGCAAGCCCCAGCACCAGCGAAGCTGAGCCTCAAGAGGCACCCCGTGGCCCCTGCTGCCTTCTACGGCCTTACCACCCTAAACGCAACTCATCTCATCTGGTCTTGGAAGCTAAGCAGGGTCGGCTCTGTTTACTACCTGCATGGGAGACCACCTGGGAATACTAGATGCTGTAGTATTTTTTGCCTCCCGATCTGCCTTTTCTTGTAGTCGCCGGTGCTCGAGGCTTCCTCTGCTCCTGCCGGGCACAACTTCAGGCCTCATCTACTCAAGCCTCTCCCAACACATCGTGCGCTGGAGGGGGCCCAGCCCGCCCGTCTGGCTGGACATGCCGCCAGAAGGAGGCCCTGGAAGGCAGCCACACCCCACCCTCTCCCGGGGTGGCCGGCCCAGACCCAGAGTCCGCTGTAGGCCCGGGTGAAGATCGTGAGGCCCGCGAGGCCCTGGTCCTGCCCCTGGCCGACCCCACCAGCGCCCATCCGCGCCGCAGCCATCTGTCTGCCCGTGTGTCTCTCCACAGCTCCCTCCAGAAAAAGCCCAGCCTCCACCGTATCACCATGGCAGGGGGCGGGAGTGGGGTCGTGGGCCGTGACCAGTTCTCCAGGTCAGCTGACCTCCAGTACCCGGAATGGTGCGTGGATTTTGGCGTGGGTGCAAGGGTGGCTTTGCTGGGGCTAAGGGGCCGTGGCGGCCCAATGGTGGCTCCCACTGGCTTTGGGCCCACTGCCGTCAGGCAGGAGGGCCGGCCCGGCCTTGGCCGGGCTGCGCCTAGCACTGCGTGGGTGGACACAGTGGGGAATGCCAAAAGGACAGCAGGCCACTGGCCCTCCAGCCTCAGAGGCCACGTCCTTGTGAGCATCGAGTGGGATCTGGGGCGGAGCCTCAAGCGCCTACGGGTCTGGAGGTTCCCGCAAGAACTGGGCTGCAAGGTCGCCCAAGACTCTGCCACCTCCGTGTCCCCGAGGCCTCCTGTCGCCTGCCTGGGCAGGCAGCAGGGCCGTGCAGGAGAGGGCTGGCCACCGGCCTGGCGATAAGTCACCAGCACCAACGAAGCTGAGCCTCATGAGGCACCACGTGGCCCCCACTGCCTTCTATAGCCATACAACCCTGAGCGCATCCCATCTCATCTGATCTCACAAGCTAAGCAGGATCAGGCCTGGTTAATACTTGGATGGGAGACTACATGGGAATACCGGGTGCTGTAGGCTTTTTTCCCTCCCACACCACCTTCTCCTTTAGTCGCCCGTGGCCGAGGCCGGCTCCTCCCCTGCTGGGCACCGCCGCAGGCCTCACCTCCTCAGGCCCCTCCCAACACAGCGTGCGCCGGAATGGGCGCCCCCAGCCGCACTGGCTGGACATGCGGCCAGAAGTCGGCCCTGTTAGGCAGCCACACGCCAGCCGCTCTCGGGGTGGCTGGCCCAGACCCAGACTCCACCGCAGGCCCGGGTGACAGCCGTGAGGCTCGCGAAGCCCTCGTCCTGCACCTGACCACCTCCGCCAGCGCCCATCCGCGCCGCAGCCACCTGTCTGCCTGTGTGTCTCTCCACAGCTCCCTCCGGAAAAAGCCCACCCTCCGCTGTTTCGCCATGGCTGGGTGCGGGAGCGAGGTCGTGGGCCGGGTCCGGTTTTCCGGGCCGGCCGGCCACCATGCGCTGGGAACAGTGCTCAGTGGGTGGCGTGGGGGCAAGGGTGGCCTTGCTGGGTCCAATGGGCCGTGCCACATCAATGGTGGCTCCCAGTGGCTTTGGGCTACCTTCCCTCAGGCAGGAGTTCCGGCCCAGCCGCGGCTGGACTGCACCTACTACTGTGTGGGTGGACAGGGTTGGGAATGCCCAAGGGACCGTGGACCACGGGCCCTTAAGCCTTCGGAGCCACGTCTTTGTGAGCGTCGAGCGGGATCTGGGGCGGTTCGCCAAGCGCCTATGTGCCTGGATGTTCCCGCCAGAACTGAGCTGCGAGGTCGTCCAAGACTCCACCAACCCCGGTCCCCGAGGCCTGCTGTCACCTACCTGGGTGGGCCGCAGGGCCGTGCTGCAGAGGGCTGGTCGCCGGACTGGCGGTAATTCGCCAGCACCAGCTAAGCTGAGCCTCAAGAGGCACCCCGTGGCCCCTGCTGCCTTCTACGGCCATACCACCCTAAGCGCACCTCATCTCGTCTGATCTCGGAAGCTAAGCAGGGTCGGCTCTGTTTACTACCTGGATGGGAGACCACCACGGAATACTAGAGGCTGGAGTATTTTTTGCCTCCCGATCTGCCTTTTCTTGTAGTCGCCGGTGCTCGAGGCTTCCTCTGCTCCCACTGGGCATGCCTGCAGGTCTCATCTACTCAAGCCTATCCCAACACAGCGTGCGCTGGAGGGGGCCCAGCCCGCCCGTCTGGCTGGACATGCCGCCAGAAGGAGGCGCTGGAAGGCAGCCACACCCCACCCTCTCCCGGGGTGGCCGGCCCGCACCCAGACTCCGCCGCAGGCCCGGGTGTAGATTGTGAGGCCCGCGAGCCCCTCGACCTGCCCCTGGCCGACCCCACCAGCGCCAATGCGCGCCGCAGCCACCTGTCTGCCCGTGTGTCTCTCCACAGCTCCCTCCAGAAAAAGCCCAGCCTCCACCGTTTCACCATGGCAGGGGGCGGGAGTGGGGTCGTGGGCCAGACCGGTTCGCTGGGCCGGCCGGTCACCAGGCGCAGGGAACTTTGCTCGGCAGTTGTTGTGGGGGAAAGGGTGGCCTTGTTGGGTCTAAGGGGTCGTGCCGACTCAAGGGTGGCTCCCAGTGGCTTCAGACCAACTGCCGTCGGGCAGGAGGGCCGGCCCGGCCACGGCCGTGCTTCGCCTAGAACTGTGTGGGCAGACAGGGTGGCCAATGCCCAAGGGACCGCGGGCCACGGGCCCTTAAGACCCCGGGGCCACGTCTTTGTGAGCGTCAAGCGGGATCTGGGGCGGAGGGCCAAGCGCCTATGGGCCTGGAGGGTCCCGCCTGACCTGAGCTGCGAGGTCACCCACGAGTCTGCCAACCCCGGGTCCCCGAGGACTCCTGTCACCTGCCTTGGCAGCGGCTGTGCCGTGCTGGAGAGGGTTGGCTACCGGGCTGTCGGCAAGCCCCAGCACCAGCGAAGCTGAGCCTCAAGAGGCACCCCGTGGCCCCTGCTGCCTTCTACGGCCTTACCACCCTAAACGCAACTCATCTCGTCTGGTCTTGGAAGCTAAGCAGGGTCGGCTCTGTTTACTACCTGCATGGGAGACCACCTGGGAATACTAGATGCTGTAGTATTTTTTGCCTCCCGATCTGCCTTTTCTTGTAGTCGCCGGTGCTCGAGGCTTCCTCTGCTCCTGCCGGGCACAACTTCAGGCCTCATCTACTCAAGCCTCTCCCAACACATCGTGCGCTGGAGGGGGCCCAGCCCGCCCGTCTGGCTGGACATGCCGCCAGAAGGAGGCCCTGGAAGGCAGCCACACCCCACCCTCTCCCGGGGTGGCCGGCCCAGACCCAGAGTCCGCTGTAGGCCCGGGTGAAGATCGTGAGGCCCGCGAGGCCCTGGTCCTGCCCCTGGCCGACCCCAGCAGCGCCCATCCGCGCCGCAGCCACCTGTCTGCCCGTGTGTCTCTCCACAGCTCCCTCCAGAAAAAGCCCAGCCTCCACCGTTTCACCATGGCAGGGGACGGGAGTGGGGTCGTGGGCCAGAGTGGTTCTCTGGGCCGGCCGGTCACCAGGCGCAGGGAACTTTGCTCGGCAGTTGTCGTGGGGGAAAGGGTGGCCTTGTTGGGTCTAAGGGGTCGTGCCGACTCAAGGGTGGCTCCCAGTGGTTTCAGACCAACTGCCGTCGGGCAGGAGGGCCGGCCCGGCCACGGCCGTGCTTCGCCTAGAACTGTGTGGGCAGACAGGGTGGCCAATGCCCAAGGGACCGCGGGCCACGGGCCCTTAAGACCCCGGGGCCACGTCGTTGTGAGCGTCAAGCGGGATCTGGGGCGGAGCGCCAAGCGCCTATGGGCCTGGAGGGTCCCGCCTGACCTGAGCTGCGAGGTCACCCACGAGTCTGCCAACCCCGGGTCCCCGAGGACTCCTGTCACCTGCCTTGGCGGCGGCTGTGCCGTGCTGGAGAGGGTTGGCTACCGGGCTGTCGGCAAGCCCCAGCACCAGCGAAGCTGAGCCTCAAGAGGCACCCCGTGGCCCCTGCTGCCTTCTACGGCCTTACCACCCTAAACGCAACTCATCTCGTCTGGTCTTGGAAGCTAAGCAGGGTCGGCTCTGTTTACTACCTGCATGGGAGACCACCTGGGAATACTAGATGCTGTAGTATTTTTTGCCTCCCGATCTGCCTTTTCTTGTACTCGCCGGTGCTCGAGGCTTCCTCTGCTCCTGCCGGGCACAACTTCAGGCCTCATCTACTCAAGCCTCTCCCAACACATCGTGCGCTGGAGGGGGCCCAGCCCGCCCGTCTGGCTGGACATGCCGCCAGAAGGAGGCCCTGGAAGGCAGCCACACCCCACCCTCTCCCGGGGTGGCCGGCCCAGACCCAGAGTCCGCTGTAGGCCCGGGTGAAGATCGTGAGGCCCGCGAGGCCCTGGTCCTGCCCCTGGCCGACCCCAGCAGCGCCCATCCGCGCCGCAGCCACCTGTCTGCCCGTGTGTCTCTCCACAGCTCCCTCCAGAAAAAGCCCAGCCTCCACCGTATCACCATGGCAGGGGGCGGGAGTGGGGTCGTGGGCCGTGACCAGTTCTCCAGGTCAGCTGACCTCCAGTACCCGGAATGGTGCGTGGATTTTGGCGTGGGTGCAAGGGTGGCTTTGCTGGGGCTAAGGGGCCGTGGCGGCCCAATGGTGGCTCCCACTGGCTTTGGGCCCACTGCCGTCAGGCAGGAGGGCCGGCCCGGCCTTGGCCGGGCTGCGCCTAGCACTGCGTGGGTGGACACAGTGGGGAATGCCAAAAGGACAGCAGGCCACTGGCCCTCCAGCCTCAGAGGCCACGTCCTTGTGAGCATCGAGTGGGATCTGGGGCGGAGCCTCAAGTGCCTACGGGTCTGGAGGTTCCCGCAAGAACTGGGCTGCAAGGTCGCCCAAGACTCTGCCACCTCCGTGTCCCCGAGGCCTCCTGTCGCCTGCCTGGGCAGGCAGCAGGGCCGTGCAGGAGAGGGCTGGCCACCGGCCTGGCGATAAGTCACCAGCACCAACGAAGCTGAGCCTCATGAGGCACCACGTGGCCCCCGCTGCCTTCTATGGCCATACAACCCTGAGCGCATCCCATCTCATCTGATCTCACAAGCTAAGCAGGATCAGGCCTGGTTAATACTTGGATGGGAGACTACATGGGAATACCGGGTGCTGTAGGCTTTTTTCCCTCCCACACCACCTTCTCCTTTAGTCGCCCGTGGCCGAGGCCGGCTCCTCCCCTGCCGGGCACCACCGCAGGCCTCACCTCCTCAGGCCCCTCCCAACACAGCGTGCGCCGGAATGGGCGCCCCCAGCCGCACTGGCTGGACATGCGGCCAGAAGTCGGCCCTGTTAGGCAGCCACACGCCAGCCGCTCTCGGGGTGGCTGGCCCAGACCCAGACTCCACTGCAGGCCCGGGTGACAGCCGTGAGGCACGCGAAGCCCTCGTCCTGCACCTGACCACCTCTGCCAGCGCCCATCCGCGCCACAGCCACCTGTCTGCCTGTGTGTCTCTCCACAGCTCCCTCCGGAAAAAGCCGACCCTCCGCTGTTTCGCCATGGCTGGGTGCGGGAGCGAGGTCGTGGGCCGGGTCCGGTTTTCCGGGCCGGCCGGCCACCATGCGCTGGGAACAGTGCTCAGTGGGTGGCGTGGGGGCAAGGGTGGCCTTGCTGGGTCCAATGGGCCGTGCCACATCAATGGTGGCTCCCAGTGGCTTTGGGCTACCTGCCCTCAGGCAGGAGTTCCGGCCCAGCCGTGGCTGGACTGCACCTACTACTGTGTGGGTGGAGAGGGTTGGGAATGCCCAAGGGACCGTGGATCACGGGCCCTTAAGCCTTCGGAGCCACGTCTTTGTGAGCGTTGAGCGGGATCTGGGGCGGTTCGCCAAGCGCCTATGTGCCTGGATGTTCCCGCCAGAACTGAGCTGCGAGGTCGTCCAAGACTCCACCAACCCCGGTCCCTGAGGCGTGCTGTCGCCAGCCTGGGTGGGCCGCAGGGCCTTGCTGCAGAGGGCTGGTCGCCGGACTGGCGGTAATTCGCCAGCACCAGCTAAGCTGAGCCTCAAGAGGCACCCCGTGGCCCCTGCTGCCTTCTACGGCCATACCACCCTAAACACAACTCATCTCTTCTGCTCTTGGAAGCTAAGCAGGGTCGGCTCTGTTTACTACCTGGATGGGAGACCACCTGGGAATACTAGATGCTGTAGTATTTTTTGCCTCCCGATCTGCCTTTTCTTGTAGTCGCCGGTGCTCGAGGCTTCCTCTGCTCCCACCGGGCACGGCTGCAGGCCTCATCTACTCAAGCCTCTCCCAACACAGCGTGCGCTGGAGGGGGCCCAGCCCGCCCGTCTGGCTGGACATGCCACCAGAAGGAGGCCCTGGAAGGCAGCCACACCCCACCCTCTCCTGGGGTGGCCGGCCTGGACTCAGACTCCGCCGCAGGCCCGGGTGAAAATTGTGAGGCCCGCGAGGCCCTGGACCTGCCCCTGGCCGACCCCACCAGCGCCCAACCGCGCCGCAGCCACCTGTCTGCCCGTGTGTCTCTCCACAGCTCCCTCCAGAAAAAGCCCACCCTCCACCGTTTCACCATGGCAGGGGGCGGGAGTGGGGTCGTGGGCCAGACCGGTTCTCCGGGCCGGCCGGTCACCAGGCGCAGGGAACTTTGCTCGGCAGTTGTCGTGGGGGAAAGGGTGGCCTTGTTGGGTCTAAGGGGTCGTGCCGACTCAAGGGTGGCTCCCAGTGGCTTCAGACCAACTGCCGTAGGGCAGGAGGGCCGGCCCGGCCACGGCCGTGCTTCGCGTAGAACTGTGTGGGCAGACAGGGTGGCCAATGCCCAAGGGACCGCGGGCCACGGGCCCTTAATACCCCGGGGCCACGTCGTTGTGAGCGTCAAGCGGGATCTGGGGCGGAGCGCCAAGCGCCTATGGGCCTGGAGGGTCCCGCCTGACCTGAGCTGCGAGGTCACCCACGAGTCTGCCAACCCCGGGTCCCCGAGGACTCCTGTCACCTGCCTTGGCGGCGGCTGTGCCGTGCTGGAGAGGGTTGGCTACCGGGCTGTCGGCAAGCCCCAGCACCAGCGAAGCTGAGCCTCAAGAGGCACCCCGTGGCCCCTGCTGCCTTCTACGGCCTTACCACCCTAAACGCAACTCATCTCGTCTGGTCTTGGAAGCTAAGCAGGGTCGGCTCTGTTTACTACCTGCATGGGAGACCACCTGGGAATACTAGATGCTGTAGTATTTTTTGCCTCCCGATCTGCCTTTTCTTGTACTCGCCGGTGCTCGAGGCTTCCTCTGCTCCTGCCGGGCACAACTTCAGGCCTCATCTACTCAAGCCTCTCCCAACACATCGTGCGCTGGAGGGGGCCCAGCCCGCCCGTCTGGCTGGACATGCCGCCAGAAGGAGGCCCTGGAAGGCAGCCACACCCCACCCTCTCCCGGGGTGGCCGGCCCAGACCCAGAGTCCGCTGTAGGCCCGGGTGAAGATCGTGAGGCCCGCGAGGCCCTGGTCCTGCCCCTGGCCGACCCCAGCAGCGCCCATCCGCGCCGCAGCCACCTGTCTGCCCGTGTGTCTCTCCACAGCTCCCTCCAGAAAAAGCCCAGCCTCCACCGTATCACCATGGCAGGGGGCGGGAGTGGGGTCGTGGGCCGTGACCAGTTCTCCAGGTCAGCTGACCTCCAGTACCCGGAATGGTGCGTGGATTTTGGCGTGGGTGCAAGGGTGGCTTTGCTGGGGCTAAGGGGCCGTGGCGGCCCAATGGTGGCTCCCACTGGCTTTGGGCCCACTGCCGTCAGGCAGGAGGGCCGGCCCGGCCTTGGCCGGGCTGCGCCTAGCACTGCGTGGGTGGACACAGTGGGGAATGCCAAAAGGACAGCAGGCCACTGGCCCTCCAGCCTCAGAGGCCACGTCCTTGTGAGCATCGAGTGGGATCTGGGGCGGAGCCTCAAGTGCCTACGGGTCTGGAGGTTCCCGCAAGAACTGGGCTGCAAGGTCGCCCAAGACTCTGCCACCTCCGTGTCCCCGAGGCCTCCTGTCGCCTGCCTGGGCAGGCAGCAGGGCCGTGCAGGAGAGGGCTGGCCACCGGCCTGGCGATAAGTCACCAGCACCAACGAAGCTGAGCCTCATGAGGCACCACGTGGCCCCCGCTGCCTTCTATGGCCATACAACCCTGAGCGCATCCCATCTCATCTGATCTCACAAGCTAAGCAGGATCAGGCCTGGTTAATACTTGGATGGGAGACTACATGGGAATACCGGGTGCTGTAGGCTTTTTTCCCTCCCACACCACCTTCTCCTTTAGTCGCCCGTGGCCGAGGCCGGCTCCTCCCCTGCCGGGCACCACCGCAGGCCTCACCTCCTCAGGCCCCTCCCAACACAGCGTGCGCCGGAATGGGCGCCCCCAGCCGCACTGGCTGGACATGCGGCCAGAAGTCGGCCCTGTTAGGCAGCCACACGCCAGCCGCTCTCGGGGTGGCTGGCCCAGACCCAGACTCCACTGCAGGCCCGGGTGACAGCCGTGAGGCACGCGAAGCCCTCGTCCTGCACCTGACCACCTCCGCCAGCGCCCATCCGCGCCGCAGCCACCTGTCTGCCTGTGTGTCTCTCCACAGCTCCCTCCGGAAAAAGCCCACCCTCCGCTGTTTCGCCATGGCTGGGTGCGGGAGCGAGGTCGTGGGCCGGGTCCGGTTTTCCGGGCCGGCCGGCCACCATGCGCTGGGAACAGTGCTCAGTGGGTGGCGTGGGGGCAAGGGTGGCCTTGCTGGGTCCAATGGGCCGTGCCACATCAATGGTGGCTCCCAGTGGCTTTGGGCTACCTGCCCTCAGGCAGGAGTTCCGGCCCAGCCGTGGCTGGACTGCACCTACTACTGTGTGGGTGGAGAGGGTTGGGAATGCCCAAGGGACCGTGGATCACGGGCCCTTAAGCCTTCGGAGCCACGTCTTTGTGAGCGTTGAGCGGGATCTGGGGCGGTTCGCCAAGCGCCTATGTGCCTGGATGTTCCCGCCAGAACTGAGCTGCGAGGTCGTCCAAGACTCCACCAACCCCGGTCCCTGAGGCGTGCTGTCGCCAGCCTGGGTGGGCCGCAGGGCCTTGCTGCAGAGGGCTGGTCGCCGGACTGGCGGTAATTCGCCAGCACCAGCTAAGCTGAGCCTCAAGAGGCACCCCGTGGCCCCTGCTGCCTTCTACGGCCATACCACCCTAAACACAACTCATCTCTTCTGCTCTTGGAAGCTAAGCAGGGTCGGCTCTGTTTACTACCTGGATGGGAGACCACCTGGGAATACTAGATGCTGTAGTATTTTTTGCCTCCCGATCTGCCTTTTCTTGTAGTCGCCGGTGCTCGAGGCTTCCTCTGCTCCCACCGGGCACGGCTGCAGGCCTCATCTACTCAAGCCTCTCCCAACACAGCGTGCGCTGGAGGGGGCCCAGCCCGCCCGTCTGGCTGGACATGCCACCAGAAGGAGGCCCTGGAAGGCAGCCACACCCCACCCTCTCCTGGGGTGGCCGGCCTGGACTCAGACTCCGCCGCAGGCCCGGGTGAAAATTGTGAGGCCCGCGAGGCCCTGGACCTGCCCCTGGCCGACCCCACCAGCGCCCAACCGCGCCGCAGCCACCTGTCTGCCCGTGTGTCTCTCCACAGCTCCCTCCAGAAAAAGCCCACCCTCCACCGTTTCACCATGGCAGGGGGCGGGAGTGGTGTCGTGGGCCAGACCGGTTCTCCGGGCCGGCCGGTCACCAGGCGCAGGGAACTTTGCTCGGCAGTTGGCGTGGGGGAAAGGGTGGCCTTGTTGGGTCTAAGGGGTCGTGCCGACTCAAAGGTGGCTCCCAGTGGCTTCAGACCAACTGCCGTTGGGCAGGAGGGCCGGCCCGTCCGCGGCCGGGCTTCGCCTAGAACTGTGTGGGCAGACAGGGTGGCCAATGCCCAAGGGACCGCGGGCCACGGGCCCTTAAGCCCCTGGGGCCACGTCGTTGTGAGCGTCAAGCGGGATCTGGGGCAGAGGGCCAAGCGCCTATGGTCCTGGAGGGTCCCGCCTGACCTGAGCTGCGAGGTCACCCACGAGTCTGCCAACCCCGGGTCCCCGAGGCCTCCTGTCGCCTGCCTTGGTGGGCGGCTGGGCAGTGCTGGAGAGGGTTGGCTACCGGGCTGTCGGCAAGCCCCAGCACCAGCGAAGCTGAGCCTCAAGAGTCACCCCGTGGCCCCCACTGCCTTCTACGGCCATACCACCCTGAACGCGCCCCATCTCGTCTGATCCTGGAAGCTAAGCAGGGTCGGGCCTGGTTAGTACTTGGATGGGAGACTACATGGGAATACCGGGTGCTGTAGGCTTTTTTCCCTCCCGCACCACCTTCTCCTTTAGTCGCCCGTATCCGAGGCCGGCTCTTCCCCTGCCGGGCACCGCCGCAGGCCTCACCTCCTCAGGCCCCTCCCGACACAGTGTGCGCCGGAAGGGGCGCCCCCAGCCGCACTGGCTGGACATGCGGCCAGAAGGAGGTCCTGTTAGGCAGCCGCACCCCAGCCGATCCCGGGGTGGCCGGCCTGGACCAATGCTCCACCGCAGGCCCGGGTGACAGCCGTGAGGCACGCGTAGCCCTCGTCCTGCACCTGGCCACCTCCGCCAGCGCCCATCCATGCCGCAGCCACCTATCTGCCTGTGTGTCTCTCCACAGCTCTCTCCGGAAAAAGCCCACCTTCCGCTGCTTCGCCATGGCCGGGTGCGAGAGCATGGTCGTGGGCCGGGTCTGGTTCTCTGGGCCGGCCGGCCACCATGCGCTGGGAACAGTGCTCAGTGGGTGGCGTGGGGGCAAGGGTGGTCTTGCTGGTTCCAATGGGCCGTGCCGCATCAATGGTGGCTCCCAGTGGCTTTGGGCTACCTGTCGTCAGGCAGGAGGGCCGGCCCAGCCGCGGCTGGACTGCACCTACTACTGCGTGGGTGGACAGGGTTGGGAATGCCCAAGGGACCGTGGACCACGGGCCCTTAAGCCTTCGGAGCCACGTCTTTGTGAGCATCGAGCGGGATCTGGGGCGGTTCGCCAAGTGCCTATGTGCCTGGATGTTCCCGCCAGAAGTGAGCTGCGAGGTCGTCCAAGACTCCACCACCCCCGGACCCCGAGGCCTGCTGTCGCCTGCCTGGTTGGGCCACAGGGCCGTGTGCAGAGGGCTGGTCACCGGATTGGTGGTAATTCTCCAGCACCAGCTAAGCTGAGCCTCAAGAGGCACCCCGTGGCCCCTGCTGCCTTCTACGGCCATACCACCCTAAACACAACTCATCTCTTCTGCTCTTGGAAGCTAAGCAGGGTCGGGTATGTTTACTACCTGGATGGGAGACCACCTGGGAATACTAGATGCTGTAGTATTTTTTGCCTCCCGATCTGCCTTTTCTTGTAGTCGCCGGTGCTCGAGGCTTCCTCTGCTCCCACCGGGCACGGCTGCAGGCCTCATCTACTCAAGCCTCTCCCAACACAGCGTGCGCTGGAGGGGGCCCAGCCCGCCCGTCTGGCTGGACATGCCCCCAGAAGGAGGCCCTGGAAGGCAGCCACACCCCACCCTCTCCTGGGGTGGCCGGCCTGGACTCAGACTCCGCCGCAGGCCCGGGTGAAAATTGTGAGGCCCGCGAGGCCCTGGACCTGCCCCTGGCCGACACCACCAGCGCCCAACCGCGCCGCAGCCACCTGTCTACCCGTGTGTCTCTCCACAGCTCCCTCCAGAAAAAGCCCACCCTCCACCGTTTCACCATGGCAGGGGGCCGGAGTGGGGTCGTGGGCCAGACCGGTTCTCCGGGCCGGCCGGTCACCAGGCGCAGGGAACTTTGCTCGGCAGTTGGCGTGTGGGAAAGGGTGGCCTTGTTGGGTCTAAGGGGTCGTGCCGACTCAATGGTGGCTCCCAGTGGCTTCAGACCAAGTGCCGTTGGGCAGGAGGGCCGGCCCGTCCGCGGCCGTGCTTCGCCTAGAACTGTGTGGGCAGACAGGGTGGCCAATGCCCAAGGGACCGCGGGCCACGGGCCCTTAAGACCCCGGGGCCACGTCGTTGTGAGCGTCAAGCGGGATCTGGGGCGGAGCGCCAAGCGCCTATGGGCCTGGAGGGTCCCGCCTGACCTGAGCTGCGAGGTCACCCACGAGTCTGCCAACCCCGGGTCCCCGAGGACTCCTGTCACCTGCCTTGGCGGCGGCTGTGCCGTGCTGGAGAGGGTTGGCTACCGGGCTGTCGGCAAGCCCCAGCACCAGCGAAGCTGAGCCTCAAGAGGCACCCCGTGGCCCCTGCTGCCTTCTACGGCCTTACCACCCTAAACGCAACTCATCTCATCTGGTCTTGGAAGCTAAGCAGGGTCGGCTCTGTTTACTACCTGCATGGGAGACCACCTGGGAATACTAGATGCTGTAGTATTTTTTGCCTCCCGATCTGCCTTTTCTTGTAGTCGCCGGTGCTCGAGGCTTCCTCTGCTCCTGCCGGGCACAACTTCAGGCCTCATCTACTCAAGCCTCTCCCAACACATCGTGCGCTGGAGGGGGCCCAGCCCGCCCGTCTGGCTGGACATGCCGCCAGAAGGAGGCCCTGGAAGGCAGCCACACCCCACCCTCTCCCGGGGTGGCCGGCCCAGACCCAGAGTCCGCTGTAGGCCCGGGTGAAGATCGTGAGGCCCGCGAGGCCCTGGTCCTGCCCCTGGCCGACCCCACCAGCGCCCATCCGCGCCGCAGCCATCTGTCTGCCCGTGTGTCTCTCCACAGCTCCCTCCAGAAAAAGCCCAGCCTCCACCGTATCACCATGGCAGGGGGCGGGAGTGGGGTCGTGGGCCGTGACCAGTTCTCCAGGTCAGCTGACCTCCAGTACCCGGAATGGTGCGTGGATTTTGGCGTGGGTGCAAGGGTGGCTTTGCTGGGGCTAAGGGGCCGTGGCGGCCCAATGGTGGCTCCCACTGGCTTTGGGCCCACTGCCGTCAGGCAGGAGGGCCGGCCCGGCCTTGGCCGGGCTGCGCCTAGCACTGCGTGGGTGGACACAGTGGGGAATGCCAAAAGGACAGCAGGCCACTGGCCCTCCAGCCTCAGAGGCCACGTCCTTGTGAGCATCGAGTGGGATCTGGGGCGGAGCCTCAAGCGCCTACGGGTCTGGAGGTTCCCGCAAGAACTGGGCTGCAAGGTCGCCCAAGACTCTGCCACCTCCGTGTCCCCGAGGCCTCCTGTCGCCTGCCTGGGCAGGCAGCAGGGCCGTGCAGGAGAGGGCTGGCCACCGGCCTGGCGATAAGTCACCAGCACCAACGAAGCTGAGCCTCATGAGGCACCACGTGGCCCCCACTGCCTTCTATAGCCATACAACCCTGAGCGCATCCCATCTCATCTGATCTCACAAGCTAAGCAGGATCAGGCCTGGTTAATACTTGGATGGGAGACTACATGGGAATACCGGGTGCTGTAGGCTTTTTTCCCTCCCACACCACCTTCTCCTTTAGTCGCCCGTGGCCGAGGCCGGCTCCTCCCCTGCTGGGCACCGCCGCAGGCCTCACCTCCTCAGGCCCCTCCCAACACAGCGTGCGCCGGAATGGGCGCCCCCAGCCGCACTGGCTGGACATGCGGCCAGAAGTCGGCCCTGTTAGGCAGCCACACGCGCCAGCCGCCTCTCGGGGTGGCTGGCCCAGACCCAGACTCCACCGCAGGCCCGGGTGACAGCCGTGAGGCTCGCGAAGCCCTCGTCCTGCACCTGACCACCTCCGCCAGCGCCCATCCGCGCCGCAGCCACCTGTCTGCCTGTGTGTCTCTCCACAGCTCCCTCCGGAAAAAGCCCACCCTCCGCTGTTTCGCCATGGCTGGGTGCGGGAGCGAGGTCGTGGGCCGGGTCCGGTTTTCCGGGCCGGCCGGCCACCATGCGCTGGGAACAGTGCTCAGTGGGTGGCGTGGGGGCAAGGGTGGCCTTGCTGGGGTCCAATGGGCCGTGCCACATCAATGGTGGCTCCCAGTGGCTTTGGGCTACCTTCCCTCAGGCAGGAGTTCCGGCCCAGCCGCGGCTGGACTGCACCTACTACTGTGTGGGGTGGACAGGGTTGGGAATGCCCAAGGGACCGTGGACCACGGGCCCTTAAGCCTTCGGAGCCACGTCTTTGTGAGCGTCGAGCGGGATCTGGGGCGGTTCGCCAAGCGCCTATGTGCCTGGATGTTCCCGCCAGAACTGAGCTGCGAGGTCGTCCAAGACTCCACCAACCCCGGTCCCCGAGGCCTCACCTACCTGGGTGGGCCGCAGGGCCGTGCTGCAGAGGGCTGGTCGCCGGACTGGCGGTAATTCGCCAGCACCAGCTAAGCTGAGCCTCAAGAGGCACCCCGTGGCCCCTGCTGCCTTCTACGGCCATACCACCCTAAGCGCACCTCATCTCGTCTGATCTCGGAAGCTAAGCAGGGTCGGCTCTGTTTACTACCTGGATGGGAGACCACCAGGGAATACTAGAGGCTGGAGTATTTTTTGCCTCCCGATCTGCCTTTTCTTGTAGTCGCCGGTGCTCGAGGCTTCCTCTGCTCCCACTGGGCATGCCTGCAGGTCTCATCTACTCAAGCCTATCCCAACACAGCGTGCGCTGGAGGGGGCCCAGCCCGCCCGTCTGGCTGGACATGCCGCCAGAAGGAGGCGCTGGAAGGCAGCCACACCCCACCCTCTCCCGGGGTGGCCGGCCCGCACCCAGACTCCGCCGCAGGCCCGGGTGTAGATTGTGAGGCCCGCGAGCCCCTCGACCTGCCCCTGGCCGACCCGACCAGCGCCCATGCGTGCCGCAGCCACCTGTCTGCCCGTGTGTCTCTCCACAGCTCCCTCCAGAAAAAGCCCAGCCTCCACCGTTTCACCATGGCAGGGGGCGGGAGTGGGGTCGTGGGCCAGACCGGTTCGCTGGGCCGGCCGGTCACCAGGCGCAGGGAACTTTGCTCGGCAGTTGTCGTGGGGGAAAGGGTGGCCTTGTTGGGTCTAAGGGGTCGTGCCGACTCAAGGGTGGCTCCCAGTGGCTTCAGACCAACTGCCGTCGGGCAGGAGGGCCGGCCCGGCCACGGCCGTGCTTCGCCTAGAACTGTGTGGGCAGACAGGGTGGCCAATGCCCAAGGGACCGCGGGCCACGGGCCCTTAAGACCCCGGGGCCACGTCTTTGTGAGCGTCAAGCGGGATCTGGGGAGGAGGGCCAAGCGCCTATGGGCCTGGAGGGTCCCGCCTGACCTGAGCTGCGAGGTCACCCACGAGTCTGCCAACCCCGGGTCCCCGAGGACTCCTGTCACCTGCCTTGGCAGCGGCTGTGCCGTGCTGGAGAGGGTTGGCTACCGGGCTGTCGGCAAGCCCCAGCACCAGCGAAGCTGAGCCTCAAGAGGCACCCCGTGGCCCCTGCTGCCTTCTATGGCCTTACCACCCTAAACGCAACTCATCTCGTCTGGTCTTGGAAGCTAAGCAGGGTCGGCTCTGTTTACTACCTGCATGGGAGACCACCTGGGAATACTAGATGCTGTAGTATTTTTTGCCTCCCGATCTGCCTTTTCTTGTAGTCGCCGGTGCTCGAGGCTTCCTCTGCTCCTGCCGGGCACAACTTCAGGCCTCATCTACTCAAGCCTCTCCCAACACATCGTGCGCTGGAGGGGGCCCAGCCCGCCCGTCTGGCTGGACATGCCGCCAGAAGGAGGCCCTGGAAGGCAGCCACACCCCACCCTCTCCCGGGGTGGCCGGCCCAGACCCAGAGTCCGCTGTAGGCCCGGGTGAAGATCGTGAGGCCCGCGAGGCCCTGGTCCTGCCCCTGGCCGACCCCAGCAGCGCCCATCCGCGCCGCAGCCACCTGTCTGCCCGTGTGTCTCTCCACAGCTCCCTCCAGAAAAAGCCCAGCCTCCACCGTATCACCATGGCAGGGGGCGGGAGTGGGGTCGTGGGCCGTGACCAGTTCTCCAGGTCAGCTGACCTCCAGTACCCGGAATGGTGCGTGGATTTTGGCGTGGGTGCAAGGGTGGCTTTGCTGGCGCTAAGGGGCCGTGGCGGCCCAATGGTGGCTCCCACTGGCTTTGGGCCCACTGCCGTCAGGCAGGAGGGCCGGCCCGGCCTTGGCCGGGCTGCGCCTAGCACTGCGTGGGTGGACACAGTGGGGAATGCCTAAAGGACAGCAGGCCACTGGCCCTCCAGCCTCAGAGGCCACGTCCTTGTGA
The DNA here is from genome assembly GCF_949987535.1 of Balaenoptera acutorostrata. Lineage (NCBI taxonomy): Eukaryota > Metazoa > Chordata > Mammalia > Artiodactyla > Balaenopteridae > Balaenoptera > Balaenoptera acutorostrata. The sequence continues at coordinate 70,879,639 of NC_080079.1, read as the reverse complement.
GCATCGAGTGGGATCTGGGGCGGAGCCTCAAGTGCCTACGGGTCTGGAGGTTCCCGCAAGAACTGGGCTGCAAGGTCGCCCAAGACTCTGCCACCTCCGTGTCCCCGAGGCCTCCTGTCGCCTGCCTGGGCAGGCAGCAGGGCCATGCAGGAGAGGGCTGGCCACCGGCCTGGAGATAAGTCACCAGCACCAACGAAGCTGAGCCTCATGAGGCACCACGTGGGCCCCGCTGCCTTCTATGGCCATACAACCCTGAGCGCATCCCATCTCATCTGATCTCACAAGCTAAGCAGGATCAGGCCTGGTTAATACTTGGATGGGAGACTACATGGGAATACCGGGTGCTGTAGGCTTTTTTCCCTCCCACACCACCTTCTCCTTTAGTCGCCCGTGGCCGAGGCCGGCTCCTCCCCTGCCGGGCACCACCGCAGGCCTCACCTCCTCAGGCCCCTCCCAACACAGCGTGCGCCGGAATGGGCGCCCCCAGCCGCACTGGCTGGACATGCGGCCAGAAGTCGGCCCTGTTAGGCAGCCACACGCCAGCCGCTCTCGGGGTGGCTGGCCCAGACCCAGACTCCACCGCAGGCCCGGGTGACAGCCGTGAGGCACGCGAAGCCCTCGTCCTGCACCTGACCACCTCCGCCAGCGCCCATCCGCGCCACAGCCACCTGTCTGCCTGTGTGTCTCTCCACAGCTCCCTCCGGAAAAAGCCCACCCTCCGCTGTTTCGCCATGGCTGGATTTGGGAGCGAGGTCGTGGGCCGGGTCCGGTTTTCCGGGCCGGCCGGCCACCATGCGCTGGGAACAGTGCTCAGTGGGTGGCGTGGGGGCAAGGGTGGCCTTGCTGGGTCCAATGGGCCGTGCCACATCAATGGTGGCTCCCAGTGGCTTTGGGCTACCTGCCCTCAGGCAGGAGTTCCTTCCCAGCCGCGGCTGGACTGCACCTACTACTGTGTGGGTGGAGAGGGTTGGGAATGCCCAAGGGACCGTGGATCACGGGCCCTTAAGCCTTCGGAGCCACGTCTTTGTGAGCGTCGAGCGGGATCTGGGGCGGTTCGCCAAGTGCCTATGTGCCTGGATGTTCCCGCCAGAACTGAGCTGCGAGGTCGTCCAAGACTCCACCAACCCCGGTCCCTGAGGCGTGCTGTCGCCAGCCTGGGTGGGCCGCAGGGCCTTGCTGCAGTGGGCTGGTCGCCGGACTGGCGGTAATTCGCCAGCACCAGCTAAGCTGAGCCTCAAGAGGCACCCCGTGGCCCCTGCTGCCTTCTACGGCCATACCACCCTAAACACAACTCATCTCTTCTGCTCTTGGAAGCTAAGCAGGGTCGGCTCTGTTTACTACCTGGATGGGAGACCACCTGGGAATACTAGATGCTGTAGTATTTTTTGCCTCCCGATCTGCCTTTTCTTGTAGTCGCCGGTGCTCGAGGCTTCCTCTGCTCCCACCGGGCACGGCTGCAGGCCTCATCTACTCAAGCCTCTCCCAACACAGCGTGCGCTGGAGGGGGCCCAGCCCGCCCGTCTGGCTGGACATGCTGCCAGAAGGAGGCCCTGGAAGGCAGCCACACCCCACCCTCTCCTGGGGTGTCCGGCCTGGAGTCAGACTCCGCCGCAGGCCCGGGTGAAAATTGTGAGGCCCGCGAGGCCCTGGACCTGCCCCTGGCCGACCCCACCAGTGCCCAACTGCGCCGCAGCCACCTGTCTGCCCGTGTGTCTCTCCACAGCTCCCTCCAGAAAAAGCCCACCCTCCACCGTTTCACCATGGCAGGGGGCGGGAGTGGGGTCGTGGGACAGACCGGTTCTCCGGGCCGGCCGGTCACCAGGCGCAGGGAACTTTGCTCGGCAGTTGGAGTGGGGGAAAGGGTGGCCTTGTTGGGTCTAAGGGGTCGTGCCGACTCAAAGGTGGCTCCCAGTGGCTTCAGACCAACTGCCGTTGGGCAGGAGGGCCGGCCCGTCCGCGGCCGGGCTTCGCCTAGAACTGTGTGGGCAGACAGGGTGGCCAATGCCCAAGGGACCGCGGGCCACGGGCCCTTAAGCCCCTGGGGCCACGTCGTTGTGAGCGTCATGCGGGATCTGGGGCAGAGGGCCAAGCGCCTATGGTCCTGGAGGGTCCCGCCTGACCTGAGCTGCGAGGTCACCCACGAGTCTGCCAACCCCGGGTCCCCGAGGCCTCCTGTCGCCTGCCTTGGTGGGCGGCTGGGCAGTGCTGGAGAGGGTTGGCTACCGGGCTGTCGGCAAGCCCCAGCACCAGCGAAGCTGAGCCTCAAGAGTCACCCCGTGGCCCCCACTGCCTTCTACGGCCATACCACCCTGAACGCGCCCAATCTCGTCTGATCCTGTAAGCTAAGCAGGGTCGGGCCTGGTTAGTACTTGGATGGGAGACTACATGGGAATACCGGGTGCTGTAGGCTTTTTTCCCTCCCGCACCACCTTCTCCTTTAGTCGCCCGTATCCGAGGCCGGCTCCTCCCCTGCTGGGCACCGCTGCAGGCCTCACCTCCTCAGGCCCCGCCCGACACAGTGTGCGCCGGAAGGGGCGCCCCCAGCCGCACTGGCTGGACATGCGGCCAGAAGGAGGCCCTGTTAGGCAGCCGCACCCCAGCCGATCCCGGGGTGGCCGGCCTGGACCCATGCTCCACCGCAGGCCCGGGTGACAGCCGTGAGGCACGCGAAGCCCTCGTCCTGCACCTGACCAGCTCCGCCAGCGCCCATCCGCGCCGCAGCCACCTGTCTGCCTGTGTGTCTCTCCACAGCTCCCTCCGGAGAAAGCCCACCCTCCGCTGTTTCGCCATGGCTGGGTGCGGGAGCGAGGTCGTGGGCCGGGTCCGGTTTTCCGGGCCGGCCGGCCACCATGCGCTGGGAACAGTGCTCAGTGGGTGGCGTGGGGGCAAGGGTGGCCTTGCTGGGTCCAATGGGCCGTGCCACATCAATGGTGGCTCCCAGTGGCTTTGGGCTACCTTCCCTCAGGCAGGAGTTCCGGCCCAGCCGCGGCTGGACTGCACCTACTACTGTGTGGGTGGACAGGGTTGGGAATGCCCAAGGGACCGTGGACCACGGGCCCTTAAGCCTTCGGAGCCACGTCTTTGTGAGCATCGAGCGGGATCTGGGGCGGTTCGCCAAGCGCCTATGTGCCTGGATGTTCCCGCCAGAACTGAGCTGCGAGGTCGTCCAAGACTCCACCAACCCCGGTCCCTGAGGCGTGCTGTCACCAGCCTGGGTGGGCCGCAGGGCCTTGCTGCAGAGGGCTGGTCGCCGGACTGGCGGTAATTCGCCAGCACCAGCTAAGCTGAGCCTCAAGAGGCACCCCGTGGCCCCCACTGCCTTCTACGGCCATACCACCCTGAACGCGCCCAATCTCGTCTGATCCTGGAAGCTAAGCAGGGTCGGGCCTGGTTAGTACTTGGATGGGAGACTACATGGGAATACCGGGTGCTGTAGGCTTTTTTCCCTCCCGCACCACCTTCTCCTTTAGTCGCCCGTATCCGAGGCCGGCTCCTCCCCTGCCGGGCACCGCCGCAGGCCTCACCTCCTCAGGCCTCTCCCGACACAGTGTGCGCCGGAAGGGGCGCCCCCAGCCGCACTGGCTGGACATGCGGCCAGAAGGAGGCCCTGTTAGGCAGCCGCACCCCAGCCGATCCCGGGGTGGCCGGCCTGGACCCATGCTCCACCGCAGGCCCGGGTGACAGCCGTGAGGCACGCGAAGCCCTCGTCCTTCCCCTGCCACCTCCGCCAGTGCCCATCCATGCCGCAGCCACCTATCTGCCTGGGTGTCTCTCCACAGCTCTCTCCGGAAAAAGCCCACCCTCCGCTGCTTCGCCATGGCCGGGTGCGAGAGCATGGTCGTGGGCCGGGTTCGGTTCTCCGGGCCGGCCGGCCACCATGCGCTGGGAACAGTGCTCAGTGGGTGGCGTGGGGGCAAGGGTGGTCTTGCTGGTTCCAATGGGCCGTGCCGCATCAATGGTGGCTCCCAGTGGCTTTGGGCTACCTGTCGTCAGGCAGGAGGGCCGGCCCAGCCGCGGCTGGACTGCACCTACTACTGCGTGGGTGGACAGGGTTGGGAATGCCCAAGGGACCGTGGAACACGGGCCCTTAAGCCTTCGGAGCCACGTCTTTGTGAGCATCGAGCGGGATCTGGGGTGGTTCGCCAAGCGCCTATGTGCCTGGATGTTCCCGCCAGAACTGAGCTGCGAGGTCGTCCAAGACTCCACCACCCCCGGACCCCGAGGCCTGCTGTCGCCTGCCTGGGTGGGCCGCAGGGCCGTGTGCAGAGGGCTGGTCACCGGATTGGTGGTAATTCTCCAGCACCAGCTAAGCTGAGCCTCAAGAGGCACCCCGTGGCCCCTGCTGCCTTCTACGGCCATACCACCCTAAACGCACCTCATCTCGTCTGATCTCGGAAGCTAAGCAGGGTCGGCTCTGTTTACTACTTGGATGGGAGACCACCCGGGAATAGTAGAGGCTGGAGTATTTTTTGCCTCCCGATCTGCCTTTTCTTGTAGTCGCCGGTGCTCGAGGCTTCCTCTGCTCCCACCGGGCATGCCTGCAGGCCTCATCTACTCAAGCCTATCCCAACACAGCGTGCGCTGGAGGGGGCCCAGCCCGCCCGTCTGGCTGGACATGCCACCAGAAGGAGGCGCTGGAAGGCAGCCACACCCCACCCTCTCCCGGGGTGGCCGGCCCGCACCCAGACTCCGCCGCAGGCCCGGGTGTAGATTGTGAGGCACGCGAGCCCCTCAACCTGCCCCTGGCCGACCCCACCAGCGCCCATGCGCGCCGCAGCCACCTGTCTGCCCGTGTGTCTCTCCACAGCTCCCTCCAGAAAAAGCCCAGCCTCCACCGTTTCACCATGGCAGGGGGCGGGAGTGGGGTCGTGGGCCAGACTGGTTCTCTGGGCCGGCCGGTCACCAGGCGCAGGGAACTTTGCTCGGCAGTTGTCGTGGGGGAAAGGGTGGCCTTGTTGGGTCTAAGGGGTCGTGCCGACTCAAGGGTGGCTCCCAGTGGCTTCAGACCAACTGCCGTCGGGCAGGAGGGCCGGCCCGGCCACGGCCGTGCTTCACCTAGAACTGTGTGGGCAGACAGGGTGGCCAATGCCCAAGGGACCGCGGGCCACGGGCCCTTAAGTCCCCGGGGCCACGTCGTTGTGAGCGTCAAGCGGGATCTGGGGCGGAGGGCCAAGCGCCTATGGGCCTGGAGGGTCCCGCCTGACCTGAGCTGCGAGGTCACCCACGAGTCTGCCAACCCCGGGTCCCCGAGGACTCCTGTCACCTGCCTTTGCGGCGGCTGTGCCGTGCTGGAGAGGGTTGGCTACCGGGCTGTCGGCAAGCCCCAGCACCAGCGAAGCTGAGCCTCAAGAGGCACCCCGTGGGCCCTGCTGCCTTCTACGGCCTTACCACCCTAAACGCAACTCATCTCGTTTGGTCTTGGAAGCTAAGCAGGGTCGGCTCTGTTTACTACCTGCATGGGAGACCACCTGGGAATACTAGATGCTGTAGTATTTTTTGCCTCCCGATCTGCCTTTTCTTGTACTCGCCGGTGCTCGAGGCTTCCTCTGCTCCTGCCGGGCACAACTTCAGGCCTCATCTACTCAAGCCTCTCCCAACACATCGTGCGCTGGAGGGGGCCCAGCCCGCCCGTCTGGCTGGACATGCCGCCAGAAGGAGGCCCTGGAAGGCAGCCACACCCCACCCTCTCCCGGGGTGGCCGGCCCAGACCCAGAGTCCGCTGTAGGCCCGGGTGAAGATCGTGAGGCCCGCGAGGCCCTGGTCCTGCCCCTGGCCGACCCCAGCAGCGCCCATCCGCGCCGCAGCCACCTGTCTGCCCGTGTGTCTCTCCACAGCTCCCTCCAGAAAAAGCCCAGCCTCCACCGTATCACCATGGCAGGGGGCGGGAGTGGGGTCGTGGGCCGTGACCAGTTCTCCAGGTCAGCTGACCTCCAGTACCCGGAATGGTGCGTGGATTTTGGCGTGGGTGCAAGGGTGGCTTTGCTGGGGCTAAGGGGCCGTGGCGGCCCAATGGTGGCTCCCACTGGCTTTGGGCCCACTGCCGTCAGGCAGGAGGGCCGGCCCGGCCTTGGCCGGGCTGCGCCTAGCACTGCGTGGGTGGACACAGTGGGGAATGCCAAAAGGACAGCAGGCCACTGGCCCTCCAGCCTCAGAGGCCACGTCCTTGTGAGCATCGAGTGGGATCTGGGGCGGAGCCTCAAGCGCCTACGGGTCTGGAGGTTCCCGCAAGAACTGGGCTGCAAGTTCGCCCAAGACTCTGCCACCTCCGTGTCCCCGAGGCCTCCTGTCGCCTGCCTGGGCAGGCAGCAGGGCCGTGCAGGAGAGGGCTGGCCACCGGCCTGGCAATAAGTCACCAGCACCAACGAAGCTGAGCCTCATGAGGCACCACGTGGCCCCCGCTGCCTTCTATGGCCATACAACCCTGAGCGCATCCCATCTCATCTGATCTCACAAGCTAAGCAGGATCAGGCCTGGTTAATACTTGGATGGGAGACTACATGGGAATACCGGGTGCTGTAGGCTTTTTTCCCTCCCACACCACCTTCTCCTTTAGTCGCCCGTGGCCGAGGCCGGCTCCTCCCCTGCCGGGCACCGCCGCAGGCCTCACCTCCTCAGGCCCCTCCCAACACAGCGTGCGCCGGAATGGGCGCCCCCAGCCGCACTGGCTGGACATGCGGCCAGAAGTCGGCCCTGTTAGGCAGCCACACGCCAGCCGCTCTCGGGGTGGCTGGCCCAGACCCAGACTCCACCGCAGGCCCGGGTGACAGCCGTGAGGCACGCGAAGCCCTCGTCCTGCACCTGACCACCACCGCCAGCGCCCATCCGCGCCGCAGCCACCTGTCTGCCTGTGTGTCTCTCCACAGCTCCCTCCAGAAAAATCCCACCCTCCGCTGTTTCGCCATGGCTGGGTGCGGGAGCGAGGTCGTGGGCCGGGTCCGGTTTTCCGAGCCGGCCGGCCACCATGCGCTGGGAACAGTGCTCAGTGGGTGGCGTGGGGGCAAGGGTGGCCTTGCTGGGTCCAATGGGCCGTGCCGCATCAATGGTGGCTCCCAGTGGCTTTGGGCTACCTGCCCTCAGGCAGGAGGGCCGGCCCAGCCGCGGCTGGACTGCACCTACTGCTGCGTGGGTGGACAGGTTTGGGAATGCCCAAGGGACCGTGGACCACGGGCCCTTAAGCCTTCGGAGCCACGTCTTTGTGAGCGTCGAGCGGGATCTGGGGCGGTTCGTCAAGCGCCTATGTGCCTGGATGTTCCCGCCAGAACTGAGCTGCGAGGTCGTCCAAGACTCCACCAACCCCGGTCCCCGAGGCCTGCTGTCACCTACCTGGGTGGGCCGCAGGGCCGTGCTGCAGAGGGCTGGTCGCCGGACTGGCGGTAATTCGCCAGCACCAGCTAAGCTGAGCCTCAAGAGGCACCCCGTGGCCCCCGCTGCCTTCTACGGCCATACCACCCTAAACGCACCTCATCTCGTCTGATCTCAGAAGCTAAGCAGGGTCGGCTCTGTTTACTACCTGGATGGGAGACCACCAGGGAATACTAGAGGCTGGAGTATTTTTTGCCTCCCGATCTGCCTTTTCTTGTAGTCGCCGGTGCTCGAGGCTTCCTCTGCTCCCACCGGGCATGCCTGCAGGCCTCATCTACTCAAGCCTATCCCAACACAGCGTGCGCTGGAGGGGGCCCAGCCCGCCCGTCTGGCTGGACATGCCGCCAGAAGGAGGCGCTGGAAGGCAGCCATACCCCACCCTCTCCCGGGGTGGCCGGCCCGCACCCAGACACCGCCGCAGGCCCGGGTGTAGATTGTGAGGCCCGTGAGCCCCTCGCCCTGCCCCTGCCGACCCCACCAGCGCCCATGCGCGCCCCAGCCACCTGTCTGCCCGTGTGTCTCTCCACAGCTCCCTCCAGAAAAAGCCCAGCCTCCACCGTTTCACCATGGCAGGGGACGGGAGTGGGGTCGTGGGACAGAGTGGTTCTCTGACCCGGCCGGTCACCAGGCGCAGGGAACTTTGCTCGGCAGTTGTCGTGGGGGAAAGGGTGGCCTTGTTGGGTCTAAGGGGTCGTGCCGACTCAAGGGTGGCTCCCAGTGGTTTCAGACCAACTGCCGTCGGGCAGGAGGGCCGGGCCGGCCACGGCCGTGCTTCGCCTAGAACTGTGTGGGCAGACAGGGTGGCCAATGCCCAAGGGACCGCGGGCCACGGGCCCTTAAGACCCCGGGGCCACATCGTTGTGAGCGTCAAGCGGGATCTGGGGCGGAGCGCCAAGCGCCTATGGGCCTGGAGGGTCCCGCCTGACCTGAGCTGCGAGGTCACCCACGAGTCTTCCAACCCCGGGTCCCCGAGGACTCCTGTCACCTGCCTTGGCGGCGGCTGTGCCGTGCTGGAGAGGGTTGGCTACCGGGCTGTCGGCAAGCCCCAGCACCAGCGAAGCTGAGCCTCAAGAGGTACCCCGTGGCCCCTGCTGCCTTCTACGGCCTTACCACCCTAAACGCAACTCATCTCGTCTGGTCTTGGAAGCTAAGCAGGGTCGGCTCTGTTTACTACCTGGATGGGAGACCACCTGGGAATACTAGATGCTGTAGTATTTTTTGCCTCCCGATCTGCCTTTTCTTGTACTCGCCGGTGCTCGAGGCTTCCTCTGCTCCTGCCGGGCACAACTTCAGGTCTCATCTACTCAAGCCTCTCCCAACACATCGTGCGCTGGAGGGGGCCCAGCCCGCCCGTCTGGCTGGACATGCCGCCAGAAGGAGGCCCTGGAAGGCAGCCACACCCCACCCTCTCCCGGGGTGGCCGGCCCAGACCCAGAGTCCGCTGTAGGCCCGGGTGAAGATCGTGAGGCCCGCGAGGCCCTGGTCCTGCCCCTGGCCGACCCCAGCAGTGCCCATCCGCGCCGCAGCCACCTGTCTGCCCGTGTGTCTCTCCACAGCTCCCTCCAGAAAAAGCCCAGCCTCCACCGTTTCACCATGGCAGGGGGCGGGAGTGGGGTCGTGGGCCGTGACCAGTTCTCCAGGTCAGCTGACCTCCAGTACCCGGAATGGTGCGTGGATTTTGGCGTGGGTGCAAGGGTGGCTTTGCTGGCGCTAAGGGGCCGTGGCGGCCCAATGGTGGCTCCCACTGGCTTTGGGCCCACTGCCGTCAGGCAGGAGGGCCGGCCCGGCCTTGGCCGGGCTGCGCCTAGCACTGCGTGGGTGGACACAGTGGGGAATGCCAAAAGGACAGCAGGCCACTGGCCCTCCAGCCTCAGAGGCCACGTCCTTGTGAGCATCGAGTGGGATCTGGGGCGGAGCCTCAAGCGCCTACGGGTCTGGAGGTTCCCGCAAGAACTGGGCTGCAAGTTCGCCCAAGACTCTGCCACCTCCGTGTCCCCGAGGCCTCCTGTCGCCTGCCTGGGCAGGCAGCAGGGCCGTGCAGGAGAGGGCTGGCCACCGGCCTGGCAATAAGTCACCAGCACCAACGAAGCTGAGCCTCATGAGGCACCACATGGCCCCTGCTGCCTTCTATGGCCATACAACCCTGAGCGCATCCCATCTCATCTGATCTCACAAGCTAAGCAGGATCAGGCCTGGTTAATACTTGGATGGGAGACTACATGGGAATACCGGGTGCTGTAGGCTTTTTTCCCTCCCACACCACCTTCTCCTTTAGTCGCCCGTGGCCGAGGCCGGCTCCTCCCCTGCCGGGCACCGCCGCAGGCCTCACCTCCTCAGGCCCCTCCCAACACAGCGTGCGCCGGAATGGGCGCCCCCAGCCGCACTGGCTGGACATGCGGCCAGAAGTCGGCCCTGTTAGGCAGCCACACGCCAGCCGCTCTCGGGGTGGCTGGCCCAGACCCAGACTCCACCGCAGGCCCGGGTGACAGCCGTGAGGCACGCGAAGCCCTCGTCCTGCACCTGACCACCACCGCCAGCGCCCATCCGCGCCGCAGCCACCTGTCTGCCTGTGTGTCTCTCCACAGCTCCCTCCAGAAAAATCCCACCCTCCGCTGTTTCGCCATGGCTGGGTGCGGGAGCGAGGTCGTGGGCCGGGTCCGGTTTTCCGAGCCGGCCGGCCACCATGCGCTGGGAACAGTGCTCAGTGGGTGGCGTGGGGGCAAGGGTGGCCTTGCTGGGTCCAATGGGCCGTGCCGCATCAATGGTGGCTCCCAGTGGCTTTGGGCTACCTGCCCTCAGGCAGGAGGGCCGGCCCAGCCGCGGCTGGACTGCACCTACTGTTGCGTGGGTGGACAGGTTTGGGAATGCCCAAGGGACCGTGGACCACGGGCCCTTAAGCCTTCGGAGCCACGTCTTTGTGAGCGTCGAGCGGGATCTGGGGCGGTTCGTCAAGCGCCTATGTGCCTGGATGTTCCCGCCAGAACTGAGCTGCGAGGTCGTCCAAGACTCCACCAACCCCGGTCCCCGAGGCCTGCTGTCACCTACCTGGGTGGGCCGCAGGGCCGTGCTGCAGAGGGCTGGTCGCCGGACTGGCGGTAATTCGCCAGCACCAGCTAAGCTGAGCCTCAAGAGGCACCCCGTGGCCCCCGCTGCCTTCTACGGCCATACCACCCTAAACGCACCTCATCTCGTCTGATCTCAGAAGCTAAGCAGGGTCGGCTCTGTTTACTACCTGGATGGGAGACCACCAGGGAATACTAGAGGCTGGAGTATTTTTTGCCTCCCGATCTGCCTTTTCTTGTAGTCGCCGGTGCTCGAGGCTTCCTCTGCTCCCACCGGGCATGCCTGCAGGCCTCATCTACTCAAGCCTATCCCAACACAGCGTGCGCTGGAGGGGGCCCAGCCCGCCCGTCTGGCTGGACATGCCGCCAGAAGGAGGCGCTGGAAGGCAGCCACACCCCACCCTCTCCCGGGGTGGCCGGCCCGCACCCAGACTCCGCCGCAGGCCCGGGTGTAGATTGTGAGGCCCGTGAGCCCCTCGCCCTGCCCCTGCCGACCCCACCAGCGCCCATGCGCGCCCCAGCCACCTGTCTGCCCGTGTGTCTCTCCACAGCTCCCTCCAGAAAAAGCCCAGCCTCCACCGTTTCACCATGGCAGGGGACGGGAGTGGGGTCGTGGGCCAGAGTGGTTCTCTGACCCGGCCGGTCACCAGGCGCAGGGAACTTTGCTCGGCAGTTGTCGTGGGGGAAAGGGTGGCCTTGTTGGGTCTAAGGGGTCGTGCCGACTCAAGGGTGGCTCCCAGTGGTTTCAGACCAACTGCCGTCGGGCAGGAGGGCCGGCCCGGCCACGGCCGTGCTTCGCCTAGAACTGTGTGGGCAGACAGGGTGGCCAATGCCCAAGGGACCGCGGGCCACGGGCCCTTAAGACCCCGGGGCCACATCGTTGTGAGCGTCAAGCGGGATCTGGGGCGGAGCGCCAAGCGCCTATGGGCCTGGAGGGTCCCGCCTGACCTGAGCTGCGAGGTCACCCACGAGTCTTCCAACCCCGGGTCCCCGAGGACTCCTGTCACCTGCCTTGGCGGCGGCTGTGCCGTGCTGGAGAGGGTTGGCTACCGGGCTGTCGGCAAGCCCCAGCACCAGCGAAGCTGAGCCTCAAGAGGTACCCCGTGGCCCCTGCTGCCTTCTACGGCCTTACCACCCTAAACGCAACTCATCTCGTCTGGTCTTGGAAGCTAAGCAGGGTCGGCTCTGTTTACTACCTGGATGGGAGACCACCTGGGAATACTAGATGCTGTAGTATTTTTTGCCTCCCGATCTGCCTTTTCTTGTACTCGCCGGTGCTCGAGGCTTCCTCTGCTCCTGCCGGGCACAACTTCAGGCCTCATCTACTCAAGCCTCTCCCAACACATCGTGCGCTGGAGGGGGCCCAGCCCGCCCGTCTGGCTGGACATGCCGCCAGAAGGAGGCCCTGGAAGGCAGCCACACCCCACCCTCTCCCGGGGTGGCCGGCCCAGACCCAGAGTCCGCTGTAGGCCCGGGTGAAGATCGTGAGGCCCGCGAGGCCCTGGTCCTGCCCCTGGCCGACCCCAGCAGTGCCCATCCGCGCCGCAGCCACCTGTCTGCCCGTGTGTCTCTCCACAGCTCCCTCCAGAAAAAGCCCAGCCTCCACCGTTTCACCATTGCAGGGGGCGGGAGTGGGGTCGTGGGCCGTGACCAGTTCTCCAGGTCAGCTGACCTCCAGTACCCGGAATGGTGCGTGGATTTTGGCGTGGGTGCAAGGGTGGCTTTGCTGGCGCTAAGGGGCCGTGGCGGCCCAATGGTGGCTCCCACTGGCTTTGGGCCCACTGCCGTCAGGCAGGAGGGCCGGCCCGGCCTTGGCCGGGCTGCGCCTAGCACTGCGTGGGTGGACACAGTGGGGAATGCCAAAAGGACAGCAGGCCACTGGCCCTCCAGCCTCAGAGGCCACGTCCTTGTGAGCATCGAGTGGGATCTGGGGCGGAGCCTCAAGTGCCTACGGGTCTGGAGGTTCCCGCAAGAACTGGGCTGCAAAGTCGCCCAAGACTCTGCCACCTCCGTGTCCCCGAGGACTCCTGTCGCCTGCCTGGGCAGGCAGCAGGGCCGTGCAGGAGAGGGCTGGCCACCGGCCTGGCGATAAGTCACCAGCACCAACGAAGCTGAGCCTCATGAGGCACCACGTGGCCCCCGCTGCCTTCTATGGCCATACAACCCTGAGCGCATCCCATCTCATCTGATCTCACAAGCTTAGAACGATCAGGCCTGGTTAATACTTGGATGGGAGACTACATGGGAATACCGGGTGCTGTAGGCTTTTTTCCCTCCCACACCACCTTCTCCTTTAGTCGCCCGTGGCCGAGGCCGGCTCCTCCCCTGCCGGGCACCGCCGCAGGCCTCACCTCCTCAGGCCCCTCCCAACACAGCGAGCGCCGGAATGGGCGCCCCCAGCCGCACTGGCTGGACATGCGGCCAGAAGTCGGCCCTGTTAGGCAGCCACACGCCAGCCGCTCTCGGGGTGGCTGGCCCAGACCCAGACTCCACCGCAGGCCCGGGTGACAGCCGTGAGGCACGCGAAGCCCTCGTCCAGCACCTGACCACCTCCGCCAGCACCCATCCGCGCCGCAGCCACATGTCTGCCTGTGTGTCTCTCCACAGCTCCCTCCGGAAAAAGCCCACCCTCCGCTGTTTCGCCATGGTTGGGTGCGGGAGCGAGGTCGTGGGCCGGGTCCGGTTTTCCGGGCCGGCCGGCCACCATGCGCTGGGAACAGTGCTCAGTGGGTGGCGTGGGGGCAAGGGTGGCCTTGCTGGGTCCAGTGGGCCGTGCCACATTAATGGTGGCTCCCAGTGGCTTTGGGCTACCTTCCCTCAGGCAGGAGTTCCGGCCCAGCCGCGGGTGGACTGCACCTACTACTGTGTGGGTGGACAGGGTTGGGAATGCCCAAGGGACCGTGGACCACGGGCCCTTAAGCCTTCGGAGCCACGTCTTTGTGAGCGTCGAGCGGGATCTGGGGTCGTTCGCCAAGCGCCTATGTGCCTGGATGTTCCCGCCAGAACTGAGCTGCGAGGTCGTCCAAGACTCCACCAACCCCGGTCCCTGATGCGTGCTGTCGCCAGCCTGGGTGGGCCGCAGGGCCTTGCTGCAGAGGGCTGGTCGCCGGACTGGCGGTAATTCGCCAGCACCAGCTAAGCTGAGCCTCAAGAGGCACCCCGTGGCCCCCCCTGCCTTCTACGGCCATACCACCCTAAGCGCACCTCAACTCGTCTGATCTCGGAAGCTAAGCAGGGTCGGCTCTGTTTACTACCTGGATGGGAGACCACCTGGGAATACTAGATGCTGTAGTATTTTTTGCCTCCCGATCTGCCTTTTCTTGTAGTCGCCGGTGCTCGAGGCTTCCTCTGCTCCCACCGGGCACGGCTGCAGGCCTCATCTACTGAAGCCTCTCCCAACACAGCGTGCGCTGGAGGGGGCCCAGCCCGCCCGTCTGGCTGGACATGCCGCCAGAAGGAGGCCCTGGAAGGCAGCCACACCCCACCCTCTCCAGGGGTGTCCGGCCTGGACTCAGACTCCGCCGCAGGCCCGGGTGAAATTTGTGAGGCACGCGAAGCCCTCGTCCTGCACCTGGCCACCTCCGCCAGCGCCCATCCATGCCGCAGCCACCTATCTGCCTGTGTGTCTCTCCACAGCTCTCTCCGGAAAAAGCCCACCCTCCGCTGCTTCGCCATGGCCGGGTGCGAGAGCGTGGTCGTGGGCCGGGTCCGGTTCTCCGGGCCGGCCGGCCACCATGCGCTGGGAACAGTGCTCAGTGGGTGGCGTGGGGGCAAGGGTGGTCTTGCTGGTTCCAATGCGCCGTGCAGCATCAATGGTGGCTCCCAGTGGCTTTGGGCTACCTGTCGTCAGGCAGGAGGGCCGGCCCAGCCGCGGCTGGACTGCACCTACTACTGCGTGGGTGGACAGGGTTGGGAATGCCCAAGGGACCGTGGACCATGGGCCCTTAAGCCTTCGGAGCCACGTCTTTGTGAGCATCGAGCGGGATCTGGGGCGGTTCGCCAAGCGCCTATGTGCCTGGATGTTCCCGCCAGAACTGAGCTGCGAGGTCGTCCAAGACTCCACCACCCCCGGACCCCGAGGCCTGCTGTCGCCTGCCTGGGTGGGCCGCAGGGCCGTGTGCAGAGGGCTGGTCACCGGATTGGTGGTAATTCTCCAGCACCAGCTAAGCTGAGCCTCAAGAGGCACCCCATGTCCCCTGCTGCCTTCTACGGCCATACCACCCTAAACACAACTCATCTCTTCTGCTCTTGGAAGCTAAGCAGGGTCGGGTATGTTTACTACCTGGATGGGAGACCACCTGGGAATACTAGATGCTGTAGTATTTTTTGCCTCCCGATCTGCCTTTTCTTGTAGTCGCCGGTGCTCGAGGCTTCCTCTGCTCCCACCGGGCACGGCTGCAGGCCTCATCTACTCAAGCCTCTCCCAACACAGCGTGCGCTGGAGGGGGCCCAGCCCGCCCGTCTGGCTGGACATGCCGCCACAAGGAGGCGCTGGAAGGCAGCCACACCCCACCCCCTTCTGGGGTGGCCGGCCTGGACTCAGACTCCGCCGCAGGCCCGGGTGAATATTGTGAGTCCCGCGAAGCCCTGGACCTGCCCCTGGCCGACCCCACTGGCGCCCAACCGCGCCGCAGCCACCTGTCTGCCCGTTTGTCTCTCCACAGCTCCCTCCAGAAAAAGCCCACCCTCCACCGTTTCACCAAGGCAGGGGGCGGGAGTGGGGTCGTGGGCCAGACCGGTTCTCCGGGCCGGCCGGTCACCAGGCGCAGGGAACTTTGCTCGGCAGTTGGCGTGGGGGAAAGGGTGGCCTTGTTGGGTCTAAGGGGTCGTGCCGACTCAATGGTGGCTCCCAGTGGCTTCAGACCAACTGCCGTTGGGCAGGAGGGCCGGCCCGTCCGCGGCCGTACTTCGCCTAGAACTGTGTGGGCAGACAGGGTGGCCAATGCCCATGGGACCGCGGGCCACAGGCCCTTAAGACCCCGGGGCCACGTCGTTTTGAGCGTCAAGCGGGATCTGGGGCGGAGCGCCAAGCGCCTATGGGCCTGGAGGGTCCCGCCTGACCTGAGCTGCGAGGTCACCCACGAGTCTACCAACCCCGGGTCCCCGAGGACTCCTGTCACCTGCCTTGGCGACGGCTGTGCCGTGCTGGAGAGGGTTGGCTACCGGGCTGTCGGCAAGCCACAGCACCAGCGAAGCTGAGCCTCAAGAGGCACCCCGTGGCCCCTGCTGCCTTCTACGGCCTTACCACCCTAAACGCAACTCATCTCATCTGGTCTTGGAAGCTAAGCAGGGTCGGCTCTGTTTACTACCTGCATGGGAGACCACCTGGGAATACTAGATGCTGTAGTATTTTTTGCCTCCCGATCTGCCTTTTCTTGTACTCGCCGGTGCTCGAGGCTTCCTCTGCTCCTGCCGGGCACAACTTCAGGCCTCATCTACTCAAGCCTCTCCCAACACATCGTGCGCTGGAGGGGGCCCAGCCCGCCCGTCTGGCTGGACATGCCGCCAGAAGGAGGCCCTGGAAGGCAGCCACACCCCACCCTCTCCCGGGGTGGCCGGCCCAGACCCAGAGTCCGCTGTAGGCCCGGGTGAAGATCGTGAGGCCCGCGAGGCCCTGGTCCTGCCCCTGGCCGACCCCAGCAGCGCCCATCCGCGCCGCAGCCACCTGTCTGCCCGTGTGTCTCTCCACAGCTCCCTCCAGAAAAAGCCCAGCCTCCACCGTATCACCATGGCAGGGGGCGGGAGTGGGGTCGTGGGCCGTGACCAGTTCTCCAGGTCAGCTGACCTCCAGTACCCGGAATGGTGCGTGGATTTTGGCGTGGGTGCAAGGGTGGCTTTGCTGGGGCTAAGGGGCCGTGGCGGCCCAATGGTGGCTCCCACTGGCTTTGGGCCCACTGCCGTCAGGCAGGAGGGCCGGCCCGGCCTTGGCCGGGCTGCGCTTAGCACTGCGTGGGTGGACACAGTGGGGAATGCCAAAAGGACAGCAGGCCACTGGCCCTCCAGCCTCAGAGGCCACGTCCTTGTGAGCATCGAGTGGGATCTGGGGCGGAGCCTCAAGCGCCTACGGGTCTGGAGGTTCCCGCAAGAACTGGGCTGCAAGGTCGCCCAAGACTCTGCCACCTCCGTGTCCCCGAGGCCTCCTGTCGCCTGCCTCGGCAGGCAGCAGGGCCGTGCAGGAGAGGGCTGGCCACCGGCCTGGCAATAAGTCACCAGCACCAACGAAGCTGAGCCTCATGAGGCACCACGTGGCCCCCGCTGCCTTCTATGGCCATACAACCCTGAGCGCATCCCATCTCATCTGATCTCACAAGCTAAGCAGGATCAGGCCTGGTTAATACTTGGATGGGAGACTACATGGGAATACCGGGTGCTGTAGGCTTTTTTCCCTCCCACACCACCTTCTCCTTTAGTCGCCCGTGGCCGAGGCCGGCTCCTCCCCTGCCGGGCACTGCCGCAGGCCTCACCTCCTCAGGCCCCTCCCAACACAGCGTGCGCCGGAATGGGTGCCCCCAGCCGCACTGGCTGGACATGCGGCCAGAAGTCGGCCCTGTTAGGCAGCCACACGCCAGCCGCTCTCGGGGTGGCTGGCCCAGACCCAGACTCCACCGCAGGCCCGGGTGACAGCCGTGAGGCTCGCGAAGCCCTCGTCCTGCACCTGACCACCTCCGCCAGCGCCCATCCGCACCGCAGACACCTGTCTGCCTGTGTGTCTCTCCACAGCTCCCTCCGGAAAAAGCCCACCCTCCGCTGTTTCGCCATGGCTGGGTGCGGGAGCGAGGTCGTGGGCCGGGTCCGGTTTTGCGGGCCGGCCGGCCACCATGCGCTGGGAACAGTGCTCAGTGGGTGGCGTGGGGGCAAGGGTGGCCTTGCTGGGTCCAATGGGCCGTGCCACATCAATGGTGGCTCCCAGTGGCTTTGGGCTACCTTCCCTCAGGCAGGAGTTCCGGCCCAGCCGCGGCTGGACTGCACCTACTACTGTGTGGGTGGAGAGGGTTGGGAATGCCCAAGGGACCGTGGACCACGGGCCCTTAAGCCTTCGGAGCCACGTCTTTGTGAGCGTCGAGCGGGATCTTGGGCGGTTCGCCAAGCGCCTATGTGCCTGGATGTTCCCGCCAGAACTGAGCTGCGAGGTCTTCCAAGACTCCACCAACCCCGGTCCCCGAGGCCTGCTGTCACCTACCTGGGTGGGCCGCAGGGCCGTGCTGCAGAGGGCTGGTCGCTGGACTGGCGGTAATTCGCCAGCACCAGCTAAGCTGAGCCTCAAGAGGCACCCCGTGGCCCCTGCTGCCTTCTACGGCCATACCACCCTAAACGCACCTCATCTCGTCTGATCTGGGAAGCTAAGCAGGGTCGGCTCTGTTTACTACCTGGATGGGAGACCACCAGGGAATACTAGAGGCTGGAGTAATTTTTGCCTCCCGATCTGCCTTTTCTTGTAGTCGCCGGTGCTCGAGGCTTCCTCTGCTCCCACCGGGCATGCCTGCAGGCCTCATCTACTCAAGCCTATCCCAACACAGCGTGCGCTGGAGGGGGCCCAGCCCGCCCGTCTGGCTGGACATGCCGCCAGAAGGAGGCGCTGGAAGGCAGCCACACCCCACCCTCTCCCGGGGTGGCCGGCCCGCACCCAGACTCCGCCGCAGGCCCGGGTGTAGATTGTGAGGCCCGCGAGCCCCTCAACCTGCCCCTGGCCGACCCCACCAGCGCCCATGCGCGCCGCAGCCACCTGTCTGCCCGTGTGTCTCTCCACAGCTCCCTCCAGAAAAAGCCCAGCCTCCACCGTTTCACCATGGCAGGGGGCGGGAGTGGGGTCGTGGGCCAGACTGGTTCTCTGGGCCGGCCGGTCACCAGGCGCAGGGAACTTTGCTCGGCAGTTGTCGTGGGGGAAAGGGTGGCCTTGTTGGGTCTAAGGGGTCGTGCCGACTCAAGGGTGGCTCCCAGTGGCTTCAGACCAACTGCCGTTGGGCAGGAGGGCCGGCCCGGCCACGGCCGTGCTTCACCTAGAACTGTGTGGGCAGACAGGGTGGCCAATGCCCAAGGGACCACGGGCCACGGGCCCTTAAGACCCCGGGGCCACGTCGTTGTGAGCGTCAAGCGGGATCTGGGGCGGAGGGCCAAGCGCCTATGGGCCTGGAGGGTCCCGCCTGACCTGAGCTGCGAGGTCACCCACGAGTCTGCCAACCCCGGGTCCCCGAGGACTCCTGTCACCTGCCTTGGCGGCGGCTGTGCCGTGCTGGAGAGGGTTGGCTACCGGGCTGTCGGCAAGCCCCAGCACCAGCGAAGCTGAGCCTCAAGAGGCACCCCGTGGCCCCTGCTGCCTTCTACGGCCTTACCACCCTAAACGCAACTCATCTCGTTTGGTCTTGGAAGCTAAGCAGGGTCGGCTCTGTTTACTACCTGCATGGGAGACCACCTGGGAATACTAGATGCTGTAGTATTTTTTGCCTCCCGATCTGCCTTTTCTTGTAGTCGCCGGTGCTCGAGGCTTCCTCTGCTCCTGCCGGGCACAACTTCAGGCCTCATCTACTCAAGCCTCTCCCAACACATCGTGCGCTGGAGGGGGCCCAGCCCGCCCGTCTGGCTGGACATGCCGCCAGAAGGAGGCCCTGGAAGGCAGCCACACTCCACCCTCTCCCGGGGTGGCCGGCCCAGACCCAGAGTCCGCTGTAGGCCCGGGTGAAGATCGTGAGGCCCGCGAGGCCCTGGACCTGCCCCTGGCCGACACCACCAGCGCCCAACCGCGCCGCAGCCACGTGTCTGCCCGTGTGTCTCTCCACAGCTCCCTCCAGAAAAAGCCCAGCCTCCACCGTATCACCATGGCAGGGGGCGGGAGTGGGGTCGTGGGCCGTGACCAGTTCTCCAGGTCAGCTGACCTCCAGTACCCGGAATGGTGCGTGGATTTTGGCGTGGGTGCAAGGGTGGCTTTGCTGGCGCTAAGGGCCCGTGGCGGCACAATGGTGGCTCCCACTGGCTTTGGGCCAACTGCCGTCAGGCAGGAGGGCCGGCCCGGCCTTGGCCGGGCTGCGCCTAGCACTGCGTGGGTGGACACAGTGGGGAATGCCAAAAGGACAGCAGGCCACTGGCCCTCCAGCCTCAGAGGCCACATCCTTGTGAGCATCGAGTGGGATCTGGGGCGGAGCCTCAAGTGCCTACGGGTCTGGAGGTTCCCGCAAGAACTGGGCTGCAAGGTCGCCCAAGACTCTGCCACCTCCGTGTCCCCGAGGCCTCCTGTCGCCTGCCTGGGCAGGCAGCAGGGCCGTGCAGGAGAGGGCTGGCCACCGGCCTGGCGATAAGTCACCAGCACCAACGAAGCTGAGCCTCATGAGGCACCACGTGGCCCCTGCTGCCTTCTATGCCCATACAACCCTGAGCGCATCCCATCTCATCTGATCTCACAAGCTAAGCAGGATCAGGCCTGGTTAATACTTGGATGGGAGACTACATGGGAATACCGGGTGCTGTAGGCTTTTTTCCCTCCCACACCACCTTCTCCTTTAGTCGCCCGTGGCCGAGGCCGGCTCCTCCCCTGCCGGGCACCGCCGCAGGCCTCACCTCCTCAGGCCCCTCCCAACACAGCATGCGCCGGAATGGGCGCCCCCAGCCGCACTGGCTGGACATGCGGCCAGAAGTCGGCCCTGTTAGGCAGCCACACGCCAGCCGCTCTCGGGGTGGCTGTCCCAGACCCAGACTCCACCGCAGGCCCGGGTGACAGCCGTGAGGCACGCGAAGCCCTCGTCCTGCACCTGACCACCTCCGCCAGCGCCCATCCGCGCCACAGCCACCTGTCTGCCTGTGTGTCTCTCCACAGCTCCCTCCGGAAAAAGCCCACCCTCCGCTGTTTCGCCATGGCTGGGTGCGGGAGCGAGGTCGTGGGCCGGGTCCGGTTTTCCGAGCCGGCCGGCCACCATGCGCTGGGAACAGTGCTCAGTGGGTGGCGTGGGGGCAAGGGTGGCCTTGCTGGGTCCAATGGGCCGTGCCACATCAATGGTGGCTCCCAGTGGCTTTGGGCTACCTTCCCTCAGGCAGGAGTTCCGGCCCAGCCGCGGCTGGACTGCACCTACTACTGTGTGGGTGGACAGGGTTGGGAATGCCCAAGGGACCGTGGACCACAGGCCCTTAAGCCTTCGGAGCCACGTCTTTGTGAGCGTCGAGCGGGATCTGGGGCGGTTCGCCAAGCGCCTATGTGCCTGGATGTTCCCGCCAGAACTGAGCTGCGAGGTCGTCCAAGACTCCACCAACCCCGGTCCCTGAGGCGTGCTGTCGCCAGCCTGGGTGGGCCGCAGGGCCTTGCTGCAGAGGGATGGTCGCCGGACTGGCGGTAATTCGCCAGCACCAGCTAAGCTGAGCCTCAAGAGGCACCCCGTGGCCCCCGCTGCCTTCTACAGCCATACCTCCCTAAGCGCACCTCAACTCGTCTGATCTCGGAAGCTAAGCAGGGTCGGCTCTGTTTACTACCTGGATGGGAGACCACCTGGGAATACTAGATGCTGTAGTATTTTTTGCCTCCCGATCTGCCTTTTCTTGTAGTCGCCGGTGCTCGAGGCTTCCTCTGCTCCCACCGGGCACAGCTGCAGGCCTCATCTACTCAAGCCTCTCCCAACACAGCGTGCGCTGGAGGGGACCCAGCCCGCCCGTCTGGCTGGACATGCCGCCAGAAGGAGGCCCTGGAAGGCAGCCACACCCCACCCTCTCCTGGGGTGTCCGGCCTGGACTCAGACTCCGCCGCAGGCCCAGGTGAAAATTGTGAGGCCCGCGAAGCACTGGACCTGCCCCTGGCCAACCCCACCAGCGCCCAACTGCGCCGCAGCCACCTGTCTGCCCGTGTGTCTCTCCACAGCTCCCTCCAGAGAAAGCCCACCCTCCACCGTTTCACCATGGCAGGGGGCGGGAGTGGGGTCGTGGGCCAGACCGGTTCTCCGGGCCGGCCGGTCACCAGGCGCAGGGAACTTTGCTCGGCAGTTGTTGTGGGGGAAAGGGTGGCCTTGTTGGGTCTAAGGGGTCGTGCCGACTCAAAGGTGGCTCCCAGTGGCTTCAGACCAACTGCCGTTGGGCAGGAGGGCCGGCCCGTCCGCGGCCGGGCTTCGCCTAGAACTGTGTGGGCAGACAGGGTGGCCAATGCCCAAGGGACCGCGGGCCACGGGCCCTTAAGCCCCTGGTGCCACGTCATTGTGAGCGTCAAGCGGGATCTGGGGCGGAGGGCCAAGCGCCTATGGGCCTGGAGGGTCCCGCCTGACCTGAGCTGCGAGGTCACCCACGAGTCTGCCAACCCCGGGTCCCCGAGGACTCCTGTCACCTGCCTTGGCGGCGGCTGTGCCGTGCTGGAGAGGGTTGGCTGCCGGGCTGTCGGCAAGCCCCAGCACCAGCGAAGCTGAGCCTCAAGAGTCACCCCGTGGCCCCCGCTGCCTTCTACGGCCATACCACCCTGAACGCGCCCCATCTCGTTTGATCCTGGAAGCTAAGCAGGGTCGGGCCTGGTTAGTACTTGGATGGGAGACCACATGGGAATACCGGGTGCTGTAGGCTTTTTTGCCTCCCACTATAAATTCTCCTTTAGTCGCCCACGGCTGAGGTCGCCTCCGCCTCCGCCAGACACCGCTGCAGGCCTCACCTCCTCAGGCCCCTCCCAACACAGTGTGCTCTGGAGGGTGCGCTCCCAGCCGGTCTGGCTGGACTTGCGGCCAGAAGGCGGCCCTGGAAGATAGCCATAAACCAGCTGCTCCCGGGGTGGCTGGCCCTCACCCAGACTGCGCCGCAGGCCCAGGTGAAGGCCATAAGGCCCATGAGGCCGTCGACCTACACCTGGCCACCCCCACCAGCGCCCATCCACGCTGCAGCCACCTATCGGCCCGTGTGTCTCTATACAGTTCCCTCCAGAAAAAGCCCAACCTCTGCCATTTCACCACGCCTGGAGGCGGGAGCGGGGTCGTGGGCCGTGACCAGTTCTCCAGGTCAGCTGACCTCCAGTACCCGGAACGGTGCGTGGATTTTGGCGTGGGTGCAAGGGTGGCTTTGCTGGGACTAAGGGGCCGTGGAGGCCCAATGGTGGCTCCCACTGGCTTTGGGCCCACTGCCGTCGGGCAGGAGGGCCGGCCCGGCCTTAGCCGGGCTGCGCCTAGCACTGCGTGGGTGGACACAGCGGGGAATGCCAAAGGACAGCAGGCCACTGGCCCTCCAGCCTCAGAGGCTATGTTCTTGTGAGCATCGAGTAGGATCTGGGGCGGAGTTTCAAGCGCCTACGGGTCTGGAGGTTCCCGCAAGAACTGGGCTGCAAGGTCGCCCAAGACTCTCCCACCTTCAGGTCCCCGAGGCCTCCTGTCACCTGCCTGGGCAGGCCGCAGGCCCGAGAAGGAGAGGGCTGGCCACCGGCCTGGCGGTAAGTCATCAGCACCAGCGAATCTGAGCCTGAAGAGGCACCCCGTGGCCCCCACTGCCTTCTATGGCCATACAACCCTGGGCGCATCCCATCTCATCTGATCTCACAAGCTAAGCAGGATCGGGCCTGGTTAGTACTTGGATGGGAGACTACATGGGAATACCGGGTGCTGTAGGCTTTTTTCCCTCCCGCACCACCTTCTCCTTTAGTCGCCCGTATCCGAGGCCGGCTCCTCCCCTGCCGGGCACCGCCGCAGGCCTCACCTCCTCAGGCCCCTCCCAACACAGTGTGCGCCGGAAGGGGCACCCCCAGCCGCACTGGCTGGACATGCGCCCAGAAGGAGGCCCTGTTAGGCAGCCGCACCCCAGCCGATCCCGGGGTGGCTGGCCTGGACCCATACTCCACCGCAGGCCCGGGTGACAGCCGTGAGGCACGCGAAGCCCTCGTCCTGCACCTGGCCACCTCCGCCAGCGCCCATCCATGCCGCAGCCACCTATCTGCCTGTGTGTCTCTCCACAGCTCTCTCCGGAAAAAGCCCACCCTCCGCTGCTTCGCCATGGCCGGGTGCGAGAGCGTGGTCGTGGGCCGGGTCCGGTTCTCCGGGCCGGCCGGCCACCATGCGCTGGGAACAGTGCTCAGTGGGTGGCGTGGGGGCAAGGGTGGTCTTGCTGGTTCCAATGGGCCGTGCCGCATCAATGGTGGCTCCCAGTGGCTTTGGGCTACCTGTCGTCAGGCAGGAGGGCCGGCCCAGCCGCGGCTGGACTGCACCTACTACTGCGAGGGTGTACAGTGTAGGGAATGCCCAAGGGACCGTGGACCACGGGCCCTTAAGCCTTCGGAGCCACGTCTTTGTGAGCATCGAGCGGGATCTGGGGCGGTTCACCAAGCGCCTATGTGCCTGGATGTTCCCGCCAGAAATGAGCTGCGAGGTCGTCCAAAACTCCACCACCCCCAGACCCCGAGACCTGCTGTCGCCTGCCTGGGTGGGCCGGAGGGCCTTGCTGCAGAGGGCTGGTCACCGGATTGGTGGTAATTCTCCAGCACCAGCTAAGCTGAGCCTCAAGAGGCACCCCGTGGCCCCTGCTGCCTTCTACGGCCGTACCACCCCACACGCAACTCATCTCATCTGATCTTGGAAGCTAAGCAGGGTCGGGTATGTTTACTACCTGGATGGGAGACCACCTGGGAATACTAGATGCTGTAGTATTTTTTGCCTCCCGATCTGCCTTTTCTTGTAGTCGCCGGTGCTCGAGGCTTCCTCTGCTCCTGCCGAGCACAACTGCAGGCCTCATCTACTCAAGCCTCTCCCAACACATCGTGCGCTGGAGGGGGCCCAGCCCGCCCGTCTGGCTGGACATGCCGCCAGAAGGAGGCCCTGGAAGGCAGCCACACCCCACCCTCTCCCGGGGTGGCCGGCCCAGACCCAGACTCCGCTGTAGGCCCGGGTGAAGATCGTGAGGCCCGCGAGGCCCTGGTCCTGCCCCTGGCCGACCCCACCAGCGCCCATCCGCGCCGCAGCCACCTGTCTGCCGGTGTGCCTCTCCACAGCTCCCTCCAGAAAAAGCCCAGCCTCCACCGTTTCACCATGGCAGGGGGCGGGAGTGGGGTCTTGGGCCGTGACCAGTTCTCCAGGTCAGCTGACCTCCAGTACCCGGAACGGTGCGTGGATTTTGGCGTGGGTGCAAGGGTGGCTTTGCTGGGGCTAAGGGGCCGTGGCGGCCCAATGGTGGCTCCCACTGGCTTTGGGCCCACTGCCGTCGGGCAGGAGGGCCGGCCCGGCCTTAGCCGGGCTGCGCCTAGCACTGCGTGGATGCACACAGTGGGGAATGCCAAAAGGACAGCAGGCCACTGGCCCTCCAGCCTCAGAGGCCACGTCCTTGTGAGCATCGAGTGGGATCTGGGGCGGAGCCTCAAGCGCCTACGGGTCTGGAGGTTCCCGCAAGAACTGGGCTGCAAGGTCGCCCAAGACTCTGCCACCTCCGTGTCCCCGAGGCCTCCTGTCGCCTGCCTGGGCAGGCAGCAGGGCCGTGCAGGAGAGGGCTGGCCACCGGCCTGGCGATAAGTCACCAGCACCAACGAAGCTGAGCCTCAAGAGGCACCCCGTGGCCCCCGCTGCCTTCTATGGCCATACAACCCTGAGCGCATCCCATCTCATGTGATCTCACAAGCTAAGCAGAATCGGGACTGGTTAGTACTTGGATGGGAGACTACATGGGAAGACCGGGTGCTGTAGGCTTTTTTCCCTCCCACACCACCTTCTCCTTTAGTCGCCCGTATCCGAGGCCGGCTCCTCCCCTGCCGGGCACCGCCGCAGGCCTCACCTCCTCAGGCCCCTCCCAACACAGCGTGCGCCGGAATGGGCGCCCCCAGCCGCACTGGCTGGACATGCGGCCAGAAGTCGGCCCTGTTAGGCAGACACACCCCAGCCGCTCTCGGGGTGGCTGGCCCAGACCCAGACTCCACCGCAGGCCCGGGTGACAGCCGTGAGGCACGCGAAGCCCTCGTCCTGCACCTGACCACCTCCGCCAGCGCCCATCCGCGCCACAGCCACCTGTCTGCCTGTGTGTCTCTCAACAGCTCCCTCCGGAAAAAGCCCACCCTCCGCTGTTTCGCCATGGCTGGGTTTGGGAGCGAGGTCGTGGGCCGGGTCCGGTTTTCCGGGCCGGCCGGCCACCATGCGCTGGGAACAGTGCTCAGTGGGTGGCGTGGGGGCAAGGGTGGCCTTGCTGGGTCCAATGGGCCGTGCCACATCAATGGTGGCTCCCAGTGGCTTTGGGCTACCTTCCCTCAGGCAGGAGTTCCGGCCCAGCCGCGGCTGGACTGCACCTACTACTGTGTGGGTGAAGAGGGTTGGGAATGCCCAAGGGACCGTGGATCACGGGCCCTTAAGCCTTCGGAGCCACGTCTTTGTGAGCGTCGAGCGGGATCTGGGGCGGTTCGTCAAGCCCCTATGTGCCTGGATGTTCCCGCCAGAACTGAGCTGCGAGGTCGTCCAAGACTCCACCAACCCCGGTCCCTGAGGCGTGCTGTCGCCAGCCTGGGTGGGCCGCAGGGCCTTGCTGCAGAGGGTTGGTCGCCGGACTGGCGGTAATTCGCCAGCACCAGCTAAGCTGAGCCTCAAGAGGCACCCCGTGGCTCCTCCTGCCTTCTACGGCCATACCACCCTAAGCGCACCTCAACTCGTCTGATCTCGGAAGCTAAGCAGGGTCGGCTCTGTTTACTACCTGGATGGGAGACCACCTGGGAATACTAGATGCTGTAGTATTTTTTGCCACCCGATCTGCCTTTTCTTGTAGTCGCCGGTGCTCGAGGCTTCCTCTGCTCCCACCGGGCACGGCTGCAGGCCTCATCTACTCAAGCCTCTCCCAACACAGCGTGCGCTGGAGGGGGCCCAGCCGCCCGTCTGGCTGGACATGCCGCCAGAAGGAGGCCCTGGAAGGCAGCCACACCCCACCCTCTCCTGGGGTGTCCGGCCTGGACTCAGACTCCGCCGCAGGCCCGGGTGAAAATTGTGAGGCCCGCGAAGCACTGGACCTGCCCCTGGCCAACACCACCAGCGCCCAACCGCGCCGCAGCCACCTGTCTGCCCGTGTGTCTCTCCACAGCTCCCTCCAGAAAAAGCCCACCCTCCACCATTTCACCATGGCAGGGGGCGGGAGTGGTGTCGTGGGCCAGACCGGTTCTCCGGGCCGGCCGGTCACCAGGCGCAGGGAACTTTGCTCGGCAGTTGTTGTGGGGGAAAGGGTGGCCTTGTTGGGTCTAAGGGGTCGTGCCGACTCAAAGGTGGCTCCCAGTGGCTTCAGACCAACTGCCGTTGGGCAGGAGGGCCGGCCCGTCCGCGGCCGGGCTTCGCCTAGAACTGTGTGGGCAGACAGGGTGGCCAATGCCCAAGGGACCGCGGGCCACGGGCCCTTAAGCCCCTGGGGCCACGTCGTTGTGAGCGTCAAGCGGGATCTGGGGCAGAGGGCCAAGCGCCTATGGGCCTGGAGGGTCCCGCCTGACCTGAGCTGCGAGGTCACCCACGAGTCTGCCAATCCCGGGTCCCCGAGGACTCCTGTCACCTGCCTTGGCGGCGGCTGTGCCGTGCTGGAGAGGGTTGGCTGCCGGGCTGTCGGCAAGCCCCAGCACCAGCGAAGCTGAGCCTCAAGAGTCACCCCGTGGCCCCCGCTGCCTTCTACGGCCATACCACCCTGAACGCGCCCCATCTCGTTTGATCCTGGAAGCTAAGCAGGGTCGGGCCTGGTTAGTACTTGGATGGGAGACCACATGGGAATACCGGGTGCTGTAGGCTTTTTTGCCTCCCACTATAAATTCTCCTTTAGTCGCCCACGGCTGAGGTCGCCTCCGCCTCCGCCAGACACCGCTGCAGGCCTCACCTCCTCAGGCCCCTCCCAACACAGTGTGCTCTGGAGGGTGCGCTCCCAGCCGGTCTGGCTGGACTTGCGGCCAGAAGGCGGCCCTGGAAGATAGCCATAAACCAGCTGCTCCCGGGGTGGCTGGCCCTCACCCAGACTGCGCCGCAGGCCCGGGTGAAGGCCGTAAGGCCCATGAGGCCGTCGACCTACACCTGGCCACCCCCACCAGCGCCCATCCACGCTGCAGCCACCTATCGGCCCGTGTGTCTCTATACAGTTCCCTCCAGAAAAAGCCCACCCTGTGCCATTTCACCACGCCTGGAGGCGGGAGCGGGGTCGTGGGCCGTGACCAGTTCTCCAGGTCAGCTGACCTCCAGTACCCGGAACGGTGCGTGGATTTTGGCGTGGGTGCAAGGGTGGCTTTGCTGGGACTAAGGGGCCGTGGAGGCCCAATGGTGGCTCCCACTGGCTTTGGGCCCACTGCCGTCGGGCAGGAGGGCCGGCCCGGCCTTAGCCGGGCTGTGCCTAGCACTGCGTGGGTGGACACAGCGGGGAATGCCAAAGGACAGCAGGCCACTGGCCCTCCAGCCTCAGAGGCTATGTTCTTGTGAGCATCGAGTGGGATCTGGGGCGGAGTTTCAAGCGCCTACGGGTCTGGAGGTTCCCGCAAGAACTGGGCTGCAAGGTCGCCCAAGACTCTCCCACCTCCAGGTCCCCGAGGCCTCCTGTCACCTGCCTGGGCAGGCCGCAGGCCCGAGAAGAAGAGGGCTGGCCACCGGCCTGGCGGTAAGTCATCAGCACCAGCGAATCTGAGCCTGAAGAGGCACCCCGTGGCCCCCACTGCCTTCTATGGCCATACAACCCTGGGCGCATCCCATCTCATCTGATCTCACAAGCTAAGCAGGATCGGGCCTGGTTAGTACTTGGATGGGAGACTACATGGGAATACCGGGTGCTGTAGGCTTTTTTCCCTCCCGCACCACCTTCTCCTTTAGTCACCCGTATCCGAGGCCGGCTCCTCCCCTGCCGGGCACCGCCGCAGGCCTCACCTCCTCAGGCCCCTCCCAACACAGTGTGCGCCGGAAGGGGCACCCCCAGCCGCACTGGCTGGACATGCGGCCAGAAGGAGGCCCTGTTAGGCAGCCGCACCCCAGCCGATCCCGGGGTGGCTGGCCTGGACCCATACTCCACCGCAGGCCCGGGTGACAGCCGTGAGGCACGCGAAGCCCTCGTCCTGCACCTGGCCACCTCCGCCAGCGCCCATCCATGCCGCAGCCACCTATCTGCCTGTGTGTCTCTCCACAGCTCTCTCCGGAAAAAGCCCACCCTCCGCTGCTTCGCCATGGCCGGGTGCGAGAGCGTGGTCGTGGGCCGGGTCCGGTTCTCCGGGCCGGCCGGCCACCATGCGCTGGGAACAGTGCTCAGTGGGTGGCGTGGGGGCAAGGGTGGTCTTGCTGGTTCCAATGGGCCGTGCCGCATCAATGGTGGCTCCCAGTGGCTTTGGGCTACCTGTCGTCAGGCAGGAGGGCCGGCCCAGCTGCGGCTGGACTGCACCTACTACTGCGAGGGTGGACAGTGTTGGGAATGCCCAAGGGACCGTGGACCACGGGCCCTTAAGCCTTCGGAGCCACGTCTTTGTGAGCATCGAGCGGGATCTGGGGCGGTTCGCCAAGCGCCTATGTGCCTGGATGTTCCCGCCAGAAATGAGCTGCGAGGTCGTCCAAGACTCCACCACCCCCGGACCCCGAGGCCTGCTGTCGCCTGCCTGGGTGGGCCGGAGGGCCTTGCTGCAGAGGGCTGGTCACCGGATTGGTGGTAATTCTCCAGCACCAGCTAAGCTGAGCCTCAAGAGGCACCCCGTGGCCCCTGCTGCCTTCTACGGCCGTACCACCCTAAACGCAACTCATCTCATCTGATCTTGGAAGCTAAGCAGGGTCGGGTATGTTTACTACCTGGATGGGAGACCACCTGGGAATACTAGATGCTGTAGTATTTTTTGCCTCCCGATCTGCCTTTTCTTGTAGTCGCCGGTGCTCGAGGCTTCCTCTGCTCCTGCCGAGCACAACTGCAGGCCTCATCTACTCAAGCCTCTCCCAACACATCGTGCGCTGGAGGGGGCCCAGCCCGCCCGTCTGGCTGGACATGCCGCCAGAAGGAGGCCCTGGAAGGCAGCCACACCCCACCCTCTCCCGGGGTGGCCGGCCCAGACCCAGACTCCGCTGTAGGCCCGGGTGAAGATCGTGAGGCCCGCGAGGCCCTGGTCCTGCCCCTGGCCGACCCCACCAGCGCCCATCCGCGCCGCAGCCACCTGTCTGCCGGTGTGCCTCTCCACAGCTCCCTCCAGAAAAAGCCCAGCCTCCACCGTTTCACCATGGCAGGGGGCGGGAGTGGGGTCTTGGGCCGTGACCAGTTCTCCAGGTCAGCTGACCTCCAGTACCCGGAACGGTGCGTGGATTTTGGCGTGGGTGCAAGGGTGGCTTTGCTGGGGCTAAGGGGCCGTGGCGGCCCAATGGTGGCTCCCACTGGCTTTGGGCCAACTGCTGTCGGGCAGGAGGGCCGGCCCGGCCTTAGCCGGGCTGCGCCTAGCACTGCGTGGATGCA
The DNA here is from genome assembly GCF_949987535.1 of Balaenoptera acutorostrata. Classification (NCBI taxonomy): domain Eukaryota; kingdom Metazoa; phylum Chordata; class Mammalia; order Artiodactyla; family Balaenopteridae; genus Balaenoptera; species Balaenoptera acutorostrata. Next base: position 70,849,889 of record NC_080079.1, on the reverse strand, counting down.
CACAGTGGGGAATGCCAAAAGGACAGCAGGCCACTGGCCCTCCAGCCTCAGAGGCCACGTCCTTGTGAGCATCGAGTGGGATCTGGGGCGGAGCCTCAAGCGCCTACGGGTCTGGAGGTTCCCGCAAGAACTGGGCTGCAAGGTCGCCCAAGACTCTGCCACCTCCGTGTCCCCGAGGCCTCCTGTCGCCTGCCTGGGCAGGCAGCAGGGCCGTGCAGGAGAGGGCTGGCCACCGGCCTGGCGATAAGTCACCAGCACCAACGAAGCTGAGCCTCAAGAGGCACCCCGTGGCCCCCGCTGCCTTCTATGGCCATACAACCCTGAGCGCATCCCATCTCATGTGATCTCACAAGCTAAGCAGAATCGGGACTGGTTAGTACTTGGATGGGAGACTACATGGGAATACCGGGTGCTGTAGGCTTTTTTCCCTCCCACACCACCTTCTCCTTTAGTCGCCCGTGGCCGAGGCCGGCTCCTCCCCTGCCGGGCACCGCCGCAGGCCTCACCTCCTCAGGCCCCTCCCAACAGAGCGTGCGCCGGAATGGGCGCCCCCAGCCGCACTGGCTGGACATGCGGCCAGAAGTCGGCCCTGTTAGGCAGCCACACCCCAGCCGCTCTCGGGGTGGCTGGCCCAGACCCAGACTCCACCGCAGGCCCGGGTGACAGCCGTGAGGCACGCGAAGCCCTCGTCCTGCACCTGACCACCACCGCCAGCGCCCATCCGCGCCGCAGCCACCTGTCTGCCTGTGTGTCTCTCCACAGCTCCCTCCGGAAAAAGCCAACCCTCCGCTGTTTCGCCATGGCATGGTGTGGGAGCGAGGTCGTGGGCCGGGTCCGGTTTTCCGAGCCGGCCGGCCACCATGCACTGGGAACAGTGCTCAGTGGGTGGCGTGGGGGCAAGGGTGGCCTTGCTGGGTCCAATGGGCCGTGCCGCATCAATGGTGGCTCCCAGTGGCTTTGGGCTACCTGCCCTCAGGCAGGAGGGCCGGCCCAGCCGCGGCTGGACTGCACCTACTACTGCGTGGGTGGACAGGGTTGGGAATGCCCAAGGGACCGTGGACCACGGGCCCTTAAGCCTTCGGAGCCACGTCTTTGTGAGCGTCGAGCGGGATCTGGGGCGGTTCGTCAAGCGCCTATGTGCCTGGATGTTCCCGCCAGAACTGAGCTGCGAGGTCGTCCAAGACTCCACCAACCCCGGTCCCTGAGGCGTGCTGTCGCCAGCCTGGGTGGGCCGCAGGGCCTTGCTGCAGAGGGTTGGTCGCCGGACTGGCGGTAATTCGCCAGCACCAGCTAAGCTGAGCCTCAAGAGGCACCCCGTGGCCCCCGCTGCCTTCTACAGCCATACCTCCCTAAGCGCACCTCAACTCGTCTGATCTCGGAAGCTAAGCAGGGTCGGCTCTGTTTACTACCTGAATGGGAATACTAGATGCTGTAGTATTTTTTGCCTCCCGATCTGCCTTTTCTTGTAGTCGCCGGTGCTCGAGGCTTCCTCTGCTCCCACCGGGCACGGCTGCAGGCCTCATCTACTCAAGCCTCTCCCAACACAGCGTGCGCTGGAGGGGGCCCAGCCCGCCCGTCTGGCTGGACTTGCCGCCAGAAGGAGGCCCTGGAAGGCAGCCACACCCCACCCTCTCCCGGGGTGTCCGGCCCGGACTCAGACTCCGCCGCAGGCCCGGGTGAAAATCGTGAGGCCCGCGAAGCACTGGACCTGCCACTGGCCGACCCCACCAGCGCCCAACCGCGCCGCAGCCACCTGTCTGCCCGTGTGTCTCTCCACAGCTCCCTCCAGAAAAAGCCCACCCTCCACCGTTTCACCATGGCAGGGGGCGGGAGTGGGGTCGTGGGCCAGACCGGTTCTCCGGGCCGGCCGGTCACCAGGCGCAGGGAACTTTGCTCGGCAGTTGTTGTGGGGGAAAGGGTGGCCTTGTTGGGTCTAAGGGGTCGTGCCGACTCAAAGGTGGCTCCCAGTGGCTTCAGACCAACTGCCGTTGGGCAGGAGGGCCGGCCCGTCCGCGGCCGGGCTTCGCCTAGAACTGTGTGGGCAGACAGGGTGGCCAATGCCCAAGGGACCGCGGGCCACGGGCCCTTAAGCCCCTGGGGCCACGTCGTTGTGAGCGTCAAGCGGGATCTGGGGCAGAGGGCCAAGCGCCTATGGGCCTGGAGGGTCCCGCCTGACCTGAGCTGCGAGGTCACCCACGAGTCTGCCAACCCCGGGTCCCCGAGGACTCCTGTCACCTGCCTTGGCGGCGGCTGTGCCGTGCTGGAGAGGGTTGGCTGCCGGGCTGTCGGCAAGCCCCAGCACCAGCGAAGCTGAGCCTCAAGAGTCACCCCGTGGCCCCCGCTGCCTTCTACGGCCATACCACCCTGAACGCGCCCCATCTCGTTTGATCCTGGAAGCTAAGCAGGGTCGGGCCTGGTTAGTACTTGGATGGGAGACCACATGGGAATACCGGGTGCTGTAGGCTTTTTTGCCTCCCACTACAAATTCTCCTTTAGTCGCCCACGGCTGAGTTCGCCTCCGCCTCCGCCAGACACCGCTGCAGGCCTCACCTCCTCAGGCCCCTCCCAACACAGTGTGCTCTGGAGGGTGCGCTCCCAGCCGGTCTGGCTGGACTTGCGGCCAGAAGGCAGCCCTGGAAGATAGCCATAAACCAGCTGCTCCCGGGGTGGCTGGCCCTCACCCAGACTGCGCCGCAGGCCCGGGTGAAGGCCATAAGGCCCATGAGGCCGTCAACCTACACCTGGCCACCCCCACCAGCGCCCATCCACGCTGCAGCCACCGATCGGCCCGTGTGTCTCTATACAGTTCCCTCCAGAAAAAGCCCAACCTCTGCCATTTCACCACGCCTGGAGGCGGGAGCGGGGTCGTGGGCCGTGACCAGTTCTCCAGGTCAGCTGACCTCCAGTACCCGGAACGGTGCGTGGATTTTGGCGTGGGTGCAAGGGTGGCTTTGCTGGGACTAAGGGGCCGTGGAGGCCCAATGGTGGCTCCCACTGGCTTTGGGCCCACTGCCGTCGGGCAGGAGGGCCGGCCCGGCCTTAGCCGGGCTGTGCCTAGCACTGCGTGGGTGGACACAGCGGGGAATGCCAAAGGACAGCAGGCCACTGGCCCTCCAGCCTCAGAGGCTATTTTCTTGTGAGCATCGAGTGGGATCTGGGGCGGAGTTTCAAGCGCCTACGGGTCTGGAGGTTCCCGCAAGAACTGGGCTGCAAGGTCGCCCAAGACTCTCCCACCTCCAGGTCCCCGAGGCCTCCTGTCACCTGCCTGGGCAGGCCGCAGGCCCGAGAAGGAGAGGGCTGGCCACCGGCCTGGCGGTAAGTCATCAGCACCAGCGAATCTGAGCCTGAAGAGGCACCCCGTGGCCCCCACTGCCTTCTATGGCCATACAACCCTGGGCGCATCCCATCTCATCTGATCTCACAAGCTAAGCAGGATCGGGCCTGGTTAGTACTTGGATGGGAGACTACATGGGAATACCGGGTGCTGTAGGCTTTTTTCCCTCCCGCACCACCTTCTCCTTTAGTCGCCCGTATCCGAGGCCGGCTCCTCCCCTGCCGGGCATCACCGCAGGCCTCACCTCCTCAGGCCCCTCCCAACACAGTGTGCGCCGGAAGGGGCACCCCCAGCCGCACTGGCTGGACATGCGCCCAGAAGGAGGCCCTGTTAGGCAGCCGCACCCCAGCCGATCCCGGGGTGGCTGGCCTGGACCCATACTCCACCGCAGGCCCGGGTGACAGCCGTGAGGCACGCGAAGCCCTCGTCCTGCACCTGGCCACCTCCGCCAGCGCCCATCCATGCCGCAGCCACCTATCTGCCTGTGTGTCTCTCCACAGCTCTCTCCGGAAAAAGCCCACCCTCCGCTGCTTCGCCATGGCCGGGTGCAAGAGCGTGGTCGTGGGCCGGGTCCGGTTCTCCGGGCCGGCCGGCCACCATGCGCTGGGAACAGTGCTCAGTGGGTGGCGTGGGGGCAAGGGTGGTCTTGCTGGTTCCAATGGGCCGTGCCGCATCAATGGTGGCTCCCAGTGGCTTTGGGCTACCTGTCGTCAGGCAGGAGGGCCGGCCCAGCCGCGGCTGGACTGCACCTACTACTGCGAGGGTGGACAGTGTTGGGAATGCCCAAGGGACCGTGGACCACGGGCCCTTAAGCCTTCGGAGCCACGTCTTTGTGAGCATCGAGCGGGATCTGGGGCGGTTCACCAAGCGCCTATGTGCCTGGATGTTCCCGCCAGAAATGAGCTGCGAGGTCGTCCAAAACTCCACCACCCCCGGACCCCGAGGCCTGCTGTCGCCTGCCTGGGTGGGCCGGAGGGCCTTGCTGCAGAGGGCTGGTCACCGGATTGGTGGTAATTCTCCAGCACCAGCTAAGCTGAGCCTCAAGAGGCACCCCGTGGCCCCTGCTGCCTTCTACGGCCGTACCACCCTAAACGCAACTCATCTCATCTGATCTTGGAAGCTAAGCAGGGTCGGGTATGTTTACTACCTGGATGGGAGACCACCTGGGAATACTAGATGCTGTAGTATTTTTTGCCTCCCGATCTGCCTTTTCTTGTAGTCGCCGGTGCTCGAGGCTTCCTCTGCTCCTGCCGAGCACAACTGCAGGCCTCATCTACTCAAGCCTCTCCCAACACATCGTGCGCTGGAGGGGGCCCAGCCCGCCCGTCTGGCTGGACATGCCGCCAGAAGGAGGCCCTGGAAGGCAGCCACACCCCACCCTCTCCCGGGGTGGCCGGCCCAGACCCAGACTCCGCTGTAGGCCCGGGTGAAGATCGTGAGGCCCGCGAGGCCCTGGTCCTGCCCCTGGCCGACCCCACCAGCGCCCATCCGCGCCGCAGCCACCTGTCTGCCGGTGTGCCTCTCCACAGCTCCCTCCAGAAAAAGCCCAGCCTCCACCGTTTCACCATGGCAGGGGGCGGGAGTGGGGTCTTGGGCCGTGACCAGTTCTCCAGGTCAGCTGACCTCCAGTACCCGGAACGGTGCGTGGATTTTGGCGTGGGTGCAAGGGTGGCTTTGCTGGGGCTAAGGGGCCGTGGCGGCCCAATGGTGGCTCCCACTGGCTTTGGGCCAACTGCTGTCGGGCAGGAGGGCCGGCCCGGCCTTAGCCGGGCTGCGCCTAGCACTGCGTGGATGCACACAGTGGGGAATGCCAAAAGGACAGCAGGCCACTGGCCCTCCAGCCTCAGAGGCCACGTCCTTGTGAGCATCGAGTGGGATCTGGGGCGGAGCCTCAAGCGCCTACGGGTCTGGAGGTTCCCGCAAGAACTGGGCTGCAAGGTCGCCCAAGACTCTGCCACCTCCGTGTCCCCGAGGCCTCCTGTCGCCTGCCTGGGCAGGCAGCAGGGCCGTGCAGGAGAGGGCTGGCCACCGGCCTGGCGATAAGTCACCAGCACCAACGAAGCTGAGCCTCAATAGGCACCCCGTGGCCCCCGCTGCCTTCTATGGCCATACAACCCTGAGCGCATCCCATCTCATGTGATCTCACAAGCTAAGCAGAATCGGGACTGGTTAGTACTTGGATGGGAGACTACATGGGAAGACCGGGTGCTGTAGGCTTTTTTCCCTCCCACACCACCTTCTCCTTTAGTCGCCCGTATCCGAGGCCGGCTCCTCCCCTGCCGGGCACCGCCGCAGGCCTCACCTCCTCAGGCCCCTCCCAACACAGCGTGCGCCGGAATGGGCACCCCCAGCCGCACTGGCTGGACATGCGGCCAGAAGTCGGCCCTGTTAGGCAGCCACACCCCAGCCGCTCTCGGGGTGGCTGGCCCAGACCCAGACTCCACCGCAGGCCCGGGTGACAGCCGTGAGGCACGCGAAGCCCTCGTCCTGCACCTGACCACCTCCGCCAGCGCCCATCCGCGCCACAGCCACCTGTCTGCCTGTGTGTCTCTCCACAGCTCCCTCCGGAAAAAGCCCACCCTCCGCTGTTTCGCCATGGCTGGGTTTGGGAGCGAGGTCGTGGGCCGGGTCCGGTTTTCCGGGCCGGCCGGCCACCATGCGCTGGGAACAGTGCTCAGTGGGTGGCGTGGGGGCAAGGGTGGCCTTGCTGGGTCCAATGGGCCGTGCCACATCAATGGTGGCTCCCAGTGGCTTTGGGCTACCTTCCCTCAGGCAGGAGTTCCGGCCCAGCCGCGGCTGGACTGCACCTACTACTGTGTGGGTGAAGAGGGTTGGGAATGCCCAAGGGACCGTGGATCACGGGCCCTTAAGCCTTCGGAGCCACGTCTTTGTGAGCGTCGAGCGGGATCTGGGGCGGTTCGCCAAGCGCCTATGTGCCTGGATGTTCCCGCCAGAAGTGAGCTGCGAGGTCGTCCAAGACTCCACCAACCCCGGTCCCTGAGGCGTGCTGTCGCCAGCCTGGGTGGGCCGCAGGGCCTTGCTGCAGAGGGCTGGTCGCCGGACTGGCGGTAATTCGCCAGCACCAGCTAAGCTGAGCCTCAAGAGGCACCCCGTGGCCCCTCCTGCCTTCTACGGCCATACCACCCTAAGCGCACCTCAACTCGTCTGATCTCGGAAGCTAAGCAGGGTCGGCTCTGTTTACTACCTGGATGGGAGACCACCTGGGAATACTAGATGCTGTAGTATTTTTTGCCACCCGATCTGCCTTTTCTTGTAGTCGCCGGTGCTCGAGGCTTCCTCTGCTCCCACCGGGCACGGCTGCAGGCCTCATCTACTCAAGCCTCTCCCAACACAGCGTGCGCTGGAGGGGGCCCAGCCGCCCGTCTGGCTGGACATGACGCCAGAAGGAGGCCCTGGAAGGCAGCCACACCCCACCCTCTCCTGGGGTGTCCGGCCTGGACTCAGACTCCGCCGCAGGCCCGGGTGAAAATTGTGAGGCCCGCGAAGCACTGGACCTGCCCCTGGCCAACACCACCAGCGCCCAACCGCGCCGCAGCCACCTGTCTGCCCGTGTGTCTCTCCACAGCTCCCTCCAGAAAAAGCCCACCCTCCACCGTTTCACCATGGCAGGGGGCGGGAGTGGGGTCGTGGGCCAGACCGGTTCTCCGGGCCGGCCGGTCACCAGGCGCAGGGAACTTTGCTCGGCAGTTGTTGTGGGGGAAAGGGTGGCCTTGTTGGGTCTAAGGGGTCGTGCCGACTCAAAGGTGGCTCCCAGTGGCTTCAGACCAACTGCCGTTGGGCAGGAGGGCCGGCCCGTCCGCGGCCGGGCTTCGCCTAGAACTGTGTGGGCAGACAGGGTGGCCAATGCCCAAGGGACCGCGGGCCACGGGCCCTTAAGCCCCTGGGGCCACGTCGTTGTGAGCGTCAAGCGGGATCTGGGGCAGAGGGCCAAGCGCCTATGGGCCTGGAGGGTCCCGCCTGACCTGAGCTGCGAGGTCACCCACGAGTCTGCCAACCCCGGGTCCCCGAGGACTCCTGTCACCTGCCTTGGCGGCGGCTGTGCCGTGCTGGAGAGGGTTGGCTGCCGGGCTGTCGGCAAGCCCCAGCACCAGCGAAGCTGAGCCTCAAGAGTCACCCCGTGGCCCCCGCTGCCTTCTACGGCCATACCACCCTGAACGCGCCCCATCTCGTTTGATCCTGGAAGCTAAGCAGGGTCGGGCCTGGTTAGTACTTGGATGGGAGACCACATGGGAATACCGGGTGCTGTAGGCTTTTTTGCCTCCCACTACAAATTCTCCTTTAGTCGCCCACGGCTGAGGTCGCCTCCGCCTCCGCCAGACACCGCTGCAGGCCTCACCTCCTCAGGCCCCTCCCAACACAGTGTGCTCTGGAGGGTGCGCTCCCAGCCGGTCTGGCTGGACTTGCGGCCAGAAGGCAGCCCTGGAAGATAGCCATAAACCAGCTGCTCCCGGGGTGGCTGGCCCTCACCCAGACTGCGCCGCAGGCCCGGGTGAAGGCCATAAGGCCCATGAGGCCGTCAACCTACACCTGGCCACCCCCACCAGCGCCCATCCACGCTGCAGCCACCGATCGGCCCATGTGTCTCTATACAGTTCCCTCCAGAAAAAGCCCAACCTCTGCCATTTCACCACGCCTGGAGGCGGGAGCGGGGTCGTGGGCCGTGACCAGTTCTCCAGGTCAGCTGACCTCCAGTACCCGGAACGGTGCGTGGATTTTGGCGTGGGTGCAAGGGTGGCTTTGCTGGGACTAAGGGGCCGTGGAGGCCCAATGGTGGCTCCCACTGGCTTTGGGCCCACTGCCGTCGGGCAGGAGGGCCGGCCCGGCCTTAGCCGGGCTGCGCCTAGCACTGCGTGGGTGGACACAGCGGGGAATGCCAAAGGACAGCAGGCCACTGGCCCTCCAGCCTCAGAGGCTATGTTCTTGTGAGCATCGAGTGGGATCTGGGGCGGAGTTTCAAGCGCCTACGGGTCTGGAGGTTCCCGCAAGAACTGGGCTGCAAGGTCGCCCAAGACTCTCCCACCTCCAGGTCCCCGAGGCCTCCTGTCACCTGCCTGGGCAGGCCGCAGGCCCGAGAAGGAGAGGGCTGGCCACCGGCCTGGCGGTAAGTCATCAGCACCAGCGAATCTGAGCCTGAAGAGGCACCCCGTGGCCCCCACTGCCTTCTATGGCCATACAACCCTGGGCGCATCCCATCTCATCTGATCTCACAAGCTAAGCAGGATCGGGCCTGGTTAGTACTTGGATGGGAGACTACATGGGAATACCGGGTGCTGTAGGCTTTTTTCCCTCCCGCACCACCTTCTCCTTTAGTCGCCCGTATCCGAGGCCGGCTCCTCCCCTGCCGGGCATCGCCGCAGGCCTCACCTCCTCAGGCCCCTCCCAACACAGTGTGCGCCGGAAGGGGCACCCCCAGCCGCACTGGCTGGACATGCGCCCAGAAGGAGGCCCTGTTAGGCAGCCGCACCCCAGCCGATCCCGGGGTGGCTGGCCTGGACCCATACTCCACCGCAGGCCCGGGTGACAGCCGTGAGGCACGCGAAGCCCTCGTCCTGCACCTGGCCACCTCCGCCAGCGCCCATCCATGCCGCAGCCACCTATCTGCCTGTGTGTCTCTCCACAGCTCTCTCCGGAAAAAGCCCACCCTCCGCTGCTTCGCCATGGCCGGGTGCGAGAGCGTGGTCGTGGGCCGGGTCCGGTTCTCCGGGCCGGCCGGCCACCATGCGCTGGGAACAGTGCTCAGTGGGTGGCGTGGGGGCAAGGGTGGTCTTGCTGGTTCCAATGGGCCGTGCCGCATCAATGGTGGCTCCCAGTGGCTTTGGGCTACCTGTCGTCAGGCAGGAGGGCCGGCCCAGCCGCGGCTGGACTGCACCTACTACTGCGAGGGTGGACAGTGTTGGGAATGCCCAAGGGACCGTGGACCACGGGCCCTTAAGCCTTCGGAGCCACGTCTTTGTGAGCATCGAGCGGGATCTGGGGCGGTTCACCAAGCGCCTATGTGCCTGGATGTTCCCGCCAGAAATGAGCTGCGAGGTCGTCCAAAACTCCACCACCCCCGGACCCCGAGGCCTGCTGTCGCCTGCCTGGGTGGGCCGGAGGGCCTTGCTGCAGAGGGCTGGTCACCGGATTGGTGGTAATTCTCCAGCACCAGCTAAGCTGAGCCTCAAGAGGCACCCCGTGGCCCCTGCTGCCTTCTACGGCCGTACCACCCTAAACGCAACTCATCTCATCTGATCTTGGAAGCTAAGCAGGGTCGGGTATGTTTACTACCTGGATGGGAGACCACCTGGGAATACTAGATGCTGTAGTATTTTTTGCCTCCCGATCTGCCTTTTCTTGTAGTCGCCGGTGCTCGAGGCTTCCTCTGCTCCTGCCGAGCACAACTGCAGGCCTCATCTACTCAAGCCTCTCCCAACACATCGTGCGCTGGAGGGGGCCCAGCCCGCCCGTCTGGCTGGACATGCCGCCAGAAGGAGGCCCTGGAAGGCAGCCACACCCCACCCTCTCCCGGGGTGGCCGGCCCAGACCCAGACTCCGCTGTAGGCCCGGGTGAAGATCGTGAGGCCCGCGAGGCCCTGGTCCTGCCCCTGGCCGACCCCACCAGCGCCCATCCGCGCCGCAGCCAACTGTCTGCCGGTGTGCCTCTCCACAGCTCCCTCCAGAAAAAGCCCAGCCTCCACCGTTTCACCATGGCAGGGGGCGGGAGTGGGGTCTTGGGCCGTGACCAGTTCTCCAGGTCAGCTGACCTCCAGTACCCGGAACGGTGCGTGGATTTTGGCGTGGGTGCAAGGGTGGCTTTGCTGGGGCTAAGGGGCCGTGGCGGCCCAATGGTGGCTCCCACTGGCTTTGGGCCAACTGCTGTCGGGCAGGAGGGCCGGCCCGGCCTTAGCCGGGCTGCGCCTAGCACTGCGTGGATGCACACAGTGGGGAATGCCAAAAGGACAGCAGGCCACTGGCCCTCCAGCCTCAGAGGCCACGTCCTTGTGAGCATCGAGTGGGATCTGGGGCGGAGCCTCAAGCGCCTACGGGTCTGGAGGTTCCCGCAAGAACTGGGCTGCAAGGTCGCCCAAGACTCTGCCACCTCCGTGTCCCCGAGGCCTCCTGTCGCCTGCCTGGGCAGGCAGCAGGGCCGTGCAGGAGAGGGCTGGCCACCGGCCTGGCGATAAGTCACCAGCACCAACGAAGCTGAGCCTCAAGAGGCACCCCGTGGCCCCCGCTGCCTTCTATGGCCATACAACCCTGAGCGCATCCCATCTCATGTGATCTCACAAGCTAAGCAGAATCGGGACTGGTTAGTACTTGGATGGGAGACTACATGGGAAGACCGGGTGCTGTAGGCTTTTTTCCCTCCCACACCACCTTCTCCTTTAGTCGCCCGTATCCGAGGCCGGCTCCTCCCCTGCCGGGCACCGCCGCAGGCCTCACCTCCTCAGGCCCCTCCCAACACAGCGTGCGCCGGAATGGGCGCCCCCAGCCGCACTGGCTGGACATGCGGCCAGAAGTCGGCCCTGTTAGGCAGCCACACCCCAGCCGCTCTCGGGGTGGCTGGCCCAGACCCAGACTCCACCGCAGGCCCGGGTGACAGCCGTGAGGCACGCGAAGCCCTCGTCCTGCACCTGACCACCTCCGCCAGCGCCCATCCGCGCCACAGCCACCTGTCTGCCTGTGTGTCTCTCCACAGCTCCCTCCGGAAAAAGCCCACCCTCCGCTGTTTCGCCATGGCTGGGTTTGGGAGCGAGGTCGTGGGCCGGGTCCGGTTTTCCGGGCCGGCCGGCCACCATGCGCTGGGAACAGTGCTCAGTGGGTGGCGTGGGGGCAAGGGTGGCCTTGCTGGGTCCAATGGGCCGTGCCACATCAATGGTGGCTCCCAGTGGCTTTGGGCTACCTTCCCTCAGGCAGGAGTTCCGGCCCAGCCGCGGCTGGACTGCACCTACTACTGTGTGGGTGAAGAGGGTTGGGAATGCCCAAGGGACCGTGGATCACGGGCCCTTAAGCCTTCGGAGCCACGTCTTTGTGAGCGTCGAGCGGGATCTGGGGCGGTTCGCCAAGCGCCTATGTGCCTGGATGTTCCCGCCAGAACTGAGCTGCGAGGTCGTCCAAGACTCCACCAACCCCGGTCCCTGAGGCGTGCTGTCACCAGCCTGGGTGGGCCGCAGGGCCTTGCTGCAGAGGGCTGGTCGCCGGACTGGCGGTAATTCGCCAGCACCAGCTAAGCTGAGCCTCAAGAGGCACCCCGTGGCCCCTCCTGCCTTCTACGGCCATACCACCCTAAGCGCACCTCAACTCGTCTGATCTCGGAAGCTAAGCAGGGTCGGCTCTGTTTACTACCTGGATGGGAGACCACCTGGGAATACTAGATGCTGTAGTATTTTTTGCCTCCCGATCTGCCTTTTCTTGTAGTCGCCGGTGCTCGAGGCTTCCTCTGCTCCCACCGGGCACGGCTGCAGGCCTCATCTACTCAAGCCTCTCCCAACACAGCGTGCGCTGGAGGGGGCCCAGCCGCCCGTCTGGCTGGACATTCCGCCAGAAGGAGGCCCTGGAAGGCAGCCACACCCCACCCTCTCCTGGGGTGTCTGGCCTGGACTCAGACTCCGCCGCAGGCCCGGGTGAAAATTGTGAGGCCCGCGAAGCACTGGACCTGCCCCTGGCCAACACCACCAGCGCCCAACCGCGCCGCAGCCACCTGTCTGCCCGTGTGTCTCTCCACAGCTCCCTCCAGAAAAAGCCCAGCCTCCACCGTTTCACCATGGCAGGGGGCGGGAGTGGGGTCGTGGGCCAGACTGGTTCTCTGGGCCGGCCGGTCACCAGGCGCAGGGAACTTTGCTCGGCAGTTGTCGTGGGGGAAAGGGTGGCCTTGTTGGGTCTAAGGGGTCGTGCCGACTCAAGGGTGGCTCCCAGTGGCTTCAGACCAACTGCCGTCGGGCAAGAGGGCCGGCCCGGCCACGGCCGTGCTTCGCCTAGAACTCTGTGGGCAGACAGGGTGGCCAATGCCCAAGGGACCGCGGGCCACGGGCCTTTAAGACCCCGGGGCCACGTCGTTGTGAGCGTCAAGCGGGATCTGGGGCAGAGGGCCAAGCGCCTATGGGCCTGGAGGGTCCCGCCTGACCTGAGCAGCGAGGTCACCCACGAGTCTGCCAACCCCATGTCCCCGAGGAGTCCTGTCACCTGCCTTGGCGGCGGCTGTGCCGTGCTGGAGAGGGTTGGCTACCGGGCTGTCGGCAAGCCCCAGCACCAGCGAAGCTGAGCCTCAAGAGGCACCCCGTGGCCCCTGCTGCCTTCTACGGCCTTACCACCCTAAACGCAACTCATCTCGTCTGGTCTTGGAAGCTAAGCAGGGTCGGCTCTGTTTACTACCTGGATGGGAGACCACCTGGGAATACTAGATGCTGTAGTATTTTTTGCCTCCCGATCTGCCTTTTCTTGTAGTCGCCGGTGCTCGAGGCTTCCTCTGCTCCTGCCGGGCACAACTTCAGGCCTCATCTACTCAAGCCTCTCCCAACACATCGTGCGCTGGAGGGGGCCCAGCCCGCCCGTCTGGCTGGACATGCCGCCAGAAGGAGGCCCTGGAAGGCAGCCACACCCCACCCTCTCCTGGGGTGTCCGGCCTGGACTCAGACTCCGCCGCAGGCCCGGGTGAAAATTGTGAGGCCCGCGAAGCACTGGACCTGCCCCTGGCCGACCCCACCAGCGCCCAACCGCGCCGCAGCCACCTGTCTGCCCGTGTGTCTCTCCACAGCTCCCTCCAGAAAAAGCCCACCCTCCACCGTTTCACCATGGCAGGGGGCGGGAGTGGGGTCGTGGGCCAGACCGGTTCTCCGGGCCGGCCGGTCACCAGGCGCAGGGAACTTTGCTCGGCAGTTGTTGTGGGGGAAAGGGTGGCCTTGTTGGGTCTAAGGGGTCGTGCCGACTCAAAGGTGGCTCCCAGTGGCTTCAGACCAACTGCCGTTGGGCAGGAGGGCCGGCCCGTCCGCGGCCGGGCTTCGCCTAGAACTGTGTGGGCAGACAGGGTGGCCAATGCCCAAGGGACCGCGGGCCACGGGCCCTTAAGCCCCTGGGGCCACGTCGTTGTGAGCGTCAAGCGGGATCTGGGGCAGAGGGCCAAGCGCCTATGGGCCTGGAGGGTCCCGCCTGACCTGAGCTGCGAGGTCACCCACGAGTCTGCCAACCCCGGGTCCCCGAGGACTCCTGTCACCTGCCTTGGCGGCGGCTGTGCCGTGCTGGAGAGGGTTGGCTGCCGGGCTGTCGGCAAGCCCCAGCACCAGCGAAGCTGAGCCTCAAGAGTCACCCCGTGGCCCCCGCTGCCTTCTACGGCCATACCACCCTGAACGCGCCCCATCTCGTTTGATCCTGGAAGCTAAGCAGGGTCGGGCCTGGTTAGTACTTGGATGGGAGACCACATGGGAATACCGGGTGCTGTAGGCTTTTTTGCCTCCCACTATAAATTCTCCTTTAGTCGCCCACGGCTGAGGTCGCCTCCGCCTCCGCCAGACACCGCTGCAGGCCTCACCTCCTCAGGCCCCTCCCAACACAGTGTGCTCTGGAGGGTGCGCTCCCAGCCGGTCTGGCTGGACTTGCGGCCAGAAGGCGGCCCTGGAAGATAGCCATAAACCAGCTGTTCCCGGGGTGGCTGGCCCTCACCCAGACTGCGCCGCAGGCCCGGGTGAAGGCCATAAGGCCCATGAGGCCGTCGACCTACACCTGGCCACCCCCACCAGCGCCCATCCACGCTGCAGCCACCTATCGGCCCGTGTGTCTCTATACAGTTCCCTCCAGAAAAAGCCCAACCTCTGCCATTTCACCACGCCTGGAGGCGGGAGCGGGGTCGTGGGCCGTGACCAGTTCTCCAGGTCAGCTGACCTCCAGTACCCGGAACGGTGCGTGGATTTTGGCGTGGGTGCAAGGGTGGCTTTGCTGGGACTAAGGGGCCGTGGAGGCCCAATGGTGGCTCCCACTGGCTTTGGGCCCACTGCCGTCGGGCAGGAGGGCCGGCCCGGCCTTAGCCGGGCTGCGCCTAGCACTGCGTGGGTGGACACAGCGGGGAATGCCAAAGGACAGCAGGCCACTGGCCCTCCAGCCTCAGAGGCTATGTTCTTGTGAGCATCGAGTGGGATCTGGGGCGGAGTTTCAAGCGCCTACGGGTCTGGAGGTTCCCGCAAGAACTGGGCTGCAAGGTCGCCCAAGACTCTCCCACCTCCAGGTCCCCGAGGCCTCCTGTCACCTGCCTGGGCAGGCCGCAGGCCCGAGAAGGAGAGGGCTGGCCACCGGCCTGGCGGTAAGTCATCAGCACCAGCGAATCTGAGCCTGAAGAGGCACCCCGTGGCCCCCACTGCCTTCTATGGCCATACAACCCTGGGCGCATCCCATCTCATCTGATCTCACAAGCTAAGCAGGATCGGGCCTGGTTAGTACTTGGATGGGAGACTACATGGGAATACCGGGTGCTGTAGGCTTTTTTCCCTCCCGCACCACCTTCTCCTTTAGTCGCCCGTATCCGAGGCCGGCTCCTCCCCTGCCGGGCACCGCCGCAGGCCTCACCTCCTCAGGCCCCTCCCAACACAGTGTGCGCCGGAAGGGGCACCCCCAGCCGCACTGGCTGGACATGCGGCCAGAAGTCGGCCCTGTTAGGCAGCCGCACCCCAGCCGATCCCGGGGTGGCTGGCCTGGACCCATACTCCACCGCAGGCCCGGGTGACAGCCGTGAGGCACGCGAAGCCCTCGTCCTGCACCTGGCCACCTCCGCCAGCGCCCATCCATGCCGCAGCCACCTATCTGCCTGTGTGTCTCTCCACAGCTCTCTCCGGAAAAAGCCCACCCTCCGCTGCTTCGCCATGGCCGGGTGCGAAAGCGTGGTCGTGGGCCGGGTCCGGTTCTCCGGGCCGGCCGGCCACCATGCGCTGGGAACAGTGCTCAGTGGGTGGCGTGGGGGCAAGGGTGGTCTTGCTGGTTCCAATGGGCCGTGCCGCATCAATGGTGGCTCCCAGTGGCTTTGGGCTACCTGTCGTCAGGCAGGAGGGCCGGCCCAGCCGCGGCTGGACTGCACCTACTACTGCGAGGGTGGACAGTGTTGGGAATGCCCAAGGGACCGTGGACCACGGGCCCTTAAGCCTTCGGAGCCACGTCTTTGTGAGCATCGAGCGGGATCTGGGGCGGTTCACCAAGCGCCTATGTGCCTGGATGTTCCCGCCAGAAATGAGCTGCGAGGTCGTCCAAAACTCCACCACCCCCGGACCCCGAGGCCTGCTGTCGCCTGCCTGGGTGGGCCGGAGGGCCTTGCTGCAGAGGGCTGGTCACCGGAATGGTGGTAATTCTCCAGCACCAGCTAAGCTGAGCCTCAAGAGGCACCCCGTGGCCCCTGCTGCCTTCTACGGCCGTACCACCCTAAACGCAACTCATCTCATCTGATCTTGGAAGCTAAGCAGGGTCGGGTATGTTTACTACCTGGATGGGAGACCACCTGGGAATACTAGATGCTGTAGTATTTTTTGCCTCCCGATCTGCCTTTTCTTGTAGTCACCGGTGCTCGAGGCTTCCTCTGCTCCTGCCGAGCACAACTGCAGGCCTCATCTACTCAAGCCTCTCCCAACACATCGTGCGCTGGAGGGGGCCCAGCCCGCCCGTCTGGCTGGACATGCCGCCAGAAGGAGGCCCTGGAAGGCAACCACACCCCACCCTCTCCCGGGGTGGCCGGCCCAGACCCAGACTCCGCTGTAGGCCCGGGTGAAGATCGTGAGGCCCGCGAGGCCCTGGTCCTGCCCCTGGCCGACCCCACCAGCGCCCATCCGCGCCGCAGCCACCTGTCTGCCGGTGTGCCTCTCCACAGCTCCCTCCAGAAAAAGCCCAGCCTCCACCGTTTCACCATGGCAGGGGGCGGGAGTGGGGTCTTGGGCCGTGACCAGTTCTCCAGGTCAGCTGACCTCCAGTACCCGGAACGGTGCGTGGATTTTGGCGTGGGTGCAAGGGTGGCTTTGCTGGGGCTAAGGGGCCGTGGCGGCCCAATGGTGGCTCCCACTGGCTTTGGGCCAACTGCCGTCGGGCAGGAGGGCCGGCCCGGCCTTAGCCGGGCTGCGCCTAGCACTGCGTGGATGCACACAGTGGGGAATGCCAAAAGGACAGCAGGCCACTGGCCCTCCAGCCTCAGAGGCCACGTCCTTGTGAGCATCGAGTGGGATCTGGGGCGGAGCCTCAAGCGCCTACGGGTCTGGAGGTTCCCGCAAGAACTGGGCTGCAAGGTCGCCCAAGACTCTGCCACCTCCGTGTCCCCGAGGCCTCCTGTCGCCTGCCTGGGCAGGCAGCAGGGCCGTGCAGGAGAGGGCTGGCCACCGGCCTGGCGATAAGTCACCAGCACCAACGAAGCTGAGCCTCAAGAGGCACCCCGTGGCCCCCGCTGCCTTCTATGGCCATACAACCCTGAGCGCATCCCATCTCATGTGATCTCACAAGCTAAGCAGAATCGGGACTGGTTAGTACTTGGATGGGAGACTACATGGGAATACCGGGTGCTGTAGGCTTTTTTCCCTCCCGCACCACCTTCTCCTTTAGTCGCCCGTATCCGAGGCCGGCTCCTCCCCTGCCGGGCACCGCCGCAGGCCTCACCTCCTCAGGCCCCTCCCAACACAGCGTGCTCCGGAATGGGCGCCCCCAGCCGCACTGGCTGGACATGCGGCCAGAAGTCGGCCCTGTTAGGCAGCCACACGCCAGCCACTCTCGGGGTGGCTGGCCCAGACCCAGACTCCACCGCAGGCCCGGGTGACAGCCGTGAGGCACGCGAAGCCCTCGTCCTGCACCTGACCACCTCCGCCAGCGCCCATCCGCGCCGCAGCCACCTGTCTGCCTATGTGTCTCTCCACAGCTCCCTCCGGAAAAAGCCCACCCTCCGCTGTTTCGCCATGGCTGGGTGCGGGAGCGAGGTCGTGGGCCGGGTCCGGTTTTCCGAGCCGGCCGGCCACCATGCGCTGGGAACAGTGCTCAGTGGGTGGCGTGGGGGCAAGGGTGGCCTTGCTGGGTCCAATGGGCCGTGCCACATCAATGGTGGCTCCCAGTGGCTTTGGGCTACCTTCCCTCAGGCAGGAGTTCCGGCCCAGCCGCGGCTGGACTGCACCTACTACTGTGTGGGTGAAGAGGGTTGGGAATGCCCAAGGGACCGTGGATCACGGGCCCTTAAGCCTTCGGAGCCACGTCTTTGTGAGCGTCGAGCGGGATCTGGGGCGGTTCGCCAAGCGCCTATGTGCCTGGATGTTCCCGCCAGAACTGAGCTGCGAGGTCGTCCAAGACTCCACCAACCCCGGTCCCTGAGGCGTGCTGTCACCAGCCTGGGTGGGCCGCAGGGCCTTGCTGCAGAGGGCTGGTCGCCGGACTGGCGGTAATTCGCCAGCACCAGCTAAGCTGAGCCTCAAGAGGCACCCCGTGGCCCCTCCTGCCTTCTACGGCCATACCACCCTAAGCGCACCTCAACTCGTCTGATCTCGGAAGCTAAGCAGGGTCGGCTCTGTTTACTACCTGGATGGGAGACCACCTGGGAATACTAGATGCTGTAGTATTTTTTGCCTCCCGATCTGCCTTTTCTTGTAGTCGCCGGTGCTCGAGGCTTCCTCTGCTCCCACCGGGCACGGCTGCAGGCCTCATCTACTCAAGCCTCTCCCAACACAGCGTGCGCTGGAGGGGGCCCAGCCGCCCGTCTGGCTGGACATTCCGCCAGAAGGAGGCCCTGGAAGGCAGCCACACCCCACCCTCTCCTGGGGTGTCTGGCCTGGACTCAGACTCCGCCGCAGGCCCGGGTGAAAATTGTGAGGCCCGCGAAGCACTGGACCTGCCCCTGGCCAACACCACCAGCGCCCAACCGCGCCGCAGCCACCTGTCTGCCCGTGTGTCTCTCCACAGCTCCCTCCAGAAAAAGCCCAGCCTCCACCGTTTCACCATGGCAGGGGGCGGGAGTGGGGTCGTGGGCCAGACTGGTTCTCTGGGCCGGCCGGTCACCAGGCGCAGGGAACTTTGCTCGGCAGTTGTCGTGGGGGAAAGGGTGGCCTTGTTGGGTCTAAGGGGTCGTGCCGACTCAAGGGTGGCTCCCAGTGGCTTCAGACCAACTGCCGTCGGGCAAGAGGGCCGGCCCGGCCACGGCCGTGCTTCGCCTAGAACTCTGTGGGCAGACAGGGTGGCCAATGCCCAAGGGACCGCGGGCCACGGGCCTTTAAGACCCCGGGGCCACGTCGTTGTGAGCGTCAAGCGGTATCTGGGGCGGAGGGCCAAGCGCCTATGGGCCTGGAGGGTCCCGCCTGACCTGAGCAGCGAGGTCACCCACGAGTCTGCCAACCCCATGTCCCCGAGGAGTCCTGTCACCTGCCTTGGCGGCGGCTGTGCCGTGCTGGAGAGGGTTGGCTACCGGGCTGTCGGCAAGCCCCAGCACCAGCGAAGCTGAGCCTCAAGAGGCACCCCGTGGCCCCTGCTGCCTTCTACGGCCTTACCACCCTAAACGCAACTCATCTCGTCTGGTCTTGGAAGCTAAGCAGGGTCGGCTCTGTTTACTACCTGGATGGGAGACCACCTGGGAATACTAGATGCTGTAGTATTTTTTGCCTCCCGATCTGCCTTTTCTTGTAGTCGCCGGTGCTCGAGGCTTCCTCTGCTCCTGCCGGGCACAACTTCAGGCCTCATCTACTCAAGCCTCTCCCAACACATCGTGCGCTGGAGGGGGCCCAGCCCGCCCGTCTGGCTGGACATGCCGC
The DNA here is from genome assembly GCF_949987535.1 of Balaenoptera acutorostrata. NCBI lineage: Eukaryota > Metazoa > Chordata > Mammalia > Artiodactyla > Balaenopteridae > Balaenoptera > Balaenoptera acutorostrata. The sequence goes on along the minus strand of NC_080079.1, from coordinate 70,830,818 downwards.
CAGAAGGAGGCCCTGGAAGGCAGCCACACCCCACCCTCTCCCGGGGTGGCCGGCCCAGACCCAGAGTCCGCTGTAGGCCCGGGTGAAGATCGTGAGGCCCGCGAGGCCCTGGTCCTGCCCCTGGCCGACCCCAGCAGCGCCCTTCCGCGCCGCAGCCACCTGTCTGCCCGTGTGTCTCTCCACAGCTCCCTCCAGAAAAAGCCCAGCCTCCACCGTTTCACCATGGCAGGGGGCGGGAGTGGGGTCGTGGGCCGTGACCAGTTCTCCAGGTCAGCTGACCTCCAGTACCCGGAATGGTGCGTGGATTTTGGCGTGGGTGCAAGGGTGGCTTTGCTGGGGCTAAGGGGCCGTGGCGGCCCAATGGTGGCTCCCACTGGCTTTGGGCCCACTGCCGTCAGGCAGGAGGGCCGGCCCGGCCTTGGCCGGGCTGCGCCTAGCACTGCGTGGGTGGACACAGTGGGGAATGCCAAAAGGACAGCAGGCCACTGGCCCTCCAGCCTCAGAGGCCACGTCCTTGTGAGCATCGAGTGGGATCTGGGGCAGAGCCTCAAGCGCCTACGGGTCTGGAGGTTCCCGCAAGAACTGGGCTGCAAGGTCGCCCAAGACTCTGCCACCTCCGTGTCCCCGAGGCCTCCTGTCGCCTGCCTGGGCAGGCAGCAGGGCCGTGCAGGAGAGGGCTGGCCACCGGCCTGGCGATAAGTCACCAGCACCAACGAAGCTGAGCCTCATGAGGCACCACGTGGCTCCCGCTGCCTTCTATGGCCATACAACCCTGAGCGCATCCCATCTCATCTGATCTCACAAGCTAAGCAGGATCAGGCCTGGTTAATACTTGGATGGGAGACTACATGGGAATACCGGGTGCTGTAGGCTTTTTTCCCTCCCACACCACCTTCTCCTTTAGTCGCCCGTGGCCGAGGCCGGCTCCTCCCCTGCCGGGCACCGCCGCAGGCCTCACCTCCTCAGGCCCCTCCCAACACAGCATGCGCCGGAATGGGCGCCCCCAGCCGCACTGGCTGGACATGCGGCCAGAAGTCGGCCCTGTTAGGCAGCCACACGCCAGCCGCTCTCGGGGTGGCTGTCCCAGACCCAGACTCCACCGCAGGCCCGGGTGACAGCCGTGAGGCACGCGAAGCCCTCGTCCTGCACCTGACCACCTCCGCCAGCGCCCATCCGCGCCGCAGCCACCTGTCTGCCTGTGTGTCTCTCCACAGCTCCCTCCGGAAAAAGCCCACCCTCCGCTGTTTCGCCATGGCTGGGTGCGGGAGCGAGGTCGTGGGCCGGGTCCGGTTTTCCGAGCCGGCCGGCCACCATGCGCTGGGAACAGTGCTCAGTGGGTGGCGTGGGGGCAAGGGTGGCCTTGCTGGGTCCAATGGGCCGTGCCACATCAATGGTGGCTCCCAGTGGCTTTGGGCTACCTTCCCTCAGGCAGGAGTTCCGGCCCAGCCGCGGCTGGACTGCACCTACTACTGTGTGGGTGGACAGGGTTGGGAATGCCCAAGGGACCGTGGACCACGGGCCCTTAAGCCTTCGGAGCCACGTCTTTGTGAGCGTCGAGCGGGATCTGGGGCGGTTCGCCAAGCGCCTATGTGCCTGGATGTTCCCGCCAGAACTGAGCTGCGAGGTCGTCCAAGACTCCACCAACCCCGGTCCCTGAGGCGTGCTGTCGCCAGCCTGGGTGGGCCGCAGGGCCTTGCTGCAGAGGGCTGGTCGCCGGACTGGCGGTAATTCGCCAGCACCAGCTAAGCTGAGCCTCAAGAGGCACCCCGTGGCCCCCGCTTCCTTCTACAGCCATACCTCCCTAAGCGCACCTCAACTCGTCTGATCTCGGAAGCTAAGCAGGGTCGGCTCTGTTTACTACCTGGATGGGAGACCACCTGGGAATACTAGATGCTGTAGTATTTTTTGCCTCCCGATCTGCCTTTTCTTGTAGTCGCCGGTGCTCGAGGCTTCCTCTGCTCCCACCGGGCACGGCTGCAGGCCTCATCTACTCAAGCCTCTCCCAACACAGCGTGCGCTGGAGGGGGCCCAGCCCGCCCGTCTGGCTGGACATGCCGCCAGAAGGAGGCCCTGGAAGGCAGCCACACCCCACCCTCTCCTGGGGTGTCCGGCCTGGACTCAGACTCCGCCGCAGGCCCGGGTGAAAATTGTGAGGCCAGTGAGGCCCTGTACCTGCCCCTGGCCGACCCCACCAGCGCCCAACCGCGCCGCAGCCACCTGTCTGCCCGTGTGTCTCTCCACAGCTCCCTCCAGAAAAAGCCCAGCCTCCACCGTTTCACCATGGCAGGGGGCGGGAGTGGGGTCGTGGGCCGTGACCAGTTCTCCAGGTCAGCTGACCTCCAGTACCCGGAATGGTGCGTGGATTTTGGCGTGGGTGCAAGGGTGGATTTGCTGGCGCTAAGGGGCCGTGGCGGCCCAATGGTGGCTCCCACTGGCTTTGGGCCCACTGCCGTCAGGCAGGAGGGCCGGCCCGGCCTTGGCCGGGCTGCGCCTAGCACTGCGTGGGTGGACACAGTGGGGAATGCCAAAAGGACAGCAGGCCACTGGCCCTCCAGCCTCAGAGGCCACGTCCTTGTGAGCATCGAGTGGGATCTGGGGCGGAGCCTCAAGCGCCTACGGGTCTGGAGGTTCCCGCAAGAACTGGGCTGCAAGGTCGCCCAAGACTCTGCCACCTCCGTGTCCCCGAGGCCTCCTGTCGCCTGCCTGGGCAGGCAGCAGGGCCGTGCAGGAGAGGGCTGGCCACCGGCCTGGCGATAAGTCACCAGCACCAACGAAGCTGAGCCTCATGAGGCACCACGTGGCCCCCGCTGCCTTCTATGGCCATACAACCCTGAGCGCATCCCATCTCATCTGATCTCACAAGCTAAGCAGGATCAGGCCTGGTTAATACTTGGATGGGGGACTACATGGGAATACCGGGTGCTGTAGGCTTTTTTCCCTCCCACACCACCTTCTCCTTTAGTCGCCCGTGGCCGAGGCCAGCTCCTCCCCTGCCGGGCACCGCCGCAGGCCTCACCTCCTCAGGCCCCTCCCAACAGAGCGTGCGCCGGAATGGGCGCCCCCAGCCGCACTGGCTGGACATGCGGCCAGAAGTCGGCCCTGTTAGGCAGCCACACGCCAGCCGCTCTCGGGGTGGCTGGCCCAGACCCACACTCCACCGCAGGCCCGGGTGACAGCCGTGAGGCACGCGAAGCCCTCGTCCTGCACCTGACCACCTCCGCCAGCGCCCATCCGCGCCGCAGCCACCTGTCTGCCTGTGTGTCTCTCCACAGCTCCCTCCGGAAAAAGCCCACCCTCCGCTGTTTCGCCATGGCTGGGTGCGGGAGCGAGGTCGTGGGCCGGGTCCGGTTTTCCGAGCCGGCCGGCCACCATGCGCTGGGAACAGTGCTCAGTGGGTGGCATGGGGGCAAGGGTGGCCTTGCTGGGTCCAATGGGCCGTGCCACATCAATGGTGGCTCCCAGTGGCTTTGGGCTACCTTCCCTCAGGCAGGAGTTCCGGCCCAGCCGCGGCTGGACTGCACCTACTACTGTGTGGGTGGACAGGGTTGGGAATGCCCAAGGGACCGTGGACCACGGGCCCTTAAGCCTTCGGAGCCACGTCTTTGTGAGCGTCGAGCGGGATCTGGGGCGTTTCGCCAAGCGCCTATGTGCCTGGATGTTCCCGCCAGAACTGAGCTGCGAGGTCGTCCAAGACTCCACCAACCCCGGTCCCTGAGGCGTGCTGTCGCCAGCCTGGGTGGGCCGCAGGGCCTTGCTGCAGAGGGCTGGTCGCCGGACTGGCGGTAATTCACCAGCACCAGCTAAGCTGAGCCTCAAGAGGCACCCCGTGGCCCCCGCTGCCTTCTACAGCCATACCACCCTAAGCGCACCTCAACTCGTCTGATCTCGGAAGCTAAGCAGGGTCGGCTCTGTTTACTACCTGGATGGGAGACCACCTGGGAATACTAGATGCTGTAGTATTTTTTGCCTCCCGATCTGCCTTTTCTTGTAGTCGCCGGTGCTCGAGGCTTCCTCTGCTCCCACCGGGCACGGCTGCAGGCCTCATCTACTCAAGCCTCTCCCAACACAGCGTGCGCTGGAGGGGGCCCAGCCCGCCCGTCTGGCTGGACATGCCGCCAGAAGGAGGCCCTGGAAGGCAGCCACACCCCACCCTCTCCCGGGGTGGCCGGCCCGCACCCAGACTCCGCCGCAGGCCCGGGTGTAGATAGTGAGGCCCGCGAGCCCCTCGACCTGCCCCTGGCCGACCCGACCAGCGCCCATGCGCGCCGCAGCCACTTGTCTGCCCGTGTGTCTCTCCACAGCTCCCTCCAGAAAAAGCCCAGCCTCCACCGTTTCACCATGGCAGGGGGCGGGAGTGGGGTCGTGGGCCAGACTGGTTCTCTGGGCCGGCCGGTAACCAGGCGCAGGGAACTTTGCTCGGCAGTTGTCGTGGGGGAAAGGGTGGCCTTGTTGGGTCTAAGGGGTCGTGCCGACTCAAGGGTGGCTCCCAGTGGCTTCAGACCAACTGCCGTCGGGCAAGAGGGCCGGCCCGGCCACGGCCGTGCTTCGCCTAGAACTGTGTTGGCAGACAGGGTGGCCAATGCCCAAGGGACCGCGGGCCATGGGCCTTTAAGACCCCGGGGCCACGTCGTTGTGAGCGTCAAGCGGGATCTGGGGCGGAGGGCCAAGCGCCTATGGGCCTGGAGGGTCCCGCCTGACCTGAGCAGCGAGGTCACCCACGAGTCTGCCAACCCCGGGTCCCCGAGGACTCCTGTCACCTGCCTTGGCGGCGGCTGTGCCGTGCTGGAGAGGGTTGGCTACCGGGCTGTCGGCAAGCCCCAGCACCAGCGAAGCTGAGCCTCAAGAGGCACCCCGTGGCCCCTGCTGCCTTCTACGGCCTTACCACCCTAAACGCACCTCATCTCGTCTGGTCTTGGAAGCTAAGCAGGGTCGGCTCTGTTTACTACCTGGATGGGAGACCACCTGGGAATACTAGATGCTGTAGTATTTTTTGCCTCCCGATCTGCCTTTTCTTGTAGTCGCCGGTGCTCGAGGCTTCCTCTGCTCCTGCCGGGCACAACTCCAGGCCTCATCTACTCAAGCCTCTCCCAACACATCGTGCGCTGGAGGGGGCCCAGCCCGCCCGTCTGGCTGGACATGCCGCCAGAAGGAGGCCCTGGAAGGCAGCCACACCCCACCCTCTCCCGGGGTGGCCGGCCCAGACCCAGAGTCCGCTGTAGGCCCGGGTGAAGATCGTGAGGCCCGCGAGGCCCTGGTCCTGCCCCTGGCCGACCCCAGCAGCGCCCATCCGCGCCGCAGCCACCTGTCTGCCCGTGTGTCTCTCCACAGCTCCCTCCAGAAAAAGCCCAGCCTCCACCGTTTCACCATGGCAGGGGGCGGGAGTGGGGTCGTGGGCCGTGACCAGTTCTCCAGGTCAGCTGACCTCCAGTACCCGGAATGGTGCGTGGATTTTGGCGTGGGTGCAAGGGTGGCTTTGCTGGGGCTAAGGGGCCGTGGCGGCCCAATGGTGGCTCCCACTGGCTTTGGGCCCACTGCCGTCAGGCAGGAGGGCCGGCCCGGCCTTGGCCGGGCTGCGCCTAGCACTGCGTGGGTGGACACAGTGGGGAATGCCAAAAGGACAGCAGGCCACTGGCCCTCCAGCCTCAGAGGCCACGTCCTTGTGAGCATCGAGTGGGATCTGGGGCGGAGCCTCAAGCGCCTACGGGTCTAGAGGTTCCCGCAAGAACTGGGCTGCAAGGTCGCCCAAGACTCTGCCACCTCCGTGTCCCCGAGGCCTCCTGTCGCCTGCCTGGGCAGGCAGCAGGGCCGTGCAGGAGAGGGCTGGCCACCGGCCTGGCGATAAGTCACCAGCACCAACGAAGCTGAGCCTCATGAGGCACCACGTGGCCCCCGCTGCCTTCTATGGCCATACAACCCTGAGCGCATCCCATCTCATCTGATCTCACAAGCTAAGCAGGATCAGGCCTGGTTAATACTTGGATGGGAGACTACATGGGAATACCGGGTGCTGTAGGCTTTTTTCCCTCCCACACCACCTTCTCCTGTAGTCGCCCGTGGCCGAGGCCGGCTCCTCCCCTGCCGGGCACCGCCGCAGGCCTCACCTCCTCAGGCCCCTCCCAACACAGCATGCGCCGGAATGGGCGCCCCCAGCCGCACTGGCTGGACATGCGGCCAGAAGTTGGCCCTGTTAGGCAGCCACACGCCAGCCGCTCTCGGGGTGGCTGTCCCAGACCCAGACTCCACCGCAGGCCCGGGTGACAGCCGTGAGGCACGCGAAGCCCTCGTCCTGCACTTGACCACCTCCGCCAGCGCCCATCCGCGCCACAGCCACCTGTCTGCCTGTGTGTCTCTCCACAGCTCCCTCCGGAAAAAGCCCACCCTCCGCTGTTTCGCCATGGCTGGGTGCGGGAGCGAGGTCGTGGGCCGGGTCCGGTTTTCCGAGCCGGCCGGCCACCATGCGCTGGGAACAGTGCTCAGTGGGTGGCGTGGGGGCAAGGGTGGCCTTGCTGGGTCCAATGGGCCGTGCCACATCAATGGTGGCTCCCAGTGGCTTTGGGCTACCTTCCCTCAGGCAGGAGTTCCGGCCCAGCCGCGGCTGGACTGCACCTACTACTGTGTGGGTGGACAGGGTTGGGAATGCCCAAGGGACCGTGGACCACGGGCCCTTAAGCCTTCGGAGCCACGTCTTTGTGAGCGTCGAGCGGGATCTGGGGCGGTTCGCCAAGCGCCTATGTGCCTGGATGTTCCCGCCAGAACTGAGCTGCGAGGTCGTCCAAGACTCCACCAACCCCGGTCCCTGAGGCGTGCTGTCGCCAGCCTGGGTGGGCCGCAGGGCCTTGCTGCAGAGGGCTGGTCGCCGGACTGGCGGTAATTCGCCAGCACCAGCTAAGCTGAGCCTCAAGAGGCACCCCGTGGCCCCCGCTTCCTTCTACAGCCATACCTCCCTAAGCCCACCTCAACTCGTCTGATCTCGGAAGCTAAGCAGGGTCGGCTCTGTTTACTACCTGGATGGGAGACCACCTGGGAATACTAGATGCTGTAGTATTTTTTGCCTCCCGATCTGCCTTTTCTTGTAGTCGCCGGTGCTCGAGGCTTCCTCTGCTCCCACCGGGCACGGCTGCAGGCCTCATCTACTCAAGCCTCTCCCAACACAGCGTGCGCTGGAGGGGGCCCAGCCCGCCCGTCTGGCTGGACATGCCGCCAGAAGGAGGCCCTGGAAGGCAGCCACACCCCACCCTCTCCCGGGGTGGCCGGCCCGCACCCAGACTCCGCCGCAGGCCCGGGTGTAGATTGTGAGGCCCGCGAGCCCCTCGACCTGCCCCTGGCCGACCCGACCAGCGCCCATGCGCGCCGCAGCCACCTGTCTGCCCGTGTGTCTCTCCACAGCTCCCTCCAGAAAAAGCCCAGCCTCCACCGTTTCACCATGGCAGGGGGCGGGAGTGGGGTCGTGGGCCAGACTGGTTCTCTGGGCCGGCCGGTCACCAGGCGTAGGGAACTTTGCTCGGCAGTTGTCGTGGGGGAAAGGGTGGCCTTGTTGTGTTTAAGGGGTCGTGCCGACTCAAGGGTGGCTCCCAGTGGCTTCAGACCAACTGCCGTCGGGCAGGAGGGCCGGCCCGGCCACGGCCATGCTTCGCCTAGAACTGTGTGGGCAGACAGGGTGGCCAATGCCCAAGGGACCGCGGGCCACGGGCCTTTAAGACCCCGGGGCCACGTCGTTGTGAGCGTCAAGCGGGATCTGGGACGGAGGGCCAAGCGCCTATGGGCCTGGAGGGTCCCGCCTGACCTGAGCAGCGAGGTCACCCACGAGTCTGCCAACCCCGGGTCCCCGAGGAGTCCTGTCACCTGCCTTGGCGGCGGCTGTGCCGTGCTGGAGAGGGTTGGCTACCGGGCTGTCGGCAAGCCCCAGCACCAGCGAAGCTGAGCCTCAAGAGGCACCCCGTGGCCCCTGCTGCCTTCTACGGCCTTACCACCCTAAACGCAACTCATCTCGTCTGGTCTTGGAAGCTAAGCAGGGTCGGCTCTGTTTACTACCTGGATGGGAGACCACCTGGGAATACTAGATGCTGTAGTATTTTTTGCCTCCCGATCTGCCTTTTCTTGTAGTCGCCGGTGCTCGAGGCTTCCTCTGCTCCTGCCGGGCACAACTTCAGGCCTCATCTACTCAAGCCTCTCCCAACACATCGTGCGCTGGAGGGGGCCTAGCCTGCCCGTCTGGCTGGACATGCCGCCAGAAGGAGGCCCTGGAAGGCAGCCACACCCCACCCTCTCCCGGGGTGGCCGGCCCAGACCCAGAGTCCGCTGTAGGCCCGGGTGAAGATCGTGAGGCCCGCGAGGCCCTGGTCCTGCCCCTGGCCGACCCCAGCAGCGCCCATCCGCGCCGCAGCCACCTGTCTGCCCGTGTGTCTCTCCACAGCTCCCTCCAGAAAAAGCCCAGCCTCCACCGTTTCACCATGGCAGGGGGCGGGAGTGGGGTCGTGGGCCGTGACCAGTTCTCCAGGTCAGCTGACCTCCAGTACCCGGAATGGTGCGTGGATTTTGGCGTGGGTGCAAGGGTGGCTTTGCTGGGGCTAAGGGGCCGTGGCGGCCCAATGGTGGCTCCCACTGGCTTTGGGCCCACTGCCGTCAGGCAGGAGGGCCGGCCCGGCCTTGGCCGGGCTGCGCCTAGCACTGCGTGGGTGGACACAGTGGGGAATGCCAAAAGGACAGCAGGCCACTGGCCCTCCAGCCTCAGAGGCCACGTCCTTGTGAGCATCGAGTGGGATCTGGGGCGGAGCCTCAAGCGCCTACGGGTCTGGAGGTTCCCGCAAGAACTGGGCTGCAAGGTCGCCCAAGACTCTGCCACCTCCGTGTCCCCGAGGCCTCCTGTCGCCTGCCTGGGCAGGCAGCAGGGCCGTGCAGGAGAGGGCTGGCCACCGGCCTGGCGATAAGTCACCAGCACCAACGAAGCTGAGCCTCATGAGGCACCACGTGGCCCCCACTGCCTTCTATGGCCATACAACCCTGAGCGCATCCCATCTCATCTGATCTCACAAGCTAAGCAGGATCAGGCCTGGTTAATACTTGGATGGGAGACTACATGGGAATACCGGGTGCTGTAGGCTTTTTTCCCTCCCACACCACCTTCTCCTTTAGTCGCCCGTGGCCGAGGCCGGCTCCTCCCCTGCCGGGCACCGCCGCAGGCCTCACCTCCTCAGGCCCTTCCCAACACAGCATGCGCCGGAATGGGCGCCCCCAGCCGCACTGGCTGGACATGCGGCCAGAAGTCGGCCCTGTTAGGCAGCCACACGCCAGCCGCTCTCGGGGTGGCTGTCCCAGACCCAGACTCCACCGCAGGCCCGGGTGACAGCCGTGAGGCACGCGAAGCCCTCGTCCTGCACTTGACCACCTCCGCCAGCGCCCATCCGCGCCACAGCCACCTGTCTGCCTGTGTGTCTCTCCACAGCTCCCTCCGGAAAAAGCCCACCCTCCGCTGTTTCGCCATGGCTGGGTGCGGGAGCGAGGTCGTGGGCCGGGTCCGGTTTTCCGAGCCGGCCGGCCACCATGCGCTGGGAACAGTGCTCAGTGGGTGGCGTGGGGGCAAGGGTGGCCTTGCTGGGTCCAATGGGCCGTGCCACATCAATGGTGGCTCCCAGTGGCTTTGGGCTACCTTCCCTCAGGCAGGAGTTCCGGCCCAGCCGCGGCTGGACTGCACCTACTACTGTGTGGGTGGACAGGGTTGGGAATGCCCAAGGGACCGTGGACCACGGGCCCTTAAGCCTTCGGAGCCACGTCTTTGTGAGCGTCGAGCGGGATCTGGGGCGGTTCGCCAAGCGCCTATGTGCCTGGATGTTCCCGCCAGAACTGAGCTGCGAGGTCGTCCAAGACTCCACCAACCCCGGTCCCTGAGGCGTGCTGTCGCCAGCCTGGGTGGGCCGCAGGGCCTTGCTGCAGAGGGCTGGTCGCCGGACTGGCGGTAATTCGCCAGCACCAGCTAAGCTGAGCCTCAAGAGGCACCCCGTGGCCCCCGCTGCCTTCTACAGCCATACCTCCCTAAGCCCACCTCAACTCGTCTGATCTCGGAAGCTAAGCAGGGTCGGCTCTGTTTACTACCTGGATGGGAGACCACCTGGGAATACTAGATGCTGTAGTATTTTTTGCCTCCCGATCTGCCTTTTCTTGTAGTCGCCGGTGCTCGAGGCTTCCTCTGCTCCCACCGGGCACGGCTGCAGGCCTCATCTACTCAAGCCTCTCCCAACACAGCGTGCGCTGGAGGGGGCCCAGCCCGCCCGTCTGGCTGGACATGCCGCCAGAAGGAGGCCCTGGAAGGCAGCCACACCCCACCCTCTCCCGGGGTGGCCGGCCCGCACCCAGACTCCGCCGCAGGCCCGGGTGTAGATTGTGAGGCCCGCGAGCCCCTCGACCTGCCCCTGGCCGACCCGACCAGCGCCCATGCGCGCCGCAGCCACCTGTCTGCCCGTGTGTCTCTCCACAGCTCCCTCCAGAAAAAGCCCAGCCTCCACCGTTTCACCATGGCAGGGGGCGGGAGTGGGGTCGTGGGCCAGACTGGTTCTCTGGGCCGGCCGGTCACCAGGCGTAAGGAACTTTGCTCGGCAGTTGTCGTGGGGGAAAGGGTGGCCTTGTTGGGTTTAAGGGGTCGTGCCGACTCAAGGGTGGCTCCCAGTGGCTTCAGACCAACTGCCGTCGGGCAGGAGGGCCGGCCCGGCCACGGCCATGCTTCGCCTAGAACTGTGTGGGCAGACAGGGTGGCCAATGCCCAAGGGACCGCGGGCCACGGGCCTTTAAGACCCCGGGGCCACGTCGTTGTGAGCGTCAAGCGGGATCTGGGACGGAGGGCCAAGCGCCTATGGGCCTGGAGGGTCCCGCCTGACCTGAGCAGCGAGGTCACCCACGAGTCTGCCAACCCCGGGTCCCCGAGGAGTCCTGTCACCTGCCTTGGCGGCGGCTGTGCCGTGCTGGAGAGGGTTGGCTACCGGGCTGTCGGCAAGCCCCAGCACCAGCGAAGCTGAGCCTCAAGAGGCACCCCGTGGCCCCTGCTGCCTTCTACGGCCTTACCACCCTAAACGCAACTCATCTCGTCTGGTCTTGGAAGCTAAGCAGGGTCGGCTCTGTTTACTACCTGGATGGGAGACCACCTGGGAATACTAGATGCTGTAGTATTTTTTGCCTCCCGATCTGCCTTTTCTTGTAGTCGCCGGTGCTCGAGGCTTCCTCTGCTCCTGCCGGGCACAACTCCAGGCCTCATCTACTCAAGCCTCTCCCAACACATCGTGCGCTGGAGGGGGCCCAGCCCGCCCGTCTGGCTGGACATGCCGCCAGAAGGAGGCCCTGGAAGGCAGCCACACCCCACCCTCTCCCGGGGTGGCCGGCCCAGACCCAGAGTCCGCTGTAGGCCCGGGTGAAGATCGTGAGGCCCGCGAGGCCCTGGTCCTGCCCCTGGCCGACCCCAGCAGCGCCCATCCGCGCCGCAGCCACCTGTCTGCCCGTGTGTCTCTCCACAGCTCCCTCCAGAAAAAGCCCAGCCTCCACCGTTTCACCATGGCAGGGGGCGGGAGTCGGGTCGTGGGCCAGACTGGTTCTCTGGGCCGGCCGGTCACCAGGCGTAGGGAACTTTGCTCGGCAGTTGTCGTGGGGGAAAGGGTGGCCTTGTTGGGTTTAAGGGGTCGTGCCGACTCAAGGGTGGCTCCCAGTGGCTTCAGACCAACTGCCGTCGGGCAGGAGGGCCGGCCCGGCCACGGCCATGCTTCGCCTAGAACTGTGTGGGCAGACAGGGTGGCCAATGCCCAAGGGACCGCGGGCCACGGGCCTTTAAGACCCCGGGGCCACGTCGTTGTGAGCGTCAAGCGGGATCTGGGACGGAGGGCCAAGCGCCTATGGGCCTGGAGGGTCCCGCCTGACCTGAGCAGCGAGGTCACCCACGAGTCTGCCAACCCCGGGTCCCCGAGGAGTCCTGTCACCTGCCTTGGCGGCGGCTGTGCCGTGCTGGAGAGGGTTGGCTACCGGGCTGTCGGCAAGCCCCAGCACCAGCGAAGCTGAGCCTCAAGAGGCACCCCGTGGCCCCTGCTGCCTTCTACGGCCTTACCACCCTAAACGCAACTCATCTCGTCTGGTCTTGGAAGCTAAGCAGGGTCGGCTCTGTTTACTACCTGGATGGGAGACCACCTGGGAATACTAGATGCTGTAGTATTTTTTGCCTCCCGATCTGCCTTTTCTTGTAGTCGCCGGTGCTCGAGGCTTCCTCTGCTCCTGCCGGGCACAACTCCAGGCCTCATCTACTCAAGCCTCTCCCAACACATCGTGCGCTGGAGGGGGCCCAGCCCGCCCGTCTGGCTGGACATGCCGCCAGAAGGAGGCCCTGGAAGGCAGCCACACCCCACCCTCTCCCGGGGTGGCCGGCCCAGACCCAGAGTCCGCTGTAGGCCCGGGTGAAGATCGTGAGGCCCGCGAGGCCCTGGTCCTGCCCCTGGCCGACCCCAGCAGCGCCCATCCGCGCCGCAGCCACCTGTCTGCCCGTGTGTCTCTCCACAGCTCCCTCCAGAAAAAGCCCAGCCTCCACCGTTTCACCATGGCAGGGGGCGGGAGTGGGGTCGTGGGCCGTGACCAGTTCTCCAGGTCAGCTGACCTCCAGTACCCGGAATGGTGCGTGGATTTTGGCGTGGGTGCAAGGGTGGCTTTGCTGGGGCTAAGGGGCCGTGGCGGCCCAATGGTGGCTCCCACTGGCTTTGGGCCCACTGCCGTCAGGCAGGAGGGCCGGCCCGGCCTTGGCCGGGCTGCGCCTAGCACTGCGTGGGTGGACACAGTGGGGAATGCCAAAAGGACAGCAGGCCACTGGCCCTCCAGCCTCAGAGGCCACGTCCTTGTGAGCATCGAGTGGGATCTGGGGCGGAGCCTCAAGCGCCTACGGGTCTAGAGGTTCCCGCAAGAACTGGGCTGCAAGGTCGCCCAAGACTCTGCCACCTCCGTGTCCCCGAGGCCTCCTGTCGCCTGCCTGGGCAGGCAGCAGGGCCGTGCAGGAGAGGGCTGGCCACCGGCCTGGCGATAAGTCACCAGCACCAACGAAGCTGAGCCTCATGAGGCACCACGTGGCCCCCGCTGCCTTCTATGGCCATACAACCCTGAGCGCATCCCATCTCATCTGATCTCACAAGCTAAGCAGGATCAGGCCTGGTTAATACTTGGATGGGAGACTACATGGGAATACCGGGTGCTGTAGGCTTTTTTCCCTCCCACACCACCTTCTCCTTTAGTCGCCCGTGGCCGAGGCCGGCTCCTCCCCTGCCGGGCACCGCCGCAGGCCTCACCTCCTCAGGCCCCTCCCAACACAGCATGCGCCGGAATGGGCGCCCCCAGCCGCACTGGCTGGACATGCGGCCAGAAGTCGGCCCTGTTAGGCAGCCACACGCCAGCCGCTCTCGGGGTGGCTGTCCCAGACCCAGACTCCACCGCAGGCCCGGGTGACAGCCGTGAGGCACGCGAAGCCCTCGTCCTGCACTTGACCACCTCCGCCAGCGCCCATCCGCGCCACAGCCACCTGTCTGCCTGTGTGTCTCTCCACAGCTCCCTCCGGAAAAAGCCCACCCTCCGCTGTTTCGCCATGGCTGGGTGCGGGAGCGAGGTCGTGGGCCGGGTCCGGTTTTCCGAGCCGGCCGGCCACCATGCGCTGGGAACAGTGCTCAGTGGGTGGCGTGGGGGCAAGGGTGGCCTTGCTGGGTCCAATGGGCCGTGCCACATCAATGGTGGCTCCCAGTGGCTTTGGGCTACCTTCCCTCAGGCAGGAGTTCCGGCCCAGCCGCGGCTGGACTGCACCTACTACTGTGTGGGTGGACAGGGTTGGGAATGCCCAAGGGACCGTGGACCACGGGCCCTTAAGCCTTCGGAGCCACGTCTTTGTGAGCGTCGAGCGGGATCTGGGGCGGTTCGCCAAGCGCCTATGTGCCTGGATGTTCCCGCCAGAACTGAGCTGCGAGGTCGTCCAAGACTCCACCAACCCCGGTCCCTGAGGCGTGCTGTCGCCAGCCTGGGTGGGCCGCAGGGCCTTGCTGCAGAGGGCTGGTCGCCGGACTGGCGGTAATTCGCCAGCACCAGCTAAGCTGAGCCTCAAGAGGCACCCCGTGGCCCCCGCTTCCTTCTACAGCCATACCTCCCTAAGCCCACCTCAACTCGTCTGATCTCGGAAGCTAAGCAGGGTCGGCTCTGTTTACTACCTGGATGGGAGACCACCTGGGAATACTAGATGCTGTAGTATTTTTTGCCTCCCGATCTGCCTTTTCTTGTAGTCGCCGGTGCTCGAGGCTTCCTCTGCTCCCACCGGGCATGGCTGCAGGCCTCATCTACTCAAGCCTCTCCCAACACAGCATGCGCTGGAGGGGGCCCAGCCCGCCCGTCTGGCTGGACATGCCGCCAGAAGGAGGCCCTGGAAGGCAGCCACACCCCACCCTCTCCTGGGGTGTCCGGCCTGGACTCAGACTCCGCCGCAGGCCCGGGTGAAAATTGTGAGGCCCGTGAGGCCCTGTACCTGCCCCTGGCCGACCCCACCAGCGCCCAACCGCGCCGCAGCCACCTGTCTGCCCGTGTGTCTCTCCACAGCTCCCTCCAGAAAAAGCCCAGCCTCCACCGTTTCACCATGGCAGGGGGCGGGAGTGGGGTCGTGGGCCAGACTGGTTCTCTGGGCCGGCCGGTCACCAGGCGTAGGGAACTTTGCTCGGCAGTTGTCGTGGGGGAAAGGGTGGCCTTGTTGGGTTTAAGGGGTCGTGCCGACTCAAGGGTGGCTCCCAGTGGCTTCAGACCAACTGCCGTCGGGCAGGAGGGCCGGCCCGGCCACGGCCATGCTTCGCCTAGAACTGTGTGGGCAGACAGGGTGGCCAATGCCCAAGGGACCGCGGGCCACGGGCCTTTAAGACCCCGGGGCCACGTCGTTGTGAGCGTCAAGCGGGATCTGGGACGGAGGGCCAAGCGCCTATGGGCCTGGAGGGTCCCGCCTGACCTGAGCAGCGAGGTCACCCACGAGTCTGCCAACCCCGGGTCCCCGAGGAGTCCTGTCACCTGCCTTGGCGGCGGCTGTGCCGTGCTGGAGAGGGTTGGCTACCGGGCTGTCGGCAAGCCCCAGCACCAGCGAAGCTGAGCCTCAAGAGGCACCCCGTGGCCCCTGCTGCCTTCTACGGCCTTACCACCCTAAACGCAACTCATCTCGTCTGGTCTTGGAAGCTAAGCAGGGTCGGCTCTGTTTACTACCTGGATGGGAGACCACCTGGGAATACTAGATGCTGTAGTATTTTTTGCCTCCCGATCTGCCTTTTCTTGTAGTCGCCGGTGCTCGAGGCTTCCTCTGCTCCTGCCGGGCACAACTTCAGGCCTCATCTACTCAAGCCTCTCCCAACACATCGTGCGCTGGAGGGGGCCCAGCCCGCCCGTCTGGCTGGACATGCCGCCAGAAGGAGGCCCTGGAAGGCAGCCACACCCCACCCTCTCCCGGGGTGGCCGGCCCAGACCCAGAGTCCGCTGTAGGCCCGGGTGAAGATCGTGAGGCCCGCGAGGCCCTGGTCCTGCCCCTGGCCGACCCCAGCAGCGCCCATCCGCGCCGCAGCCACCTGTCTGCCCGTGTGTCTCTCCACAGCTCCCTCCAGAAAAAGCCCAGCCTCCACCGTTTCACCATGGCAGGGGGCGGGAGTGGGGTCGTGGGCCGTGACCAGTTCTCCAGGTCAGCTGACCTCCAGTACCCGGAATGGTGCGTGGATTTTGGCGTGGGTGCAAGGGTGGCTTTGCTGGGGCTAAGGGGCCGTGGCGGCCCAATGGTGGCTCCCACTGGCTTTGGGCCCACTGCCGTCAGGCAGGAGGGCCGGCCCGGCCTTGGCCGGGCTGCGCCTAGCACTGCGTGGGTGGACACAGTGGGGAATGCCAAAAGGACAGCAGGCCACTGGCCCTCCAGCCTCAGAGGCCACGTCCTTGTGAGCATCGAGTGGGATCTGGGGCGGAGCCTCAAGCGCCTACGGGTCTGGAGGTTCCCGCAAGAACTGGGCTGCAAGGTCGCCCAAGACTCTGCCACCTCCATGTCCCCGAGGCCTCCTGTCGCCTGCCTGGGCAGGCAGCAGGGCCGTGCAGGAGAGGGCTGGCCACCGGCCTGGCGATAAGTCACCAGCACCAACGAAGCTGAGCCTCATGAGGCACCACGTGGCCCCCGCTGCCTTCTATGGCCATACAACCCTGAGCGCATCCCATCTCATCTGATCTCACAAGCTAAGCAGGATCAGGCCTGGTTAATACTTGGATGGGAGACTACATGGGAATACCGGGTGCTGTAGGCTTTTTTCCCTCCCACACCACCTTCTCCTGTAGTCGCCCGTGGCCGAGGCCGGCTCCTCCCCTGCCGGGCACCGCCGCAGGCCTCACCTCCTCAGGCCCCTCCCAACACAGCGTGCGCCGGAATGGGCGCCCCCAGCCGCACTGGCTGGACATGCGGCCAGAAGTCGGCCCTGTTAGGCAGCCACACGCCAGCCGCTCTCGGGGTGGCTGGCCCAGACCCAGACTCCACCGCAGGCCCGGGTGACAGCCGTGAGGCACGCGAAGCCCTCGTCCTGCACCTGACCACCTCCGCCAGCGCCCATCCGCGCCGCAGCCACCTGTCTGCCTATGTGTCTCTCCACAGCTCCCTCCGGAAAAAGCCCACCCTCCGCTGTTTCGCCATGGCTGGGTGCGGGAGCGAGGTCGTGGGCCGGGTCCGGTTTTCCGAGCCGGCCGGCCACCATGCGCTGGGAACAGTGCTCAGTGGGTGGCGTGGGGGCAAGGGTGGCCTTGCTGGGTCCAATGGGCCGTGCCACATCAATGGTGGCTCCCAGTGGCTTTGGGCTACCTTCCCTCAGGCAGGAGTTCCGGCCCAGCCGCGGCTGGACTGCACCTACTACTGTGTGGGTGGACAGGGTTGGGAATGCCCAAGGGACCGTGGACCACGGGCCCTTAAGCCTTCGGAGCCACGTCTTTGTGAGCGTCGAGCGGGATCTGGGGCGGTTCGCCAAGCGCCTATGTGCCTGGATGTTCCCGCCAGAACTGAGCTGCGAGGTCGTCCAAGACTCCACCAACCCCGGTCCCTGAGGCGTGCTGTCGCCAGCCTGGGTGGGCCGCAGGGCCTTGCTGCAGAGGGCTGGTCGCCGGACTGGCGGTAATTGGCCAGCACCAGCTAAGCTGAGCCTCAAGAGGCACCCCGTGGCCCCCGCTGCCTTCTACAGCCATACCACCCTAAGCGCACCTCAACTCGTCTGATCTCCGAAGCTAAGCAGGGTCGGCTCTGTTTACTACCTGGATGGGAGACCACCTGGGAATACTAGATGCTGTAGTATTTTTTGCCTCCCGATCTGCCTTTTCTTGTAGTCGCCGGTGCTCGAGGCTTCCTCTGCTCCCACCGGGCATGGCTGCAGGCCTCATCTACTCAAGCCTCTCCCAACACAGCATGCGCTGGAGGGGGCCCAGCCCGCCCGTCTGGCTGGACATGCCGCCAGAAGGAGGCCCTGGAAGGCAGCCACACCCCACCCTCTCCTGGGGTGTCCGGCCTGGACTCAGACTCCGCCGCAGGCCCGGGTGAAAATTGTGAGGCCCGTGAGGCCCTGTACCTGCCCCTGGCCGACCCCACCAGCGCCCAACCGCGCCGCAGCCACCTGTCTGCCCGTGTGTCTCTCCACAGCTCCCTCCAGAAAAAGCCCAGCCTCCACCGTTTCACCATGGCAGGGGGCGGGAGTGGGGTCGTGGGCCAGACTGGTTCTCTGGGCCGGCCGGTCACCAGGCGTAGGGAACTTTGCTCGGCAGTTGTCGTGGGGGAAAGGGTGGCCTTGTTGGGTTTAAGTGGTCGTGCCGACTCAAGGGTGGCTCCCAGTGGCTTCAGACCAACTGCCGTCGGGCAGGAGGGCCGGCCCGGCCACGGCCATGCTTCGCCTAGAACTGTGTGGGCAGACAGGGTGGCCAATGCCCAAGGGACCGCGGGCCACGGGCCTTTAAGACCCCGGGGCCACGTCGTTGTGAGCGTCAAGCGGGATCTGGGACGGAGGGCCAAGCGCCTATGGGCCTGGAGGGTCCCGCCTGACCTGAGCAGCGAGGTCACCCACGAGTCTGCCAACCCCGGGTCCCCGAGGAGTCCTGTCACCTGCCTTGGCGGCGGCTGTGCCGTGCTGGAGAGGGTTGGCTACCGGGCTGTCGGCAAGCCCCAGCACCAGCGAAGCTGAGCCTCAAGAGGCACCCCGTGGCCCCTGCTGCCTTCTACGGCCTTACCACCCTAAACGCAACTCATCTCGTCTGGTCTTGGAAGCTAAGCAGGGTCGGCTCTGTTTACTACCTGGATGGGAGACCACCTGGGAATACTAGATGCTGTAGTATTTTTTGCCTCCCGATCTGCCTTTTCTTGTAGTCGCCGGTGCTCGAGGCTTCCTCTGCTCCTGCCGGGCACAACTTCAGGCCTCATCTACTCAAGCCTCTCCCAACACATCGTGCGCTGGAGGGGGCCCAGCCCGCCCGTCTGGCTGGACATGCCGCCAGAAGGAGGCCCTGGAAGGCAGCCACACCCCACCCTCTCCCGGGGTGGCCGGCCCAGACCCAGAGTCCGCTGTAGGCCCGGGTGAAGATCGTGAGGCCCGCGAGGCCCTGGTCCTGCCCCTGGCCGACCCCAGCAGCGCCCATCCGCGCCGCAGCCACCTGTCTGCCCGTGTGTCTCTCCACAGCTCCCTCCAGAAAAAGCCCAGCCTCCACCGTTTCACCATGGCAGGGGGCGGGAGTGGGGTCGTGGGCCGTGACCAGTTCTCCAGGTCAGCTGACCTCCAGTACCCGGAATGGTGCGTGGATTTTGGCGTGGGTGCAAGGGTGGCTTTGCTGGGGCTAAGGGGCCGTGGCGGCCCAATGGTGGCTCCCACTGGCTTTGGGCCCACTGCCGTCAGGCAGGAGGGCCGGCCCGGCCTTGGCCGGGCTGCGCCTAGCACTGCGTGGGTGGACACAGTGGGGAATGCCAAAAGGACAGCAGGCCACTGGCCCTCCAGCCTCAGAGGCCACGTCCTTGTGAGCATCGAGTGGGATCTGGGGCGGAGCCTCAAGCGCCTACGGGTCTGGAGGTTCCCGCAAGAACTGGGCTGCAAGGTCGCCCAAGACTCTGCCACCTCCGTGTCCCCGAGGCCTCCTGTCGCCTGCCTGGGCAGGCAGCAGGGCCGTGCAGGAGAGGGCTGGCCACCGGCCTGGCGATAAGTCACCAGCACCAACGAAGCTGAGCCTCATGAGGCACCACGTGGCCCCCGCTGCCTTCTATGGCCATACAACCCTGAGCGCATCCCATCTCATCTGATCTCACAAGCTAAGCAGGATCAGGCCTGGTTAATACTTGGATGGGAGACTACATGGGAATACCGGGTGCTGTAGGCTTTTTTCCCTCCCACACCACCTTCTCCTGTAGTCGCCCGTGGCCGAGGCCGGCTCCTCCCCTGCCGGGCACCGCCGCAGGCCTCACCTCCTCAGGCCCCTCCCAACACAGCGTGCGCCGGAATGGGCGCCCCCAGCCGCACTGGCTGGACATGCGGCCAGAAGTCGGCCCTGTTAGGCAGCCACACGCCAGCCGCTCTCGGGGTGGCTGGCCCAGACCCAGACTCCACCGCAGGCCCGGGTGACAGCCGTGAGGCACGCGAAGCCCTCGTCCTGCACCTGACCACCTCCGCCAGCGCCCATCCGCGCCGCAGCCACCTGTCTGCCTATGTGTCTCTCCACAGCTCCCTCCGGAAAAAGCCCACCCTCCGCTGTTTCGCCATGGCTGGGTGCGGGAGCGAGGTCGTGGGCCGGGTCCGGTTTTCCGAGCCGGCCGGCCACCATGCGCTGGGAACAGTGCTCAGTGGGTGGCGTGGGGGCAAGGGTGGCCTTGCTGGGTCCAATGGGCCGTGCCACATCAATGGTGGCTCCCAGTGGCTTTGGGCTACCTTCCCTCAGGCAGGAGTTCCGGCCCAGCCGCGGCTGGACTGCACCTACTACTGTGTGGGTGGACAGGGTTGGGAATGCCCAAGGGACCGTGGACCACGGGCCCTTAAGCCTTCGGAGCCACGTCTTTGTGAGCGTCGAGCGGGATCTGGGGCGGTTCGCCAAGCGCCTATGTGCCTGGATGTTCCCGCCAGAACTGAGCTGCGAGGTCGTCCAAGACTCCACCAACCCCGGTCCCTGAGGCGTGCTGTCGCCAGCCTGGGTGGGCCGCAGGGCCTTGCTGCAGAGGGCTGGTCGCCGGACTGGCGGTAATTGGCCAGCACCAGCTAAGCTGAGCCTCAAGAGGCACCCCGTGGCCCCCGCTGCCTTCTACAGCCATACCACCCTAAGCGCACCTCAACTCGTCTGATCTCCGAAGCTAAGCAGGGTCGGCTCTGTTTACTACCTGGATGGGAGACCACCTGGGAATACTAGATGCTGTAGTATTTTTTGCCTCCCGATCTGCCTTTTCTTGTAGTCGCCGGTGCTCGAGGCTTCCTCTGCTCCCACCGGGCATGGCTGCAGGCCTCATCTACTCAAGCCTCTCCCAACACAGCATGCGCTGGAGGGGGCCCAGCCCGCCCGTCTGGCTGGACATGCCGCCAGAAGGAGGCCCTGGAAGGCAGCCACACCCCACCCTCTCCTGGGGTGTCCGGCCTGGACTCAGACTCCGCCGCAGGCCCGGGTGAAAATTGTGAGGCCCGTGAGGCCCTGTACCTGCCCCTGGCCGACCCCACCAGCGCCCAACCGCGCCGCAGCCACCTGTCTGCCCGTGTGTCTCTCCACAGCTCCCTCCAGAAAAAGCCCAGCCTCCACCGTTTCACCATGGCAGGGGGCGGGAGTGGGGTCGTGGGCCAGACTGGTTCTCTGGGCCGGCCGGTCACCAGGCGTAGGGAACTTTGCTCGGCAGTTGTCGTGGGGGAAAGGGTGGCCTTGTTGGGTTTAAGTGGTCGTGCCGACTCAAGGGTGGCTCCCAGTGGCTTCAGACCAACTGCCGTCGGGCAGGAGGGCCGGCCCGGCCACGGCCATGCTTCGCCTAGAACTGTGTGGGCAGACAGGGTGGCCAATGCCCAAGGGACCGCGGGCCACGGGCCTTTAAGACCCCGGGGCCACGTCGTTGTGAGCGTCAAGCGGGATCTGGGACGGAGGGCCAAGCGCCTATGGGCCTGGAGGGTCCCGCCTGACCTGAGCAGCGAGGTCACCCACGAGTCTGCCAACCCCGGGTCCCCGAGGAGTCCTGTCACCTGCCTTGGCGGCGGCTGTGCCGTGCTGGAGAGGGTTGGCTACCGGGCTGTCGGCAAGCCCCAGCACCAGCGAAGCTGAGCCTCAAGAGGCACCCCGTGGCCCCTGCTGCCTTCTACGGCCTTACCACCCTAAACGCAACTCATCTCGTCTGGTCTTGGAAGCTAAGCAGGGTCGGCTCTGTTTACTACCTGGATGGGAGACCACCTGGGAATACTAGATGCTGTAGTATTTTTTGCCTCCCGATCTGCCTTTTCTTGTAGTCGCCGGTGCTCGAGGCTTCCTCTGCTCCTGCCGGGCACAACTTCAGGCCTCATCTACTCAAGCCTCTCCCAACACATCGTGCGCTGGAGGGGGCCCAGCCCGCCCGTCTGGCTGGACATGCCGCCAGAAGGAGGCCCTGGAAGGCAGCCACACCCCACCCTCTCCCGGGGTGGCCGGCCCAGACCCAGAGTCCGCTGTAGGCCCGGGTGAAGATCGTGAGGCCCGCGAGGCCCTGGTCCTGCCCCTGGCTGACCCCAGCAGCGCCCATCCGCGCCGCAGCCACCTGTCTGCCCGTGTGTCTCTCCACAGCTCCCTCCATAAAAAGCCCAGCCTCCACCGTTTCACCATGGCAGGGGGCGGGAGTGGGGTCGTGGGCCGTGACCAGTTCTCCAGGTCAGCTGACCTCCAGTACCCGGAATGGTGCGTGGATTTTGGCGTGGGTGCAAGGGTGGCTTTGCTGGGGCTAAGGGGCCGTGGCGGCCCAATGGTGGCTCCCACTGGCTTTGGGCCCACTGCCGTCAGGCAGGAGGGCCGGCCCGGCCTTGGCCGGGCTGCGCCTAGCACTGCGTGGGTGGACACAGTGGGGAATGCCAAAAGGACAGCAGGCCACTGGCCCTCCAGCCTCAGAGGCCACGTCCTTGTGAGCATCGAGTGGGATCTGGGGCGGAGCCTCAAGCGCCTACGGGTCTGGAGGTTCCCGCAAGAACTGGGCTGCAAGGTCGCCCAAGACTCTGCCACCTCCGTGTCCCCGAGGCCTCCTGTCGCCTGCCTGGGCAGGCAGCAGGGCCGTGCAGGAGAGGGCTGGCC
This sequence comes from Balaenoptera acutorostrata, assembly GCF_949987535.1. NCBI lineage: Eukaryota > Metazoa > Chordata > Mammalia > Artiodactyla > Balaenopteridae > Balaenoptera > Balaenoptera acutorostrata. Next base: position 70,808,540 of record NC_080079.1, on the reverse strand, counting down.
ACCGGCCTGGCGATAAGTCACCAGCACCAACGAAGCTGAGCCTCATGAGGCACCACGTGGCCCCCGCTGCCTTCTATGGCCATACAACCCTGAGCGCATCCCATCTCATCTGATCTCACAAGCTAAGCAGGATCAGGCCTGGTTAATACTTGGATGGGAGACTACATGGGAATACCGGGTGCTGTAGGCTTTTTTCCCTCCCACACCACCTTCTCCTGTAGTCGCCCGTGGCCGAGGCCGGCTCCTCCCCTGCCGGGCACCGCCGCAGGCCTCACCTCCTCAGGCCCCTCCCAACACAGCGTGCGCCGGAATGGGCGCCCCCAGCCGCACTGGCTGGACATGCGGCCAGAAGTCGGCCCTGTTAGGCAGCCACACGCCAGCCGCTCTCGGGGTGGCTGGCCCAGACCCAGACTCCACCGCAGGCCCGGGTGACAGCCGTGAGGCACGCGAAGCCCTCGTCCTGCACCTGACCACCTCCGCCAGCGCCCATCCGCGCCGCAGCCACCTGTCTGCCTATGTGTCTCTCCACAGCTCCCTCCGGAAAAAGCCCACCCTCCGCTGTTTCGCCATGGCTGGGTGCGGGAGCGAGGTCGTGGGCCGGGTCCGGTTTTCCGAGCCGGCCGGCCACCATGCGCTGGGAACAGTGCTCAGTGGGTGGCGTGGGGGCAAGGGTGGCCTTGCTGGGTCCAATGGGCCGTGCCACATCAATGGTGGCTCCCAGTGGCTTTGGGCTACCTTCCCTCAGGCAGGAGTTCCGGCCCAGCCGCGGCTGGACTGCACCTACTACTGTGTGGGTGGACAGGGTTGGGAATGCCCAAGGGACCGTGGACCACGGGCCCTTAAGCCTTCGGAGCCACGTCTTTGTGAGCGTCGAGCGGGATCTGGGGCGGTTCGCCAAGCGCCTATGTGCCTGGATGTTCCCGCCAGAACTGAGCTGCGAGGTCGTCCAAGACTCCACCAACCCCGGTCCCTGAGGCGTGCTGTCACCAGCCTGGGTGGGCCGCAGGGCCTTGCTGCAGAGGGCTGGTCGCCGGACTGGCGGTAATTCGCCAGCACCAGCTAAGCTGAGCCTCAAGAGGCACCCCGTGGCCCCCGCTGCCTTCTACAGCCATACCACCCTAAGCGCACCTCAACTCGTCTGATCTCCGAAGCTAAGCAGGGTCGGCTCTGTTTACTACCTGGATGGGAGACCACCTGGGAATACTAGATGCTGTAGTATTTTTTGCCTCCCGATCTGCCTTTTCTTGTAGTCGCCGGTGCTTGAGGCTTCCTCTGCTCCCACCGGGCACGGCTGCAGGCCTCATCTACTCAAGCCTCTCCCAACACAGCGTGCGCTGGAGGGGGCCCAGCCCGCCCGTCTGGCTGGACATGCCGCCAGAAGGAGGCCCTGGAAGGCAGCCACACCCCACCCTCTCCTGGGGTGTCCGGCCTGGACTCAGACTCCGCCGCAGGCCCGGGTGAAAATTGTGAGGCCCGTGAGACCCTGTACCTGCCCCTGGCCGACCCCACCAGCGCCCAACCGCGCCGCAGCCACCTGTCTGCCCGTGTGTCTCTCCACAGCTCCCTCCAGAAAAAGCCCACCCTCCACCGTTTCACCATGGCAGGGGGCGGGAGTGGGGTCGTGGGCCGGACCGGTTCTCCGGGCCGTCCGGTCACCAGGCACAGGGAACTTTGCTCGGCAGTTGGCGTGGGGGAAAGGGTGGCCTTGTTGGGTCTAAGGGGTCGTGCCGTCTCAAAGGTGGCTCCCAGTGGCTTCAGACCAACTGCCGTTGGGCAGGAGGGCCGGCCCGTCCGCGGCCGGGCTTCGCCTAGAACTGTGTGGGCAGACAGGGTGGCCAATGCCCAAGGGACCGCGGGCCACGGGCCCTTAAGCCCCTGGGGCCACGTCGTTGTGAGCGTCAAGCGGGATCTGGGGCAGAGGGCCAAGCGCCTATGGTCCTGGAGGGTCCCGCCTGACCTGAGCTGCGAGGTCACCCACGAGTCTGCCAACCCCGGGTCCCCGAGGCCTCCTGTCGCCTGCCTTGGTGGGCGGCTGGGCAGTGCTGGAGAGGGTTGGCTACCGGGCTGTCGGCAAGCCCCAGCACCAGCGAAGCTGAGCCTCAAGAGTCACCCCGTGGCCCCCGCTGCCTTCTACAGCCATACAACCCTGAACGCGCCCCATCTCGTCTGATCCAGGAAGCTAAGCAGGGTCGGGCCTGGTTAGTACTTGGATGGGAGACTACATGGGAATACCGGGTGCTGTAGGCTATTTTCCCTCCCGCACCACCTTCTCCTTTAGTCGCCCGTATCCGAGGCCAGCTCCTCCCCTGCCGGGCACCGCCGCAGGCCTCACCTCCTCAGGCCCCTCCCGACACAGTGTGCACCGGAAGGGGTGCCCCCAGCCGCACTGGCTGGACATGCGGCCAGAAGGAGGCCCTGTTAGGCAGCCGCACCCCAGCCGATCCCGGGGTGGCCGGCCTGAACCCATGCTCCACCGCAGGCCCAGGTGACAGCCGTGAGGCACGCGAAGCCCTCGTCCTGCACCTGGCCACCTCCGCCAGCGCCCATCCATGCCGCAGCAACCTATCTGCCTGGGTGTCTCTCCACAGCTCTCTCCGGAAAAAGCCCACCCTCCGCTGCTTCGCCATGGCCGGGTGCGAGAGCATGGTCGTGGGCTGGGTCCGGTTCTCCGGGCCGGCCGGCCACCATGCGCTGGGAACAGTGCTCAGTGGGTGGCGTGGGGGCAAGGGTGGTCTTGCTGGTTCCAATGGGCTGTGCCGCATCAATGGTGGCTCCCAGTGGCTTTGGGCTACCTGTCGTCAGGCAGGAGGGCCGGCCCATCCGCGGCTGGACTGCACCTACTACTGCGTGGGTGGACAGGGTTGGGAATGCCCAAGGGACCGTGGACCACGGGCCCTTAAGCCTTCGGAGCCACGTCTTTGTGAGCATCGAGCGGGATCTGGGGCGGTTCGCCAAGCGCCTATGTGCCTGGATGTTCCTGCCAGAACTGAGCTGCGAGGTCGTCCAAGACTCCACCACCCCCGGACCCCGAGGCCTGCTGTCGCCTGCCTGGGTGGGCCGCAGGGCCGTGTGCAGAGGGCTGGTCACCGGATTGGTGGTAATTCTCCAGCACCAGCTAAGCTGAGCCTCAAGAGGCACCCCATGGCCCCTGCTGCCTTCTACAGCCATACCACCCTAAACACAACTCATCTCTTCTGCTCTTGCAAGCTAAGCAGGGTCGGGTATGTTTACTACCTGGATGGGAGACCACCAGGGAATATTAGATGCTGTAGTATTTTTTGCCTCCCGATCTGCCTTTTCTTGTAGTCGCCGGTGCTCGAGGCTTCCTCTGCTCCCACCGGGCACGGCTGCAGGCCTCATCTACTCAAGCCTCTCCCAACACAGCGTGCGCTGGAGGGGGCCCAGCCCGCCCGTCTGGCTGGACATGCCGCCAGAAGGAGGCCCTGGAAGGCAGCCACACCCCACCCTCTCCTGGGGTGTCCGGCCTGGACTCAGACTCCGCCGCAGGCCCGGGTGAAAATTGTGAGGCCCGCGAGGCCCTGGACCTGCCCCTGGCCGACACCACCAGCGCCCAACCGCGCCGCAGCCACCTGTCTGCCCGTGTGTCTCTCCACAGCTCCCTCCAGAAAAAGCCCACCCTCCACCGTTTCACCATGGCAGGGGGCGGGAGTGGGGTCGTGGGCCAGACCGGTTCTCCGGACCGGCCGGTCACCAGGCGCTGGGAACTTTGCTCGGCAGTTGGCGTGGGGGAAAGGGTGGCCGTGTTGGGTCTAAGGGGTCGTGCCGACTCAATGGTGGCTCCCAGTGGCTTCAGACCAACTGCCGTTGGGCAGGAGGGCCGGCCCGTCCGCGGCCGTGCTTCGCCTAGAACTGTGTGGGCAGACAGGGTGGCCAATGCCCAAGGGACCGCGGGCCACGGGCCCTTAAGACCCCGGGGCCACGTCGTTGTGAGCGTCAAGCGGGATCTGGGGCGGAGCGCCAAGCGCCTATGGGCCTGGAGGGTCCCGCCTGACCTGAGCTGCGAGGTCACCCACGAATCTTCCAACCCCGGGTCCCCGAGGACTCCTGTCACCTGCCTTGGCGGCGGCTGTGCCGTGCTGGAGAGGGTTGGCTACCGGGCTGTCGGCAAGCCCCAGCACCAGCGAAGCTGAGCCTCAAGAGGCACCCCGTGGCCCCTCCTGCCTTCTACGGCCTTACCACCCTATACCCAACTCATCTCGTCTGGTCTTGGAAGCTACGCAGGGTCGGCTCTGTTTACTACCTGGATGGGAGACCACCTGGGAATACTAGATGCTGTAGTATTTTTTGCCTCCCGATCTGCCTTTTCTTGTAGTCGCCGGTGCTCGAGGCTTCCTCTGCTCCCACCGGGCACGGCTGCAGGCCTCATCTACTCAAGACTCTCCCAACACAGCGTGCGCTGGAGGGGGCCCAGCCCGCCCGTCTGGCTGGACATGCCGCCAGAAGGAGGCCCTGGAAGGCAGCCACACCCCACCCTGTCCTGGGGTGTCCGGCCTGGACTCAGACTCCGCTGCAGGCCCGGGTGAAAATTGTGAGGCCCGTGAGGCCCTGTACCTGCCCCTGGCCGACCCCACCAGCGCCCAACCGCGCCGCAGCCACCTGTCTGCCCGTGTGTCTCTCCACAGCTCCCTCCAGAAAAAGCCCAGCCTCCACCGTTTCACCATGGCAGGGGGCGGGAGTGGGGTCGTGGGCCGTGACCAGTTCTCCAGGTCAGCTGACCTCCAGTACCCGGAATGGTGCGTGGATTTTGGCGTGGGTGCAAGGGTGGCTTTGCTGGGGCTAAGGGGCCGTGGCGGCCCAATGGTGGCTCCCACTGGCTTTGGGCCCACTGCCGTCAGGCAGGAGGGCCGGCCCGGCCTTGGCCGGGCTGCGCCTAGCACTGCGTGGGTGGACACAGTGGGGAATGCCAAAAGGACAGCAGGCCACTGGCCCTCCAGCCTCAGAGGCCACGTCCTTGTGAGCATCGAGTGGGATCTGGGGCGGAGCCTCAAGCGCCTACGGGTCTGGAGGTTCCCGCAAGAACTGGGCTGCAAGGTCGCCCAAGACTCTGCCACCTCCGTGTCCCCGAGGCCTCCTGTCGCCTGCCTGGGCAGGCAGCAGGGCCGTGCAGGAGAGGGCTGGCCACCGGCCTGGCGATAAGTCACCAGCACCAACGAAGCTGAGCCTCATGAGGCACCACGTGGCCCCCGCTGCCTTCTATGGCCATACAACCCTGAGCGCATCCCATCTCATCTGATCTCACAAGCTAAGCAGGATCAGGCCTGGTTAATACTTGGATGGGAGACTACATGGGAATACCGGGTGCTGTAGGCTTTTTTCCCTCCCACACCACCTTCTCCTGTAGTCGCCCGTGGCCGAGGCCGGCTCCTCCCCTGCCGGGCACCGCCGCAGGCCTCACCTCCTCAGGCCCCTCCCAACACAGCGTGCGCCGGAATGGGCGCCCCCAGCCGCACTGGCTGGACATGCGGCCAGAAGTCGGCCCTGTTAGGCAGCCACACGCCAGCCACTCTCGGGGTGGCTGGCCCAGACCCAGACTCCACCGCAGGCCCGGGTGACAGCCGTGAGGCACGCGAAGCCCTCGTCCTGCACCTGACCACCTCCGCCAGCGCCCATCCGCGCCGCAGCCACCTGTCTGCCCGTGTGTCTCTCCACAGCTCCCTCCAGAAAAAGCCCAGCCTCCACCGTTTCACCATGGCAGGGGGCGGGAGTGGGGTCGTGGGCCGTGACCAGTTCTCCAGGTCAGCTGACCTCCAGTACCCGGAATGGTGCGTGGATTTTGGCGTGGGTGCAAGGGTGGCTTTGCTGGGGCTAAGGGGCCGTGGCGGCCCAATGGTGGCTCCCACTGGCTTTGGGCCCACTGCCGTCAGGCAGGAGGGCCGGCCCGGCCTTGGCCGGGCTGCGCCTAGCACTGCGTGGGTGGACACAGTGGGGAATGCCAAAAGGACAGCAGGCCACTGGCCCTCCAGCCTCAGAGGCCACGTCCTTGTGAGCATCGAGTGGGATCTGGGGCGGAGCCTCAAGCGCCTACGGGTCTGGAGGTTCCCGCAAGAACTGGGCTGCAAGGTCGCCCAAGACTCTGCCACCTCCGTGTCCCCGAGGCCTCCTGTCGCCTGCCTGGGCAGGCAGCAGGGCCGTGCAGGAGAGGGCTGGCCACCGGCCTGGCGATAAGTCACCAGCACCAACGAAGCTGAGCCTCATGAGGCACCACGTGGCCCCCGCTGCCTTCTATGGCCATACAACCCTGAGCGCATCCCATCTCATCTGATCTCACAAGCTAAGCAGGATCAGGCCTGGTTAATACTTGGATGGGAGACTACATGGGAATACCGGGTGCTGTAGGCTTTTTTCCCTCCCACACCACCTTCTCCTGTAGTCGCCCGTGGCCGAGGCCGGCTCCTCCCCTGCCGGGCACCGCCGCAGGCCTCACCTCCTCAGGCCCCTCCCAACACAGCGTGCGCCGGAATGGGCGCCCCCAGCCGCACTGGCTGGACATGCGGCCAGAAGTCGGCCCTGTTAGGCAGCCACACGCCAGCCGCTCTCGGGGTGGCTGGCCCAGACCCAGACTCCACCGCAGGCCCGGGTGACAGCCGTGAGGCACGCGAAGCCCTCGTCCTGCACCTGACCACCTCCGCCAGCGCCCATCCGCGCCGCAGCCACCTGTCTGCCTATGTGTCTCTCCACAGCTCCCTCCGGAAAAAGCCCACCCTCCGCTGTTTCGCCATGGCTGGGTTTGGGAGCGAGGTCGTGGGCCGGGTCCGGTTTTCCGAGCCGGCCGGCCACCATGCGCTGGGAACAGTGCTCAGTGGGTGGCGTGGGGGCAAGGGTGGCCTTGCTGGGTCCAATGGGCCGTGCCACATCAATGGTGGCTCCCAGTGGCTTTGGGCTACCTTCCCTCAGGCAGGAGTTCCGGCCCAGCCGCGGCTGGACTGCACCTACTACTGTGTGGGTGGACAGGGTTGGGAATGCCCAAGGGACCGTGGACCACGGGCCCTTAAGCCTTCGGAGCCACGTCTTTGTGAGCGTCGAGCGGGATCTGGGGCGGTTCGCCAAGCGCCTATGTGCCTGGATGTTCCCGCCAGAACTGAGCTGCGAGGTCGTCCAAGACTCCACCAACCCCGGTCCCTGAGGCGTGCTGTCGCCAGCCTGGGTGGGCCGCAGGGCCTTGCTGCAGAGGGCTGGTCGCCGGACTGGCGGTAATTCGCCAGCACCAGCTAAGCTGAGCCTCAAGAGGCACCCCGTGGCCCCCGCTGCCTTCTACAGCCATACCACCCTAAGCGCACCTCAACTCGTCTGATCTCGGAAGCTAAGCAGGGTCGGCTCTGTTTACTACCTGGATGGGAGACCACCTGGGAATACTAGATGCTGTAGTATTTTTTGCCTCCCGATCTGCCTTTTCTTGTAGTCGCCGGTGCTCGAGGCTTCCTCTGCTCCCACCGGGCACGGCTGCAGGCCTCATCTACTCAAGACTCTCCCAACACAGCGTGCGCTGGAGGGGGCCCAGCCCGCCCGTCTGGCTGGACATGCCGCCAGAAGGAGGCCCTGGAAGGCAGCCACACCCCACCCTCTCCTGGGGTGTCCGGCCTGGACTCAGACTCCGCCGCAGGCCCGGGTGAAAATTGTGAGGCCCGCGAGGCCCTGGACCTGCCCCTGGCCGACACCACCAGCGCCCAACCGCGCCGCAGCCACCTGTCTGCCCGTGTGTCTCTCCACAGCTCCCTCCAGAAAAAGCCCACCCTCCACCGTTTCACCATGGCAGGGGGCGGGAGTGGGGTCGTGGGCCAGACCGGTTCTCCGGACCGGCCGGTCACCAGGCGCTGGGAACTTTGCTCGGCAGTTGGCGTGGGGGAAAGGGTGGCCGTGTTGGGTCTAAGGGGTCGTGCCGACTCAATGGTGGCTCCCAGTGGCTTCAGACCAACTGCCGTTGGGCAGGAGGGCCGGCCCGTCCGCGGCCGTGCTTCGCCTAGAACTGTGTGGGCAGACAGGGTGGCCAATGCCCAAGGGACCGCGGGCCACGGGCCCTTAAGACCCCGGGGCCACGTCGTTGTGAGCGTCAAGCGGGATCTGGGGCGGAGCGCCAAGCGCCTATGGGCCTGGAGGGTCCCGGCTGACCTGAGCTGCGAGGTCACCCACGAATCTTCCAACCCCGGGTCCCCGAGGACTCCTGTCACCTGCCTTGGCGGCGGCTGTGCCGTGCTGGAGAGGGTTGGCTACCGGGCTGTCGGCAAGCCCCAGCACCAGCGAAGCTGAGCCTCAAGAGGCACCCCGTGGCCCCTCCTGCCTTCTACGGCCTTACCACCCTATACCCAACTCATCTCGTCTGGTCTTGGAAGCTACGCAGGGTCGGCTCTGTTTACTACCTGGATGGGAGACCACCTGGGAATACTAGATGCTGTAGTATTTTTTGCCTCCCGATCTGCCTTTTCTTGTAGTCGCCGGTGCTCGAGGCTTCCTCTGCTCCCACCGGGCACGGCTGCAGGCCTCATCTACTCAAGACTCTCCCAACACAGCGTGCGCTGGAGGGGGCCCAGCCCGCCCGTCTGGCTGGACATGCCGCCAGAAGGAGGCCCTGGAAGGCAGCCACACCCCACCCTCTCCTGGGGTGTCCGGCCTGGACTCAGACTCCGCCGCAGGCCCGGGTGAAAATTGTGAGGCCCGTGAGGCCCTGTACCTGCCCCTGGCCGACCCCACCAGCGCCCAACCGCGCCGCAGCCACCTGTCTGCCCGTGTGTCTCTCCACAGCTCCCTCCAGAAAAAGCCCAGCCTCCACCGTTTCACCATGGCAGGGGGCGGGAGTGGGGTCGTGGGCCGTGACCAGTTCTCCAGGTCAGCTGACCTCCAGTACCCGGAATGGTGCGTGGATTTTGGCGTGGGTGCAAGGGTGGCTTTGCTGGGGCTAAGGGGCCGTGGCGGCCCAATGGTGGCTCCCACTGGCTTTGGGCCCACTGCCGTCAGGCAGGAGGGCCGGCCCGGCCTTGGCCGGGCTGCGCCTAGCACTGCGTGGGTGGACACAGTGGGGAATGCCAAAAGGACAGCAGGCCACTGGCCCTCCAGCCTCAGAGGCCACGTCCTTGTGAGCATCGAGTGGGATCTGGGGCGGAGCCTCAAGCGCCTACGGGTCTGGAGGTTCCCGCAAGAACTGGGCTGCAAGGTCGCCCAAGACTCTGCCACCTCCGTGTCCCCGAGGCCTCCTGTCGCCTGCCTGGGCAGGCAGCAGGGCCGTGCAGGAGAGGGCTGGCCACCGGCCTGGCGATAAGTCACCAGCACCAACGAATCTGAGCCTCATGAGGCACCACGTGGCCCCCACTGCCTTCTATGGCCATACAACCCTGAGCGCATCCCATCTCATCTGATCTCACAAGCTAAGCAGGATCAGGCCTGGTTAATACTTGGATGGGAGACTACATGGGAATACCGGGTGCTGTAGGCTTTTTTCCCTCCCACACCACCTTCTCCTGTAGTCGCCCGTGGCCGAGGCCGGCTCCTCCCCTGCCGGGCACCGCCGCAGGCCTCACCTCCTCAGGCCCCTCCCAACACAGCGTGCGCCGGAATGGGCGCCCCCAGCCGCACTGGCTGGACATGCGGCCAGAAGTCGGCCCTGTTAGGCAGCCACACGCCAGCCACTCTCGGGGTGGCTGGCCCAGACCCAGACTCCACCGCAGGCCCGGGTGACAGCCGTGAGGCACGCGAAGCCCTCGTCCTGCACCTGACCACCTCCGCCAGCGCCCATCCGCGCTGCAGCCACCTGTCTGCCTGTGTGTCTCTCCACAGCTCCCTCCGGAAAAAGCCCACCCTCCGCTGTTTCGCCATGCCTGGGTGCGGGAGCGAGGTCGTGGGCCGGGTCCGGTTTTCCGAGCCGGCCGGCCACCATGCGCTGGGAACAGTGCTCAGTGGGTGGCGTGGGGGCAAGGGTGGCCTTGCTGGGTCCAATGGGCCGTGCCACATCAATGGTGGCTCCCAGTGGCTTTGGGCTACCTTCCCTCAGGCAGGAGTTCCGGCCCAGCCGCGGCTGGACTGCACCTACTACTGTGTGGGTGGACAGGGTTGGGAATGCCCAAGGGACCGTGGACCACGGGCCCTTAAGCCTTCGGAGCCACGTCTTTGTGAGCGTCGAGCGGGATCTGGGGCGGTTCGCCAAGCGCCTATGTGCCTGGATGTTCCCGCCAGAACTGAGCTGCGAGGTCGTCCAAGACTCCACCAACCCCGGTCCCTGAGGCGTGCTGTCGCCAGCCTGGGTGGGCCGCAGGGCCTTGCTGCAGAGGGCTGGTCGCCGGACTGGCGGTAATTCGCCAGCACCAGCTAAGCTGAGCCTCAAGAGGCACCCCGTGGCCCCCGCTGCCTTCTACGGCCATGCCACCCTAAACGCACCTCATCTCGTCTGATCTCGGAAGCTAAGCAGGGTCGGCTCTGTTTACTACCTGGATGGGAGACCACCAGGGAATACTAGAGGCTGGAGTATTTTTTGCCTCCCGATCTGCCTTTTCTTGTAGTCGCCGGTGCTCGAGGCTTCCTCTGCTCCCACCGGGCACGGCTGCAGGCCTCATCTACTCAAGCCTCTCCCAACACAGCGTGCGCTGGAGGGGGCCCAGCCCGCCCGTCTGGCTGGACATGCCACCAGAAGGAGGCCCTGGAAGGCAGCCACACCCCACCCTCTCCCGGGGTGGCCGGCCCGCACCCAGACTCCGCCGCAGGCCCGGGTGTAGATTGTGAGGCCCGCGAGCCCCTCGACCTGCCCCTGGCCGACCCGACCAGCGCCCATGCGCGCCGCAGCCACCTGTCTGCCCGTGTGTCTCTCCACAGCTCCCTCCAGAAAAAGCCCAGCCTCCACCGTTTCACCATGGCAGGGGGCGGGAGTGGGGTCGTGGGCCAGACTGGTTCTCTGGGCCGGCCGGTCACCAGGCGCAGGGAACTTTGCTCGGCAGTTGTCGTGGGGTAAAGGGTGGCCTTGTTGGGTCTAAGGGGTCGTGCCGACTCAAGGGTGGCTCCCAGTGGCTTCAGACCAACTGCCGTCGGGCAGGAGGGCCGGCCCGGCCACGGCCATGCTTCGCCTAGAACTGTGTGGGCAGACAGGGTGGCCAATGCCCAAGGGACCGCGGGCCACGGGCCTTTAAGACCCCGGGGCCACGTCGTTGTGAGCGTCAAGCGGGATCTGGGACGGAGGGCCAAGCGCCTATGGGCCTGGAGGGTCCCGCCTGACCTGAGCAGCGAGGTCACCCACGAGTCTGCCAACCCCGGGTCCCCGAGGAGTCCTGTCACCTGCCTTGGCGGCGGCTGTGCCGTGCTGGAGAGGGTTGGCTACCGGGCTGTCGGCAAGCCCCAGCACCAGCGAAGCTGAGCCTCAAGAGGCACCCCGTGGCCCCTGCTGCCTTCTACGGCCTTACCACCCTAAACGCAACTCATCTCGTCTGGTCTTGGAAGCTAAGCAGGGTCGGCTCTGTTTACTACCTGGATGGGAGACCACCTGGGAATACTAGATGCTGTAGTATTTTTTGCCTCCCGATCTGCCTTTTCTTGTAGTCGCCGGTGCTCGAGGCTTCCTCTGCTCCTGCCGGGCACAACTTCAGGCCTCATCTACTCAAGCCTCTCCCAACACATCGTGCGCTGGAGGGGGCCCAGCCCGCCCGTCTGGCTGGACATGCCGCCAGAAGGAGGCCCTGGAAGGCAGCCACACCCCACCCTCTCCCGGGGTGGCCGGCCCAGACCCAGAGTCCGCTGTAGGCCCGGGTGAAGATCGTGAGGCCCGCGAGGCCCTGGTCCTGCCCCTGGCCGACCCCAGCAGCGCCCATCCGCGCCGCAGCCACCTGTCTGCCCGTGTGTCTCTCCACAGCTCCCTCCAGAAAAAGCCCAGCCTCCACCGTTTCACCATGGCAGGGGGCGGGAGTGGGGTCGTGGGCCGTGACCAGTTCTCCAGGTCAGCTGACCTCCAGTACCCGGAATGGTGCGTGGATTTTGGCGTGGGTGCAAGGGTGGCTTTGCTGGGGCTAAGGGGCCGTGGCGGCCCAATGGTGGCTCCCACTGGCTTTGGGCCCACTGCCGTCAGGCAGGAGGGCCGGCCCGGCCTTGGCCGGGCTGCGCCTAGCACTGCGTGGGTGGACACAGTGGGGAATGCCAAAAGGACAGCAGGCCACTGGCCCTCCAGCCTCAGAGGCCACGTCCTTGTGAGCATCGAGTGGGATCTGGGGCGGAGCCTCAAGCGCCTACGGGTCTGGAGGTTCCCGCAAGAACTGGGCTGCAAGGTCGCCCAAGACTCTGCCACCTCCGTGTCCCCGAGGCCTCCTGTCGCCTGCCTGGGCAGGCAGCAGGGCCGTGCAGGAGAGGGCTGGCCACCGGCCTGGCGATAAGTCACCAGCACCAACGAAGCTGAGCCTCATGAGGCACCACGTGGCCCCCGCTGCCTTCTATGGCCATACAACCCTGAGCGCATCCCATCTCATCTGATCTCACAAGCTAAGCAGGATCAGGCCTGGTTAATACTTGGATGGGAGACTACATGGGAATACCGGGTGCTGTAGGCTTTTTTCCCTCCCACACCACCTTCTCCTGTAGTCGCCCGTGGCCGAGGCCGGCTCCTCCCCTGCCGGGCACCGCCGCAGGCCTCACCTCCTCAGGCCCCTCCCAACACAGCGTGCGCCGGAATGGGCGCCCCCAGCCGCACTGGCTGGACATGCGGCCAGAAGTCGGCCCTGTTAGGCAGCCACACGCCAGCCGCTCTCGGGGTGGCTGGCCCAGACCCAGACTCCACCGCAGGCCCGGGTGACAGCCGTGAGGCACGCGAAGCCCTCGTCCTGCACCTGACCACCTCCGCCAGCGCCCATCCGCGCCGCAGCCACCTGTCTGCCTATGTGTCTCTCCACAGCTCCCTCCGGAAAAAGCCCACCCTCCGCTGTTTCGCCATGGCTGGGTGCGGGAGCGAGGTCGTGGGCCGGGTCCGGTTTTCCGAGCCGGCCGGCCACCATGCGCTGGGAACAGTGCTCAGTGGGTGGCGTGGGGGCAAGGGTGGCCTTGCTGGGTCCAATGGGCCGTGCCACATCAATGGTGGCTCCCAGTGGCTTTGGGCTACCTTCCCTCAGGCAGGAGTTCCGGCCCAGCCGCGGCTGGACTGCACCTACTACTGTGTGGGTGGACAGGGTTGGGAATGCCCAAGGGACCGTGGACCACGGGCCCTTAAGCCTTCGGAGCCACGTCTTTGTGAGCGTCGAGCGGGATCTGGGGCGGTTCGCCAAGCGCCTATGTGCCTGGATGTTCCCGCCAGAACTGAGCTGCGAGGTCGTCCAAGACTCCACCAACCCCGGTCCCTGAGGCGTGCTGTCGCCAGCCTGGGTGGGCCGCAGGGCCTTGCTGCAGAGGGCTGGTCGCCGGACTGGCGGTAATTCGCCAGCACCAGCTAAGCTGAGCCTCAAGAGGCACCCCGTGGCCCCCGCTGCCTTCTACAGCCATACCACCCTAAGCGCACCTCAACTCGTCTGATCTCGGAAGCTAAGCAGGGTCGGCTCTGTTTACTACCTGGATGGGAGACCACCTGGGAATACTAGATGCTGTAGTATTTTTTGCCTCCCGATCTGCCTTTTCTTGTAGTCGCCGGTGCTCGAGGCTTCCTCTGCTCCCACCGGGCATGGCTGCAGGCCTCATCTACTCAAGCCTCTCCCAACACAGCGTGCGCTGGAGGGGGCCCAGCCCGCCCGTCTGGCTGGACATGCCGCCAGAAGGAGGCCCTGGAAGGCAGCCACACCCCACCCTCTCCTGGGGTGTCCGGCCTGGACTCAGACTCCGCCGCAGGCCCGGGTGAAAATTGTGAGGCCCGTGAGACCCTGTACCTGCCCCTGGCCGACCACACCAGCGCCCAACCGCGCCGCAGCCACCTGTCTGCCCGTGTGTCTCTCCACAGCTCCCTCCAGAAAAAGCCCACCCTCCACCGTTTCACCATGGCAGGGGGCGGGAGTGGGGTCGTGGGCCGGACCGGTTCTCCGGGTCGGCCGGTCACCAGGCACAGGGAACTTTGCTCGGCAGTTGGCGTGGGGGAAAGGGTGGCCTTGTTGGGTCTAAGGGGTCGTGCCGACTCAAAGGTGGCTCCCAGTGGCTTCAGACCAACTGCCGTTGGGCAGGAGGGCCGGCCCGTCCGCGGCCGGGCTTCGCCTAGAACTGTGTGGGCAGACAGGGTGGCCAATGCCCAAGGGACCGCGGGCCACGGGCCCTTAAGCCCCTGGGGCCACGTCGTTGTGAGCATCAAGCGGGATCTGGGGCAGAGGGCCAAGCGCCTATGGTCCTGGAGGGTCCCGCCTGACCTGAGCTGCGAGGTCACCCACGAGTCTGCCAACCCCGGGTCCCCGAGGCCTCCTGTCGCCTGCCTTGGTGGGCGGCTGGGCAGTGCTGGAGAGGGTTGGCTACCGGGCTGTCGGCAAGCCCCAGCACCAGCGAAGCTGAGCCTCAAGAGTCACCCTGTGGCCCCCGCTGCCTTCTACAGCCATACAACCCTGAACGCGCCCCATCTCGTCTGATCCAGGAAGCTAAGCAGGGTCGGGCCTGGTTAGTACTTGGATGGGAGACTACATGGGAATACCGGGTGCTGTAGGCTTTTTTCCCTCCCGCACCACCTTCTCCTTTAGTCGCCCGTATCCGAGGCCGGCTCCTCCCCTGCCGGGCACCGCCGCAGGCCTCACCTCCTCAGGCCCCTCCCGACACAGTGTGCACCGGAAGGGGTGCCCCCAGCCGCACTGGCTGGACATGCGGCCAGAAGGAGGCCCTGTTAGGCAGCCGCACCCCAGCCGATCCCGGGGTGGCCGGCCTGAACCCATGCTCCATCGCAGGCCCAGGTGACAGCCGTGAGGCACGCGAAGCCCTCGTCCTGCACCTGGCCACCTCCGCCAGCGCCCATCCATGCCGCAGCAACCTATCTGCCTGGGTGTCTCTCCACAGCTCTCTCCGGAAAAAGCCCACCCTCCGCTGCTTCGCCATGGCCGGGTGCGAGAGCATGGTCGTGGGCTGGGTCCGGTTCTCCGGGCCGGCCGGCCACCATGCGCTGGGAACAGTGCTCAGTGGGTGGCGTGGGGGCAAGGGTGGTCTTGCTGGTTCCAATGGGCTGTGCCGCATCAATGGTGGCTCCCAGTGGCTTTGGGCTACCTGTCGTCAGGCAGGAGGGCCGGCCCATCCGCGGCTGGACTGCACCTACTACTGCGTGGGTGGACAGGGTTGGGAATGCCCAAGGGACCGTGGACCACGGGCCCTTAAGCCTTCGGAGCCACGTCTTTGTGAGCATCGAGCGGGATCTGGGGCGGTTCGCCAAGCGCCTATGTGCCTGGATGTTCCTGCCAGAACTGAGCTGCGAGGTCGTCCAAGACTCCACCACCCCCGGACCCCGAGGCCTGCTGTCGCCTGCCTGGGTGGGCCGCAGGGCCGTGTGCAGAGGGCTGGTCACCGGATTGGTGGTAATTCTCCAGCACCAGCTAAGCTGAGCCTCAAGAGGCACCCCATGGCCCCTGCTGCCTTCTACAGCCATACCACCCGAAACACAACTCATCTCTTCTGCTCTTGCAAGCTAAGCAGGGTCGGGTATGTTTACTACGTGGATGGGAGACCACCTGGGAATACTAGATGCTGTAGTATTTTTTGCCTCCCGATCTGCCTTTTCTTGTAGTCGCCGGTGCTCGAGGCTTCCTCTGCTGCCACCGGGCACGGCTGCAGGCCTCATCTACTCAAGCCTCTCCCAACACAGCGTGCGCTGGAGGGGGCCCAGCCCGCCCGTCTGGCTGGACATGCCGCCAGAAGGAGGCCCTGGAAGGCAGCCACACCCCACCCTCTCCTGGGGTGTCCGGCCTGGACTCAGACTCCGCCGCAGGCCCGGGTGAAAATTGTGAGGCCCGCGAGGCCCTGGACCTGCCCCTGGCCGACTCCACCAGCGCCCAACCGCGCCGCAGCCACCTGTCTGCCCGTGTGTCTCTCCACAGCTCCCTCCAGAAAAAGCCCACCCTCCACCGTTTCACCATGGCAGGGGGCGGGAGTGGGGTCGTGGGCCAGACCGGTTCTCCGGACCGGCCGGTCACCAGGCGCAGGGAACTTTGCTCGGCAGTTGGCGTGGGGGAAAGTGTGGCCGTGTTGGGTCTAAGGGGTCGTGCCGACTCAATGGTGGCTCCCAGTGGCTTCAGACCAACTGCCGTTGGGCAGGAGGGCCGGCCCGTCCGCGGCCGTGCTTCACCTAGAACTGTGTGGGCAGACAGGGTGGCCAATGCCCAAGGGACCGCGGGCCACGGGCCCTTAAGACCCCGGGGCCACGTCGTTGTGAGCGTCAAGCGGGATCTGGGGCGGAGCGCCAAGCGCCTATGGGCCTGGAGGGTCCCGCCTGACCTGAGCTGCGAGGTCACCCACGAATCTTCCAACCCCGGGTCCCCGAGGACTCCTGTCACCTGCCTTGGCGGCGGCTGTGCCGTGCTGGAGAGGGTTGGCTACCGGGCTGTCGGCAAGCCCCAGCACCAGCGAAGCTGAGCCTCAAGAGGCACCCCGTGGCCCCTGCTGCCTTCTACGGCCTTACCACCCTAAACGCAACTCATCTCGTCTGGTCTTGGAAGCTAAGCAGGGTCGGCTCTGTTTACTACCTGGATGGGAGACCACCTGGGAATACTAGATGCTGTAGTATTTTTTGCCTCCCGATCTGCCTTTTCTTGTAGTCGCCGGTGCTCGAGGCTTCCTCTGCTCCTGCCGGGCACAACTTCAGGCCTCATCTACTCAAGCCTCTCCCAACACATCGTGCGCTGGAGGGGGCCCAGCCCGCCCGTCTGGCTGGACATGCCGCCAGAAGGAGGCCCTGGAAGGCAGCCACACCCCACCCTCTCCCGGGGTGGCCGGCCCAGACCCAGAGTCCGCTGTAGGCCCGGGTGAAGATCGTAAGGCCCGCGAGGCCCTGGTCCTGCCCCTGGCCGACCCCACCAGCGCCCTTCCGCGCCGCAGCCACCTGTCTGCCCGTGTGTCTCTCCACAGCTCCCTCCAGAAAAAGCCCAGCCTCCACCGTTTCACCATGGCAGGGGGCGGGAGTGGGGTCGTGGGCCGTGACCAGTTCTCCAGGTCAGCTGACCTCCAGTACCCGGAATGGTGCGTGGATTTTGGCGTGGGTGCAAGGGTGGCTTTGCTGGGGCTAAGGGGCCGTGGCGGCCCAATGGTGGCTCCCACTGGCTTTGGGCCCACTGCCGTCAGGCAGGAGGGCCGGCCCGGCCTTGGCCGGGCTGCGCCTAGCACTGCGTGGGTGGACACAGTGGGGAATGCCAAAAGGACAGCAGGCCACTGGCCCTCCAGCCTCAGAGGCCACGTCCTTGTGAGCATCGAGTGGGATCTGGGGCGGAGCCTCAAGCGCCTACGGGTCTGGAGGTTCCCGCAAGAACTGGGCTGCAAGGTCGCCCAAGACTCTGCCACCTCCGTGTCCCCGAGGCCTCCTGTCGCCTGCCTGGGCAGGCAGCAGGGCCGTGCAGGAGAGGGCTGGCCACCGGCCTGGCGATAAGTCACCAGCACCAACGAAGCTGAGCCTCATGAGGCACCACGTGGCCCCCCCTGCCTTCTATGGCCATACAACCCTGAGCGCATCCCATCTCATCTGATCTCACAAGCTAAGCAGGATCAGGCCTGGTTAATACTTGGATGGGAGACTACATGGGAATACCGGGTGCTGTAGGCTTTTTTCCCTCCCACACCACCTTCTCCTGTAGTCGCCCGTGGCCGAGGCCGGCTCCTCCCCTGCCGGGCACCGCCGCAGGCCTCACCTCCTCAGGCCCCTCCCAACACAGCGTGCGCCGGAATGGGCGCCCCCAGCCGCACTGGCTGGACATGCGGCCAGAAGTCGGCCCTGTTAGGCAGCCACACGCCAGCCACTCTCGGGGTGGCTGGCCCAGACCCAGACTCCACCGCAGGCCCGGGTGACAGCCGTGAGGCACACGAAGCCCTCGTCCTGCACCTGACCACCTCCGCCAGCGCCCATCCGCGCTGCAGCCACCTGTCTGCCTGTGTGTCTCTCCACAGCTCCCTCCGGAAAAAGCCCACCCTCCGCTGTTTCGCCATGCCTGGGTGCGGGAGCGAGGTCGTGGGCCGGGTCCGGTTTTCCGAGCCGGCCGGCCACCATGCGCTGGGAACAGTGCTCAGTGGGTGGCGTGGGGGCAAGGGTGGCCTTGCTGGGTCCAATGGGCCGTGCCACATCAATGGTGGCTCCCAGTGGCTTTGGGCTACCTTCCCTCAGGCAGGAGTTCCGGCCCAGCCGCGGCTGGACTGCACCTACTACTGTGTGGGTGGACAGGGTTGGGAATGCCCAAGGGACCGTGGACCACGGGCCCTTAAGCCTTCGGAGCCACGTCTTTGTGAGCGTCGAGCGGGATCTGGGGCGGTTCGCCAAGCGCCTATGTGCCTGGATGTTCCCGCCAGAACTGAGCTGCGAGGTCGTCCAAGACTCCACCAACCCCGGTCCCTGAGGCGTGCTGTCGCCAGCCTGGGTGGGCCGCAGGGCCTTGCTGCAGAGGGCTGGTCGCCGGACTGGCGGTAATTCGCCAGCACCAGCTAAGCTGAGCCTCAAGAGGCACCCCGTGGCCCCCGCTGCCTTCTACAGCCATACCACCCTAAGCGCACCTCAACTCGTCTGATCTCGGAAGCTAAGCAGGGTCGGCTCTGTTTACTACCTGGATGGGAGACCACCTGGGAATACTAGATGCTGTAGTATTTTTTGCCTCCCGATCTGCCTTTTCTTGTAGTCGCCGGTGCTCGAGGCTTCCTCTGCTCCCACCGGGCACGGCTGCAGGCCTCATCTACTCAAGCCTCTCCCAACACAGCGTGCGCTGGAGGGGGCCCAGCCCGCCCGTCTGGCTGGACATGCCGCCAGAAGGAGGCCCTGGAAGGCAGCCACACCCCACCCTCTCCTGGGGTGTCCGGCCTGGACTCAGACTCCGCCGCAGGCCCGGGTGAAAATTGTGAGGCCCGTGAGACCCTGTACCTGCCCCTGGCCGACCCCACCAGCGCCCAACCGCGCCGCAGCCACCTGTCTGCCCGTGTGTCTCTCCACAGCTCCCTCCAGAAAAAGCCCACCCTCCACCGTTTCACCATGGCAGGGGGCGGGAGTGGGGTCGTGGGCCGGACCGGTTCTCCGGGCCGGCCGGTCACCAGGCACAGGGAACTTTGCTCGGCAGTTGGCGTGGGGGAAAGGGTGGCCTTGTTGGGTCTAAGGGGTCGTGCCGACTCAAAGGTGGCTCCCAGTGGCTTCAGACCAACTGCCGTTGGGCAGGAGGTCCGGCCCGTCCGCGGCCGGGCTTCGCCTAGAACTGTGTGGGCAGACAGGGTGGCCAATGCCCAAGGGACCGCGGGCCACGGGCCCTTAAGCCCCTGGGGCCACGTCGTTGTGAGCATCAAGCGGGATCTGGGGCAGAGGGCCAAGCGCCTATGGTCCTGGAGGGTCCCGCCTGACCTGAGCTGCGAGGTCACCCACGAGTCTGCCAACCCCGGGTCCCCGAGGCCTCCTGTCGCCTGCCTTGGTGGGCGGCTGGGCAGTGCTGGAGAGGGTTGGCTACCGGGCTGTCGGCAAGCCCCAGCACCAGCGAAGCTGAGCCTCAAGAGTCACCCCGTGGCCCCCGCTGCCTTCTACAGCCATACAACCCTGAACGCGCCCCATCTCGTCTGATCCAGGAAGCTAAGCAGGGTCGGGCCTGGTTAGTACTTGGATGGGAGACTACATGGGAATACCGGGTGCTGTAGGCTTTTTTCCCTCCCGCACCACCTTCTCCTTTAGTCGCCCGTATCCGAGGCCGGCTCCTCCCCTGCCGGGCACCGCCGCAGGCCTCACCTCCTCAGGCCCCTCCCGACACAGTGTGCACCGGAAGGGGTGCCCCCAGCCGCACTGGCTGGACATGCGGCCAGAAGGAGGCCCTGTTAGGCAGCCGCACCCCAGCCGATCCCGGGGTGGCCGGCCTGAACCCATGCTCCACCGCAGGCCCAGGTGACAGCCGTGAGGCACGCGAAGCCCTCGTCCTGCACCTGGCCACCTCCGCCAGCGCCCATCCATGCCGCAGCAACCTATCTGCCTGGGTGTCTCTCCACAGCTCTCTCCGGAAAAAGCCCACCCTCCGCTGCTTCGCCATGGCCGGGTGCGAGAGCATGGTCGTGGGCTGGGTCCGGTTCTCCGGGCCGGCCGGCCACCATGCGCTGGGAACAGTGCTCAGTGGGTGGCGTGGGGACAAGGGTGGTCTTGCTGGTTCCAATGGGCTGTGCCGCATCAATGGTGGCTCCCAGTGGCTTTGGGCTACCTGTCGTCAGGCAGGAGGGCCGGCCCATCCGCGGCTGGACTGCACCTACTACTGCGTGGGTGGACAGGGTTGGGAATGCCCAAGGGACCGTGGACCACGGGCCCTTAAGCCTTCGGAGCCACGTCTTTGTGAGCATCGAGCGGGATCTGGGGCGGTTCGCCAAGCGCCTATGTGCCTGGATGTTCCTGCCAGAACTGAGCTGCGAGGTCGTCCAAGACTCCACCACCCCCGGACCCCGAGGCCTGCTGTCGCCTGCCTGGGTGGGCCGCAGGGCCCTGTGCAGAGGGCTGGTCACCGGATTGGTGGTAATTCTCCAGCACCAGCTAAGCTGAGCCTCAAGAGGCACCCCATGGCCCCTGCTGCCTTCTACAGCCATACCACCCTAAACACAACTCATCTCTTCTGCTCTTGCAAGCTAAGCAGGGTCGGGTATGTTTACTACCTGGATGGGAGACCACCTGGGAATACTAGATGCTGTAGTATTTTTTGCCTCCCGATCTGCCTTTTCTTGTAGTCGCCGGTGCTCGAGGCTTCCTCTGCTCCCACCGGGCACGGCTGCAGGCCTCATCTACTCAAGCCTCTCCCAACACAGCGTGCGCTGGAGGGGGCCCAGCCCGCCCGTCTGGCTGGACATGCCGCCAGAAGGAGGCCCTGGAAGGCAGCCACACCCCACCCTCTCCTGGGGTGTCCGGCCTGGACTCAGACTCCGCCGCAGGCCCGGGTGAAAATTGTGAGGCCCGTGAGGCCCTGTACCTGCCCCTGGCCGACCCCACCAGCGCCCAACCGCGCCGCAGCCACCTGTCTGCCCGTGTGTCTCTCCACAGCTCCCTCCAGAAAAAGCCCACCCTCCACCGTTTCACCATGGCAGGGGGCGGGAGTGGGGTCGTGGGCCGTGACCAGTTCTCCAGGTCAGCTGACCTCCAGTACCCGGAATGGTGCGTGGATTTTGGCGTGGGTGCAAGGGTGGCTTTGCTGGGGCTAAGGGGCCGTGGCGGCCCAATGGTGGCTCCCACTGGCTTTGGGCCCACTGCCGTCAGGCAGGAGGGCCGGCCCGGCCTTGGCCGGGCTGCGCCTAGCACTGCGTGGGTGGACACAGTGGGGAATGCCAAAAGGACAGCAGGCCACTGGCCCTCCAGCCTCAGAGGCCACGTCCTTGTGAGCATCGAGTGGGATCTGGGGCGGAGCCTCAAGCGCCTACGGGTCTGGAGGTTCCCGCAAGAACTGGGCTGCAAGGTCGCCCAAGACTCTGCCACCTCCGTGTCCCCGAGGCCTCCTGTCGCCTGCCTGGGCAGGCAGCAGGGCCGTGCAGGAGAGGGCTGGCCACCGGCCTGGCGATAAGTCACCAGCACCAACGAAGCTGAGCCTCATGAGGCACCACGTGGCCCCCGCTGCCTTCTATGGCCATACAACCCTGAGCGCATCCCATCTCATCTGATCTCACAAGCTAAGCAGGATCAGGCCTGGTTAATACTTGGATGGGAGACTACATGGGAATACCGGGTGCTGTAGGCTTTTTTCCCTCCCACACCACCTTCTCCTGTAGTCGCCCGTGGCCGAGGCCGGCTCCTCCCCTGCCGGGCACCGCCGCAGGCCTCACCTCCTCAGGCCCCTCCCAACACAGCGTGCGCCGGAATGGGCGCCCCCAGCCGCACTGGCTGGACATGCGGCCAGAAGTCGGCCCTGTTAGGCAGCCACACGCCAGCCGCTCTCGGGGTGGCTGGCCCAGACCCAGACTCCACCGCAGGCCCGGGTGACAGCCGTGAGGCACGCGAAGCCCTCGTCCTGCACCTGACCACCTCCGCCAGCGCCCATCCGCGCCGCAGCCACCTGTCTGCCTGTGTGTCTCTCCACAGCTCCCTCCGGAAAAAGCCCACCCTCCGCTGTTTCGCCATGGCTGGGTGCGGGAGCGAGGTCGTGGGCCGGGTCCGGTTTTCCGAGCCGGCCGGCCACCATGCGCTGGGAACAGTGCTCAGTGGGTGGCGTGGGGGCAAGGGTGGCCTTGCTGGGTCCAATGGGCCGTGCCACATCAATGGTGGCTCCCAGTGGCTTTGGGCTACCTTCCCTCAGGCAGGAGTTCCGGCCCAGCCGCGGCTGGACTGCACCTACTACTGTGTGGGTGGACAGGGTTGGGAATGCCCAAGGGACCGTGGACCACGGGCCCTTAAGCCTTCGGAGCCACGTCTTTGTGAGCGTCGAGCGGGATCTGGGGCGGTTCGCCAAGCGCCTATGTGCCTGGATGTTCCCGCCAGAACTGAGCTGCGAGGTAGTCCAAGACTCCACCAACCCCGGTCCCTGAGGCGTGCTGTCGCCAGCCTGGGTGGGCCGCAGGGCCTTGCTGCAGAGGGCTGGTCGCCGGACTGGCGGTAATTCGCCAGCACCAGCTAAGCTGAGCCTCAAGAGGCACCCCGTGGCCCCCGCTGCCTTCTACAGCCATACCACCCTAAGCGCACCTCAACTCGTCTGATCTCGGAAGCTAAGCAGGGTCGGCTCTGTTTACTACCTGGATGGGAGACCACCTGGGAATACTAGATGCTGTAGTATTTTTTGCCTCCCGATCTGCCTTTTCTTGTAGTCACCGGTGCTCGAGGCTTCCTCTGCTCCCACCGGGCACGGCTGCAGGCCTCATCTACTCAAGCCTCTCCCAACACAGCGTGCGCTGGAGGGGGCCCAGCCCGCCCGTCTGGCTGGACATGCCGCCAGAAGGAGGCCCTGGAAGGCAGCCACACCCCACCCTCTCCCGGGGTGGCCGGCCCGCACCCAGACTCCGCCGCAGGCCCGGGTGTAGATTGTGAGGCCCGCGAGCCCCTCGACCTGCCCCTGGCCGACCCGACCAGCGCCCATGCGCGCCGCAGCCACCTGTCTGCCCGTGTGTCTCTCCACAGCTCCCTCCAGAAAAAGCCCAGCCTCCACCGTTTCACCGTGGCAGGGGGCGGGAGTGGGGTCGTGGGCCAGACTGGTTCTCTGGGCCGGCCGGTCACCAGGCGCAGGGAACTTTGCTCGGCAGTTGTCGTGGGGGAAAGGGTGGCCTTGTTGGGTCTAAGGGGTCGTGCCGACTCAAGGGTGGCTCCTAGTGGCTTCAGACCAACTGCCGTCGGGCAGGAGGGCCGGCCCGGCCACGGCCATGCTTCGCCTAGAACTGTGTGGGCAGACAGGGTGGCCAATGCCCAAGGGACCGCGGGCCACGGGCCTTTAAGACCCCGGGGCCACGTCGTTGTGAGCGTCAAGCGGGATCTGGGGCGGAGGGCCAAGCGCCTATGGGCCTGGAGGGTCCCGCCTGACCTGAGCAGCGAGGTCACCCACGAGTCTGCCAACCCCGGGTCCCCGAGGAGTCCTGTCACCTGCCTTGGCGGCGGCTGTGCCGTGCTGGAGAGGGTTGGCTACCGGGCTGTCGGCAAGCCCCAGCACCAGCGAAGCTGAGCCTCAAGAGGCACCCCGTGGCCCCTGCTGCCTTCTACCGCCTTGCCACCCTAAACGCAACTCATCTCGTCTGGTCTTGGAAGCTAAGCAGGGTCGGCTCTGTTTACTACCTGGATGGGAGACCATCTGGGAATACTAGATGCTGTAGTATTTTTTGCCTCCCGATCTGCCTTTTCTTGTAGTCGCCGGTGCTCGAGGCTTCCTCTGCTCCTGCCGGGCACAACTTCAGGCCTCATCTACTCAAGCCTCTCCCAACACATCGTGCGCTGGAGGGGGCCCAGCCCGCCCGTCTGGCTGGACATGCCGCCAGAAGGAGGCCCTGGAAGGCAGCCACACCCCACCCTCTCCCGGGGTGGCCGGCCCAGACCCAGAGTCCGCTGTAGGCCCGGGTGAAGATCGTAAGGCCCGCGAGGCCCTGGTCCTGCCCCTGGCCGACCCCACCAGCGCCCTTCCGCGCCGCAGCCACCTGTCTGCCCGTGTGTCTCTCCACAGCTCCCTCCAGAAAAAGCCCAGCCTCCACCGTTTCACCATGGCAGGGGGCGGGAGTGGGGTCGTGGGCCGTGACCAGTTCTCCAGGTCAGCTGACCTCCAGTACCCGGAATGGTGCGTGGATTTTGGCGTGGGTGCAAGGGTGGCTTTGCTGGGGCTAAGGGGCCGTGGCGGCCCAATGGTGGCTCCCACTGGCTTTGGGCCCACTGCCGTCAGGCAGGAGGGCCGGCCCGGCCTTGGCCGGGCTGCGCCTAGCACTGCGGGGGTGGACACAGTGGGGAATGCCAAAAGGACAGCAGGCCACTGGCCCTCCAGCCTCAGAGGCCACGTCCTTGTGAGCATCGAGTGGGATCTGGGGCGGAGCCTCAAGCGCCTACGGGTCTGGAGGTTCCCGCAAGAACTGGGCTGCAAGGTCGCCCAAGACTCTGCCACCTCCGTGTCCCCGAGGCCTCCTTTCGCCTGCCTGGGCAGGCAGCAGGGCCGTGCAGGAGAGGGCTGGCCACCGGCCTGGCGATAAGTCACCAGCACCAACGAAGCTGAGCCTCATGAGGCACCACGTGGCCCCCGCTGCCTTCTATGGCCATACAACCCTGAGCGCATCCCATCTCATCTGATCTCACAAGCTAAGCAGGATCAGGCCTGGTTAATACTTGGATGGGAGACTACATGGGAATACCGGGTGCTGTAGGCTTTTTTCCCTCCCACACCACCTTCTCCTGTAGTCGCCCGTGGCCGAGGCCGGCTCCTCCCCTGCCGGGCACCGCCGCAGGCCTCACCTCCTCAGGCCCCTCCCAACACAGCGTGCGCCGGAATGGGCGCCCCCAGCCGCACTGGCTGGACATGCGGCCAGAAGTCGGCCCTGTTAGGCAGCCACACGCCAGCCACTCTCGGGGTGGCTGGCCCAGACCCAGACTCCACCGCAGGCCCGGGTGACAGCCGTGAGGCACGCGAAGCCCTCGTCCTGCACCTGACCACCTCCGCCAGCGCCCATCCGCGCCGCAGCCACCTGTCTGCCTGTGTGTCTCTCCACAGCTCCCTCCGGAAAAAGCCCACCCTCCGCTGTTTCGCCATGGCTGGGTGCGGGAGCGAGGTCGTGGGCCGGGTCCGGTTTTCCGAGCCGGCCGGCCACCATGCGCTGGGAACAGTGCTCAGTGGGTGGCGTGGGGGCAAGGGTGGCCTTGCTGGGTCCAATGGGCCGTGCCACATCAATGGTGGCTCCCAGTGGCTTTGGGCTACCTTCCCTCAGGCAGGAGTTCCGGCCCAGCCGCGGCTGGACTGCACCTACTACTGTGTGGGTGGACAGGGTTGGGAATGCCCAAGGGACCGTGGACCACGGGCCCTTAAGCCTTCGGAGCCACGTCTTTGTGAGCGTCGAGCGGGATCTGGGGCGGTTCGCCAAGCGCCTATGTGCCTGGATGTTCCCGCCAGAACTGAGCTGCGAGGTCGTCCAAGACTCCACCAACCCCGGTCCCTGAGGCGTGCTGTCGCCAGCCTGGGTGGGCCGCAGGGCCTTGCTGCAGAGGGCTGGTCGCCGGACTGGCGGTAATTCGCCAGCACCAGCTAAGCTGAGCCTCAAGAGGCACCCCGTGGCCCCCGCTGCCTTCTACAGCCATACCACCCTAAGCGCACCTCAACTCGTCTGATCTCGGAAGCTAAGCAGGGTCGGCTCTGTTTACTACCTGGATGGGAGACCACCTGGGAATACTAGATGCTGTAGTATTTTTTGCCTCCCGATCTGCCTTTTCTTGTAGTCGCCGGTGCTCGAGGCTTCCTCTGCTCCCACCGGGCACGGCTGCAGGCCTCATCTACTCAAGCCTCTCCCAACACAGCGTGCGCTGGAGGGGGCCCAGCCCGCCCGTCTGGCTGGACATGCCGCCAGAAGGAGGCCCTGGAAGGCAGCCACACCCCACCCTCTCCCGGGGTGGCCGGCCCGCACCCAGACTCCGCCGCAGGCCCGGGTGTAGATTGTGAGGACCGCGAGCCCCTCGACCTGCCCCTGGCCGACCCGACCAGCGCCCATGCGCGCCGCAGCCACCTGTCTGCCCGTGTGTCTCTCCACAGCTCCCTCCAGAAAAAGCCCAGCCTCCACCGTTTCACCATGGCAGGGGGCGGGAGTGGGGTCGTGGGCCAGACTGGTTCTCTGGGCCGGCCGGTCACCAGGCGCAGGGAACTTTGCTCGGCAGTTGTCGTGGGGTAAAGGGTGGCCTTGTTGGGTCTAAGGGGTCGTGCCGACTCAAGGGTGGCTCCCAGTGGCTTCAGACCAACTGCCGTCGGGCAGGAGGGCCGGCCCGGCCACGGCCATGCTTCGCCTAGAACTGTGTGGGCAGACAGGGTGGCCAATGCCCAAGGGACCGCGGGCCACGGGCCTTTAAGACCCCGGGGCCACGTCGTTGTGAGCGTCAAGCGGGATCTGGGACGGAGGGCCAAGCGCCTATGGGCCTGGAGGGTCCCGCCTGACCTGAGCAGCGAGGTCACCCACGAGTCTGCCAACCCCGGGTCCCCGAGGAGTCCTGTCACCTGCCTTGGCGGCGGCTGTGCCGTGCTGGAGAGGGTTGGCTACCGGGCTGTCGGCAAGCCCCAGCACCAGCGAAGCTGAGCCTCAAGAGGCACCCCGTGGCCCCTGCTGCCTTCTACGGCCTTACCACCCTAAACGCAACTCATCTCGTCTGGTCTTGGAAGCTAAGCAGGGTCGGCTCTGTTTACTACCTGGATGGGAGACCACCTGGGAATACTAGATGCTGTAGTATTTTTTGCCTCCCGATCTGCCTTTTCTTGTAGTCGCCGGTGCTCGAGGCTTCCTCTGCTCCTGCCGGGCACAACTTCAGGCCTCATCTACTCAAGCCTCTCCCAACACATCGTGCGCTGGAGGGGGCCCAGCCCGCCCGTCTGGCTGGACATGCCGCCAGAAGGAGGCCCTGGAAGGCAGCCACACCCCACCCTCTCCCGGGGTGGCCGGCCCAGACCCAGAGTCCGCTGTAGGCCCGGGTGAAGATCGTAAGGCCCGCGAGGCCCTGGTCCTGCCCCTGGCCGACCCCACCAGCGCCCTTCCGCGCCGCAGCCACCTGTCTGCCCGTGTGTCTCTCCACAGCTCCCTCCAGAAAAAGCCCAGCCTCCACCGTTTCACCATGGCAGGGGGCGGGAGTGGGGTCGTGGGCCGTGACCAGTTCTCCAGGTCAGCTGACCTCCAGTACCCGGAATGGTGCGTGGATTTTGGCGTGGGTGCAAGGGTGGCTTTGCTGGCGCTAAGGGGCCGTGGCGGCCCAATGGTGGCTCCCACTGGCTTTGGGCCCACTGCCGTCAGGCAGGAGGGCCGGCCCGGCCTTGGCCGGGCTGCGCCTAGCACTGCGTGGGTGGACACAGTGGGGAATGCCAAAAGGACAGCAGGCCACTGGCCCTCCAGCCTCAGAGGCCACGTCCTTGTGAGCATCGAGTGGGATCTGGGGCGGAGCCTCAAGCGCCTACGGGTCTGGAGGTTCCCGCAAGAACTGGGCTGCAAGGTCGCCCAAGACTCTGCCACCTCCGTGTCCCCGAGGCCTCCTGTCGCCTGCCTGGGCAGGCAGCAGGGCCGTGCAGGAGAGGGCTGGCCACCGGCCTGGCGATAAGTCACCAGCACCAACGAAGCTGAGCCTCATGAGGCACCACGTAGCCCCTGCTGCCTTCTATGGCCATACAACCCTGAGCGCATCCCATCTCATCTGATCTCACAAGCTAAGCAGGATCAGGCCTGGTTAATACTTGGATGGGAGACTACATGGGAATACCGGGTGCTGTAGGCTTTTTTCCCTCCCACACCACCTTCTCCTTTAGTCGCCCGTGGCCGAGGCCGGCTCCTCCCCTGCCGGGCACCGCCGCAGGCCTCACCTCCTCAGGCCCCTCCCAACACAGCGTGCGCCGGAATGGGCGCCCCCAGCCGCACTGGCTGGACATGCGGCCAGAAGTCGGCCCTGTTAGGCAGCCACACGCCAGCTGCTCTCGGGGTGGCTGGCCCAGACCCAGACTCCACCGCAGGCCCGGGTGACAGCCGTGAGGCACGCAAAGCCCTCGTCCTGCACCTGACCACCTCCGCCAGCGCCCATCCGCGCCGCAGCCACCTGTCTGCCTGTGTGTCTCTCCACAGCTCCCTCCGGAAAAAGCCCACCCTCCGCTGTTTCGCCATGGCTGGGTGCGGGAGCGAGGTCGTGGGCCGGGTCCGGTTTTCCGAGCCGGCCGGCCACCATGCGCTGGGAACAGTGCTCAGTGGGTGGCGTGGGGGCAAGGGTGGCCTTGCTGGGTCCAATGGGCCGTGCCACATCAATGGTGGCTCTCAGTGGCTTTGGGCTACCTTCCCTCAGGCAGGAGTTCCGGCCCAGCCGCGGCTGGACTGCACCTACTACTGTGTGGGTGGACAGGGTTGGGAATGCCCAAGGGACCGTGGACCACGGGCCCTTAAGCCTTCGGAGCCACGTCTTTGTGAGCATCGAGCGGGATCTGGGGCGGTTCGCCAAGCGCCTATGTGCCTGGATGTTCCCGCCAGAACTGAGCTGCGAGGTCGTCCAAGACTCCACCAACCCCGGTCCCTGAGGCGTGCTGTCGCCAGCCTGGGTGGGCCGCAGGGCCTTGCTGCAGAGGGCTGGTCGCCGGACTGGCGGTAATTCGCCAGCACCAGCTAAGCTGAGCCTCAAGAGGCACCCCGTGGCCCCCGCTGCCTTCTACAGCCATACCACCCTAAGCGCACCTCAACTCGTCTGATCTCAGAAGCTAAGCAGGGTTGGCTCTGTTTACTACCTGGATGGGAGACCACCTGGGAATACTAGATGCTGTAGTATTTTTTGCCTCCCGATCTGCCTTTTCTTGTAGTCGCCGGTGCTCGAGGCTTCCTCTGCTCCCACCGGGCACGGCTGCAGGCCTCATCTACTCAAGCCTCTCCCAACACAGCGTGCGCTGGAGGGGGCCCAGCCCGCCCGTCTGGCTGGACATGCCGCCAGAAGGAGGCCCTGGAAGGCAGCCACACCCCACCCTCTCCCGGGGTGGCCGGCCCGCACCCAGACTCCGCCGCAGGCCCGGGTGTAGATTGTGAGGCCCGCGAGCCCCTCGACCTGCCCCTGGCCGACCCGACCAGCGCCCATGCGCGCCGCAGCCACCTGTCTGCCCGTGTGTCTCTCCACAGCTCCCTCCAGAAAAAGCCCAGCCTCCACCGTTTCACCATGTCAGGGGGCGGGAGTGGGGTCGTGGGCCAGACTGGTTCTCTGGGCCGGCCGGTCACCAGGCATAGGGAACTTTGCTCGGCAGTTGTCGTGGGGGAAAGGGTGGCCTTGTTGGGTTTAAGGGGTCGTGCCGACTCAAGGGTGGCTCCCAGTGGCTTCAGACCAACTGCCGTCGGGCAGGAGGGCCGGCCCGGCCACGGCCATGCTTCGCCTAGAACTGTGTGGGCAGACAGGGTGGCCAATGCCCAAGGGACCGCAGGCCACGGGCCTTTAAGACCCCGGGGCCACGTCGTTGTGAGCGTCAAGCGGGATCTGGGACGGAGGGCCAAGCTCCTATGGGCCTGGAGGGTCCCGCCTGACCTGAGCAGCGAGGTCACCCACGAGTCTGCCAACCCCGGGTCCCCGAGGAGTCCTGTCACCTGCCTTTGCTGCGGCTGTGCCGTGCTGGAGAGGGTTGGCTACCGGGCTGTCGGCAAGCCCCAGCACCAGCGAAGCTGAGCCTCAAGAGGCACCCCGTGGCCCCTGCTGCCTTCTACGGCCTTACCACCCTAAACGCAACTCATCTCGTCTGGTCTTGGAAGCTAAGCAGGGTCGGCTCTGTTTACTACCTGGATGGGAGACCACCTGGGAATACTACATGCTGTAGTATTTTTTGCCTCCCGATCTGCCTTTTCTTGTAGTCGCCGGTGCTCGAGGCTTCCTCTGCTCCTGCCGGGCACAACTTCAGGCCTCATCTACTCAAGCCTCTCCCAACACATCGTGCGCTGGAGGGGGCCCAGCCCGCCCGTCTGGCTGGACATGCCGCCAGAAGGAGGCCCTGGAAGGCAGCCACACCCCACCCTCTCCCGGGGTGGCCGGCCCAGACCCAGAGTCCGCTGTAGGCCCGGGTGAAGATCGTGAGGCCCGCGAGGCCCTGGTCCTGCCCCTGGCCGACCCCAGCAGCGCCCATCCGCGCCGCAGCCACCTGTCTGCCCGTGTGTCTCTCCACAGCTCCCTCCAGAAAAAGCCCAGCCTCCACCGTTTCACCATGGCAGGGGGCGGGAGTGGGGTCGTGGGCCGTGACCAGTTCTCCAGGTCAGCTGACCTCCAGTACCCGGAATGGTGCGTGGATTTTGGCGTGGGTGCAAGGGTGGCTTTGCTGGGGCTAAGGGGCCGTGGCGGCCCAATGGTGGCTCCCACTGGCTTTGGGCCCACTGCCGTCAGGCAGGAGGGCCGGCCCGGCCTTGGCCGGGCTGCGCCTAGCACTGCGTGGGTGGACACAGTGGGGAATGCCAAAAGGACAGCAGGCCACTGGCCCTCCAGCCTCAGAGGCCACGTCCTTGTGAGCATCGAGTGGGATCTGGGGCGGAGCCTCAAGCGCCTACGGGTCTGGAGGTTCCCGCAAGAACTGGGCTGCAAGGTCGCCCAAGACTCTGCCACCTCCGTGTCCCCGAGGCCTCCTGTCGCCTGCCTGGGCAGGCAGCAGGGCCGTGCAGGAGAGGGCTGGCCACCGGCCTGGCGATAAGTCACCAGCACCAACGAAGCTGAGCCTCATGAGGCACCACGTGGCCCCCGCTGCCTTCTATGGCCATACAACCCTGAGCGCATCCCATCTCATCTGATCTCACAAGCTAAGCAGGATCAGGCCTGGTTAATACTTGGATGGGAGACTACATGGGAATACCGGGTGCTGTAGGCTTTTTTCCCTCCCACACCACCTTCTCCTGTAGTCGCCCGTGGCCGAGGCCGGCTCCTCCCCTGCCGGGCACCGCCGCAGGCCTCACCTCCTCAGGCCCCTCCCAACACAGCGTGCGCCGGAATGGGCGCCCCCAGCCGCACTGGCTGGACATGCGGCCAGAAGTCGGCCCTGTTAGGCAGCCACACGCCAGCCGCTCTCGGGGTGGCTGGCCCAGACCCAGACTCCACCGCAGGCCCGGGTGACAGCCGTGAGGCACGCGAAGCCCTCGTCCTGCACCTGACCACCTCCGCCAGCGCCCATCCGCGCCGCAGCCACCTGTCTGCCTATGTGTCTCTCCACAGCTCCCTCCGGAAAAAGCCCACCCTCCGCTGTTTCGCCATGGCTGGGTGCGGGAGCGAGGTCGTGGGCCGGGTCCGGTTTTCCGAGCCGGCCGGCCACCATGCGCTGGGAACAGTGCTCAGTGGGTGGCGTGGGGGCAAGGGTGGCCTTGCTGGGTCCAATGGGCCGTGCCACATCAATGGTTGCTCCCAGTGGCTTTGGGCTACCTTCCCTCAGGCAGGAATTCCGGCCCAGCCGCGGCTGGACTGCACCTACTACTGTGTGGGTGGACAGGGTTGGGAATGCCCAAGGGACCGTGGACCACGGGCCCTTAAGCCTTCGGAGCCACGTCTTTGTGAGCGTCGAGCGGGATCTGGGGCGGTTCGCCAAGCGCCTATGTGCCTGGATGTTCCCGCCAGAACTGAGCTGCGAGGTCGTCCAAGACTCCACCAACCCCGGTCCCTGAGGCGTGCTGTCGCCAGCCTGGGTGGGCCGCAGGGCCTTGCTGCAGAGGGCTGGTCACCGGACTGGCGGTAATTCGCCAGCACCAGCTAAGCTGAGCCTCAAGAGGCACCCCGTGGCCACCGCTGCCTTCTACAGCCATACCACCCTAAGCGCACCTCAACTCGTCTGATCTCGGAAGCTAAGCAGGGTCGGCTCTGTTTACTACCTGGATGGGAGACCACCTGGGAATACTAGATGCTGTAGTATTTTTTGCCTCCCGATCTGCCTTTTCTTGTAGTCGCCGGTGCTCGAGGCTTCCTCTGCTCCCACCGGGCACGGCTGCAGGCCTCATCTACTCAAGCCTCTCCCAACACAGTGTGCGCTGGAGGGGGCCCAGCCCGCCCGTCTGGCTGGACATGCCGCCAGAAGGAGGCCCTGGAAGGCAGCCACACCCCACCCTCTCCTGGGGTGTCCGGCCTGGACTCAGACTCCGCCGCAGGCCCGGGTGAAAATTGTGAGGCCCGTGAGACCCTGTACCTGCCCCTGGCCGACCCCACCAGCGCCCAACCGCGCCGCAGCCACCTGTCTGCCCGTGTGTCTCTCCACAGCTCCCTCCAGAAAAAGCCCACCCTCCACCGTTTCACCATGGCAGGGGGCGGGAGTGGGGTCGTGGGCCGGACCCGTTCTCCGGGCCGGCCGGTCACCAGGCACAGGGAACTTTGCTCGGCAGTTGGCGTGGGGGAAAGGGTGGCCTTGTTGGGTCTAAGGGGTCGTGCCGACTCAAAGGTGGCTCCCAGTGGCTTCAGACCAACTGCCGTTGGGCAGGAGGGCCGGCCCGTCCGCGGCCGGGCTTCGCCTAGAACTGTGTGGGCAGACAGGGTGGCCAATGCCCAACGGACCGCGGGCCACGGGCCCTTAAGCCCCTGGGGCCACGTCGTTGTGAGCGTCAAGCGGGATCTGGGGCAGAGGGCCAAGCGCCTATGGTCCTGGAGGGTCCCGCCTGACCTGAGCTGCGAGGTCACCCACGAGTCTGCCAACCCCGGGTCCCCGAGGCCTCCTGTCGCCTGCCTTGGTGGGCGGCTGGGCAGTGCTGGAGAGGGTTGGCTACCGGGCTGTCGGCAAGCCCCAGCACCAGCGAAGCTGAGCCTCAAGAGTCACCCCGTGGCCCCCGCTGCCTTCTACAGCCATACAACCCTGAACGCGCCCCATCTCGTCTGATCCAGGAAGCTAAGCAGGGTCGGGCCTGGTTAGTACTTGGATGGGAGACTACATGGGAATACCGGGTGCTGTAGGCTTTTTTCCCTCCCGCACCACCTTCTCCTTTAGTCGCCCGTATCCGAGGCCGGCTCCTCCCCTGCCGGGCACCGCCGCAGGCCTCACCTCCTCAGGCCCCTCCCGACACAGTGTGCACCGGAAGGGGTGCCCCCAGCCGCACTGGCTGGACATGCGGCCAGAAGGAGGCCCTGTTAGGCAGCCGCACCCCAGCCGATCCCGGGGTGGCCGGCCTGAACCCATGCTCCACCGCAGGCCCAGGTGACAGCCGTGAGGCACGCGAAGCCCTCGTCCTGCACCTGGCCACCTCCGCCAGCGCCCATCCATGCCGCAGCAACCTATCTGCCTGGGTGTCTCTCCACAGCTCTCTCCGGAAAAAGCCCACCCTCCGCTGCTTCGCCATGGCCGGGTGCGAGAGCATGGTCGTGGGCTGGGTCCGGTTCTCCGGGCCGGCCGGCCACCATGCGCTGGGAACAGTGCTCAGTGGGTGGCATGGGGGCAAGGGTGGTCTTGCTGGTTCCAATGGGCTGTGCCGCATCAATGGTGGCTCCCAGTGGCTTTGGGCTACCTGTCGTCAGGCAGGAGGGCCGGCCCATCCGCGGCTGGACTGCACCTACTACTGCGTGGGTGGACAGGGTTGGGAATGCCCAAGGGACCGTGGACCACGGGCCCTTAAGCCTTCGGAGCCACGTCTTTGTGAGCATCGAGCGGGATCTGGGGCGGTTCGCCAAGCGCCTATGTGCCTGGATGTTCCTGCCAGAACTGAGCTGCGAGGTCGTCCAAGACTCCACCACCCCCGGACCCCGAGGCCTGCTGTCGCCTGCCTGGGTGGGCCGCAGGGCCGTGTGCAGAGGGCTGGTCACCGGATTGGTGGTAATTCTCCAGCACCAGCTAAGCTGAGCCTCAAGAGGCACCCCATGGCCCCTGCTGCCTTCTACAGCCATACCACCCTAAACACAACTCACCTCTTCTGCTCTTG
Source organism: Balaenoptera acutorostrata (assembly GCF_949987535.1). Lineage (NCBI taxonomy): Eukaryota > Metazoa > Chordata > Mammalia > Artiodactyla > Balaenopteridae > Balaenoptera > Balaenoptera acutorostrata. The sequence goes on along the minus strand of NC_080079.1, from coordinate 70,774,487 downwards.
CAAGCTAAGCAGGGTCGGGTATGTTTACTACCTGGATGGGAGACCACCTGGGAATACTAGATGCTGTAGTATTTTTTGCCTCCCGATCTGCCTTTTCTTGTAGTCGCCGGTGCTCGAGGCTTCCTCTGCTCCCACCGGGCACGGCTGCAGGCCTCATCTACTCAAGCCTCTCCCAACACAGCGTGCGCTGGAGGGGGCCCAGCCCGCCCGTCTGGCTGGATATGCCGCCAGAAGGAGGCCCTGGAAGGCAGCCACACCCCACCCTCTCCTGGGGTGTCCGGCCTGGACTCAGACTCCGCCGCAGGCCCGGGTGAAAATTGTGAGGCCCGCGAGGCCCTGGACCTGCCCCTGGCCGACACCACCAGCGCCCAACCGCGCCGCAGCCACCTGTCTGCCCGTGTGTCTCTCCACAGCTCCCTCCAGAAAAAGCCCACCCTCCACCGTTTCACCATGGCAGGGGGCGGCAGTGGGGTCGTGGGCCAGACCGGTTCTCCGGACCGGCCGGTCACCAGGCGCTGGGAACTTTGCTCGGCAGTTGGCGTGGGGGAAAGGGTGGCCGTGTTGGGTCTAAGGGGTCGTGCCGACTCAATGGTGGCTCCCAGTGGCTTCAGACCAACTGCCGTTGGGCAGGAGGGCCGGCCCGTCCGCGGCCGTGCTTCGCCTAGAACTGTGTGGGCAGACAGGGTGGCCAATGCCCAAGGGACCGCGGGCCACGGGCCCTTAAGACCCCGGGGCCACGTCGTTGTGAGCGTCAAGCGGGATCTGGGGCGGAGCGCCAAGCGCCTATGGGCCTGGAGGGTCCCGCCTGACCTGAGCTGCGAGGTCACCCACGAATCTTCCAACCCCGGGTCCCCGAGGACTCCTGTCACCTGCCTTGGCGGCGGCTGTGCCGTGCTGGAGAGGGTTGGCTACCGGGCTGTCGGCAAGCCCCAGCACCAGCGAAGCTGAGCCTCAAGAGGCACCCCGTGGCCCCTCCTGCCTTCTACGGCCTTACCACCCTAAACCCAACTCATCTCGTCTGGTCTTGGAAGCTACGCAGGGTCGGCTCTGTTTACTACCTGGATGGGAGACCACCTGGGAATACTAGATGCTGTAGTATTTTTTGCCTCCCGATCTGCCTTTTCTTGTAGTCGCCGGTGCTCGAGGCTTCCTCTGCTCCCACCGGGCACGGCTGCAGGCCTCATCTACTCAAGACTCTCCCAACACAGCGTGCGCTGGAGGGGGCCCAGCCCGCCCGTCTGGCTGGACATGCCGCCAGAAGGAGGCCCTGGAAGGCAGCCACACCCCACCCTCTCCTGGGGTGTCCGGCCTGGACTCAGACTCCGCCGCAGGCCCGGGTGAAAATTGTGAGGCCCGTGAGGCCCTGTACCTGCCCCTGGCCGACCCCACCAGCGCCCAACCGCGCCGCAGCCACCTGTCTGCCCGTGTGTCTCTCCACAGCTCCCTCCAGAAAAAGCCCACCCTCCACCGTTTCACCATGGCAGGGGGCGGGAGTGGGGTCGTGGGCCGTGACCAGTTCTCCAGGTCAGCTGACCTCCAGTACCCGGAATGGTGCGTGGATTTTGGCGTGGGTGCAAGGGTGGCTTTGCTGGGGCTAAGGGGCCGTGGCGGCCCAATGGTGGCTCCCACTGGCTTTGGGCCCACTGCCGTCAGGCAGGAGGGCCGGCCCGGCCTTGGCCGGGCTGCGCCTAGCACTGCGTGGGTGGACACAGTGGGGAATGCCAAAAGGACAGCAGGCCACTGGCCCTCCAGCCTCAGAGGCCACGTCCTTGTGAGCATCGAGTGGGATCTGGGGCGGAGCCTCAAGCGCCTACGGGTCTGGAGGTTCCCGCAAGAACTGGGCTGCAAGGTTGCCCAAGACTCTGCCACCTCCGTGTCCCCGAGGCCTCCTGTCGCCTGCCTGGGCAGGCAGCAGGGCCGTGCAGGAGAGGGCTGGCCACCGGCCTGGCGATAAGTCACCAGCACCAACGAAGCTGAGCCTCATGAGGCACCACGTGGCCCCCGCTGCCTTCTATGGCCATACAACCCTGAGCGCATCCCATCTCATCTGATCTCACAAGCTAAGCAGGATCAGGCCTGGTTAATACTTGGATGGGAGACTACATGGGAATACCGGGTGCTGTAGGCTTTTTTCCCTCCCACACCACCTTCTCCTGTAGTCGCCCGTGGCCGAGGCCGGCTCCTCCCCTGCCGGGCACCGCCGCAGGCCTCACCTCCTCAGGCCCCTCCCAACACAGCGTGCGCCGGAATGGGCGCCCCCAGCCGCACTGGCTGGACATGCGGCCAGAAGTCGGCCCTGTTAGGCAGCCACACGCCAGCCACTCTCGGGGTGGCTGGCCCAGACCCAGACTCCACCGCAGGCCCGGGTGACAGCCGTGAGGCACGCGAAGCCCTCGTCCTGCACCTGACCACCTCCGCCAGCGCCCATCCGCGCCGCAGCCACCTGTCTGCCTGTGTGTCTCTCCACAGCTCCCTCCGGAAAAAGCCCACCCTCCGCTGTTTCGCCATGGCTGGGTGCGGGAGCGAGGTCGTGGGCCGGGTCCGGTTTTCCGAGCCGGCCGGCCACCATGCGCTGGGAACAGTGCTCAGTGGGTGGCGTGGGGGCAAGGGTGGCCTTGCTGGGTCCAATTGGCCGTGCCACATAAATGGTGGCTCCCAGTGGCTTTGGGCTACCTTCCCTCAGGCAGGAGTTCCGGCCCAGCCGCGGCTGGACTGCACCTACTACTGTGTGGGTGGACAGGGTTGGGAATGCCCAAGGGACCGTGGACCACGGGCCCTTAAGCCTTCGGAGCCACGTCTTTGTGAGCGTCGAGCGGGATCTGGGGCGGTTCGCCAAGCGCCTACGTGCCTGGATGTTCCCGCCAGAACTGAGCTGCGAGGTCGTCCAAGACTCCACCAACCCCGGTCCCTGAGGCGTGCTGTCGCCAGCCTGGGTGGGCCGCAGGGCCTTGCTGCAGAGGGCTGGTCGCCGGACTGGCGGTAATTCGCCAGCACCAGCTAAGCTGAGCCTCAAGAGGCACCCCGTGGCCCCCGCTGCCTTCTACAGCCATACCACCCTAAGCGCACCTCAACTCGTCTGATCTCGGAAGCTAAGCAGGGTCGGCTCTGTTTACTACCTGGATGGGAGACCACCTGGGAATACTAGATGCTGTAGTATTTTTTGCCTCCCGATCTGCCTTTTCTTGTAGTCGCCGGTGCTCGAGGCTTCCTCTGCTCCCACCGGGCACGGCTGCAGGCCTCATCTACTCAAGCCTCTCCCAACACAGCGTGCGCTGGAGGGGGCCCAGCCCGCCCGTCTGGCTGGACATGCCGCCAGAAGGAGGCCCTGGAAGGCAGCCACACCCCACCCTCTCCTGGGGTGTCCGGCCTGGACTCAGACTCCGCCGCAGGCCCGGGTGAAAATTGTGAGGCCCGTGAGACCTTGTACCTGCCCCTGGCCGACCCCACCAGCGCCCAACCGCGCCGCAGCCACCTGTCTGCCCGTGTGTCTCTCCACAGCTCCCTCCAGAAAAAGCCCACCCTCCACCGTTTCACCATGGCAGGGGGCGGGAGTGGGGTCGTGGGCCGGACCCGTTCTCCGGGCCGGCCGGTCACCAGGCACAGGGAACTTTGCTCGGCAGTTGGCGTGGGGGAAAGGGTGGCCTTGTTGGGTCTAAGGGGTCGTGCCGACTCAAAGGTGGCTCCCAGTGGCTTCAGACCAACTGCCGTTGGGTAGGAGGGCCGGCCCGTCCGCGGCCGGTCTTCGCCTAGAACTGTGTGGGCAGACAGGGTGGCCAATGCCCAAGGGACCGCGGGCCACGGGCCCTTAAGCCCCTGGGGCCACGTCGTTGTGAGCATCAAGCGGGATCTGGGGCAGAGGGCCAAGCGCCTATGGTCCTGGAGGGTCCCGCCTGACCTGAGCTGCGAGGTCACCCACGAGTCTGCCAACCCCGGGTCCCCGAGGCCTCCTGTCGCCTGCCTTGGTGGGCGGCTGGGCAGTGCTGGAGAGGGTTGGCTACCGGGCTGTCGGCAAGCCCCAGCACCAGCGAAGCTGAGCCTCAAGAGTCACCCCGTGGCCCCAGCTGCCTTCTACAGCCATACAACCCTGAACGCGCCCCATCTCGTCTGATCCAGGAAGCTAAGCAGGGTCGGGCCTGGTTAGTACTTGGATGGGAGACTACATGGGAATACCGGGTGCTGTAGGCTTTTTTCCCTCCCGCACCACCTTCTCCTTTAGTCGCCCGTATCCGAGGCCGGCTCCTCCCCTGCCGGGCACCGCCGCAGGCCTCACCTCCTCAGGCCCCTCCCGACACAGTGTGCACCGGAAGGGGTGCCCCCAGCCGCACTGGCTGGACATGCGGCCAGAAGGAGGCCCTGTTAGGCAGCCGCACCCCAGCCGATCCCGGGGTGGCCGGCCTGAACCCATGCTCCACCGCAGGCCCAGGTGACAGCCGTGAGGCACGCGAAGCCCTCGTCCTGCACCTGGCCACCTCCGCCAGCGCCCATCCATGCCGCAGCAACCTATCTGCCTGGGTGTCTCTCCACAGCTCTCTCCGGAAAAAGCCCACCCTCCGCTGCTTCGCCATGGCCGGGTGCGAGAGCATGGTCGTGGGCTGGGTCCGGTTCTCCGGGCCGGCCGGCCACCATGCGCTGGGAACAGTGCTCAGTGGGTGGCGTGGGGGCAAGGGTGGTCTTGCTGGTTCCAATGGGCTGTGCCGCATCAATGGTGGCTCCCAGTGGCTTTGGGCTACCTGTCGTCAGGCAGGAGGGCCGGCCCATCCGCGGCTGGACTGCACCTACTACTGCGTGGGTGGACAGGGTTGGGAATGCCCAAGGGACCGTGGACCACGGGCCCTTAAGCCTTCGGAGCCACGTCTTTGTGAGCATCGAGCGGGATCTGGGGCGGTTCGCCAAGCGCCTATGTGCCTGGATGTTCCTGCCAGAACTGAGCTGCGAGGTCGTCCAAGACTCCACCACCCCCGGACCCCGAGGCCTGCTGTCGCCTGCCTGGGTGGGCCGCAGGGCCGTGTGCAGAGGGCTGGTCACCGGATTGGTGGTAATTCTCCAGCACCAGCTAAGCTGAGCCTCAAGAGGCACCCCATGGCCCCTACTGCCTTCTACAGCCATACCACCCTAAACACAACTCACCTCTTCTGCTCTTGCAAGCTAAGCAGGGTCGGGTATGTTTACTACCTGGATGGGAGACCACCTGAGAATACTAGATGCTGTAGTATTTTTTGCCTCCCGATCTGCCTTTTCTTGTAGTCGCCGGTGCTCGAGGCTTCCTCTGCTCCCACCGGGCACGGCTGCAGGCCTCATCTACTCAAGCCTCTCCCAACACAGCGTGCGCTGGAGGGGGCCCAGCCCGCCCGTCTGGCTGGACATGCCGCCAGAAGGAGGCCCTGGAAGGCAGCCACACCCCACCCTCTCCTGGGGTGTCCGGCCTGGACTCAGACTCCGCCGCAGGCCCGGGTGAAAATTGTGAGGCCCGCGAGGCCCTGGACCTGCCCCTGGCCGACACCACCAGCGCCCAACCGCGCCGCAGCCACCTGTCTGCCCGTGTGTCTCTCCACAGCTCCCTCCAGAAAAAGCCCACCCTCCACCGTTTCACCATGGCAGGGGGCGGCAGTGGGGTCGTGGGCCAGACCGGTTCTCCGGACCGGCCGGTCACCAGGCGCTGGGAACTTTGCTCGGCAGTTGGCGTGGGGGAAAGGGTGGCCGTGTTGGGTCTAAGGGGTCGTGCCGACTCAATGGTGGCTCCCAGTGGCTTCAGACCAACTGCCGTTGGGCAGGAGGGCCGGCCCGTCCGCGGCCGTGCTTCGCCTAGAACTGTGTGGGCAGACAGGGTGGCCAATGCCCAAGGGACCGCGGGCCACGGGCCCTTAAGACCCCGGGGCCACGTCGTTGTGAGCGTCAAGCGGGATCTGGGGCGGAGCGCCAAGCGCCTTTGGGCCTGGAGGGTCCCGCCTGACCTGAGCTGCGAGGTCACCCACGAATCTTCCAACCCCGGGTCCCCGAGGACTCCTGTCACCTGCCTTGGCGGCGGCTGTGCCGTGCTGGAGAGGGTTGGCTACCGGGCTGTCGGCAAGCCCCAGCACCAGCGAAGCTGAGCCTCAAGAGGCACCCCGTGGCCCCTCCTGCCTTCTACGGCCTTACCACCCTAAACCCAACTCATCTCGTCTGGTCTTGGAAGCTACGCAGGGTCGGCTCTGTTTACTACCTGGATGGGAGACCACCTGGGAATACTAGATGCTGTAGTATTTTTTGCCTCCCGATCTGCCTTTTCTTGTAGTCGCCGGTGCTCGAGGCTTCCTCTGCTCCCACCGGGCACGGCTGCAGGCCTCATCTACTCAAGACTCTCCCAACACAGCGTGCGCTGGAGGGGGCCCAGCCCGCCCGTCTGGCTGGACATGCCGCCAGAAGGAGGCCCTGGAAGGCAGCCACACCCCACCCTCTCCCGGGGTGGCCGGCCCAGACCCAGAGTCCGCTGTAGGCCCGGGTGAAGATCGTGAGGCCCGCGAGGCCCTGGTCCTGCCCCTGGCCGACCCCAGCAGCGCCCATCCGCGCCGCAGCCACCTGTCTGCCCGTGTGTCTCTCCACAGCTCCCTCCAGAAAAAGCCCAGCCTCCACCGTTTCACCATGGCAGGGGGCGGGAGTGGGGTCGTGGGCCGTGACCAGTTCTCCAGGTCAGCTGACCTCCAGTACCCGGAATGGTGCGTGGATTTTGGCGTGGGTGCAAGGGTGGCTTTGCTGGGGCTAAGGGGCCGTGGCGGCCCAATGGTGGCTCCCACTGGCTTTGGGCCCACTGCCGTCAGGCAGGAGGGCCGGCCCGGCCTTGGCCGGGCTGCGCCTAGCACTGCGTGGGTGGACACAGTGGGGAATGCCAAAAGGACAGCAGGCCACTGGCCCTCCAGCCTCAGAGGCCACGTCCTTGTGAGCATCGAGTGGGATCTGGGGCGGAGCCTCAAGCGCCTACGGGTCTGGAGGTTCCCGCAAGAACTGGGCTGCAAGGTCGCCCAAGACTCTGCCACCTCCGTGTCCCCGAGGCCTCCTGTCGCCTGCCTGGGCAGGCAGCAGGGCCGTGCAGGAGAGGGCTGGCCACCGGCCTGGCGATAAGTCACCAGCACCAACGAAGCTGAGCCTCATGAGGCACCACGTGGCCCCCGCTGCCTTCTATGGCCATACAACCCTGAGCGCATCCCATCTCATCTGATCTCACAAGCTAAGCAGGATCAGGCCTGGTTAATACTTGGATGGGAGACTACATGGGAATACCGGGTGCTGTAGGCTTTTTTCCCTCCCACACCACCTTCTCCTGTAGTCGCCCGTGGCCGAGGCCGGCTCCTCCCCTGCCGGGCACCGCCGCAGGCCTCACCTCCTCAGGCCCCTCCCAACACAGCGTGCGCCGGAATGGGCGCCCCCAGCCGCACTGGCTGGACATGCGGCCAGAAGTCGGCCCTGTTAGGCAGCCACACGCCAGCCGCTCTCGGGGTGGCTGGCCCAGACCCAGACTCCACCGCAGGCCCGGGTGACAGCCGTGAGGCACGCGAAGCCCTCGTCCTGCACCTGACCACCTCCGCCAGCGCCCATCCGCGCCGCAGCCACCTGTCTGCCTATGTGTCTCTCCACAGCTCCCTCCGGAAAAAGCCCACCCTCCGCTGTTTCGCCATGGCTGGGTGCGGGAGCGAGGTCGTGGGCCGGGTCCGGTTTTCCGAGCCGGCCGGCCACCATGCGCTGGGAACAGTGCTCAGTGGGTGGCGTGGGGGCAAGGGTGGCCTTGCTGGGTCCAATGGGCCGTGCCACATCAATGGTGGCTCCCAGTGGCTTTGGGCTACCTTCCGTCAGGCAGGAGTTCCGGCCCAGCCGCGGCTGGACTGCACCTACTACTGTGTGGGTGGACAGGGTTGGGAATGCCCAAGGGACCGTGGACCACGGGCCCTTAAGCCTTCGGAGCCACGTCTTTGTGAGCGTCGAGCGGGATCTGGGGCGGTTCGCCAAGCGCCTATGTGCCTGGATGTTCCCGCCAGAACTGAGCTGCGAGGTCGTCCAAGACTCCACCAACCCCGGTCCCTGAGGCGTGCTGTCGCCAGCCTGGGTGGGCCGCAGGGCCTTGCTGCAGAGGGCTGGTCGCCGGACTGGCGGTAATTCGCCAGCACCAGCTAAGCTGAGCCTCAAGAGGCACCCCGTGGCCCCCGCTGCCTTCTACAGCCATACCACCCTAAGCGCACCTCAACTCGTCTGATCTCGGAAGCTAAGCAGGGTCGGCTCTGTTTACTACCTGGATGGGAGACCACCTGGGAATACTAGATGCTGTAGTATTTTTTGCCTCCCGATCTGCCTTTTCTTGTAGTCGCCGGTGCTCGAGGCTTCCTCTGCTCCCACCGGGCACGGCTGCAGGCCTCATCTACTCAAGCCTCTCCCAACACAGCGTGCGCTGGAGGGGGCCCAGCCCGCCCGTCTGGCTGGACATGCCGCCAGAAGGAGGCCCTGGAAGGCAGCCACACCCCACCCTCTCCTGGGGTGTCCGGCCTGGACTCAGACTCCGCTGCAGGCCCGGGTGAAAATTGTGAGGCCCGTGAGACCTTGTACCTGCCCCTGGCCGACCCCACCAGCGCCCAACCGCGCCGCAGCCACCTGTCTGCCCGTGTGTCTCTCCACAGCTCCCTCCAGAAAAAGCCCACCCTCCACCGTTTCACCATGGCAGGGGGCGGGAGTGGGGTCGTGGGCCGGACCCGTTCTCCGGGCCGGTCGGTCACAAGGCACAGGGAACTTTGCTCGGCAGTTGGCGTGGGGGAAAGGGTGGCCTTGTTGGGTCTAAGGGGTCGTGCCGACTCAAAGGTGGCTCCCAGTGGCTTCAGACCAACTGCCGTTGGGCAGGAGGGCCGGCCCGTCCGCGGCCGGTCTTCGCCTAGAACTGTGTGGGCAGACAGGGTGGCCAATGCCCAAGGGACCGCGGGCCACGGGCCCTTAAGCCCCTGGGGCCACGTCGTTGTGAGCATCAAGCGGGATCTGGGGCAGAGGGCCAAGCGCCTATGGTCCTGGAGGGTCCCGCCTGACCTGAGCTGCGAGGTCACCCACGAGTCTGCCAACCCCGGGTCCCCGAGGCCTCCTGTCGCCTGCCTTGGTGGGCGGCTGGGCAGTGCTGGAGAGGGTTGGCTACCGGGCTGTCGGCAAGCCCCAGCACCAGCGAAGCTGAGCCTCAAGAGTCACCCCGTGGCCCCCGCTGCCTTCTACAGCCATACAACCCTGAACGCGCCCCATCTCGTCTGATCCAGGAAGCTAAGCAGGGTCGGGCCTGGTTAGTACTTGGATGGGAGACTACATGGGAATACCGGGTGCTGTAGGCTTTTTTCCCTCCCGCACCACCTTCTCCTTTAGTCGCCCTTATCCGAGGCCGGCTCCTCCCCTGCCGGGCACCGCCGCAGGCCTCACCTCCTCAGGCCCCTCCCGACACAGTGTGCACCGGAAGGGGTGCCCCCAGCCGCACTGGCTGGACATGCGGCCAGAAGGAGGCCCTGTTAGGCAGCCGCACCCCAGCCGATCCCGGGGTGGCCGGCCTGAACCCATGCTCCACCGCAGGCCCAGGTGACAGCCGTGAGGCACGCGAAGCCCTCGTCCTGCACCTGGCCACCTCCGCCAGCGCCCATCCATGCCGCAGCAACCTATCTGCCTGGGTGTCTCTCCACAGCTCTCTCCGGAAAAAGCCCACCCTCCGCTGCTTCGCCATGGCCGGGTGCGAGAGCATGGTCGTGGGCTGGGTCTGGTTCTCCGGGCCGGCCGGCCACCATGCGCTGGGAACAGTGCTCAGTGGGTGGCGTGGGGGCAAGGGTGGTCTTGCTGGTTCCAATGGGCTGTGCCGCATCAATGGTGGCTCCCAGTGGCTTTGGGCTACCTGTCGTCAGGCAGGAGGGCCGGCCCATCTGCGGCTGGACTGCACCTACTACTGCGTGGGTGGACAGGGTTGGGAATGCCCAAGGGACCGTGGACCACGGGCCCTTAAGCCTTCGGAGCCACGTCTTTGTGAGCATCGAGCGGGATCTGGGGCGGTTCGCCAAGCGCCTATGTGCCTGGATGTTCCTGCCAGAACTGAGCTGCGAGGTCGTCCAAGACTCCACCACCCCCGGACCCCGAGGCCTGCTGTCGCCTGCCTGGGTGGGCCGCAGGGCCGTGTGCAGAGGGCTGGTCACCGGATTGGTGGTAATTCTCCAGCACCAGCTAAGCTGAGCCTCAAGAGGCACCCCATGGCCCCTGCTGCCTTCTACAGCCATACCACCCTAAACACAACTCATCTCTTCTGCTCTTGCAAGCTAAGCAGGGTCGGGTATGTTTACTACCTGGATGGGAGACCACCTGGGAATACTAGATGCTGTAGTATTTTTTGCCTCCCGATCTGCCTTTTCTTGTAGTCGCCGGTGCTCGAGGCTTCCTCTGCTCCCACCGGGCACGGCTGCAGGCCTCATCTACTCAAGCCTCTCCCAACACAGCGTGCGCTGGAGGGGGCCCAGCCCGCCCGTCTGGCTGGACATGCCGCCAGAAGGAGGCCCTGGAAGGCAGCCACACCCCACCCTCTCCTGGGGTGTCCGGCCTGGACTCAGACTCCGCCGCAGGCCCGGGTGAAAATTGTGAGGCCCGCGAGGCCCTGGACCTGCCCCTGGCCGACACCACCAGCGCCCAACCGCGCCGCAGCCACCTGTCTGCCCGTGTGTCTCTCCACAGCTCCCTCCAGAAAAAGCCCACCCTCCACCGTTTCACCATGGCAGGGGGCGGCAGTGGGGTCGTGGGCCAGACCGGTTCTCCGGACCGGCCGGTCACCAGGCGCTGGGAACTTTGCTCGGCAGTTGGCGTGGGGGAAAGGGTGGCCGTGTTGGGTCTAAGGGGTCGTGCCGACTCAATGGTGGCTCCCAGTGGCTTCAGACCAACTGCCGTTGGGCAGGAGGGCCGGCCCGTCCGCGGCCGTGCTTCGCCTAGAACTGTGTGGGCAGACAGGGTGGCCAATGCCCAAGGGACCGCGGGCCACGGGCCCTTAAGACCCCGGGGCCACGTCGTTGTGAGCGTCAAGCGGGATCTGGGGCGGAGCGCCAAGCGCCTATGGGCCTGGAGGGTCCCGCCTGACCTGAGCTGCGAGGTCACCCACGAATCTTCCAACCCCGGGTCCCCGAGGACTCCTGTCACCTGCCTTGGCGGCGGCTGTGCCGTGCTGGAGAGGGTTGGCTACCGGGCTGTCGGCAAGCCCCAGCACCAGCGAAGCTGAGCCTCAAGAGGCACCCCGTGGCCCCTCCTGCCTTCTACGGCCTTACCACCCTAAACCCAACTCATCTCGTCTGGTCTTGGAAGCTACGCAGGGTCGGCTCTGTTTACTACCTGGATGGGAGACCACCTGGGAATACTAGATGCTGTAGTATTTTTTGCCTCCCGATCTGCCTTTTCTTGTAGTCGCCGGTGCTCGAGGCTTCCTCTGCTCCCACCGGGCACGGCTGCAGGCCTCATCTACTCAAGACTCTCCCAACACAGCGTGCGCTGGAGGGGGCCCAGCCCGCCCGTCTGGCTGGACATGCCGCCAGAAGGAGGCCCTGGAAGGCAGCCACACCCCACCCTCTCCTGGGGTGTCCGGCCTGGACTCAGACTCCGCCGCAGGCCCGGGTGAAAATTGTGAGGCCCGTGAGGCCCTGGTCCTGCCCCTGGCCGACCCCAGCAGCGCCCATCCGCGCCGCAGCCACCTGTCTGCCCGTGTGTCTCTCCACAGCTCCCTCCAGAAAAAGCCCAGCCTCCACCGTTTCACCATGGCAGGGGGCGGGAGTGGGGTCGTGGGCCGTGACCAGTTCTCCAGGTCAGCTGACCTCCAGTACCCGGAATGGTGCGTGGATTTTGGCGTGGGTGCAAGGGTGGCTTTGCTGGGGCTAAGGGGCCGTGGCGGCCCAATGGTGGCTCCCACTGGCTTTGGGCCCACTGCCGTCAGGCAGGAGGGCCGGCCCGGCCTTGGCCGGGCTGCGCCTAGCACTGCGTGGGTGGACACAGTGGGGAATGCCAAAAGGACAGCAGGCCACTGGCCCTCCAGCCTCAGAGGCCACGTCCTTGTGAGCATCGAGTGGGATCTGGGGCGGAGCCTCAAGCGCCTACGGGTCTGGAGGTTCCCGCAAGAACTGGGCTGCAAGGTCGCCCAAGACTCTGCCACCTCCGTGTCCCCGAGGCCTCCTGTCGCCTGCCTGGGCAGGCAGCAGGGCCGTGCAGGAGAGGGCTGGCCACCGGCCTGGCGATAAGTCACCAGCACCAACGAAGCTGAGCCTCATGAGGCACCACGTGGGCCCCGCTGCCTTCTATGGCCATACAACCCTGAGCGCATCCCATCTCATCTGATCTCACAAGCTAAGCAGGATCAGGCCTGGTTAATACTTGGATGGGAGACTACATGGGAATACCGGGTGCTGTAGGCTTTTTTCCCTCCCACACCACCTTCTCCTGTAGTCGCCCGTGGCCGAGGCCGGCTCCTCCCCTGCCGGGCACCGCCGCAGGCCTCACCTCCTCAGGCCCCTCCCAACACAGCGTGCGCCGGAATGGGCGCCCCCAGCCGCACTGGCTGGACATGCGGCCAGAAGTCGGCCCTGTTAGGCAGCCACACGCCAGCCACTCTCGGGGTGGCTGGCCCAGACCCAGACTCCACCGCAGGCCCGGGTGACAGCCGTGAGGCACGCGAAGCCCTCGTCCTGCACCTGACCACCTCCGCCAGCGCCCATCCGCGCCGCAGCCACCTGTCTGCCTGTGTGTCTCTCCACAGCTCCCTCCGGAAAAAGCCCACCCTCCGCTGTTTCGCCATGGCTGGGTGCGGGAGCGAGGTCGTGGGCCGGGTCCGGTTTTCCGAGCCGGCCGGCCACCATGCGCTGGGAACAGTGCTCAGTGGGTGGCGTGGGGGCAAGGGTGGCCTTGCTGGGTCCAATTGGCCGTGCCACATAAATGGTGGCTCCCAGTGGCTTTGGGCTACCTTCCCTCAGGCAGGAGTTCCGGCCCAGCCGCGGCTGGACTGCACCTACTACTGTGTGGGTGGACAGGGTTGGGAATGCCCAAGGGACCGTGGACCACGGGCCCTTAAGCCTTCGGAGCCACGTCTTTGTGAGCGTCGAGCGGGATCTGGGGCGGTTCGCCAAGCGCCTATGTGCCTGGATGTTCCCGCCAGAACTGAGCTGCGAGGTCGTCCAAGACTCCACCAACCCCGGTCCCTGAGGCGTGCTGTCGCCAGCCTGGGTGGGCCGCAGGGCCTTGCTGCAGAGGGCTGGTCGCCGGACTGGCGGTAATTCGCCAGCACCAGCTAAGCTGAGCCTCAAGAGGCACCCCGTGGCCCCCGCTGCCTTCTACAGCCATACCACCCTAAGCGTACCTCAACTCGTCTGATCTCGGAAGCTAAGCAGGGTCGGCTCTGTTTACTACCTGGATGGGAGACCACCTGGGAATACTAGATGCTGTAGTATTTTTTGCCTCCCGATCTGCCTTTTCTTGTAGTCGCCGGTGCTCGAGGCTTCCTCTGCTCCCACCGGGCACGGCTGCAGGCCTCATCTACTCAAGCCTCTCCCAACACAGCGTGCGCTGGAGGGGGCCCAGCCCGCCCGTCTGGCTGGACATGCCGCCAGAAGGAGGCCCTGGAAGGCAGCCACACCCCACCCTCTCCCGGGGTGGCCGGCCCACACCCAGACTCCGCCGCAGGCCCGGGTGTAGATTGTGAGGCCCGCGAGCCCCTCGACCTGCCCCTGGCCGACCCGACCAGCGCCCATGCGCGCCGCAGCCACCTATCTGCCCGTGTGTCTCTCCACAGCTCCCTCCAGAAAAAGCCCAGCCTCCACCGTTTCACCATGGCAGGGGGCGGGAGTGGGGTCGTGGGCCAGACTGGTTCTCTGGGCCGGCCGGTCACCAGGCGCAGGGAACTTTGCTCGGCAGTTGTCGTGGGGGAAAGGGTGGCCTTGTTGGGTCTAAGGGGTCGTGCCGACTCAAGGGTGGCTCCCAGTGGCTTCAGACCAACTGCCGTCGGGCAGGAGGGCCGGCCCGGCCACGGCCATGCTTCGCCTAGAACTGTGTGGGCAGACAGGGTGGCCAATGCCCAAGGGACCGCGGGCCACGGGCCTTTAAGACCCCGGGGCCACGTCGTTGTGAGCGTCAAGCGGGATCTGGGACGGAGGGCCAAGCGCCTATGGGCCTGGAGGGTCCCGCCTGACCTGAGCAGCGAGGTCACCCACGAGTCTGCCAACCCCGGGTCCCCGAGGAGTCCTGTCACCTGCCTTGGCGGCGGCTGTGCCGTGCTGGAGAGGGTTGGCTACCGGGCTGTCGGCAAGCCCCAGCACCAGCGAAGCTGAGCCTCAAGAGGCACCCCGTGGCCCCTGCTGCCTTCTACGGCCTTACCACCCTAAACGCAACTCATCTCGTCTGGTCTTGGAAGCTAAGCAGGGTCGGCTCTGTTTACTACCTGGATGGGAGACCACCTGGGAATACTAGATGCTGTAGTATTTTTTGCCTCCTGATCTGCCTTTTCTTGTAGTCGCCGGTGCTCGAGGCTTCCTCTGCTCCTGCCGGGCACAACTTCAGGCCTCATCTACTCAAGCCTCTCCCAACACATCGTGCGCTGGAGGGGGCCCAGCCCGCCCGTCTGGCTGGACATGCCGCCAGAAGGAGGCCCTGGAAGGCAGCCACACCCCACCCTCTCCCGGGGTGGCCGGCCCAGACCCAGAGTCCGCTGTAGGCCCGGGTGAAGATCGTGAGGCCCGCGAGGCCCTGGTCCTGCCCCTGGCCGACCCCAGCAGCGCCCATCCGCGCCGCAGCCACCTGTCTGCCCGTGTGTCTCTCCACAGCTCCCTCCAGAAAAAGCCCAGCCTCCACCGTTTCACCATGGCAGGGGGCGGGAGTGGGGTCGTGGGCCGTGACCAGTTCTCCAGGTCAGCTGACCTCCAGTACCCGGAATGGTGCGTGGATTTTGGCGTGGGTGCAAGGGTGGCTTTGCTGGGGCTAAGGGGCCGTGGCGGCCCAATGGTGGCTCCCACTGGCTTTGGGCCCACTGCCGTCAGGCAGGAGGGCCGGCCCGGCCTTGGCCGGGCTGCGCCTAGCACTGCGTGGGTGGACACAGTGGGGAATGCCAAAAGGACAGCAGGCCACTGGCCCTCCAGCCTCAGAGGCCACGTCCTTGTGAGCATCGAGTGGGATCTGGGGCGGAGCCTCAAGCGCCTACGGGTCTGGAGGTTCCCGCAAGAACTGGGCTGCAAGGTCGCCCAAGACTCTGCCACCTCCGTGTCCCCGAGGCCTCCTGTCGCCTGCCTGGGCAGGCAGCAGGGCCGTGCAGGAGAGGGCTGGCCACCGGCCTGGCGATAAGTCACCAGCACCAACGAAGCTGAGCCTCATGAGGCACCACGTGGCCCCCGCTGCCTTCTATGGCCATACAACCCTGAGCGCATCCCATCTCATCTGATCTCACAAGCTAAGCAGGATCAGGCCTGGTTAATACTTGGATGGGAGACTACATGGGAATACCGGGTGCTGTAGGCTTTTTTCCCTCCCACACCACCTTCTCCTGTAGTCGCCCGTGGCCGAGGCCGGCTCCTCCCCTGCCGGGCACCGCCGCAGGCCTCACCTCCTCAGGCCCCTCCCAACACAGCGTGCGCCGGAATGGGCGCTCCCAGCCGCACTGGCTGGACATGCGGCCAGAAGTCGGCCCTGTTAGGCAGCCACACGCCAGCCGCTCTCGGGGTGGCTGGCCCAGACCCAGACTCCACCGCAGGCCCGGGTGACAGCCGTGAGGCACGCGAAGCCCTCGTCCTGCACCTGACCACCTCCGCCAGCGCCCATCCGCGCCGCAGCCACCTGTCTGCCTATGTGTCTCTCCACAGCTCCCTCCGGAAAAAGCCCACCCTCCGCTGTTTCGCCATGGCTGGGTGCGGGAGCGAGGTCGTGGGCCGGGTCCGGTTTTCCGAGCCGGCCGGCCACCATGCGCTGGGAACAGTGCTCAGTGGGTGGCGTGGGGGCAAGGGTGGCCTTGCTGGGTCCAATGGGCCGTGCCACATCAATGGTGGCTCCCAGTGGCTTTGGGCTACCTTCCCTCAGGCAGGAGTTCCGGCCCAGCCGCGGCTGGACTGCACCTACTACTGTGTGGGTGGACAGGGTTGGGAATGCCCAAGGGACCGTGGACCACGGGCCCTTAAGCCTTCGGAGCCACGTCTTTGTGAGCGTCGAGCGGGATCTGGGGCGGTTCGCCAAGCGCCTATGTGCCTGGATGTTCCCGCCAGAACTGAGCTGCGAGGTCGTCCAAGACTCCACCAACCCCGGTCCCTGAGGCGTGCTGTCGCCAGCCTGGGTGGGCCGCAGGGCCTTGCTGCAGAGGGCTGGTCACCGGACTGGCGGTAATTCGCCAGCACCAGCTAAGCTGAGCCTCAAGAGGCACCCCGTGGCCCCCGCTGCCTTCTACAGCCATACCACCCTAAGCGCACCTCAACTCGTCTGATCTCGGAAGCTAAGCAGGGTCGGCTCTGTTTACTACCTGGATGGGAGACCACCTGGGAATACTAGATGCTGTAGTATTTTTTGCCTCCCGATCTGCCTTTTCTTGTAGTCGCCGGTGCTCGAGGCTTCCTCTGCTCCCACCGGGCACGGCTGCAGGCCTCATCTACTCAAGCCTCTCCCAACACAGCGTGCGCTGGAGGGGGCCCAGCCCGCCCGTCTGGCTGGACATGCCGCCAGAAGGAGGCCCTGGAAGGCAGCCACACCCCACCCTCTCCTGGGGTGTCCGGCCTGGACTCAGACTCCGCCGCAGGCCCGGGTGAAAATTGTGAGGCCCGTGAGACCTTGTACCTGCCCCTGGCCGACCCCACCAGCGCCCAACCGCGCCGCAGCCACCTGTCTGCCCGTGTGTCTCTCCACAGCTCCCTCCAGAAAAAGCCCACCCTCCACCGTTTCACCATGGCAGGGGGCGGGAGTGGGGTCGTGGGCCGGACCCGTTCTCCGGGCCGGCCGGTCACCAGGCACAGGGAACTTTGCTCGGCAGTTGGCGTGGGGGAAAGGGTGGCCTTGTTGGGTCTAAGGGGTCGTGCCGACTCAAAGGTGGCTCCCAGTGGCTTCAGACCAACTGCCGTTGGGCAGGAGGGCCGGCCCGTCCGCGGCCGGGCTTCGCCTAGAACTGTGTGGGCAGACAGGGTGGCCAATGCCCAAGGGACCGCGGGCCACGGGCCCTTAAGCCCCTGGGGCCACGTCGTTGTGAGCGTCAAGCGGGATCTGGGGCAGAGGGCCAAGCGCCTATGGTCCTGGAGGGTCCCGCCTGACCTGAGCTGCGAGGTCACCCACGAGTCTGCCAACCCCGGGTCCCCGAGGCCTCCTGTCGCCTGCCTTGGTGGGCGGCTGGGCAGTGCTGGAGAGGGTTGGCTACCGGGCTGTCGGCAAGCCCCAGCACCAGCGAAGCTGAGCCTCAAGAGTCACCCCGTGGCCCCAGCTGCCTTCTACAGCCATACAACCCTGAACGCGCCCCATCTCGTCTGATCCAGGAAGCTAAGCAGGGTCGGGCCTGGTTAGTACTTGGATGGGAGACTACATGGGAATACCGGGTGCTGTAGGCTTTTTTCCCTCCCGCACCACCTTCTCCTTTAGTCGCCCGTATCCGAGGCCGGCTCCTCCCCTGCCGGGCACCGCCGCAGGCCTCACCTCCTCAGGCCCCTCCCGACACAGTGTGCACCGGAAGGGGTGCCCCCAGCCGCACTGGCTGGACATGCGGCCAGAAGGAGGCCCTGTTAGGCAGCCGCACCCCAGCCGATCCCGGGGTGGCCGGCCTGAACCCATGCTCCACCGCAGGCCCAGGTGACAGCCGTGAGGCACGCGAAGCCCTCGTCCTGCACCTGGCCACCTCCGCCAGCGCCCATCCATGCCGCAGCAACCTATCTGCCTGGGTGTCTCTCCACAGCTCTCTCCGGAAAAAGCCCACCCTCCGCTGCTTCGCCATGGCCGGGTGCGAGAGCATGGTCGTGGGCTGGGTCCGGTTCTCCGGGCCGGCCGGCCACCATGCGCTGGGAACAGTGCTCAGTGGGTGGCGTGGGGGCAAGGGTGGTCTTGCTGGTTCCAATGGGCTGTGCCGCATCAATGGTGGCTCCCAGTGGCTTTGGGCTACCTGTCGTCAGGCAGGAGGGCCGGCCCATCCGCGGCTGGACTGCACCTACTACTGCGTGGGTGGACAGGGTTGGGAATGCCCAAGGGACCGTGGACCACGGGCCCTTAAGCCTTCGGAGCCACGTCTTTGTGAGCATCGAGCGGGATCTGGGGCGGTTCGCCAAGCGCCTATGTGCCTGGATGTTCCTGCCAGAACTGAGCTGCGAGGTCGTCCAAGACTCCACCACCCCCGGACCCCGAGGCCTGCTGTCGCCTGCCTGGGTGGGCCGCAGGGCCGTGTGCAGAGGGCTGGTCACCGGATTGGTGGTAATTCTCCAGCACCAGCTAAGCTGAGCCTCAAGAGGCACCCCATGGCCCCTGCTGCCTTCTACAGCCATACCACCCTAAACACAACTCATCTCTTCTGCTCTTGCAAGCTAAGCAGGGTCGGGTATGTTTACTACCTGGATGGGAGACCACCTGGGAATACTAGATGCTGTAGTATTTTTTGCCTCCCGATCTGCCTTTTCTTGTAGTCGCCGGTGCTCGAGGCTTCCTCTGCTCCCACCGGGCATGCCTGTAGGCCTCATCTACTCAAGCCTATCCCAACACAGCGTGCGCTGGAGGGGGCCCAGCCCGCCCGTCTGGCTGGACATGCCGCCAGAAGGAGGCGCTGGAAGGCAGCCACACCCCACCCTCTCCCGGGGTGGCCGGCCCGCACCCAGACTCCGCCGCAGGCCCCGGTGTAGATTGTGAGGCCCGCGAGCCCCTCGACCTGCCCCTGGCCGACCCGACCAGCGCCCATGCGCGCCTCAGCCACCTGTCTGCCCATGTGTGTCTCCACAGCTCCCTCCAGAAAAAGCCCAGCCTCCACCGTTTCACCATGGCAGGTGGCGGGAGTGGGGTCGTGGGCCAGACTGGTTCTCTGGGCCGGCCGGTCACCAGGCGCAGGGAACTTTGCTTGGCAGTTGTCGTGGGGGAAAGGGTGGCCTTGTTGGGTCTAAGGGGTCGTGCCGACTCAAGGGTGGCTCCCAGTGGCTTCAGACCAACTGCCGTCGGGCAGGAGGGCTGACCCGGCCACGGCCGTGCTTCGCCTAGAACTGTGTGGGCAGACAGGGTGGCCAATGCCCAAGGGACCGCGGGCCACGGGCCCTTAAGTCCCCGGGGCCACGTCGTTGTGAGCGTCAAGCGGGATCTGGGGCGGAGGGCCAAGCGCCTATGTGCCTGGAGGGTCCCGCCTGACCTGAGCAGCGAGGTCACCCACGAGTCTGCCAACCCCGGGTCCCCGAGGAGTCCTGTCACCTGCCTTGGCGGCGGCTGTGCCGTGCTGGAGAGGGTTGGCTACCGGGCTGTCGGCAAGCCCCAGCACCAGCGAAGCTGAGCCTCAAGAGGCACCCCGTGGCCCCTGCTGCCTTCTACGGCCTTACCACCCTAAACGCAACTCATCTCGTCTGGTCTTGGAAGCTAAGCAGGGTCGGCTCTGTTTACTACCTGGATGGGAGACCACCTGGGAATACTAGATGCTGTAGTATTTTTTGCCTCCCGATCTGCCTTTTCTTGTAGTCGCCGGTGCTCGAGGCTTCCTCTGCTCCTGCCGGGCACAACTTCAGGCCTCATCTACTCAAGCCTCTCCCAACACATCGTGCGCTGGAGGGGGCCCAGCCCGCCCGTCTGGCTGGACATGCCGCCAGAAGGAGGCCCTGGAAGGCAGCCACACCCCACCCTCTCCCGGGGTGGCCGGCCCAGACCCAGAGTCCGCTGTAGGCCCGGGTGAAGATCGTGAGGCCCGCGAGGCCCTGGTCCTGCCCCTGGCCGACCCCAGCAGCGCCCATCCGCGCCGCAGCCACCTGTCTGCCCGTGTGTCTCTCCACAGCTCCCTCCAGAAAAAGCCCAGCCTCCACCGTATCACCATGGCAGGGGGCGGGAGTGGGGTCGTGGGCCGTGACCAGTTCTCCAGGTCAGCTGACCTCCAGTACCCGGAATGGTGCGTGGATTTTGGCGTGGGTGCAAGGGTGGCTTTGCTGGGGCTAAGGGGCCGTGGCGGCCCAATGGTGGCTCCCACTGGCTTTGGGCCCACTGCCGTCAGGCAGGAGGGCCGGCCCGGCCTTGGCCGGGCTGCGCCTAGCACTGCGTGGGTGGACACAGTGGGGAATGCCAAAAGGACAGCAGGCCACTGGCCCTCCAGCCTCAGAGGCCACGTCCTTGTGAGCATCGAGTGGGATCTGGGGCGGAGCCTCAAGCGCCTACGGGTCTGGAGGTTCCCGCAAGAACTGGGCTGCAAGGTCGCCCAAGACTCTGCCACCTCCGTGTCCCCGAGGCCTCCTGTCGCCTGCCTGGGCAGGCAGCAGGGCCGTGCAGGAGAGGGCTGGCCACCGGCCTGGCGATAAGTCACCAGCACCAACGAAGCTGAGCCTCATGAGGCACCACTTGGCCCCCGCTGCCTTCTATGGCCATACAACCCTGAGCGCATCCCATCTCATCTGATCTCACAAGCTAAGCAGGATCAGGCCTGGTTAATACTTGGATGGGAGACTACATGGGAATACCGGGTGCTGTAGGCTTTTTTCCCTCCCACACCACATTCTCCTTTAGTCGCCCGTGGCCGAGGCCGGCTCCTCCCCTGCCGGGCACCGCCGCAGGCCTCACCTCCTCAGGCCCCTCCCAACACAGCGTGCGCCGGAATGGGCGCCCCCAGCCGCACTGGCTGGACATGCGGCCAGAAGTCGGCCCTGTTAGGCAGCCACACGCCAGCTGCTCTCGGGGTGGCTGGCCCAGACCCAGACTCCACCGCAGGCCCGGGTGACAGCCGTGAGGCACGCAAAGCCCTCGTCCTGCACCTGACCACCTCCGCCAGCGCCCATCCGCGCCGCAGCCACCTGTCTGCCTGTGTGTCTCTCCACAGCTCCCTCCGGAAAAAGCCCACCCTCCGCTGTTTCGCCATGGCTGGGTGCGGGAGCGAGGTCGTGGGCCGGGTCCGGTTTTCCGAGCCGGCCGGCCACCATGCGCTGAGAACAGTGCTCAGTGGGTGGCGTGGGGGCAAGGGTGGCCTTGCTGGGTCCAATGGGCCGTGCCACATCAATGGTGGCTCTCAGTGGCTTTGGGCTACCTTCCCTCAGGCAGGAGTTCCGGCCCAGCCGCGGCTGGACTGCACCTACTACTGTGTGGGTGGACAGGGTTGGGAATGCCCAAGGGACCGTGGACCACGGGCCCTTAAGCCTTCGGAGCCACGTCTTTGTGAGCATCGAGCGGGATCTGGGGCGGTTCGCCAAGCGCCTATGTGCCTGGATGTTCCCGCCAGAACTGAGCTGCGAGGTCGTCCAAGACTCCACCAACCCCGGTCCCTGAGGCGTGCTGTCGCCAGCCTGGGTGGGCCGCAGGGCCTTGCTGCAGAGGGCTGGTCGCCGGACTGGCGGTAATTCGCCAGCACCAGCTAAGCTGAGCCTCAAGAGGCACCCCGTGGCCCCCGCTGCCTTCTACAGCCATACCACCCTAAGCGCACCTCAACTCGTCTGATCTCAGAAGCTAAGCAGGGTCGGCTCTGTTTACTACCTGGATGGGAGACCACCTGGGAATACTAGATGCTGTAGTATTTTTTGCCTCCCGATCTGCCTTTTCTTGTAGTCGCCGGTGCTCGAGGCTTCCTCTGCTCCCACCGGGCACGGCTGCAGGCCTCATCTACTCAAGCCTCTCCCAACACAGCGTGCGCTGGAGGGGGCCCAGCCCGCCCGTCTGGCTGGACATGCCGCCAGAAGGAGGCCCTGGAAGGCAGCCACACCCCACCCTCTCCCGGGGTGGCCGGCCCGCACCCAGACTCCGCCGCAGGCCCGGGTGTAGATTGTGAGGCCCGCGAGCCCCTCGACCTGCCCCTGGCCGACCCGACCAGCGCCCATGCGCGCCGCAGCCACCTGTCTGCCCGTGTGTCTCTCCACAGCTCCCTCCAGAAAAAGCCCAGCCTCCACCGTTTCACCATGGCAGGGGGCGGGAGTGGGGTCGTGGGCCAGACTGGTTCTCTGGGCCGGCCGGTCACCAGGCGTAGGGAACTTTGCTCGGCAGTTGTCGTGGGGGAAAGGGTGGCCTTGTTGGGTTTAAGGGGTCGTGCCGACTCAAGGGTGGCTCCCAGTGGCTTCAGACCAACTGCCGTCGGGCAGGAGGGCCGGCCCGGCCACGGCCATGCTTCGCCTAGAACTGTGTGGGCAGACAGGGTGGCCAATGCCCAAGGGACCGCAGGCCACGGGCCTTTAAGACCCCGGGGCCACGTCGTTGTGAGCGTCAAGCGGGATCTGGGACGGAGGGCCAAGCGCCTATGGGCCTGGAGGGTCCCGCCTGACCTGAGCAGCGAGGTCACCCACGAGTCTGCCAACCCCGGGTCCCCGAGGAGTCCTGTCACCTGCCTTTGCTGCGGCTGTGCCGTGCTGGAGAGGGTTGGCTACCGGGCTGTCGGCAAGCCCCAGCACCAGCGAAGCTGAGCCTCAAGAGGCACCCCGTGGCCCCTGCTGCCTTCTACGGCCTTACCACCCTAAACGCAACTCATCTCGTCTGGTCTTGGAAGCTAAGCAGGGTCGGCTCTGTTTACTACCTGGATGGGAGACCACCTGGGAATACTAGATGCTGTAGTATTTTTTGCCTCCCGATCTGCCTTTTCTTGTAGTCGCCGGTGCTCGAGGCTTCCTCTGCTCCTGCCGGGCACAACTTCAGGCCTCATCTACTCAAGCCTCTCCCAAGACATCGTGCGCTGGAGGGGGCCCAGCCCGCCCGTCTGGCTGGACATGCCGCCAGAAGGAGGCCCTGGAAGGCAGCCACACCCCACCCTCTCCCGGGGTGGCCGGCCCAGACCCAGAGTCCGCTGTAGGCCCGGGTGAAGATCGTGAGGCCCGCGAGGCCCTGGTCCTGCCCCTGGCCGACCCCAGCAGCGCCCATCCGCGCCGCAGCCACCTGTCTGCCCGTGTGTCTCTCCACAGCTCCCTCCAGAAAAAGCCCAGCCTCCACCGTTTCACCATGGCAGGGGGCGGGAGTGGGGTCGTGGGCCGTGACCAGTTCTCCAGGTCAGCTGACCTCCAGTACCCGGAATGGTGCGTGGATTTTGGCGTGGGTGCAAGGGTGGCTTTGCTGGGGCTAAGGGGCCGTGGCGGCCCAATGGTGGCTCCCACTGGCTTTGGGCCCACTGCCGTCAGGCAGGAGGGCCGGCCCGGCCTTGGCCGGGCTGCGCCTAGCACTGCGTGGGTGGACACAGTGGGGAATGCCAAAAGGACAGCAGGCCACTGGCCCTCCAGCCTCAGAGGCCACGTCCTTGTGAGCATCGAGTGGGATCTGGGGCGGAGCCTCAAGCGCCTACGGGTCTGGAGGTTCCCGCAAGAACTGGGCTGCAAGGTCGCCCAAGACTCTGCCACCTCCGTGTCCCCGAGGCCTCCTGTCGCCTGCCTGGGCAGGCAGCAGGGCCGTGCAGGAGAGGGCTGGCCACCGGCCTGGCGATAAGTCACCAGCACCAACGAAGCTGAGCCTCATGAGGCACCACTTGGCCCCCGCTGCCTTCTATGGCCATACAACCCTGAGCGCATCCCATCTCATCTGATCTCACAAGCTAAGCAGGATCAGGCCTGGTTAATACTTGGATGGGAGACTACATGGGAATACCGGGTGCTGTAGGCTTTTTTCCCTCCCACACCACATTCTCCTTTAGTCGCCCGTGGCCGAGGCCGGCTCCTCCCCTGCCGGGCACCGCCGCAGGCCTCACCTCCTCAGGCCCCTCCCAACACAGCGTGCGCCGGAATGGGCGCCCCCAGCCGCACTGGCTGGACATGCGGCCAGAAGTCGGCCCTGTTAGGCAGCCACACGCCAGCTGCTCTCGGGGTGGCTGGCCCAGACCCAGACTCCACCGCAGGCCCGGGTGACAGCCGTGAGGCACGCAAAGCCCTCGTCCTGCACCTGACCACCTCCGCCAGCGCCCATCCGCGCCGCAGCCACCTGTCTGCCTGTGTGTCTCTCCACAGCTCCCTCCGGAAAAAGCCCACCCTCCGCTGTTTCGCCATGGCTGGGTGCGGGAGCGAGGTCGTGGGCCGGGTCCGGTTTTCCGAGCCGGCCGGCCACCATGCGCTGAGAACAGTGCTCAGTGGGTGGCGTGGGGGCAAGGGTGGCCTTGCTGGGTCCAATGGGCCGTGCCACATCAATGGTGGCTCTCAGTGGCTTTGGGCTACCTTCCCTCAGGCAGGAGTTCCGGCCCAGCCGCGGCTGGACTGCACCTACTACTGTGTGGGTGGACAGGGTTGGGAATGCCCAAGGGACCGTGGACCACGGGCCCTTAAGCCTTCGGAGCCACGTCTTTGTGAGCATCGAGCGGGATCTGGGGCGGTTCGCCAAGCGCCTATGTGCCTGGATGTTCCCGCCAGAACTGAGCTGCGAGGTCGTCCAAGACTCCACCAACCCCGGTCCCTGAGGCGTGCTGTCGCCAGCCTGGGTGGGCCGCAGGGCCTTGCTGCAGAGGGCTGGTCGCCGGACTGGCGGTAATTCGCCAGCACCAGCTAAGCTGAGCCTCAAGAGGCACCCCGTGGCCCCCGCTGCCTTCTACAGCCATACCACCCTAAGCGCACCTCAACTCGTCTGATCTCAGAAGCTAAGCAGGGTCGGCTCTGTTTACTACCTGGATGGGAGACCACCTGGGAATACTAGATGCTGTAGTATTTTTTGCCTCCCGATCTGCCTTTTCTTGTAGTCGCCGGTGCTCGAGGCTTCCTCTGCTCCCACCGGGCACGGCTGCAGGCCTCATCTACTCAAGCCTCTCCCAACACAGCGTGCGCTGGAGGGGGCCCAGCCCGCCCGTCTGGCTGGACATGCCGCCAGAAGGAGGCCCTGGAAGGCAGCCACACCCCACCCTCTCCCGGGGTGGCCGGCCCGCACCCAGACTCCGCCGCAGGCCCGGGTGTAGATTGTGAGGCCCGCGAGCCCCTCGACCTGCCCCTGGCCGACCCGACCAGCGCCCATGCGCGCCGCAGCCACCTGTCTGCCCGTGTGTCTCTCCACAGCTCCCTCCAGAAAAAGCCCAGCCTCCACCGTTTCACCATGGCAGGGGGCGGGAGTGGGGTCGTGGGCCAGACTGGTTCTCTGGGCCGGCCGGTCACCAGGCGTAGGGAACTTTGCTCGGCAGTTGTCGTGGGGGAAAGGGTGGCCTTGTTGGGTTTAAGGGGTCGTGCCGACTCAAGGGTGGCTCCCAGTGGCTTCAGACCAACTGCCGTCGGGCAGGAGGGCCGGCCCGGCCACGGCCATGCTTCGCCTAGAACTGTGTGGGCAGACAGGGTGGCCAATGCCCAAGGGACCGCAGGCCACGGGCCTTTAAGACCCCGGGGCCACGTCGTTGTGAGCGTCAAGCGGGATCTGGGACGGAGGGCCAAGCGCCTATGGGCCTGGAGGGTCCCGCCTGACCTGAGCAGCGAGGTCACCCACGAGTCTGCCAACCCCGGGTCCCCGAGGAGTCCTGTCACCTGCCTTTGCTGCGGCTGTGCCGTGCTGGAGAGGGTTGGCTACCGGGCTGTCGGCAAGCCCCAGCACCAGCGAAGCTGAGCCTCAAGAGGCACCCCGTGGCCCCTGCTGCCTTCTACGGCCTTACCACCCTAAACGCAACTCATCTCGTCTGGTCTTGGAAGCTAAGCAGGGTCGGCTCTGTTTACTACCTGGATGGGAGACCACCTGGGAATACTAGATGCTGTAGTATTTTTTGCCTCCCGATCTGCCTTTTCTTGTAGTCGCCGGTGCTCGAGGCTTCCTCTGCTCCTGCCGGGCACAACTTCAGGCCTCATCTACTCAAGCCTCTCCCAAGACATCGTGCGCTGGAGGGGGCCCAGCCCGCCCGTCTGGCTGGACATGCCGCCAGAAGGAGGCCCTGGAAGGCAGCCACACCCCACCCTCTCCCGGGGTGGCCGGCCCAGACCCAGAGTCCGCTGTAGGCCCGGGTGAAGATCGTGAGGCCCGCGAGGCCCTGGTCCTGCCCCTGGCCGACCCCAGCAGCGCCCATCCGCGCCGCAGCCACCTGTCTGCCCGTGTGTCTCTCCACAGCTCCCTCCAGAAAAAGCCCAGCCTCCACCGTTTCACCATGGCAGGGGGCGGGAGTGGGGTCGTGGGCCGTGACCAGTTCTCCAGGTCAGCTGACCTCCAGTACCCGGAATGGTGCGTGGATTTTGGCGTGGGTGCAAGGGTGGCTTTGCTGGGGCTAAGGGGCCGTGGCGGCCCAATGGTGGCTCCCACTGGCTTTGGGCCCACTGCCGTCAGGCAGGAGGGCCGGCCCGGCCTTGGCCGGGCTGCGCCTAGCACTGCGTGGGTGGACACAGTGGGGAATGCCAAAAGGACAGCAGGCCACTGGCCCTCCAGCCTCAGAGGCCACGTCCTTGTGAGCATCGAGTGGGATCTGGGGCGGAGCCTCAAGCGCCTACGGGTCTGGAGGTTCCCGCAAGAACTGGGCTGCAAGGTCGCCCAAGACTCTGCCACCTCCGTGTCCCCGAGGCCTCCTGTCGCCTGCCTGGGCAGGCAGCAGGGCCGTGCAGGAGAGGGCTGGCCACCGGCCTGGCGATAAGTCACCAGCACCAACGAAGCTGAGCCTCATGAGGCACCACGTGGCCCCCGCTGCCTTCTATGGCCATACAACCCTGAGCGCATCCCATCTCATCTGATCTCACAAGCTAAGCAGGATCAGGCCTGGTTAATACTTGGATGGGAGACTACATGGGAATACCGGGTGCTGTAGGCTTTTTTCCCTCCCACACCACCTTCTCCTGTAGTCGCCCGTGGCCGAGGCCGGCTCCTCCCCTGCCGGGCACCGCCGCAGGCCTCACCTCCTCAGGCCCCTCCCAACACAGCGTGCGCCGGAATGGGCGCCCCCAGCCGCACTGGCTGGACATGCGGCCAGAAGTCGGCCCTGTTAGGCAGCCACACGCCAGCCGCTCTCGGGGTGGCTGGCCCAGACCCAGACTCCACCGCAGGCCCGGGTGACAGCCGTGAGGCACGCGAAGCCCTCGTCCTGCACCTGACCACCTCCGCCAGCGCCCATCCGCGCCGCAGCCACCTGTCTGCCTCTGTGTCTCTCCACAGCTCCCTCCGGAAAAAGCCCACCCTCCGCTGTTTCGCCATGGCTGGGTGCGGGAGCGAGGTCGTGGGCCGGGTCCGGTTTTCCGAGCCGGCCGGCCACCATGCGCTGGGAACAGTGCTCAGTGGGTGGCGTGGGGGCAAGGGTGGCCTTGCTGGGTCCAATGGGCCGTGCCACATCAATGGTGGCTCCCAGTGGCTTTGGGCTACCTTCCCTCAGGCAGGAGTTCCGGCCCAGCCGCGGCTGGACTGCACCTACTACTGTGTGGGTGGACAGGGTTGGGAATGCCCAAGGGACCGTGGACCACGGGCCCTTAAGCCTTCGGAGCCACGTCTTTGTGATCGTCGAGCGAGATCTGGGGCGGTTCGCCAAGCGCCTATGTGCCTGGATGTTCCCGCCAGAACTGAGCTGCGAGGTCGTCCAAGACTCCACCAACCCCGGTCCCTGAGGCGTGCTGTCGCCAGCCTGGGTGGGCCGCAGGGCCTTGCTGCAGAGGGCTGGTCGCCGGACTGGCGGTAATTCGCCAGCACCAGCTAAGCTGAGCCTCAAGAGGCACCCCGTGGCCCCCGCTGCCTTCTACAGCCATACCACCCTAAGCGCACCTCAACTCGTCTGATCTCGGAAGCTAAGCAGGGTCGGCTCTGTTTACTACCTGGATGGGAGACCACCTGGGAATACTAGATGCTGTAGTATTTTTTGCCTCCCGATCTGCCTTTTCTTGTAGTCGCCGGTGCTCGAGGCTTCCTCTGCTCCCACCGGGCACGGCTGCAGGCCTCATCTACTCAAGCCTCTCCCAACACAGCGTGCGCTGGAGGGGGCCCAGCCCGCCCGTCTGGCTGGACATGCCGCCAGAAGGAGGCCCTGGAAGGCAGCCACACCCCACCCTCTCCTGGGGTGTCCGGCCTGGACTCAGACTCCGCCGCAGGCCCGGGTGAAAATTGTGAGGCCCGTGAGACCCTGTACCTGCCCCTGGCCGACCCCACCAGCGCCCAACCGCGCCGCAGCCACCTGTCTGCCCGTGTGTCTCTCCACAGCTCCCTCCAGAAAAAGCCCACCCTCCACCGTTTCACCATGGCAGGGGGCGGGAGTGGGGTCGTGGGCCGGACCCGTTCTCCGGGCCGGCCGGTCACCAGGCACAGGGAACTTTGCTCGGCAGTTGGCGTGGGGGAAAGGGTGGCCTTGTTGGGTCTAAGGGGTCGTGCCGACTCAAAGGTGGCTCCCAGTGGCTTCAGACCAACTGCCGTTGGGCAGGAGGGCCGGCCCGTCCGCGGCCGGGCTTCGCCTAGAACTGTGTGGGCAGACAGGGTGGCCAATGCCCAACGGACCGCGGGCCACGGGCCCTTAAGCCCCTGGGGCCACGTCGTTGTGAGCGTCAAGCGGGATCTGGGGCAGAGGGCCAAGCGCCTATGGTCCTGGAGGGTCCCGCCTGACCTGAGCTGCGAGGTCACCCACGAGTCTGCCAACCCCGGGTCCCCGAGGCCTCCTGTCGCCTGCCTTGGTGGGCGGCTGGGCAGTGCTGGAGAGGGTTGGCTACCGGGCTGTCAGCAAGCCCCAGCACCAGCGAAGCTGAGCCTCAAGAGTCACCCCGTGGCCCCCGCTGCCTTCTACAGCCATACAACCCTGAACGCGCCCCATCTCGTCTGATCCAGGAAGCTAAGCAGGGTCGGGCCTGGTTAGTACTTGGATGGGAGACTACATGGGAATACCGGGTGCTGTAGGCTTTTTTCCCTCCCGCACCACCTTCTCCTTTAGTCGCCCGTATCCGAGGCCGGCTCCTCCCCTGCCGGGCACCGCCACAGGCCTCACCTCCTCAGGCCCCTCCCGACACAGTGTGCACCGGAAGGGGTGCCCCCAGCCGCACTGGCTGGACATGCGGCCAGAAGGAGGCCCTGTTAGGCAGCCGCACCCCAGCCGATCCCGGGGTGGCCGGCCTGAACCCATGCTCCACCGCAGGCCCAGGTGACAGCCGTGAGGCACGTGAAGCCCTCGTCCTGCACCTGGCCACCTCCGCCAGTGCCCATCCATGCCGCAGCAACCTATCTGCCTGGGTGTCTCTCCACAGCTCTCTACGGAAAAAGCCCACCCTCCGCTGCTTCGCCATGGCCGGGTGCGAGAGCATGGTCGTGGGCTGGGTCCGGTTCTCCGGGCCGGCCGGCCACCATGTGCTGGGAACAGTGCTCAGTGGGTGGCGTGGGGGCAAGGGTGGTCTTGCTGGTTCCAATGGGCTGTGCCGCATCAATGGTGGCTCCCAGTGGCTTTGGGCTACCTGTCGTCAGGCAGGAGGGCCGGCCCATCCGCGGCTGGACTGCACCTACTACTGCGTGGGTGGACAGGGTTGGGAATGCCCAAGGGACCGTGGACCACGGGCCCTTAAGCCTTCGGAGCCACGTCTTTGTGAGCATCGAGCGGGATCTGGGGCGGTTCGCCAAGCGCCTATGTGCCTGGATGTTCCTGCCAGAACTGAGCTGCGAGGTCGTCCAAGACTCCACCACCCCCGGACCCCGAGGCCTGCTGTCGCCTGCCTGGGTGGGCCGCAGGGCCGTGTGCAGAGGGCTGGTCACCGGATTGGTGGTAATTCTCCAGCACCAGCTAAGCTGAGCCTCAAGAGGCACCCCATGGCCCCTGCTGCCTTCTACAGCCATACCACCCTAAACACAACTCACCTCTTCTGCTCTTGCAAGCTAAGCAGGGTCGGGTATGTTTACTACCTGGATGGGAGACCACCTGGGAATACTAGATGCTGTAGTATTTTTTGCCTCCCGATCTGCCTTTTCTTGTAGTCGCCGGTGCTCGAGGCTTCCTCTGCTCCCACCGGGCACGGCTGCAGGCCTCATCTACTCAAGCCTCTCCCAACACAGCGTGCGCTGGAGGGGGCCCAGCCCGCCCGTCTGGCTGGACATGCCGCCAGAAGGAGGCCCTGGAAGGCAGCCACACCCCACCCTCTCCTGGGGTGTCCGGCCTGGACTCAGACTCCGCCGCAGGCCCGGGTGAAAATTGTGAGGCCCGCGAGGCCCTGGACCTGCCCCTGGCCGACACCACCAGCGCCCAACCGCGCCGCAGCCACCTGTCTGCCCGTGTGTCTCTCCACAGCTCCCTCCAGAAAAAGCCCACCCTCCACCGTTTCACCATGGCAGGGGGCGGCAGTGGGGTCGTGGGCCAGACCGGTTCTCCGGACCGGCCGGTCACCAGGCGCTGGGAACTTTGCTCGGCAGTTGGCGTGGGGGAAAGGGTGGCCGTGTTGGGTCTAAGGGGTCGTGCCGACTCAATGGTGGCTCCCAGTGGCTTCAGACCAACTGCCGTTGGGCAGGAGGGCCGGCCCGTCCGCGGCCGTGCTTCGCCTAGAACTGTGTGGGCAGACAGGGTGGCCAATGCCCAAGGGACCGCGGGCCACGGGCCCTTAAGACCCCGGGGCCACGTCGTTGTGAGCGTCAAGCGGGATCTGGGGCGGAGCGCCAAGCGCCTATGGGCCTGGAGGGTCCCGCCTGACCTGAGCTGCGAGGTCACCCACGAATCTTCCAACCCCGGGTCCCCGAGGACTCCTGTCACCTGCCTTGGCGGCGGCTGTGCCGTGCTGGAGAGGGTTGGCTACCGGGCTGTCGGCAAGCCCCAGCACCAGCGAAGCTGAGCCTCAAGAGGCACCCCGTGGCCCCTCCTGCCTTCTACGGCCTTACCACCCTAAACCCAACTCATCTCGTCTGGTCTTGGAAGCTACGCAGGGTCGGCTCTGTTTACTACCTGGATGGGAGACCACCTGGGAATACTAGATGCTGTAGTATTTTTTGCCTCCCGATCTGCCTTTTCTTGTAGTCGCCGGTGCTCGAGGCTTCCTCTGCTCCCACCGGGCACGGCTGCAGGCCTCATCTACTCAAGACTCTCCCAACACAGCGTGCGCTGGAGGGGGCCCAGCCCGCCCGTCTGGCTGGACATGCCGCCAGAAGGAGGCCCTGGAAGGCAGCCACACCCCACCCTCTCCTGGGGTGTCCGGCCCAGACCCAGAGTCCGCTGTAGGCCCGGGTGAAGATCGTGAGGCCCGCGAGGCCTTGTACCTGCCCCTGGCCGACCCCACCAGCGCCCAACCGCGCCGCAGCCACCTGTCTGCCCGTGTGTCTCTCCACAGCTCCCTCCAGAAAAAGCCCACCCTCCACCGTTTCACCATGGCAGGGGGCGGGAGTGGGGTCGTGGGCCGTGACCAGTTCTCCAGGTCAGCTGACCTCCAGTACCCGGAATGGTGCGTGGATTTTGGCGTGGGTGCAAGGGTGGCTTTGCTGGGGCTAAGGGGCCGTGGCGGCCCAATGGTGGCTCCCACTGGCTTTGGGCCCACTGCCGTCAGGCAGGAGGGCCGGCCTGGCCTTGGCCGGGCTGCGCCTAGCACTGCGTGGGTGGACACAGTGGGGAATGCCAAAAGGACAGCAGGCCACTGGCCCTCCAGCCTCAGAGGCCACGTCCTTGTGAGCATCGAGTGGGATCTGGGGCGGAGCCTCAAGCGCCTACGGGTCTGGAGGTTCCCGCAAGAACTGGGCTGCAAGGTCGCCCAAGACTCTGCCACCTCCGTGTCCCCGAGGCCTCCTGTCGCCTGCCTGGGCAGGCAGCAGGGCCGTGCAGGAGAGGGCTGGCCACCGGCCTGGCGATAAGTCACCAGCACCAACGAAGCTGAGCCTCATGAGGCACCACGTGGCCCCCGCTGCCTTCTATGGCCATACAACCCTGAGCGCATCCCATCTCATCTGATCTCACAAGCTAAGCAGGATCAGGCCTGGTTAATACTTGGATGGGAGACTACATGGGAATACCGGGTGCTGTAGGCTTTTTTCCCTCCCACACCACCTTCTCCTGTAGTCGCCCGTGGCCGAGGCCGGCTCCTCCCCTGCCGGGCACCGCCGCAGGCCTCACCTCCTCAGGCCCCTCCCAACACAGCGTGCGCCGGAATGGGCGCCCCCAGCCGCACTGGCTGGACATGCGGCCAGAAGTCGGCCCTGTTAGGCAGCCACACGCCAGCCGCTCTCGGGGTGGCTGGCCCAGACCCAGACTCCACCGCAGGCCCGGGTGACAGCCGTGAGGCACGCGAAGCCCTCGTCCTGCACCTGACCACCTCCGCCAGCGCCCATCCGCGCCGCAGCCACCTGTCTGCCTGTGTGTCTCTCCACAGCTCCCTCCGGAAAAAGCCCACCCTCCGCTGTTTCGCCATGGCTGGGTGCGGGAGCGAGGTCGTGGGCCGGG
Source organism: Balaenoptera acutorostrata (assembly GCF_949987535.1). Lineage (NCBI taxonomy): Eukaryota > Metazoa > Chordata > Mammalia > Artiodactyla > Balaenopteridae > Balaenoptera > Balaenoptera acutorostrata. The sequence continues at coordinate 70,742,128 of NC_080079.1, read as the reverse complement.
TCCGGTTTTCCGAGCCGGCCGGCCACCATGCGCTGGGAACAGTGCTCAGTGGGTGGCGTGGGGGCAAGGGTGGCCTTGCTGGGTCCAATTGGCCGTGCCACATAAATGGTGGCTCCCAGTGGCTTTGGGCTACCTTCCCTCAGGCAGGAGTTCCGGCCCAGCCGCGGCTGGACTGCACCTACTACTGTGTGGGTGGACAGGGTTGGGAATGCCCAAGGGACCGTGGACCACGGGCCCTTAAGCCTTCGGAGCCACGTCTTTGTGAGCGTCGAGCGGGATCTGGGGCGGTTCGCCAAGCGCCTATGTGCCTGGATGTTCCCGCCAGAACTGAGCTGCGAGGTCGTCCAAGACTCCACCAACCCCGGTCCCTGAGGCGTGCTGTCGCCAGCCTGGGTGGGCCGCAGGGCCTTGCTGCAGAGGGCTGGTCGCCGGACTGGCGGTAATTCGCCAGCACCAGCTAAGCTGAGCCTCAAGAGGCACCCCGTGGCCCCCGCTGCCTTCTACAGCCATACCACCCTAAGCGTACCTCAACTCGTCTGATCTCGGAAGCTAAGCAGGGTCGGCTCTGTTTACTACCTGGATGGGAGACCACCTGGGAATACTAGATGCTGTAGTATTTTTTGCCTCCCGATCTGCCTTTTCTTGTAGTCGCCGGTGCTCGAGGCTTCCTCTGCTCCCACCGGGCACGGCTGCAGGCCTCATCTACTCAAGCCTCTCCCAACACAGCGTGCGCTGGAGGGGGCCCAGCCCGCCCGTCTGGCTGGACATGCCGCCAGAAGGAGGCCCTGGAAGGCAGCCACACCCCACCCTCTCCCGGGGTGGCCGGCCCACACCCAGACTCCGCCGCAGGCCCGGGTGTAGATTGTGAGGCCCGCGAGCCCCTCGACCTGCCCCTGGCCGACCCGACCAGCGCCCATGCGCGCCGCAGCCACCTGTCTGCCCGTGTGTCTCTCCACAGCTCCCTCCAGAAAAAGCCCAGCCTCCACCGTTTCACCATGGCAGGGGGCGGGAGTGGGGTCGTGGGCCAGACTGGTTCTCTGGGCCGGCCGGTCACCAGGCGCAGGGAACTTTGCTCGGCAGTTGTCGTGGGGGAAAGGGTGGCCTTGTTGGGTCTAAGGGGTCGTGCCGACTCAAGGGTGGCTCCCAGTGGCTTCAGACCAACTGCCGTCGGGCAGGAGGGCCGGCCCGGCCACGGCCATGCTTCGCCTAGAACTGTGTGGGCAGACAGGGTGGCCAATGCCCAAGGGACCGCGGGCCACGGGCCTTTAAGACCCCGGGGCCACGTCGTTGTGAGCGTCAAGCGGGATCTGGGACGGAGGGCCAAGCGCCTATGGGCCTGGAGGGTCCCGCCTGACCTGAGCAGCGAGGTCACCCACGAGTCTGCCAACCCCGGGTCCCCGAGGAGTCCTGTCACCTGCCTTGGCGGCGGCTGTGCCGTGCTGGAGAGGGTTGGCTACCGGGCTGTCGGCAAGCCCCAGCACCAGCGAAGCTGAGCCTCAAGAGGCACCCCGTGGCCCTTGCTGCCTTCTACGGCCTTACCACCCTAAACGCAACTCATCTCGTCTGGTCTTGGAAGCTAAGCAGGGTCGCCTCTGTTTACTACCCGGATGGGAGACCACCTGGGAATACTAGATGCTGTAGTATTTTTTGCCTCCCGATCTGCCTTTTCTTGTAGTCGCCGGTGCTCGAGGCTTCCTCTGCTCCTGCCGGGCACAACTTCAGGCCTCATCTACTCAAGCCTCTCCCAACACATCGTGCGCTGGAGGGGGCCCAGCCCGCCCGTCTGGCTGGACATGCCGCCAGAAGGAGGCCCTGGAAGGCAGCCACACCCCACCCTCTCCCGGGGTGGCCGGCCCAGACCCAGAGTCCGCTGTAGGCCCGGGTGAAGATCGTGAGGCCCGCGAGGCCCTGGTCCTGCCCCTGGCCGACCCCAGCAGCGCCCATCCGCGCCGCAGCCACCTGTCTGCCCGTGTGTCTCTCCACAGCTCCCTCCAGAAAAAGCCCAGCCTCCACCGTTACACCATGGCAGGGGGCGGGAGTGGGGTCGTGGGCCGTGACCAGTTCTCCAGGTCAGCTGACCTCCAGTACCCGGAATGGTGCGTGGATTTTGGCGTGGGTGCAAGGGTGGCTTTGCTGGGGCTAAGGGGCCGTGGCGGCCCAATGGTGGCTCCCACTGGCTTTGGGCCCACTGCCGTCAGGCAGGAGGGCCGGCCCGGCCTTGGCCGGGCTGCGCCTAGCACTGCGTGGGTGGACACAGTGGGGAATGCCAAAAGGACAGCAGGCCACTGGCCCTCCAGCCTCAGAGGCCACGTCCTTGTGAGCATCGAGTGGGATCTGGGGCGGAGCCTCAAGCGCCTACGGGTCTGGAGGTTCCCGCAAGAACTGGGCTGCAAGGTCGCCCAAGACTCTGCCACCTCCGTGTCCCCGAGGCCTCCTGTCGCCTGCCTGGGCAGGCAGCAGGGCCGTGCAGGAGAGGGCTGGCCACCGGCCTGGCGATAAGTCACCAGCACCAACGAAGCTGAGCCTCATGAGGCACCACGTGGCCCCCGCTGCCTTCTATGGCCATACAACCCTGAGCGCATCCCATCTCATCTGATCTCACAAGCTAAGCAGGATCAGGCCTGGTTAATACTTGGATGGGAGACTACATGGGAATACCGGGTGCTGTAGGCTTTTTTCCCTCCCACACCACCTTCTCCTGTAGTCGCCCGTGGCCGAGGCCGGCTCCTCCCCTGCCGGGCACCGCCGCAGGCCTCACCTCCTCAGGCCCCTCCCAACACAGCGTGCGCCGGAATGGGCGCCCCCAGCCGCACTGGCTGGACATGCGGCCAGAAGTCGGCCCTGTTAGGCAGCCACACGCCAGCCGCTCTCGGGGTGGCTGGCCCAGACCCAGACTCCACCGCAGGCCCGGGTGACAGCCGTGAGGCACGCGAAGCCCTCGTCCTGCACCTGACCACCTCCGCCAGCGCCCATCCGCGCCGCAGCCACCTGTCTGCCTGTGTGTCTCTCCACAGCTCCCTCCGGAAAAAGCCCACCCTCCGCTGTTTCGCCATGGCTGGGTGCGGGAGCGAGGTCGTGGGCCGGGTCCGGTTTTCCGAGCCGGCCGGCCACCATGCGCTGGGAACAGTGCTCAGTGGGTGGCGTGGGGGCAAGGGTGGCCTTGCTGGGTCCAATGGGCCGTGCCACATCAATGGTGGCTCCCAGTGGCTTTGGGCTACCTTCCCTCAGGCAGGAGTTCCGGCCCAGCCGCGGCTGGACTGCACCTACTACTGTGTGGGTGGACAGGGTTGGGAATGCCCAAGGGACCGTGGACCACGGGCCCTTAAGCCTTCGGAGCCACGTCTTTGTGAGCGTCGAGCGGGATCTGGGGCGGTTCGCCAAGCGCCTATGTGCCTGGATGTTCCCGCCAGAACTGAGCTGCGAGGTCGTCCAAGACTCCACCAACCCCGGTCCCTGAGGCGTGCTGTCGCCAGCCTGGGTGGGCCGCAGGGCCTTGCTGCAGAGGGCTGGTCGCCGGACTGGCGGTAATTCGCCAGCACCAGCTAAGCTGAGCCTCAAGAGGCACCCCGTGGCCCCCGCTGCCTTCTACAGCCATACCACCCTAAGCGCACCTCAACTCGTCTGATCTCGGAAGCTAAGCAGGGTCGGCTCTGTTTACTACCTGGATGGGAGACCACCTGGGAATACTAGATGCTGTAGTATTTTTTGCCTCCCGATCTGCCTTTTCTTGTAGTCGCCGGTGCTCGAGGCTTCCTCTGCTCCCACCGGGCACGGCTGCAGGCCTCATCTACTCAAGCCTCTCCCAACACAGCGTGCGCTGGAGGGGGCCCAGCCCGCCGTCTGGCTGGACATGCCGCCAGAAGGAGGCCCTGGAAGGCAGCCACACCCCACCCTCTCCTGGGGTGTCCGGCCTGGACTCAGACTCCGCCGCAGGCCCGGGTGAAAATTGTGAGGCCCGTGAGACCTTGTACCTGCCCCTGGCCGACCCCACCAGCGCCCAACCGCGCCGCAGCCACCTGTCTGCCCGTGTGTCTCTCCACAGCTCCCTCCAGAAAAAGCCCACCCTCCACCGTTTCACCATGGCAGGGGGCGGGAGTGGGGTCGTGGGCCGGACCGGTTCTCCGGGCCGGCCGGTCACCAGGCACAGGGAACTTTGCTCGGCAGTTGGCGTGGGGGAAAGGGTGGCCTTGTTGGGTCTAAGGGGTCGTGCCGACTCAAAGGTGGCTCCCAGTGGCTTCAGACCAACTGCCGTTGGGCAGGAGGTCCGGCCCGTCCGCGGCCGGGCTTCGCCTAGAACTGTGTGGGCAGACAGGGTGGCCAATGCCCAAGGGACCGCGGGCCACGGGCCCTTAAGCCCCTGGGGCCACGTCGTTGTGAGCATCAAGCGGGATCTGGGGCAGAGGGCCAAGCGCCTATGGTCCTGGAGGGTCCCGCCTGACCTGAGCTGCGAAGTCACCCACGAGTCTGCCAACCCCGGGTCCCCGAGGCCTCCTGTCGCCTGCCTTGGTGGGCGGCTGGGCAGTGCTGGAGAGGGTTGGCTACCGGGCTGTCGGCAAGCCCCAGCACCAGCGAAGCTGAGCCTCAAGAGTCACCCCGTGGCCCCCGCTGCCTTCTACAGCCATACAACCCTGAACGCGCCCCATCTCGTCTGATCCAGGAAGCTAAGCAGGGTCGGGCCTGGTTAGTACTTGGATGGGAGACTACATGGGAATACCGGGTGCTGTAGGCTTTTTTCCCTCCCGCACCACCTTCTCCTTTAGTCGCCCGTATCCGAGGCCGGCTCCTCCCCTGCCGGGCACCGCCGCAGGCCTCACCTCCTCAGGCCCCTCCCGACACAGTGTGCACCGGAAGGGGTGCCCCCAGCCGCACTGGCTGGACATGCGGCCAGAAGGAGGCCCTGTTAGGCAGCCGCACCCCAGCCGATCCCGGGGTGGCCGGCCTGAACCCATGCTCCACCGCAGGCCCAGGTGACAGCCGTGAGGCACGCGAAGCCCTCGTCCTGCACCTGGCCACCTCCGCCAGCGCCCATCCATGCCGCAGCAACCTATCTGCCTGGGTGTCTCTCCACAGCTCTCTCCGGAAAAAGCCCACCCTCCGCTGCTTCGCCATGGCCGGGTGCGAGAGCATGGTCGTGGGCTGGGTCCGGTTCTCCGGGCCGGCCGGCCACCATGCGCTGGGAACAGTGCTCAGTGGGTGGCGTGGGGGCAAGGGTGGTCTTGCTGGTTCCAATGGGCTGTGCCGCATCAATGGTGGCTCCCAGTGGCTTTGGGCTACCTGTCGTCAGGCAGGAGGGCCGGCCCATCCGCGGCTGGACTGCACCTACTACTGCGTGGGTGGACAGGGTTGGGAATGCCCAAGGGACCGTGGACCACGGGCCCTTAAGCCTTCGGAGCCACGTCTTTGTGAGCATCGAGCGGGATCTGGGGCGGTTCGCCAAGCGCCTATGTGCCTGGATGTTCCTGCCAGAACTGAGCTGCGAGGTCGTCCAAGACTCCACCACCCCCGGACCCCGAGGCCTGCTGTCGCCTGCCTGGGTGGGCCGCAGGGCCGTGTGCAGAGGGCTGGTCACCGGATTGGTGGTAATTCTCCAGCACCAGCTAAGCTGAGCCTCAAGAGGCACCCCATGGCCCCTGCTGCCTTCTACAGCCATACCACCCTAAACACAACTCATCTCTTCTGCTCTTGCAAGCTAAGCAGGGTCGGGTATGTTTACTACCTGGATGGGAGACCACCTGGGAATACTAGATGCTGTAGTATTTTTTGCCTCCCGATCTGCCTTTTCTTGTAGTCGCCGGTGCTCGAGGCTTCCTCTGCTCCCACCGGGCATGCCTGTAGGCCTCATCTACTCAAGCCTATCCCAACACAGCGTGCGCTGGAGGGGGCCCAGCCCGCCCGTCTGGCTGGACATGCCGCCAGAAGGAGGCGCTGGAAGGCAGCCACACCCCACCCTCTCCCGGGGTGGCCGGCCCGCACCCAGACTCCGCCGCAGGCCCCGGTGTAGATTGTGAGGCCCGCGAGCCCCTCGACCTGCCCCTGGCCGACCCGACCAGCGCCCATGCGCGCCTCAGCCACCTGTCTGCCCATGTGTGTCTCCACAGCTCCCTCCAGAAAAAGCCCAGCCTCCACCGTTTCACCATGGCAGGTGGCGGGAGTGGGGTCGTGGGCCAGACTGGTTCTCTGGGCCGGCCGGTCACCAGGCGCAGGGAACTTTGCTCGGCAGTTGTCGTGGGGGAAAGGGTGGCCTTGTTGGGTCTAAGGGGTCGTGCCGACTCAAGGGTGGCTCCCAGTGGCTTCAGACCAACTGCCGTCGGGCAGGAGGGCTGACCCGGCCACGGCCGTGCTTCGCCTAGAACTGTGTGGGCAGACAGGGTGGCCAATGCCCAAGGGACCGCGGGCCACGGGCCCTTAAGTCCCCGGGGCCACGTCGTTGTGAGCGTCAAGCGGGATCTGGGGCGGAGGGCCAAGCGCCTATGTGCCTGGAGGGTCCCGCCTGACCTGAGCAGCGAGGTCACCCACGAGTCTGCCAACCCCGGGTCCCCGAGGAGTCCTGTCACCTGCCTTGGCGGCGGCTGTGCCGTGCTGGAGAGGGTTGGCTACCGGGCTGTCGGCAAGCCCCAGCACCAGCGAAGCTGAGCCTCAAGAGGCACCCCGTGGCCCCTGCTGCCTTCTACGGCCTTACCACCCTAAACGCAACTCATCTCGTCTGGTCTTGGAAGCTAAGCAGGGTCGGCTCTGTTTACTACCTGGATGGGAGACCACCTGGGAATACTAGATGCTGTAGTATTTTTTGCCTCCTGATCTGCCTTTTCTTGTAGTCGCCGGTGCTCGAGGCTTCCTCTGCTCCTGCCGGGCACAACTTCAGGCCTCATCTACTCAAGCCTCTCCCAACACATCGTGCGCTGGAGGGGGCCCAGCCCGCCCGTCTGGCTGGACATGCCGCCAGAAGGAGGCCCTGGAAGGCAGCCACACCCCACCCTCTCCCGGGGTGGCCGGCCCAGACCCAGAGTCCGCTGTAGGCCCGGGTGAAGATCGTGAGGCCCGCGAGGCCCTGGTCCTGCCCCTGGCCGACCCCAGCAGCGCCCATCCGCGCCGCAGCCACCTGTCTGCCCGTGTGTCTCTCCACAGCTCCCTCCAGAAAAAGCCCAGCCTCCACCGTTTCACCATGGCAGGGGGCGGGAGTGGGGTCGTGGGCCGTGACCAGTTCTCCAGGTCAGCTGACCTCCAGTACCCGGAATGGTGCGTGGATTTTGGCGTGGGTGCAAGGGTGGCTTTGCTGGGGCTAAGGGGCCGTGGCGGCCCAATGGTGGCTCCCACTGGCTTTGGGCCCACTGCCGTCAGGCAGGAGGGCCGGCCCGGCCTTGGCCGGGCTGCGCCTAGCACTGCGTGGGTGGACACAGTGGGGAATGCCAAAAGGACAGCAGGCCACTGGCCCTCCAGCCTCAGAGGCCACGTCCTTGTGAGCATCGAGTGGGATCTGGGGCGGAGCCTCAAGCGCCTACGGGTCTGGAGGTTCCCGCAAGAACTGGGCTGCAAGGTCGCCCAAGACTCTGCCACCTCCGTGTCCCCGAGGCCTCCTGTCGCCTGCCTGGGCAGGCAGCAGGGCCGTGCAGGAGAGGGCTCGCCACCGGCCTGGCGATAAGTCACCAGCACCAACGAAGCTGAGCCTCATGAGGCACCACGTGGCCCCCGCTGCCTTCTATGGCCATACAACCCTGAGCGCATCCCATCTCATCTGATCTCACAAGCTAAGCAGGATCAGGCCTGGTTAATACTTGGATGGGAGACTACATGGGAATACCGGGTGCTGTAGGCTTTTTTCCCTCCCACAACACCTTCTCCTGTAGTCGCCCGTGGCCGAGGCCGGCTCCTCCCCTGCCGGGCACCGCCGCAGGCCTCACCTCCTCAGGCCCCTCCCAACACAGCGTGCGCCGGAATGGGCGCTCCCAGCCGCACTGGCTGGACATGCGGCCAGAAGTCGGCCCTGTTAGGCAGCCACACGCCAGCCGCTCTCGGGGTGGCTGGCCCAGACCCAGACTCCACCGCAGGCCCGGGTGACAGCCGTGAGGCACGCGAAGCCCTCGTCCTGCACCTGACCACCTCCGCCAGCGCCCATCCGCGCTGCAGCCACCTGTCTGCCTATGTGTCTCTCCACAGCTCCCTCCGGCAAAAGCCCACCCTCCGCTGTTTCGCCATGGCTGGGTGCGGGAGCGAGGTCGTGGGCCGGGTCCGGTTTTCCGAGCCGGCCGGCCACCATGCGCTGGGAACAGTGCTCAGTGGGTGGCGTGGGGGCAAGGGTGGCCTTGCTGGGTCCAATGGGCCGTGCCACATCAATGGTGGCTCCCAGTGGCTTTGGGCTACCTTCCCTCAGGCAGGAGTTCCGGCCCAGCCGCGGCTGGACTGCACCTACTACTGTGTGGGTGGACAGGGTTGGGAATGCCCAAGGGACCGTGGACCACGGGCCCTTAAGCCTTCGGAGCCACGTCTTTGTGAGCGTCGAGCGGGATCTGGGGCGGTTCGCCAAGCGCCTATGTGCCTGGATGTTCCCGCCAGAACTGAGCTGCGAGGTCGTCCAAGACTCCACCAACCCCGGTCCCTGAGGCGTGCTGTCGCCAGCCTGGGTGGGCCGCAGGGCCTTGCTGCAGAGGGCTGGTCGCCGGACTGGCGGTAATTCGCCAGCACCAGCTAAGCTGAGCCTCAAGAGGCACCCCGTGGCCCCCACTGCCTTCTACAGCCATACCACCCTAAGCGCACCTCAACTCGTCTGATCTCGGAAGCTAAGCAGGGTCGGCTCTGTTTACTACCTGGATGGGAGACCACCTGGGAATACTAGATGCTGTAGTATTTTTTGCCTCCCGATCTGCCTTTTCTTGTAGTCGCCGGTGCTCGAGGCTTCCTCTGCTCCCACCGGGCACGGCTGCAGGCCTCATCTACTCAAGCCTCTCCCAACACAGCGTGCGCTGGAGGGGGCCCAGCCCGCCGTCTGGCTGGACATGCCGCCAGTAGGAGGCCCTGGAAGGCAGCCACACCCCACCCTCTCCTGGGGTGTCCGGCCTGGACTCAGACTCCGCCGCAGGCCCGGGTGAAAATTGTGAGGCCCGTGAGACCTTGTACCTGCCCCTGGCCGACCCCACCAGCGCCCAACCGCGCCGCAGCCACCTGTCTGCCCGTGTGTCTCTCCACAGCTCCCTCCAGAAAAAGCCCACCCTCCACCGTTTCACCATGGCAGGGGGCGGGAGTGGGGTCGTGGGCCGGACCGGTTCTCCGGGCCGGCCGGTCACCAGGCACAGGGAACTTTGCTCGGCAGTTGGCGTGGGGGAAAGGGTGGCCTTGTTGGGTCTAAGGGGTCGTGCCGACTCAAAGGTGGCTCCCAGTGGCTTCAGACCAACTGCCGTTGGGCAGGAGGTCCGGCCCGTCCGCGGCCGGGCTTCGCCTAGAACTGTGTGGGCAGACAGGGTGGCCAATGCCCAAGGGACCGCGGGCCACGGGCCGTTAAGCCCCTGGGGCCACGTCGTTGTGAGCATCAAGCGGGATCTGGGGCAGAGGGCCAAGCGCCTATGGTCCTGGAGGGTCCCGCCTGACCTGAGCTGCGAAGTCACCCACGAGTCTGCCAACCCCGGGTCCCCGAGGCCTCCTGTCGCCTGCCTTGGTGGGCGGCTGGGCAGTGCTGGAGAGGGTTGGCTACCGGGCTGTCGGCAAGCCCCAGCACCAGCGAAGCTGAGCCTCAAGAGTCACCCCGTGGCCCCCGCTGCCTTCTACAGCCATACAACCCTGAACGCGCCCCATCTCGTCTGATCCAGGAAGCTAAGCAGGGTCGGGCCTGGTTAGTACTTGGATGGGAGACTACATGGGAATACCGGGTGCTGTAGGCTTTTTTCCCTCCCGCACCACCTTCTCCTTTAGTCGCCCGTATCCGAGGCCGGCTCCTCCCCTGCCGGGCACCGCCGCAGGCCTCACCTCCTCAGGCCCCTCCCGACACAGTGTGCACCGGAAGGGGTGCCCCCAGCCGCACTGGCTGGACATGCGGCCAGAAGGAGGCCCTGTTAGGCAGCCGCACCCCAGCCGATCCCGGGGTGGCCGGCCTGAACCCATGCTCCACCGCAGGCCCAGGTGACAGCCGTGAGGCACGCGAAGCCCTCGTCCTGCACCTGGCCACCTCCGCCAGCGCCCATCCATGCCGCAGCAACCTATCTGCCTGGGTGTCTCTCCACAGCTCTCTCCGGAAAAAGCCCACCCTCCGCTGCTTCGCCATGGCCGGGTGCGAGAGCATGGTCGTGGGCTGGGTCCGGTTCTCCGGGCCGGCCGGCCACCATGCGCTGGGAACAGTGCTCAGTGGGTGGCATGGGGGCAAGGGTGGTCTTGCTGGTTCCAATGGGCTGTGCCGCATCAATGGTGGCTCCCAGTGGCTTTGGGCTACCTGTCGTCAGGCAGGAGGGCCGGCCCATCCGCGGCTGGACTGCACCTACTACTGCGTGGGTGGACAGGGTTGGGAATGCCCAAGGGACCGTGGACCACGGGCCCTTAAGCCTTCGGAGCCACGTCTTTGTGAGCATCGAGCGGGATCTGGGGCGGTTCGCCAAGCGCCTATGTGCCTGGATGTTCCCGCCAGAACTGAGCTGCGATGTCGTCCAAGACTCCACCACCCCCGGACCCCGAGGACTCCTGTCACCTGCCTTGTCGGCGGCTGTGCCGTGCTGGAGAGGGTTGGCTACCGGGCTGTCGGCAAGCCCCAGCACCAGCGAAGCTGAGCCTCAAGAGGCACCCCGTGGCCCCTGCTGCCTTCTACGGCCTTACCACCCTAAACGCAACTCATCTCGTCTGGTCTTGGAAGCTAAGCAGGGTCGGCTCTGTTTACTACCTGGATGGGAGACCACCTGGGAATACTAGATGCTGTAGTATTTTTTGCCTCCCGATCTGCCTTTTCTTGTAGTCGCCGGTGCTCGAGGCTTCCTCTGCTCCTGCCGGGCACAACTTCAGGCCTCATCTACTCAAGCCTCTCCCAACACATCGTGCGCTGGAGGGGGCCCAGCCCGCCCGTCTGGCTGGACATGCCGCCAGAAGGAGGCCCTGGAAGGCAGCCACACCCCACCCTCTCCCGGGGTGGCCGGCCCAGACCCAGAGTCCGCTGTAGGCCCGGGTGAAGATCGTGAGGCCCGCGAGGCCCTGGTCCTGCCCCTGGCCGACCCCAGCAGCGCCCATCCGCGCCGCAGCCACCTGTCTGCCCGTGTGTCTCTCCACAGCTCCCTCCAGAAAAAGCCCAGCCTCCACCGTTTCACCATGGCAGGGGGCGGGAGTGGGGTCGTGGGCCGTGACCAGTTCTCCAGGTCAGCTGACCTCCAGTACCCGGAACGGTGCGTGGATTTTGGCGTGGGTGCAAGGGTGGCTTTGCTGGGGCTAAGGGGCCGTGGCGGCCCAATGGTGGCTCCCACTGACTTTGGGCCCACTGCCGTCAGGCAGGAGGGCTGGCCCGGCCTTGGCCGGGCTGCGCCTAGCACTGCGTGGGTGGACACAGTGGGGAATGCCAAAAGGACAGCAGGCCACAGGCCCTCTAGCCTCAGAGGCCACGTCCTTGTGAGCATCGAGTGGGATCTGGGGCGGAGCCTCAAGCGCCTACGGGTCTGGAGGTTCCCGCAAGAACTGGGCTGCAAGGTCGCCCAAGACTCTGCCACCTCCGTGTCCCCGAGGCCTCCTGTCGCCTGCCTGGGCAGGCAGCAGGGCCGTGCAGGAGAGGGCTGGCCACCGGCCTGGCGATAAGTCACCAGCACCAACGAAGCTGAGCCTCATGAGGCACCACGTGGCCCCCGCTGCCTTCTATGGCCATACAACCCTGAGCGCATCCCATCTCATCTGATCTCACAAGCTAAGCAGGATCAGGCCTGGTTAATACTTGGATGGGAGACTACATGGGAATACCGGGTGCTGTAGGCTTTTTTCCCTCCCACACCACCTTCTCCTTTAGTCGCCCGTGGCCGAGGCCGGCTCCTCCCCTGCCGGGCACCGCCGCAGGCCTCATCTCCTCAGGCCCCTCCCAACACAGCGTGCGCCGGAATGGGCGCCCCCAGCCGCACTGGCTGGACATGCGGCCAGAAGTCGGCCCTGTTAGGCAGCCACACCCCAGCCGCTCTCGGGGTGGCTGGCCCAGACCCAGACTCCACCGCAGGCCCGGGTGACAGCGGTGAGGCACGCGAAGCCCTCGTCCTGCACCTGACCACCACCGCCAGCGCCCATCCGCGCCGCAGCCACCTGTCTGCCTGTGTGTCTCTCCACAGCTCCCTCCGGAAAAAGCCCACCCTCCGCTGTTTCGCCATGGCTGGGTGCGGGAGCGAGGTCGTGGGCCGGGTCCGGTTTTCCGGGCCGGCCGGCCACCATGCGCTGGGAACAGTGCTCAGTGGGTGGCATGGGGGCAAGGGTGGCCTTGCTGGGTCCAATGGGCCGTGCCACATCAATGGTGGCTCCCAGTGGCTTTGGGCTACCTTCCCTCAGGCAGGAGTTCCGGCCCAGCCGCGGCTGGACTGCACCTACTACTGTGTGGGTGGACAGGGTTGGGAATGCCCAAGGTACCGTGGACCACGGGCCCTTAAGCCTTCGGAGCCACGTCTTTGTGAGCGTCGAGCGGGATCTGGGGCAGTTCTCCAAGCGCCTATGTGCCTGGATGTTCCCGCCAGAACTGAGCTGTAAGGTCGTCCAGGACTCCACCAACCCCGGTCCCTGAGGCGTGCTGTCGCCAGCCTGGGTGGGCCGCAGTGCCTTGCTGCAGAGGGCTGGTCGCCGGACTGGCGGTAATTCGCCAGCACCAGCTAAGCTGAGCCTCAAGAGGCACCCCGTGGCCCCCGCTGCCTTCTACGGCCATGCCACCCTAAACGCACCTCATCTCGTCTGATCTCGGAAGCTAAGCAGGGTCGGCTCTGTTTACTACCTGGATGGGAGACCACCAGGGAATACTAGAGGCTGGAGTATTTTTTGCCTCCCGATCTGCCTTTTCTTGTAGTCGCCGGTGCTCGAGGCTTCCTCTGCTCCCACCGGTCATGCCTGCAGGCCTCATCTACTCAAGCCTATCTCAACACAGCGTGCGCTGGAGGGGGCCCAGCCCGCCCGTCTGGCTGGACATGCCGCCAGAAGGAGGCGCTGGAAGGCAGCCACACCCCACCCTCTCCCGGGGTGGCCGGCCCGCACCCAGACTCCGCCGCAGGCCCGGGTGTAGATTGTGAGGCCCGCGAGCCCCTCGACCTGCCCCTGGCCGACCCGACCAGCGCCCATGCGCGCCGCAGCCACCTGTCTGCCCGTGTGTCTCTCCACAGCTCCCTCCAGAAAAAGCCCAGCCTCCACCGTTTCACCATGGCAGGGGGCGGGAGTGGGGTCGTGGGCCAGACTGGTTCTCTGGGCCGGCCGGTCACCAGGCGCAGGGAACTTTGCTCGGCAGTTGTCGTGGGGGAAAGGGTGGCCTTGTTGGGTCTAAGGGGTCGTGCCGACTCAAGGGTGGCTCCCAGTGGCTTCAGACCACCTGCCGTCGGGCAGGAGCGCCGGCCCGGCCACGGCCGTGCTTCGCCTAGAACTGTGTGGGCAGACAAGGTGGCCAATGCCCAAAGGACCGCGGGCCACGGGCCCTTAAGACCCCGGGGCCACGTCGTTGTGAGCGTCAAGCGGGATCTGGGGCAGAGGGCCAAGCGCCTATGGTCCTGGAGGGTCCCGCCTGACCTGAGCAGCGAGGTCACCCACGAGTCTGCCAACCCCGGGTCCCCGAGGAGTCCTGTCACCTGCCTTGGCGGCGGCTGTGCCGTGCTGGAGAGGGTTGGCTACCGGGCTGTCGGCAAGCCCCAGCACCAGCGAAGCTGAGCCTCAAGAGGCACCCCGTGGCCTGCTGCCTTCTACGGCCTTACCACCCTAAACGCAACTCATCTCGTCTGGTCTTGGAAGCTAAGCAGAGTCGGCTCTGTTTACTACCTGGATGGGAGACCACCTGGGAATACTAGATGCTGTAGTATTTTTTGCCTCCCGATCTGCCTTTTCTTGTAGTCGCCGGTGCTCGAGGCTTCCTCTGCTCCCACCGGGCACGGCTGCAGGCCTCATCTACTCAAGCCTCTCCCAACACAGCGTGCGCTGGAGGGGGCCCAGCCCGCCCGTCTGGCTGGACATGCCGCCAGAAGGAGGCCCTGGAAGGCAGCCACACCCCACCCTCTCCTGGGGTGTCCGGCCTGGACTCAGACTCCGCCGCAGGCCCGGGTGAAAATTGTGAGCCCCGTGAGGCCCTGTACCTGCCCCTGGCCGACCCCACCAGCGCCCAACCGCGCCGCAGCCACCTGTCTGCCCGTGTGTCTCTCCACAGCTCCCTCCAGAAAAAGCCCACCCTCCACCGTTTCACCATGGCAGGGGGCGGGAGTGGGGTCGTGGGCCAGACCGGTTCTCCGGGCCGGCCGGTCACCAGGCGCAGGGAACTTTGCTCGGCAGTTGGCGTGGGGGAAAGGGTGGCCTTGTTGGGTCTAAGGGGTCGTGCCGACTCAAAGGTGGCTCCCAGTGGCTTCAGACCAACTGCCGTTGGGCAGGAGGGCTGGCCCGTCCGCGGCCGTGCTTCGCCTAGAACTGTGTGGGCAGACAGGGTGGCCAATGCCCAAGGGACCGCGGGCCACGGGCCCTTAAGCCCCTGGGGCGACGTCGTTGTGAGCGTCAAGCGGGATCTGGGGCAGAGGGCCAAGCGCCTATGGTCCTGGAGGGTCCCGCCTGACCTGAGCTGCGAGGTCACCCACGAGTCTGCCAACCCCGGGTCCCCGAGGCCTCCTGTCGCCTGCCTTGGTGGGCGGCTGGGCAGTGCTGGAGAGGGTTGGCTACCGGGCTGTCGGCAAGCCCCAGCACCAGCGAAGCTGAGCCTCAAGAGTCACCCCGTGGCCCCCGCTGCCTTCTATGGCCATACCACACTGAACGCGCCCCATCTCGTCTGATCCTGGAAGCTAAGCAGGGTCGGGCCTTGTTAGTACTTGGATGGGAGACTACATGGGAATACCGGGTGCTGTAGGCTTTTTTCCCTCCCGCACCACCTTCTCCTTTAGTCGCCCGTATACGAGGCCGGCTCCTCCCCTGCCGGGCACCGCCGCAGGCCTCACCTCCTCAGGCCCCTCCCGACACAGTGTGCGCCGGAAGGGGCGCCCCCAGCCGCACTGGCTGGACATGCGGCCAGAAGGAGGCCCTGTTAGGCAGCCGCACCCCAGCCGATCCCGGGGTGGCCGGCCTGGAACCATGCTCCACCGCAGGCCCGGGTGACAGCCGTGAGGCACGCGAAGCCCTCGTCCTGCACCTGGCCACCTCCGCCAGCGCCCATCCATGCCGCAGCCACCTGTCTGCCTGGGTGTCTCTCCACAGCTCTCTCCGGAAAAAGCCCACCCTCCGCTGCTTCGCCATGGCCGGGTGCGAGAGCATGGTCGTGGGCCGGATCCGGTTCTCCGGGCCGGCCGGCCACCATGCGCTGGGAACAGTGCTCAGTGGGTGGCGTGGGGGCAAGGGTGGTCTTGCTGGTTCCAATGGGCCGTGCCGCATCAATTGTGGCACCCAGTGGCTTTGGGCTACCTGCCCTCAGGCAGGAGGGCCGGCCCAGCCGCGGCTGGACTGCACCTACTACTGCGTGGGTGGACAGGGTTGGGAATGCCCAAGGGACCGTGGACCACGGGCCCGTAAGCCTTCGGAGCCACGTCTTTGTGAGCATCGAGCGGGTTCTGGGGCGGTTCGCCAAGCACCTATGTGCCTGGATGTTCCCGCCAGAAGTGAGCTGCGAGGTCGTCCAAGACTCCACCAACCCCGGTCCCTGAGGCGTGCTGTCGCCAGCCTGGGTGGGCCGCAGGGCCTTGCTGCAGAGGGCTGGTCGACGGACTGGCGGTAATTCGCCAGCACCAGCTAAGCTGAGCCTCAAGAGTCACCCCGTGGCCCCCGCTGCCTTCTACGGCCATACCACCCTAAGCGCACCTCAACTCGTCTGATCTCGGAAGCTAAGCAGGGTCGGCTCTGTTTACTACCTGGATGGGAGACCACCTGGGAATACTAGATGCTGTAGTATTTTTTGCCTCCCGATCTGCCTTTTCTTGTAGTCGCCGGTGCTCGAGGCTTCCTCTGCTCCCACCGGGCACGGCTGCAGGCCTCATCTACTCAAGCCTCTCCCAACACAGTGTGCGCTAGAGGGGGCCCAGCCCGCCCGTCTGGCTGGACATGCCGCCAGAAGGAGGCCCTGGAAGGCAGCCACACCCCACCCTCTCCTGGGGTGTCCGGCCTGGACTCAGACTCCGCCTCAGGCCCGGGTGAAAACTGTGAGCCCCGTGAGGCCCTGTACCTGCCCCTGGCCGACCCCACCAGCGCCCAACCGCGCCGCAGCCACCTGTCTGCCCGTGTGTCTCTCCACAGCTCCCTCCAGAAAAAGCCCACCCTCCACCGTTTCACCATGGCAGGGGGCGGGAGTGGGGTCGTGGGCCAGACCGGTTCTCAGGGCCGGCCGGTCACCAGGCGCAGGGAACTTTGCTCGGCAGTTGGCGTGGGGGAAAGGGTGGCCTTGTTGGGTCTAAGGGGTCGTGCCGACTCAAAGGTGGCTCCCAGTGGCTTCAGACCAACTGCCGTCGGGCAGGAGGGCCGGCCCGGCCACGGCCGTGCTTCGCCTAGAACTGTGTGGGCAGACAGGGTGGCCAATGCCCAAGGGACAGCGGGCCACGGGCCCTTAAGACCCCGGGGCCACGTCGTTGTGAGCGTCAAGCGGGATCTGGGGCAGAGGGCCAAGCGCCTATGGTCCTGGAGGGTCCCGCCTGACCTGAGCTGCGAGGTCACCCACGAGTCTGCCAACCCCGGGTCCCCGAGGCCTCCTGTCGCCTGCCTTGGTGGGCGGCTGGGCAGTGCTGGAGAGGGTTGGCTACCGGGCTGTCGGCAAGCCCCAACACCAGCGAAACTGAGCCTCAAGAGTCACCCCGTGGCCCCCGCTGCCTTCTACGGCCATACCACCCTAAACGCGCCCCATCTCGTCTGATCCTGGAAGCTAAGCAGGGTCGGGCCTGGTTAGTACTTGGATGGGAGACTACATGGGAATACCGGGTGCTGTAGGCTTTTTTCCCTCCCGCACCACCTTCTCCTTTAGTCGCCCGTATCCGAGGCCGGCTCCTCCCCTGCCGGGCACCGCCGCAGGCCTCACCTCCTCAGGCCCCTCCCGACACAGTGTGCGCCGGAAGGGGCGCCCCCAGCCGCACTGGCTGGACATGCGGCCAGAAGGAGGCCCTGTTAGGCAGCCGCACCCCAGCCGATCCCGGGGTGGCCGGCCTGGACCCATGCTCCACCGCAAGCCCGGGTGACAGCCGTGAGGCACGCGAAGCCCTCGTCCTGCACCTGGCCACCTCCGCCAGCGCCCATCCATGCCGCAGCCACCTATCTGCCTGGGTGTCTCTCCACAGCTCTCTCCGGAAAAAGCCCACCCTCCGCTGCTTCGCCATGGCCGGGTGCGAGAGCATGGTCGTGGGCCGGATCCGGTTCTCCGGGCCGGCCGGCCACCATGCGCTGGGAACAGTGCTCAGTGGGTGGCGTGGGGGCAAGGGTGGTCTTGCTGGGTCCAATGGGCCGTGCCACATCAATGGTGGCTCCCAGTGGCTTTGGGCTACCTGCCCTCAGGAAGGAGGGCCGGCCCAGCCGCGGCTGGACTGCACCTACTACTGCGTGGGTGGACAGGGTTGGGAATGCCCAAGGGACCGTGGACCACGGGCCCGTAAGCCTTCGGAGCCACGTCTTTGTGAGCATCGAGCGGGTTCTGGGGCGGTTCGCCAAGCACCTATGTGCCTGGATGTTCCCGCCAGAAGTGAGCTGCGAGGTCGTCCAAGACTCCACCAACCCCGGTCCCTGAGGCGTGCTGTCGCCAGCCTGGGTGGGCCGCAGGGCCTTGCTGCAGAGGGCTGGTCGCCGGACTGGCGGTAATTCGCCAGCACCAGCTAAGCTGAGCCTCAAGAGGCACCCCGTGGCCCCCGCTGCCTTCTACAGCCATACCACCCTAAGCGCACCTCAACTCGTCTGATCTCGGAAGCTAAGCAGGGTCGGCTCTGTTTACTACCTGGATGGGAGACCACCTGGGAATACTAGATGCTGTAGTATTTTTTGCCTCCCGATCTGCCTTTTCTTGTAGTCGCCGGTGCTCGAGGCTTCCTCTGCTCCCACCGGGCACGGCTGCAGGCCTCATCTACTCAAGCCTCTCCCAACACAGTGTGCGCTAGAGGGGGCCCAGCCCGCCCGTCTGGCTGGACATGCCGCCAGAAGGAGGCCCTGGAAGGCAGCCACACCCCACCCTCTCCTGGGGTGTCCGGCCTGGACTCAGACTCCGCCGCAGGCCCGGGTGAAAATTGTGAGCCCCGTGAGGCCCTGTACCTGCCCCTGGCCGACCCCACCAGCGCCCAACCGCGCCGCAGCCACCTGTCTGCCCGTGTGTCTCTCCACAGCTCCCTCCAGAAAAAGCCCACCCTCCACCGTTTCACCATGGCAGGGGGCGGGAGTGGGGTCGTGGGCCAGACCGGTTCTCAGGGCCGGCCGGTCACCAGGCGCAGGGAACTTTGCTCGGCAGTTGGCGTGGGGGAAAGGGTGGCCTTGTTGGGTCTAAGGGGTCGTGCCGACTCAAAGGTGGCTCCCAGTGGCTTCAGACCAACTGCCGTCGGGCAGGAGGGCCGGCCCGGCCACGGCCGTGCTTCGCCTAGAACTGTGTGGGCAGACAGGGTGGCCAATGCCCAAGGGACCGCCGGCCACAGGCCCTTAAGACCCCGGGGCCACGTCGTTGTGAGCGTCAAGCGGGATCTGGGGCAGAGGGCCAAGCGCCTATGGTCCTGGAGGGTCCCGCCTGACCTGAGCTGCGAGGTCACCCACGAGTCTGCCAACCCCGGGTCCCCGAGGCCTCCTGTCGCCTGCCTTGGTGGGCGGCTGGGCAGTGCTGGAGAGGGTTGGCTACCGGGCTGTCGGCAAGCCCCAGCACCAACGAAGCTGAGCCTCAAGAGTCACCCCGTGGCCCCCGCTGCCTTCTACGGCCATACCACCCTGAACGCGCCCCATCTCGTCTGATCCTGGAAGCTAGGCAGGGTCGGGCCTGGTTAGTACTTGGATGGGAGACTACATGGGAATACCGGGTGCTGTAGGCTTTTTTCCCTCCCGCACCACCTTCTCCTTTAGTCGCCCGTATCCGAGGCCGGCTCCTCCCCTGCCGGGCACCGCCGCAGGCCTCACCTCCTCAGGCCCCTCCCGACACAGTGTGCGCCGGAAGGGGCGCCCCCAGCCGCACTGGCTGGACATGCGGCCAGAAGGAGGCCCTGTTAGGCAGCCGCACCCCAGCCGATCCCGGGGTGGCCGGCCTGGACCCATGCTCCACCGCAAGCCCGGGTGACAGCCGTGAGGCACGCGAAGCCCTCGTCCTGCACCTGGCCACCTCCGCCAGCGCCCATCCATGCCGCAGCCACCTATCTGCCTGGGTGTCTCTCCACAGCTCTCTCCGGAAAAAGCCCACCCTCCGCTGCTTCGCCATGGCCGGGTGCGAGAGCATGGTCGTGGGCCGGGTCCGGTTCTCTGGGCCGGCCGGCCATCATGCGCTGGGAACAGTGCTCAGTGGGTGGCGTGGGGGCAAGGGTGGCCTTGCTGGGTCCAATGGGCCGTGCCACATCAATGGTGGCTCCCAGTGGCTTTGGGCTACCTGTCGTCAGGCAGGAGGGCCGGCCCAGCCGCGGCTGGACTGCACCTACTACTGCGTGGGTGGACAGGGTTGGGAATGCCCAAGGGACAGTGGACCACGGGCCCTTAAGCCTTCGGAGCCACGTCTTTGTGAGCATCGAGCGGGATCTGGGGCGGTTCGCCAAGCGCCTATGTGCCTGGATGTTCCCGCCAGAACTGAGCTGCGATGTCGTCCAAGACTCCACCACCCCCGGACCCCGAGGACTCCTGTCACCTGCCTTGTCGGCGGCTGTGCCGTGCTGGAGAGGGTTGGCTACCGGGCTGTCGGCAAGCCCCAGCACCAGCGAAGCTGAGCCTCAAGAGGCACCCCGTGGCCCCTGCTGCCTTCTACGGCCTTACCACCCTAAACGCAACTCATCTCGTCTGGTCTTGGAAGCTAAGCAGGGTCGGCTCTGTTTACTACCTGGATGGGAGACCACCTGGGAATACTAGATGCTGTAGTATTTTTTGCCTCCCGATCTGCCTTTTCTTGTAGTCGCCGGTGCTCGAGGCTTCCTCTGCTCCTGCCGGGCACAACTTCAGGCCTCATCTACTCAAGCCTCTCCCAACACATCGTGCGCTGGAGGGGGCCCAGCCCGCCCGTGTGGCTGGACATGCCGCCAGAAGGAGGCCCTGGAAGGCAGCCACACCCCACCCTCTCCTGGGGTGGCCGGCCTGGACTCAGACTCCGCCGCAGGCCCGGGTGAAAATTGTGAGGCCCGCGAGGCCCTGGACCTGCCCCTGGCCGACCCCACCAGCGCCCAACCGCGCCGCAGCCACCTGTCTGCCCGTGTGTCTCTCCACAGCTCCCTCCAGAAAAAGCCCACCCTCCACCGTTTCACCATGGCAGGGGGCAGGAGTGGGGTCGTGGGCCAGACCGGTTCTCCGGGCCGGCCCGTCACCAGGCGCAGGGAACTTTGCTCGGCAGTTGGCGTGGGGGAAAGGGTGGCCTTGTTGGGTCTAAGGGGTCGTGCCGACTCAATGGTGGCTCCCAGTGGCTTCAGACCAACTGCCGTTGGGCAGGAGGGCCGGACCGTTCGCGGCCGGGCTTCGCCTAGAACTGTGTGGGCAGACAGGGTGGCCAATGCCCAAGGGACCGCGGGCCACGGGCCCTTAAGCCCCTGGGGCCACGTCGTTGTGAGCGTCAAGCAGGATCTGGGGCAGAGTGCCAAGCGCCTATGGTCCTGGAGGGTCCCGCCTGACCTGAGCTGCGAGGTCACCCACGAGTCTGCCAACCCCGGGTCCCCGAGGCCTCCTGTCGCCTGCCTTGGTGGGCGGCTGGGCAGTGCTGGAGAGGGTTGGCTACCGGGCTGTCGGCAAGCCCCAGCACCAGCGAAGCTGAGCCTCAAGAGTCACCCCGTGGCCCCCGCTGCCTTCTACGGCCATACCACCCTGAACGCGCCCCATCTCGTCTGATCCTGGAAGCTAAGCAGGGTCGGGCCTGGTTAGTACTTGGATGGGAGACTACATGGGAATACCGGGTGCTGTAGGCTTTTTTCCCTCCCGCACCACCTTCTCCTTTAGTCGCCCGTATCCGAGGCCGGCTCGTCCCCTGCCGGGCACCGCCGCAGGCCTCACCTCCTCAGGCCCCTCCCGACACAGTGTGCGCCGGAAGGGGCGCCCCCAGCCGCACTGGCTGGACATGCGGCCAGAAGGAGGCCCTGTTAGGCAGCCGCACCCCAGCCGATCCTGGGGTGGCTGGCCTGGACCCAGACTCCACCGCAGGCCGGGGTGACAGCCGTGAGGCACGCGAAGCCCTCGTCCTGCACCTGACCACCTCCGCCAGCGCCCATCCGCGCCGCAGCCACCTGTCTGCCTGTGTGTCTCTCCACAGCTCCCTCCGGAAAAAGCCCACCCTCCGCTGTTTCGCCATGGCTAGGTGCGGGAGCGAGGTCGTGGGCCGGGTCCGGTTTTCCGAGCCGGCCGGCCACCATGCGCTGGGAACAGTGCTCAGTGGGTGGCGTGGGGGCAAGGGTGGTCTTGCTGGTTCCAATGGGCCGTGCCGCATCAATGGTGGCTCCCAGTGGCTTTGGGCTACCTGCCCTCAGGCAGGAGGGCCGGCCCAGCCGCGGCTGGACTGCACCTACTACTGCGTGGGTGGACAGGGTTGGGAATGCCCAAGGGACCGTGGACCACGGGCCCTTAAGCCTTCGGAGCCACGTCTTTGTGAGCATCGAGCGGGTTCTGGGGCGGTTCGCCAAGCACCTATGTGCCTGGATGTTCCCGCCAGAACTGAGCTACGAGGTCGTCCAAGACTCCACCACCCCCGGACCCCGAGGCCTGCTGTCGCCTGCCTGGGTGGGCCGCAGGGCCGTGTGCAGAGGGCTGGTCACCGGATTGGTGGTAATTCTCCAGCACCAGCGAAGCTGAGCCTCAAGAGGCACCCCGTGGCCCCTGCTGCCTTCTACGGCCTTACCACCCTAAACGCAACTCATCTCGTCTGGTCTTGGAAGCTAAGCAGGGTCGGCTCTGTTTACTACCTGGATGGGAGACCACCTGGGAATACTAGATGCTGTAGTATTTTTTGCCTCCCGATCTGCCTTTTCTTGTAGTCGCCGGTGCTCGAGGCTTCCTCTGCTCCCACCGGGCATGCCTGTAGGCCTCATCTACTCAAGCCTATCCCAACACAGCGTGCGCTGGAGGGGGCCCAGCCCGCCCGTCTGGCTGGACATGCCGCCAGAAGGAGGCGCTGGAAGGCAGCCACACCCCACCCTCTCCCGGGGTGGCCGGCCCGCACCCAGACTCCGCCGCAGGCCCCGGTGTAGATTGTGAGGCCCGCGAGCCCCTCGACCTGCCACTGGCCGACCCGACCAGCGCCCATGCGCGCCTCAGCCACCTGTCTGCCCATGTGTGTCTCCACAACTCCCTCCAGAAAAAGCCCAGCCTCCACCGTTTCACCATGGCAGGTGGCGGGAGTGGGGTCGTGGGCCAGACTGGTTCTCTGGGCCGGCCGGTCACCAGGCGCAGGGAACTTTGCTTGGCAGTTGGCGTGGGGGAAAGGGTGGCCTTGTTGGGTCTAAGGGGTCGTGCCGACTCAAGGGTGGCTCCCAGTGGCTTCAGACCAACTGCCGTCGGGCAGGAGGGCTGACCCGGCCACGGCCGTGCTTCGCCTAGAACTGTGTGGGCAGACAGGGTGGCCAATGCCCAAGGGACCGCGGGCCACGGGCCCTTAAGTCCCCGGGGCCACGTCGTTGTGAGCGTCAAGCGGGATCTGGGGCGGAGGGCCAAGCGCCTATGGGCCTGGAGGGTCCCGCCTGACCTGAGCAGCGAGGTCACCCACGAGTCTGCCAACCCCGGGTCCCCGAGGAGTCCTGTCACCTGCCTTGGCGGCGGCTGTGCCGTGCTGGAGAGGGTTGGCTACCGGGCTGTCGGCAAGCCCCAGCACCAGCGAAGCTGAGCCTCAAGAGGCACCCCGTGGCCCCTGCTGCCTTCTACGGCCTTACCACCCTAAACGCAACTCATCTCGTCTGGTCTTGGAAGCTAAGCAGGGTCGGCTCTGTTTACTACCTGGATGGGAGACCACCTGGGAATACTAGATGCTGTAGTATTTTTTGCCTCCCGATCTGCCTTTTCTTGTAGTCGCCGGTGCTCGAGGCTTCCTCTGCTCCTGCCGGGCACAACTTCAGGCCTCATCTACTCAAGCCTCTCCCAACACATCGTGCGCTGGAGGGGGCCCAGCCCGCCCGTCTGGCTGGACATGCCGCCAGAAGGAGGCCCTGGAAGGCAGCCACACCCCACCCTCTCCCGGGGTGGCCGGCCCAGACCCAGAGTCCGCTGTAGGCCCGGGTGAAGATCGTGAGGCCCGCGAGGCCCTGGTCCTGCCCCTGGCCGACCCCAGCAGCGCCCATCCGCGCCGCAGCCACCTGTCTGCCCGTGTGTCTCTCCACAGCTCCCTCCAGAAAAAGCCCAGCCTCCACCGTATCAGCATGGCAGGGGGCGGGAGTGGGGTCGTGGGCCGTGACCAGTTCTCCAGGTCAGCTGACCTCCAGTACCCGGAATGGTGCGTGGATTTTGGCGTGGGTGCAAGGGTGGCTTTGCTGGGGCTAAGGGGCCGTGGCGGCCCAATGGTGGCTCCCACTGGCTTTGGGCCCACTGCCGTCAGGCAGGAGGGCCGGCCCGGCCTTGGCCGGGCTGCGCCTAGCACTGCGTGGGTGGACACAGTGGGGAATGCCAAAAGGACAGCAGGCCACTGGCCCTCCAGCCTCAGAGGCCACGTCCTTGTGAGCATCGAGTGGGATCTGGGGCGGAGCCTCAAGCGCCTACGGGTCTGGAGGTTCCCGCAAGAACTGGGCTGCAAGGTCGCCCAAGACTCTGCCACCTCCGTGTCCCCGAGGCCTCCTGTCGCCTGCCTGGGCAGGCAGCAGGGCCGTGCAGGAGAGGGCTGGCCACCGGCCTGGCGATAAGTCACCAGCACCAACGAAGCTGAGCCTCATGAGGCACCACGTGGCCCCCGCTGCCTTCTATGGCCATACAACCCTGAGCGCATCCCATCTCATCTGATCTCACAAGCTAAGCAGGATCAGGCCTGGTTAATACTTGGATGGGAGACTACATGGGAATACCGGGTGCTGTAGGCTTTTTTCCCTCCCACACCACCTTCTCCTTTAGTCGCCCGTGGCCGAGGCCGGCTCCTCCCCTGCCGGGCACCGCCGCAGGCCTCACCTCCTCAGGCCCCTCCCAACACAGCGTGCGCCGGAATGGGCGCCCCCAGCCGCACTGGCTGGACATGCGGCCAGAAGTCGGCCCTGTTAGGCAGCCACACGCCAGCCGCTCTCGGGGTGGCTGGCCCAGACCCAGACTCCACCGCAGGCCCGGGTGACAGCCGTGAGGCACGCGAAGCCCTCGTCCTGCACCTGGCCACCTCCGCCAGCGCCCATCCATGCCGCAGCCACCTATCTGCCTGGGTGTCTCTCCACAGCTCTCTCCGGAAAAAGCCCACCCTCCGCTGCTTCGCCATGGCCGGGTGCGAGAGCATAGTCGTGGGCCGGGTCCGGTTCTCCGGGCCGGCTAGCCACCATGCGTTGGGAACAGTGCTCAGTGGGTGGCGTGGGGGCAAGGGTGGTCTTGCTGGTTCCAATGGGCTGTGCCGCATCAATGGTGGCTCCCAGTGGCTTTGGGCTACCTGTCGTCAGGCAGGAGGGCCGGCCCAGCCGCGGCTGGACTGCACCTACTACTGCGTGGGTGGACAGGGTTGGAAATGCCCAAGGGACCGTGGACCACGGGCCCTTAAGCCTTCAGAGCCACGTCTTTGTGAGCATCGAGCGGGATCTGGGGCGGTTCGCCAAGCGCCTATGTGCCTGGATGTTCCCGCCAGAACTGAGCTGCGAGGTCGTCCAAGACTCCACCACCCCCGGACCCCGAGGCCTGCTGTCGCCTGCCTGGGTGGGCCGCAGGGCCGTGTGCAGAGGGCTGGTCACCGGATTGGTGGTAATTCTCCAGCACCAGCTAAGCTGAGCCTCAAGAGGCACCCCATGGCCCCTGCTGCCTTCTACAGCCATACCACCCTAAACACAACTCATCTCTTCTGCTCTTGGAAGCTTAGCAGGGTCGGGTATGTTTACTACCTGGATGGGAGACCACCTGGGAATACTAGATGCTGTAGTATTTTTTGCCTCCCGATCTGCCTTTTCTTGTAGTCGCCGGTGCTCGAGGCTTCTTCTGCTCCCACCGGGCATGGCTGCAGGCCTCATCTACTCAAGCCTCTCCCAACACAGCGCGCGCTGGAGGGGGCCCAGCCCGCCCGTCTGGCTGGACATGCCGCCAGAAGGAGGCCCTGGAAGGCAGCCACACCCCACCCTCTCCTGGGGTGGCCGTCCTGGACTCAGACTCCGCCGCAGGCCCGGGTGAAAATTGTGAGGCCCGCGAGGCCCTGGACCTGCCCCTGGCCGACCCCACCAGCGCCCAACTGCGCCGCAGCCACCTGTCTGCCCGTGTGTCTCTCCACAGCTCCCTCCAGAAAAAGCCCACCCTCCACCGTTTCACCATGGCAGGGGGCGGGAGTGGGGTCGTGGGCCAGACCGGTTCTCCGGGCCGGCCGGTCACCAGGCGCAGGGAACTTTGCTCGGCAGTTGGCGTGGGGGAAAGGGTGGCCGTGTTGGGTCTAAGGGGTCGTGCCGACTCAATGGTGGCTCCCAGTGGCTTCAGACCAACTGCCGTTGGGCAGGAGGGCCGGCCCGTCCGCGGCCGTGCTTCGCCTAGAACTGTGTGGGCAGACAGGGTGGCCAATGCCCAAGGGACCGCGGGCCACGGGCCCTTAAGACCCCGGGGCCACGTCGTTGTGAGCGTCAAGCGGGATCTGGGGCGGAGCGCCAAGCGCCTATGGGCCTGGAGGGTCCCGCCTGACCTGAGCTGCGAGGTCACCCACGAATCTTCCAACCCCGGGTCCCCGAGGACTCCTGTCACCTGCCTTGGCGGCGGCTGTGCCGTGCTGGAGAGGGTTGGCTACCGGGCTGTCGGCAAGCCCCAGCACCAGCGAAGCTGAGCCTCAAGAGGCACCCCGTGGCCCCTGCTGCCTTCTACGGCCTTACCACCCTAAACGCAACTCATCTCGTCTGGTCTTGGAAGCTAAGCAGGGTCGGCTCTGTTTACTACCTGGATGGGAGACCACCTGGGAATACTAGATGCTGTAGTATTTTTTGCCTCCCGATCTGCCTTTTCTTGTACTCGCCGGTGCTCGAGGCTTCCTCTGCTCCTGCCGGGCACAACTTCAGGCCTCATCTACTCAAGCCTCTCCCAACACATCGTGCGCTGGAGGGGGCCCAGCCCGCCCGTCTGGCTGGACATGCCGCCATAAGGAGGCCCTGGAAGGCAGCCACACCCCACCCTCTCCCGTGGTGGCCGGCCCAGACCCAGAGTCAGCTGTAGGCCCGGGTGAAGATCGTGAGGCCCGCGAGGCTCTGGTCCTGCCCCTGGCCGACCCCAGCAGCGCCCATCCGCGCCGCAGCCACCTGTCTGCCCGTGTGTCTCTCCACAGCTCCCTCCAGAAAAAGCCCAGCCTCCACCGTTTCACCATGGCAGGGGGCGGGAGTGGGGTCGTGGGCCGTGAACAGTTCTCCAGGTCAGCTGACCTCCAGTACCCGGAACGGTGCGTGGATTTTGGCGTGGGTGCAAGGGTGGCTTTGCTGGGGCTAAGGGGCCGTGGCGGCCCAATGGTGGCTCCCACTGGCTTTGGGCCCACTGCCGTCAGGCAGGAGGGCTGGCCCGGCCTTGGCCGAGCTGCGCCTAGCACTGCGTGGGTGGACACAGTGGGGAATGCCAAAAGGACAGCAGGCCACAGGCCCTCTAGCCTCAGAGGCCACGTCCTTGTGAGCATCGAGTGGGACCTGGGGCGGAGCCTCAAGCGCCTAAGGGTCTGGAGGTTCCCGCAAGAACTGGGCTGCAAGGTCGCCCAAGACTCTGCCACCTCCGTGTCCCCGAGGCCTCCTGTCGCCTGCCTGGGCAGGCAGCAGGGCCGTGCAGGAGAGGGCTGGCCACCGGCCTGGCGATAAGTCACCAGCACCAACGAAGCTGAGCCTCATGAGGCACCACGTGGCCCCCGCTGCCTTCTATGGCCATACAACCCTGAGCGCATCCCATCTCATCTGATCTCACAAGCTAAGCAGGATCAGGCCTGGTTAATACTTGGATGGGAGACTACATGGGAATACCGGGTGCTGTAGGCTTTTTTCCCTCCCACACCACCTTCTCCTTTAGTCGCCCGTGGCCGAGGCCGGCTCCTCCCCTGCCGGGCACCGCCGCAGGCCTCACCTCCTCAGGCCCCTCCCAACACAGCGTGCGCCGGAATGGGCGCCCCCAGCCGCACTGGCTGGACATGCGGCCAGAAGTCGGCCCTGTTAGGCAGCCACACCCCAGCCGCTCTCGGGGTGGCTGGCCCAGACCCAGACTCCACCGCAGGCCCGGGTGACAGCGGTGAGGCACGCGAAGCCCTCGTCCTGCACCTGACCACCACCGCCAGTGCCCATCCGCGCCGCAGCCACCTGTCTGCCTGTGTGTCTCTCCACAGCTCCCTCCGGAAAAAGCCCACCCTCCGCTGTTTCGCCATGGCTGGGTGCGGGAGCGAGGTCGTGGGCCGGGTCCGGTTTTCCGGGCCGGCCGGCCACCATGCGCTGGGAACAGTGCTCAGTGGGTGGCATGGGGGCAAGGGTGGCCTTGCTGGGTCCAATGGGCCGTGCCACATCAATGGTGGCTCCCAGTGGCTTTGGGCTACCTTCCCTCAGGCAGGAGTTCCGGCCCAGCCGCGGCTGGACTGCACCTACTACTGTGTGGGTGGACAGGGTTGGGAATGCCCAAGGGACCGTGGACCACGGGCCCTTAAGCCTTCGGAGCCACGTCTTTGTGAGCGTCGAGCGGGATCTGGGGCAGTTCTCCAAGCGCCTATGTGCCTGGATGTTCCCGCCAGAACTGAGCTGCAAGGTCGTCCAGGACTCCACCAACCCCGGTCCCTGAGGCGTGCTGTCGCCAGCCTGGGTGGGCCGCAGTGCCTTGCTGCAGAGGGCTGGTCGCCGGACTGGCGGTAATTCGCCAGCACCAGCAGCCACCTATCTGCCTGGGTGTCTCTCCACAGCTCTCTCCGGAAAAAGCCCACCCTCCGCTGCTTCGCCATGGCCGGGTGCGAGAGCATAGTCGTGGGCCGGGTCCGGTTCTCCGGGCCGGCTAGCCACCATGCGCTGGGAACAGTGCTCAGTGGGTGGCGTGGGGGCAAGGGTGGTCTTGCTGGTTCCAATGGGCTGTGCCGCATCAATGGTGGCTCCCAGTGGCTTTGGGCTACCTGTCGTCAGGCAGGAGGGCCGGCCCAGCCGCGGCTGGACTGCACCTACTACTGCGTGGGTGGACAGGGTTGGAAATGCCCAAGGGACCGTGGACCACGGGCCCTTAAGCCTTCAGAGCCACGTCTTTGTGAGCATCGAGCGGGATCTGGGGCGGTTCGCCAAGCGCCTATGTGCCTGGATGTTCCCGCCAGAACTGAGCTGCGAGGTCGTCCAAGACTCCACCACCCCCGGACCCCGAGGCCTGCTGTCGCCTGCCTGGGTGGGCCGCAGGGCCGTGTGCAGAGGGCTGGTCACCGGATTGGTGGTAATTCTCCAGCACCAGCTAAGCTGAGCCTCAAGAGGCACCCCATGGCCCCTGCTGCCTTCTACAGCCATACCACCCTAAACACAACTCATCTCTTCTGCTCTTGGAAGCTTAGCAGGGTCGGGTATGTTTACTACCTGGATGGGAGACCACCTGGGAATACTAGATGCTGTAGTATTTTTTGCCTCCCGATCTGCCTTTTCTTGTAGTCGCCGGTGCTCGAGGCTTCTTCTGCTCCCACCGGGCATGGCTGCAGGCCTCATCTACTCAAGCCTCTCCCAACACAGCGTGCGCTGGAGGGGGCCCAGCCCGCCCGTCTGGCTGGACATGCCGCCAGAAGGAGGCCCTGGAAGGCAGCCACACCCCACCCTCTCCTGGGGTGGCCGTCCTGGACTCAGACTCCGCCGCAGGCCCGGGTGAAAATTGTGAGGCCCGCGAGGCCCTGGACCTGCCCCTGGCCGACCCCACCAGCGCCCAACCGCGCCGCAGCCACCTGTCTGCCCGTGTGTCTCTCCACAGCTCCCTCCAGAAAAAGCCCACCCTCCACCGTTTCACCATGGCAGGGGGCGGGAGTGGGGTCGTGGGCCAGACCGGTTCTCCGGGCCGGCCGGTCACCAGGCGCAGGGAACTTTGCTCGGCAGTTGGCGTGGGGGAAAGGGTGGCCGTGTTGGGTCTAAGGGGTCGTGCCGACTCAATGGTGGCTCCCAGTGGCTTCAGACCAACTGCCGTTGGGCAGGAGGGCCGGCCCGTCCGCGGCCGTGCTTCGCCTAGAACTGTGTGGGCAGACAGGGTGGCCAATGCCCAAGGGACCGCGGGCCACGGGCCCTTAAGACCCCGGGGCCACGTCGTTGTGAGCGTCAAGCGGGATCTGGGGCGGAGCGCCAAGCGCCTATGGGCCTGGAGGGTCCCGCCTGACCTGAGCTGCGAGGTCACCCACGAATCTTCCAACCCCGGGTCCCCGAGGACTCCTGTCACCTGCCTTGGCGGCGGCTGTGCCGTGCTGGAGAGGGTTGGCTACCGGGCTGTCGGCAAGCCCCAGCACCAGCGAAGCTGAGCCTCAAGAGGCACCCCGTGGCCCCTCCTGCCTTCTACGGCCTTACCACCCTAAACGCAACTCATCTCGTCTGGTCTTGGAAGCTACGCAGGGTCGGCTCTGTTTACTACCTGGATGGGAGACCACCTGGGAATACTAGATGCTGTAGTATTTTTTGCCTCCCGATCTGCCTTTTCTTGTACTCGCCGGTGCTCGAGGCTTCCTCTGCTCCTGCCGGGCACAACTTCAGGCCTCATCTACTCAAGCCTCTCCCAACACATCGTGCGCTGGAGGGGGCCCAGCCCGCCCGTCTGGCTGGACATGCCGCCATAAGGAGGCCCTGGAAGGCAGCCACACCCCACCCTCTCCCGTGGTGGCCGGCCCAGACCCAGAGTCAGCTGTAGGCCCGGGTGAAGATCGTGAGGCCCGCGAGGCTCTGGTCCTGCCCCTGGCCGACCCCAGCAGCGCCCATCCGCGCCGCAGCCACCTGTCTGCCCGTGTGTCTCTCCACAGCTCCCTCCAGAAAAAGCCCAGCCTCCACCGTTTCACCATGGCAGGGGGCGGGAGTGGGGTCGTGGGCCGTGACCAGTTCTCCAGGTCAGCTGACCTCCAGTATCCGGAACGGTGCGTGGATTTTGGCGTGGGTGCAAGGGTGGCTTTGCTGGGGCTAAGGGGCCGTGGCGGCCCAATGGTGGCTCCCACTGGCTTTGGGCCCACTGCCGTCAGGCAGGAGGGCTGGCCCGGCTTGGCCGGGCTGCGCCTAGCACTGCGTGGGTGGACACAGTGGGGAATGCCAAAAGGACAGCAGGCCACAGGCCCTCTAGCCTCAGAGGCCACGTCCTTGTGAGCATCGAGTGGGATCTGGGGCGGAGCCTCAAGCGCCTAAGGGTCTGGAGGTTCCCGCAAGAACTGGGCTGCAAGGTCGCCCAAGACTCTGCCACCTCCGTGTCCCCGAGGCCTCCTGTCGCCTGCCTGGGCAGGCAGCAGGGCCGTGCAGGAGAGGGCTGGCCACCGGCCTGGCGATAAGTCACCAGCACCAACGAAGCTGAGCCTCATGAGGCACCACGTGGCCCCCGCTGCCTTCTATGGCCATACAACCCTGAGCGCATCCCATCTCATCTGATCTCACAAGCTAAGCAGGATCAGGCCTGGTTAATACTTGGATGGGAGACTACATGGGAATACCGGGTGCTGTAGGCTTTTTTCCCTCCCACACCACCTTCTCCTTTAGTCGCCCGTGGCCGAGGCCGGCTCCTCCCCTGCTGGGCACCGCCGCAGGCCTCACCTCCTCAGGCCCCTCCCAACACAGCGTGCGCCGGAATGGGCGCCCCCAGCCGCACTGGCTGGACATGCGGCCAGAAGTCGGCCCTGTTAGGCAGCCACACCCCAGCCGCTCTCGGGGTGGCTGGCCCAGACCCAGACTCCACCGCAGGCCCGGGTGACAGCGGTGAGGCACGCGAAGCCCTCGTCCTGCACCTGACCACCACCGCCAGTGCCCATCCGCGCCGCAGCCACCTGTCTGCCTGTGTGTCTCTCCACAGCTCCCTCCGGAAAAAGCCCACCCTCCGCTGTTTCGCCATGGCTGGGTGCGGGAGCGAGGTCGTGGGCCGGGTCCGGTTTTCCGGGCCGGCCGGCCACCATGCGCTGGGAACAGTGCTCAGTGGGTGGCATGGGGGCAAGGGTGGCCTTGCTGGGTCCAATGGGCCGTGCCACATCAATGGTGGCTCCCAGTGGCTTTGGGCTACCTTCCCTCAGGCAGGAGTTCCGGCCCAGCCGCGGCTGGACTGCACCTACTACTGTGTGGGTGGACAGGGTTGGGAATGCCCAAGGGACCGTGGACCACGGGCCCTTAAGCCTTCGGAGCCACGTCTTTGTGAGCGTCGAGCGGGATCTGGGGCAGTTCTCCAAGCGCCTATGTGCCTGGATGTTCCCGCCAGAACTGAGCTGCAAGGTCGTCCAGGACTCCACCAACCCCGGTCCCTGAGGCGTGCTGTCGCCAGCCTGGGTGGGCCGCAGTGCCTTGCTGCAGAGGGCTGGTCGCCGGACTGGCGGTAATTCGCCAGCACCAGCTAAGCTGAGCCTCAAGAGGCACCCCGTGGCCCCCGCTGCCTTCTACGGCCATGCCACCCTAAACGCACCTCATCTCGTCTGATCTCGGAAGCTAAGCAGGGTCGGCTCTGTTTACTACCTGGATGGGAGACCACCAGGGAATACTAGAGGCTGGAGTATTTTTTGCCTCCCGATCTGCCTTTTCTTGTAGTCGCCGGTGCTCGAGGCTTCCTCTGCTCCCACCGGTCATGCCTGCAGGCCTCATCTACTCAAGCCTATCTCAACACAGCGTGCGCTGGAGGGGGCCCAGCCCGCCCGTCTGGCTGGACATGCCGCCAGAAGGAGGCGCTGGAAGGCAGCCACACCCCACCCTCTCCCGGGGTGGCCGGCCCGCACCCAGACTCCGCCGCAGGCCCGGGTGTAGATTGTGAGGCCCGCGAGCCCCTCGACCTGCCCCTGGCCGACCCGACCAGCGCCCATGCGCGCCGTAGCCACCTGTCTGCCCGTGTGTCTCTCCACAGCTCCCTCCAGAAAAAGCCCAGCCTCCACCGTTTCACCATGGCAGGGGGCGGGAGTGGGGTCGTGGGCCAGACTGGTTCTCTGGGCCGGCCGGTCACCAGGCGCAGGGAACTTTGCTCGGCAGTTGTCGTGGGGGAAAGGGTGGCCTTGTTGGGTCTAAGGGGTCGTGCCGACTCAAGGGTGGCTCCCAGTGGCTTCAGACCAACTGCCGTCGGGCAGGAGCGCCGGCCCGGCCACGGCCGTGCTTCGCCTAGAACTGTGTGGGCAGACAAGGTGGCCAATGCCCAAAGGACCGCGGGCCACGGGTCCTTAAGACCCCGGGGCCACGTCGTTGTGAGCGTCAAGCGGGATCTGGGGCAGAGGGCCAAGCGCCTATGGTCCTGGAGGGTCCCGCCTGACCTGAGCAGCGAGGTCACCCACGAGTCTGCCAACCCCGGGTCCCCGAGGAGTCCTGTCACCTGCCTTGGCGGCGGCTGTGCCGTGCTGGAGAGGGTTGGCTACCGGGCTGTCGGCAAGCCCCAGCACCAGCGAAGCTGAGCCTCAAGAGGCACCCCGTGGCCTGCTGCCTTCTACGGCCTTACCACCCTAAACGCAACTCATCTCGTCTGGTCTTGGAAGCTAAGCAGAGTCGGCTCTGTTTACTACCTGGATGGGAGACCACCTGGGAATACTAGATGCTGTAGTATTTTTTGCCTCCCGATCTGCCTTTTCTTGTAGTCGCCGGTGCTCGAGGCTTCCTCTGCTCCTGCCGGGCACAACTGCAGACCTCATCTACTCAAGCCTCTCCCAACACATCGTGCGCTGGAGGGGGCCCAGCCCGCCCGTCTGGCTGGACATGCCGCCAGAAGGAGGCCCTGGAAGGCAGCCACACCCCACCCTCTCCCGGGGTGGCCGGCCCAGACCCAGAGACCGCTGTAGGCCCGGGTGTAGATCGTGAGGCCCGCTAGGCCCTGGTCCTGCCCCTGGCCGACCCCAGCAGCGCCCATCCGCGCCGCAGACACCTGTCTGCCCGTGTGTCTCTCCACAGCTCCCTCCAGAAAAAGCCCAGCCTCCACCGTATCAGCATGGCAGGGGGCGGGAGTGGGGTCGTGGGCCGTGACCAGTTCTCCAGGTCAGCTGACCTCCAGTACCCGGAATGGTGCGTGGATTTTGGAGTGGGTGCAAGGGTGGCTTTGCTGGGGCTAAGGGGCCGTGGCGGCCCAATGGTGGCTCCCACTGGCTTTGGGCCCACTGCCGTCAGGCAGGAGGGCCGGCCCGGCCTTGGCCGGGCTGCGCCTAGCACTGCGTGGGTGGACACAGTGGGGAATGCCAAAAGGACAGCAGGCCACTGGCCCTCCAGCCTCAGAGGCCACGTCCTTGTGAGCATCGAGTGGAATCTGGGGCGGAGCCTCAAGCGCCTACGGGTCTGGAGGTTCCCGCAAGAACTGGGCTGCAAGGTCGCCCAAGACTCTGCCACCTCCGTGTCCCCGAGGCCTCCTGTCGCCTGCCTGGGCAGGCAGCAGGGCCGTGCAGGAGAGGGCTGGCCACCGGCCTGGCGATAAGTCACCAGCACCAACGAAGCTGAGCCTCATGAGGCACCACGTGGCCCCCACTGCCTTCTATGGCCATACAACCCTGATCGCATCCCATCTCATCTGATCTCACAAGCTAAGCAGGATCAGGCCTGGTTAATACTTGGATGGGAGACTACATGGGTATACCGGGTGCTGTAGGCTTTTTTCCCTCCCACACCACCTTCTCCTTTAGTCGCCCGTGGCCGAGGCCGGCTCCTCCCCTGCCGGGCACCGCCGCAGGCCTCACCTCCTCAGGCCCCTCCCAACACAGCGTGCGCCGGAATGGGCGCCCCCAGCCGCACTGGCTGGACATGCGGCCAGAAGTCGGCCCTGTTAGGCAGCCACACGCCAGCCGCTCTCGGGGTGGCTGGGCCAGACCCAGACTCCACCGCAGGCCCGGGTGACAGCCGTGAGGCACGCGAAGCCCTCGTCCTGCACCTGACCACCTCCGCCAGCGCCCATCCGCGCCGCAGCCACCTGTCTGCCTGTGTGTCTCTCCACAGCTCCCTCCGGAAAATGCCCACCCTCCGCTGTTTCGCCATGGCTGGGTGCGGGAGCGAGGTCGTGGCCGGGTCCGGTTTTCCGGGCCGGCCGGCCACCATGCGCTGGGAACAGTGCTCAGTGGGTGGCGTGGGGGCAAGGGTGGCCTTGCTGGGTCCAATGGGCCGTGCCACATCAATGGTGGCTCCCAGTGGCTTTGGGCTACCTTCCCTCAGGCAGGAGTTCCGGCCCAGCCGCGGCTGGACTGCACCTACTACTGTGTGGGTGGACAGGGTTGGGAATGCCCAAGGGACCGTGGACCACGGACCCTTAAGCCTTCGGAGCCACGTCTTTGTGAGCATCGAGCGGGATCTGGGGCGGTTCGCCAAGCGCCTATGTGCCTGGATGTTCCCGCCAGAACTGAGCTGCGAGGTCGTCCAAGACTCCACCAACCCCGGTCCCTGAGGCGTGCTGTCGCCAGCCTGGGTGGGCCGCAGGGCCTTGCTGCAGAGGGCTGGTCGCCGGACTGGCGGTAATTCGCCAGCACCAGCTAAGCTGAGCCTCAAGAGGCACCCCGTGGCCCCCGCTGCCTTCTACAGCCATACCACCCTAAGCGCACCTCAACTCGTCTGATCTCGGAATCTAAGCAGGGTCGGCTCTGTTTACTACCTGGATGGGAGACCACCTGGGAATACTAGATGCTGTAGTATTTTTTGCCTCCCGATCTGCCTTTTCTTGTAGTCGCCGGTGCTCGAGGCTTCCTCTGCTCCCACCGGGCACGGCTGCAGGCCTCATCTACTCAAGCCTCTCCCAACACAGCGTGCGCTGGAGGGGGCCCAGCCCGCCCGTCTGGCTGGACATGCCGCCAGAAGGAGGCCCTGGAAGGCAGCCACACCCCACCCTCTCCTGGGGTGTCCGGCCTGGACTCAGACTCCGCCGCAGGCCCGGGTGAAAATTGTGAGCCCCGTGAGGCCCTGTACCTGCCCCTGGCCGACCCCACCAGCGCCCAACCGCGCCGCAGCCACCTGTCTGCCCGTGTGTCTCTCCACAGCTCCCTCCAGAAAAAGCCCACCCTCCACCGTTTCACCATGGCAGGGGGCGGGAGTGGGGTCGTGGGCCAGACCGGTTCTCCGGGCCGGCCGGTCACCAGGCGCAGGGAACTTTGCTCGGCAGTTGGCGTGGGGGAAAGGGTGGCCTTGTTGGGTCTAAGGGGTCGTGCCGACTCAAAGGTGGCTCCCAGTGGCTTCAGACCAACTGCCGTTGGGCAGGAGGGCTGGCCCGTCCGCGGCCGTGCTTCGCCTAGAACTGTGTGGGCAGACAGGGTGGCCAATGCCCAAGGGACCGCGGGCCACGGGCCCTTAAGCCCCTGGGGCCACGTCGTTGTGAGCGTCAAGCGGGATCTGGGGCAGAGGGCCAAGCGCCTATGGTCCTGGAGGGTCTCGCCTGACCTGAGCTGCGAGGTCACCCACGAGTCTGCCAACCCCGGGTCCCCGAGGCCTCCTGTCGCCTGCCTTGGTGGGCGGCTGGGCAGTGCTGGAGAGGGTTGGCTACCGGGCTGTCGGCAAGCCCCAGCACCAGCGAAGCTGAGCCTCAAGAGTCACCCCGTGGCCCCCGCTGCCTTCTACGGCCATACCACCCTAAACGCGCCCCATCTCGTCTGATCCTGGAAGCTAAGCAGGGTCGGGCCTGGTTAGTACTTGGATGGGAGACTACATGGGAATACCGGGTGCTGTAGGCTTTTTTCCCTCCCACACCACCTTCTCCTTTAGTCGCCCGTGGCTGAGGCCGCTTCCTCCCCTGCCGGGCACCGCCGCAGGCCTCACATCCTCAGGCCCCTCCCGACACAGTGTGCGCTGGAAGGGGCGCCCCCAGCCGCACTGGCTGGACATGCGGCCAGAAGGAGGCCCTGTTAGGCAGCCGCACCCCAGCCGATCCTGCGGTGGCTGGCCTGGACCCATACTCCACCGCAGGCCCGGGTGACAGCCGTGAGGCACGCGAAGCCCTCGTCCTGCACCTGGCCACCTCCGCCAGCGCCCATCCATGCCGCAGCCACCTGTCTGCCTGGGTGTCTCTCCACAGCTCTCTCCGGAAAAAGCCCACCCTCCGCTGCTTCGCCATGGCCGGGTGCGAGAGCATGGTCGTGGGCCGGATCCGGTTCTCCAGGCCGGCCGGCCACCATGCGCTGGGAACAGTGCTCAGTGGGTGGCGTGGGGGCAAGGGTGGTCTTGCTGGTTCCAATGGGCCGTGCCGCATCAATTGTGGCACCCAGTGGCTTTGGGCTACCTGCCCTCAGGCAGGAGGGCCGGCCCAGCCGCGGCTGGACTGCACCTACTACTGCGTGGGTGGACAGGGTTGGGAATGCCCAAGGGACCGTGGACCACGGGCCCGTAAGCCTTCGGAGCCACGTCTTTGTGAGCATCGAGCGGGTTCTGGGGCGGTTCGCCAAGCACCTATGTGCCTGGATGTTCCCGCCAGAAGTGAGCTGCGAGGTCGTCCAAGACTCCACCAACCCCGGTCCCTGAGGCGTGCTGTCGCCAGCCTGGGTGGGCCGCAGGGCCTTGCTGCAGAGGGCTGGTCGACGGACTGGCGGTAATTCGCCAGCACCAGCTAAGCTGAGCCTCAAGAGGCACCCCGTGGCCCCCGCTGCCTTCTACGGCCATACCACCCTAAGCGCACCTCAACTCGTCTGATCTCGGAAGCTAAGCAGGGTCGGCTCTGTTTACTACCTGGATGGGAGACCACCTGGGAATACTAGATGCTGTAGTATTTTTTGCCTCCCGATCTGCCTTTTCTTGTAGTCGCCGGTGCTCGAGGCTTCCTCTGCTCCCACCGGGCACGGCTGCAGGCCTCATCTACTCAAGCCTCTCCCAACACAGTGTGCGCTAGAGGGGGCCCAGCCCGCCCGTCTGGCTGGACATGCCGCCAGAAGGAGGCCCTGGAAGGCAGCCACACCCCACCCTCTCCTGGGGTGTCCGGCCTGGACTCAGACTCCGCCGCAGGCCCGGGTGAAAACTGTGAGCCCCGTGAGGCCCTGTACCTGCCCCTGGCCGACCCCACCAGCGCCCAACCGCGCCGCAGCCACCTGTCTGCCCGTGTGTCTCTCCACAGCTCCCTCCAGAAAAAGCCCACCCTCCACCGTTTCACCATGGCAGGGGGCAGGAGTGGGGTCGTGGGCCAGACCGGTTCTCCGGGCCGGCCCGTCACCAGGCGCAGGGAACTTTGCTCGGCAGTTGGCGTGGGGGAAAGGGTGGCCTTGTTGGGTCTAAGGGGTCGTGCCGACTCAATGGTGGCTCCCAGTGGCTTCAGACCAACTGCCGTTGGGCAGGAGGGCCGGCCCGTTCGCGGCCGGGCTTCGCCTAGAACTGTGTGGGCAGACAGGGTGGCCAATGCCCAAGGGACCGCGGGCCACGGGCCCTTAAGCCCCTGGGGCCACGTCGTTGTGAGCGTCAAGCAGGATCTGGGGCAGAGTGCCAAGCGCCTATGGTCCTGGAGGGTCCCGCCTGACCTGAGCTGCGAGGTCACCCACGAGTCTGCCAACCCCGGGTCCCCGAGGCCTCCTGTCGCCTGCCTTGGTGGGCGGCTGGGCAGTGCTGGAGAGGGTTGGCTACCGGGCTGTCGGCAAGCCCCAGCACCAGCGAAGCTGAGCCTCAAGAGTCACCCCGTGGCCCCCACTGCCTTCTACGGCCATACCACCCTGAACGCGCCCCATCTCGTCTGATCCTGGAAGCTAAGCAGGGTCGGGCCTGGTTAGTACTTGGATGGGAGACTACATGGGAATACCGGGTGCTGTAGGCTTTTTTCCCTCCCGCACCACCTTCTCCTTTAGTCGCCCGTATCCGAGGCCGGCTCCTCCCCTGCCGGGCACCGCCGCAGGCCTCACCTCCTCAGGCCCCTCCCGACACAGTGTGCACCGGAAGGGGCGCCCCCAGCCGCACTGGCTGGACATGCGGCCAGAAGGAGGCCCTGTTAGGCAGCCGCACCCCAGCCGATCCTGGGGTGGCTGGCCTGGACCCAGACTCCACCGCAGGCCGGGGTGACAGCCGTGAGGCACGCGAAGCCCTCGTCCTGCACCTGACCACCTCCGCCAGCGCCCATCCGCGCCGCAGCCACCTGTCTGCCTGTGTGTCTCTCCACAGCTCCCTCCGGAAAAAGCCCACCCTCCGCTGTTTCGCCACGGCTAGGTGCGGGAGCGAGGTCGTGGGCCGGGTCCGGTTTTCCGAGCCGGCCGGCCACCATGCGCTGGGAACAGTGCTCAGTGGGTGGCGTGGGGGCAAGGGTGGTCTTGCTGGTTCCAATGGGCCGTGCCGCATCAATGGTGGCTCCCAGTGGCTTTGGGCTACCTGCCCTCAGGCAGGAGGGCCGGCCCAGCCGCGGCTGGACTGCACCTACTACTGCGTGGGTGGACAGGGTTGGGAATGCCCAAGGGACCGTGGACCACGGGCCCTTAAGCCTTCGGAGCCACGTCTTTGTGAGCATCGAGCGGGTTCTGGGGCGGTTCGCCAAGCACCTATGTGCCTGGATGTTCCCGCCAGAACTGAGCTACGAGGTCGTCCAAGACTCCACCACCCCCGGACCCCGAGGCCTGCTGTCGCCTGCCTGGGTGGGCCGCAGGGCCGTGTGCAGAGGGCTGGTCACCGGATTGGTGGTAATTCTCCAGCACCAGCGAAGCTGAGCCTCAAGAGGCACCCCGTGGCCCCTGCTGCCTTCTACGGCCTTACCACCCTAAACGCAACTCATCTCGTCTGGTCTTGGAAGCTAAGCAGGGTCGGCTCTGTTTACTACCTGGATGGGAGACCACCTGGGAATACTAGATGCTGTAGTATTTTTTGCCTCCCTATCTGCCTTTTCTTGTACTCGCCGGTGCTCGAGGCTCCCTCTGCTCCTGCCGGGCACAACTTCAGGCCTCATCTACTCAAGCCTCTCCCAACACATCGTGCTCTGGAGGGGGCCCAGCCCGCCCGTCTGGCTGGACATGCCGCCAGAAGGAGGCCCTGGAAGGCAGCCACACCCCACCCTCTCCCGGGGTGGCCGGCCCAGACCCAGAGTCCGCTGTAGGCCCGGGTGAAGATCGTGAGGCCCGCGAGGCACTGGTCCTGCCCCTGGCCGACCCCAGCAGCGCCCAGCCGTGCCGCAGCCACCTGTCTGCCCGTGTGTCTCTCCACAGCTCCCTCCAGAAAAAGCCCAGCCTCCACCGTTTCACCATGG
Source organism: Balaenoptera acutorostrata (assembly GCF_949987535.1). Lineage (NCBI taxonomy): Eukaryota > Metazoa > Chordata > Mammalia > Artiodactyla > Balaenopteridae > Balaenoptera > Balaenoptera acutorostrata. The sequence continues at coordinate 70,702,534 of NC_080079.1, read as the reverse complement.
CAGGGGGCGGGAGTGGGGTCGTGGGCCGTGACCAGTTCTCCAGGTCAGCTGACCTCCAGTACCCGGAACGGTGCGTGGATTTTGGCGTGGGTGCAAGGGTGGCTTTGCTGGGGCTAAGGGGCCGTGGCGGCCCAATGGTGGCTCCCACTGGCTTTGGGCCCACTGCCGTCAGGCAGGAGGGCTGGCCCGGCCTTGGCCGGGCTGCGCCTTGCACTGCGTGTGTGGACACAGTGGGGAATGCCAAAAGGACAGCAGGCCACTGGCCCTCCAGCCTCAGAGGCCACGTCCTTGTGAGCATCGAGTGGGATCTGGGGCGGAGCCTCAAGCGCCTACGGGTCTGGAGGTTCCCGCAAGAACTGGGCTGCAAGGTCGCCCAAGACTCTGCCACCTCCGTGTCCCCGAGGCCTCCTGTCGCCTGCCTGGGCAGGCAGCAGGGCCGTGCAGGAGAGGGCTGGCCACCGGCCTGGCGATAAGTCACCAGCACCAACGAAGCTGAGCCTCAAGAGGCACCACGTGGCCCCCGCTGCCTTCTATGGCCATACAACCGTGAGCGCTTCCCATCTCATCTGATCTCACAAGCTAAGCAGGATCAGGCCTGGTTAATACGTGGATGGGAGACTACATGGGAATACCGGGTGCTGTAGGCTTTTTTCCCTCCCACACCACCTTCTCCTTTAGTCGCCCGTGGCCGAGGCCGGCTCCTCCCCTGCCGGGCACCGCCGCAGGCCTCACCTCCTCAGGCCCCTCCCAACACAGCGTGCGCCGGAATGGGCGCCCCCAGCCGCACTGGCTGGACATGCGGCCAGAAGTCGGCCCTGTTAGGCAGCCACACCCCAGCCGCTCTCGGGGTGGCTGGCCCAGACCCAGACTCCACCGCAGGCCCGGGTGACAGCCGTGAGGCACGCGAAGCCCTCGTCCTGCACCTGACCACCTCCGCCAGCGCCCATCCGCGCCGCAGCCACCTGTCTGCCTGTGTGTCTCTCCACAGCTCCCTCCGGAAAAAGCCCACCCTCCGCTGTTTCGCCATGGCTGGGTGCGGGAGCGAGGCCGTGGGCCGGGTCCGGTTTTCCGAGCCGGCCGGCCACCATGCGCTGGGAACAGTGCTCAGTGGGTGGCGTGGGGGCAAGGGTGGCCTTGCTGGGTCCAATGGGCCGTGCCGCATCAATGGTGGCTCCGAGTGGCTTTGGGCTACCTGCCCTCAGGCAGGAGGGCCGGCCCAGCCGCGGCTGGACTGCACCTACTACTGCGTGGGTGGACAGGGTTGGGAATGCCCAAGGGACCGTGGACCACGGGCCCTTAAGCCTTCGGAGCCACGTCTTTGTGAGCGTCGAGCGGGATCTGGGGCGGTTCGTCAAGCGCCTATGTGCCTGGATGTTCCCGCCAGAACTGAGCTGCGAGGTCGTCCAAGACTCCACCAACCCCGGACCCCGAGGCGTGCTGTCGCCTGCCTGGGTGGGCCACAGGGCCTTGCTGCAGAGGGCTGGTCGCCGGACTGGCGGTAATTCGCCAGCACCAGCTAAGCTGAGCCTCAAGAGGCACCCCGTGGCCCCCGCTGCCTTCTACGGCCATACCACCCTAAACGCACCTCATCTCGTCTGATCTCGGAAGCTAAGCAGGGTCGGCTCTGTTTACTACCTGGATGGGAGACCACCAGGGAATACTAGAGGCTGGAGTATTTTTTGCCTCCCGATCTGCATTTTCTTGTAGTCGCCGGTGCTCGAGGCTTCCTCTGCTCCCACCGGGCATGCCTGCAGGCCTCATCTACTCAAGCCTATCCGAACACAGCGTGCGCTGGAGGGGGCCCAGCCCGCCCGTCTGGCTGGACATGCCGCCAGAAGGAGGCGCTGGAAGGCAGCCACACCCCACCCTCTCCCGGGGTGGCCGGCCCGCACCCAGACTCCGCCGCAGGCCCGGGTGTAGATTGTGAGGCCCGTGAGCCCCTCGACCTGCCCCTGGCCGACCCGACCAGCGCCCGTGCGTGCCGCAGCCACCTGTCTGCCCGTGTGTCTCTCCACAGCTCCCTCCAGAAAAAGCCCAGCCTCCACCGTTTCACCATGGCAGGGGGCGGGAGTGGGGTCGTGGGCCAGACTGGTTCTCTGGGCCGGCCGGTGACCAGGCGCAGAGAACTTTGCTCGGCAGTTGTCGTGGGGGAAAGGGTGGCCTTGTTGGGTCTAAGGGGTCGTGCCGACTCAAGGGTGGCTCCCAGTGGCTTCAGACCAACTGCCGTCGGGCAGGAGGGCCGGCCCGGCCACGGCCGTGCTTCGCCTAGAACTGTGTGGGCAGACAGGGTGGCCAATGCCCAAGGGACCGCGGGCCACGGGCCCTTAAGACCCCGGGGCCACGTCGTTGTGAGCGTCAAGCGGGATCTGGGGCGGAGGGCCAAGCGCCTATGGGCCTGGAGGGTCCCGCCTGACCTGAGCTGCGAGGTCACCCACGAGTCTGCCAACCCCGGGTCCCCGAGGACTCCTGTCACCTGCCTTGGCGGCGGCTGTGCCGTGCTGGAGAGGGTTGGCTACCGGGCTGTCGGCAAGCCCCAGCACCAGCGAAGCTGAGCCTCAAGAGGCACCCCGTGGCCCCTGCTGCCTTCTACGGCCTTACCACCCTAAACGCAACTCATCTCGTCTGGTCTTGGAAGCTAAGCAGGGTCGGCTCTGTTTACTACCTGGATGGGAGACCACCTGGGAATACTAGATGCTGTAGTATTTTTTGCCTCCCGATCTGCCTTTTCTTGTAGTCGCCGGTGCTCGAGGCTTCCTCTGCTCCTGCCGGGCACAACTTCAGGCCTCATCTACTCAAGCCTCTCCCAACACATCGTGCGCTGGAGGGGACCCAGCCCGCCCGTCTGGCTGGACATGCCGCCAGAAGGAGGCCCTGGAAGGCAGCCACACCCCACCCTCTCCCGGGGTGGCCGGCCCAGACCCAGAGTCCGCTGTAGGCCCGGGTGAAGATCGTGAGGCCCGCGAGGCCCTGGTCCTGCCCCTGGCCGACCCCAGCAGCGCCCATCCGCGCCGCAGCCACCTGTCTGCCCGTGTGTCTCTCCAAAGCTCCCTCCAGAAAAAGCCCAGCCTCCACCGTATCACCATGGCAGGGGGCGGGAGTGGGGTCGTGGGCCGTGACCAGTTCTCCAGGTCAGCTGACCTCCAGTACCCGGAATGGTGCGTGGATTTTGGCGTGGGTGCAAGGGTGGCTTTGCTGGGGCTAAGGGGCCGTGGCGGCCCAATGGTGGCTCCCACTGGCTTTGGGCCCACTGCCGTCAGGCAGGAGGGCTGGCCCGGCCTTGGCCGGGCTGTGCCTAGCACTGCGTGGGTGGACACAGTGGGGAATGCCAAAAGGACAGCAGGCCACTGGCCCTCCAGCCTCAGAGGCCACGTCCTTGTGAGCATCGAGTGGGATCTGGGGCGGAGCCTCAAGCGCCTACGGGTCTGGAGGTTCCCGCAAGAACTGGGCTGCAAGGTCGCCCAAGACTCTGCCACCTCCGTGTCCCCGAGGCCTCCTGTCGCCTGCCTGGGCAGGCAGCAGGGCCGTGCAGGAGAGGGCTGGCCACCGGCCTGGCGATAAGACACCAGCACCAACGAAGCTGAGCCTCATGAGGCACCACGTGGCCCCCGCTGCCTTCTATGGCCATACAACCCTGAGCGCATCCCATCTCATCTGATCTCACAAGCTAAGCAGGATCAGGCCTGGTTAATACTTGGATGGGAGACTACATGGGAATACCGGGTGCTGTAGGCTTTTTTCCCTCCCACACCACCTTCTCCTTTAGTCGCCCGTGGCCGAGGCCGGCTCCTCCCCTGCCGGGCACCGCCGCAGGCCTCACCTCCTCAGGCCCCTCCCAACACAGCGTGCGCCGGAATGGGCGCCCCCAGCCGCACTGGCTGGACATGCGGCCAGAAGTCGGCCCTGTTAGGCAGCCACACCCCAGCCGCTCTCGGGGTGGCTGGCCCAGACCCAGACTCCACCGCAGGCCCGGGTGACAGCCGTGAGGCACGCGAAGCCCTCGTCCTGCACCTGACCACCTCCGCCAGCGCCCATCCGCGCCGCAGCCACCTGTCTGCCTGTGTGTCTCTCCACAGCTCCCTCCGGAAAAAGCCCACCCTCCGCTGTTTCGCCATGGCTGGGTGCGGGAGCGAGGTCGTGGGCCGGGGCCGGTTTTCCGAGCCGGCCGGCCACCATGCGCTGGGAACAGTGCTCAGTGGTTGGCGTGGGGGCAAGGGTGGCCTTGCTGGTTCCAATGGGCCGTGCCGCATCAATGGTGGCTCCCAGTGGCTTTGGGCTACCTGCCCTCAGGCAGGAGGGCCGGCCCAGCCGCGGCTGGACTGCACCTACTACTGCGTGGGTGGACAGGGTTGGGAATGCCCAAGGGACCGTGGACCACGGGCCCTTAAGCCTTCGGAGCCACGTCTTTGTGAGCGTCGAGCGGGATCTGGGGCGGTTCGTCAAGCGCCTATGTGCCTGGATGTTCCCGCCAGAACTGAGCTGCGAGGTCGTCCAAGACTCCACCAACCCCGGTCCCCGAGGCCTGCTGTCACCTACTTGGGTGGGCCGCAGGGCCGTGCTGCAGAGGGCTGGTTGCCGGACTGGCGGTAATTCGACAGCACCAGCTAAGCTGAGCCTCAAGAGGCACCCCGTGGCCCCCGCTGCCTTCTACGGCCATACCACCCTAAACGCACCTCATCTCGTCTGATCTCGGAAGCTAAGCAGGGTCGGCTCTGTTTACTACGTGGATGGCAGACCACCAGGGAATACTAGAGGCTGGAGTATTTTTTGCCTCCCGATCTGCCTTTTCTTGTAGTCGCCGGTGCTCGAGGCTTCCTCTGCTCCCACCGGTCATGCCTGCAGGCCTCATCTACTCAAGCCTATCTCAACACAGCGTGCGCTGGAGGGGGCCCAGCCCGCCCGTCTGGCTGGACATGCCGCCAGAAGGAGGCGCTGGAAGGCAGCCACACCCCACCCTCTCCCGAGGTGGCCGGCCCGCACCCAGACTCCGCCGCAGGCCCGGGTGTAGATTGTGAGGCCCGCGAGCCCCTCGACCTGCCCCTGGCCGACCCGACCAGCGCCCATGCGCGCCGCAGCCACCTGTCTGCCCGTGTGTCTCTCCACAGCTCCCTCCAGAAAAAGCCCAGCCTCCACCGTTACACCATGGCAGGGGGCGGGAGTGGGGTCGTGGGCCAGACTGGTTCTCTGGGCCGGCCGGTCACCAGGCGCAGGGAACTTTGCTCGGCAGTTGTCGTGGGGGAAAGGGTGGCCTTGTTGGGTCTAAGGGGTCGTGCTGACTCAAGGGTGGCTCCCAGTGGCTTCAGACCAACTGCCGTCGGGCAGGAGCGCCGGCCCGGCCACGGCCGTGCTTCGCCTAGAACTGTGTGGGCAGACAAGGTGGCCAATGCCCAAAGGACCGCGGGCCACGGGCCCTTAAGACCCCGGGGCCACGTCGTTGTGAGCGTCAAGCGGGATCTGGGGCAGAGGGCCAAGCGCCTATGGGCCTGGAGGGTCCCGCCTGACCTGAGCAGCGAGGTCACCCACGAGTCTGCCAACCCCGGGTCCCCGAGGAGTCCTGTCACCTGCCTTGGCGGCGGCTGTGCCGTGCTGGAGAGGGTTGGCTACCGGGCTGTCGGCAAGCCCCAGCACCAGCGAAGCTGAGCCTCAAGAGGCACCCCGTGGCCTGCTGCCTTCTACGGCCTTACCACCCTAAACGCAACTCATCTCGTCTGGTCTTGGAAGCTAAGCAGAGTCGGCTCTGTTTACTACCTGGATGGGAGACCACCTGGGAATACTAGATGCTGTAGTATTTTTTGCCTCCCGATCTGCCTTTTCTTGTAGTCGCCGGTGCTCGAGGCTTCCTCTGCTCCTGCCGGGCACAACTGCAGACCTCATCTACTCAAGCCTCTCCCAACACATCGTGCGCTGGAGGGGGCCCAGCACGCCCGTCTGGCTGGACATGCCGCCAGAAGGAGGCCCTGGAAGGCAGCCACACCCCACCCTCTCCCGGGGTGGCCGGCCCAGACCCAGAGACCGCTGTAGGCCCGGGTGTAGATCGTGAGGCCCGCGAGGCCCTGGTCCTGCCCCTGGCCGACCCCAGCAGCGCCCATCCGCGCCGCAGACACCTGTCTGCCCGTGTGTCTCTCTACAGCTCCCTCCAGAAAAAGCCCAGCCTCCACCGTATCACCATGGCAGGGGGCGGGAGTGGGGTCGTGGGCCGTGACCAGTTCTCCAGGTCAGCTGACCTCCAGTACCCGGAATGGTGCGTGGATTTTGGAGTGGGTGCAAGGGTGGCTTTGCTGGGGCCCAATGGTGGCTCCCACTGGCTTTGGGCCCACTGCCGTCAGGCAGGAGGGCCGGCCCGGCCTTGGCCGGGCTGCGCCTAGCACTGCGTGGGTGGACACAGTGGGGAATGCCAAAAGGACAGCAGGCCACTGGCCCTCCAGCCTCAGAGGCCACGTCCTTGTGAGCATCGAGTGGGATCTGGGGCGGAGCCTCAAGCGCCTACGGGTCTGGAGGTTCCCGCAAGAACTGGGCTGCAAGGTCGCCCAAGACTCTGCCACCTCCGTGTCCCCGAGGCCTCCTGTCGCCTGCCTGGGCAGGCAGCAGGGCCGTGCAGGAGAGGGCTGGCCACCGGCCTGGCGATAAGACACCAGCACCAACGAAGCTGAGCCTCATGAGGCACCCCGTGGCCCCCGCTACCTTCTATGGCCATACAACCCTGAGCGCATCCCATCTCATCTGATCTCACAAGCTAAGCAGGATCAGGCCTGGTTAATACTTGGATGGGAGACTACATGGGAATACCGGGTGCTGTAGGCTTTTTTCCCTCCCACACCACCTTCTCCTTTAGTCGCCCGTGGCCGAGGCCGGCTCCTCCCCTGCCGGGCACCGCCGCAGGCCTCACCTCCTCAGGCCCCTCCCAACACAGCGTGCGCCGGAATGGGCGCCCCCAGCCGCACTGGCTGGACATGCGGCCAGAAGTCGGCCCTGTTAGGCAGCCACACGCCAGCCGCTCTCGGGGTGGCTGGCCCAGACCCAGACTCCACCGCAGGCCCGGGTGACAGCCGTGAGGCACGCGAAGCCCTCGTCCTGCACCTGACCACCTCCGCCAGCGCCCATCCGCGCCGCAGCCACCTGTCTGCCTGTGTGTCTCTCCACAGCTCCCTCCGGAAAAAGCCCACCCTCCGCTGTTTCGCCATGGCTGGGTGCGGGAGCGAGGTCGTGGGCCGGGTCCGGTTTTCCGGGCCGGCCGGCCACCATGCGCTGGGAACAGTGCTCAGTGGGTGGCGTGGGGGCAAGGGTGGCCTTGCTGGGTCCAATGGGCCGTGCCGCATCAATGGTGGCTCCCAGTGGCTTTGGGCTACCTGCCCTCAGGCAGGAGGGCCGGCCCAGCCGCGGCTGGACTGCACCTACTACTGCGTGGGTGGACAGGGTTGGGAATGCCCAAGGGACCGTGGACCATGGGCCCTTAAGCCTTCGGAGCCACGTCTTTGTGAGCGTCGAGCGGGATCTGGGGCGGTTCGTCAAGCGCCTATGTGCCTGGATGTTCCCGCCAGAACTGAGCTGCGAGGTCGTCCAAGACTCCACCAACCCCGGTCCCCGAGGCCTGCTGTCACCTACCTGGGTCGGCCGCAGGGCCGTGCTGCAGAGGGCTGGTTGCCGGACTGGCGGTAATTCGACAGCACCAGCTAAGCTGAGCCTCAAGAGGCACCCCGTGGCCCCCGCTGCCTTCTACGGCCATACCACCCTAAACGCACCTCATCTCGTCTGATCTCGGAAGCTAAGCAGGGTCGGCTCTGTTTACTACCTGGATGGGAGACCACCAGGGAATACTAGAGGCTGGAGTATTTTTTGCCTCCCGATCTGCCTTTTCTTGTAGTCGCCGGTGCTCGAGGCTTCCTCTGCTCCCACCGGGCATGCCTGCAGGCCTCATCTACTCAAGCCTATCCCAACACAGCGTGCGCTGGAGGGGGCCCAGCCTGCCCGTCTGGCTGGACATGCCGCCAGAAGGAGGCGCTGGAAGGCAGCCACACCCCACCCTCTCCCGGGGTGGCCGGCCCGCACCCAGACTCCGCCGCAGGCCCGGGTGTAGATTGTGAGGCCCGCGAGCCCCTCGACCTGCCCCTGGCCGACCCGACCAGCGCCCATGCGCGCCGCAGCCACCTGTCTGCCCGTGTGTCTCTCCACAGCTCCCTCCAGAAAAAGCCCAGCCTCCACCGTTTCACCATGGCAGGGGGCGGGAGTGGGGTCGTGGGCCAGACTGGTTCTCTGGGCCGGCCGGTCACCAGGCGCAGGGAACTTTGCTCGGCAGTTGTCGTGGGGGAAAGGGTGGCCTTGTTGGGTCTAAGGGGTCGTGCCGACTCAAGGGTGGCTCCCAGTGGCTTCAGACCAACTGCCGTCGGGCAGGAGGGCCGGCCCGGCCACGGCCGTGCTTCGCCTAGAACTGTGTGGGCAGACAGGGTGGCCAATGCCCAAGGGACCGCGGGCCACGGGCCCTTAAGACCCCGGGGCCACGTCGTTGTGAGCGTCAAGCGGGATCTGGGGCGGAGGGCCAAGCGCCTATGGGCCTGGAGGGTCCCGCCTGACCTGAGCTGCGAGGTCACCCACGAGTCTGCCAACCCCGGGTCCCCGAGGACTCCTGTCACCTGCCTTGGCGGCGGCTGTGCCGTGCTGGAGAGGGTTGGCTACCGGGCTGTCGGCAAGCCCCAGCACCAGCGAAGCTGAGCCTCAAGAGGCACCCCGTGGCCCCTGCTGCCTTCTACGGCCTTACCACCCTAAACGCACCTCATCTCGTCTGGTCTTGGAAGCTAAGCAGGGTCGGCTCTGTTTACTACCTGGATGGGAGACCACCTGGGAATACTAGATGCTGTAGTATTTTTTGCCTCCCAATCTGCCTTTTCTTGTAGTCGCCGGTGCTCGAGGCTTCCTCTGCTCCTGCCGGGCACAACTTCAGGCCTCATCTACTCAAGCCTCTCCCAACACATCGTGCGCTGGAGGGGGCCCAGCCCGCCCGTCTGGCTGGACATGCCGCCAGAAGGAGGCCCTGGAAGGCAGCCACACCCCACCCTCTCCCGGGGTGGCCGGCCCAGACCCAGAGTCCGCTGTAGGCCCGGGTGAAGATCGTGAGGCCTGCGAGGCCCTGGTCCTGCCCCTGGCCGACCCCAGCAGCGCCCATCCGCGCCGCAGCCACCTGTCTGCCCGTGTGTCTCTCCAAAGCTCCCTCCAGAAAAAGCCCAGCCTCCACCGTATCACCATGGCAGGGGGCGGGAGTGGGGTCGTGGGCCGTGACCAGTTCTCCAGGTCAGCTGACCTCCAGTACCCGGAATGGTGCGTGGATTTTGGCGTGGGTGCAAGGGTGGCTTTGCTGGGGCTAAGGGGCCGTGGCGGCCCAATGGTGGCTCCCACTGGCTTTGGGCCCACTGCCGTCAGGCAGGAGGGCCGGCCCGGCCTTGGCCGGGCTGCGCCTAGCACTGCGTGGGTGGACACAGTGGGGAATGCCAAAAGGACAGCAGGCCACTGGCCCTCCAGCCTCAGAGGCCACGTCCTTGTGAGCATCGAGTGGGATCTGGGGCGGAGCCTCAAGCGCCTACGGGTCTGGAGGTTCCCGCAAGAACTGGGCTGCAAGGTCGCCCAAGACTCTGCCACCTCCGTGTCCCCGAGGCCTCCTGTCGCCTGCCTGGGCAGGCAGCAGGGCCGTGCAGGAGAGGGCTGGCCACCGGCCTGGCGATAAGACACCAGCACCAACGAAGCTGAGCCTCATGAGGCACCCCGTGGCCCCCGCTGCCTTCTATGGCCATACAACCCTGAGCGCATCCCATCTCATCTGATCTCACAAGCTAAGCAGGATCAGGCCTGGTTAATACTTGGATGGGAGACTACATGGGAATACCGGGTGCTGTAGGCTTTTTTCCCTCCCACACCACCTTCTCCTTTAGTCGCCCGTGGCCGAGGCCGGCTCCTCCCCTGCCGGGCACCGCCGCAGGCCTCACCTCCTCAGGCCCCTCCCAACACAGCGTGCGCCGGAATGGGCGCCCCCAGCCGCACTGGCTGGACATGCGGCCAGAAGTCGGCCCTGTTAGGCAGCCACACGCCAGCCGCTCTCGGGGTGGCTGGCCCAGACCCAGACTCCACCGCAGGCCCGGGTGACAGCCGTGAGGCACGCGAAGCCCTCGTCCTGCACCTGACCACCTCCGCCAGCGCCCATCCGCGCCGCAGCCACCTGTCTGCCTGTGTGTCTCTCCACAGCTCCCTCCGGAAAAAGCCCACCCTCCGCTGTTTCGCCATGGCTGGGTGCGGGAGCGAGGTCGTGGGCCGGGTCCGGTTTTCCGGGCCGGCCGGCCACCATGCGCTGGGAACAGTGCTCAGTGGGTGGCGTGGGGGCAAGGGTGGCCTTGCTGGGTCCAATGGGCCGTGCCGCATCAATGGTGGCTCCCAGTGGCTTTGGGCTACCTGCCCTCAGGCAGGAGGGCCGGCCCAGCCGCGGCTGGACTGCACCTACTACTGCGTGGGTGGACAGGGTTGGGAATGCCCAAGGGACCGTGGACCACGGGCCCTTAAGCCTTCGGAGCCACGTCTTTGTGAGCATCGAGCGGGTTCTGGGGCGGTTCGCCAAGCACCTATGTGCCTGGATGTTCCCGCCAGAACTGAGCTACGAGGTCGTCCAAGACTCCACCACCCCCGGACCCCGAGGCCTGCTGTCGCCTGCCTGGGTGGGCCGGAGGGCCGTGTGCAGAGGGCTGGTCACCGGATTGGTGGTAATTCTCCAGCACCAGCGAAGCTGAGCCTCAAGAGGCACCCCGTGGCCCCTGCTGCCTTCTACGGCCTTACCACCCTAAACGCAACTCATCTCGTCTGGTCTTGGAAGCTAAGCAGGGTCGGCTCTGTTTACTACCTGGATGGGAGACCACCTGGGAATACTAGATGCTGTAGTATTTTTTGCCTCCCTATCTGCCTTTTCTTGTACTCGCCGGTGCTCGAGGCTCCCTCTGCTCCTGCCGGGCACAACTTCAGGCCTCATCTACTCAAGCCTCTCCCAACACATCGTGCTCTGGAGGGGGCCCCGCCCGCCCGTCTGGCTGGACATGCCGCCAGAAGGAGGCCCTGGAAGGCAGCCACACCCCACCCTCTCCCGGGGTGGCCGGCCCAGACCCAGAGTCCGCTGTAGGCCCGGGTGAAGATCGTGAGGCCCGCGAGGCCCTGGTCCTGCCCCTGGCCGACCCCAGCAGCGCCCAGCCGTGCCGCAGCCACCTGTCTGCCCGTGTGTCTCTCCACAGCTCCCTCCAGAAAAAGCCCAGCCTCCACCGTTTCACCATGGCAGGGGGCGGGAGTGGGGTCGTGGGCCGTGACCAGTTCTCCAGGTCAGCTGACCTCCAGTACCCGGAACGGTGCGTGGATTTTGGCGTGGGTGCAAGGGTGGCTTTGCTGGGGCTAAGGGGCCGTGGCGGCCCAATGGTGGCTCCCACTGGCTTTGGGCCCACTGCCGTCAGGCAGGAGGGCTGGCCCGGCCTTGGCCGGGCTGCGCCTTGCACTGCGTGTGTGGACACAGTGGGGAATGCCAAAAGGACAGCAGGCCACTGGCCCTCCAGCCTCAGAGGCCACGTCCTTGTGAGCATCGAGTGGGATCTGGGGCGGAGCCTCAAGCGCCTACGGGTCTGGAGGTTCCCGCAAGAACTGGGCTGCAAGGTCGCCCAAGACTCTGCCACCTCCGTGTCCCCGAGGCCTCCTGTCGCCTGCCTGGGCAGGCAGCAGAGCCGTGCAGGAGAGGGCTGGCCACCGGCCTGGCGATAAGTCACCAGCACCAACGAAGCTGAGCCTCAAGAGGCACCACGTGGCCCCCGCTGCCTTCTATGGCCATACAACCCTGAGCGCTTCCCATCTCATCTGATCTCACAAGCTAAGCAGGATCAGGCCTGGTTAATACGTGGATGGGAGACTACATGGGAATACCGGGTGCTGTAGGCTTTTTTCCCTCCCACACCACCTTCTCCTTTAGTCGCCCGTGGCCGAGGCCGGCTCCTCCCCTGCCGGGCACCGCCGCAGGCCTCACCTCCTCAGGCCCCTCCCAACACAGCGTGCGCCGGAATGGGCGCCCCCAGCCGCACTGGCTGGACATGCGGCCAGAAGTCGGCCCTGTTAGGCAGCCACACCCCAGCCGCTCTCGTGGTGGCTGGCCCAGACCCAGACTCCACCGCAGGCCCGGGTGACAGCCGTGAGGCACGCGAAGCCCTCGTCCTGCACCTGACCACCTCCGCCAGCGCCCATCCGCGCCGCAGCCACCTGTCTGCCTGTGTGTCTCTCCACAGCTCCCTCCGGAAAAAGCCCACCCTCCGCTGTTTCGCCATGGCTGGGTGCGGGAGCGAGGTCGTGGGCCGGGTCCGGTTTTCCGAGCCGGCCGGCCACCATGCGCTGGGAACAGTGCTCAGTGGGTGGCGTGGGGGCAAGGGTGGCCTTGCTGGGTGCAATGGGCCGTGCCGCATCAATGGTGGCTCCGAGTGGCTTTGGGCTACCTGCCCTCAGGCAGGAGGGCCGGCCCAGCCGCGGCTGGACTGCACCTACTACTGCGTGGGTGGACAGGGTTGGGAATGCCCAAGGGACCGTGGACCACGGGCCCTTAAGCCTTCGGAGCCACGTCTTTGTGAGCGTCGAGCGGGATCTGGGGCGGTTCGTCAAGCGCCTATGTGCCTGGATGTTCCCGCCAGAACTGAGCTGCGAGGTCGTCCAAGACTCCACCAACCCCGGACCCCGAGGCGTGCTGTCGCCTGCCTGGGTGGGCCACAGGGCCTTGCTGCAGAGGGCTGGTCGCCGGACTGGCGGTAATTCGCCAGCACCAGCTAAGCTGAGCCTCAAGAGGCACCCCGTGGCCCCTGCTGCCTTCTACGGCCATACCACCCTAAACGCACCTCATCTCGTCTGATCTCGGAAGCTAAGCAGGGTCGGCTCTGTTTACTACCTGGATGGGAGACCACCAGGGAATACTAGAGGCTGGAGTATTTTTTGCCTCCCGATCTGCCTTTTCTTGTAGTCGCCGGTGCTCGAGGCTTCCTCTGCTCCCACCGGGCATGCCTGCAGGCCTCATCTACTCAAGCCTATCCCAACACAGCGTGCGCTGGAGGGGGCCCAGCCCGCCCGTCTGGCTGGACATGCCGCCAGAAGGAGGCGCTGGAAGGCAGCCACACCCCACCCTCTCCCGGGGTGGCCGGCCCGCACCCAGACTCCGCCGCAGGCCCGGGTGTAGATTGTGAGGCCCGTGAGCCCCTCGACCTGCCCCTGGCTGACACGACCAGCGCCCGTGCGTGCCGCAGCCACCTGTCTGCCCGTGTGTCTCTCCACAGCTCCCTCCAGAAAAAGCCCAGCCTCCACCGTTTCACCATGGCAGGGGGCGGGAGTGGGGTCGTGGGCCAGACTGGTTCTCTGGGCCGGCTGGTCACCAGGCGCAGGGAACTTTGCTCGGCAGTTGTCGTGGGGGAAAGGGTGGCCTTGTTGGGTCTAAGGGGTCGTGCCGACTCAAGGGTGGCTCCCAGTGGCTTCAGACCAACTGCCGTCGGGCAGGAGGGCCGGCCCGGCCACGGCCGTGCTTCGCCTAGAACTGTGTGGGCAGACAGGGTGGCCAATGCCCAAGGGACCGCGGGCCACGGGCCCTTAAGACCCCGGGGCCACGTCGTTGTGAGCGTCAAGCGGGATCTGGGGCGGAGGGCCAAGCGCCTATGGGCCTGGAGGGTCCCGCCTGACCTGAGCTGCGAGGTCACCCACGAGTCTGCCAACCCCGGGTCCCCGAGGACTCCTGTCACCTGCCTTGGCGGCGGCTGTGCCGTGCTGGAGAGGGTTGGCTACCGGGCTGTCGGCAAGCCCCAGCACCAGCGAAGCTGAGCCTCAAGAGGCACCCCGTGGCCCCTGCTGCCTTCTACGGCCTTACCACCCTAAACGCAACTCATCTCGTCTGGTCTTGGAAGCTAAGCAGGGTCGGCTCTGTTTACTACCTGGATGGGAGACCACCTGGGAATACTAGATGCTGTAGTATTTTTTGCCTCCCGATCTGCCTTTTCTTGTAGTCGCTGGTGCTCGAGGCTTCCTCTGCTCCTGCCGGGCACAACTTCAGGCCTCATCTACTCAAGCCTCTCCCAACACATCGTGCGCTGGAGGGGGCCCCGCCCGCCCGTCTGGCTGGACATGCCGCCAGAAGGAGGCCCTGGAAGGCAGCCACACCCCACCCTCTCCCGGGGTGGCCGGCCCAGACCCAGAGTCCGCTGTAGGCCCGGGTGAAGATCGTGAGGACCGCGAGGCCCTGGTCCTGCCCCTGGCCGACCCCAGCAGCGCCCATCCGCGCCGCAGCCACCTGTCTGCCCGTGTGTCTCTCCAAAGCTCCCTCCAGAAAAAGCCCAGCCTCCACCGTATCACCATGGCAGGGGGCGGGAGTGGGGTCGTGGGCCGTGACCAGTTCTCCAGGTCAGCTGACCTCCAGTACCCGGAATGGTGCGTGGATTTTGGCGTGGGTGCAAGGGTGGCTTTGCTGGGGCTAAGGGGCCGTGGCGGCCCAATGGTGGCTCCCACTGGCTTTGGGCCCACTGCCGTCAGGCAGGAGGGCCGGCCCGGCCTTGGCCGGGCTGTGCCTAGCACTGCGTGGGTGGACACAGTGGGGAATGCCAAAAGGACAGCAGGCCACTGGCCCTCCAGCCTCAGAGGCCACGTCCTTGTGAGCATCGAGTGGGATCTGGGGCGGAGCCTCAAGCGCCTACGGGTCTGGAGGTTCCCGCAAGAACTGGGCTGCAAGGTCGCCCAAGACTCTGCCACCTCCGTGTCCCCGAGGCCTCCTGTCGCCTGCCTGGGCAGGCAGCAGGGCCGTGCAGGAGAGGGCTGGCCACCGGCCTGGCGATAAGTCACCAGCACCAACGAAGCTGAGCCTCATGAGGCACCACGTGGCCCCCGCTGCCTTCTATGGCCATACAACCCTGAGCGCATCCCATCTCATCTGATCTCACAAGCTAAGCAGGATCAGGCCTGGTTAATACTTGGATGGGAGACTACATGGGAATACCGGGTGCTGTAGGCTTTTTTCCCTCCCACACCACCTTCTCCTTTAGTCGCCCGTGGCCGAGGCCGGCTCCTCCCCTGCCGGGCACCGCCGCAGGCCTCACCTCCTCAGGCCCCTCCCAACACAGCGTGCGCCGGAATGGGCGCCCCCAGCCGCACTGGCTGGACATGCGGCCAGAAGTCGGCCCTGTTAGGCAGCCACACCCCAGCCGCTCTCGGGGTGGCTGGCCCAGACCCAGACTCCACCGCAGGCCCGGGTGACAGCCGTGAGGCACGCGAAGCCCTCGTCCTGCACCTGACCACCTCCGCCAGCGCCCATCCGCGCCGCAGCCACCTGTCTGCCTGTGTGTCTCTCCACAGCTCCCTCCGGAAAAAGCCCACCCTCCGCTGTTTCGCCATGGCTGGGTGCGGGAGCGAGGTCGTGGGCCGGGTCCGGTTTTCCGAGCCGGCCGGCCACCATGCGCTGGGAACAGTGCTCAGTGGTTGGCGTGGGGGCAAGGGTGGCCTTGCTGGGTCCAATGGGCCGTGCCGCATCAATGGTGGCTCCCAGTGGCTTTGGGCTACCTGCCCTCAGGCAGGAGGGCCGGCCCAGCCGCGGCTGGACTGCACCTACTACTGCGTGGGTGGACAGGGTTGGGAATGCCCAAGGGACCGTGGACCACGGGCCCTTAAGCCTTCGGAGCCACGTCTTTGTGAGCGTCGAGCGGGATCTGGGGCGGTTCGTCAAGCGCCTATGTGCCTGGATGTTCCCGCCAGAACTGAGCTGCGAGGTCGTCCAAGACTCCACCAACCCCGGTCCCCGAGGCCTGCTGTCACCTACCTGGGTCGGCCGCAGGGCCGTGCTGCAGAGGGCTGGTTGCCGGACTGGCGGTAATTCGACAGCACCAGCTAAGCTGAGCCTCAAGAGGCACCCCGTGGCCCCCGCTGCCTTCTACGGCCATACCACCCTAAACGCACCTCATCTCGTCTGATCTCGGAAGCTAAGCAGGGTCGGCTCTGTTTACTACCTGGATGGGAGACCACCAGGGAATACTAGAGGCTGGAGTATTTTTTGCCTCCCGATCTGCCTTTTCTTGTAGTCGCCGGTGCTCGAGGCTTCCTCTGCTCCCACCGGGCATGCCTGCAGGCCTCATCTACTCAAGCCTATCCCAACACAGCGTGCGCTGGAGGGGGCCCAGCCTGCCCGTCTGGCTGGACATGCCGCCAGAAGGAGGCGCTGGAAGGCAGCCACACCCCACCCTCTCCCGGGGTGGCCGGCCCGCACCCAGACTCCGCCGCAGGCCCGGGTGTAGATTGTGAGGCCCGCGAGCCCCTCGACCTGCCCCTGGCCGACCCGACCAGCGCCCATGCGCGCCGCAGCCACCTGTCTGCCCGTGTGTCTCTCCACAGCTCCCTCCAGAAAAAGCCCAGCCTCCACCGTTTCACCATGGCAGGGGGCGGGAGTGGGGTCGTGGGCCAGACTGGTTCTCTGGGCCGGCCGGTCACCAGGCGCAGGGAACTTTGCTCGGCAGTTGTCGTGGGGGAAAGGGTGGCCTTGTTGGGTCTAAGGGGTCGTGCCGACTCAAGGGTGGCTCCCAGTGGCTTCAGACCAACTGCCGTCGGGCAGGAGGGCCGGCCCGGCCACGGCCGTGCTTCGCCTAGAACTGTGTGGGCAGACAGGGTGGCCAATGCCCAAGGGACCGCGGGCCACGGGCCCTTAAGACCCCGGGGCCACGTCGTTGTGAGCGTCAAGCGGGATCTGGGGCGGAGGGCCAAGCGCCTATGGGCCTGGAGGGTCCCGCCTGACCTGAGCTGCGAGGTCACCCACGAGTCTGCCAACTCCGGGTCCCCGAGGACTCCTGTCACCTGCCTTGGCGGCGGCTGTGCCATGCTGGAGAGGGTTGGCTACCGGGCTGTCGGCAAGCCCCAGCACCAGCGAAGCTGAGCCTCAAGAGGCACCCCGTGGCCCCTGCTGCCTTCTACGGCCTTACCACCCTAAACGCACCTCATCTCGTCTGGTCTTGGAAGCTAAGCAGGGTCGGCTCTGTTTACTACCTGGATGGGAGACCACCTGGGAATACTAGATGCTGTAGTATTTTTTGCCTCCCGATCTGCCTTTTCTTGTAGTCGCCGGTGCTCGAGGCTTCCTCTGCTCCTGCCGGGCACAACTTCAGGCCTCATCTACTCAAGCCTATCCCAACACATCGTGCGCTGGAGGGGGCCCAGCCCGCCCGTCTGGCTGGACATGCCGCCAGAAGGAGGCCCTGGAAGGCAGCCACACCCCACCCTCTCCCGGGGTGGCCGGCCCAGACCCAGAGTCCGCTGTAGGCCCGGGTGAAGATCGTGAGGCCCGCGAGGCCCTGGTCCTGCCCCTGGCCGACCCCAGCAGCGCCCATCCGCGCCGCAGCCACCTGTCTGCCCGTGTGTCTCTCCAAAGCTCCCTCCAGAAAAAGCCCAGCCTCCACCGTATCACCATGGCAGGGGGCGGGAGTGGGGTCGTGGGCCGTGACCAGTTCTCCAGGTCAGCTGACCTCCAGTACCCGGAATGGTGCGTGGATTTTGGCGTGGGTGCAAGGGTGGCTTTGCTGGGGCTAAGGGGCCGTGGCGGCCCAATAGTGGCTCCCACTGGCTTTGGGCCCACTGCCGTCAGGCAGGAGGGCCGGCCCGGCCTTGGCCGGGCTGCGCCTAGCACTGCGTGGGTGGACACAGTGGGGAATGCCAAAAGGACAGCAGGCCACTGGCCCTCCAGCCTCAGAGGCCACGTCCTTGTGAGCATCGAGTGGGATCTGGGGCGGAGCCTCAAGCGCCTACGGGTCTGGAGGTTCCCGCAAGAACTGGGCTGCAAGGTCGCCCAAGACTCTGCCACCTCCGTGTCCCCGAGGCCTCCTGTCGCCTGCCTGGGCAGGCAGCAGGGCCGTGCAGGAGAGGGCTGGCCACCGGCCTGGCGATAAGACACCAGCACCAACGAAGCTGAGCCTCATGAGGCACCCCGTGGCCCCCACTGCCTTCTATGGCCATACAACCCTGAGCGCATCCCATCTCATCTGATCTCACAAGCTAAGCAGGATCAGGCCTGGTTAATACTTGGATGGGAGACTACATGGGAATACCGGGTGCTGTAGGCTTTTTTCCCTCCCACACCACCTTCTCCTGTATTCGCCCGTGGCCGAGGCCGGCTCCTCCCCTGCCGGGCACCGCCGCAGGCCTCACCTCCTCAGGCCCCTCCCAACACAGCGTGCGCCGGAATGGGCGCCCCCAGCCGCACTGGCTGGACATGCGGCCAGAAGTCGGCCCTGTTAGGCAGCCACATGCCAGCCGCTCTCGGGGTGGCTGGCCCAGACCCAGACTCCACCGCAGGCCCGGGTGACAGCCGTGAGGCACGCGAAGCCCTCGTCCTGCACCTGACCACCTCCGCCAGCGCCCATCCGCGCCGCAGCCACCTGTCTGCCTGTGTGTCTCTCCACAGCTCCCTCCGGAAAAAGCCCACCCTCCGCTGTTTCGCCATGGCTGGGTGCGGGAGCGAGGTCGTGGGCCGGGGCCGGTTTTCCGGGCCGGCCGGCCACCATGCGCTGGGAACAGTGCTCAGTGGGTGGCGTGGGGGCAAGGGTGGCCTTGCTGGGTCCAATGGGCCGTGCCGCATCAATGGTGGCTCCCAGTGGCTTTGGGCTACCTGCCCTCAGGCAGGAGGGCCGGCCCAGCCGCGGCTGGACTGCACCTACTACTGCGTGGGTGGACAGGGTTGGGAATGCCCAAGGGACCGTGGACCACGGGCCCTTAAGCCTTCGGAGCCACGTCTTTGTGAGCGTCGAGCGGGATCTGGGGCGGTTCGTCAAGCGCCTATGTGCCTGGATGTTCCCGCCAGAACTGAGCTGCGAGGTCGTCCAAGACTCCACCAACCCCGGTCCCCGAGGCCTGCTGTCACCTACCTGGGTCGGCCGCAGGGCCGTGCTGCAGAGGGCTGGTTGCCGGACTGGCGGTAATTCGACAGCACCAGCTAAGCTGAGCCTCAAGAGGCACCCCGTGGCCCCCGCTGCCTTCTACGGCCATACCACCCTAAACGCACCTCATCTCGTCTGATCTCGGAAGCTAAGCAGGGTCGGCTCTGTTTACTACCTGGATGGGAGACCACCAGGGAATACTAGAGGCTGGAGTATTTTTTGCCTCCCGATCTGCCTTTTCTTGTAGTCGCCGGTGCTCGAGGCTTCCTCTGCTCCCACCGGGCATGCCTGCAGGCCTCATCTACTCAAGCCTATCCCAACACAGCGTGCGCTGGAGGGGGCCCAGCCTGCCCGTCTGGCTGGACATGCCGCCAGAAGGAGGCGCTGGAAGGCAGCCACACCCCACCCTCTCCCGGGGTGGCCGGCCCGCACCCAGACTCCGCCGCAGGCCCGGGTGTAGATTGTGAGGCCCGCGAGCCCCTCGACCTGCCCCTGGCCGACCCGACCAGCGCCCATGCGCGCCGCAGCCACCTGTCTGCCCGTGTGTCTCTCCACAGCTCCCTCCAGAAAAAGCCCAGCCTCCACCGTTTCACCATGGCAGGGGGCGGGAGTGGGGTCGTGGGCCAGACTGGTTCTCTGGGCCGGCCGGTCACCAGGCGCAGGGAACTTTGCTCGGCAGTTGTCGTGGGGGAAAGGGTGGCCTTGTTGGGTCTAAGGGGTCGTGCCGACTCAAGGGTGGCTCCCAGTGGCTTCAGACCAACTGCCGTCGGGCAGGAGGGCCGGCCCGGCCACGGCCGTGCTTCGCCTAGAACTGTGTGGGCAGACAGGGTGGCCAATGCCCAAGGGACCGCGGGCCACGGGCCCTTAAGACCCCGGGGCCACGTCGTTGTGAGCGTCAAGCGGGATCTGGGGCGGAGGGCCAAGCGCCTATGGGCCTGGAGGGTCCCGCCTGACCTGAGCTGCGAGGTCACCCACGAGTCTGCCAACCCCGGGTCCCCGAGGACTCCTGTCACCTGCCTTGGCGGCGGCTGTGCCATGCTGGAGAGGGTTGGCTACCGGGCTGTCGGCAAGCCCCAGCACCAGCGAAGCTGAGCCTCAAGAGGCACCCCGTGGCCCCTGCTGCCTTCTACGGCCTTACCACCCTAAACGCACCTCATCTCGTCTGGTCTTGGAAGCTAAGCAGGGTCGGCTCTGTTTACTACCTGGATGGGAGACCACCTGGGAATACTAGATGCTGTAGTATTTTTTGCCTCCCGATCTGCCTTTTCTTGTAGTCGCCGGTGCTCGAGGCTTCCTCTGCTCCTGCCGGGCACAACTTCAGGCCTCATCTACTCAAGCCTATCCCAACACATCGTGCGCTGGAGGGGGCCCAGCCCGCCCGTCTGGCTGGACATGCCGCCAGAAGGAGGCCCTGGAAGGCAGCCACACCCCACCCTCTCCCGGGGTGGCCGGCCCAGACCCAGAGTCCGCTGTAGGCCCGGGTGAAGATCGTGAGGCCCCCGAGGCCCTGGTCCTGCCCCTGGCCGACCCCAGCAGCGCCCATCCGCGCCGCAGCCACCTGTCTGCCCGTGTGTCTCTCCAAAGCTCCCTCCAGAAAAAGCCCAGCCTCCACCGTATCACCATGGCAGGGGGCGGGAGTGGGGTCGTGGGCCGTGACCAGTTCTCCAGGTCAGCTGACCTCCAGTACCCGGAATGGTGCGTGGATTTTGGCGTGGGTGCAAGGGTGGCTTTGCTGGGGCTAAGGGGCCGTGGCGGCCCAATGGTGGCTCCCACTGGCTTTGGGCCCACTGCCGTCAGGCAGGAGGGCCGGCCCGGCCTTGGCCGGGCTGCGCCTAGCACTGCGTGGGCGGACACAGTGGGGAATGCCAAAAGGACAGCAGGCCACTGGCCCTCCAGCCTCAGAGGCCACGTCCTTGTGAGCATCGAGTGGGATCTGGGGCGGAGCCTCAAGCGCCTACGGGTCTGGAGGTTCCCGCAAGAACTGGGCTGCAAGGTCGCCCAAGACTCTGCCACCTCCGTGTCCCCGAGGCCTCCTGTCGCCTGCCTGGGCAGGCAGCAGGGCCGTGCAGGAGAGGGCTGGCCACCGGCCTGGCGATAAGACACCAGCACCAACGAAGCTGAGCCTCATGAGGCACCCCGTGGCCCCCGCTGCCTTCTATGGCCATACAACCCTGAGCGCATCCCATCTCATCTGATCTCACAAGCTAAGCAGGATCAGGCCTGGTTAATACTTGGATGGGAGACTACATGGGAATACCGGGTGCTGTAGGCTTTTTTCCCTCCCACACCACCTTCTCCTTTAGTCGCCCGTGGCCGAGGCCGGCTCCTCCCCTGCCGGGCACCGCCGCAGGCCTCACCTCCTCAGGCCCCTCCCAACACAGCGTGCGCCGGAATGGGCGCCCCCAGCCGCACTGGCTGGACATGCGGCCAGAAGTCGGCCCTGTTAGGCAGCCACACGCCAGCCGCTCTCGGGGTGGCTGGCCCAGACCCAGACTCCACCGCAGGCCCGGGTGACAGCCGTGAGGCACGCGAAGCCCTCGTCCTGCACCTGACCACCTCCGCCAGCGCCCATCCGCGCCGCAGCCACCTGTCTGCCTGTGTGTCTCTCCACAGCTCCCTCCGGAAAAAGCCCACCCTCCGCTGTTTCGCCATGGCTGGGTGCGGGAGCGAGGTCGTGGGCCGGGTCCGGTTTTCCGGGCCGGCCGGCCACCATGCGCTGGGAACAGTGCTCAGTGGGTGGCGTGGGGGCAAGGGTGGCCTTGCTGGGTCCAATGGGCCGTGCCGCATCAATGGTGGCTCCCAGTGGCTTTGGGCTACCTGCCCTCAGGCAGGAGGGCCGGCCCAGCCGCGGCTGGACTGCACCTACTACTGCGTGGGTGGACAGGGTTGGGAATGCCCAAGGGACCGTGGACCACGGGCCCTTAAGCCTTCGGAGCCACGTCTTTGTGAGCGTCGAGCGGGATCTGGGGCGGTTCGTCAAGCGCCTATGTGCCTGGATGTTCCCGCCAGAACTGAGCTGCGAGGTCGTCCAAGACTCCACCAACCCCGGTCCCCGAGGCCTGCTGTCACCTACCTGGGTCGGCCGCAGGGCCGTGCTGCAGAGGGCTGGTTGCCGGACTGGCGGTAATTCGACAGCACCAGCTAAGCTGAGCCTCAAGAGGCACCCCGTGGCCCCCGCTGCCTTCTACGGCCATACCACCCTAAACGCACCTCATCTCGTCTGATCTCGGAAGCTAAGCAGGGTCGGCTCTGTTTACTACCTGGATGGGAGACCACCAGGGAATACTAGAGGCTGGAGTATTTTTTGCCTCCCGATCTGCCTTTTCTTGTAGTCGCCGGTGCTCGAGGCTTCCTCTGCTCCCACCGGGCATGCCTGCAGGCCTCATCTACTCAAGCCTATCCCAACACAGCGTGCGCTGGAGGGGGCCCAGCCTGCCCGTCTGGCTGGACATGCCGCCAGAAGGAGGCGCTGGAAGGCAGCCACACCCCACCCTCTCCCGGGGTGGCCGGCCCGCACCCAGACTCCGCCGCAGGCCCGGGTGTAGATTGTGAGGCCCGCGAGCCCCTCGACCTGCCCCTGGCCGACCCGACCAGCGCCCATGCGCGCCGCAGCCACCTGTCTGCCCGTGTGTCTCTCCACAGCTCCCTCCAGAAAAAGCCCAGCCTCCACCGTTTCACCATGGCAGGGGGCGGGAGTGGGGTCGTGGGCCAGACTGGTTCTCTGGGCCGGCCGGTCACCAGGCGCAGGGAACTTTGCTCGGCAGTTGTCGTGGGGGAAAGGGTGGCCTTGTTGGGTCTAAGGGGTCGTGCCGACTCAAGGGTGGCTCCCAGTGGCTTCAGACCAACTGCCGTCGGGCAGGAGGGCCGGCCCGGCCACGGCCGTGCTTCGCCTAGAACTGTGTGGGCAGACAGGGTGGCCAATGCCCAAGGGACCGCGGGCCACGGGCCCTTAAGACCCCGGGGCCACGTCGTTGTGAGCGTCAAGCGGGATCTGGGGCGGAGGGCCAAGCGCCTATGGGCCTGGAGGGTCCCGCCTGACCTGAGCTGCGAGGTCACCCACGAGTCTGCCAACCCCGGGTCCCCGAGGACTCCTGTCACCTGCCTTGGCGGCGGCTGTGCCGTGCTGGAGAGGGTTGGCTACCGGGCTGTCGGCAAGCCCCAGCACCAGCGAAGCTGAGACTCAAGAGGCACCCCGTGGCCCCTGCTGCCTTCTACGGCCTTACCACCCTAAACGCACCTCATCTCGTCTGGTCTTGGAAGCTAAGCAGGGTCGGCTCTGTTTACTACCTGGATGGGAGACCACCTGGGAATACTAGATGCTGTAGTATTTTTTGCCTCCCGATCTGTCTTTTCTTGTAGTCGCCGGTGCTCGAGGCTTCCTCTGCTCCTGCCGGGCACAACTTCAGGCCTCATCTACTCAAGCCTCTCCCAACACATCGTGCGCTGGAGGGGGCCCAGCCCGCCTGTCTGGCTGGACATGCCGCCAGAAGGAGGCCCTGGAAGGCAGCCACACCCCACCCTCTCCCGGGGTGGCCGGCCCAGACCCAGAGTCCGCTGTAGGCCCGGGTGAAGATCGTGAGGCCCGCGAGGCCCTGGTCCTGCCCCTGGCCGACCCCAGCAGCGCCCATCCGCGCCGCAGCCACCTGTCTGCCCGTGTGTCTCTCCAAAGCTCCCTCCAGAAAAAGCCCAGCCTCCACCGTATCACCATGGCAGGGGGCGGGAGTGGGGTCGTGGGCCGTGACCAGTTCTCCAGGTCAGCTGACCTCCAGTACCCAGAATGGTGCGTGGATTTTGGCGTGGGTGCAAGGGTGGCTTTGCTGGGGCTAAGGGGCCGTGGCGGCCCAATGGTGGCTCCCACTGGCTTTGGGCCCACTGCCGTCAGGCAGGAGGGCCGGCCCGGCCTTGGCCGGGCTGCGCCTAGCACTGCGTGGGTGGACACAGTGGGGAATGCCAAAAGGACAGCAGGCCACTGGCCCTCCAGCCTCAGAGGCCACGTCCTTGTGAGCATCGAGTGGGATCTGGGGCGGAGCCTCAAGCGCCTACGGGTCTGGAGGTTCCCGCAAGAACTGGGCTGCAAGGTCGCCCAAGACTCTGCCACCTCCGTGTCCCCGAGGCCTCCTGTCGCCTGCCTGGGCAGGCAGCAGGGCCGTGCAGGAGAGGGCTGGCCACCGGCCTGGCGATAAGACACCAGCACCAACGAAGCTGAGCCTCATGAGGCACCCCGTGGCCCCCGCTGCCTTCTATGGCCATACAACCCTGAGCGCATCCCATCTCATCTGATCTCACAAGCTAAGCAGGATCAGGCCTGGTTAATACGTGGATGGGAGACTACATGGGAATACCGGGTGCTGTAGGCTTTTTTCCCTCCCACACCACCTTCTCCTGTAGTCGCCCGTGGCCGAGGCCGGCTCCTCCCCTGCCGGGCACCGCCGCAGGCCTCACCTCCTCAGGCCCCTCCCAACACAGCGTGCGCCGGAATGGGCGCCCCCAGCCGCACTGGCTGGACATGCGGCCAGAAGTCGGCCCTGTTAGGCAGCCACACGCCAGCCGCTCTCGGGGTGGCTGGCCCAGACCCAGACTCCACCGCAGGCCCGGGTGACAGCCGTGAGGCACGCGAAGCCCTCGTCCTGCACCTGACCACCTCCGCCAGCGCCCATCCGCGCCGCAGCCACCTGTCTGCCTGTGTGTCTCTCCACAGCTCCCTCCGGAAAAAGCCCACCCTCCGCTGTTTCGCCATGGCTGGGTGCGGGAGCGAGGTCGTGGGCCGGGTCCGGTTTTCCGGGCCGGCCGGCCACCATGCGCTGGGAACAGTGCTCAGTGGGTGGCGTGGGGGCAAGGGTGGCCTTGCTGGGTCCAATGGGCCGTGCCGCATCAATGGTGGCTCCCAGTGGCTTTGGGCTACCTTCCCTCAGGCAGGAGTTCCGGCCCAGCCGCGGCTGGACTGCACCTACTACTGTGTGGGTGGACAGGGTTGGGAATGCCCAAGGGACCGTGGACCACGGGCCCTTAAGCCTTCGGAGCCACGTCTTTGTGAGCGTCGAGCGGGATCTGGGGCGGTTCGCCAAGCGTCTATGTGCCTGGATGTTCCCGACAGAACTGAGCTGCGAGGTCGTCCAAGACTCCACCAACCCCGGTTCCCGAAGCGTGCTGTCGCCAGCCTGGGTGGGCCACAGGGCCTTGCTGCAGAGGGCTGGTCGCCGGACTGGCGGTAATTCGCCAGCACCAGCTAAGCTGGGCCTCAAGAGGCACCCCGTGGCCCGCGCTGCCTTCTACGGCCATACCACCCTAAACGCACCTCATCTCGTCTGATCTCGGAAGCTAAGCAGGGTCGGCTCTGTTTACTACCTGGATGGGAGACCACCAGGGAATACTAGAGGCTGGAGTATTTTTTGCCTCCCGATCTGCCTTTCCTTGTAGTCGCCGGTGCTCGAGGCTTCCTCTGCTCCCACCGGGCACGGCTGCAGGCCTCATCTTCTCAAGCCTATCCCAACACAGCGTGCGCTGGAGGGGGCCCAGCCCGCCCGTCTGGCTGGACATGCCGCCAGAAGGAGGCGCTGGAAGGCAGCCACACCCCACCCTCTCCCGGGGTGGCCGGCCCGCACCCAGACTCCGCCGCAGGCCCGGGTGTAGATTGTGAGGCCCGCGAGCCCCTCGACCTGCCCCTGGCCGACCCGACCAGCGCCCATGCGCGCCGCAGCCACCTGTCTGCCCGTGTGTCTCTCCACAGCTCCCTCCAGAAAAAGCCCAGCCTCCACCGTTTCACCATGGCAGGGGGCGGGAGTGGGGTCGTGGGCCAGACTGGTTCTCTGGGCCGGCCGGTCACCAGGCGCAGGGAACTTTGCTCGGCAGTCGTCGTGGGGGAAAGGGTGGCCTTGTTGGGTCTAAGGGGTCGTGCCGACTCAAGGGTGGCTCCCAGTGGCTTCAGACCAACTGCCGTCGGGCAGGAGGGCCGGCCCGGCCACGGCCGTGCTTTGCCTAGAACTGTGTGGGCAGACAGGGTGGCCAATGCCCAAGGGACCGCGGGCCACGGGCCCTTAAGACCCCGGGGCCACGTCATTGTGAGCGTCAAGCGGGATCTGGGGCGGAGGGCCAAGCGCCTATGGGCCTGGAGGGTCCCGCCTGACCTGAGCTGCGAGGTCACCCACGAGTCTGCCAACCCCGGGTCCCCGAGGACTCCTGTCACCTGCCTTGGCGGCGGCTGTGCCGTGCTGGAGAGGGTTGGCTACCGGGCTGTTGGCAAGCCCCAGCACCAGCGAAGCTGAGCCTCAAGAGGCACCCCGTGGCCCCTGCTGCCTTCTACGGCCTTACCACCCTAAACGCACCTCATCTCGTCTGGTCTTGGAAGCTAAGCAGGGTCGGCTCTGTTTACTACCTGGATGGGAGACCACCTGGGAATACTAGATGCTGTAGTATTTTTTGCCTCCCGATCTGCCTTTTCTTGTAGTCGCCGGTGCTCGAGGCTTCCTCTGCTCCTGCCGGGCACAACTTCAGGCCTCATCTACTCAAGCCTCTCCCAACACATCGTGCGCTGGAGGGGGCCCAGCCCGCCCGTCTGGCTGGACATGCCGCCAGAAGGAGGCCCTGGAAGGCAGCCACACCCCACCCTCTCCCGGGGTGGCCGGCCCAGACCCAGAGTCCGCTGTAGGCCCGGGTGAAGATCGTGAGGCCCCCGAGGCCCTGGTCCTGCCCCTGGCCGACACCAGCAGCGCCCATCCGCGCCGCAGCCACCTGTCTGCCCGTGTGTCTCTCCACAGCTCCCTCCAGAAAAAGCCCAGCCTCCACCGTATCACCATGGCAGGGGGCGGGAGTGGGGTCGTGGGCCGTGACCAGTTCTCCAGGTCAGCTGACCTCCAGTACCCGGAATGGTGCGTGGATTTTGGCGTGAGTGCAAGGGTGGCTTTGCTGGGGCTAAGGGGCCGTGGCGGCCCAATGGTGGCTCCCACTGGCTTTGGGCCCACTGCCGTCAGGCAGGAGGGCCGGCCCGGCCTTGGCCGGGCTGCGCCTAGCACTGCGTGGGTGGACACAGTGGGGAATGCCAAAAGGACAGCAGGCCACTGGCCCTCCAGCCTCAGAGGCCACGTCCTTGTGAGCATCGAGTGGGATCTGGGGCGGAGCCTCAAGCGCCTACGGGTCTGGAGGTTCCCGCAAGAACTGGGCTGCAAGGTCGCCCAAGACTCTGCCACCTCCGTGTCCCCGAGGCCTCCTGTCGCCTGCCTGGGCAGGCAGCAGGGCCGTGCAGGAGAGGGCTGGCCACCGGCCTGGCGATAAGACACCAGCACCAACGAAGCTGAGCCTCATGAGGCACCCCGTGGCCCCCGATGCCTTCTATGGCCATTCAACCCTGAGCGCATCCCATCTCATCTGATCTCACAAGCTAAGCAGGATCAGGCCTGGTTAATACTTGGATGGGAGACTACATGGGAATACCGGGTGCTGTAGGCTTTTTTCCCTCCCACACCACCTTCTCCTTTAGTCGCCCGTGGCCGAGGCCGGCTCCTCCCCTGCCGGGCACCGCCGCAGGCCTCACCTCCTCAGGCCCCTCCCAACACAGCGTGTGCCGGAATGGGCGCCCCCAGCCGCACTGGCTGGACATGCGGCCAGAAGTCGGCCCTGTTAGGCAGCCACACCCCAGCCGCTCTCGGGGTGGCTGGCCCAGACCCAGACTCCACCGCAGGCCCGGGTGACAGCCGTGAGGCACGCGAAGCCCTCGTCCTGCACCTGACCACCTCTGCCAGCGCCCATCCGCGCCGCAGCCACCTGTCTGCCTGTGTGTCTCTCCACAGCTCCCTCCGGAAAAAGCCCACCCTCCGCTGTTTCGCCATGGCTGGGTGCGGGAGCGAGGTCGTGGGCCGGGGCCGGTTTTCCGGGCCGGCCGGCCACCATGCGCTGGGAACAGTGCTCAGTGGGTGGCGTGGGGGCAAGGGTGGCCTTGCTGGGTCCAATGGGCCGTGCCGCATCAATGGTGGCTCCCAGTGGCTTTGGGCTACCTTCCCTCAGGCAGGAGTTCCGGCCCAGCCGCGGCTGGACTGCACCTACTACTGTGTGGGTGGACAGGGTTGGGAATGCCCAAGGGACCGTGGACCATGGGCCCTTAAGCCTTCGGAGCCACGTCTTTGTGAGCGTCGAGCGGGATCTGGGGCGGTTCGCCAAGCGCCTATGTGCCTGGATGTTCCCGCCAGAACTGAGCTGCGAGGTCGTCCAAGACTCCACCAACCCCGGACCCCGAGGCGTGCTGTCGCCTGCCTGGGTGGGCCACAGGGCCTTGCTGCAGAGGGCTGGTCGCCGGACTGGCGGTAATTCGCCAGCACCAGCTAAGCTGAGCCTCAAGAGGCACCCCGTGGCCCCCGCTGGCTTCTACGGCCATACCACCCTAAACGCACCTCATCTCGTCTGATCTCGGAAGCTAAGCAGGGTCGGCTCTGTTTACTACCTGGATGGGAGACCACCAGGGAATACTAGAGGCTGGAGTATTTTTTGCCTCCCGATCTGCCTTTTCTTGTAGTCGCCGGTGCTCGAGGCTTCCTCTGCTCCCACCGGGCATGCCTGCAGGCCTCATCTACTCAAGCCTATCCCAACACAGCGTGCGCTGGAGGGGGCCCAGCCCGCCCGTCTGGCTGGACATGCCGCCAGAAGGAGGCGCTGGAAGGCAGCCACACCCCACCCTCTCCCGGGGTGGCCGGCCCGCACCCAGACTCCGCCGCAGGCCCGGGTGTAGATTGTGAGGCCCGCGAGCCCCTCGACCTGCCCCTGGCCGACCCGACCAGCGCCCATGCGCGCCGCAGCCACCTGTCTGCCCGTGTGTCTCTCCACAGCTCCCTCCAGAAAAAGCCCAGCCTCCACCGTTTCACCATGGCAGGGGGCGGGAGTGGGGTCGTGGGCCAGACTGGTTCTCTGGGCCGGCCGGTCACCAGGCGCAGGGAACTTTGCTCGGCAGTTGTCGTGGGGGAAAGGGTGGCCTTGTTGGGTCTAAGGGGTCGTGCCGACTCAAGGGTGGCTCCCAGTGGCTTCAGACCAACTGCCGTCGGGCAGGAGGGCCGGCCCGGCCACGGCCGTGCTTCGCCTAGAACTGTGTGGGCAGACAGGGTGGCCAATGCCCAAGGGACCGCGGGCCACGGGCCCTTAAGACCCCGGGGCCACGTCGTTGTGAGCGTCAAGCGGGATCTGGGGCGGAGGGCCAAGCGCCTATGGGCCTGGAGGGTCCCGCCTGACCTGAGCTGCGAGGTCACCCACGAGTCTGCCAACCCCGGGTCGCCGAGGACTCCTGTCACCTGCCTTGGCGGCGGCTGTGCCGTGCTGGAGAGGGTTGGCTACCGGGCTGTCGGCAAGCCCCAGCACCAGCGAAGCTGAGCCTCAAGAGGCACCCCGTGGCCCCTGCTGCCTTCTACGGCCTTACCACCCTAAACGCACCTCATCTCGTCTGGTCTTGGAAGCTAAGCAGGGTCGGCTCTGTTTACTACCTGGATGGGAGACCACCTGGGAATACTAGATGCTGTAGTATTTTTTGCCTCCCGATCTGCCTTTTCTTGTAGTCGCCGGTGCTCGAGGCTTCCTCTGCTCCTGCCGGGCACAACTTCAGGCCTCATCTACTCAAGCCTCTCCCAACACATCGTGCGCTGGAGGGGGCCCAGCCCGCCCGTCTGGCTGGACATGCCGCCAGAAGGAGGCCCTGGAAGGCAGCCACACCCCACCCTCTCCCGGGGTGGCCGGCCCAGACCCAGAGTCCGCTGTAGGCCCGGGTGAAGATCGTGAGGCCCCCGAGGCCCTGGTCCTGCCCCTGGCCGACACCAGCAGCGCCCATCCGCGCCGCAGCCACCTGTCTGCCCGTGTGTCTCTCCACAGCTCCCTCCAGAAAAAGCCCAGCCTCCACCGTATCACCATGGCAGGGGGCGGGAGTGGGGTCGTGGGCCGTGACCAGTTCTCCAGGTCAGCTGACCTCCAGTACCCGGAATGGTGCGTGGATTTTGGCGTGGGTGCAAGGGTGGCTTTGCTGGGGCTAAGGGGCCGTGGCGGCCCAATGGTGGCTCCCACTGGCTTTGGGCCCACTGCCGTCAGGCAGGAGGGCCGGCCCGGCCTTGGCCAGGCTGCGCCTAGCACTGCGTGGGTGGACACAGTGGGGAATGCCAAAAGGACAGCAGGCCACTGGCCCTCCAGCCTCAGAGGCCACGTCCTTGTGAGCATCGAGTGGGATCTGGGGCGGAGCCTCAAGCGCCTACGGGTCTGGAGGTTCCCGCAAGAACTGGGCTGCAAGGTCGCCCAAGACTCTGCCACCTCCGTGTCCCCGAGGCCTCCTGTCGCCTGCCTGGGCAGGCAGCAGGGCCGTGCAGGAGAGGGCTGGCCACCGGCCTGGCGATAAGACACCAGCACCAACGAAGCTGAGCCTCATGAGGCACCCCGTGGCCCCCGCTGCCTTCTATGGCCATACAACCCTGAGCGCATCCCATCTCATCTGATCTCACAAGCTAAGCAGGATCAGGCCTGGTTAATACTTGGATGGGAGACTACATGGGAATACCGGGTGCTGTAGGCTTTTTTCCCTCCCACACCACCTTCTCCTTTAGTCGCCCGTGGCCGAGGCCGGCTCCTCCCCTGCCGGGCACCGCCGCAGGCCTCACCTCCTCAGGCCCCTCCCAACACAGCGTGCGCCGGAATGGGCGCCCCCAGCTGCACTGGCTGGACATGCGGCCAGAAGTCGGCCCTGTTAGGCAGCCACACGCCAGCCGCTCTCGGGGTGGCTGGCCCAGACCCAGACTCCACCGCAGGCCCGGGTGACAGCCGTGAGGCACGCGAAGCCCTCGTCCTGCACCTGACCACCTCCGCCAGCGCCCATCCGCGCCGCAGCCACCTGTCTGCCTGTGTGTCTCTCCACAGCTCCCTCCGGAAAAAGCCCACCCTCCGCTGTTTCGCCATGGCTGGGTGCGGGAGCGAGGTCGTGGGCCGGGGCCGGTTTTCCGGACCGGCCGGCCACCATGCGCTGGGAACAGTGCTCAGTGGGTGGCGTGGGGGCAAGGGTGGCCTTGCTGGGTCCAATGGGCCGTGCCGCATCAATGGTGGCTCCCAGTGGCTTTGGGCTACCTTCCCTCAGGCAGGAGTTCCGGCCCAGCCGCGGCTGGACTGCACCTACTACTGTGTGGGTGGACAGGGTTGGGAATGCCCAAGGGACCGTGGACCACGGGCCCTTAAGCCTTCGGAGCCACGTCTTTGTGAGCGTCGAGCGGGATCTGGGGCGGTTCGCCAAGCGCCTATGTGCCTGGATGTTCCCGCCAGAACTGAGCTGCGAGGTCGTCCAAGACTCCACCAACCCCGGTCCCCGAGGCGTGCTGTCGCCAGCCTGGGTGGGCCACAGGGCCTTGCTGCAGAGGGCTGGTCGCCGGACTGGCGGTAATTCGCCAGCACCAGCTAAGCTGAGCCTCAAGAGGCACCCCGTGGCCCCCGCTGCCTTCTACGGCCATACCACCCTAAACGCACCTCATCTCGTCTGATCTCGGAAGCTAAGCAGGGTCGGCTCTGTTTACTACCTGGATGGGAGACCACCAGGGAATACTAGAGGCTGGAGTATTTTTTGCCTCCCGATCTGCCTTTTCTTGTAGTCGCCGGTGCTCGAGGCTTCCTCTGCTCCCACCGGGCACGGCTGCAGGCCTCATCTTCTCAAGCCTATCCCAACACAGCGTGCGCTGGAGGGGGCCCAGCCCGCCCGTCTGGCTGGACATGCCGCCAGAAGGAGGCGCTGGAAGGCAGCCACACCCCACCCTCTCCCGGGGTGGCCGGCCCGCACCCAGACTCCGCCGCAGGCCCGGGTGTAGATTGTGAGGCCCGCGAGCCCCTCGACCTGCCCCTGGCCGACCCGACCAGCGCCCATGCGCGCCGCAGCCACCTGTCTGCCCGTGTGTCTCTCCACAGCTCCCTCCAGAAAAAGCCCAGCCTCCACCGTTTCACCATGGCAGGGGGCGGGAGTGGGGTCGTGGGCCAGACTGGTTCTCTGGGCCGGCCGGTCACCAGGCGCAGGGAACTTTGCTCGGCAGTTGTCGTGGGGGAAAGGGTGGCCTTGTTGGGTCTAAGGGGTCGTGCCGACTCAAGGGTGGCTCCCAGTGGCTTCAGACCAACTGCCGTCGGGCAGGAGGGCCGGCCCGGCCACGGCCGTGCTTCGCCTAGAACTGTGTGGGCAGACAGGGTGGCCAATGCCCAAGGGACCGCGGGCCACGGGCCCTTAAGACCCCGGGGCCACGTCGTTGTGAGCGTCAAGCGGGATCTGGGGCGGAGGGCCAAGCGCCTATGGGCCTGGAGGGTCCCGCCTGACCTGAGCTGCGAGGTCACCCACGAGTCTGCCAACCCCGGGTCGCCGAGGACTCCTGTCACCTGCCTTGGCGGCGGCTGTGCCGTGCTGGAGAGGGTTGGCTACCGGGCTGTCGGCAAGCCCCAGCACCAGCGAAGCTGAGCCTCAAGAGGCACCCCGTGGCCCCTGCTGCCTTCTACGGCCTTACCACCCTAAACGCACCTCATCTCGTCTGGTCTTGGAAGCTAAGCAGGGTCGGCTCTGTTTACTACCTGGATGGGAGACCACCTGGGAATACTAGATGCTGTAGTATTTTTTGCCTCCCGATCTGCCTTTTTTTGTAGTCACCGGTGCTCGAGGCTTCCTCTGCTCCTGCCGGGCACAACTTCAGGCCTCATCTACTCAAGCCTCTCCCAACACATCGTGCGCTGGAGGGGGCCCAGCCCGCCCGTCTGGCTGGACATGCCGCCAGAAGGAGGCCCTGGAAGGCAGCCACACCCCACCCTCTCCCGGGGTGGCCGGCCCAGACCCAGAGTCCGCTGTAGGCCCGGGTGAAGATCGTGAGGCCCCCGAGGCCCTGGTCCTGCCCCTGGCCGACACCAGCAGCGCCCATCCGCGCCGCAGCCACCTGTCTGCCCGTGTGTCTCTCCACAGCTCCCTCCAGAAAAAGCCCAGCCTCCACCGTATCACCATGGCAGGGGGCGGGAGTGGGGTCGTGGGCCGTGACCAGTTCTCCAGGTCAGCTGACCTCCAGTACCCGGAATGGTGCGTGGATTTTGGCGTGGGTGCAAGGGTGGCTTTGCTGGGGCTAAGGGGCCGTGGCGGCCCAATGGTGGCTCCCACTGGCTTTGGGCCCACTGCCGTCAGGCAGGAGGGCCGGCCCGGCCTTGGCCGGGCTGCGCCTAGCACTGCGTGGGTGGACACAGTGGGGAATGCCAAAAGGACAGCAGGCCACTGGCCCTCCAGCCTCAGAGGCCACGTCCTTGTGAGCATCGAGTGGGATCTGGGGCGGAGCCTCAAGCGCCTACGGGTCTGGAGGTTCCCGCAAGAACTGGGCTGCAAGGTCGCCCAAGACTCTGCCACCTCCGTGTCCCCGAGGCCTCCTGTCGCCTGCCTGGGCAGGCAGCAGGGCCGTGCAGGAGAGGGCTGGCCACCGGCCTGGCGATAAGACACCAGCACCAACGAAGCTGAGCCTCATGAGGCACCCCGTGGCCCCCGCTGCCTTCTATGGCCATACAACCCTGAGCGCATCCCATCTCATCTGATCTCACAAGCTAAGCAGGATCAGGCCTGGTTAATACTTGGATGGGAGACTACATGGGAATACCGGGTGCTGTAGGCTTTTTTCCCTCCCACACCACCTTCTCCTTTAGTCGCCCGTGGCCGAGGCCGGCTCCTCCCCTGCCGGGCACCGCCGCAGGCCTCACCTCCTCAGGCCCCTCCCAACACAGCGTGCGCCGGAATGGGCGCCCCCAGCCGCACTGGCTGGACATGCGGCCAGAAGTCGGCCCTGTTAGGCAGCCACACGCCAGCCGCTCTCGGGGTGGCTGGCCCAGACCCAGACTCCACCGCA
This sequence comes from Balaenoptera acutorostrata, assembly GCF_949987535.1. NCBI lineage: Eukaryota > Metazoa > Chordata > Mammalia > Artiodactyla > Balaenopteridae > Balaenoptera > Balaenoptera acutorostrata. The sequence continues at coordinate 70,668,768 of NC_080079.1, read as the reverse complement.
GGCCCGGGTGACAGCCGTGAGGCACGCGAAGCCCTCGTCCTGCACCTGACCACCTCCGCCAGCGCCCATCCGCGCCGCAGCCACCTGTCTGCCTGTGTGTCTCTCCACAGCTCCCTCCGGAAAAAGCCCACCCTCCGCTGTTTCGCCATGGCTGGGTGCGGGAGCGAGGTCGTGGGCCGGGTCCGGTTTTCCGGGCCGGCCGGCCACCATGCGCTGGGAACAGTGCTCAGTGGGTGGCGTGGGGGCAAGGGTGGCCTTGCTGGGTCCAATGGGCCGTGCCGCATCAATGGTGGCTCCCAGTGGCTTTGGGCTACCTTCCCTCAGGCAGGAGTTCCGGCTCAGCCGCGGCTGGACTGCACCTACTACTGTGTGGGTGGACAGGGTTGGGAATGCCCAAGGGACCGTGGACCACGGGCCCTTAAGCCTTCGGAGCCACGTCTTTGTGAGCGTCGAGCGGGATCTGGGGCGGTTCGCCAAGCGCCTATGTGCCTGGATGTTCCCGCCAGAACTGAGCTGCGAGGTCGTCCAAGACTCCACCAACCCCGGTCCCCGAGGCGTGCTGTCGCCAGCCTGGGTGGGCCACAGGGCCTTGCTGCAGAGGGCTGGTCGCCGGACTGGCGGTAATTCGCCAGCACCAGCTAAGCTGAGCCTCAAGAGGCACCCCGTGGCCCCCGCTGCCTTCTACGGCCATACCACCCTAAACGCACCTCATCTCGTCTGATCTCGGAAGCTAAGCAGGGTCGGCTCTGTTTACTACCTGGATGGGAGACCACCAGGGAATACTAGAGGCTGGAGTATTTTTTGCCTCCCGATCTGCCTTTTCTTGTAGTCGCCGGTGCTCGAGGCTTCCTCTGCTCCCACCGGGCACGGCTGCAGGCCTCATCTTCTCAAGCCTATCCCAACACAGCGTGCGCTGGAGGGGGCCCAGCCCGCCCGTCTGGCTGGACATGCCGCCAGAAGGAGGCGCTGGAAGGCAGCCACACCCCACCCTCTCCCGGGGTGGCCGGCCCGCACCCAGACTCCGCCGCAGGCCCGGGTGTAGATTGTGAGGCCCGCGAGCCCCTCGACCTGCCCCTGGCCGACCCGACCAGCGCCCATGCGCGCCGCAGCCACCTGTCTGCCCGTGTGTCTCTCCACAGCTCCCTCCAGAAAAAGCCCAGCCTCCACCGTTTCACCATGGCAGGGGGCGGGAGTGGGGTCGTGGGCCAGACTGGTTCTCTGGGCCGGCCGGTCACCAGGCGCAGGGAACTTTGCTCGGCAGTTGTCGTGGGGGAAAGGGTGGCCTTGTTGGGTCTAAGGGGTCGTGCCGACTCAAGGGTGGCTCCCAGTGGCTTCAGACCAACTGCCGTCGGGCAGGAGGGCCGGCCCGGCCACGGCCGTGCTTCGCCTAGAACTGTGTGGGCAGACAGGGTGGCCAATGCCCAAGGGACCGCGGGCCACGGGCCCTTAAGACCCCGGGGCCACGTCGTTGTGAGCGTCAAGCGGGATCTGGGGCGGAGGGCCAAGCGCCTATGGGCCTGGAGGGTCCCGCCTGACCTGAGCTGCGAGGTCACCCACGAGTCTGCCAACCCCGGGTCGCCGAGGACTCCTGTCACCTGCCTTGGCGGCGGCTGTGCCGTGCTGGAGAGGGTTGGCTACCGGGCTGTCGGCAAGCCCCAGCACCAGCGAAGCTGAGCCTCAAGAGGCACCCCGTGGCCCCTGCTGCCTTCTACGGCCTTACCACCCTAAACGCACCTCATCTCGTCTGGTCTTGGAAGCTAAGCAGGGTCGGCTCTGTTTACTACCTGGATGGGAGACCACCTGGGAATACTAGATGCTGTAGTATTTTTTGCCTCCCGATCTGCCTTTTCTTGTAGTCGCCGGTGCTCGAGGCTTCCTCTGCTCCTGCCGGGCACAACTTCAGGCCTCATCTACTCAAGCCTCTCCCAACACATCGTGCGCTGGAGGGGGCCCAGCCCGCCCGTCTGGCTGGACATGCCGCCAGAAGGAGGCCCTGGAAGGCAGCCACACCCCACCCTCTCCCGGGGTGGCCGGCCCAGACCCAGAGGCCGCTGTAGGCCCGGGTGAAGATCGTGAGGCCCGCGAGGCCCTGGTCCTGCCCCTGGCCGACCCCAGCAGCGCCCATCCGCGCCGCAGCCACCTGTCTGCCCGTGTGTCTCTCCAAAGCTCCCTCCAGAAAAAGCCCAGCCTCCACCGTATCACCATGGCAGGGGGCGGGAGTGGGGTCGTGGGCCGTGACCAGTTCTCCAGGTCAGCTGACCTCCAGTACCCGGAATGGTGCGTGGATTTTGGCGTGGGTGCAAGGGTGGCTTTGCTGGGGCTAAGGGGCCGTGGCGGCCCAATGGTGGCTCCCACTGGCTTTGGGCCCACTGCCGTCAGGCAGGAGGGCCGGCCCGGCCTTGGCCGGGCTGCGCCTAGCACTGCGTGGGTGGACACAGTGGGGAATGCCAAAAGGACAGCAGGCCACTGGCCCTCCAGCCTCAGAGGCCACGTCCTTGTGAGCATCGAGTGGGATCTGGGGCGGAGCCTCAAGCGCCTACGGGTCTGGAGGTTCCCGCAAGAACTGGGCTGCAAGGTCGCCCAAGACTCTGCCACCTCCGTGTCCCCGAGGCCTCCTGTCGCCTGCCTGGGCAGGCAGCAGGGCCGTGCAGGAGAGGGCTGGCCACCGGCCTGGCGATAAGACACCAGCACCAACGAAGCTGAGCCTCATGAGGCACCCCGTGGCCCCCGCTGCCTTCTATGGCCATACAACCCTGAGCGCATCCCATCTCATCTGATCTCACAAGCTAAGCAGGATCAGGCCTGGTTAATACTTGGATGGGAGACTACATGGGAATACCGGGTGCTGTAGGCTTTTTTCCCTCCCACACCACCTTCTCCTTTAGTCGCCCGTGGCCGAGGCCGGCTCCTCCCCTGCCGGGCACCGCCGCAGGCCTCACCTCCTCAGGCCCCTCCCAACACAGCGTGCGCCGGAATGGGCGCCCCCAGCCGCACTGGCTGGACATGCGGCCAGAAGTCGGCCCTGTTAGGCAGCCACACGCCAGCCGCTCTCGGGGTGGCTGGCCCAGACCCAGACTCCACCGCAGGCCCGGGTGACAGCCGTGAGGCACGCGAAGCCCTCGTCCTGCACCTGACCACCTCCGCCAGCGCCCATCCGCGCCGCAGCCACCTGTCTGCCTGTGTGTCTCTCCACAGCTCCCTCCGGAAAAAGCCCACCCTCCGCTGTTTCGCCATGGCTGGGTGCGGGAGCGAGGTCGTGGGCCGGGTCCGGTTTTCCGGGCCGGCCGGCCACCATGCGCTGGGAACAGTGCTCAGTGGGTGGCGTGGGGGCAAGGGTGGCCTTGCTGGGTCCAATGGGCCGTGCCGCATCAATGGTGGCTCCCAGTGGCTTTGGGCTACCTTCCCTCAGGCAGGAGTTCCGGCTCAGCCGCGGCTGGACTGCACCTACTACTGTGTGGGTGGACAGGGTTGGGAATGCCCAAGGGACCGTGGACCACGGGCCCTTAAGCCTTCGGAGCCACGTCTTTGTGAGCGTCGAGCGGGATCTGGGGCGGTTCGCCAAGCGCCTATGTGCCTGGATGTTCCCGCCAGAACTGAGCTGCGAGGTCGTCCAAGACTCCACCAACCCCGGTCCCCGAGGCGTGCTGTCGCCTGCCTGGGTGGGCCACAGGGCCTTGCTGCAGAGGGCTGGTTGCCGGACTGGCGGTAATTCGCCAGCACCAGCTAAGCTGAGCCTCAAGAGGCACCCCGTGGCCCCCGCTGCCTTCTACGGCCATACCACCCTAAACGCACCTCATCTCGTCTGATCTCGGAAGCTAAGCAGGGTCGGCTCTGTTTACTACCTGGATGGGAGACCACCAGGGAATACTAGAGGCTGGAGTATTTTTTGCCTCCCGATCTGCCTTTTCTTGTAGTCGCCGGTGCTCGAGGCTTCCTCTGCTCCCACCGGGCATGCCTGCAGGCCTCATCTACTCAAGCCTATCCCAACACAGCGTGCGCTGGAGGGGGCCCAGCCCGCCCGTCTGGCTGGACATGCCGCCAGAAGGAGGCGCTGGAAGGCAGCCACACCCCACCCTCTCCCGGGGTGGCCGGCCCGCACCCAGACTCCGCCGCAGGCCCGGGTGTAGATTGTGAGGCCCGCGAGCCCCTCGACCTGCCCCTGGCCGACCCGACCAGCGCCCATGCGTGCCGCAGCCACCTGTCTGCCCGTGTGTCTCTCCACAGCTCCCTCCAGAAAAAGCCCAGCCTCCACCGTTTCACCATGGCAGGGGGCGGGAGTGGGGTCGTGGGCCAGACTGGTTCTCTGGGCCGGCCGGTCACCAGGCGCAGGGAACTTTGCTCGGCAGTTGTCGTGGGGGAAAGGGTGGCCTTGTTGGGTCTAAGGGGTCGTGCCGACTCAAGAGTGGCTCCCAGTGGCTTCAGACCAACTGCCGTCGGGCAGGAGGGCCGGCCCGGCCACGGCCGTGCTTCGCCTAGAACTGTGTGGGCAGACAGGGTGGCCAATGCCCAAGGGACCGCGGGCCACGGGCCCTTAAGACCCCGGGGCCACGTCGTTGTGAGCGTCAAGCGGGATCTGGGGCGGAGGGCCAAGCGCCTATGGGCCTGGAGGGTCCCGCCTGACCTGAGCTGCGAGGTCACCCACGAGTCTGCCAACCCCGGGTCGCCGAGGACTCCTGTCACCTGCCTTGGCGGCGGCTGTGCCGTGCTGGAGAGGGTTGGCTACCGGGCTGTCGGCAAGCCCCAGCACCAGCGAAGCTGAGCCTCAAGAGGCACCCCGTGGCCCCTGCTGCCTTCTACGGCCTTACCACCCTAAACGCACCTCATCTCGTCTGGTCTTGGAAGCTAAGCAGGGTCGGCTCTGTTTACTACCTGGATGGGAGACCACCTGGGAATACTAGATGCTGTAGTATTTTTTGCCTCCCGATCTGCCTTTTCTTGTAGTCGCCGGTGCTCGAGGCTTCCTCTGCTCCTGCCGGGCACAACTTCAGGCCTCATCTACTCAAGCCTCTCCCAACACATCGTGCGCTGGAGGGGGCCCAGCCCGCCCGTCTGGCTGGACATGCCGCCAGAAGGAGGCCCTGGAAGGCAGCCACACCCCACCCTCTCCCGGGGTGGCCGGCCCAGACCCAGAGTCCGCTGTAGGCCCGGGTGAAGATCGTGAGGCCCGCGAGGCCCTGGTCCTGCCCCTGGCCGACCCCAGCAGCGCCCATCCGCGCCGCAGCCACCTGTCTGCCCGTGTGTCTCTCCAAAGCTCCCTCCAGAAAAAGCCCAGCCTCCACCGTATCACCATGGCAGGGGGCGGGAGTGGGGTCGTGGGCCGTGACCAGTTCTCCAGGTCAGCTGACCTCCAGTACCCGGAATGGTGCGTGGATTTTGGCGTGGGTGCAAGGGTGGCTTTGCTGGGGCTAAGGGGCCGTGGCGGCCCAATGGTGGCTCCCACTGGCTTTGGGCCCACTGCCGTCAGGCAGGAGGGCCGGCCCGGCCTTGGCCGGGCTGCGCCTAGCACTGCGTGGGTGGACACAGTGGGGAATGCCAAAAGGACAGCAGGCCACTGGCCCTCCAGCCTCAGAGGCCACGTCCTTGTGAGCATCGAGTGGGATCTGGGGCGGAGCCTCAAGCGCCTACGGGTCTGGAGGTTCCCGCAAGAACTGGGCTGCAAGGTCGCCCAAGACTCTGCCACCTCCGTGTCCCCGAGGCCTCCTGTCGCCTGCCTGGGCAGGCAGCAGGGCCGTGCAGGAGAGGGCTGGCCACCGGCCTGGCGATAAGACACCAGCACCAACGAAGCTGAGCCTCATGAGGCACCCCGTGGCCCCCGCTGCCTTCTATGGCCATACAACCCTGAGCGCATCCCATCTCATCTGATCTCACAAGCTAAGCAGGATCAGGCCTGGTTAATACTTGGATGGGAGACTACATGGGAATACCGGGTGCTGTAGGCTTTTTTCCCTCCCACACCACCTTCTCCTTTAGTCGCCCGTGGCCGAGGCCGGCTCCTCCCCTGCCGGGCACCGCCGCAGGCCTCACCTCCTCAGGCCCCTCCCAACACAGCGTGCGCCGGAATGGGCGCCCCCAGCCGCACTGGCTGGACATGCGGCCAGAAGTCGGCCCTGTTAGGCAGCCACACGCCAGCCGCTCTCGGGGTGGCTGGCCCAGACCCAGACTCCACCGCAGGCCCGGGTGACAGCCGTGAGGCACGCGAAGCCCTCGTCCTGCACCTGACCACCTCCGCCAGCGCCCATCCGCGCCGCAGCCACCTGTCTGCCTGTGTGTCTCTCCACAGCTCCCTCCGGAAAAAGCCCACCCTCCGCTGTTTCGCCATGGCTGGGTGCGGGAGCGAGGTCGTGGGCCGGGTCCGGTTTTCCGGGCCGGCCGGCCACCATGCGCTGGGAACAGTGCTCAGTGGGTGGCGTGGGGGCAAGGGTGGCCTTGCTGGGTCCAATGGGCCGTGCCGCATCAATGGTGGCTCCCAGTGGCTTTGGGCTACCTTCCCTCAGGCAGGAGTTCCGGCTCAGCCGCGGCTGGACTGCACCTACTACTGTGTGGGTGGACAGGGTTGGGAATGCCCAAGGGACCGTGGACCACGGGCCCTTAAGCCTTCGGAGCCACGTCTTTGTGAGCGTCGAGCGGGATCTGGGGCGGTTCGCCAAGCGCCTATGTGCCTGGATGTTCCCGCCAGAACTGAGCTGCGAGGTCGTCCAAGACTCCACCAACCCCGGTCCCCGAGGCGTGCTGTCGCCTGCCTGGGTGGGCCACAGGGCCTTGCTGCAGAGGGCTGGTTGCCGGACTGGCGGTAATTCGCCAGCACCAGCTAAGCTGAGCCTCAAGAGGCACCCCGTGGCCCCCGCTGCCTTCTACAGCCATACCACCCTAAACGCACCTCATCTCGTCTGATCTCGGAAGCTAAGCAGGGTCGGCTCTGTTTACTACCTGGATGGGAGACCACCAGGGAATACTAGAGGCTGGAGTATTTTTTGCCTCCCGATCTGCCTTTTCTTGTAGTCGCCGGTGCTCGAGGCTTCCTCTGCTCCCACCGGGCATGCCTGCAGGCCTCATCTACTCAAGCCTATCCCAACACAGCGTGCGCTGGAGGGGGCCCAGCCCGCCCGTCTGGCTGGACATGCCGCCAGAAGGAGGCGCTGGAAGGCAGCCACACCCCACCCTCTCCCGGGGTGGCCGGCCCGCACCCAGACTCCGCCGCAGGCCCGGGTGTAGATTGTGAGGCCCGCGAGCCCCTCGACCTGCCCCTGGCCGACCCGACCAGCGCCCATGCGTGCCGCAGCCACCTGTCTGCCCGTGTGTCTCTCCACAGCTCCCTCCAGAAAAAGCCCAGCCTCCACCGTTTCACCATGGCAGGGGGCGGGAGTGGGGTCGTGGGCCAGACTGGTTCTCTGGGCCGGCCGGTCACCAGGCGCAGGGAACTTTGCTCGGCAGTTGTCGTGGGGGAAAGGGTGGCCTTGTTGGGTCTAAGGGGTCGTGCCGACTCAAGAGTGGCTCCCAGTGGCTTCAGACCAACTGCCGTCGGGCAGGAGGGCCGGCCCGGCCACGGCCGTGCTTCGCCTAGAACTGTGTGGGCAGACAGGGTGGCCAATGCCCAAGGGACCGCGGGCCACGGGCCCTTAAGACCCCGGGGCCACGTCGTTGTGAGCGTCAAGCGGGATCTGGGGCGGAGGGCCAAGCGCCTATGGGCCTGGAGGGTCCCGCCTGACCTGAGCTGCGAGGTCACCCACGAGTCTGCCAACCCCGGGTCGCCGAGGACTCCTGTCACCTGCCTTGGCGGCGGCTGTGCCGTGCTGGAGAGGGTTGGCTACCGGGCTGTCGGCAAGCCCCAGCACCAGCGAAGCTGAGCCTCAAGAGGCACCCCGTGGCCCCTGCTGCCTTCTACGGCCTTACCACCCTAAACGCACCTCATCTCGTCTGGTCTTGGAAGCTAAGCAGGGTCGGCTCTGTTTACTACCTGGATGGGAGACCACCTGGGAATACTAGATGCTGTAGTATTTTTTGCCTCCCGATCTGCCTTTTCTTGTAGTCGCCGGTGCTCGAGGCTTCCTCTGCTCCTGCCGGGCACAACTTCAGGCCTCATCTACTCAAGCCTCTCCCAACACATCGTGCGCTGGAGGGGGCCCAGCCCGCCCGTCTGGCTGGACATGCCGCCAGAAGGAGGCCCTGGAAGGCAGCCACACCCCACCCTCTCCCGGGGTGGCCGGCCCAGACCCAGAGTCCGCTGTAGGCCCGGGTGAAGATCGTGAGGCCCGCGAGGCCCTGGTCCTGCCCCTGGCCGACCCCAGCAGCGCCCATCCGCGCCGCAGCCACCTGTCTGCCCGTGTGTCTCTCCAAAGCTCCCTCCAGAAAAAGCCCAGCCTCCACCGTATCACCATGGCAGGGGGCGGGAGTGGGGTCGTGGGCCGTGACCAGTTCTCCAGGTCAGCTGACCTCCAGTACCCGGAATGGTGCGTGGATTTTGGCGTGGGTGCAAGGGTGGCTTTGCTGGGGCTAAGGGGCCGTGGCGGCCCAATGGTGGCTCCCACTGGCTTTGGGCCCACTGCCGTCAGGCAGGAGGGCCGGCCCGGCCTTGGCCGGGCTGCGCCTAGCACTGCGTGGGTGGACACAGTGGGGAATGCCAAAAGGACAGCAGGCCACTGGCCCTCCAGCCTCAGAGGCCACGTCCTTGTGAGCATCGAGTGGGATCTGGGGCGGAGCCTCAAGCGCCTACGGGTCTGGAGGTTCCCGCAAGAACTGGGCTGCAAGGTCGCCCAAGACTCTGCCACCTCCGTGTCCCCGAGGCCTCCTGTCGCCTGCCTGGGCAGGCAGCAGGGCCGTGCAGGAGAGGGCTGGCCACCGGCCTGGCGATAAGACACCAGCACCAACGAAGCTGAGCCTCATGAGGCACCCCGTGGCCCCCGCTGCCTTCTATGGCCATACAACCCTGAGCGCATCCCATCTCATCTGATCTCACAAGCTAAGCAGGATCAGGCCTGGTTAATACTTGGATGGGAGACTACATGGGAATACCGGGTGCTGTAGGCTTTTTTCCCTCCCACACCACCTTCTCCTTTAGTCGCCCGTGGCCGAGGCCGGCTCCTCCCCTGCCGGGCACCGCCGCAGGCCTCACCTCCTCAGGCACCTCCCAACACAGCGTGCGCCGGAATGGGCGCCCCCAGCCGCACTGGCTGGACATGCGGCCAGAAGTCGGCCCTGTTAGGCAGCCACACGCCAGCCGCTCTCGGGGTGGCTGGCCCAGACCCAGACTCCACCGCAGGCCCGGGTGACAGCCGTGAGGCACGCGAAGCCCTCGTCCTGCACCTGACCACCTCCACCAGCGCCCATCCGCGCCGCAGCCACCTGTCTGCCTGTGTGTCTCTCCACAGCTCCCTCCGGAAAAAGCCCACCCTCCGCTGTTTCGCCATGGCTGGGTGCGGGAGCGAGGTCGTGGGCCGGGTCCGGTTTTCCGGGCCGGCCGGCCACCATGCGCTGGGAACAGTGCTCAGTGGGTGGCGTGGGGGCAAGGGTGGCCTTGCTGGGTCCAATGGGCCGTGCCGCATCAATGGTGGCTCCCAGTGGCTTTGGGCTACCTTCCCTCAGGCAGGAGTTCCGGCCCAGCCGCGGCTGGACTGCACCTACTACTGTGTGGGTGGACAGGGTTGGGAATGCCCAAGGGACCGTGGACCACGGGCCCTTAAGCCTTCGGAGCCACGTCTTTGTGAGCGTCGAGCGGGATCTGGGGCGATTCGCCAAGCGTCTATGTGCCTGGATGTTCCCGCCAGAACTGAGCTGCGAGGTCGTCCAAGACTCCACCAACCCCGGTTCCCGAAGCGTGCTGTCGCCAGCCTGGGTGGGCCACAGGGCCTTGCTGCAGAGGGCTGGTCGCCGGACTGGCGGTAATTCGCCAGCACCAGCTAAGCTGAGCCTCAAGAGGCACCCCGTGGCCCCCGCTGCCTTCTACGGCCATACCACCCTAAACGCACCTCATCTTGTCTGATCTCGGAAGCTAAGTAGGGTCGGCTCTGTTTACTACCTGGATGGGAGACCACCAGGGAATACTAGAGGCTGGAGTATTTTTTGCCTCCCGATCTGCCTTTCCTTGTAGTCGCCGGTGCTCGAGGCTTCCTCTGCTCCCACCGGGCACGGCTGCAGGCCTCATCTTCTCAAGCCTCTCCCAACACAGCGTGCGCTGGAGGGGGCCCAGCCCGCCCGTCTGGCTGGACATGCCGCCAGAAGGAGGCGCTGGAAGGCAGCCACACCCCACCCTCTCCCGGGGTGGCCGGCCCGCACCCAGACTCCGCCGCAGGCCCGGGTGTAGATTGTGAGGCCCGCGAGCCCCTCGACCTGCCCCTGGCCGACCCGACCAGCGCCCATGCGCGCCGCAGCCACCTGTCTGCCCGTGTGTCTCTCCACAGCTCCCTCCAGAAAAAGCCCAGCCTCCACCGTTTCACCATGGCAGGGGGCGGGAGTGGGGTCGTGGGCCAGACTGGTTCTCTGGGCCGGCCGGTCACCAGGCGCAGAGAACTTTGCTCGGCAGTTGTCGTGGGGGAAAGGGTGGCCTTGTTGGGTCTAAGGGGTCGTGCCGACTCAAGGGTGGCTCCCAGTGGCTTCAGACCAACTGCCGTCGGGCAGGAGGGCCGGCCCGGCCACGGCCGTGCTTTGCCTAGAACTGTGTGGGCAGACAGGGTGGCCAATGCCCAAGGGACCGCGGGCCACGGGCCCTTAAGACCCCGGGGCCACGTCGTTGTGAGCGTCAAGCGGGATCTGGGGCGGAGGGCCAAGCGCCTATGGGCCTGGAGGGTCCCGCCTGACCTGAGCTGCGAGGTCACCCACGAGTCTGCCAACCCCGGGTCGCCGAGGACTCCTGTCACCTGCCTTGGCGGCGGCTGTGCCGTGCTGGAGAGGGTTGGCTACCGGGCTGTCGGCAAGCCCCAGCACCAGCGAAGCTGAGCCTCAAGAGGCACCCCGTGGCCCCTGCTGCCTTCTACGGCCTTACCACCCTAAACGCACCTCATCTCGTCTGGTCTTGGAAGCTAAGCAGGGTCGGCTCTGTTTACTACCTGGATGGGAGACCACCTGGGAATACTAGATGCTGTAGTATTTTTTGCCTCCCGATCTGCCTTTTCTTGTAGTCGCCGGTGCTCGAGGCTTCCTCTGCTCCTGCCGGGCACAACTTCAGGCCTCATCTACTCAAGCCTCTCCCAACACATCGTGCGCTGGAGGGGGCCCAGCCCGCCCGTCTGGCTGGACATGCCGCCAGAAGGAGGCCCTGGAAGGCAGCCACACCCCACCCTCTCCCGGGGTGGCCGGCCCAGACCCAGAGTCCGCTGTAGGCCCGGGTGAAGATCGTGAGGCCCGCGAGGCCCTGGTCCTGCCCCTGGCCGACCCCAGCAGCGCCCATCCGCGCCGCAGCCACCTGTCTGCCCGTGTGTCTCTCCAAAGCTCCCTCCAGAAAAAGCCCAGCCTTCACCGTATCACCATGGCAGGGGGCGGGAGTGGGGTCGTGGGCCGTGACCAGTTCTCCAGGTCAGCTGACCTCCAGTACCCGGAATGGTGCGTGGATTTTGGCGTGGGTGCAAGGGTGGCTTTGCTGGGGCTAAGGGGCCGTGGCGGCCCAATGGTGGCTCCCACTGGCTTTGGGCCCACTGCCGTCAGGCAGGAGGGCCGGCCCGGCCTTGGCCGGGCTGCGCCTAGCACTGCGTGGGTGGACACAGTGGGGAATGCCAAAAGGACAGCAGGCCACTGGCCCTCCAGCCTCAGAGGCCACGTCCTTGTGAGCATCGAGTGGGATCTGGGGCGGAGCCTCAAGCGCCTACGGGTCTGGAGGTTCCCGCAAGAACTGGGCTGCAAGGTCGCCCAAGACTCTGCCACCTCCGTGTCCCCGAGGCCTCCTGTCGCCTGCCTGGGCAGGCAGCAGGGCCGTGCAGGAGAGGGCTGGCCACCGGCCTGGCGATAAGACACCAGCACCAACGAAGCTGAGCCTCATGAGGCACCCCGTGGCCCCCGCTGCCTTCTATGGCCATACAACCCTGAGCGCATCCCATCTCATCTGATCTCACAAGCTAAGCAGGATCAGGCCTGGTTAATACTTGGATGGGAGACTACATGGGAATACCGGGTGCTGTAGGCTTTTTTCCCTCCCACACCACCTTCTCCTTTAGTCGCCCGTGGCCGAGGCCGGCTCCTCCCCTGCCGGGCACCGCCGCAGGCCTCACCTCCTCAGGCCCCTCCCAACACAGCGTGCGCCGGAATGGGCGCCCCCAGCCGCACTGGCTGGACATGCGGCCAGAAGTCGGCCCTGTTAGGCAGCCACACGCCAGCCGCTCTCGGGGTGGCTGGCCCAGACCCAGACTCCACCGCAGGCCCGGGTGACAGCCGTGAGGCACGCGAAGCCCTCGTCCTGCACCTGACCACCTCCGCCAGCGCCCATCCGCGCCGCAGCCACCTGTCTGCCTGTGTGTCTCTCCACAGCTCCCTCCGGAAAAAGCCCACCCTCCGCTGTTTCGCCATGGCTGGGTGCGGGAGCGAGGTCGTGGGCCGGGTCCGGTTTTCCGGGCCGGCCGGCCACCATGCGCTGGGAACAGTGCTCAGTGGGTGGCGTGGGGGCAAGGGTGGCCTTGCTGGGTCCAATGGGCCGTGCCGCATCAATGGTGGCTCCCAGTGGCTTTGGGCTACCTTCCCTCAGGCAGGAGTTCCGGCCCAGCCGCGGCTGGACTGCACCTACTACTGTGTGGGTGGACAGGGTTGGGAATGCCCAAGGGACCGTGGACCACGGGCCCTTAAGCCTTCGGAGCCACGTGTTTGTGAGTGTCGAGCGGGATCTGGGGCGGTTCGCCAAGCGTCTATGTGCCTGGATGTTCCCGACAGAACTGAGCTGCGAGGTCGTCCAAGACTCCACCAACCCCGGTTCCCGAAGCGTGCTGTCGCCAGCCTGGGTGGGCCACAGGGCCTTGCTGCAGAGGGCTGGTCGCCGGACTGGCGGTAATTCGCCAGCACCAGCTAAGCTGAGCCTCAAGAGGCACCCCGTGGCCCCCGCTGCCTTCTACGGCCATACCACCCTAAACGCACCTCATCTCGTCTGATCTCGGAAGCTAAGCAGGGTCGGCTCTGTTTACTACCTGGATGGGAGACCACCAGGGAATACTAGAGGCTGGAGTATTTTTTGCCTCCCGATCTGCCTTTTCTTGTAGTCGCCGGTGCTCGAGGCTTCCTCTGCTCCCACCGGGCATGCCTGCAGGCCTCATCTACTCAAGCCTATCCCAACACAGCGTGCGCTGGAGGGGGCCCAGCCCGCCCGTCTGGCTGGACATGCCGCCAGAAGGAGGCGCTGGAAGGCAGCCACACCCCACCCTCTCCCGGGGTGGCCGGCCCGCACCCAGACTCCGCCGCAGGCCCGGGTGTAGATTGTGAGGCCCGCGAGCCCCTCGACCTGCCCCTGGCCGACCCGACCAGCGCCCATGCGCGCCGCAGCCACCTGTCTGCCCGTGTGTCTCTCCACAGCTCCCTCCAGAAAAAGCCCAGCCTCCACCGTTTCACCATGGCAGGGGGCGGGAGTGGGGTCGTGGGCCAGACTGGTTCTCTGGGCCGGCCGGTCACCAGGCGCAGGGAACTTTGCTCGGCAGTTGTCGTGGGGGAAAGGGTGGCCTTGTTGGGTCTAAGGGGTCGTGCCGACTCAAGGGTGGCTCCCAGTGGCTTCAGACCAACTGCCGTCGGGCAGGAGGGCCGGCCCGGCCACGGCCGTGCTTCGCCTAGAACTGTGTGGGCAGACAGGGTGGCCAATGCCCAAGGGACCGCGGGCCACGGGCCCTTAAGACCCCGGGGCCACGTCGTTGTGAGCGTCAAGCGGGATCTGGGGCGGAGGGCCAAGCGCCTATGGGCCTGGAGGGTCCCGCCTGACCTGAGCTGCGAGGTCACCCACGAGTCTGCCAACCCCGGGTCGCCGAGGACTCCTGTCACCTGCCTTGGCGGCGGCTGTGCCGTGCTGGAGAGGGTTGGCTACCGGGCTGTCGGCAAGCCCCAGCACCAGCGAAGCTGAGCCTCAAGAGGCACCCCGTGGCCCCTGCTGCCTTCTACGGCCTTACCACCCTAAACGCACCTCATCTCGTCTGGTCTTGGAAGCTAAGCAGGGTCGGCTCTGTTTACTACCTGGATGGGAGACCACCTGGGAATACTAGATGCTGTAGTATTTTTTGCCTCCCGATCTGCCTTTTCTTGTAGTCACCGGTGCTCGAGGCTTCCTCTGCTCCTGCCGGGCACAACTTCAGGCCTCATCTACTCAAGCCTCTCCCAACACATCGTGCGCTGGAGGGGGCCCAGCCCGCCCGTCTGGCTGGACATGCCGCCAGAAGGAGGCCCTGGAAGGCAGCCACACCCCACCCTCTCCCGGGGTGGCCGGCCCAGACCCAGAGTCCGCTGTAGGCCCGGGTGAAGATCGTGAGGCCCCCGAGGCCCTGGTCCTGCCCCTGGCCGACACCAGCAGCGCCCATCCGCACCGCAGCCACCTGTCTGCCCGTGTGTCTCTCCACAGCTCCCTCCAGAAAAAGCCCAGCCTCCACCGTATCACCATGGCAGGGGGCGGGAGTGGGGTCGTGGGCCGTGACCAGTTCTCCAGGTCAGCTGACCTCCAGTACCCGGAATGGTGCGTGGATTTTGGCGTGGGTGCTAGGGTGGCTTTGCTGGGGCTAAGGGGCCGTGGCGGCCCAATGGTGGCTCCCACTGGCTTTGGGCCCACTGCCGTCAGGCAGGAGGGCCGGCCCGGCCTTGGCCGGGCTGCGCCTAGCACTGCGTGGGTGGACACAGTGGGGAATGCCAAAAGGACAGCAGGCCACTGGCCCTCCAGCCTCAGAGGCCACGTCCTTGTGAGCATCGAGTGGGATCTGGGGCGGAGCCTCAAGCGCCTACGGGTCTGGAGGTTCCCGCAAGAACTGGGCTGCAAGGTCGCCCAAGACTCTGCCACCTCCGTGTCCCCGAGGCCTCCTGTCGCCTGCCTGGGCAGGCAGCAGGGCCGTGCAGGAGAGGGCTGGCCACCGGCCTGGCGATAAGACACCAGCACCAACGAAGCTGAGCCTCATGAGGCACCCCGTGGCCCCCACTGCCTTCTATGGCCATACAACCCTGAGCGCATCCCATCTCATCTGATCTCACAAGCTAAGCAGGATCAGGCCTGGTTAATACTTGGATGGGAGACTACATGGGAATACCGGGTGCTGTAGGCTTTTTTCCCTCCCACACCACCTTCTCCTTTAGTCGCCCGTGGCCGAGGCCGGCTCCTCCCCTGCCGGGCACCGCCGCAGGCCTCACCTCCTCAGGCCCCTCCCAACACAGCGTGCGCCGGAATGGGCGCCCCCAGCCGCACTGGCTGGACATGCGGCCAGAAGTCGGCCCTGTTAGGCAGCCACACCCCAGCCACTCTCGGGGTGGCTGGCCCAGACCCAGACTCCACCGCAGGCCCGGGTGACAGCCGTGAGGCACGCGAAGCCCTCGTCCTGCACCTGACCACCTCCGCCAGCGCCCATCCGCGCCGCAGCCACCTGTCTGCCTGTGTGTCTCTCCACAGCTCCCTCCGGAAAAAGCCCACCCTCCGCTGTTTCGCCATGGCTGGGTGCGGGAGCGAGGTCGTGGGCCGGGTCCGGTTTTCCGGGCCGGCCGGCCACCATGCGCTGGGAACAGTGCTCAGTGGGTGGCGTGGGGGCAAGGGTGGCCTTGCTGGGTCCAATGGGCCGTGCCGCATCAATGGTGGCTCCCAGTGGCTTTGGGCTACCTTCCCTCAGGCAGGAGTTCCGGCTCAGCCGCGGCTGGACTGCACCTACTACTGTGTGGGTGGACAGGGTTGGGAATGCCCAAGGGACCGTGGACCACGGGCCCTTAAGCCTTCGGAGCCACGTCTTTGTGAGCGTCGAGCGGGATCTGGGGCGGTTCGCCAAGCGCCTATGTGCCTGGATGTTCCCGCCAGAACTGAGCTGCGAGGTCGTCCAAGACTCCACCAACCCCGGTCCCCGAGGCGTGCTGTCGCCTGCCTGGGTGGGCCACAGGGCCTTGCTGCAGAGGGCTGGTCGCCGGACTGGCGGTAATTCGCCAGCACCAGCTAAGCTGAGCCTCAAGAGGCACCCCGTGGCCCCCGCTGCCTTCTACGGCCATACCACCCTAAACGCACCTCATCTCGTCTGATCTCGGAAGCTAAGCAGGGTCGGCTCTGTTTACTACCTGGATGGGAGACCACCAGGGAATACTAGAGGCTGGAGTATTTTTTGCCTCCCGATCTGCCTTTTCTTGTAGTCGCCGGTGCTCGAGGCTTCCTCTGCTCCCACCGGGCATGCCTGCAGGCCTCATCTACTCAAGCCTATCCCAACACAGCGTGCGCTGGAGGGGGCCCAGCCCGCCCGTCTGGCTGGACATGCCGCCAGAAGGAGGCGCTGGAAGGCAGCCACACCCCACCCTCTCCCGGGGTGGCCGGCCCGCACCCAGACTCCGCCGCAGGCCCGGGTGTAGATTGTGAGGCCCGCGAGCCCCTCGACCTGCCCCTGGCCGACCCGACCAGCACCCATGCGTGCCGCAGCCACCTGTCTGCCCGTGTGTCTCTCCACAGCTCCCTCCAGAAAAAGCCCAGCCTCCACCGTTTCACCATGGCAGGGGGCGGGAGTGGGGTCGTGGGCCAGACTGGTTCTCTGGGCCGGCCGGTCACCAGGCGCAGGGAACTTTGCTCGGCAGTTGTTGTGGGGGAAAGGGTGGCCTTGTTGGGTCTAAGGGGTCGTGCCGACTCAAGAGTGGCTCCCAGTGGCTTCAGACCAACTGCCGTCGGGCAGGAGGGCCGGCCCGGCCACGGCCGTGCTTCGCCTAGAACTGTGTGGGCAGACAGGGTGGCCAATGCCCAAGGGACCGCGGGCCACGGGCCCTTAAGACCCCGGGGCCACGTCGTTGTGAGCGTCAAGCGGGATCTGGGGCGGAGGGCCAAGCGCCTATGGGCCTGGAGGGTCCCGCCTGACCTGAGCTGCGAGGTCACCCACGAGTCTGCCAACCCCGGGTCGCCGAGGACTCCTGTCACCTGCCTTGGCGGCGGCTGTGCCGTGCTGGAGAGGGTTGGCTACCGGGCTGTCGGCAAGCCCCAGCACCAGCGAAGCTGAGCCTCAAGAGGCACCCCGTGGCCCCTGCTGCCTTCTACGGCCTTACCACCCTAAACGCACCTCATCTCGTCTGGTCTTGGAAGCTAAGCAGGGTCGGCTCTGTTTACTACCTGGATGGGAGACCACCTGGGAATACTAGATGCTGTAGTATTTTTTGCCTCCCGATCTGCCTTTTCTTGTAGTCGCCGGTGCTCGAGGCTTCCTCTGCTCCTGCCGGGCACAACTTCAGGCCTCATCTACTCAAGCCTCTCCCAACACATCGTGCGCTGGAGGGGGCCCAGCCCGCCCGTCTGGCTGGACATGCCGCCAGAAGGAGGCCCTGGAAGGCAGCCACACCCCACCCTCTCCCGGGGTGGCCGGCCCAGACCCAGAGTCCGCTGTAGGCCCGGGTGAAGATCGTGAGGCCCGCGAGGCCCTGGTCCTGCCCCTGGCCGACCCCAGCAGCGCCCATCCGCGCCGCAGCCACCTGTCTGCCCGTGTGTCTCTCCAAAGCTCCCTCCAGAAAAAGCCCAGCCTCCACCGTATCACCATGGCAGGGGGCGGGAGTGGGGTCGTGGGCCGTGACCAGTTCTCCAGGTCAGCTGACCTCCAGTACCCGGAATGGTGCGTGGATTTTGGCGTGGGTGCAAGGGTGGCTTTGCTGGGGCTAAGGGGCCGTGGCGGCCCAATGGTGGCTCCCACTGGCTTTGGGCCCACTGCCGTCAGGCAGGAGGGCCGGCCCGGCCTTGGCCGGGCTGCGCCTAGCACTGCGTGGGTGGACACAGTGGGGAATGCCAAAAGGACAGCAGGCCACTGGCCCTCCAGCCTCAGAGGCCACGTCCTTGTGAGCATCGAGTGGGATCTGGGGCGGAGCCTCAAGCGCCTACGGGTCTGGAGGTTCCCGCAAGAACTGGGCTGCAAGGTCGCCCAAGACTCTGCCACCTCCGTGTCCCCGAGGCCTCCTGTCGCCTGCCTGGGCAGGCAGCAGGGCCGTGCAGGAGAGGGCTGGCCACCGGCCTGGCGATAAGACACCAGCACCAACGAAGCTGAGCCTCATGAGGCACCCCGTGGCCCCCGCTGCCTTCTATGGCCATACAACCCTGAGCGCATCCCATCTCATCTGATCTCACAAGCTAAGCAGGATCAGGCCTGGTTAATACTTGGATGGGAGACTACATGGGAATACCGGGTGCTGTAGGCTTTTTTCCCTCCCACACCACCTTCTCCTTTAGTCGCCCGTGGCCGAGGCCGGCTCCTCCCCTGCCGGGCACCGCCGCAGGCCTCACCTCCTCAGGCCCCTCCCAACACAGCGTGCGCCGGAATGGGCGCCCCCAGCCGCACTGGCTGGACATGCGGCCAGAAGTCGGCCCTGTTAGGCAGCCACACGCCAGCCGCTCTCGGGGTGGCTGGCCCAGACCCAGACTCCACCGCAGGCCCGGGTGACAGCCGTGAGGCACGCGAAGCCCTCGTCCTGCACCTGACCACCTCCGCCAGCGCCCATCCGCGCCGCAGCCACCTGTCTGCCTGTGTGTCTCTCCACAGCTCCCTCCGGAAAAAGCCCACCCTCCGCTGTTTCGCCATGGCTGGGTGCGGGAGCGAGGTCGTGGGCCGGGTCCGGTTTTCCGGGCCGGCCGGCCACCATGCGCTGGGAACAGTGCTCAGTGGGTGGCGTGGGGGCAAGGGTGGCCTTGCTGGGTCCAATGGGCCGTGCCGCATCAATGGTGGCTCCCAGTGGCTTTGGGCTACCTTCCCTCAGGCAGGAGTTCCGGCCCAGCCGCGGCTGGACTGCACCTACTACTGTGTGGGTGGACAGGGTTGGGAATGCCCAAGGGACCGTGGACCACGGGCCCTTAAGCCTTCGGAGCCACGTCTTTGTGAGCGTCGAGCGGGATCTGGGGCGGTTCGCCAAGCGTCTATGTGCCTGGATGTTCCCGCCAGAACTGAGCTGCGAGGTCGTCCAAGACTCCACCAACCCCGGTTCCCGAAGCGTGCTGTCGCCAGCCTGGGTGGGCCACAGGGCCTTGCTGCAGAGGGCTGGTCGCCGGACTGGCGGTAATTCGCCAGCACCAGCTAAGCTGAGCCTCAAGAGGCACCCCGTGGCCCCCGCTGCCTTCTACGGCCATACCACCCTAAACGCACCTCATCTTGTCTGATCTCGGAAGCTAAGTAGGGTCGGCTCTGTTTACTACCTGGATGGGAGACCACCAGGGAATACTAGAGGCTGGAGTATTTTTTGCCTCCCGATCTGCCTTTCCTTGTAGTCGCCGGTGCTCGAGGCTTCCTCTGCTCCCACCGGGCACGGCTGCAGGCCTCATCTTCTCAAGCCTCTCCCAACACAGCGTGCGCTGGAGGGGGCCCAGCCCGCCCGTCTGGCTGGACATGCCGCCAGAAGGAGGCGCTGGAAGGCAGCCACACCCCACCCTCTCCCGGGGTGGCCGGCCCGCACCCAGACTCCGCCGCAGGCCCGGGTGTAGATTGTGAGGCCCGCGAGCCCCTCGACCTGCCCCTGGCCGACCCGACCAGCGCCCATGCGCGCCGCAGCCACCTGTCTGCCCGTGTGTCTCTCCACAGCTCCCTCCAGAAAAAGCCCAGCCTCCACCGTTTCACCATGGCAGGGGGCGGGAGTGGGGTCGTGGGCCAGACTGGTTCTCTGGGCCGGCCGGTCACCAGGCGCAGAGAACTTTGCTCGGCAGTTGTCGTGGGGGAAAGGGTGGCCTTGTTGGGTCTAAGGGGTCGTGCCGACTCAAGGGTGGCTCCCAGTGGCTTCAGACCAACTGCCGTCGGGCAGGAGGGCCGGCCCGGCCACGGCCGTGCTTCGCCTAGAACTGTGTGGGCAGACAGGGTGGCCAATGCCCAAGGGACCGCGGGCCACGGGCCCTTAAGACCCCGGGGCCACGTCGTTGTGAGCGTCAAGCGGGATCTGGGGCGGAGGGCCAAGCGCCTATGGGCCTGGAGGGTCCCGCCTGACCTGAGCTGCGAGGTCACCCACGAGTCTGCCAACCCCAGGTCCCCGAGGACTCCTGTCACCTGCCTTGGCGGCGGCTGTGCCGTGCTGGAGAGGGTTGGCTACCGGGCTGTCGGCAAGCCCCAGCACCAGCGAAGCTGAGCCTCAAGAGGCACCCCGTGGCCCCTGCTGCCTTCTACGGCCTTACCACCCTAAACGCACCTCATCTCGTCTGGTCTTGGAAGCTAAGCAGGGTCGGCTCTGTTTACTACCTGGATGGGAGACCACCTGGGAATACTAGATGCTGTAGTATTTTTTGCCTCCCAATCTGCCTTTTCTTGTAGTCGCCGGTGCTCGAGGCTTCCTCTGCTCCTGCCGGGCACAACTTCAGGCCTCATCTACTCAAGCCTCTCCCAACACATCGTGCGCTGGAGGGGGCCCAGCCCGCCCGTCTGGCTGGACATGCCGCCAGAAGGAGGCCCTGGAAGGCAGCCACACCCCACCCTCTCCCGGGGTGGCCGGCCCAGACCCAGAGTCCGCTGTAGGCCCGGGTGAAGATCGTGAGGCCCGCGAGGCCCTGGTCCTGCCCCTGGCCGACCCCAGCAGCGCCCATCCGCGCCGCAGCCACCTGTCTGCCCGTGTGTCTCTCCAAAGCTCCCTCCAGAAAAAGCCCAGCCTCCACCGTATCACCATGGCAGGGGGCGGGAGTGGGGTCGTGGGCCGTGACCAGTTCTCCAGGTCAGCTGACCTCCAGTACCCGGAATGGTGCGTGGATTTTGGCGTGGGTGCAAGGGTGGCTTTGCTGGGGCTAAGGGGCCGTGGCGGCCCAATGGTGGCTCCCACTGGCTTTGGGCCCACTGCCGTCAGGCAGGAGGGCCGGCCCGGCCTTGGCCGGGCTGCGCCTAGCACTGCGTGGGTGGACACAGTGGGGAATGCCAAAAGGACAGCAGGCCACTGGCCCTCCAGCCTCAGAGGCCACGTCCTTGTGAGCATCGAGTGGGATCTGGGGCGGAGCCTCAAGCGCCTACGGGTCTGGAGGTTCCCGCAAGAACTGGGCTGCAAGGTCGCCCAAGACTCTGCCACCTCCGTGTCCCCGAGGCCTCCTGTCGCCTGCCTGGGCAGGCAGCAGGGCCGTGCAGGAGAGGGCTGGCCACCGGCCTGGCGATAAGACACCAGCACCAACGAAGCTGAGCCTCATGAGGCACCCCGTGGCCCCTGCTGCCTTCTATGGCCATACAACCCTGAGCGCATCCCATCTCATCTGATCTCACAAGCTAAGCAGGATCAGGCCTGGTTAATACTTGGATGGGAGACTACATGGGAATACCGGGTGCTGTAGGCTTTTTTCCCTCCCACACCACCTTCTCCTTTAGTCGCCCGTGGCCGAGGCCGGCTCCTCCCCTGCCGGGCACCGCCGCAGGCCTCACCTCCTCAGGCCCCTCCCAACACAGCGTGCGCCGGAATGGGCGCCCCCAGCCGCACTGGCTGGACATGCGGCCAGAAGTCGGCCCTGTTAGGCAGCCACACGCCAGCCGCTCTCGGGGTGGCTGGCCCAGACCCAGACTCCACCGCAGGCCCGGGTGACAGCCGTGAGGCACGCGAAGCCCTCGTCCTGCACCTGACCACCTCCGCCAGCGCCCATCCGCGCCGCAGCCACCTGTCTGCCTGTGTGTCTCTCCACAGCTCCCTCCGGAAAAAGCCCACCCTCCGCTGTTTCGCCATGGCTGGGTGCGGGAGCGAGGTCGTGGGCCGGGTCCGGTTTTCCGGGCCGGCCGGCCACCATGCGCTGGGAACAGTGCTCAGTGGGTGGCGTGGGGGCAAGGGTGGCCTTGCTGGGTCCAATGGGCCGTGCCGCATCAATGGTGGCTCCCAGTGGCTTTGGGCTACCTTCCCTCAGGCAGGAGTTCCGGCCCAGCCGCGGCTGGACTGCACCTACTACTGTGTGGGTGGACAGGGTTGGGAATGCCCAAGGGACCGTGGACCACGGGCCCTTAAGCCTTCGGAGCCACGTCTTTGTGAGCGTCGAGCGGGATCTGGGGCGGTTCGCCAAGCGTCTATGTGCCTGGATGTTCCCGCCAGAACTGAGCTGCGAGGTCGTCCAAGACTCCACCAACCCCGGTTCCCGAAGCGTGCTGTCGCCAGCCTGGGTGGGCCACAGGGCCTTGCTGCAGAGGGCTGGTCGCCGGACTGGCGGTAATTCGCCAGCACCAGCTAAGCTGAGCCTCAAGAGGCACCCCGTGGCCCCCGCTGCCTTCTACGGCCATACCACCCTAAACGCACCTCATCTCGTCTGATCTCGGAAGCTAAGTAGGGTCGGCTCTGTTTACTACCTGGATGGGAGACCACCAGGGAATACTAGAGGCTGGAGTATTTTTTGCCTCCCGATCTGCCTTTCCTTGTAGTCGCCGGTGCTCGAGGCTTCCTCTGCTCCCACCGGGCACAGCTGCAGGCCTCATCTTCTCAAGCCTCTCCCAACACAGCGTGCGCTGGAGGGGGCCCAGCCCGCCCGTCTGGCTGGACATGCCGCCAGAAGGAGGCGCTGGAAGGCAGCCACACCCCACCCTCTCCCGGGGTGGCCGGCCCGCACCCAGACTCCGCCGCAGGCCCGGGTGTAGATTGTGAGGCCCGCGAGCCCCTCGACCTGCCCCTGGCCGACCCGACCAGCGCCCATGCGCGCCGCAGCCACCTGTCTGCCCGTGTGTCTCTCCACAGCTCCCTCCAGAAAAAGCCCAGCCTCCACCGTTTCACCATGGCAGGGGGCGGGAGTGGGGTCGTGGGCCAGACTGGTTCTCTGGGCCGGCCGGTCACCAGGCGCAGGGAACTTTGCTCGGCAGTTGTCGTGGGGGAAAGGGTGGCCTTGTTGGGTCTAAGGGGTCGTGCCGACTCAAGGGTGGCTCCCAGTGGCTTCAGACCAACTGCCGTCGGGCAGGAGGGCCGGCCCGGCCACGGCCGTGCTTTGCCTAGAACTGTGTGGGCAGACAGGGTGGCCAATGCCCAAGGGACCGCGGGCCACGGGCCCTTAAGACCCCGGGGCCACGTCGTTGTGAGCGTCAAGCGGGATCTGGGGCGGAGGGCCAAGCGCCTATGGGCCTGGAGGGTCCCGCCTGACCTGAGCTGCGAGGTCACCCACGAGTCTGCCAACCCCGGGTCCCCGAGGACTCCTGTCACCTGCCTTGGCGGCGGCTGTGCCGTGCTGGAGAGGGTTGGCTACCGGGCTGTTGGCAAGCCCCAGCACCAGCGAAGCTGAGCCTCAAGAGGCACCCCGTGGCCCCTGCTGCCTTCTACGGCCTTACCACCCTAAACGCACCTCATCTCGTCTGGTCTTGGAAGCTAAGCAGGGTCGGCTCTGTTTACTACCTGGATGGGAGACCACCTGGGAATACTAGATGCTGTAGTATTTTTTGCCTCCCGATCTGCCTTTTCTTGTAGTCGCCGGTGCTCGAGGCTTCCTCTGCTCCTGCCGGGCACAACTTCAGGCCTCATCTACTCAAGCCTCTCCCAACACATCGTGCGCTGGAGGGGGCCCAGCCCGCCCGTCTGGCTGGACATGCCGCCAGAAGGAGGCCCTGGAAGGCAGCCACACCCCACCCTCTCCCGGGGTGGCCGGCCCAGACCCAGAGTCCGCTGTAGGCCCGGGTGAAGATCGTGAGGCCCGCGAGGCCCTGGTCCTGCCCCTGGCCGACCCCAGCGGCGCCCATCCGCGCCGCAGCCACCTGTCTGCCCGTGTGTCTCTCCAAAGCTCCCTCCAGAAAAAGCCCAGCCTTCACCGTATCACCATGGCAGGGGGCGGGAGTGGGGTCGTGGGCCGTGACCAGTTCTCCAGGTCAGCTGACCTCCAGTACCCAGAATGGTGCGTGGATTTTGGCGTGGGTGCAAGGGTGGCTTTGCTGGGGCTAAGGGGCCGTGGCGGCCCAATGGTGGCTCCCACTGGCTTTGGGCCCACTGCCGTCAGGCAGGAGGGCCGGCCCGGCCTTGGCCGGGCTGCGCCTAGCACTGCGTGGGTGGACACAGTGGGGAATGCCAAAAGGACAGCAGGCCACTGGCCCTCCAGCCTCAGAGGCCACGTCCTTGTGAGCATCGAGTGGGATCTGGGGCGGAGCCTCAAGCGCCTACGGGTCTGGAGGTTCCCGCAAGAACTGGGCTGCAAGGTCGCCCAAGACTCTGCCACCTCCGTGTCCCCGAGGCCTCCTGTCGCCTGCCTGGGCAGGCAGCAGGGCCGTGCAGGAGAGGGCTGGCCACCGGCCTGGCGATAAGACACCAGCACCAACGAAGCTGAGCCTCATGAGGCACCCCGTGGCCCCCGCTGCCTTCTATGGCCATACAACCCTGAGCGCATCCCATCTCATCTGATCTCACAAGCTAAGCAGGATCAGGCCTGGTTAATACTTGGATGGGAGACTACATGGGAATACCGGGTGCTGTAGGCTTTTTTCCCTCCCACACCACCTTCTCCTTTAGTCGCCCGTGGCCGAGGCCGGCTCCTCCCCTGCCGGGCACCGCCGCAGGCCTCACCTCCTCAGGCCCCTCCCAACACAGCGTGCGCCGGAATGGGCGCCCCCAGCCGCACTGGCTGGACATGCGGCCAGAAGTCGGCCCTGTTAGGCAGCCACACGCCAGCCGCTCTCGGGGTGGCTGGCCCAGACCCAGACTCCACCGCAGGCCCGGGTGACAGCCGTGAGGCACGCGAAGCCCTCGTCCTGCACCTGACCACCTCCGCCAGCGCCCATCCGCGCCGCAGCCACCTGTCTGCCTGTGTGTCTCTCCACAGCTCCCTCCGGAAAAAGCCCACCCTCCGCTGTTTCGCCATGGCTGGGTGCGGGAGCGAGGTCGTGGGCCGGGTCCGGTTTTCCGGGCCGGCCGGCCACCATGCGCTGGGAACAGTGCTCAGTGGGTGGCGTGGGGGCAAGGGTGGCCTTGCTGGGTCCAATGGGCCGTGCCGCATCAATGGTGGCTCCCAGTGGCTTTGGGCTACCTTCCCTCAGGCAGGAGTTCCGGCCCAGCCGCGGCTGGACTGCACCTACTACTGTGTGGGTGGACAGGGTTGGGAATGCCCAAGGGACCGTGGACCACGGGCCCTTAAGCCTTCGGAGCCACGTGTTTGTGAGCGTCGAGCGGGATCTGGGGCGGTTCGCCAAGCGTCTATGTGCCTGGATGTTCCCGACAGAACTGAGCTGCGAGGTCGTCCAAGACTCCACCAACCCCGGTTCCCGAAGCGTGCTGTCGCCAGCCTGGGTGGGCCACAGGGCCTTGCTGCAGAGGGCTGGTCGCCGGACTGGCGGTAATTCGCCAGCACCAGCTAAGCTGAGCCTCAAGAGGCACCCCGTGGCCCCTGCTGCCTTCTACGGCCATACCACCCTAAACGCACCTCATCTCGTCTGATCTCGGAAGCTAAGCAGGGTCGGCTCTGTTTACTACCTGGATGGGAGACCACCAGGGAATACTAGAGGCTGGAGTATTTTTTGCCTCCCGATCTGCCTTTTCTTGTAGTCGCCGGTGCTCGAGGCTTCCTCTGCTCCCACCGGGCATGCCTGCAGGCCTCATCTACTCAAGCCTATCCCAACACAGCGTGCGCTGGAGGGGGCCCAGCCCGCCCGTCTGGCTGGACATGCCGCCAGAAGGAGGCGCTGGAAGGCAGCCACACCCCACCCTCTCCCGGGGTGGCCGGCCCGCACCCAGACTCCGCCGCAGGCCCGGGTGTAGATTGTGAGGCCCGCGAGCCCCTCGACCTTCCCCTGGCCGACCCGACCAGCGCCCATGCGCGCCGCAGCCACCTGTCTGCCCGTGTGTCTCTCCACAGCTCCCTCCAGAAAAAGCCCAGCCTCCACCGTTTCACCATGGCAGGGGGCGGGAGTGGGGTCGTGGGCCAGACTGGTTCTCTGGGCCGGCCGGTCACCAGGCGCAGGGAACTTTGCTCGGCAGTTTTCGTGGGGGAAAGGGTGGCCTTGTTGGGTCTAAGGGGTCGTGCCGACTCAAGAGTGGCTCCCAGTGGCTTCAGACCAACTGCCGTCGGGCAGGAGGGCCGGCCCGGCCACGGCCGTGCTTCGCCTAGAACTGTGTGGGCAGACAGGGTGGCCAATGCCCAAGGGACCGCGGGCCACGGGCCCTTAAGACCCCGGGGCCACGTCGTTGTGAGCGTCAAGCGGGATCTGGGGCGGAGGGCCAAGCGCCTATGGGCCTGGAGGGTCCCGCCTGACCTGAGCTGCGAGGTCACCCACGAGTCTGCCAACCCCGTGTCACCGAGGACTCCTGTCACCTGCCTTGGCGGCGGCTGTGCCGTGCTGGAGAGGGTTGGCTACCGGGCTGTCGGCAAGCCCCAGCACCAGCGAAGCTGAGCCTCAAGAGGCACCCCGTGGCCCCTGCTGCCTTCTACGGCCTTACCACCCTAAACGCACCTCATCTCGTCTGGTCTTGGAAGCTAAGCAGGGTCGGCTCTGTTTACTACCTGGATGGGAGACCACCTGGGAATACTAGATGCTGTAGTATTTTTTGCCTCCCGATCTGCCTTTTCTTGTAGTCACCGGTGCTCGAGGCTTCCTCTGCTCCTGCCGGGCACAACTTCAGGCCTCATCTACTCAAGCCTCTCCCAACACATCGTGCGCTGGAGGGGGCCCAGCCCGCCCGTCTGGCTGGACATGCCGCCAGAAGGAGGCCCTGGAAGGCAGCCACACCCCACCCTCTCCCGGGGTGGCCGGCCCAGACCCAGAGTCCGCTGTAGGCCCGGGTGAAGATCGTGAGGCCCCCGAGGCCCTGGTCCTGCCCCTGGCCGACACCAGCAGCGCCCATCCGCGCCGCAGCCACCTGTCTGCCCGTGTGTCTCTCCACAGCTCCCTCCAGAAAAAGCCCAGCCTCCACCGTATCACCATGGCAGGGGGCGGGAGTGGGGTCGTGGGCCGTGACCAGTTCTCCAGGTCAGCTGACCTCCAGTACCCGGAATGGTGCGTGGATTTTGGCGTGGGTGCAAGGGTGGCTTTGCTGGGGCTAAGGGGCCGTGGCGGCCCAATGGTGGCTCCCACTGGCTTTGGGCCCACTGCCGTCAGGCAGGAGGGCCGGCCCGGCCTTGGCCGGGCTGCGCCTAGCACTGCGTGGGTGGACACAGTGGGGAATGCCAAAAGGACAGCAGGCCACTGGCCCTCCAGCCTCAGAGGCCACGTCCTTGTGAGCATCGAGTGGGATCTGGGGCGGAGCCTCAAGCGCCTACGGGTCTGGAGGTTCCCACAAGAACTGGGCTGCAAGGTCGCCCAAGACTCTGCCACCTCCGTGTCCCCGAGGCCTCCTGTCGCCTGCCTGGGCAGGCAGCAGGGCCGTGCAGGAGAGGGCTGGCCACCGGCCTGGCGATAAGACACCAGCACCAACGAAGCTGAGCCTCATGAGGCACCCCGTGGCCCCCGCTGCCTTCTATGGCCATACAACCCTGAGCGCATCCCATCTCATCTGATCTCACAAGCTAAGCAGGATCAGGCCTGGTTAATACTTGGATGGGAGACTACATGGGAATACCGGGTGCTGTAGGCTTTTTTCCCTCCCACACCACCTTCTCCTTTAGTCGCCCGTGGCCGAGGCCGGCTCCTCCCCTGCCGGGCACCGCCGCAGGCCTCACCTCCTCAGGCCCCTCCCAACACAGCGTGCGCCGGAATGGGCGCCCCCAGCCGCACTGGCTGGACATGCGGCCAGAAGTCGGCCCTGTTAGGCAGCCACACGCCAGCCGCTCTCGGGGTGGCTGGCCCAGACCCAGACTCCACCGCAGGCCCGGGTGACAGCCGTGAGGCACGCGAAGCCCTCGTCCTGCACCTGACCACCTCCGCCAGCGCCCATCCGCGCCGCAGCCACCTGTCTGCCTGTGTGTCTCTCCACAGCTCCCTCCGGAAAAAGCCCACCCTCCGCTGTTTCGCCATGGCTGGGTGTGGGAGCGAGGTCGTGGGCCGGGGCCGGTTTTCCGAGCCGGCCGGCCACCATGCGCTGGGAACAGTGCTCAGTGGGTGGCGTGGGGGCAAGGGTGGCCTTGCTGGGTCCAATGGGCCGTGCCGCATCAATGGTGGCTCCCAGTGGCTTTGGGCTACCTTCCCTCAGGCAGGAGTTCCGGCCCAGCCGCGGCTGGACTGCACCTACTACTGTGTGGGTGGACAGGGTTGGGAATGCCCAAGGGACCGTGGACCACGGGCCCTTAAGCCTTCGGAGCCACGTCTTTGTGAGCGTCGAGCGGGATCTGGGGCGGTTCGCCAAGCGCCTATGTGCCTGGATGTTCCCGCCAGAACTGAGCTGCGAGGTCGTCCAAGACTCCACCAACCCCGGTCCCCGAGGCGTGCTGTCGCCAGCCTGGGTGGGCCACAGGGCCTTGCTGCAGAGGGCTGGTCGCCGGACTGGCGGTAATTCGCCAGCACCAGCTAAGCTGAGCCTCAAGAGGCACCCCGTGGCCCCCGCTGCCTTCTACGGCCATACCACCCTAAACGCACCTCATCTCGTCTGATCTCGGAAGCTAAGCAGGGTCGGCTCTGTTTACTACCTGGATGGGAGACCACCAGGGAATACTAGAGGCTGGAGTATTTTTTGCCTCCCGATCTGCCTTTTCTTGTAGTCGCCGGTGCTCGAGGCTTCCTCTGCTCCCACCGGGCACGGCTGCAGGCCTCATCTTCTCAAGCCTATCCCAACACAGCGTGCGCTGGAGGGGGCCCAGCCCGCCCGTCTGGCTGGACATGCCGCCAGAAGGAGGCGCTGGAAGGCAGCCACACCCCACCCTCTCCCGGGGTGGCCGGCCCGCACCCAGACTCCGCCGCAGGCCCGGGTGTAGATTGTGAGGCCCGCGAGCCCCTCGACCTGCCCCTGGCCGACCCGACCAGCGCCCATGCGCGCCGCAGCCACCTGTCTGCCCGTGTGTCTCTCCACAGCTCCCTCCAGAAAAAGCCCAGCCTCCACCGTTTCACCATGGCAGGGGGCGGGAGTGGGGTCGTGGGCCAGACTGGTTCTCTGGGCCGGCCGGTCACCAGGCGCAGGGAACTTTGCTCGGCAGTTGTCGTGGGGGAAAGGGTGGCCTTGTTGGGTCTAAGGGGTCGTGCCGACTCAAGGGTGGCTCCCAGTGGCTTCAGACCAACTGCCGTCGGGCAGGAGGGCCGGCCCGGCCACGGCCGTGCTTCGCCTAGAACTGTGTGGGCAGACAGGGTGGCCAATGCCCAAGGGACCGCGGGCCACGGGCCCTTAAGACCCCGGGGCCACGTCGTTGTGAGCGTCAAGCGGGATCTGGGGCGGAGGGCCAAGCGCCTATGGGCCTGGAGGGTCCCGCCTGACCTGAGCTGCGAGGTCACCCACGAGTCTGCCAACCCCGGGTCGCCGAGGACTCCTGTCACCTGCCTTGGCGGCGGCTGTGCCGTGCTGGAGAGGGTTGGCTACCGGGCTGTCGGCAAGCCCCAGCACCAGCGAAGCTGAGCCTCAAGAGGCACCCCGTGGCCCCTGCTGCCTTCTACGGCCTTACCACCCTAAACGCACCTCATCTCGTCTGGTCTTGGAAGCTAAGCAGGGTCGGCTCTGTTTACTACCTGGATGGGAGACCACCTGGGAATACTAGATGCTGTAGTATTTTTTGCCTCCCGATCTGCCTTTTCTTGTAGTCGCCGGTGCTCGAGGCTTCCTCTGCTCCTCCCGGGCACAACTTCAGGCCTCATCTACTCAAGCCTCTCCCAACACATCGTGCGCTGGAGGGGGCCCAGCCCGCCCGTCTGGCTGGACATGCCGCCAGAAGGAGGCCCTGGAAGGCAGCCACACCCCACCCTCTCCCGGGGTGGCCGGCCCAGACCCAGAGTCCGCTGTAGGCCCGGGTGAAGATCGTGAGGCCCGCGAGGCCCTGGTCCTGCCCCTGGCCGACCCCAGCAGCGCCCATCCGCGCCGCAGCCACCTGTCTGCCCGTGTGTCTCTCCAAAGCTCCCTCCAGAAAAAGCCCAGCCTCCACCGTATCACCATGGCAGGGGGCGGGAGTGGGGTCGTGGGCCGTGACCAGTTCTCCAGGTCAGCTGACCTCCAGTACCCGGAATGGTGCGTGGATTTTGGCGTGGGTGCAAGGGTGGCTTTGCTGGGGCTAAGGGGCCGTGGCGGCCCAATGGTGGCTCCCACTGGCTTTGGGCCCACTGCCGTCAGGCAGGAGGGCCGGCCCGGCCTTGGCCGGGCTGCGCCTAGCACTGCGTGGGTGGACACAGTGGGGAATGCCAAAAGGACAGCAGGCCACTGGCCCTCCAGCCTCAGAGGCCACGTCCTTGTGAGCATCGAGTGGGATCTGGGGCGGAGCCTCAAGCGCCT
Source organism: Balaenoptera acutorostrata (assembly GCF_949987535.1). Taxonomy (NCBI): domain Eukaryota; kingdom Metazoa; phylum Chordata; class Mammalia; order Artiodactyla; family Balaenopteridae; genus Balaenoptera; species Balaenoptera acutorostrata. Next base: position 70,638,465 of record NC_080079.1, on the reverse strand, counting down.
ACGGGTCTGGAGGTTCCCGCAAGAACTGGGCTGCAAGGTCGCCCAAGACTCTGCCACCTCCGTGTCCCCGAGGCCTCCTGTCGCCTGCCTGGGCAGGCAGCAGGGCCGTGCAGGAGAGGGCTGGCCACCGGCCTGGCGATAAGACACCAGCACCAACGAAGCTGAGCCTCATGAGGCACCCCGTGGCCCCCGCTGCCTTCTATGGCCATACAACCCTGAGCGCATCCCATCTCATCTGATCTCACAAGCTAAGCAGGATCAGGCCTGGTTAATACTTGGATGGGAGACTACATGGGAATACCGGGTGCTGTAGGCTTTTTTCCCTCCCACACCACCTTCTCCTTTAGTCGCCCGTGGCCGAGGCCGGCTCCTCCCCTGCCGGGCACCGCCGCAGGCCTCACCTCCTCAGGCCCCTCCCAACACAGCGTGCGCCGGAATGGGCGCCCCCAGCCGCACTGGCTGGACATGCGGCCAGAAGTCGGCCCTGTTAGGCAGCCACACGCCAGCCGCTCTCGGGGTGGCTGGCCCAGACCCAGACTCCACCGCAGGCCCGGGTGACAGCCGTGAGGCACGCGAAGCCCTCGTCCTGCACCTGACCACCTCCGCCAGCGCCCATCCGCGCCGCAGCCACCTGTCTGCCTGTGTGTCTCTCCACAGCTCCCTCCGGAAAAAGCCCACCCTCCGCTGTTTCGCCATGGCTGGGTGTGGGAGCGAGGTCGTGGGCCGGGTCCGGTTTTCCGGGCCGGCCGGCCACCATGCGCTGGGAACAGTGCTCAGTGGGTGGCGTGGGGGCAAGGGTGGCCTTGCTGGGTCCAATGGGCCGTGCCGCATCAATGGTGGCTCCCAGTGGCTTTGGGCTACCTTTCCTCAGGCAGGAGTTCCGGCCCAGCCGCGGCTGGACTGCACCTACTACTGTGTGGGTGGACAGGGTTGGGAATGCCCAAGGGACCGTGGACCACGGGCCCTTAAGCCTTCGGAGCCACGTGTTTGTGAGCGTCGAGCGGGATCTGTGGCGGTTCGCCAAGCGTCTATGTGCCTGGATGTTCCCGCCAGAACTGAGCTGCGAGGTCGTCCAAGACTCCACCAACCCCGGTTCCCGAAGCGTGCTGTCGCCAGCCTGGGTGGGCCACAGGGCCTTGCTGCAGAGGGCTGGTCGCCGGACTGGCGGTAATTCGCCAGCACCAGCTAAGCTGAGCCTCAAGAGGCACCCCGTGGCCCCCGCTGCCTTCTACGGCCATACCACCCTAAACGCACCTCATCTTGTCTGATCTCGGAAGCTAAGTAGGGTCGGCTCTGTTTACTACCTGGATGGGAGACCACCAGGGAATACTAGAGGCTGGAGTATTTTTTGCCTCCCGATCTGCCTTTCCTTGTAGTCGCCGGTGCTCGAGGCTTCCTCTGCTCCCACCGGGCACGGCTGCAGGCCTCATCTTCTCAAGCCTCTCCCAACACAGCGTGCGCTGGAGGGGGCCCAGCCCGCCCGTCTGGCTGGACATGCCGCCAGAAGGAGGCGCTGGAAGGCAGCCACACCCCACCCTCTCCCGGGGTGGCCGGCCCGCACCCAGACTCCGCCGCAGGCCCGGGTGTAGATTGTGAGGCCCGCGAGCCCCTCGACCTGCCCCTGGCCGACCCGACCAGCGCCCATGCGCGCCGCAGCCACCTGTCTGCCCGTGTGTCTCTCCACAGCTCCCTCCAGAAAAAGCCCAGCCTCCACCGTTTCACCATGGCAGGGGGCGGGAGTGGGGTCGTGGGCCAGACTGGTTCTCTGGGCCGGCCGGTCACCAGGCGCAGAGAACTTTGCTCGGCAGTTGTCGTGGGGGAAAGGGTGGCCTTGTTGGGTCTAAGGGGTCGTGCCGACTCAAGGGTGGCTCCCAGTGGCTTCAGACCAACTGCCGTCGGGCAGGAGGGCCGGCCCGGCCACGGCCGTGCTTCGCCTAGAACTGTGTGGGCAGACAGGGTGGCCAATGCCCAAGGGACCGCGGGCCACGGGCCCTTAAGACCCCGGGGCCACGTCGTTGTGAGCGTCAAGCGGGATCTGGGGCGGAGGGCCAAGCGCCTATGGGCCTGGAGGGTCCCGCCTGACCTGAGCTGCGAGGTCACCCACGAGTCTGCCAACCCCGGGTCCCCGAGGACTCCTGTCACCTGCCTTGGCGGCGGCTGTGCCGTGCTGGAGAGGGTTGGCTACCGGGCTGTCGGCAAGCCCCAGCACCAGCGAAGCTGAGCCTCAAGAGGCACCCCGTGGCCCCTGCTGCCTTCTACGGCCTTACCACCCTAAACGCACCTCGTCTCGTCTGGTCTTGGAAGCTAAGCAGGGTCGGCTCTGTTTACTACCTGGATGGGAGACCACCTGGGAATACTAGATGCTGTAGTATTTTTTGCCTCCCAATCTGCCTTTTCTTGTAGTCGCCGGTGCTCGAGGCTTCCTCTGCTCCTCCCGGGCACAACTTCAGGCCTCATCTACTCAAGCCTCTCCCAACACATCGTGCGCTGGAGGGGGCCCAGCCCGCCCGTCTGGCTGGACATGCCGCCAGAAGGAGGCCCTGGAAGGCAGCCACACCCCACCCTCTCCCGGGGTGGCCGGCCCAGACCCAGAGTCCGCTGTAGGCCCGGGTGAAGATCGTGAGGCCCGCGAGGCCCTGGTCCTGCCCCTGGCCGACCCCAGCAGCGCCCATCCGCGCCGCAGCCACCTGTCTGCCCGTGTGTCTCTCCAAAGCTCCCTCCAGAAAAAGCCCAGCCTCCACCGTATCACCATGGCAGGGGGCGGGAGTGGGGTCGTGGGCCGTGACCAGTTCTCCAGGTCAGCTGACCTCCAGTACCCGGAATGGTGCGTGGATTTTGGCGTGGGTGCAAGGGTGGCTTTGCTGGGGCTAAGGGGCCGTGGCGGCCCAATGGTGGCTCCCACTGGCTTTGGGCCCACTGCCGTCAGGCAGGAGGGCCGGCCCGGCCTTGGCCGGGCTGCGCCTAGCACTGCGTGGGTGGACACAGTGGGGAATGCCAAAAGGACAGCAGGCCACTGGCCCTCCAGCCTCAGAGGCCACGTCCTTGTGAGCATCGAGTGGGATCTGGGGCGGAGCCTCAAGCGCCTACGGGTCTGGAGGTTCCCGCAAGAACTGGGCTGCAAGGTCGCCCAAGACTCTGCCACCTCCGTGTCCCCGAGGCCTCCTGTCGCCTGCCTGGGCAGGCAGCAGGGCCGTGCAGGAGAGGGCTGGCCACCGGCCTGGCGATAAGACACCAGCACCAACGAAGCTGAGCCTCATGAGGCACCCCGTGGCCCCCGCTGCCTTCTATGGCCATACAACCCTGAGCGCATCCCATCTCATCTGATCTCACAAGCTAAGCAGGATCAGGCCTGGTTAATACTTGGATGGGAGACTACATGGGAATACCGGGTGCTGTAGGCTTTTTTCCCTCCCACACCACCTTCTCCTTTAGTCGCCCGTGGCCGAGGCCGGCTCCTCCCCTGCCGGGCACCGCCGCAGGCCTCACCTCCTCAGGCCCCTCCCAACACAGCGTGCGCCGGAATGGGCGCCCCCAGCCGCACTGGCTGGACATGCGGCCAGAAGTCGGCCCTGTTAGGCAGCCACACGCCAGCCGCTCTCGGGGTGGCTGGCCCAGACCCAGACTCCACCGCAGGCCCGGGTGACAGCCGTGAGGCACGCGAAGCCCTCGTCCTGCACCTGACCACCTCCGCCAGCGCCCATCCGCGCCGCAGCCACCTGTCTGCCTGTGTGTCTCTCCACAGCTCCCTCCGGAAAAAGCCCACCCTCCGCTGTTTCGCCATGGCTGGGTGCGGGAGCGAGGTCGTGGGCCGGGTCCGGTTTTCCGGGCCGGCCGGCCACCATGCGCTGGGAACAGTGCTCAGTGGGTGGCGTGGGGGCAAGGGTGGCCTTGCTGGGTCCAATGGGCCGTGCCGCATCAATGGTGGCTCCCAGTGGCTTTGGGCTACCTTCCCTCAGGCAGGAGTTCCGGCCCAGCCGCGGCTGGACTGCACCTACTACTGTGTGGGTGGACAGGGTTGGGAATGCCCAAGGGACCGTGGACCACGGGCCCTTAAGCCTTCGGAGCCACGTCTTTGTGAGCGTCGAGCGGGATCTGGGGCGGTTCGCCAAGCGTCTATGTGCCTGGATGTTCCCGCCAGAACTGAGCTGCGAGGTCGTCCAAGACTCCACCAACCCCGGTTCCCGAAGCGTGCTGTCGCCAGCCTGGGTGGGCCACAGGGCCTTGCTGCAGAGGGCTGGTCGCCGGACTGGCGGTAATTCGCCAGCACCAGCTAAGCTGAGCCTCAAGAGGCACCCCGTGGCCCCCGCTGCCTTCTACGGCCATACCACCCTAAACGCACCTCATCTCGTCTGATCTCGGAAGCTAAGTAGGGTCGGCTCTGTTTACTACCTGGATGGGAGACCACCAGGGAATACTAGAGGCTGGAGTATTTTTTGCCTCCCGATCTGCCTTTCCTTGTAGTCGCCGGTACTCGAGGCTTCCTCTGCTCCCACCGGGCACGGCTGCAGGCCTCATCTTCTCAAGCCTCTCCCAACACAGCGTGCGCTGGAGGGGGCCCAGCCCGCCCGTCTGGCTGGACATGCCGCCAGAAGGAGGCGCTGGAAGGCAGCCACACCCCACCCTCTCCCGGGGTGGCCGGCCCGCACCCAGACTCCGCCGCAGGCCCGGGTGTAGATTGTGAGGCCCGCGAGCCCCTCGACCTGCCCCTGGCCGACCCGACCAGCGCCCATGCGCGCCGCAGCCACCTGTCTGCCCGTGTGTCTCTCCACAGCTCCCTCCAGAAAAAGCCCAGCCTCCACCGTTTCACCATGGCAGGGGGCGGGAGTGGGGTCGTGGGCCAGACTGGTTCTCTGGGCCGGCCGGTCACCAGGCGCAGGGAACTTTGCTCGGCAGTTGTCGTGGGGGAAAGGGTGGCCTTGTTGGGTCTAAGGGGTCGTGCCGACTCAAGGGTGGCTCCCAGTGGCTTCAGACCAACTGCCGTCGGGCAGGAGGGCCGGCCCGGCCACGGCCGTGCTTCGCCTAGAACTGTGTGGGCAGACAGGGTGGCCAATGCCCAAGGGACCGCGGGCCACGGGCCCTTAAGACCCCGGGGCCACGTCGTTGTGAGCGTCAAGCGGGATCTGGGGCGGAGGGCCAAGCGCCTATGGGCCTGGAGGGTCCCGCCTGACCTGAGCTGCGAGGTCACCCACGAGTCTGCCAACCCCGGGTCCCCGAGGACTCCTGTCACCTGCCTTGGCGGCGGCTGTGCCGTGCTGGAGAGGGTTGGCTACCGGGCTGTTGGCAAGCCCCAGCACCAGCGAAGCTGAGCCTCAAGAGGCACCCCGTGGCCCCTGCTGCCTTCTACGGCCTTACCACCCTAAACGCACCTCATCTCGTCTGGTCTTGGAAGCTAAGCAGGGTCGGCTCTGTTTACTACCTGGATGGGAGACCACCTGGGAATACTAGATGCTGTAGTATTTTTTGCCTCCCGATCTGCCTTTTCTTGTAGTCGCCGGTGCTCGAGGCTTCCTCTGCTCCTGCCGGGCACAACTTCAGGCCTCATCTACTCAAGCCTCTCCCAACACATCGTGCGCTGGAGGGGGCCCAGCCCGCCCGTCTGGCTGGACATGCCGCCAGAAGGAGGCCCTGGAAGGCAGCCACACCCCACCCTCTCCCGGGGTGGCCGGCCCAGACCCAGAGTCCGCTGTAGGCCCGGGTGAAGATCGTGAGGCCCGCGAGGCCCTGGTCCTGCCCCTGGCCGACCCCAGCGGCGCCCATCCGCGCCGCAGCCACCTGTCTGCCCGTGTGTCTCTCCAAAGCTCCCTCCAGAAAAAGCCCAGCCTTCACCGTATCACCATGGCAGGGGGCGGGAGTGGGGTCGTGGGCCGTGACCAGTTCTCCAGGTCAGCTGACCTCCAGTACCCAGAATGGTGCGTGGATTTTGGCGTGGGTGCAAGGGTGGCTTTGCTGGGGCTAAGGGGCCGTGGCGGCCCAATGGTGGCTCCCACTGGCTTTGGGCCCACTGCCGTCAGGCAGGAGGGCCGGCCCGGCCTTGGCCGGGCTGCGCCTAGCACTGCGTGGGTGGACACAGTGGGGAATGCCAAAAGGACAGCAGGCCACTGGCCCTCCAGCCTCAGAGGCCACGTCCTTGTGAGCATCGAGTGGGATCTGGGGCGGAGCCTCAAGCGCCTACGGGTCTGGAGGTTCCCGCAAGAACTGGGCTGCAAGGTCGCCCAAGACTCTGCCACCTCCGTGTCCCCGAGGCCTCCTGTCGCCTGCCTGGGCAGGCAGCAGGGCCGTGCAGGAGAGGGCTGGCCACCGGCCTGGCGATAAGACACCAGCACCAACGAAGCTGAGCCTCATGAGGCACCCCGTGGCCCCCGCTGCCTTCTATGGCCATACAACCCTGAGCGCATCCCATCTCATCTGATCTCACAAGCTAAGCAGGATCAGGCCTGGTTAATACTTGGATGGGAGACTACATGGGAATACCGGGTGCTGTAGGCTTTTTTCCCTCCCACACCACCTTCTCCTTTAGTCGCCCGTGGCCGAGGCCGGCTCCTCCCCTGCCGGGCACCGCCGCAGGCCTCACCTCCTCAGGCCCCTCCCAACACAGCGTGCGCCGGAATGGGCGCCCCCAGCCGCACTGGCTGGACATGCGGCCAGAAGTCGGCCCTGTTAGGCAGCCACACGCCAGCCGCTCTCGGGGTGGCTGGCCCAGACCCAGACTCCACCGCAGGCCCGGGTGACAGCCGTGAGGCACGCGAAGCCCTCGTCCTGCACCTGACCACCTCCGCCAGCGCCCATCCGCGCCGCAGCCACCTGTCTGCCTGTGTGTCTCTCCACAGCTCCCTCCGGAAAAAGCCCACCCTCCGCTGTTTCGCCATGGCTGGGTGCGGGAGCGAGGTCGTGGGCCGGGTCCGGTTTTCCGGGCCGGCCGGCCACCATGCGCTGGGAACAGTGCTCAGTGGGTGGCGTGGGGGCAAGGGTGGCCTTGCTGGGTCCAATGGGCCGTGCCGCATCAATGGTGGCTCCCAGTGGCTTTGGGCTACCTTCCCTCAGGCAGGAGTTCCGGCTCAGCCGCGGCTGGACTGCACCTACTACTGTGTGGGTGGACAGGGTTGGGAATGCCCAAGGGACCGTGGACCACGGGCCCTTAAGCCTTCGGAGCCACGTCTTTGTGAGCGTCGAGCGGGATCTGGGGCGGTTCGCCAAGCGCCTATGTGCCTGGATGTTCCCGCCAGAACTGAGCTGCGAGGTCGTCCAAGACTCCACCAACCCCGGTCCCCGAGGCGTGCTGTCGCCTGCCTGGGTGGGCCACAGGGCCTTGCTGCAGAGGGCTGGTCGCCGGACTGGCGGTAATTCGCCAGCACCAGCTAAGCTGAGCCTCAAGAGGCACCCCGTGGCCCCCGCTGCCTTCTACGGCCATACCACCCTAAACGCACCTCATCTCGTCTGATCTCGGAAGCTAAGCAGGGTCGGCTCTGTTTACTACCTGGATGGGAGACCACCAGGGAATACTAGAGGCTGGAGTATTTTTTGCCTCCCGATCTGCCTTTTCTTGTAGTCGCCGGTGCTCGAGGCTTCCTCTGCTCCCACCGGGCATGCCTGCAGGCCTCATCTACTCAAGCCTATCCCAACACAGCGTGCGCTGGAGGGGGCCCAGCCCGCCCGTCTGGCTGGACATGCCGCCAGAAGGAGGCGCTGGAAGGCAGCCACACCCCACCCTCTCCCGGGGTGGCCGGCCCGCACCCAGACTCCGCCGCAGGCCCGGGTGTAGATTGTGAGGCCCGCGAGCCCCTCGACCTGCCCCTGGCCGACCCGACCAGCGCCCATGCGTGCCGCAGCCACCTGTCTGCCCGTGTGTCTCTCCACAGCTCCCTCCAGAAAAAGCCCAGCCTCCACCGTTTCACCATGGCAGGGGGCGGGAGTGGGGTCGTGGGCCAGACTGGTTCTCTGGGCCGGCCGGTCACCAGGCGCAGGGAACTTTGCTCGGCAGTTGTCGTGGGGGAAAGGGTGGCCTTGTTGGGTCTAAGGGGTCGTGCCGACTCAAGAGTGGCTCCCAGTGGCTTCAGACCAACTGCCGTCGGGCAGGAGGGCCGGCCCGGCCACGGCCGTGCTTCGCCTAGAACTGTGTGGGCAGACAGGGTGGCCAATGCCCAAGGGACCGCGGGCCACGGGCCCTTAAGACCCCGGGGCCACGTCGTTGTGAGCGTCAAGCGGGATCTGGGGCGGAGGGCCAAGCGCCTATGGGCCTGGAGGGTCCCGCCTGACCTGAGCTGCGAGGTCACCCACGAGTCTGCCAACCCCAGGTCCCCGAGGACTCCTGTCACCTGCCTTGGCGGCGGCTGTGCCGTGCTGGAGAGGGTTGGCTACCGGGCTGTCGGCAAGCCCCAGCACCAGCGAAGCTGAGCCTCAAGAGGCACCCCGTGGCCCCTGCTGCCTTCTACGGCCTTACCACCCTAAACGCACCTCATCTCGTCTGGTCTTGGAAGCTAAGCAGGGTCGGCTCTGTTTACTACCTGGATGGGAGACCACCTGGGAATACTAGATGCTGTAGTATTTTTTGCCTCCCGATCTGCCTTTTCTTGTAGTCGCCGGTGCTCGAGGCTTCCTCTGCTCCTGCCGGGCACAACTTCAGGCCTCATCTACTCAAGCCTCTCCCAACACATCGTGCGCTGGAGGGGGCCCAGCCCGCCCGTCTGGCTGGACATGCCGCCAGAAGGAGGCCCTGGAAGGCAGCCACACCCCACCCTCTCCCGGGGTGGCCGGCCCAGACCCAGAGTCCGCTGTAGGCCCGGGTGAAGATCGTGAGGCCCGCGAGGCCCTGGTCCTGCCCCTGGCCGACCCCAGCAGCGCCCATCCGCGCCGCAGCCACCTGTCTGCCCGTGTGTCTCTCCAAAGCTCCCTCCAGAAAAAGCCCAGCCTCCACCGTATCACCATGGCAGGGGGCGGGAGTGGGGTCGTGGGCCGTGACCAGTTCTCCAGGTCAGCTGACCTCCAGTACCCGGAATGGTGCGTGGATTTTGGCGTGGGTGCAAGGGTGGCTTTGCTGGGGCTAAGGGGCCGTGGCGGCCCAATGGTGGCTCCCACTGGCTTTGGGCCCACTGCCGTCAGGCAGGAGGGCCGGCCCGGCCTTGGCCGGGCTGCGCCTAGCACTGCGTGGGTGGACACAGTGGGGAATGCCAAAAGGACAGCAGGCCACTGGCCCTCCAGCCTCAGAGGCCACGTCCTTGTGAGCATCGAGTGGGATCTGGGGCGGAGCCTCAAGCGCCTACGGGTCTGGAGGTTCCCGCAAGAACTGGGCTGCAAGGTCGCCCAAGACTCTGCCACCTCCGTGTCCCCGAGGCCTCCTGTCGCCTGCCTGGGCAGGCAGCAGGGCCGTGCAGGAGAGGGCTGGCCACCGGCCTGGCGATAAGACACCAGCACCAACGAAGCTGAGCCTCATGAGGCACCCCGTGGCCCCCGCTGCCTTCTATGGCCATACAACCCTGAGCGCATCCCATCTCATCTGATCTCACAAGCTAAGCAGGATCAGGCCTGGTTAATACTTGGATGGGAGACTACATGGGAATACCGGGTGCTGTAGGCTTTTTTCCCTCCCACACCACCTTCTCCTTTAGTCGCCCGTGGCCGAGGCCGGCTCCTCCCCTGCCGGGCACCGCCGCAGGCCTCACCTCCTCAGGCCCCTCCCAACACAGCGTGCGCCGGAATGGGCGCCCCCAGCCGCACTGGCTGGACATGCGGCCAGAAGTCGGCCCTGTTAGGCAGCCACACGCCAGCCGCTCTCGGGGTGGCTGGCCCAGACCCAGACTCCACCGCAGGCCCGGGTGACAGCCGTGAGGCACGCGAAGCCCTCGTCCTGCACCTGACCACCTCCGCCAGCGCCCATCCGCGCCGCAGCCACCTGTCTGCCTGTGTGTCTCTCCACAGCTCCCTCCGGAAAAAGCCCACCCTCCGCTGTTTCGCCATGGCTGGGTGCGGGAGCGAGGTCGTGGGCCGGGTCCGGTTTTCCGGGCCGGCCGGCCACCATGCGCTGGGAACAGTGCTCAGTGGGTGGCGTGGGGGCAAGGGTGGCCTTGCTGGGTCCAATGGGCCGTGCCGCATCAATGGTGGCTCCCAGTGGCTTTGGGCTACCTTCCCTCAGGCAGGAGTTCCGGCCCAGCCGCGGCTGGACTGCACCTACTACTGTGTGGGTGGACAGGGTTGGGAATGCCCAAGGGACCGTGGACCACGGGCCCTTAAGCCTTCGGAGCCACGTCTTTGTGAGCGTCGAGCGGGATCTGGGGCGGTTCGCCAAGCGTCTATGTGCCTGGATGTTCCCGCCAGAACTGAGCTGCGAGGTCGTCCAAGACTCCACCAACCCCGGTTCCCGAAGCGTGCTGTCGCCAGCCTGGGTGGGCCACAGGGCCTTGCTGCAGAGGGCTGGTCGCCGGACTGGCGGTAATTCGCCAGCACCAGCTAAGCTGAGCCTCAAGAGGCACCCCGTGGCCCCCGCTGCCTTCTACGGCCATACCACCCTAAACGCACCTCATCTTGTCTGATCTCGGAAGCTAAGTAGGGTCGGCTCTGTTTACTACCTGGATGGGAGACCACCAGGGAATACTAGAGGCTGGAGTATTTTTTGCCTCCCGATCTGCCTTTCCTTGTAGTCGCCGGTGCTCGAGGCTTCCTCTGCTCCCACCGGGCACGGCTGCAGGCCTCATCTTCTCAAGCCTCTCCCAACACAGCGTGCGCTGGAGGGGGCCCAGCCCGCCCGTCTGGCTGGACATGCCGCCAGAAGGAGGCGCTGGAAGGCAGCCACACCCCACCCTCTCCCGGGGTGGCCGGCCCGCACCCAGACTCCGCCGCAGGCCCGGGTGTAGATTGTGAGGCCCGCGAGCCCCTCGACCTGCCCCTGGCCGACCCGACCAGCGCCCATGCGCGCCGCAGCCACCTGTCTGCCCGTGTGTCTCTCCACAGCTCCCTCCAGAAAAAGCCCAGCCTCCACCGTTTCACCATGGCAGGGGGCGGGAGTGAGGTCGTGGGCCAGACTGGTTCTCTGGGCCGGCCGGTCACCAGGCGCAGAGAACTTTGCTCGGCAGTTGTCGTGGGGGAAAGGGTGGCCTTGTTGGGTCTAAGGGGTCGTGCCGACTCAAGGGTGGCTCCCAGTGGCTTCAGACCAACTGCCGTCGGGCAGGAGGGCCGGCCCGGCCACGGCCGTGCTTCGCCTAGAACTGTGTGGGCAGACAGGGTGGCCAATGCCCAAGGGACCGCGGGCCACGGGCCCTTAAGACCCCGGGGCCACGTCGTTGTGAGCGTCAAGCGGGATCTGGGGCGGAGGGCCAAGCGCCTATGGGCCTGGAGGGTCCCGCCTGACCTGAGCTGCGAGGTCACCCACGAGTCTGCCAACCCCAGGTCCCCGAGGACTCCTGTCACCTGCCTTGGCGGCGGCTGTGCCGTGCTGGAGAGGGTTGGCTACCGGGCTGTCGGCAAGCCCCAGCACCAGCGAAGCTGAGCCTCAAGAGGCACCCCGTGGCCCCTGCTGCCTTCTACGGCCTTACCACCCTAAACGCACCTCATCTCGTCTGGTCTTGGAAGCTAAGCAGGGTCGGCTCTGTTTACTACCTGGATGGGAGACCACCTGGGAATACTAGATGCTGTAGTATTTTTTGCCTCCCAATCTGCCTTTTCTTGTAGTCGCCGGTGCTCGAGGCTTCCTCTGCTCCTGCCGGGCACAACTTCAGGCCTCATCTACTCAAGCCTCTCCCAACACATCGTGCGCTGGAGGGGGCCCAGCCCGCCCGTCTGGCTGGACATGCCGCCAGAAGGAGGCCCTGGAAGGCAGCCACACCCCACCCTCTCCCGGGGTGGCCGGCCCAGACCCAGAGTCCGCTGTAGGCCCGGGTGAAGATCGTGAGGCCCGCGAGGCCCTGGTCCTGCCCCTGGCCGACCCCAGCAGCGCCCATCCGCGCCGCAGCCACCTGTCTGCCCGTGTGTCTCTCCAAAGCTCCCTCCAGAAAAAGCCCAGCCTCCACCGTATCACCATGGCAGGGGGCGGGAGTGGGGTCGTGGGCCGTGACCAGTTCTCCAGGTCAGCTGACCTCCAGTACCCGGAATGGTGCGTGGATTTTGGCGTGGGTGCAAGGGTGGCTTTGCTGGGGCTAAGGGGCCGTGGCGGCCCAATGGTGGCTCCCACTGGCTTTGGGCCCACTGCCGTCAGGCAGGAGGGCCGGCCCGGCCTTGGCCGGGCTGCGCCTAGCACTGCGTGGGTGGACACAGTGGGGAATGCCAAAAGGACAGCAGGCCACTGGCCCTCCAGCCTCAGAGGCCACGTCCTTGTGAGCATCGAGTGGGATCTGGGGCGGAGCCTCAAGCGCCTACGGGTCTGGAGGTTCCCGCAAGAACTGGGCTGCAAGGTCGCCCAAGACTCTGCCACCTCCGTGTCCCCGAGGCCTCCTGTCGCCTGCCTGGGCAGGCAGCAGGGCCGTGCAGGAGAGGGCTGGCCACCGGCCTGGCGATAAGACACCAGCACCAACGAAGCTGAGCCTCATGAGGCACCCCGTGGCCCCCGCTGCCTTCTATGGCCATACAACCCTGAGCGCATCCCATCTCATCTGATCTCACAAGCTAAGCAGGATCAGGCCTGGTTAATACTTGGATGGGAGACTACATGGGAATACCGGGTGCTGTAGGCTTTTTTCCCTCCCACACCACCTTCTCCTTTAGTCGCCCGTGGCCGAGGCCGGCTCCTCCCCTGCCGGGCACCGCCGCAGGCCTCACCTCCTCAGGCCCCTCCCAACACAGCGTGCGCCGGAATGGGCGCCCCCAGCCGCACTGGCTGGACATGCGGCCAGAAGTCGGCCCTGTTAGGCAGCCACACGCCAGCCGCTCTCGGGGTGGCTGGCCCAGACCCAGACTCCACCGCAGGCCCGGGTGACAGCCGTGAGGCACGCGAAGCCCTCGTCCTGCACCTGACCACCTCCGCCAGCGCCCATCCGCGCCGCAGCCACCTGTCTGCCTGTGTGTCTCTCCACAGCTCCCTCCGGAAAAAGCCCACCCTCCGCTGTTTCGCCATGGCTGGGTGCGGGAGCGAGGTCGTGGGCCGGGTCCGGTTTTCCGGGCCGGCCGGCCACCATGCGCTGGGAACAGTGCTCAGTGGGTGGCGTGGGGGCAAGGGTGGCCTTGCTGGGTCCAATGGGCCGTGCCGCATCAATGGTGGCTCCCAGTGGCTTTGGGCTACCTTCCCTCAGGCAGGAGTTCCGGCCCAGCCGCGGCTGGACTGCACCTACTACTGTGTGGGTGGACAGGGTTGGGAATGCCCAAGGGACCGTGGACCACGGGCCCTTAAGCCTTCGGAGCCACGTGTTTGTGAGCGTCGAGCGGGATCTGGGGCGGTTCGCCAAGCGTCTATGTGCCTGGATGTTCCCGCCAGAACTGAGCTGCGAGGTCGTCCAAGACTCCACCAACCCCGGTTCCCGAAGCGTGCTGTCGCCAGCCTGGGTGGGCCACAGGGCCTTGCTGCAGAGGGCTGGTCGCCGGACTGGCGGTAATTCGCCAGCACCAGCTAAGCTGAGCCTCAAGAGGCACCCCGTGGCCCCCGCTGCCTTCTACGGCCATACCACCCTAAACGCACCTCATCTCGTCTGATCTCGGAAGCTAAGTAGGGTCGGCTCTGTTTACTACCTGGATGGGAGACCACCAGGGAATACTAGAGGCTGGAGTATTTTTTGCCTCCCGATCTGCCTTTCCTTGTAGTCGCCGGTGCTCGAGGCTTCCTCTGCTCCCACCGGGCACAGCTGCAGGCCTCATCTTCTCAAGCCTCTCCCAACACAGCGTGCGCTGGAGGGGGCCCAGCCCGCCCGTCTGGCTGGACATGCCGCCAGAAGGAGGCGCTGGAAGGCAGCCACACCCCACCCTCTCCCGGGGTGGCCGGCCCGCACCCAGACTCCGCCGCAGGCCCGGGTGTAGATTGTGAGGCCCGCGAGCCCCTCGACCTGCCCCTGGCCGACCCGACCAGCGCCCATGCGCGCCGCAGCCACCTGTCTGCCCGTGTGTCTCTCCACAGCTCCCTCCAGAAAAAGCCCAGCCTCCACCGTTTCACCATGGCAGGGGGCGGGAGTGGGGTCGTGGGCCAGACTGGTTCTCTGGGCCGGCGGGTCACCAGGCGCAGGGAACTTTGCTCGGCAGTTGTCGTGGGGGAAAGGGTGGCCTTGTTGGGTCTAAGGGGTCGTGCCGACTCAAGGGTGGCTCCCAGTGGCTTCAGACCAACTGCCGTCGGGCAGGAGGGCCGGCCCGGCCACGGCCGTGCTTTGCCTAGAACTGTGTGGGCAGACAGGGTGGCCAATGCCCAAGGGACCGCGGGCCACGGGCCCTTAAGACCCCGGGGCCACGTCGTTGTGAGCGTCAAGCGGGATCTGGGGCGGAGGGCCAAGCGCCTATGGGCCTGGAGGGTCCCGCCTGACCTGAGCTGCGAGGTCACCCACGAGTCTGCCAACCCCGGGTCCCCGAGGACTCCTGTCACCTGCCTTGGCGGCGGCTGTGCCGTGCTGGAGAGGGTTGGCTACCGGGCTGTTGGCAAGCCCCAGCACCAGCGAAGCTGAGCCTCAAGAGGCACCCCGTGGCCCCTGCTGCCTTCTACGGCCTTACCACCCTAAACGCACCTCATCTCGTCTGGTCTTGGAAGCTAAGCAGGGTCGGCTCTGTTTACTACCTGGATGGGAGACCACCTGGGAATACTAGATGCTGTAGTATTTTTTGCCTCCCGATCTGCCTTTTCTTGTAGTCGCCGGTGCTCGAGGCTTCCTCTGCTCCTGCCGGGCACAACTTCAGGCCTCATCTACTCAAGCCTCTCCCAACACATCGTGCGCTGGAGGGGGCCCAGCCCGCCCGTCTGGCTGGACATGCCGCCAGAAGGAGGCCCTGGAAGGCAGCCACACCCCACCCTCTCCCGGGGTGGCCGGCCCAGACCCAGAGTCCGCTGTAGGCCCGGGTGAAGATCGTGAGGCCCGCGAGGCCCTGGTCCTGCCCCTGGCCGACCCCAGCGGCGCCCATCCGCGCCGCAGCCACCTGTCTGCCCGTGTGTCTCTCCAAAGCTCCCTCCAGAAAAAGCCCAGCCTTCACCGTATCACCATGGCAGGGGGCGGGAGTGGGGTCGTGGGCCGTGACCAGTTCTCCAGGTCAGCTGACCTCCAGTACCCAGAATGGTGCGTGGATTTTGGCGTGGGTGCAAGGGTGGCTTTGCTGGGGCTAAGGGGCCGTGGCGGCCCAATGGTGGCTCCCACTGGCTTTGGGCCCACTGCCGTCAGGCAGGAGGGCCGGCCCGGCCTTGGCCGGGCTGCGCCTAGCACTGCGTGGGTGGACACAGTGGGGAATGCCAAAAGGACAGCAGGCCACTGGCCCTCCAGCCTCAGAGGCCACGTCCTTGTGAGCATCGAGTGGGATCTGGGGCGGAGCCTCAAGCGCCTACGGGTCTGGAGGTTCCCGCAAGAACTGGGCTGCAAGGTCGCCCAAGACTCTGCCACCTCCGTGTCCCCGAGGCCTCCTGTCGCCTGCCTGGGCAGGCAGCAGGGCCGTGCAGGAGAGGGCTGGCCACCGGCCTGGCGATAAGACACCAGCACCAACGAAGCTGAGCCTCATGAGGCACCCCGTGGCCCCCGCTGCCTTCTATGGCCATACAACCCTGAGCGCATCCCATCTCATCTGATCTCACAAGCTAAGCAGGATCAGGCCTGGTTAATACTTGGATGGGAGACTACATGGGAATACCGGGTGCTGTAGGCTTTTTTCCCTCCCACACCACCTTCTCCTTTAGTCGCCCGTGGCCGAGGCCGGCTCCTCCCCTGCCGGGCACCGCCGCAGGCCTCACCTCCTCAGGCCCCTCCCAACACAGCGTGCGCCGGAATGGGCGCCCCCAGCCGCACTGGCTGGACATGCGGCCAGAAGTCGGCCCTGTTAGGCAGCCACACGCCAGCCGCTCTCGGGGTGGCTGGCCCAGACCCAGACTCCACCGCAGGCCCGGGTGACAGCCGTGAGGCACGCGAAGCCCTCGTCCTGCACCTGACCACCTCCGCCAGCGCCCATCCGCGCCGCAGCCACCTGTCTGCCTGTGTGTCTCTCCACAGCTCCCTCCGGAAAAAGCCCACCCTCCGCTGTTTCGCCATGGCTGGGTGCGGGAGCGAGGTCGTGGGCCGGGTCCGGTTTTCCGGGCCGGCCGGCCACCATGCGCTGGGAACAGTGCTCAGTGGGTGGCGTGGGGGCAAGGGTGGCCTTGCTGGGTCCAATGGGCCGTGCCGCATCAATGGTGGCTCCCAGTGGCTTTGGGCTACCTTCCCTCAGGCAGGAGTTCCGGCCCAGCCGCGGCTGGACTGCACCTACTACTGTGTGGGTGGACAGGGTTGGGAATGCCCAAGGGACCGTGGACCACGGGCCCTTAAGCCTTCGGAGCCACGTGTTTGTGAGCGTCGAGCGGGATCTGGGGCGGTTCGCCAAGCGTCTATGTGCCTGGATGTTCCCGACAGAACTGAGCTGCGAGGTCGTCCAAGACTCCACCAACCCCGGTTCCCGAAGCGTGCTGTCGCCAGCCTGGGTGGGCCACAGGGCCTTGCTGCAGAGGGCTGGTCGCCGGACTGGCGGTAATTCGCCAGCACCAGCTAAGCTGAGCCTCAAGAGGCACCCCGTGGCCCCTGCTGCCTTCTACGGCCATACCACCCTAAACGCACCTCATCTCGTCTGATCTCGGAAGCTAAGCAGGGTCGGCTCTGTTTACTACCTGGATGGGAGACCACCAGGGAATACTAGAGGCTGGAGTATTTTTTGCCTCCCGATCTGCCTTTCCTTGTAGTCGCCGGTGCTCGAGGCTTCCTCTGCTCCCACCGGGCATGCCTGCAGGCCTCATCTACTCAAGCCTATCCCAACACAGCGTGCGCTGGAGGGGGCCCAGCCCGCCCGTCTGGCTGGACATGCCGCCAGAAGGAGGCGCTGGAAGGCAGCCACACCCCACCCTCTCCCGGGGTGGCCGGCCCGCACCCAGACTCCGCCGCAGGCCCGGGTGTAGATTGTGAGGCCCGCGAGCCCCTCGACCTGCCCCTGGCCGACCCGACCAGCGCCCATGCGCGCCGCAGCCACCTGTCTGCCCGTGTGTCTCTCCACAGCTCCCTCCAGAAAAAGCCCAGCCTCCACCGTTTCACCATGGCAGGGGGCGGGAGTGGGGTCGTGGGCCAGACTGGTTCTCTGGGCCGGCCGGTCACCAGGCGCAGGGAACTTTGCTCGGCAGTTGTCGTGGGGGAAAGGGTGGCCTTGTTGGGTCTAAGGGGTCGTGCCGACTCAAGGGTGGCTCCCAGTGGCTTCAGACCAACTGCCGTCGGGCAGGAGGGCCGGCCCGGCCACGGCCGTGCTTCGCCTAGAACTGTGTGGGCAGACAGGGTGGCCAATGCCCAAGGGACCGCGGGCCACGGGCCCTTAAGACCCCGGGGCCACGTCGTTGTGAGCGTCAAGCGGGATCTGGGGCGGAGGGCCAAGCGCCTATGGGCCTGGAGGGTCCCGCCTGACCTGAGCTGCGAGGTCACCCACGAGTCTGCCAACCCCGGGTCACCGAGGACTCCTGTCACCTGCCTTGGTGGCGGCTGTGCCGTGCTGGAGAGGGTTGGCTACCGGGCTGTCGGCAAGCCCCAGCACCAGCGAAGCTGAGCCTCAAGAGGCACCCCGTGGCCCCTGCTGCCTTCTACGGCCTTACCACCCTAAACGCACCTCATCTCGTCTGGTCTTGGAAGCTAAGCAGGGTCGGCTCTGTTTACTACCTGGATGGGAGACCACCTGGGAATACTAGATGCTGTAGTATTTTTTGCCTCCCGATCTGCCTTTTCTTGTAGTCACCGGTGCTCGAGGCTTCCTCTGCTCCTGCCGGGCACAACTTCAGGCCTCATCTACTCAAGCCTCTCCCAACACATCGTGCGCTGGAGGGGGCCCAGCCCGCCCGTCTGGCTGGACATGCCGCCAGAAGGAGGCCCTGGAAGGCAGCCACACCCCACCCTCTCCCGGGGTGGCCGGCCCAGACCCAGAGTCCGCTGTAGGCCCGGGTGAAGATCGTGAGGCCCCCGAGGCCCTGGTCCTGCCCCTGGCCGACACCAGCAGCGCCCATCCGCGCCGCAGCCACCTGTCTGCCCGTGTGTCTCTCCACAGCTCCCTCCAGAAAAAGCCCAGCCTCCACCGTATCACCATGGCAGGGGGCGGGAGTGGGGTCGTGGGCCGTGACCAGTTCTCCAGGTCAGCTGACCTCCAGTACCCGGAATGGTGCGTGGATTTTGGCGTGGGTGCAAGGGTGGCTTTGCTGGGGCTAAGGGGCCGTGGCGGCCCAATGGTGGCTCCCACTGGCTTTGGGCCCACTGCCGTCAGGCAGGAGGGCCGGCCCGGCCTTGGCCGGGCTGCGCCTAGCACTGCGTGGGTGGACACAGTGGGGAATGCCAAAAGGACAGCAGGCCACTGGCCCTCCAGCCTCAGAGGCCACGTCCTTGTGAGCATCGAGTGGGATCTGGGGCGGAGCCTCAAGCGCCTACGGGTCTGGAGGTTCCCACAAGAACTGGGCTGCAAGGTCGCCCAAGACTCTGCCACCTCCGTGTCCCCGAGGCCTCCTGTCGCCTGCCTGGGCAGGCAGCAGGGCCGTGCAGGAGAGGGCTGGCCACCGGCCTGGCGATAAGACACCAGCACCAACGAAGCTGAGCCTCATGAGGCACCCCGTGGCCCCCGCTGCCTTCTATGGCCATACAACCCTGAGCGCATCCCATCTCATCTGATCTCACAAGCTAAGCAGGATCAGGCCTGGTTAATACTTGGATGGGAGACTACATGGGAATACCGGGTGCTGTAGGCTTTTTTCCCTCCCACACCACCTTCTCCTTTAGTCGCCCGTGGCCGAGGCCGGCTCCTCCCCTGCCGGGCACCGCCGCAGGCCTCACCTCCTCAGGCCCCTCCCAACACAGCGTGCGCCGGAATGGGCGCCCCCAGCCGCACTGGCTGGACATGCGGCCAGAAGTCGGCCCTGTTAGGCAGCCACACGCCAGCCGCTCTCGGGGTGGCTGGCCCAGACCCAGACTCCACCGCAGGCCCGGGTGACAGCCGTGAGGCACGCGAAGCCCTCGTCCTGCACCTGACCACCTCCGCCAGCGCCCATCCGCGCCGCAGCCACCTGTCTGCCTGTGTGTCTCTCCACAGCTCCCTCCGGAAAAAGCCCACCCTCCGCTGTTTCGCCATGGCTGGGTGCGGGAGCGAGGTCGTGGGCCGGGGCCGGTTTTCCGAGCCGGCCGGCCACCATGCGCTGGGAACAGTGCTCAGTGGGTGGCGTGGGGGCAAGGGTGGCCTTGCTGGGTCCAATGGGCCGTGCCGCATCAATGGTGGCTCCCAGTGGCTTTGGGCTACCTTCCCTCAGGCAGGAGTTCCGGCCCAGCCGCGGCTGGACTGCACCTACTACTGTGTGGGTGGACAGGGTTGGGAATGCCCAAGGGACCGTGGACCACGGGCCCTTAAGCCTTCGGAGCCACGTCTTTGTGAGCGTCGAGCGGGATCTGGGGCGGTTCGCCAAGCGCCTATGTGCCTGGATGTTCCCGCCAGAACTGAGCTGCGAGGTCGTCCAAGACTCCACCAACCCCGGTCCCCGAGGCGTGCTGTCGCCAGCCTGGGTGGGCCACAGGGCCTTGCTGCAGAGGGCTGGTCGCCGGACTGGCGGTAATTCGCCAGCACCAGCTAAGCTGAGCCTCAAGAGGCACCCCGTGGCCCCCGCTGCCTTCTACGGCCATACCACCCTAAACGCACCTCATCTCGTCTGATCTCGGAAGCTAAGCAGGGTCGGCTCTGTTTACTACCTGGATGGGAGACCACCAGGGAATACTAGAGGCTGGAGTATTTTTTGCCTCCCGATCTGCCTTTTCTTGTAGTCGCCGGTGCTCGAGGCTTCCTCTGCTCCCACCGGGCACGGCTGCAGGCCTCATCTTCTCAAGCCTATCCCAACACAGCGTGCGCTGGAGGGGGCCCAGCCCGCCCGTCTGGCTGGACATGCCGCCAGAAGGAGGCGCTGGAAGGCAGCCACACCCCACCCTCTCCCGGGGTGGCCGGCCCGCACCCAGACTCCGCCGCAGGCCCGGGTGTAGATTGTGAGGCCCGCGAGCCCCTCGACCTGCCCCTGGCCGACCCGACCAGCGCCCATGCGCGCCGCAGCCACCTGTCTGCCCATGTGTCTCTCCACAGCTCCCTCCAGAAAAAGCCCAGCCTCCACCGTTTCACCATGGCAGGGGGCGGGAGTGGGGTCGTGGGCCAGACTGGTTCTCTGGGCCGGCCGGTCACCAGGCGCAGGGAACTTTGCTCGGCAGTTGTCGTGGGGGAAAGGGTGGCCTTGTTGGGTCTAAGGGGTCGTGCCGACTCAAGGGTGGCTCCCAGTGGCTTCAGACCAACTGCCGTCGGGCAGGAGGGCCGGCCCGGCCACGGCCGTGCTTCGCCTAGAACTGTGTGGGCAGACAGGGTGGCCAATGCCCAAGGGACCGCGGGCCACGGGCCCTTAAGACCCCGGGGCCACGTCGTTGTGAGCGTCAAGCGGGATCTGGGGCGGAGGGCCAAGCGCCTATGGGCCTGGAGGGTCCCGCCTGACCTGAGCTGCGAGGTCACCCACGAGTCTGCCAACCCCGGGTCGCCGAGGACTCCTGTCACCTGCCTTGGCGGCGGCTGTGCCGTGCTGGAGAGGGTTGGCTACCGGGCTGTCGGCAAGCCCCAGCACCAGCGAAGCTGAGCCTCAAGAGGCACCCCGTGGCCCCTGCTGCCTTCTACGGCCTTACCACCCTAAACGCACCTCATCTCGTCTGGTCTTGGAAGCTAAGCAGGGTCGGCTCTGTTTACTACCTGGATGGGAGACCACCTGGGAATACTAGATGCTGTAGTATTTTTTGCCTCCCGATCTGCCTTTTCTTGTAGTCGCCGGTGCTCGAGGCTTCCTCTGCTCCTGCCGGGCACAACTTCAGGCCTCATCTACTCAAGCCTCTCCCAACACATCGTGCGCTGGAGGGGGCCCAGCCCGCCCGTCTGGCTGGACATGCCGCCAGAAGGAGGCCCTGGAAGGCAGCCACACCCCACCCTCTCCCGGGGTGGCCGGCCCAGACCCAGAGTCCGCTGTAGGCCCGGGTGAAGATCGTGAGGCCCGCGAGGCCCTGGTCCTGCCCCTGGCCGACCCCAGCAGCGCCCATCCGCGCCGCAGCCACCTGTCTGCCCGTGTGTCTCTCCAAAGCTCCCTCCAGAAAAAGCCCAGCCTCCACCGTATCACCATGGCAGGGGGCGGGAGTGGGGTCGTGGGCCGTGACCAGTTCTCCAGGTCAGCTGACCTCCAGTACCCGGAATGGTGCGTGGATTTTGGCGTGGGTGCAAGGGTGGCTTTGCTGGGGCTAAGGGGCCGTGGCGGCCCAATGGTGGCTCCCACTGGCTTTGGGCCCACTGCCGTCAGGCAGGAGGGCCGGCCCGGCCTTGGCCGGGCTGCGCCTAGCACTGCGTGGGTGGACACAGTGGGGAATGCCAAAAGGACAGCAGGCCACTGGCCCTCCAGCCTCAGAGGCCACGTCCTTGTGAGCATCGAGTGGGATCTGGGGCGGAGCCTCAAGCGCCTACGGGTCTGGAGGTTCCCGCAAGAACTGGGCTGCAAGGTCGCCCAAGACTCTGCCACCTCCGTGTCCCCGAGGCCTCCTGTCGCCTGCCTGGGCAGGCAGCAGGGCCGTGCAGGAGAGGGCTGGCCACCGGCCTGGCGATAAGACACCAGCACCAACGAAGCTGAGCCTCATGAGGCACCCCGTGGCCCCCGCTGCCTTCTATGGCCATACAACCCTGAGCGCATCCCATCTCATCTGATCTCACAAGCTAAGCAGGATCAGGCCTGGTTAATACTTGGATGGGAGACTACATGGGAATACCGGGTGCTGTAGGCTTTTTTCCCTCCCACACCACCTTCTCCTTTAGTCGCCCGTGGCCGAGGCCGGCTCCTCCCCTGCCGGGCACCGCCGCAGGCCTCACCTCCTCAGGCCCCTCCCAACACAGCGTGCGCCGGAATGGGCGCCCCCAGCCGCACTGGCTGGACATGCGGCCAGAAGTCGGCCCTGTTAGGCAGCCACACGCCAGCCGCTCTCGGGGTGGCTGGCCCAGACCCAGACTCCACCGCAGGCCCGGGTGACAGCCGTGAGGCACGCGAAGCCCTCGTCCTGCACCTGACCACCTCCGCCAGCGCCCATCCGCGCCGCAGCCACCTGTCTGCCTGTGTGTCTCTCCACAGCTCCCTCCGGAAAAAGCCCACCCTCCGCTGTTTCGCCATGGCTGGGTGTGGGAGCGAGGTCGTGGGCCGGGTCCGGTTTTCCGGGCCGGCCGGCCACCATGCGCTGGGAACAGTGCTCAGTGGGTGGCGTGGGGGCAAGGGTGGCCTTGCTGGGTCCAATGGGCCGTGCCGCATCAATGGTGGCTCCCAGTGGCTTTGGGCTACCTTTCCTCAGGCAGGAGTTCCGGCCCAGCCGCGGCTGGACTGCACCTACTACTGTGTGGGTGGACAGGGTTGGGAATGCCCAAGGGACCGTGGACCACGGGCCCTTAAGCCTTCGGAGCCACGTGTTTGTGAGCGTCGAGCGGGATCTGGGGCGGTTCGCCAAGCGTCTATGTGCCTGGATGTTCCCGCCAGAACTGAGCTGCGAGGTCGTCCAAGACTCCACCAACCCCGGTTCCCGAAGCGTGCTGTCGCCAGCCTGGGTGGGCCACAGGGCCTTGCTGCAGAGGGCTGGTCGCCGGACTGGCGGTAATTCGCCAGCACCAGCTAAGCTGAGCCTCAAGAGGCACCCCGTGGCCCCCGCTGCCTTCTACGGCCATACCACCCTAAACGCACCTCATCTTGTCTGATCTCGGAAGCTAAGTAGGGTCGGCTCTGTTTACTACCTGGATGGGAGACCACCAGGGAATACTAGAGGCTGGAGTATTTTTTGCCTCCCGATCTGCCTTTCCTTGTAGTCGCCGGTGCTCGAGGCTTCCTCTGCTCCCACCGGGCACGGCTGCAGGCCTCATCTTCTCAAGCCTCTCCCAACACAGCGTGCGCTGGAGGGGGCCCAGCCCGCCCGTCTGGCTGGACATGCCGCCAGAAGGAGGCGCTGGAAGGCAGCCACACCCCACCCTCTCCCGGGGTGGCCGGCCCGCACCCAGACTCCGCCGCAGGCCCGGGTGTAGATTGTGAGGCCCGCGAGCCCCTCGACCTGCCGCTGGCCGACCCGACCAGCGCCCATGCGCGCCGCAGCCACCTGTCTGCCCGTGTGTCTCTCCACAGCTCCCTCCAGAAAAAGCCCAGCCTCCACCGTTTCACCATGGCAGGGGGCGGGAGTGGGGTCGTGGGCCAGACTGGTTCTCTGGGCCGGCCGGTCACCAGGCGCAGAGAACTTTGCTCGGCAGTTGTCGTGGGGGAAAGGGTGGCCTTGTTGGGTCTAAGGGGTCGTGCCGACTCAAGGGTGGCTCCCAGTGGCTTCAGACCAACTGCCGTCGGGCAGGAGGGCCGGCCCGGCCACGGCCGTGCTTCGCCTAGAACTGTGTGGGCAGACAGGGTGGCCAATGCCCAAGGGACCGCGGGCCACGGGCCCTTAAGACCCCGGGGCCACGTCGTTGTGAGCGTCAAGCGGGATCTGGGGCGGAGGGCCAAGCGCCTATGGGCCTGGAGGGTCCCGCCTGACCTGAGCTGCGAGGTCACCCACGAGTCTGCCAACCCCGGGTCCCCGAGGACTCCTGTCACCTGCCTTGGCGGCGGCTGTGCCGTGCTGGAGAGGGTTGGCTACCGGGCTGTCGGCAAGCCCCAGCACCAGCGAAGCTGAGCCTCAAGAGGCACCCCGTGGCCCCTGCTGCCTTCTACGGCCTTACCACCCTAAACGCACCTCATCTCGTCTGGTCTTGGAAGCTAAGCAGGGTCGGCTCTGTTTACTACCTGGATGGGAGACCACCTGGGAATACTAGATGCTGTAGTATTTTTTGCCTCCCGATCTGCCTTTTCTTGTAGTCGCCGGTGCTCGAGGCTTCCTCTGCTCCTGCCGGGCACAACTTCAGGCCTCATCTACTCAAGCCTCTCCCAACACATCGTGCGCTGGAGGGGGCCCAGCCCGCCCGTCTGGCTGGACATGCCGCCAGAAGGAGGCCCTGGAAGGCAGCCACACCCCACCCTCTCCCGGGGTGGCCGGCCCAGACCCAGAGTCCGCTGTAGGCCCGGGTGAAGATCGTGAGGCCCGCGAGGCCCTGGTCCTGCCCCTGGCCGACCCCAGCAGCGCCCATCCGCGCCGCAGCCACCTGTCTGCCCGTGTGTCTCTCCAAAGCTCCCTCCAGAAAAAGCCCAGCCTCCACCGTATCACCATGGCAGGGGGCGGGAGTGGGGTCGTGGGCCGTGACCAGTTCTCCAGGTCAGCTGACCTCCAGTACCCGGAATGGTGCGTGGATTTTGGCGTGGGTGCAAGGGTGGCTTTGCTGGGGCTAAGGGGCCGTGGCGGCCCAATGGTGGCTCCCACTGGCTTTGGGCCCACTGCCGTCAGGCAGGAGGGCCGGCCCGGCCTTGGCCGGGCTGCGCCTAGCACTGCGTGGGTGGACACAGTGGGGAATGCCAAAAGGACAGCAGGCCACTGGCCCTCCAGCCTCAGAGGCCACGTCCTTGTGAGCATCGAGTGGGATCTGGGGCGGAGCCTCAAGCGCCTACGGGTCTGGAGGTTCCCGCAAGAACTGGGCTGCAAGGTCGCCCAAGACTCTGCCACCTCCGTGTCCCCGAGGCCTCCTGTCGCCTGCCTGGGCAGGCAGCAGGGCCGTGCAGGAGAGGGCTGGCCACCGGCCTGGCGATAAGACACCAGCACCAACGAAGCTGAGCCTCATGAGGCACCCCGTGGCCCCCGCTGCCTTCTATGGCCATACAACCCTGAGCGCATCCCATCTCATCTGATCTCACAAGCTAAGCAGGATCAGGCCTGGTTAATACTTGGATGGGAGACTACATGGGAATACCGGGTGCTGTAGGCTTTTTTCCCTCCCACACCACCTTCTCCTTTAGTCGCCCGTGGCCGAGGCCGGCTCCTCCCCTGCCGGGCACCGCCGCAGGCCTCACCTCCTCAGGCCCCTCCCAACACAGCGTGCGCCGGAATGGGCGCCCCCAGCCGCACTGGCTGGACATGCGGCCAGAAGTCGGCCCTGTTAGGCAGCCACACGCCAGCCGCTCTCGGGGTGGCTGGCCCAGACCCAGACTCCACCGCAGGCCCGGGTGACAGCCGTGAGGCACGCGAAGCCCTCGTCCTGCACCTGACCACCTCCGCCAGCGCCCATCCGCGCCGCAGCCACCTGTCTGCCTGTGTGTCTCTCCACAGCTCCCTCCGGAAAAAGCCCACCCTCCGCTGTTTCGCCATGGCTGGGTGTGGGAGCGAGGTCGTGGGCCGGGTCCGGTTTTCCGGGCCGGCCGGCCACCATGCGCTGGGAACAGTGCTCAGTGGGTGGCGTGGGGGCAAGGGTGGCCTTGCTGGGTCCAATGGGCCGTGCCGCATCAATGGTGGCTCCCAGTGGCTTTGGGCTACCTTTCCTCAGGCAGGAGTTCCGGCCCAGCCGCGGCTGGACTGCACCTACTACTGTGTGGGTGGACAGGGTTGGGAATGCCCAAGGGACCGTGGACCACGGGCCCTTAAGCCTTCGGAGCCACGTGTTTGTGAGCGTCGAGCGGGATCTGGGGCGGTTCGCCAAGCGTCTATGTGCCTGGATGTTCCCGCCAGAACTGAGCTGCGAGGTCGTCCAAGACTCCACCAACCCCGGTTCCCGAAGCGTGCTGTCGCCAGCCTGGGTGGGCCACAGGGCCTTGCTGCAGAGGGCTGGTCGCCGGACTGGCGGTAATTCGCCAGCACCAGCTAAGCTGAGCCTCAAGAGGCACCCCGTGGCCCCCGCTGCCTTCTACGGCCATACCACCCTAAACGCACCTCATCTTGTCTGATCTCGGAAGCTAAGTAGGGTCGGCTCTGTTTACTACCTGGATGGGAGACCACCAGGGAATACTAGAGGCTGGAGTATTTTTTGCCTCCCGATCTGCCTTTCCTTGTAGTCGCCGGTGCTCGAGGCTTCCTCTGCTCCCACCGGGCACGGCTGCAGGCCTCATCTTCTCAAGCCTCTCCCAACACAGCGTGCGCTGGAGGGGGCCCAGCCCGCCCGTCTGGCTGGACATGCCGCCAGAAGGAGGCGCTGGAAGGCAGCCACACCCCACCCTCTCCCGGGGTGGCCGGCCCGCACCCAGACTCCGCCGCAGGCCCGGGTGTAGATTGTGAGGCCCGCGAGCCCCTCGACCTGCCGCTGGCCGACCCGACCAGCGCCCATGCGCGCCGCAGCCACCTGTCTGCCCGTGTGTCTCTCCACAGCTCCCTCCAGAAAAAGCCCAGCCTCCACCGTTTCACCATGGCAGGGGGCGGGAGTGGGGTCGTGGGCCAGACTGGTTCTCTGGGCCGGCCGGTCACCAGGCGCAGAGAACTTTGCTCGGCAGTTGTCGTGGGGGAAAGGGTGGCCTTGTTGGGTCTAAGGGGTCGTGCCGACTCAAGGGTGGCTCCCAGTGGCTTCAGACCAACTGCCGTCGGGCAGGAGGGCCGGCCCGGCCACGGCCGTGCTTCGCCTAGAACTGTGTGGGCAGACAGGGTGGCCAATGCCCAAGGGACCGCGGGCCACGGGCCCTTAAGACCCCGGGGCCACGTCGTTGTGAGCGTCAAGCGGGATCTGGGGCGGAGGGCCAAGCGCCTATGGGCCTGGAGGGTCCCGCCTGACCTGAGCTGCGAGGTCACCCACGAGTCTGCCAACCCCGGGTCCCCGAGGACTCCTGTCACCTGCCTTGGCGGCGGCTGTGCCGTGCTGGAGAGGGTTGGCTACCGGGCTGTCGGCAAGCCCCAGCACCAGCGAAGCTGAGCCTCAAGAGGCACCCCGTGGCCCCTGCTGCCTTCTACGGCCTTACCACCCTAAACGCACCTCATCTCGTCTGGTCTTGGAAGCTAAGCAGGGTCGGCTCTGTTTACTACCTGGATGGGAGACCACCTGGGAATACTAGATGCTGTAGTATTTTTTGCCTCCCGATCTGCCTTTTCTTGTAGTCGCCGGTGCTCGAGGCTTCCTCTGCTCCTGCCGGGCACAACTTCAGGCCTCATCTACTCAAGCCTCTCCCAACACATCGTGCGCTGGAGGGGGCCCAGCCCGCCCGTCTGGCTGGACATGCCGCCAGAAGGAGGCCCTGGAAGGCAGCCACACCCCACCCTCTCCCGGGGTGGCCGGCCCAGACCCAGAGTCCGCTGTAGGCCCGGGTGAAGATCGTGAGGCCCGCGAGGCCCTGGTCCTGCCCCTGGCCGACCCCAGCAGCGCCCATCCGCGCCGCAGCCACCTGTCTGCCCGTGTGTCTCTCCAAAGCTCCCTCCAGAAAAAGCCCAGCCTCCACCGTATCACCATGGCAGGGGGCGGGAGTGGGGTCGTGGGCCGTGACCAGTTCTCCAGGTCAGCTGACCTCCAGTACCCGGAATGGTGCGTGGATTTTGGCGTGGGTGCAAGGGTGGCTTTGCTGGGGCTAAGGGGCCGTGGCGGCCCAATGGTGGCTCCCACTGGCTTTGGGCCCACTGCCGTCAGGCAGGAGGGCCGGCCCGGCCTTGGCCGGGCTGCGCCTAGCACTGCGTGGGTGGACACAGTGGGGAATGCCAAAAGGACAGCAGGCCACTGGCCCTCCAGCCTCAGAGGCCACGTCCTTGTGAGCATCGAGTGGGATCTGGGGCGGAGCCTCAAGCGCCTACGGGTCTGGAGGTTCCCGCAAGAACTGGGCTGCAAGGTCGCCCAAGACTCTGCCACCTCCGTGTCCCCGAGGCCTCCTGTCGCCTGCCTGGGCAGGCAGCAGGGCCGTGCAGGAGAGGGCTGGCCACCGGCCTGGCGATAAGACACCAGCACCAACGAAGCTGAGCCTCATGAGGCACCCCGTGGCCCCCGCTGCCTTCTATGGCCATACAACCCTGAGCGCATCCCATCTCATCTGATCTCACAAGCTAAGCAGGATCAGGCCTGGTTAATACTTGGATGGGAGACTACATGGGAATACCGGGTGCTGTAGGCTTTTTTCCCTCCCACACCACCTTCTCCTTTAGTCGCCCGTGGCCGAGGCCGGCTCCTCCCCTGCCGGGCACCGCCGCAGGCCTCACCTCCTCAGGCCCCTCCCAACACAGCGTGCGCCGGAATGGGCGCCCCCAGCCGCACTGGCTGGACATGCGGCCAGAAGTCGGCCCTGTTAGGCAGCCACACGCCAGCCGCTCTCGGGGTGGCTGGCCCAGACCCAGACTCCACCGCAGGCCCGGGTGACAGCCGTGAGGCACGCGAAGCCCTCGTCCTGCACCTGACCACCTCCGCCAGCGCCCATCCGCGCCGCAGCCACCTGTCTGCCTGTGTGTCTCTCCACAGCTCCCTCCGGAAAAAGCCCACCCTCCGCTGTTTCGCCATGGCTGGGTGCGGGAGCGAGGTCGTGGGCCGGGTCCGGTTTTCCGGGCCGGCCGGCCACCATGCGCTGGGAACAGTGCTCAGTGGGTGGCGTGGGGGCAAGGGTGGCCTTGCTGGGTCCAATGGGCCGTGCCGCATCAATGGTGGCTCCCAGTGGCTTTGGGCTACCTTCCCTCAGGCAGGAGTTCCGGCCCAGCCGCGGCTGGACTGCACCTACTACTGTGTGGGTGGACAGGGTTGGGAATGCCCAAGGGACCGTGGACCACGGGCCCTTAAGCCTTCGGAGCCACGTGTTTGTGAGCGTCGAGCGGGATCTGGGGCGGTTCGCCAAGCGTCTATGTGCCTGGATGTTCCCGCCAGAACTGAGCTGCGAGGTCGTCCAAGACTCCACCAACCCCGGTTCCCGAAGCGTGCTGTCGCCAGCCTGGGTGGGCCACAGGGCCTTGCTGCAGAGGGCTGGTCGCCGGACTGGCGGTAATTCGCCAGCACCAGCTAAGCTGAGCCTCAAGAGGCACCCCGTGGCCCCCGCTGCCTTCTACGGCCATACCACCCTAAACGCACCTCATCTCGTCTGATCTCGGAAGCTAAGTAGGGTCGGCTCTGTTTACTACCTGGATGGGAGACCACCAGGGAATACTAGAGGCTGGAGTATTTTTTGCCTCCCGATCTGCCTTTCCTTGTAGTCGCCGGTGCTCGAGGCTTCCTCTGCTCCCACCGGGCACAGCTGCAGGCCTCATCTTCTCAAGCCTCTCCCAACACAGCGTGCGCTGGAGGGGGCCCAGCCCGCCCGTCTGGCTGGACATGCCGCCAGAAGGAGGCGCTGGAAGGCAGCCACACCCCACCCTCTCCCGGGGTGGCCGGCCCGCACCCAGACTCCGCCGCAGGCCCGGGTGTAGATTGTGAGGCCCGCGAGCCCCTCGACCTGCCCCTGGCCGACCCGACCAGCGCCCATGCGCGCCGCAGCCACCTGTCTGCCCGTGTGTCTCTCCACAGCTCCCTCCAGAAAAAGCCCAGCCTCCACCGTTTCACCATGGCAGGGGGCGGGAGTGGGGTCGTGGGCCAGACTGGTTCTCTGGGCCGGCGGGTCACCAGGCGCAGGGAACTTTGCTCGGCAGTTGTCGTGGGGGAAAGGGTGGCCTTGTTGGGTCTAAGGGGTCGTGCCGACTCAAGGGTGGCTCCCAGTGGCTTCAGACCAACTGCCGTCGGGCAGGAGGGCCGGCCCGGCCACGGCCGTGCTTTGCCTAGAACTGTGTGGGCAGACAGGGTGGCCAATGCCCAAGGGACCGCGGGCCACGGGCCCTTAAGACCCCGGGGCCACGTCGTTGTGAGCGTCAAGCGGGATCTGGGGCGGAGGGCCAAGCGCCTATGGGCCTGGAGGGTCCCGCCTGACCTGAGCTGCGAGGTCACCCACGAGTCTGCCAACCCCGGGTCCCCGAGGACTCCTGTCACCTGCCTTGGCGGCGGCTGTGCCGTGCTGGAGAGGGTTGGCTACCGGGCTGTTGGCAAGCCCCAGCACCAGCGAAGCTGAGCCTCAAGAGGCACCCCGTGGCCCCTGCTGCCTTCTACGGCCTTACCACCCTAAACGCACCTCATCTCGTCTGGTCTTGGAAGCTAAGCAGGGTCGGCTCTGTTTACTACCTGGATGGGAGACCACCTGGGAATACTAGATGCTGTAGTATTTTTTGCCTCCCGATCTGCCTTTTCTTGTAGTCGCCGGTGCTCGAGGCTTCCTCTGCTCCTGCCGGGCACAACTTCAGGCCTCATCTACTCAAGCCTCTCCCAACACATCGTGCGCTGGAGGGGGCCCAGCCCGCCCGTCTGGCTGGACATGCCGCCAGAAGGAGGCCCTGGAAGGCAGCCACACCCCACCCTCTCCCGGGGTGGCCGGCCCAGACCCAGAGTCCGCTGTAGGCCCGGGTGAAGATCGTGAGGCCCGCGAGGCCCTGGTCCTGCCCCTGGCCGACCCCAGCGGCGCCCATCCGCGCCGCAGCCACCTGTCTGCCCGTGTGTCTCTCCAAAGCTCCCTCCAGAAAAAGCCCAGCCTTCACCGTATCACCATGGCAGGGGGCGGGAGTGGGGTCGTGGGCCGTGACCAGTTCTCCAGGTCAGCTGACCTCCAGTACCCAGAATGGTGCGTGGATTTTGGCGTGGGTGCAAGGGTGGCTTTGCTGGGGCTAAGGGGCCGTGGCGGCCCAATGGTGGCTCCCACTGGCTTTGGGCCCACTGCCGTCAGGCAGGAGGGCCGGCCCGGCCTTGGCCGGGCTGCGCCTAGCACTGCGTGGGTGGACACAGTGGGGAATGCCAAAAGGACAGCAGGCCACTGGCCCTCCAGCCTCAGAGGCCACGTCCTTGTGAGCATCGAGTGGGATCTGGGGCGGAGCCTCAAGCGCCTACGGGTCTGGAGGTTCCCGCAAGAACTGGGCTGCAAGGTCGCCCAAGACTCTGCCACCTCCGTGTCCCCGAGGCCTCCTGTCGCCTGCCTGGGCAGGCAGCAGGGCCGTGCAGGAGAGGGCTGGCCACCGGCCTGGCGATAAGACACCAGCACCAACGAAGCTGAGCCTCATGAGGCACCCCGTGGCCCCCGCTGCCTTCTATGGCCATACAACCCTGAGCGCATCCCATCTCATCTGATCTCACAAGCTAAGCAGGATCAGGCCTGGTTAATACTTGGATGGGAGACTACATGGGAATACCGGGTGCTGTAGGCTTTTTTCCCTCCCACACCACCTTCTCCTTTAGTCGCCCGTGGCCGAGGCCGGCTCCTCCCCTGCCGGGCACCGCCGCAGGCCTCACCTCCTCAGGCCCCTCCCAACACAGCGTGCGCCGGAATGGGCGCCCCCAGCCGCACTGGCTGGACATGCGGCCAGAAGTCGGCCCTGTTAGGCAGCCACACGCCAGCCGCTCTCGGGGTGGCTGGCCCAGACCCAGACTCCACCGCAGGCCCGGGTGACAGCCGTGAGGCACGCGAAGCCCTCGTCCTGCACCTGACCACCTCCGCCAGCGCCCATCCGCGCCGCAGCCACCTGTCTGCCTGTGTGTCTCTCCACAGCTCCCTCCGGAAAAAGCCCACCCTCCGCTGTTTCGCCATGGCTGGGTGCGGGAGCGAGGTCGTGGGCCGGGTCCGGTTTTCCGGGCCGGCCGGCCACCATGCGCTGGGAACAGTGCTCAGTGGGTGGCGTGGGGGCAAGGGTGGCCTTGCTGGGTCCAATGGGCCGTGCCGCATCAATGGTGGCTCCCAGTGGCTTTGGGCTACCTTCCCTCAGGCAGGAGTTCCGGCCCAGCCGCGGCTGGACTGCACCTACTACTGTGTGGGTGGACAGGGTTGGGAATGCCCAAGGGACCGTGGACCACGGGCCCTTAAGCCTTCGGAGCCACGTGTTTGTGAGCGTCGAGCGGGATCTGGGGCGGTTCGCCAAGCGTCTATGTGCCTGGATGTTCCCGACAGAACTGAGCTGCGAGGTCGTCCAAGACTCCACCAACCCCGGTTCCCGAAGCGTGCTGTCGCCAGCCTGGGTGGGCCACAGGGCCTTGCTGCAGAGGGCTGGTCGCCGGACTGGCGGTAATTCGCCAGCACCAGCTAAGCTGAGCCTCAAGAGGCACCCCGTGGCCCCTGCTGCCTTCTACGGCCATACCACCCTAAACGCACCTCATCTCGTCTGATCTCGGAAGCTAAGCAGGGTCGGCTCTGTTTACTACCTGGATGGGAGACCACCAGGGAATACTAGAGGCTGGAGTATTTTTTGCCTCCCGATCTGCCTTTCCTTGTAGTCGCCGGTGCTCGAGGCTTCCTCTGCTCCCACCGGGCATGCCTGCAGGCCTCATCTACTCAAGCCTATCCCAACACAGCGTGCGCTGGAGGGGGCCCAGCCCGCCCGTCTGGCTGGACATGCCGCCAGAAGGAGGCGCTGGAAGGCAGCCACACCCCACCCTCTCCCGGGGTGGCCGGCCCGCACCCAGACTCCGCCGCAGGCCCGGGTGTAGATTGTGAGGCCCGCGAGCCCCTCGACCTGCCCCTGGCCGACCCGACCAGCGCCCATGCGCGCCGCAGCCACCTGTCTGCCCGTGTGTCTCTCCACAGCTCCCTCCAGAAAAAGCCCAGCCTCCACCGTTTCACCATGGCAGGGGGCGGGAGTGGGGTCGTGGGCCAGACTGGTTCTCTGGGCCGGCCGGTCACCAGGCGCAGGGAACTTTGCTCGGCAGTTGTCGTGGGGGAAAGGGTGGCCTTGTTGGGTCTAAGGGGTCGTGCCGACTCAAGGGTGGCTCCCAGTGGCTTCAGACCAACTGCCGTCGGGCAGGAGGGCCGGCCCGGCCACGGCCGTGCTTCGCCTAGAACTGTGTGGGCAGACAGGGTGGCCAATGCCCAAGGGACCGCGGGCCACGGGCCCTTAAGACCCCGGGGCCACGTCGTTGTGAGCGTCAAGCGGGATCTGGGGCGGAGGGCCAAGCGCCTATGGGCCTGGAGGGTCCCGCCTGACCTGAGCTGCGAGGTCACCCACGAGTCTGCCAACCCCGGGTCACCGAGGACTCCTGTCACCTGCCTTGGTGGCGGCTGTGCCGTGCTGGAGAGGGTTGGCTACCGGGCTGTCGGCAAGCCCCAGCACCAGCGAAGCTGAGCCTCAAGAGGCACCCCGTGGCCCCTGCTGCCTTCTACGGCCTTACCACCCTAAACGCACCTCATCTCGTCTGGTCTTGGAAGCTAAGCAGGGTCGGCTCTGTTTACTACCTGGATGGGAGACCACCTGGGAATACTAGATGCTGTAGTATTTTTTGCCTCCCGATCTGCCTTTTCTTGTAGTCACCGGTGCTCGAGGCTTCCTCTGCTCCTGCCGGGCACAACTTCAGGCCTCATCTACTCAAGCCTCTCCCAACACATCGTGCGCTGGAGGGGGCCCAGCCCGCCCGTCTGGCTGGACATGCCGCCAGAAGGAGGCCCTGGAAGGCAGCCACACCCCACCCTCTCCCGGGGTGGCCGGCCCAGACCCAGAGTCCGCTGTAGGCCCGGGTGAAGATCGTGAGGCCCCCGAGGCCCTGGTCCTGCCCCTGGCCGACACCAGCAGCGCCCATCCGCGCCGCAGCCACCTGTCTGCCCGTGTGTCTCTCCACAGCTCCCTCCAGAAAAAGCCCAGCCTCCACCGTATCACCATGGCAGGGGGCGGGAGTGGGGTCGTGGGCCGTGACCAGTTCTCCAGGTCAGCTGACCTCCAGTACCCGGAATGGTGCGTGGATTTTGGCGTGGGTGCAAGGGTGGCTTTGCTGGGGCTAAGGGGCCGTGGCGGCCCAATGGTGGCTCCCACTGGCTTTGGGCCCACTGCCGTCAGGCAGGAGGGCCGGCCCGGCCTTGGCCGGGCTGCGCCTAGCACTGCGTGGGTGGACACAGTGGGGAATGCCAAAAGGACAGCAGGCCACTGGCCCTCCAGCCTCAGAGGCCACGTCCTTGTGAGCATCGAGTGGGATCTGGGGCGGAGCCTCAAGCGCCTACGGGTCTGGAGGTTCCCACAAGAACTGGGCTGCAAGGTCGCCCAAGACTCTGCCACCTCCGTGTCCCCGAGGCCTCCTGTCGCCTGCCTGGGCAGGCAGCAGGGCCGTGCAGGAGAGGGCTGGCCACCGGCCTGGCGATAAGACACCAGCACCAACGAAGCTGAGCCTCATGAGGCACCCCGTGGCCCCCGCTGCCTTCTATGGCCATACAACCCTGAGCGCATCCCATCTCATCTGATCTCACAAGCTAAGCAGGATCAGGCCTGGTTAATACTTGGATGGGAGACTACATGGGAATACCGGGTGCTGTAGGCTTTTTTCCCTCCCACACCACCTTCTCCTTTAGTCGCCCGTGGCCGAGGCCGGCTCCTCCCCTGCCGGGCACCGCCGCAGGCCTCACCTCCTCAGGCCCCTCCCAACACAGCGTGCGCCGGAATGGGCGCCCCCAGCCGCACTGGCTGGACATGCGGCCAGAAGTCGGCCCTGTTAGGCAGCCACACGCCAGCCGCTCTCGGGGTGGCTGGCCCAGACCCAGACTCCACCGCAGGCCCGGGTGACAGCCGTGAGGCACGCGAAGCCCTCGTCCTGCACCTGACCACCTCCGCCAGCGCCCATCCGCGCCGCAGCCACCTGTCTGCCTGTGTGTCTCTCCACAGCTCCCTCCGGAAAAAGCCCACCCTCCGCTGTTTCGCCATGGCTGGGTGCGGGAGCGAGGTCGTGGGCCGGGGCCGGTTTTCCGAGCCGGCCGGCCACCATGCGCTGGGAACAGTGCTCAGTGGGTGGCGTGGGGGCAAGGGTGGCCTTGCTGGGTCCAATGGGCCGTGCCGCATCAATGGTGGCTCCCAGTGGCTTTGGGCTACCTTCCCTCAGGCAGGAGTTCCGGCCCAGCCGCGGCTGGACTGCACCTACTACTGTGTGGGTGGACAGGGTTGGGAATGCCCAAGGGACCGTGGACCACGGGCCCTTAAGCCTTCGGAGCCACGTCTTTGTGAGCGTCGAGCGGGATCTGGGGCGGTTCGCCAAGCGCCTATGTGCCTGGATGTTCCCGCCAGAACTGAGCTGCGAGGTCGTCCAAGACTCCACCAACCCCGGTCCCCGAGGCGTGCTGTCGCCAGCCTGGGTGGGCCACAGGGCCTTGCTGCAGAGGGCTGGTCGCCGGACTGGCGGTAATTCGCCAGCACCAGCTAAGCTGAGCCTCAAGAGGCACCCCGTGGCCCCCGCTGCCTTCTACGGCCATACCACCCTAAACGCACCTCATCTCGTCTGATCTCGGAAGCTAAGCAGGGTCGGCTCTGTTTACTACCTGGATGGGAGACCACCAGGGAATACTAGAGGCTGGAGTATTTTTTGCCTCCCGATCTGCCTTTTCTTGTAGTCGCCGGTGCTCGAGGCTTCCTCTGCTCCCACCGGGCACGGCTGCAGGCCTCATCTTCTCAAGCCTATCCCAACACAGCGTGCGCTGGAGGGGGCCCAGCCCGCCCGTCTGGCTGGACATGCCGCCAGAAGGAGGCGCTGGAAGGCAGCCACACCCCACCCTCTCCCGGGGTGGCCGGCCCGCACCCAGACTCCGCCGCAGGCCCGGGTGTAGATTGTGAGGCCCGCGAGCCCCTCGACCTGCCCCTGGCCGACCCGACCAGCGCCCATGCGCGCCGCAGCCACCTGTCTGCCCATGTGTCTCTCCACAGCTCCCTCCAGAAAAAGCCCAGCCTCCACCGTTTCACCATGGCAGGGGGCGGGAGTGGGGTCGTGGGCCAGACTGGTTCTCTGGGCCGGCCGGTCACCAGGCGCAGGGAACTTTGCTCGGCAGTTGTCGTGGGGGAAAGGGTGGCCTTGTTGGGTCTAAGGGGTCGTGCCGACTCAAGGGTGGCTCCCAGTGGCTTCAGACCAACTGCCGTCGGGCAGGAGGGCCGGCCCGGCCACGGCCGTGCTTCGCCTAGAACTGTGTGGGCAGACAGGGTGGCCAATGCCCAAGGGACCGCGGGCCACGGGCCCTTAAGACCCCGGGGCCACGTCGTTGTGAGCGTCAAGCGGGATCTGGGGCGGAGGGCCAAGCGCCTATGGGCCTGGAGGGTCCCGCCTGACCTGAGCTGCGAGGTCACCCACGAGTCTGCCAACCCCGGGTCGCCGAGGACTCCTGTCACCTGCCTTGGCGGCGGCTGTGCCGTGCTGGAGAGGGTTGGCTACCGGGCTGTCGGCAAGCCCCAGCACCAGCGAAGCTGAGCCTCAAGAGGCACCCCGTGGCCCCTGCTGCCTTCTACGGCCTTACCACCCTAAACGCACCTCATCTCGTCTGGTCTTGGAAGCTAAGCAGGGTCGGCTCTGTTTACTACCTGGATGGGAGACCACCTGGGAATACTAGATGCTGTAGTATTTTTTGCCTCCCGATCTGCCTTTTCTTGTAGTCGCCGGTGCTCGAGGCTTCCTCTGCTCCTGCCGGGCACAACTTCAGGCCTCATCTACTCAAGCCTCTCCCAACACATCGTGCGCTGGAGGGGGCCCAGCCCGCCCGTCTGGCTGGACATGCCGCCAGAAGGAGGCCCTGGAAGGCAGCCACACCCCACCCTCTCCCGGGGTGGCCGGCCCAGACCCAGAGTCCGCTGTAGGCCCGGGTGAAGATCGTGAGGCCCGCGAGGCCCTGGTCCTGCCCCTGGCCGACCCCAGCAGCGCCCATCCGCGCCGCAGCCACCTGTCTGCCCGTGTGTCTCTCCAAAGCTCCCTCCAGAAAAAGCCCAGCCTCCACCGTATCACCATGGCAGGGGGCGGGAGTGGGGTCGTGGGCCGTGACCAGTTCTCCAGGTCAGCTGACCTCCAGTACCCGGAATGGTGCGTGGATTTTGGCGTGGGTGCAAGGGTGGCTTTGCTGGGGCTAAGGGGCCGTGGCGGCCCAATGGTGGCTCCCACTGGCTTTGGGCCCACTGCCGTCAGGCAGGAGGGCCGGCCCGGCCTTGGCCGGGCTGCGCCTAGCACTGCGTGGGTGGACACAGTGGGGAATGCCAAAAGGACAGCAGGCCACTGGCCCTCCAGCCTCAGAGGCCACGTCCTTGTGAGCATCGAGTGGGATCTGGGGCGGAGCCTCAAGCGCCTACGGGTCTGGAGGTTCCCGCAAGAACTGGGCTGCAAGGTCGCCCAAGACTCTGCCACCTCCGTGTCCCCGAGGCCTCCTGTCGCCTGCCTGGGCAGGCAGCAGGGCCGTGCAGGAGAGGGCTGGCCACCGGCCTGGCGATAAGACACCAGCACCAACGAAGCTGAGCCTCATGAGGCACCCCGTGGCCCCCGCTGCCTTCTATGGCCATACAACCCTGAGCGCATCCCATCTCATCTGATCTCACAAGCTAAGCAGGATCAGGCCTGGTTAATACTTGGATGGGAGACTACATGGGAATACCGGGTGCTGTAGGCTTTTTTCCCTCCCACACCACCTTCTCCTTTAGTCGCCCGTGGCCGAGGCCGGCTCCTCCCCTGCCGGGCACCGCCGCAGGCCTCACCTCCTCAGGCCCCTCCCAACACAGCGTGCGCCGGAATGGGCGCCCCCAGCCGCACTGGCTGGACATGCGGCCAGAAGTCGGCCCTGTTAGGCAGCCACACGCCAGCCGCTCTCGGGGTGGCTGGCCCAGACCCAGACTCCACCGCAGGCCCGGGTGACAGCCGTGAGGCACGCGAAGCCCTCGTCCTGCACCTGACCACCTCCGCCAGCGCCCATCCGCGCCGCAGCCACCTGTCTGCCTGTGTGTCTCTCCACAGCTCCCTCCGGAAAAAGCCCACCCTCCGCTGTTTCGCCATGGCTGGGTGTGGGAGCGAGGTCGTGGGCCGGGTCCGGTTTTCCGGGCCGGCCGGCCACCATGCGCTGGGAACAGTGCTCAGTGGGTGGCGTGGGGGCAAGGGTGGCCTTGCTGGGTCCAATGGGCCGTGCCGCATCAATGGTGGCTCCCAGTGGCTTTGGGCTACCTTTCCTCAGGCAGGAGTTCCGGCCCAGCCGCGGCTGGACTGCACCTACTACTGTGTGGGTGGACAGGGTTGGGAATGCCCAAGGGACCGTGGACCACGGGCCCTTAAGCCTTCGGAGCCACGTGTTTGTGAGCGTCGAGCGGGATCTGGGGCGGTTCGCCAAGCGTCTATGTGCCTGGATGTTCCCGCCAGAACTGAGCTGCGAGGTCGTCCAAGACTCCACCAACCCCGGTTCCCGAAGCGTGCTGTCGCCAGCCTGGGTGGGCCACAGGGCCTTGCTGCAGAGGGCTGGTCGCCGGACTGGCGGTAATTCGCCAGCACCAGCTAAGCTGAGCCTCAAGAGGCACCCCGTGGCCCCCGCTGCCTTCTACGGCCATACCACCCTAAACGCACCTCATCTTGTCTGATCTCGGAAGCTAAGTAGGGTCGGCTCTGTTTACTACCTGGATGGGAGACCACCAGGGAATACTAGAGGCTGGAGTATTTTTTGCCTCCCGATCTGCCTTTCCTTGTAGTCGCCGGTGCTCGAGGCTTCCTCTGCTCCCACCGGGCACGGCTGCAGGCCTCATCTTCTCAAGCCTCTCCCAACACAGCGTGCGCTGGAGGGGGCCCAGCCCGCCCGTCTGGCTGGACATGCCGCCAGAAGGAGGCGCTGGAAGGCAGCCACACCCCACCCTCTCCCGGGGTGGCCGGCCCGC
The DNA here is from genome assembly GCF_949987535.1 of Balaenoptera acutorostrata. Lineage (NCBI taxonomy): Eukaryota > Metazoa > Chordata > Mammalia > Artiodactyla > Balaenopteridae > Balaenoptera > Balaenoptera acutorostrata. Next base: position 70,599,886 of record NC_080079.1, on the reverse strand, counting down.
ACCCAGACTCCGCCGCAGGCCCGGGTGTAGATTGTGAGGCCCGCGAGCCCCTCGACCTGCCGCTGGCCGACCCGACCAGCGCCCATGCGCGCCGCAGCCACCTGTCTGCCCGTGTGTCTCTCCACAGCTCCCTCCAGAAAAAGCCCAGCCTCCACCGTTTCACCATGGCAGGGGGCGGGAGTGGGGTCGTGGGCCAGACTGGTTCTCTGGGCCGGCCGGTCACCAGGCGCAGAGAACTTTGCTCGGCAGTTGTCGTGGGGGAAAGGGTGGCCTTGTTGGGTCTAAGGGGTCGTGCCGACTCAAGGGTGGCTCCCAGTGGCTTCAGACCAACTGCCGTCGGGCAGGAGGGCCGGCCCGGCCACGGCCGTGCTTCGCCTAGAACTGTGTGGGCAGACAGGGTGGCCAATGCCCAAGGGACCGCGGGCCACGGGCCCTTAAGACCCCGGGGCCACGTCGTTGTGAGCGTCAAGCGGGATCTGGGGCGGAGGGCCAAGCGCCTATGGGCCTGGAGGGTCCCGCCTGACCTGAGCTGCGAGGTCACCCACGAGTCTGCCAACCCCGGGTCCCCGAGGACTCCTGTCACCTGCCTTGGCGGCGGCTGTGCCGTGCTGGAGAGGGTTGGCTACCGGGCTGTCGGCAAGCCCCAGCACCAGCGAAGCTGAGCCTCAAGAGGCACCCCGTGGCCCCTGCTGCCTTCTACGGCCTTACCACCCTAAACGCACCTCATCTCGTCTGGTCTTGGAAGCTAAGCAGGGTCGGCTCTGTTTACTACCTGGATGGGAGACCACCTGGGAATACTAGATGCTGTAGTATTTTTTGCCTCCCGATCTGCCTTTTCTTGTAGTCGCCGGTGCTCGAGGCTTCCTCTGCTCCTGCCGGGCACAACTTCAGGCCTCATCTACTCAAGCCTCTCCCAACACATCGTGCGCTGGAGGGGGCCCAGCCCGCCCGTCTGGCTGGACATGCCGCCAGAAGGAGGCCCTGGAAGGCAGCCACACCCCACCCTCTCCCGGGGTGGCCGGCCCAGACCCAGAGTCCGCTGTAGGCCCGGGTGAAGATCGTGAGGCCCGCGAGGCCCTGGTCCTGCCCCTGGCCGACCCCAGCAGCGCCCATCCGCGCCGCAGCCACCTGTCTGCCCGTGTGTCTCTCCAAAGCTCCCTCCAGAAAAAGCCCAGCCTCCACCGTATCACCATGGCAGGGGGCGGGAGTGGGGTCGTGGGCCGTGACCAGTTCTCCAGGTCAGCTGACCTCCAGTACCCGGAATGGTGCGTGGATTTTGGCGTGGGTGCAAGGGTGGCTTTGCTGGGGCTAAGGGGCCGTGGCGGCCCAATGGTGGCTCCCACTGGCTTTGGGCCCACTGCCGTCAGGCAGGAGGGCCGGCCCGGCCTTGGCCGGGCTGCGCCTAGCACTGCGTGGGTGGACACAGTGGGGAATGCCAAAAGGACAGCAGGCCACTGGCCCTCCAGCCTCAGAGGCCACGTCCTTGTGAGCATCGAGTGGGATCTGGGGCGGAGCCTCAAGCGCCTACGGGTCTGGAGGTTCCCGCAAGAACTGGGCTGCAAGGTCGCCCAAGACTCTGCCACCTCCGTGTCCCCGAGGCCTCCTGTCGCCTGCCTGGGCAGGCAGCAGGGCCGTGCAGGAGAGGGCTGGCCACCGGCCTGGCGATAAGACACCAGCACCAACGAAGCTGAGCCTCATGAGGCACCCCGTGGCCCCCGCTGCCTTCTATGGCCATACAACCCTGAGCGCATCCCATCTCATCTGATCTCACAAGCTAAGCAGGATCAGGCCTGGTTAATACTTGGATGGGAGACTACATGGGAATACCGGGTGCTGTAGGCTTTTTTCCCTCCCACACCACCTTCTCCTTTAGTCGCCCGTGGCCGAGGCCGGCTCCTCCCCTGCCGGGCACCGCCGCAGGCCTCACCTCCTCAGGCCCCTCCCAACACAGCGTGCGCCGGAATGGGCGCCCCCAGCCGCACTGGCTGGACATGCGGCCAGAAGTCGGCCCTGTTAGGCAGCCACACGCCAGCCGCTCTCGGGGTGGCTGGCCCAGACCCAGACTCCACCGCAGGCCCGGGTGACAGCCGTGAGGCACGCGAAGCCCTCGTCCTGCACCTGACCACCTCCGCCAGCGCCCATCCGCGCCGCAGCCACCTGTCTGCCTGTGTGTCTCTCCACAGCTCCCTCCGGAAAAAGCCCACCCTCCGCTGTTTCGCCATGGCTGGGTGTGGGAGCGAGGTCGTGGGCCGGGTCCGGTTTTCCGGGCCGGCCGGCCACCATGCGCTGGGAACAGTGCTCAGTGGGTGGCGTGGGGGCAAGGGTGGCCTTGCTGGGTCCAATGGGCCGTGCCGCATCAATGGTGGCTCCCAGTGGCTTTGGGCTACCTTTCCTCAGGCAGGAGTTCCGGCCCAGCCGCGGCTGGACTGCACCTACTACTGTGTGGGTGGACAGGGTTGGGAATGCCCAAGGGACCGTGGACCACGGGCCCTTAAGCCTTCGGAGCCACGTGTTTGTGAGCGTCGAGCGGGATCTGGGGCGGTTCGCCAAGCGTCTATGTGCCTGGATGTTCCCGCCAGAACTGAGCTGCGAGGTCGTCCAAGACTCCACCAACCCCGGTTCCCGAAGCGTGCTGTCGCCAGCCTGGGTGGGCCACAGGGCCTTGCTGCAGAGGGCTGGTCGCCGGACTGGCGGTAATTCGCCAGCACCAGCTAAGCTGAGCCTCAAGAGGCACCCCGTGGCCCCCGCTGCCTTCTACGGCCATACCACCCTAAACGCACCTCATCTTGTCTGATCTCGGAAGCTAAGTAGGGTCGGCTCTGTTTACTACCTGGATGGGAGACCACCAGGGAATACTAGAGGCTGGAGTATTTTTTGCCTCCCGATCTGCCTTTCCTTGTAGTCGCCGGTGCTCGAGGCTTCCTCTGCTCCCACCGGGCACGGCTGCAGGCCTCATCTTCTCAAGCCTCTCCCAACACAGCGTGCGCTGGAGGGGGCCCAGCCCGCCCGTCTGGCTGGACATGCCGCCAGAAGGAGGCGCTGGAAGGCAGCCACACCCCACCCTCTCCCGGGGTGGCCGGCCCGCACCCAGACTCCGCCGCAGGCCCGGGTGTAGATTGTGAGGCCCGCGAGCCCCTCGACCTGCCGCTGGCCGACCCGACCAGCGCCCATGCGCGCCGCAGCCACCTGTCTGCCCGTGTGTCTCTCCACAGCTCCCTCCAGAAAAAGCCCAGCCTCCACCGTTTCACCATGGCAGGGGGCGGGAGTGGGGTCGTGGGCCAGACTGGTTCTCTGGGCCGGCCGGTCACCAGGCGCAGAGAACTTTGCTCGGCAGTTGTCGTGGGGGAAAGGGTGGCCTTGTTGGGTCTAAGGGGTCGTGCCGACTCAAGGGTGGCTCCCAGTGGCTTCAGACCAACTGCCGTCGGGCAGGAGGGCCGGCCCGGCCACGGCCGTGCTTCGCCTAGAACTGTGTGGGCAGACAGGGTGGCCAATGCCCAAGGGACCGCGGGCCACGGGCCCTTAAGACCCCGGGGCCACGTCGTTGTGAGCGTCAAGCGGGATCTGGGGCGGAGGGCCAAGCGCCTATGGGCCTGGAGGGTCCCGCCTGACCTGAGCTGCGAGGTCACCCACGAGTCTGCCAACCCCGGGTCCCCGAGGACTCCTGTCACCTGCCTTGGCGGCGGCTGTGCCGTGCTGGAGAGGGTTGGCTACCGGGCTGTCGGCAAGCCCCAGCACCAGCGAAGCTGAGCCTCAAGAGGCACCCCGTGGCCCCTGCTGCCTTCTACGGCCTTACCACCCTAAACGCACCTCATCTCGTCTGGTCTTGGAAGCTAAGCAGGGTCGGCTCTGTTTACTACCTGGATGGGAGACCACCTGGGAATACTAGATGCTGTAGTATTTTTTGCCTCCCGATCTGCCTTTTCTTGTAGTCGCCGGTGCTCGAGGCTTCCTCTGCTCCTGCCGGGCACAACTTCAGGCCTCATCTACTCAAGCCTCTCCCAACACATCGTGCGCTGGAGGGGGCCCAGCCCGCCCGTCTGGCTGGACATGCCGCCAGAAGGAGGCCCTGGAAGGCAGCCACACCCCACCCTCTCCCGGGGTGGCCGGCCCAGACCCAGAGTCCGCTGTAGGCCCGGGTGAAGATCGTGAGGCCCGCGAGGCCCTGGTCCTGCCCCTGGCCGACCCCAGCAGCGCCCATCCGCGCCGCAGCCACCTGTCTGCCCGTGTGTCTCTCCAAAGCTCCCTCCAGAAAAAGCCCAGCCTCCACCGTATCACCATGGCAGGGGGCGGGAGTGGGGTCGTGGGCCGTGACCAGTTCTCCAGGTCAGCTGACCTCCAGTACCCGGAATGGTGCGTGGATTTTGGCGTGGGTGCAAGGGTGGCTTTGCTGGGGCTAAGGGGCCGTGGCGGCCCAATGGTGGCTCCCACTGGCTTTGGGCCCACTGCCGTCAGGCAGGAGGGCCGGCCCGGCCTTGGCCGGGCTGCGCCTAGCACTGCGTGGGTGGACACAGTGGGGAATGCCAAAAGGACAGCAGGCCACTGGCCCTCCAGCCTCAGAGGCCACGTCCTTGTGAGCATCGAGTGGGATCTGGGGCGGAGCCTCAAGCGCCTACGGGTCTGGAGGTTCCCGCAAGAACTGGGCTGCAAGGTCGCCCAAGACTCTGCCACCTCCGTGTCCCCGAGGCCTCCTGTCGCCTGCCTGGGCAGGCAGCAGGGCCGTGCAGGAGAGGGCTGGCCACCGGCCTGGCGATAAGACACCAGCACCAACGAAGCTGAGCCTCATGAGGCACCCCGTGGCCCCCGCTGCCTTCTATGGCCATACAACCCTGAGCGCATCCCATCTCATCTGATCTCACAAGCTAAGCAGGATCAGGCCTGGTTAATACTTGGATGGGAGACTACATGGGAATACCGGGTGCTGTAGGCTTTTTTCCCTCCCACACCACCTTCTCCTTTAGTCGCCCGTGGCCGAGGCCGGCTCCTCCCCTGCCGGGCACCGCCGCAGGCCTCACCTCCTCAGGCCCCTCCCAACACAGCGTGCGCCGGAATGGGCGCCCCCAGCCGCACTGGCTGGACATGCGGCCAGAAGTCGGCCCTGTTAGGCAGCCACACGCCAGCCGCTCTCGGGGTGGCTGGCCCAGACCCAGACTCCACCGCAGGCCCGGGTGACAGCCGTGAGGCACGCGAAGCCCTCGTCCTGCACCTGACCACCTCCGCCAGCGCCCATCCGCGCCGCAGCCACCTGTCTGCCTGTGTGTCTCTCCACAGCTCCCTCCGGAAAAAGCCCACCCTCCGCTGTTTCGCCATGGCTGGGTGTGGGAGCGAGGTCGTGGGCCGGGTCCGGTTTTCCGGGCCGGCCGGCCACCATGCGCTGGGAACAGTGCTCAGTGGGTGGCGTGGGGGCAAGGGTGGCCTTGCTGGGTCCAATGGGCCGTGCCGCATCAATGGTGGCTCCCAGTGGCTTTGGGCTACCTTTCCTCAGGCAGGAGTTCCGGCCCAGCCGCGGCTGGACTGCACCTACTACTGTGTGGGTGGACAGGGTTGGGAATGCCCAAGGGACCGTGGACCACGGGCCCTTAAGCCTTCGGAGCCACGTGTTTGTGAGCGTCGAGCGGGATCTGGGGCGGTTCGCCAAGCGTCTATGTGCCTGGATGTTCCCGCCAGAACTGAGCTGCGAGGTCGTCCAAGACTCCACCAACCCCGGTTCCCGAAGCGTGCTGTCGCCAGCCTGGGTGGGCCACAGGGCCTTGCTGCAGAGGGCTGGTCGCCGGACTGGCGGTAATTCGCCAGCACCAGCTAAGCTGAGCCTCAAGAGGCACCCCGTGGCCCCCGCTGCCTTCTACGGCCATACCACCCTAAACGCACCTCATCTTGTCTGATCTCGGAAGCTAAGTAGGGTCGGCTCTGTTTACTACCTGGATGGGAGACCACCAGGGAATACTAGAGGCTGGAGTATTTTTTGCCTCCCGATCTGCCTTTCCTTGTAGTCGCCGGTGCTCGAGGCTTCCTCTGCTCCCACCGGGCACGGCTGCAGGCCTCATCTTCTCAAGCCTCTCCCAACACAGCGTGCGCTGGAGGGGGCCCAGCCCGCCCGTCTGGCTGGACATGCCGCCAGAAGGAGGCGCTGGAAGGCAGCCACACCCCACCCTCTCCCGGGGTGGCCGGCCCGCACCCAGACTCCGCCGCAGGCCCGGGTGTAGATTGTGAGGCCCGCGAGCCCCTCGACCTGCCGCTGGCCGACCCGACCAGCGCCCATGCGCGCCGCAGCCACCTGTCTGCCCGTGTGTCTCTCCACAGCTCCCTCCAGAAAAAGCCCAGCCTCCACCGTTTCACCATGGCAGGGGGCGGGAGTGGGGTCGTGGGCCAGACTGGTTCTCTGGGCCGGCCGGTCACCAGGCGCAGAGAACTTTGCTCGGCAGTTGTCGTGGGGGAAAGGGTGGCCTTGTTGGGTCTAAGGGGTCGTGCCGACTCAAGGGTGGCTCCCAGTGGCTTCAGACCAACTGCCGTCGGGCAGGAGGGCCGGCCCGGCCACGGCCGTGCTTCGCCTAGAACTGTGTGGGCAGACAGGGTGGCCAATGCCCAAGGGACCGCGGGCCACGGGCCCTTAAGACCCCGGGGCCACGTCGTTGTGAGCGTCAAGCGGGATCTGGGGCGGAGGGCCAAGCGCCTATGGGCCTGGAGGGTCCCGCCTGACCTGAGCTGCGAGGTCACCCACGAGTCTGCCAACCCCGGGTCCCCGAGGACTCCTGTCACCTGCCTTGGCGGCGGCTGTGCCGTGCTGGAGAGGGTTGGCTACCGGGCTGTCGGCAAGCCCCAGCACCAGCGAAGCTGAGCCTCAAGAGGCACCCCGTGGCCCCTGCTGCCTTCTACGGCCTTACCACCCTAAACGCACCTCATCTCGTCTGGTCTTGGAAGCTAAGCAGGGTCGGCTCTGTTTACTACCTGGATGGGAGACCACCTGGGAATACTAGATGCTGTAGTATTTTTTGCCTCCCGATCTGCCTTTTCTTGTAGTCGCCGGTGCTCGAGGCTTCCTCTGCTCCTGCCGGGCACAACTTCAGGCCTCATCTACTCAAGCCTCTCCCAACACATCGTGCGCTGGAGGGGGCCCAGCCCGCCCGTCTGGCTGGACATGCCGCCAGAAGGAGGCCCTGGAAGGCAGCCACACCCCACCCTCTCCCGGGGTGGCCGGCCCAGACCCAGAGTCCGCTGTAGGCCCGGGTGAAGATCGTGAGGCCCGCGAGGCCCTGGTCCTGCCCCTGGCCGACCCCAGCAGCGCCCATCCGCGCCGCAGCCACCTGTCTGCCCGTGTGTCTCTCCAAAGCTCCCTCCAGAAAAAGCCCAGCCTCCACCGTATCACCATGGCAGGGGGCGGGAGTGGGGTCGTGGGCCGTGACCAGTTCTCCAGGTCAGCTGACCTCCAGTACCCGGAATGGTGCGTGGATTTTGGCGTGGGTGCAAGGGTGGCTTTGCTGGGGCTAAGGGGCCGTGGCGGCCCAATGGTGGCTCCCACTGGCTTTGGGCCCACTGCCGTCAGGCAGGAGGGCCGGCCCGGCCTTGGCCGGGCTGCGCCTAGCACTGCGTGGGTGGACACAGTGGGGAATGCCAAAAGGACAGCAGGCCACTGGCCCTCCAGCCTCAGAGGCCACGTCCTTGTGAGCATCGAGTGGGATCTGGGGCGGAGCCTCAAGCGCCTACGGGTCTGGAGGTTCCCGCAAGAACTGGGCTGCAAGGTCGCCCAAGACTCTGCCACCTCCGTGTCCCCGAGGCCTCCTGTCGCCTGCCTGGGCAGGCAGCAGGGCCGTGCAGGAGAGGGCTGGCCACCGGCCTGGCGATAAGACACCAGCACCAACGAAGCTGAGCCTCATGAGGCACCCCGTGGCCCCCGCTGCCTTCTATGGCCATACAACCCTGAGCGCATCCCATCTCATCTGATCTCACAAGCTAAGCAGGATCAGGCCTGGTTAATACTTGGATGGGAGACTACATGGGAATACCGGGTGCTGTAGGCTTTTTTCCCTCCCACACCACCTTCTCCTTTAGTCGCCCGTGGCCGAGGCCGGCTCCTCCCCTGCCGGGCACCGCCGCAGGCCTCACCTCCTCAGGCCCCTCCCAACACAGCGTGCGCCGGAATGGGCGCCCCCAGCCGCACTGGCTGGACATGCGGCCAGAAGTCGGCCCTGTTAGGCAGCCACACGCCAGCCGCTCTCGGGGTGGCTGGCCCAGACCCAGACTCCACCGCAGGCCCGGGTGACAGCCGTGAGGCACGCGAAGCCCTCGTCCTGCACCTGACCACCTCCGCCAGCGCCCATCCGCGCCGCAGCCACCTGTCTGCCTGTGTGTCTCTCCACAGCTCCCTCCGGAAAAAGCCCACCCTCCGCTGTTTCGCCATGGCTGGGTGTGGGAGCGAGGTCGTGGGCCGGGTCCGGTTTTCCGGGCCGGCCGGCCACCATGCGCTGGGAACAGTGCTCAGTGGGTGGCGTGGGGGCAAGGGTGGCCTTGCTGGGTCCAATGGGCCGTGCCGCATCAATGGTGGCTCCCAGTGGCTTTGGGCTACCTTTCCTCAGGCAGGAGTTCCGGCCCAGCCGCGGCTGGACTGCACCTACTACTGTGTGGGTGGACAGGGTTGGGAATGCCCAAGGGACCGTGGACCACGGGCCCTTAAGCCTTCGGAGCCACGTGTTTGTGAGCGTCGAGCGGGATCTGGGGCGGTTCGCCAAGCGTCTATGTGCCTGGATGTTCCCGCCAGAACTGAGCTGCGAGGTCGTCCAAGACTCCACCAACCCCGGTTCCCGAAGCGTGCTGTCGCCAGCCTGGGTGGGCCACAGGGCCTTGCTGCAGAGGGCTGGTCGCCGGACTGGCGGTAATTCGCCAGCACCAGCTAAGCTGAGCCTCAAGAGGCACCCCGTGGCCCCCGCTGCCTTCTACGGCCATACCACCCTAAACGCACCTCATCTTGTCTGATCTCGGAAGCTAAGTAGGGTCGGCTCTGTTTACTACCTGGATGGGAGACCACCAGGGAATACTAGAGGCTGGAGTATTTTTTGCCTCCCGATCTGCCTTTCCTTGTAGTCGCCGGTGCTCGAGGCTTCCTCTGCTCCCACCGGGCACGGCTGCAGGCCTCATCTTCTCAAGCCTCTCCCAACACAGCGTGCGCTGGAGGGGGCCCAGCCCGCCCGTCTGGCTGGACATGCCGCCAGAAGGAGGCGCTGGAAGGCAGCCACACCCCACCCTCTCCCGGGGTGGCCGGCCCGCACCCAGACTCCGCCGCAGGCCCGGGTGTAGATTGTGAGGCCCGCGAGCCCCTCGACCTGCCGCTGGCCGACCCGACCAGCGCCCATGCGCGCCGCAGCCACCTGTCTGCCCGTGTGTCTCTCCACAGCTCCCTCCAGAAAAAGCCCAGCCTCCACCGTTTCACCATGGCAGGGGGCGGGAGTGGGGTCGTGGGCCAGACTGGTTCTCTGGGCCGGCCGGTCACCAGGCGCAGAGAACTTTGCTCGGCAGTTGTCGTGGGGGAAAGGGTGGCCTTGTTGGGTCTAAGGGGTCGTGCCGACTCAAGGGTGGCTCCCAGTGGCTTCAGACCAACTGCCGTCGGGCAGGAGGGCCGGCCCGGCCACGGCCGTGCTTCGCCTAGAACTGTGTGGGCAGACAGGGTGGCCAATGCCCAAGGGACCGCGGGCCACGGGCCCTTAAGACCCCGGGGCCACGTCGTTGTGAGCGTCAAGCGGGATCTGGGGCGGAGGGCCAAGCGCCTATGGGCCTGGAGGGTCCCGCCTGACCTGAGCTGCGAGGTCACCCACGAGTCTGCCAACCCCGGGTCCCCGAGGACTCCTGTCACCTGCCTTGGCGGCGGCTGTGCCGTGCTGGAGAGGGTTGGCTACCGGGCTGTCGGCAAGCCCCAGCACCAGCGAAGCTGAGCCTCAAGAGGCACCCCGTGGCCCCTGCTGCCTTCTACGGCCTTACCACCCTAAACGCACCTCATCTCGTCTGGTCTTGGAAGCTAAGCAGGGTCGGCTCTGTTTACTACCTGGATGGGAGACCACCTGGGAATACTAGATGCTGTAGTATTTTTTGCCTCCCGATCTGCCTTTTCTTGTAGTCGCCGGTGCTCGAGGCTTCCTCTGCTCCTGCCGGGCACAACTTCAGGCCTCATCTACTCAAGCCTCTCCCAACACATCGTGCGCTGGAGGGGGCCCAGCCCGCCCGTCTGGCTGGACATGCCGCCAGAAGGAGGCCCTGGAAGGCAGCCACACCCCACCCTCTCCCGGGGTGGCCGGCCCAGACCCAGAGTCCGCTGTAGGCCCGGGTGAAGATCGTGAGGCCCGCGAGGCCCTGGTCCTGCCCCTGGCCGACCCCAGCAGCGCCCATCCGCGCCGCAGCCACCTGTCTGCCCGTGTGTCTCTCCAAAGCTCCCTCCAGAAAAAGCCCAGCCTCCACCGTATCACCATGGCAGGGGGCGGGAGTGGGGTCGTGGGCCGTGACCAGTTCTCCAGGTCAGCTGACCTCCAGTACCCGGAATGGTGCGTGGATTTTGGCGTGGGTGCAAGGGTGGCTTTGCTGGGGCTAAGGGGCCGTGGCGGCCCAATGGTGGCTCCCACTGGCTTTGGGCCCACTGCCGTCAGGCAGGAGGGCCGGCCCGGCCTTGGCCGGGCTGCGCCTAGCACTGCGTGGGTGGACACAGTGGGGAATGCCAAAAGGACAGCAGGCCACTGGCCCTCCAGCCTCAGAGGCCACGTCCTTGTGAGCATCGAGTGGGATCTGGGGCGGAGCCTCAAGCGCCTACGGGTCTGGAGGTTCCCGCAAGAACTGGGCTGCAAGGTCGCCCAAGACTCTGCCACCTCCGTGTCCCCGAGGCCTCCAGTCGCCTGCCTGGGCAGGCAGCAGGGCCGTGCAGGAGAGGGCTGGCCACCGGCCTGGCGATAAGACACCAGCACCAACGAAGCTGAGCCTCATGAGGCACCCCGTGGCCCCCGCTGCCTTCTATGGCCATACAACCCTGAGCGCATCCCATCTCATCTGATCTCACAAGCTAAGCAGGATCAGGCCTGGTTAATACTTGGATGGGAGACTACATGGGAATACCGGGTGCTGTAGGCTTTTTTCCCTCCCACACCACCTTCTCCTTTAGTCGCCCGTGGCCGAGGCCGGCTCCTCCCCTGCCGGGCACCGCCGCAGGCCTCACCTCCTCAGGCCCCTCCCAACACAGCGTGCGCCGGAATGGGCGCCCCCAGCCGCACTGGCTGGACATGCGGCCAGAAGTCGGCCCTGTTAGGCAGCCACACGCCAGCCGCTCTCGGGGTGGCTGGCCCAGACCCAGACTCCACCGCAGGCCCGGGTGACAGCCGTGAGGCACGCGAAGCCCTCGTCCTGCACCTGACCACCTCCGCCAGCGCCCATCCGCGCCGCAGCCACCTGTCTGCCTGTGTGTCTCTCCACAGCTCCCTCCGGAAAAAGCCCACCCTCCGCTGTTTCGCCATGGCTGGGTGTGGGAGCGAGGTCGTGGGCCGGGTCCGGTTTTCCGGGCCGGCCGGCCACCATGCGCTGGGAACAGTGCTCAGTGGGTGGCGTGGGGGCAAGGGTGGCCTTGCTGGGTCCAATGGGCCGTGCCGCATCAATGGTGGCTCCCAGTGGCTTTGGGCTACCTTTCCTCAGGCAGGAGTTCCGGCCCAGCCGCGGCTGGACTGCACCTACTACTGTGTGGGTGGACAGGGTTGGGAATGCCCAAGGGACCGTGGACCACGGGCCCTTAAGCCTTCGGAGCCACGTGTTTGTGAGCGTCGAGCGGGATCTGGGGCGGTTCGCCAAGCGTCTATGTGCCTGGATGTTCCCGCCAGAACTGAGCTGCGAGGTCGTCCAAGACTCCACCAACCCCGGTTCCCGAAGCGTGCTGTCGCCAGCCTGGGTGGGCCACAGGGCCTTGCTGCAGAGGGCTGGTCGCCGGACTGGCGGTAATTCGCCAGCACCAGCTAAGCTGAGCCTCAAGAGGCACCCCGTGGCCCCCGCTGCCTTCTACGGCCATACCACCCTAAACGCACCTCATCTTGTCTGATCTCGGAAGCTAAGTAGGGTCGGCTCTGTTTACTACCTGGATGGGAGACCACCAGGGAATACTAGAGGCTGGAGTATTTTTTGCCTCCCGATCTGCCTTTCCTTGTAGTCGCCGGTGCTCGAGGCTTCCTCTGCTCCCACCGGGCACGGCTGCAGGCCTCATCTTCTCAAGCCTCTCCCAACACAGCGTGCGCTGGAGGGGGCCCAGCCCGCCCGTCTGGCTGGACATGCCGCCAGAAGGAGGCGCTGGAAGGCAGCCACACCCCACCCTCTCCCGGGGTGGCCGGCCCGCACCCAGACTCCGCCGCAGGCCCGGGTGTAGATTGTGAGGCCCGCGAGCCCCTCGACCTGCCGCTGGCCGACCCGACCAGCGCCCATGCGCGCCGCAGCCACCTGTCTGCCCGTGTGTCTCTCCACAGCTCCCTCCAGAAAAAGCCCAGCCTCCACCGTTTCACCATGGCAGGGGGCGGGAGTGGGGTCGTGGGCCAGACTGGTTCTCTGGGCCGGCCGGTCACCAGGCGCAGAGAACTTTGCTCGGCAGTTGTCGTGGGGGAAAGGGTGGCCTTGTTGGGTCTAAGGGGTCGTGCCGACTCAAGGGTGGCTCCCAGTGGCTTCAGACCAACTGCCGTCGGGCAGGAGGGCCGGCCCGGCCACGGCCGTGCTTCGCCTAGAACTGTGTGGGCAGACAGGGTGGCCAATGCCCAAGGGACCGCGGGCCACGGGCCCTTAAGACCCCGGGGCCACGTCGTTGTGAGCGTCAAGCGGGATCTGGGGCGGAGGGCCAAGCGCCTATGGGCCTGGAGGGTCCCGCCTGACCTGAGCTGCGAGGTCACCCACGAGTCTGCCAACCCCGGGTCCCCGAGGACTCCTGTCACCTGCCTTGGCGGCGGCTGTGCCGTGCTGGAGAGGGTTGGCTACCGGGCTGTCGGCAAGCCCCAGCACCAGCGAAGCTGAGCCTCAAGAGGCACCCCGTGGCCCCTGCTGCCTTCTACGGCCTTACCACCCTAAACGCACCTCATCTCGTCTGGTCTTGGAAGCTAAGCAGGGTCGGCTCTGTTTACTACCTGGATGGGAGACCACCTGGGAATACTAGATGCTGTAGTATTTTTTGCCTCCCGATCTGCCTTTTCTTGTAGTCGCCGGTGCTCGAGGCTTCCTCTGCTCCTGCCGGGCACAACTTCAGGCCTCATCTACTCAAGCCTCTCCCAACACATCGTGCGCTGGAGGGGGCCCAGCCCGCCCGTCTGGCTGGACATGCCGCCAGAAGGAGGCCCTGGAAGGCAGCCACACCCCACCCTCTCCCGGGGTGGCCGGCCCAGACCCAGAGTCCGCTGTAGGCCCGGGTGAAGATCGTGAGGCCCGCGAGGCCCTGGTCCTGCCCCTGGCCGACCCCAGCAGCGCCCATCCGCGCCGCAGCCACCTGTCTGCCCGTGTGTCTCTCCAAAGCTCCCTCCAGAAAAAGCCCAGCCTCCACCGTATCACCATGGCAGGGGGCGGGAGTGGGGTCGTGGGCCGTGACCAGTTCTCCAGGTCAGCTGACCTCCAGTACCCGGAATGGTGCGTGGATTTTGGCGTGGGTGCAAGGGTGGCTTTGCTGGGGCTAAGGGGCCGTGGCGGCCCAATGGTGGCTCCCACTGGCTTTGGGCCCACTGCCGTCAGGCAGGAGGGCCGGCCCGGCCTTGGCCGGGCTGCGCCTAGCACTGCGTGGGTGGACACAGTGGGGAATGCCAAAAGGACAGCAGGCCACTGGCCCTCCAGCCTCAGAGGCCACGTCCTTGTGAGCATCGAGTGGGATCTGGGGCGGAGCCTCAAGCGCCTACGGGTCTGGAGGTTCCCGCAAGAACTGGGCTGCAAGGTCGCCCAAGACTCTGCCACCTCCGTGTCCCCGAGGCCTCCTGTCGCCTGCCTGGGCAGGCAGCAGGGCCGTGCAGGAGAGGGCTGGCCACCGGCCTGGCGATAAGACACCAGCACCAACGAAGCTGAGCCTCATGAGGCACCCCGTGGCCCCCGCTGCCTTCTATGGCCATACAACCCTGAGCGCATCCCATCTCATCTGATCTCACAAGCTAAGCAGGATCAGGCCTGGTTAATACTTGGATGGGAGACTACATGGGAATACCGGGTGCTGTAGGCTTTTTTCCCTCCCACACCACCTTCTCCTTTAGTCGCCCGTGGCCGAGGCCGGCTCCTCCCCTGCCGGGCACCGCCGCAGGCCTCACCTCCTCAGGCCCCTCCCAACACAGCGTGCGCCGGAATGGGCGCCCCCAGCCGCACTGGCTGGACATGCGGCCAGAAGTCGGCCCTGTTAGGCAGCCACACGCCAGCCGCTCTCGGGGTGGCTGGCCCAGACCCAGACTCCACCGCAGGCCCGGGTGACAGCCGTGAGGCACGCGAAGCCCTCGTCCTGCACCTGACCACCTCCGCCAGCGCCCATCCGCGCCGCAGCCACCTGTCTGCCTGTGTGTCTCTCCACAGCTCCCTCCGGAAAAAGCCCACCCTCCGCTGTTTCGCCATGGCTGGGTGCGGGAGCGAGGTCGTGGGCCGGGGCCGGTTTTCCGGGCCGGCCGGCCACCATGCGCTGGGAACAGTGCTCAGTGGGTGGCGTGGGGGCAAGGGTGGCCTTGCTGGGTCCAATGGGCCGTGCCGCATCAATGGTGGCTCCCAGTGGCTTTGGGCTACCTTCCCTCAGGCAGGAGTTCCGGCCCAGCCGCGGCTGGACTGCACCTACTACTGTGTGGGTGGACAGGGTTGGGAATGCCCAAGGGACCGTGGACCACGGGCCCTTAAGCCTTCGGAGCCACGTGTTTGTGAGCGTCGAGCGGGATCTGGGGCGGTTCGCCAAGCGTCTATGTGCCTGGATGTTCCCGCCAGAACTGAGCTGCGAGGTCGTCCAAGACTCCACCAACCCCGGTTCCCGAAGCGTGCTGTCGCCAGCCTGGGTGGGCCACAGGGCCTTGCTGCAGAGGGCTGGTCGCCGGACTGGCGGTAATTCGCCAGCACCAGCTAAGCTGAGCCTCAAGAGGCACCCCGTGGCCCCCGCTGCCTTCTACGGCCATACCACCCTAAACGCACCTCATCTCGTCTGATCTCGGAAGCTAAGTAGGGTCGGCTCTGTTTACTACCTGGATGGGAGACCACCAGGGAATACTAGAGGCTGGAGTATTTTTTGCCTCCCGATCTGCCTTTCCTTGTAGTCGCCGGTGCTCGAGGCTTCCTCTGCTCCCACCGGGCACGGCTGCAGGCCTCATCTTCTCAAGCCTCTCCCAACACAGCGTGCGCTGGAGGGGGCCCAGCCCGCCCGTCTGGCTGGACATGCCGCCAGAAGGAGGCGCTGGAAGGCAGCCACACCCCACCCTCTCCCGGGGTGGCCGGCCCGCACCCAGACTCCGCCGCAGGCCCGGGTGTAGATTGTGAGGCCCGCGAGCCCCTCGACCTGCCCCTGGCCGACCCGACCAGCGCCCATGCGCGCCGCAGCCACCTGTCTGCCCGTGTGTCTCTCCACAGCTCCCTCCAGAAAAAGCCCAGCCTCCACCGTTTCACCATGGCAGGGGGCGGGAGTGGGGTCGTGGGCCAGACTGGTTCTCTGGGCCGGCCGGTCACCAGGCGCAGGGAACTTTGCTCGGCAGTTGTCGTGGGGGAAAGGGTGGCCTTGTTGGGTCTAAGGGGTCGTGCCGACTCAAGGGTGGCTCCCAGTGGCTTCAGACCAACTGCCGTCGGGCAGGAGGGCCGGCCCGGCCACGGCCGTGCTTTGCCTAGAACTGTGTGGGCAGACAGGGTGGCCAATGCCCAAGGGACCGCGGGCCACGGGCCCTTAAGACCCCGGGGCCACGTCGTTGTGAGCGTCAAGCGGGATCTGGGGCGGAGGGCCAAGCGCCTATGGGCCTGGAGGGTCCCGCCTGACCTGAGCTGCGAGGTCACCCACGAGTCTGCCAACCCCGGGTCCCCGAGGACTCCTGTCACCTGCCTTGGCGGCGGCTGTGCCGTGCTGGAGAGGGTTGGCTACCGGGCTGTTGGCAAGCCCCAGCACCAGCGAAGCTGAGCCTCAAGAGGCACCCCGTGGCCCCTGCTGCCTTCTACGGCCTTACCACCCTAAACGCACCTCATCTCGTCTGGTCTTGGAAGCTAAGCAGGGTCGGCTCTGTTTACTACCTGGATGGGAGACCACCTGGGAATACTAGATGCTGTAGTATTTTTTGCCTCCCGATCTGCCTTTTCTTGTAGTCGCCGGTGCTCGAGGCTTCCTCTGCTCCTGCCGGGCACAACTTCAGGCCTCATCTACTCAAGCCTCTCCCAACACATCGTGCGCTGGAGGGGGCCCAGCCCGCCCGTCTGGCTGGACATGCCGCCAGAAGGAGGCCCTGGAAGGCAGCCACACCCCACCCTCTCCCGGGGTGGCCGGCCCAGACCCAGAGTCCGCTGTAGGCCCGGGTGAAGATCGTGAGGCCCCCGAGGCCCTGGTCCTGCCCCTGGCCGACCCCAGCGGCGCCCATCCGCGCCGCAGCCACCTGTCTGCCCGTGTGTCTCTCCAAAGCTCCCTCCAGAAAAAGCCCAGCCTTCACCGTATCACCATGGCAGGGGGCGGGAGTGGGGTCGTGGGCCGTGACCAGTTCTCCAGGTCAGCTGACCTCCAGTACCCAGAATGGTGCGTGGATTTTGGCGTGGGTGCAAGGGTGGCTTTGCTGGGGCTAAGGGGCCGTGGCGGCCCAATGGTGGCTCCCACTGGCTTTGGGCCCACTGCCGTCAGGCAGGAGGGCCGGCCCGGCCTTGGCCGGGCTGCGCCTAGCACTGCGTGGGTGGACACAGTGGGGAATGCCAAAAGGACAGCAGGCCACTGGCCCTCCAGCCTCAGAGGCCACGTCCTTGTGAGCATCGAGTGGGATCTGGGGCGGAGCCTCAAGCGCCTACGGGTCTGGAGGTTCCCGCAAGAACTGGGCTGCAAGGTCGCCCAAGACTCTGCCACCTCCGTGTCCCCGAGGCCTCCTGTCGCCTGCCTGGGCAGGCAGCAGGGCCGTGCAGGAGAGGGCTGGCCACCGGCCTGGCGATAAGACACCAGCACCAACGAAGCTGAGCCTCATGAGGCACCCCGTGGCCCCCGCTGCCTTCTATGGCCATACAACCCTGAGCGCATCCCATCTCATCTGATCTCACAAGCTAAGCAGGATCAGGCCTGGTTAATACTTGGATGGGAGACTACATGGGAATACCGGGTGCTGTAGGCTTTTTTCCCTCCCACACCACCTTCTCCTTTAGTCGCCCGTGGCCGAGGCCGGCTCCTCCCCTGCCGGGCACCGCCGCAGGCCTCACCTCCTCAGGCCCCTCCCAACACAGCGTGCGCCGGAATGGGCGCCCCCAGCCGCACTGGCTGGACATGCGGCCAGAAGTCGGCCCTGTTAGGCAGCCACACGCCAGCCGCTCTCGGGGTGGCTGGCCCAGACCCAGACTCCACCGCAGGCCCGGGTGACAGCCGTGAGGCACGCGAAGCCCTCGTCCTGCACCTGACCACCTCCGCCAGCGCCCATCCGCGCCGCAGCCACCTGTCTGCCTGTGTGTCTCTCCACAGCTCCCTCCGGAAAAAGCCCACCCTCCGCTGTTTCGCCATGGCTGGGTGCGGGAGCGAGGTCGTGGGCCGGGGCCGGTTTTCCGGACCGGCCGGCCACCATGCGCTGGGAACAGTGCTCAGTGGGTGGCGTGGGGGCAAGGGTGGCCTTGCTGGGTCCAATGGGCCGTGCCGCATCAATGGTGGCTCCCAGTGGCTTTGGGCTACCTTCCCTCAGGCAGGAGTTCCGGCCCAGCCGCGGCTGGACTGCACCTACTACTGTGTGGGTGGACAGGGTTGGGAATGCCCAAGGGACCGTGGACCACGGGCCCTTAAGCCTTCGGAGCCACGTCTTTGTGAGCGTCGAGCGGGATCTGGGGCGGTTCGCCAAGCGCCTATGTGCCTGGATGTTCCCGCCAGAACTGAGCTGCGAGGTCGTCCAAGACTCCACCAACCCCGGTCCCCGAGGCGTGCTGTCGCCAGCCTGGGTGGGCCACAGGGCCTTGCTGCAGAGGGCTGGTCGCCGGACTGGCGGTAATTCGCCAGCACCAGCTAAGCTGAGCCTCAAGAGGCACCCCGTGGCCCCCGCTGCCTTCTACGGCCATACCACCCTAAACGCACCTCATCTCGTCTGATCTCGGAAGCTAAGCAGGGTCGGCTCTGTTTACTACCTGGATGGGAGACCACCAGGGAATACTAGAGGCTGGAGTATTTTTTGCCTCCCGATCTGCCTTTTCTTGTAGTCGCCGGTGCTCGAAGCTTCCTCTGCTCCCACCGGGCACGGCTGCAGGCCTCATCTTCTCAAGCCTATCCCAACACAGCGTGCGCTGGAGGGGGCCCAGCCCGCCCGTCTGGCTGGACATGCCGCCAGAAGGAGGCGCTGGAAGGCAGCCACACCCCACCCTCTCCCGGGGTGGCCGGCCCGCACCCAGACTCCGCCGCAGGCCCGGGTGTAGATTGTGAGGCCCGCGAGCCCCTCGACCTGCCCCTGGCCGACCCGACCAGCGCCCATGCGCGCCGCAGCCACCTGTCTGCCCGTGTGTCTCTCCACAGCTCCCTCCAGAAAAAGCCCAGCCTCCACCGTTTCACCATGGCAGGGGGCGGGAGTGGGGTCGTGGGCCAGACTGGTTCTCTGGGCCGGCCGGTCACCAGGCGCAGGGAACTTTGCTCGGCAGTTGTCGTGGGGGAAAGGGTGGCCTTGTTGGGTCTAAGGGGTCGTGCCGACTCAAGGGTGGCTCCCAGTGGCTTCAGACCAACTGCCGTCGGGCAGGAGGGCCGGCCCGGCCACGGCCGTGCTTTGCCTAGAACTGTGTGGGCAGACAGGGTGGCCAATGCCCAAGGGACCGCGGGCCACGGGCCCTTAAGACCCCGGGGCCACGTCATTGTGAGCGTCAAGCGGGATCTGGGGCGGAGGGCCAAGCGCCTATGGGCCTGGAGGGTCCCGCCTGACCTGAGCTGCGAGGTCACCCACGAGTCTGCCAACCCCGGGTCCCCGAGGACTCCTGTCACCTGCCTTGGCGGCGGCTGTGCCGTGCTGGAGAGGGTTGGCTACCGGGCTGTTGGCAAGCCCCAGCACCAGCGAAGCTGAGCCTCAAGAGGCACCCCGTGGCCCCTGCTGCCTTCTACGGCCTTACCACCCTAAACGCACCTCATCTCGTCTGGTCTTGGAAGCTAAGCAGGGTCGGCTCTGTTTACTACCTGGATGGGAGACCACCTGGGAATACTAGATGCTGTAGTATTTTTTGCCTCCCGATCTGCCTTTTCTTGTAGTCGCCGGTGCTCGAGGCTTCCTCTGCTCCTGCCGGGCACAACTTCAGGCCTCATCTACTCAAGCCTCTCCCAACACATCGTGCGCTGGAGGGGGCCCAGCCCGCCCGTCTGGCTGGACATGCCGCCAGAAGGAGGCCCTGGAAGGCAGCCACACCCCACCCTCTCCCGGGGTGGCCGGCCCAGACCCAGAGTCCGCTGTAGGCCCGGGTGAAGATCGTGAGGCCCCCGAGGCCCTGGTCCTGCCCCTGGCCGACCCCAGCAGCGCCCATCCGCGCCACAGCCACCTGTCTGCCCGTGTGTCTCTCCACAGCTCCCTCCAGAAAAAGCCCAGCCTCCACCGTATCACCATGGCAGGGGGCGGGAGTGGGGTCGTGGGCCGTGACCAGTTCTCCAGGTCAGCTGACCTCCAGTACCCGGAATGGTGCGTGGATTTTGGCGTGAGTGCAAGGGTGGCTTTGCTGGGGCTAAGGGGCCGTGGCGGCCCAATGGTGGCTCCCACTGGCTTTGGGCCCACTGCCGTCAGGCAGGAGGGCCGGCCCGGCCTTGGCCGGGCTGCGCCTAGCACTGCGTGGGTGGACACAGTGGGGAATGCCAAAAGGACAGCAGGCCACTGGCCCTCCAGCCTCAGAGGCCACGTCCTTGTGAGCATCGAGTGGGATCTGGGGCGGAGCCTCAAGCGCCTACGGGTCTGGAGGTTCCCGCAAGAACTGGGCTGCAAGGTCGCCCAAGACTCTGCCACCTCCGTGTCCCCGAGGCCTCCTGTCGCCTGCCTGGGCAGGCAGCAGGGCCGTGCAGGAGAGGGCTGGCCACCGGCCTGGCGATAAGACACCAGCACCAACGAAGCTGAGCCTCATGAGGCACCCCGTGGCCCCCGCTGCCTTCTATGGCCATACAACCCTGAGCGCATCCCATCTCATCTGATCTCACAAGCTAAGCAGGATCAGGCCTGGTTAATACTTGGATGGGAGACTACATGGGAATACCGGGTGCTGTAGGCTTTTTTCCCTCCCACACCACCTTCTCCTTTAGTCGCCCGTGGCCGAGGCCGGCTCCTCCCCTGCCGGGCACCGCCGCAGGCCTCACCTCCTCAGGCCCCTCCCAACACAGCGTGCGCCGGAATGGGCGCCCCCAGCCGCACTGGCTGGACATGCGGCCAGAAGTCGGCCCTGTTAGGCAGCCACACGCCAGCCGCTCTCGGGGTGGCTGGCCCAGACCCAGACTCCACCGCAGGCCCGGGTGACAGCCGTGAGGCACACGAAGCCCTCGTCCTGCACCTGACCACCTCCGCCAGCGCCCATCCGCGCCGCAGCCACCTGTCTGCCTGTGTGTCTCTCCACAGCTCCCTCCGGAAAAAGCCCACCCTCCGCTGTTTCGCCATGGCTGGGTGCGGGAGCGAGGTCGTGGGCCGGGTCCGGTTTTCCGGGCCGGCCGGCCACCATGCGCTGGGAACAGTGCTCAGTGGGTGGCGTGGGGGCAAGGGTGGCCTTGCTGGGTCCAATGGGCCGTGCCGCATCAATGGTGGCTCCCAGTGGCTTTGGGCTACCTTCCCTCAGGCAGGAGTTCCGGCCCAGCCGCGGCTGGACTGCACCTACTACTGTGTGGGTGGACAGGGTTGGGAATGCCCAAGGGACCGTGGACCATGGGCCCTTAAGCCTTCGGAGCCACGTCTTTGTGAGCGTCGAGCGGGATCTGGGGCGGTTCGCCAAGCGCCTATGTGCCTGGATGTTCCCGCCAGAACTGAGCTGCGAGGTCGTCCAAGACTCCACCAACCCCGGACCCCGAGGCGTGCTGTCGCCTGCCTGGGTGGGCCACAGGGCCTTGCTGCAGAGGGCTGGTCGCCGGACTGGCGGTAATTCGCCAGCACCAGCTAAGCTGAGCCTCAAGAGGCACCCCGTGGCCCCCGCTGCCTTCTACGGCCATACCACCCTAAACGCACCTCATCTCGTCTGATCTCGGAAGCTAAGCAGGGTCGGCTCTGTTTACTACCTGGATGGGAGACCACCAGGGAATACTAGAGGCTGGAGTATTTTTTGCCTCCCGATCTGCCTTTTCTTGTAGTCGCCGGTGCTCGAGGCTTCCTCTGCTCCCACCGGGCATGCCTGCAGGCCTCATCTACTCAAGCCTATCCCAACACAGCGTGCGCTGGAGGGGGCCCAGCCCGCCCGTCTGGCTGGACATGCCGCCAGAAGGAGGCGCTGGAAGGCAGCCACACCCCACCCTCTCCCGGGGTGGCCGGCCCGCACCCAGACTCCGCCGCAGGCCCGGGTGTAGATTGTGAGGCCCGCGAGCCCCTCGACCTGCCCCTGGCCGACCCGACCAGCGCCCATGCGCGCCGCAGCCACCTGTCTGCCCGTGTGTCTCTCCACAGCTCCCTCCAGAAAAAGCCCAGCCTCCACCGTTTCACCATGGCAGGGGGCGGGAGTGGGGTCGTGGGCCAGACTGGTTCTCTGGGCCGGCCGGTCACCAGGCGCAGGGAACTTTGCTCGGCAGTTGTCGTGGGGGAAAGGGTGGCCTTGTTGGGTCTAAGGGGTCGTGCCGACTCAAGGGTGGCTCCCAGTGGCTTCAGACCAACTGCCGTCGGGCAGGAGGGCCGGCCCGGCCACGGCCGTGCTTCGCCTAGAACTGTGTGGGCAGACAGGGTGGCCAATGCCCAAGGGACCGCGGGCCACGGGCCCTTAAGACCCCGGGGCCACGTCGTTGTGAGCGTCAAGCGGGATCTGGGGCGGAGGGCCAAGCGCCTATGGGCCTGGAGGGTCCCGCCTGACCTGAGCTGCGAGGTCACCCACGAGTCTGCCAACCCCGGGTCGCCGAGGACTCCTGTCACCTGCCTTGGCGGCGGCTGTGCCGTGCTGGAGAGGGTTGGCTACCGGGCTGTCGGCAAGCCCCAGCACCAGCGAAGCTGAGCCTCAAGAGGCACCCCGTGGCCCCTGCTGCCTTCTACGGCCTTACCACCCTAAACGCACCTCATCTCGTCTGGTCTTGGAAGCTAAGCAGGGTCGGCTCTGTTTACTACCTGGATGGGAGACCACCTGGGAATACTAGAGGCTGTAGTATTTTTTGCCTCCCGATCTGCCTTTTCTTGTAGTCACCGGTGCTCGAGGCTTCCTCTGCTCCTGCCGGGCACAACTTCAGGCCTCATCTACTCAAGCCTCTCCCAACACATCGTGCGCTGGAGGGGGCCCAGCCCGCCCGTCTGGCTGGACATGCCGCCAGAAGGAGGCCCTGGAAGGCAGCCACACCCCACCCTCTCCCGGGGTGGCCGGCCCAGACCCAGAGTCCGCTGTAGGCCCGGGTGAAGATCGTGAGGCCCCCGAGGCCCTGGTCCTGCCCCTGGCCGACACCAGCAGCGCCCATCCGCGCCGCAGCCACCTGTCTGCCCGTGTGTCTCTCCACAGCTCCCTCCAGAAAAAGCCCAGCCTCCACCGTATCACCATGGCAGGGGGCGGGAGTGGGGTCGTGGGCCGTGACCAGTTCTCCAGGTCAGCTGACCTCCAGTACCCGGAATGGTGCGTGGATTTTGGCGTGGGTGCAAGGGTGGCTTTGCTGGGGCTAAGGGGCCGTGGCGGCCCAATGGTGGCTCCCACTGGCTTTGGGCCCACTGCCGTCAGGCAGGAGGGCCGGCCCGGCCTTGGCCGGGCTGCGCCTAGCACTGCGTGGGTGGACACAGTGGGGAATGCCAAAAGGACAGCAGGCCACTGGCCCTCCAGCCTCAGAGGCCACGTCCTTGTGAGCATCGAGTGGGATCTGGGGCGGAGCCTCAAGCGCCTACGGGTCTGGAGGTTCCCGCAAGAACTGGGCTGCAAGGTCGCCCAAGACTCTGCCACCTCCGTGTCCCCGAGGCCTCCTGTCGCCTGCCTGGGCAGGCAGCAGGGCCGTGCAGGAGAGGGCTGGCCACCGGCCTGGCGATAAGACACCAGCACCAACGAAGCTGAGCCTCATGAGGCACCCCGTGGCCCCCGCTGCCTTCTATGGCCATACAACCCTGAGCGCATCCCATCTCATCTGATCTCACAAGCTAAGCAGGATCAGGCCTGGTTAATACTTGGATGGGAGACTACATGGGAATACCGGGTGCTGTAGGCTTTTTTCCCTCCCACACCACCTTCTCCTTTAGTCGCCCGTGGCCGAGGCCGGCTCCTCCCCTGCCGGGCACCGCCGCAGGCCTCACCTCCTCAGGCCCCTCCCAACACAGCGTGCGCCGGAATGGGCGCCCCCAGCCGCACTGGCTGGACATGCGGCCAGAAGTCGGCCCTGTTAGGCAGCCACACGCCAGCCGCTCTCGGGGTGGCTGGCCCAGACCCAGACTCCACCGCAGGCCCGGGTGACAGCCGTGAGGCACGCGAAGCCCTCGTCCTGCACCTGACCACCTCCGCCAGCGCCCATCCGCGCCGCAGCCACCTGTCTGCCTGTGTGTCTCTCCACAGCTCCCTCCGGAAAAAGCCCACCCTCCGCTGTTTCGCCATGGCTGCGTGCGGGAGCGAGGTCGTGGGCCGGGTCCGGTTTTCCGGGCCGGCCGGCCACCATGCGCTGGGAACAGTGCTCAGTGGGTGGCGTGGGGGCAAGGGTGGCCTTGCTGGGTCCAATGGGCCGTGCCGCATCAATGGTGGCTCCCAGTGGCTTTGGGCTACCTTCCCTCAGGCAGGAGTTCCGGCCCAGCCGCGGCTGGACTGCACCTACTACTGTGTGGGTGGACAGGGTTGGGAATGCCCAAGGGACCGTGGACCACGGGCCCTTAAGCCTTCGGAGCCACGTCTTTGTGAGCGTCGAGCGGGATCTGGGGCGGTTCGCCAAGCGCCTATGTGCCTGGATGTTCCCGCCAGAACTGAGCTGCGAGGTCGTCCAAGACTCCACCAACCCCGGTCCCCGAGGCGTGCTGTCGCCTGCCTGGGTGGGCCACAGGGCCTTGCTGCAGAGGGCTGGTCGCCGGACTGGCGGTAATTCGCCAGCACCAGCTAAGCTGAGCCTCAAGAGGCACCCCGTGGCCCCCGCTGCCTTCTACGGCCATACCACCCTAAACGCACCTCATCTCGTCTGATCTCGGAAGCTAAGCAGGGTCGGCTCTGTTTACTACCTGGATGGGAGACCACCAGGGAATACTAGAGGCTGGAGTATTTTTTGCCTCCCGATCTGCCTTTTCTTGTAGTCGCCGGTGCTCGAGGCTTCCTCTGCTCCCACCGGGCATGCCTGCAGGCCTCATCTACTCAAGCCTATCCCAACACAGCGTGCGCTGGAGGGGGCCCAGCCCGCCCGTCTGGCTGGACATGCCGCCAGAAGGAGGCGCTGGAAGGCAGCCACACCCCACCCTCTCCCGGGGTGGCCGGCCCGCACCCAGACTCCGCCGCAGGCCCGGGTGTAGATTGTGAGGCCCGCGAGCCCCTCGACCTGCCCCTGGCCGACCCGACCAGCGCCCATGCGCGCCGCAGCCACCTGTCTGCCCGTGTGTCTCTCCACAGCTCCCTCCAGAAAAAGCCCAGCCTCCACCGTTTCACCATGGCAGGGGGCGGGAGTGGGGTCGTGGGCCAGACTGGTTCTCTGGGCCGGCCGGTCACCAGGCGCAGGGAACTTTGCTCGGCAGTTGTCGTGGGGGAAAGGGTGGCCTTGTTGGGTCTAAGGGGTCGTGCCGACTCAAGGGTGCCTCCCAGTGGCTTCAGACCAACTGCCGTCGGGCAGGAGGGCCGGCCCGGCCACGGCCGTGCTTTGCCTAGAACTGTGTGGGCAGACAGGGTGGCCAATGCCCAAGGGACCGCGGGCCACGGGCCCTTAAGACCCCGGGGCCACGTCGTTGTGAGCGTCAAGCGGGATCTGGGGCGGAGGGCCAAGCGCCTATGGGCCTGGAGGGTCCCGCCTGACCTGAGCTGCGAGGTCACCCACGAGTCTGCCAACCCCGGGTCCCCGAGGACTCCTGTCACCTGCCTTGGCGGCGGCTGTGCCGTGCTGGAGAGGGTTGGCTACCGGGCTGTTGGCAAGCCCCAGCACCAGCGAAGCTGAGCCTCAAGAGGCACCCCGTGGCCCCTGCTGCCTTCTACGGCCTTACCACCCTAAACGCACCTCATCTCGTCTGGTCTTGGAAGCTAAGCAGGGTCGGCTCTGTTTACTACCTGGATGGGAGACCACCTGGGAATACTAGATGCTGTAGCATTTTTTGCCTCCCGATCTGCCTTTTCTTGTAGTCACCGGTGCTCGAGGCTTCCTCTGCTCCTGCCGGGCACAACTTCAGGCCTCATCTACTCAAGCCTCTCCCAACACATCGTGCGCTGGAGGGGGCCCAGCCCGCCCGTCTGGCTGGACATGCCGCCAGAAGGAGGCCCTGGAAGGCAGCCACACCCCACCCTCTCCCGGGGTGGCCGGCCCAGACCCAGAGTCCGCTGTAGGCCCGGGTGAAGATCGTGAGGCCCCCGAGGCCCTGGTCCTGCCCCTGGCCGACACCAGCAGCGCCCATCCGCGCCGCAGCCACCTGTCTGCCCGTGTGTCTCTCCACAGCTCCCTCCAGAAAAAGCCCAGCCTCCACCGTATCACCATGGCAGGGGGCGGGAGTGGGGTCGTGGGCCGTGACCAGTTCTCCAGGTCAGCTGACCTCCAGTACCCGGAATGGTGCGTGGATTTTGGCGTGAGTGCAAGGGTGGCTTTGCTGGGGCTAAGGGGCCGTGGCGGCCCAATGGTGGCTCCCACTGGCTTTGGGCCCACTGCCGTCAGGCAGGAGGGCCGGCCCGGCCTTGGCCGGGCTGCGCCTAGCACTGCGTGGGTGGACACAGTGGGGAATGCCAAAAGGACAGCAGGCCACTGGCCCTCCAGCCTCAGAGGCCACGTCCTTGTGAGCATCGAGTGGGATCTGGGGCGGAGCCTCAAGCGCCTACGGGTCTGGAGGTTCCCGCAAGAACTGGGCTGCAAGGTCGCCCAAGACTCTGCCACCTCCGTGTCCCCGAGGCCTCCTGTCGCCTGCCTGGGCAGGCAGCAGGGCCGTGCAGGAGAGGGCTGGCCACCGGCCTGGCGATAAGACACCAGCACCAACGAAGCTGAGCCTCATGAGGCACCCCGTGGCCCCCGCTGCCTTCTATGGCCATACAACCCTGAGCGCATCCCATCTCATCTGATCTCACAAGCTAAGCAGGATCAGGCCTGGTTAATACTTGGATGGGAGACTACATGGGAATACCGGGTGCTGTAGGCTTTTTTCCCTCCCACACCACCTTCTCCTTTAGTCGCCCGTGGCCGAGGCCGGCTCCTCCCCTGCCGGGCACCGCCGCAGGCCTCACCTCCTCAGGCCCCTCCCAACACAGCGTGCGCCGGAATGGGCGCCCCCAGCCGCACTGGCTGGACATGCGGCCAGAAGTCGGCCCTGTTAGGCAGCCACACCCCAGCCGCTCTCGGGGTGGCTGGCCCAGACCCAGACTCCACCGCAGGCCCGGGTGACAGCCGTGAGGCACGCGAAGCCCTCGTCCTGCACCTGACCACCTCTGCCAGCGCCCATCCGCGCCGCAGCCACCTGTCTGCCTGTGTGTCTCTCCACAGCTCCCTCCGGAAAAAGCCCACCCTCCGCTGTTTCGCCATGGCTGGGTGCGGGAGCGAGGTCGTGGGCCGGGTCCGGTTTTCCGGGCTGGCCGGCCACCATGCGCTGGGAACAGTGCTCAGTGGGTGGCGTGGGGGCAAGGGTGGCCTTGCTGGGTCCAATGGGCCGTGCCGCATCAATGGTGGCTCCCAGTGGCTTTGGGCTACCTTCCCTCAGGCAGGAGTTCCGGCCCAGCCGCGGCTGGACTGCACCTACTACTGTGTGGGTGGACAGGGTTGGGAATGCCCAAGGGACCGTGGACCATGGGCCCTTAAGCCTTCGGAGCCACGTCTTTGTGAGCGTCGAGCGGGATCTGGGGCGGTTCGCCAAGCGCCTATGTGCCTGGATGTTCCCGCCAGAACTGAGCTGCGAGGTCGTCCAAGACTCCACCAACCCCGGTCCCCGAGGCGTGCTGTCGCCTGCCTGGGTGGGCCACAGGGCCTTGCTGCAGAGGGCTGGTCGCCGGACTGGCGGTAATTCGCCAGCACCAGCTAAGCTGAGCCTCAAGAGGCACCCCGTGGCCCCCGCTGCCTTCTACGGCCATACCACCCTAAACGCACCTCATCTCGTCTGATCTCGGAAGCTAAGCAGGGTCGGCTCTGTTTACTACCTGGATGGGAGACCACCAGGGAATACTAGAGGCTGGAGTATTTTTTGCCTCCCGATCTGCCTTTTCTTGTAGTCGCCGGTGCTCGAGGCTTCCTCTGCTCCCACCGGGCATGCCTGCAGGCCTCATCTACTCAAGCCTATCCCAACACAGCGTGCGCTGGAGGGGGCCCAGCCCGCCCGTCTGGCTGGACATGCTGCCAGAAGGAGGCGCTGGAAGGCAGCCACACCCCACCCTCTCCCGGGGTGGCCGGCCCGCACCCAGACTCCGCCGCAGGCCCGGGTGTAGATTGTGAGGCCCGCGAGCCCCTCGACCTGCCCCTGGCCGACCCGACCAGCGCCCATGCGCGCCGCAGCCACCTGTCTGCCCGTGTGTCTCTCCACAGCTCCCTCCAGAAAAAGCCCAGCCTCCACCGTTTCACCATGGCAGGGGGCGGGAGTGGGGTCGTGGGCCAGACTGGTTCTCTGGGCCGGCCGGTCACCAGGCGCAGGGAACTTTGCTCGGCAGTTGTCGTGGGGGAAAGGGTGGCCTTGTTGGGTCTAAGGGGTCGTGCCGACTCAAGGGTGGCTCCCAGTGGCTTCAGACCAACTGCCGTCGGGCAGGAGGGCCGGCCCGGCCACGGCCGTGCTTCGCCTAGAACTGTGTGGGCAGACAGGGTGGCCAATGCCCAAGGGACCGCGGGCCACGGGCCCTTAAGACCCCGGGGCCACGTCGTTGTGAGCGTCAAGCGGGATCTGGGGCGGAGGGCCAAGCGCCTATGGGCCTGGAGGGTCCCGCCTGACCTGAGCTGCGAGGTCACCCACGAGTCTGCCAACCCCGGGTCGCCGAGGACTCCTGTCACCTGCCTTGGCGGCGGCTGTGCCGTGCTGGAGAGGGTTGGCTACCGGGCTGTCGGCAAGCCCCAGCACCAGCGAAGCTGAGCCTCAAGAGGCACCCCGTGGCCCCTGCTGCCTTCTACGGCCTTACCACCCTAAACGCACCTCATCTCGTCTGGTCTTGGAAGCTAAGCAGGGTCGGCTCTGTTTACTACCTGGATGGGAGACCACCTGGGAATACTAGATGCTGTAGCATTTTTTGCCTCCCGATCTGCCTTTTCTTGTAGTCACCGGTGCTCGAGGCTTCCTCTGCTCCTGCCGGGCACAACTTCAGGCCTCATCTACTCAAGCCTCTCCCAACACATCGTGCGCTGGAGGGGGCCCAGCCCGCCCGTCTGGCTGGACATGCCGCCAGAAGGAGGCCCTGGAAGGCAGCCACACCCCACCCTCTCCCGGGGTGGCCGGCCCAGACCCAGAGTCCGCTGTAGGCCCGGGTGAAGATCGTGAGGCCCCCGAGGCCCTGGTCCTGCCCCTGGCCGACACCAGCAGCGCCCATCCGCGCCGCAGCCACCTGTCTGCCCGTGTGTCTCTCCACAGCTCCCTCCAGAAAAAGCCCAGCCTCCACCGTATCACCATGGCAGGGGGCGGGAGTGGGGTCGTGGGCCGTGACCAGTTCTCCAGGTCAGCTGACCTCCAGTACCCGGAATGGTGCGTGGATTTTGGCGTGAGTGCAAGGGTGGCTTTGCTGGGGCTAAGGGGCCGTGGCGGCCCAATGGTGGCTCCCACTGGCTTTGGGCCCACTGCCGTCAGGCAGGAGGGCCGGCCCGGCCTTGGCCGGGCTGCGCCTAGCACTGCGTGGGTGGACACAGTGGGGAATGCCAAAAGGACAGCAGGCCACTGGCCCTCCAGCCTCAGAGGCCACGTCCTTGTGAGCATCGAGTGGGATCTGGGGCGGAGCCTCAAGCGCCTACGGGTCTGGAGGTTCCCGCAAGAACTGGGCTGCAAGGTCGCCCAAGACTCTGCCACCTCCGTGTCCCCGAGGCCTCCTGTCGCCTGCCTGGGCAGGCAGCAGGGCCGTGCAGGAGAGGGCTGGCCACCGGCCTGGCGATAAGACACCAGCACCAACGAAGCTGAGCCTCATGAGGCACCCCGTGGCCCCCGCTGCCTTCTATGGCCATACAACCCTGAGCGCATCCCATCTCATCTGATCTCACAAGCTAAGCAGGATCAGGCCTGGTTAATACTTGGATGGGAGACTACATGGGAATACCGGGTGCTGTAGGCTTTTTTCCCTCCCACACCACCTTCTCCTTTAGTCGCCCGTGGCCGAGGCCGGCTCCTCCCCTGCCGGGCACCGCCGCAGGCCTCACCTCCTCAGGCCCCTCCCAACACAGCGTGCGCCGGAATGGGCGCCCCCAGCCGCACTGGCTGGACATGCGGCCAGAAGTCGGCCCTGTTAGGCAGCCACACGCCAGCCGCTCTCGGGGTGGCTGGCCCAGACCCAGACTCCACCGCAGGCCCGGGTGACAGCCGTGAGGCACGCGAAGCCCTCGTCCTGCACCTGACCACCTCCGCCAGCGCCCATCCGCGCCGCAGCCACCTGTCTGCCTGTGTGTCTCTCCACAGCTCCCTCCGGAAAAAGCCCACCCTCCGCTGTTTCGCCATGGCTGGGTGCGGGAGCGAGGTCGTGGGCCGGGTCCGGTTTTCCGGGCCGGCCGGCCACCATGCGCTGGGAACAGTGCTCAGTGGGTGGCGTGGGGGCAAGGGTGGCCTTGTTGGGTCCAATGGGCCGTGCCGCATCAATGGTGGCTCCCAGTGGCTTTGGGCTACCTTCCCTCAGGCAGGAGTTCCGGCCCAGCCGCGGCTGGACTGCACCTACTACTGTGTGGGTGGACAGGGTTGGGAATGCCCAAGGGACCGTGGACCACGGGCCCTTAAGCCTTCGGAGCCACGTCTTTGTGAGCGTCGAGCGGGATCTGGGGCGGTTCGCCAAGCGCCTATGTGCCTGGATGTTCCCGCCAGAACTGAGCTGCGAGGTCGTCCAAGACTCCACCAACCCCGGTCCCCGAGGCGTGCTGTCGCCTGCCTGGGTGGGCCACAGGGCCTTGCTGCAGAGGGCTGGTCGCCGGACTGGCGGTAGTTCGCCAGCACCAGCTAAGCTGAGCCTCAAGAGGCACCCCGTGGCCCCTGCTGCCTTCTACGGCCATACCACCCTAAACGCACCTCATCTCGTCTGATCTCGGAAGCTAAGCAGGGTCGGCTCTGTTTACTACCTGGATGGGAGACCACCAGGGAATACTAGAGGCTGGAGTATTTTTTGCCTCCCGATCTGCCTTTTCTTGTAGTCGCCGGTGCTCGAGGCTTCCTCTGCTCCCACCGGGCATGCCTGCAGGCCTCATCTACTCAAGCCTATCCCAACACAGCGTGCGCTGGAGGGGGCCCAGCCCGCCCGTCTGGCTGGACATGCCGCCAGAAGGAGGCGCTGGAAGGCAGCCACACCCCACCCTCTCCCGGGGTGGCCGGCCCGCACCCAGACTCCGCCGCAGGCCCGGGTGTAGATTGTGAGGCCCGCGAGCCCCTCGACCTGCCCCTGGCCGACCCGACCAGCGCCCATGCGTGCCGCAGCCACCTGTCTGCCCGTGTGTCTCTCCACAGCTCCCTCCAGAAAAAGCCCAGCCTCCACCGTTTCACCATGGCAGGGGGCGGGAGTGGGGTCGTGGGCCAGACTGGTTCTCTGGGCCGGCCGGTCACCAGGCGCAGGGAACTTTGCTCGGCAGTTGTCGTGGGGGAAAGGGTGGCCTTGTTGGGTCTAAGGGGTCGTGCCGACTCAAGGGTGGCTCCCAGTGGCTTCAGACCAACTGCCGTCGGGCAGGAGGGCCGGCCCGGCCACGGCCGTGCTTCGCCTAGAACTGTGTGGGCAGACAGGGTGGCCAATGCCCAAGGGACCGCGGGCCACGGGCCCTTAAGACCCCGGGGCCACGTCGTTGTGAGCGTCAAGCGGGATCTGGGGCGGAGGGCCAAGCGCCTATGGGCCTGGAGGGTCCCGCCTGACCTGAGCTGCGAGGTCACCCACGAGTCTGCCAACCCCGGGTCGCCGAGGACTCCTGTCACCTGCCTTGGCGGCGGCTGTGCCGTGCTGGAGAGGGTTGGCTACCGGGCTGTCGGCAAGCCCCAGCACCAGCGAAGCTGAGCCTCAAGAGGCACCCCGTGGCCCCTGCTGCCTTCTACGGCCTTACCACCCTAAACGCACCTCATCTCGTCTGGTCTTGGAAGCTAAGCAGGGTCGGCTCTGTTTACTACCTGGATGGGAGACCACCTGGGAATACTAGATGCTGTAGTATTTTTTGCCTCCCGATCTGCCTTTTCTTGTAGTCACCGGTGCTCGAGGCTTCCTCTGCTCCTGCCGGGCACAACTTCAGGCCTCATCTACTCAAGCCTCTCCCAACACATCGTGCGCTGGAGGGGGCCCAGCCCGCCCGTCTGGCTGGACATGCCGCCAGAAGGAGGCCCTGGAAGGCAGCCACACCCCACCCTCTCCCGGGGTGGCCGGCCCAGACCCAGAGTCCGCTGTAGGCCCGGGTGAAGATCGTGAGGCCCCCGAGGCCCTGGTCCTGCCCCTGGCCGACACCAGCAGCGCCCATCCGCGCCGCAGCCACCTGTCTGCCCGTGTGTCTCTCCACAGCTCCCTCCAGAAAAAGCCCAGCCTCCACCGTATCACCATGGCAGGGGGCGGGAGTGGGGTCGTGGGCCGTGACCAGTTCTCCAGGTCAGCTGACCTCCAGTACCCGGAATGGTGCGTGGATTTTGGCGTGGGTGCAAGGGTGGCTTTGCTGGGGCTAAGGGGCCGTGGCGGCCCAATGGTGGCTCCCACTGGCTTTGGGCCCACTGCCGTCAGGCAGGAGGGCCGGCCCGGCCTTGGCCGGGCTGCGCCTAGCACTGCGTGGGTGGACACAGTGGGGAATGCCAAAAGGACAGCAGGCCACTGGCCCTCCAGCCTCAGAGGCCACGTCCTTGTGAGCATCGAGTGGGATCTGGGGCGGAGCCTCAAGCGCCTACGGGTCTGGAGGTTCCCACAAGAACTGGGCTGCAAGGTCGCCCAAGACTCTGCCACCTCCGTGTCCCCGAGGCCTCCTGTCGCCTGCCTGGGCAGGCAGCAGGGCCGTGCAGGAGAGGGCTGGCCACCGGCCTGGCGATAAGACACCAGCACCAACGAAGCTGAGCCTCATGAGGCACCCCGTGGCCCCCGCTGCCTTCTATGGCCATACAACCCTGAGCGCATCCCATCTCATCTGATCTCACAAGCTAAGCAGGATCAGGCCTGGTTAATACTTGGATGGGAGACTACATGGGAATACCGGGTGCTGTAGGCTTTTTTCCCTCCCACACCACCTTCTCCTTTAGTCGCCCGTGGCCGAGGCCGGCTCCTCCCCTGCCGGGCACCGCCGCAGGCCTCACCTCCTCAGGCCCCTCCCAACACAGCGTGCGCCGGAATGGGCGCCCCCAGCCGCACTGGCTGGACATGCGGCCAGAAGTCGGCCCTGTTAGGCAGCCACACGCCAGCCGCTCTCGGGGTGGCTGGCCCAGACCCAGACTCCACCGCAGGCCCGGGTGACAGCCGTGAGGCACGCGAAGCCCTCGTCCTGCACCTGACCACCTCCGCCAGCGCCCATCCGCGCCGCAGCCACCTGTCTGCCTGTGTGTCTCTCCACAGCTCCCTCCGGAAAAAGCCCACCCTCCGCTGTTTCGCCATGGCTGGGTGCGGGAGCGAGGTCGTGGGCCGGGGCCGGTTTTCCGGACCGGCCGGCCACCATGCGCTGGGAACAGTGCTCAGTGGGTGGCGTGGGGGCAAGGGTGGCCTTGCTGGGTCCAATGGGCCGTGCCGCATCAATGGTGGCTCCCAGTGGCTTTGGGCTACCTTCCCTCAGGCAGGAGTTCCGGCCCAGCCGCGGCTGGACTGCACCTACTACTGTGTGGGTGGACAGGGTTGGGAATGCCCAACGGACCGTGGACCACGGGCCCTTAAGCCTTCGGAGCCACGTCTTTGTGAGCGTCGAGCGGGATCTGGGGCGGTTCGCCAAGCGCCTATGTGCCTGGATGTTCCCGCCAGAACTGAGCTGCGAGGTCGTCCAAGACTCCACCAACCCCGGTCCCCAAGGCGTGCTGTCGCCTGCCTGGGTGGGCCACAGGGCCTTGCTGCAGAGGGCTGGTCGCCGGACTGGCGGTAATTCGCCAGCACCAGCTAAGCTGAGCCTCAAGAGGCACCCCGTGGCCCCCGCTGCCTTCTACGGCCATACCACCCTAAACGCACCTCATCTCGTCTGATCTCGGAAGCTAAGCAGGGGCGGCTCTGTTTACTACCTGGATGGGAGACCACCAGGGAATACTAGAGGCTGGAGTATTTTTTGCCTCCCGATCTGCCTTTTCTTGTAGTCGCCGGTGCTCGAGGCTTCCTCTGCTCCCACCGGGCATGCCTGCAGGCCTCATCTAATCAAGCCTATCCCAACACAGCGTGCGCTGGAGGGGGCCCAGCCCGCCCGTCTGGCTGGACATGCCGCCAGAAGGAGGCGCTGGAAGGCAGCCACACCCCACCCTCTCCCGGGGTGGCCGGCCCGCACCCAGACTCCGCCGCAGGCCCGGGTGTAGATTGTGAGGCCCGCGAGCCCCTCGACCTGCCCCTGGCCGACCCGACCAGCGCCCATGCGCGCCGCAGCCACCTGTCTGCCCGTGTGTCTCTCCACAGCTCCCTCCAGAAAAAGCCCAGCCTCCACCGTTTCACCATGGCAGGGGGCGGGAGTGGGGTCGTGGGCCAGACTGGTTCTCTGGGCCGGCCGGTCACCAGGCGCAGGGAACTTTGCTCGGCAGTTGTCGTGGGGGAAAGGGTGGCCTTGTTGGGTCTAAGGGGTCGTGCCGACTCAAGGGTGGCTCCCAGTGGCTTCAGACCAACTGCCGTCGGGCAGGAGGGCCGGCCCGGCCACGGCCGTGCTTCGCCTAGAACTGTGTGGGCAGACAGGGTGGCCAATGCCCAAGGGACCGCGGGCCACGGGCCCTTAAGACCCCGGGGCCACGTCGTTGTGAGCGTCAAGCGGGATCTGGGGCGGAGGGCCAAGCGCCTATGGGCCTGGAGGGTCCCGCCTGACCTGAGCTGCGAGGTCACCCACGAGTCTGCCAACCCCGGGTCGCCGAGGACTCCTGTCACCTGCCTTGGCGGCGGCTGTGCCGTGCTGGAGAGGGTTGGCTACCGGGCTGTCGGCAAGCCCCAGCACCAGCGAAGCTGAGCCTCAAGAGGCACCCCGTGGCCCCTGCTGCCTTCTACGGCCTTACCACCCTAAATGCACCTCATCTCGTCTGGTCTTGGAAGCTAAGCAGGGTCGGCTCTGTTTACTACCTGGATGGGAGACCACCTGGGAATACTAGATGCTGTAGTATTTTTTGCCTCCCGATCTGCCTTTTCTTGTAGTCACCGGTGCTCGAGGCTTCCTCTGCTCCTGCCGGGCACAACTTCAGGCCTCATCTACTCAAGCCTCTCCCAACACATCGTGCGCTGGAGGGGGCCCAGCCCGCCCGTCTGGCTGGACATGCCGCCAGAAGGAGGCCCTGGAAGGCAGCCACACCCCACCCTCTCCCGGGGTGGCCGGCCCAGACCCAGAGTCCGCTGTAGGCCCGGGTGAAGATCGTGAGGCCCCCGAGGCCCTGGTCCTGCCCCTGGCCGACACCAGCAGCGCCCATCCGCGCCGCAGCCACCTGTCTGCCCGTGTGTCTCTCCACAGCTCCCTCCAGAAAAAGCCCAGCCTCCACCGTATCACCATGGCAGGGGGCGGGAGTGGGGTCGTGGGCCGTGACCAGTTCTCCAGGTCAGCTGACCTCCAGTACCCGGAATGGTGCGTGGATTTTGGCGTGGGTGCAAGGGTGGCTTTGCTGGGGCTAAGGGGCCGTGGCGGCCCAATGGTGGCTCCCACTGGCTTTGGGCCCACTGCCGTCAGGCAGGAGGGCCGGCCCGGCCTTGGCCGGGCTGCGCCTAGCACTGCGTGGGTGGACACAGTGGGGAATGCCAAAAGGACAGCAGGCCACTGGCCCTCCAGCCTCAGAGGCCACGTCCTTGTGAGCATCGAGTGGGATCTGGGGCGGAGCCTCAAGCGCCTACGGGTCTGGAGGTTCCCACAAGAACTGGGCTGCAAGGTCGCCCAAGACTCTGCCACCTCCGTGTCCCCGAGGCCTCCTGTCGCCTGCCTGGGCAGGCAGCAGGGCCGTGCAGGAGAGGGCTGGCCACCGGCCTGGCGATAAGACACCAGCACCAACGAAGCTGAGCCTCATGAGGCACCCCGTGGCCCCCGCTGCCTTCTATGGCCATACAACCCTGAGCGCATCCCATCTCATCTGATCTCACAAGCTAAGCAGGATCAGGCCTGGTTAATACTTGGATGGGAGACTACATGGGAATACCGGGTGCTGTAGGCTTTTTTCCCTCCCACACCACCTTCTCCTTTAGTCGCCCGTGGCCGAGGCCGGCTCCTCCCCTGCCGGGCACCGCCGCAGGCCTCACCTCCTCAGGCCCCTCCCAACACAGCGTGCGCCGGAATGGGCGCCCCCAGCCGCACTGGCTGGACATGCGGCCAGAAGTCGGCCCTGTTAGGCAGCCACACGCCAGCCGCTCTCGGGGTGGCTGGCCCAGACCCAGACTCCACCGCAGGCCCGGGTGACAGCCGTGAGGCACGCGAAGCCCTCGTCCTGCACCTGACCACCTCCGCCAGCGCCCATCCGCGCCGCAGCCACCTGTCTGCCTGTGTGTCTCTCCAGAGCTCCCTCCGGAAAAAGCCCACCCTCCGCTGTTTCGCCATGGCTGGGTGCGGGAGCGAGGTCGTGGGCCGGGGCCGGTTTTCCGGACCGGCCGGCCACCATGCGCTGGGAACAGTGCTCAGTGGGTGGCGTGGGGGCAAGGGTGGCCTTGCTGGGTCCAATGGGCCGTGCCGCATCAATGGTGGCTCCCAGTGGCTTTGGGCTACCTGCCCTCAGGCAGGAGTTCCGGCCCAGCCGCGGCTGGACTGCACCTACTACTGTGTGGGTGGACAGGGTTGGGAATGCCCAAGGGACCGTGGACCATGGGCCCTTAAGCCTTCGGAGCCACGTCTTTGTGAGCGTCGAGCGGGATCTGGGGCGGTTCGCCAAGCGCCTATGTGCCTGGATGTTCCCGCCAGAACTGAGCTGCGAGGTCGTCCAAGACTCCACCAACCCCGGTCCCCGAGGCGTGCTGTCGCCTGCCTGGGTGGGCCACAGGGCCTTGCTGCAGAGGGCTGGTCGCCGGACTGGCGGTAATTCGCCAGCACCAGCTAAGCTGAGCCTCAAGAGGCACCCCGTGGCCCCCGCTGCCTTCTACGGCCATACCACCCTAAACGCACCTCATCTCGTCTGATCTCGGAAGCTAAGCAGGGGCGGCTCTGTTTACTACCTGGATGGGAGACCACCAGGGAATACTAGAGGCTGGAGTATTTTTTGCCTCCCGATCTGCCTTTTCTTGTAGTCGCCGGTGCTCGAGGCTTCCTCTGCTCCCACCGGGCATGCCTGCAGGCCTCATCTACTCAAGCCTATCCCAACACAGCGTGCGCTGGAGGGGGCCCAGCCCGCCCGTCTGGCTGGACATGCCGCCAGAAGGAGGCGCTGGAAGGCAGCCACACCCCACCCTCTCCCGGGGTGGCCGGCCCGCACCCAGACTCCGCCGCAGGCCCGGGTGTAGATTGTGAGGCCCGCGAGCCCCTCGACCTGCCCCTGGCCGACCCGACCAGCGCCCATGCGCGCCGCAGCCACCTGTCTGCCCGTGTGTCTCTCCACAGCTCCCTCCAGAAAAAGCCCAGCCTCCACCGTTTCACCATGGCAGGGGGCGGGAGTGGGGTCGTGGGCCAGACTGGTTCTCTGGGCCGGCCGGTCACCAGGCGCAGGGAACTTTGCTCGGCAGTTGTCGTGGGGGAAAGGGTGGCCTTGTTGGGTCTAAGGGGTCGTGCCGACTCAAGGGTGGCTCCCAGTGGCTTCAGACCAACTGCCGTCGGGCAGGAGGGCCGGCCCGGCCACGGCCGTGCTTTGCCTAGAACTGTGTGGGCAGACAGGGTGGCCAATGCCCAAGGGACCGCGGGCCACGGGCCCTTAAGACCCCGGGGCCACGTCATTGTGAGCGTCAAGCGGGATCTGGGGCGGAGGGCCAAGCGCCTATGGGCCTGGAGGGTCCCGCCTGACCTGAGCTGCGAGGTCACCCACGAGTCTGCCAACCCCGGGTCCCCGAGGACTCCTGTCACCTGCCTTGGCGGCGGCTGTGCCGTGCTGGAGAGGGTTGGCTACCGGGCTGTTGGCAAGCCCCAGCACCAGCGAAGCTGAGCCTCAAGAGGCACCCCGTGGCCCCTGCTGCCTTCTACGGCCTTACCACCCTAAACGCACCTCATCTCGTCTGGTCTTGGAAGCTAAGCAGGGTCGGCTCTGTTTACTACCTGGATGGGAGACCACCTGGGAATACTAGATGCTGTAGTATTTTTTGCCTCCCGATCTGCCTTTTCTTGTAGTCGCCGGTGCTCGAGGCTTCCTCTGCTCCTGCCGGGCACAACTTCAGGCCTCATCTACTCAAGCCTCTCCCAACACATCGTGCGCTGGAGGGGGCCCAGCCCGCCCGTCTGGCTGGACATGCCGCCAGAAGGAGGCCCTGGAAGGCAGCCACACCCCACCCTCTCCCGGGGTGGCCGGCCCAGACCCAGAGTCCGCTGTAGGCCCGGGTGAAGATCGTGAGGCCCCCGAGGCCCTGGTCCTGCCCCTGGCCGACACCAGCAGCGCCCATCCGCGCCGCAGCCACCTGTCTGCCCGTGTGTCTCTCCACAGCTCCCTCCAGAAAAAGCCCAGCCTCCACCGTATCACCATGGCAGGGGGCGGGAGTGGGGTCGTGGGCCGTGACCAGTTCTCCAGGTCAGCTGACCTCCAGTACCCGGAATGGTGCGTGGATTTTGGCGTGAGTGCAAGGGTGGCTTTGCTGGGGCTAAGGGGCCGTGGCGGCCCAATGGTGGCTCCCACTGGCTTTGGGCCCACTGCCGTCAGGCAGGAGGGCCGGCCCGGCCTTGGCCGGGCTGCGCCTAGCACTGCGTGGGTGGACACAGTGGGGAATGCCAAAAGGACAGCAGGCCACTGGCCCTCCAGCCTCAGAGGCCACGTCCTTGTGAGCATCGAGTGGGATCTGGGGCGGAGCCTCAAGCGCCTACGGGTCTGGAGGTTCCCACAAGAACTGGGCTGCAAGGTCGCCCAAGACTCTGCCACCTCCGTGTCCCCGAGGCCTCCTGTCGCCTGCCTGGGCAGGCAGCAGGGCCGTGCAGGAGAG
Organism: Balaenoptera acutorostrata; assembly: GCF_949987535.1. Classification (NCBI taxonomy): domain Eukaryota; kingdom Metazoa; phylum Chordata; class Mammalia; order Artiodactyla; family Balaenopteridae; genus Balaenoptera; species Balaenoptera acutorostrata. Next base: position 70,561,222 of record NC_080079.1, on the reverse strand, counting down.
GGCTGGCCACCGGCCTGGCGATAAGACACCAGCACCAACGAAGCTGAGCCTCATGAGGCACCCCGTGGCCCCCGCTGCCTTCTATGGCCATACAACCCTGAGCGCATCCCATCTCATCTGATCTCACAAGCTAAGCAGGATCAGGCCTGGTTAATACTTGGATGGGAGACTACATGGGAATACCGGGTGCTGTAGGCTTTTTTCCCTCCCACACCACCTTCTCCTTTAGTCGCCCGTGGCCGAGGCCGGCTCCTCCCCTGCCGGGCACCGCCGCAGGCCTCACCTCCTCAGGCCCCTCCCAACACAGCGTGCGCCGGAATGGGCGCCCCCAGCCGCACTGGCTGGACATGCGGCCAGAAGTCGGCCCTGTTAGGCAGCCACACGCCAGCCGCTCTCGGGGTGGCTGGCCCAGACCCAGACTCCACCGCAGGCCCGGGTGACAGCCGTGAGGCACGCGAAGCCCTCGTCCTGCACCTGACCACCTCCGCCAGCGCCCATCCGCGCCGCAGCCACCTGTCTGCCTGTGTGTCTCTCCACAGCTCCCTCCGGAAAAAGCCCACCCTCCGCTGTTTCGCCATGGCTGGGTGCGGGAGCGAGGTCGTGGGCCGGGGCCGGTTTTCCGGACCGGCCGGCCACCATGCGCTGGGAACAGTGCTCAGTGGGTGGCGTGGGGGCAAGGGTGGCCTTGCTGGGTCCAATGGGCCGTGCCGCATCAATGGTGGCTCCCAGTGGCTTTGGGCTACCTTCCCTCAGGCAGGAGTTCCGGCCCAGCCGCGGCTGGACTGCACCTACTACTGTGTGGGTGGACAGGGTTGGGAATGCCCAAGGGACCGTGGACCACGGGCCCTTAAGCCTTCGGAGCCACGTCTTTGTGAGCGTCGAGCGGGATCTGGGGCGGTTCGCCAAGCGCCTATGTGCCTGGATGTTCCCGCCAGAACTGAGCTGCGAGGTCGTCCAAGACTCCACCAACCCCGGTCCCCGAGGCGTGCTGTCGCCAGCCTGGGTGGGCCACAGGGCCTTGCTGCAGAGGGCTGGTCGCCGGACTGGCGGTAATTCGCCAGCACCAGCTAAGCTGAGCCTCAAGAGGCACCCCGTGGCCCCCGCTGCCTTCTACGGCCATACCACCCTAAACGCACCTCATCTCGTCTGATCTCGGAAGCTAAGCAGGGTCGGCTCTGTTTACTACCTGGATGGGAGACCACCAGGGTATATTAGAGGCTGGAGTATTTTTTGCCTCCCGATCTGCCTTTTCTTGTAGTCGCCGGTGCTCGAGGCTTCCTCTGCTCCCACCGGGCACGGCTGCAGGCCTCATCTTCTCAAGCCTATCCCAACACAGCGTGCGCTGGAGGGGGCCCAGCCCACCCGTCTGGCTGGACATGCCGCCAGAAGGAGGCGCTGGAAGGCAGCCACACCCCACCCTCTCCCGGGGTGGCCGGCCCGCACCCAGACTCCGCCGCAGGCCCGCGTGTAGATTGTGAGGCCCGCGAGCCCCTCGACCTGCCCCTGGCCGACCCGACTAGCGCCCATGCGCTCCGCAGCCACCTGTCTGCCCGTGTGTCTCTCCACAGCTCCCTCCAGAAAAAGCCCAGCCTCCACCGTTTCACCATGGCAGGGGGCGGGAGTGGGGTCGTGGGCCAGACTGGTTCTCTGGGCCGGCCGGTCACCAGGCGCAGAGAACTTTGCTCGGCAGTTGTCGTGGGGGAAAGGGTGGCCTTGTTGGGTCTAAGGGGTCGTGCCGACTCAAGGGTGGCTCCCAGTGGCTTCAGACCAACTGCCGTCGGGCAGGAGGGCCGGCCCGGCCACGGCCGTGCTTCGCCTAGAACTGTGTGGGCAGACAGGGTGGCCAATGCCCAAGGGACCGCGGGCCACGGGCCCTTAAGACCCCGGGGCCACGTCGTTGTGAGCGTCAAGCGGGATCTGGGGCGGAGGGCCAAGCGCCTATGGGCCTGGAGGGTCCCGCCTGACCTGAGCTGCGAGGTCACCCACGAGTCTGCCAACCCCGGGTCCCCGAGGACTCCTGTCACCTGCCTTGGCGGCGGCTGTGCCGTGCTGGAGAGGGTTGGCTACCGGGCTGTCGGCAAGCCCCAGCACCAGCGAAGCTGAGCCTCAAGAGGCACCCCGTGGCCCCTGCTGCCTTCTACGGCCTTACCACCCTAAACGCAACTCATCTCGTCTGGTCTTGGAAGCTAAGCAGGGTCGGCTCTGTTTACTACCTGGATGGGAGACCACCTGGGAATACTAGATGCTGTAGTATTTTTTGCCTCCCGATCTGCCTTTTCTTGTAGTCGCCGGTGCTCGAGGCTTCCTCTGCTCCTGCCGGGCACAACTTCAGGCCTCATCTACTCAAGCCTCTCCCAACACATCGTGCGCTGGAGGGGGCCCAGCCCGCCCGTCTGGCTGGACATGCCGCCAGAAGGAGGCCCTGGAAGGCAGCCACACCCCACCCTCCCCCGGGGTGGCCGGCCCAGACCCAGAGTCCGCTGTAGGCCCGGGTGAAGATCGTGAGGCCCGCGAGGCCCTGGTCCTGCCCCTGGCCGACCCCAGCAGCGCCCATCCGCGCCGCAGCCACCTCTCTGCCCGTGTGTCTCTCCAAAGCTCCCTCCAGAAAAAGCCCAGCCTCCACCGTATCACCATGGCAGGGGGCGGGAGTGGGGTCGTGGGCCGTGACCAGTTCTCCAGGTCAGCTGACCTCCAGTACCCGGAATGGTGCGTGGATTTTGGCGTGGGTGCAAGGGTGGCTTTGCTGGGGCTAAGGGGCCGTGGCGGCCCAATGGTGGCTCCCACTGGCTTTGGGCCCACTGCCGTCAGGCAGGAGGGCCGGCCCGGCCTTGGCCGGGCTGCGCCTAGCACTGCGTGGGTGGACACAGTGGGGAATGCCAAAAGGACAGCAGGCCACTGGCCCTCCAGCCTCAGAGGCCACGTCCTTGTGAGCATCGAGTGGGATCTGGGGCGGAGCCTCAAGCGCCTACGGGTCTGGAGGTTCCCGCAAGAACTGGGCTGCAAGGTCGCCCAAGACTCTGCCACCTCCGTGTCCCCGAGGCCTCCTGTCGCCTGCCTGGGCAGGCAGCAGGGCCGTGCAGGAGAGGGCTGGCCACCGGCCTGGCGATAAGTCACCAGCACCAACGAAGCTGAGCCTCATGAGGCACCACGTGGCCACCGCTGCCTTCTATGGCCATACAACCCTGAGCGCATCCCATCTCATCTGATCTCACAAGCTAAGCAGGATCAGGCCTGGTTAATACTTGGATGGGAGACTACATGGGAATACCGGGTGCTGTCGGCTTGTTTCCCTCCCACACCACCTTTCCTTTAGTCGCCCGTGGCCGAGGCCGGCTCCTCCCCTGCCGGGCACCGCCGCAGGCCTCACCTCCTCAGGCCCCTCCCAACACAGCGTGCGCCGGAATGGTCGCCCCCAGCCGCACTGGCTGGACATGCGGCCAGAAGTCGGCCCTGTTAGGCAGCCACACGCCAGCCGCTCTCGGGGTGGCTGGCCCAGACCCAGACTCCACCGCAGGCCCGGGTGACAGCCGTGAGGCACGCGAAGCCCTCGTCCTGCACCTGACCACCTCCGCCAGCGCCCATCCGCGCCGCAGCCACCTGTCTGCCTGTGTGTCTCTCCACAGCTCCCTCCGGAAAAAGCCCACCCTCCGCTGTTTCGCCATGGCTGGGTGCGGGAGCGAGGTCGTGGGCCGGGTCCGGTTTTCCGAGCCGGCCGGCCACCATGCGCTGGGAACAGTGCTCAGTGGGTGGCGTGGGGGCCAGGGTGGCCTTGCTGGGTCCAATGGGCCGTGCCACATCAATGGTGGCTCCCAGTGGCTTTGGGCTACCTTCCCTCAGGCAGGAGTTCCGGCCCAGCCGCGGCTGGACTGCACCTACTACTGTGTGGGTGGACAGGGTTGGGAATGCCCAAGGGACCGTGGACCACGGGCCCTTAAGCCTTCGGAGCCACGTCTTTGTGAGCGTCGAGCGGGATCTGGGGCGGTTTGTTAAGCGCCTATGTGCCTGGATGTTCCCGCCAGAACTGAGCTGCGATGTCGTCCAAGACTCCACAAACCCCGGTCCCCGAGGCCTGCTGTCACCTGCCTGGGTGGGCCGCAGGGCCGTGCTGCAGAGGGCTGGTCGCCAGACTGGCGGTAATTCGACAGCACCAGCTAAGCTGAGCCTCAAGAGGCACCCCGTGGCCCCTGCTGCCTTCTACGGCCATACCACCCTAAGCGCACCTCAACTCGTCTGATCTCGGAAGCTAAGCAGGGTCGTCTCTGTTTACTACCTGGATGGGAGACCACCTGGGAATACTAGAGGCTGGAGTATTTTTTGCCTCCCGATCTGCCTTTTCTTGTAGTCGCCGGTACTCGAGGCTTCCTCTGCTCCCACCGGGCACGGCTGCAGGCCTCATCTACTCAAGCCTCTCCCAACACAGCGTGCGCTGGAGGGGGCCCAGCCCGCCCGTCTGGCTGGACATGCCGCCAGAAGGAGGCCCTGGAAGGCAGCCACACCCCACCCTCTCCTGGGGTGGCCGGCCTGGACTCAGACTCCGCCGCAGGCCCGGGTGAAAATTGTGAGGCCCGCGAGGCCCTGGACCTGCCGCTGGCCGACCCCACCAGCGCCCAACCGCGCCGCAGCCACCTGTCTGCCCGTGTGTCTCTCCACAGCTCCCTCCAGAAAAAGCCCACCCTCCACCGTTTCACCATGGCAGGGGGCGGGAGTGGGGTCGTGGGCCAGACCGGTTCTCCGGGCCGGCCGGTCACCAGGCGCAGGGAACTTTGCTCGGCAGTTGGCGTGGGGGAAAGGGTGGCCTTGTTGGGTCTAAGGGGTCGTGCCGACTCAAAGGTGGCTCCCAGTGGCTTCAGACCAACTGCCGTTGGGCAGGAGGGCCGGCCCGTCCGCGGCCGGGCTTCGCCTAGAACTGTGTGGGCAGACAGGGTGGCCAATGCCCAAGGGACCGCGGGCCACGGGCCCTTAAGCCCCTGGGGCCACGTCGTTGTGAGCGTCAAGCGGGATCTGGGGCAGAGGGCCAAGCGCCTATGGTCCTGGAGGGTCCCGCCTGACCTGAGCTGCGAGGTCACCCACGAGTCTGCCAACCCCGGGTCCCCGAGGCCTCCTGTCGCCTGCCTTGGTGGGCGGCTGGGCAGTGCTGGAGAGGGTTGGCTACCGGGCTGTCGGCAAGCCCCAGCACCAGCGAAGCTGAGCCTCAAGAGTCACCCCGTGGCCCCCGCTGCCTTCTACAGCCATACAACCCTGAACGCGCCCCATCTCGTCTGATCCTGGAAGCTAAGCAGGGTCGGGCCTGGTTAGTACTTGGATGGGAGACTACATGGGAATACCGGGTGCTGTAGGCTTTTTTCCCTCCCGCACCACCTTCTCCTTTAGTCGCCCGTATCCGAGGCCGGCTCCTCCCCTGCCGGGCACCGCCGCAGGCCTCACCTCCTCAGGCCCCGCCCGACACAGTGTGCGCCGGAAGGGGCGCCCCCAGTCGCACTGGCTGGACATGCGGCCAGAAGGAGGCCCTGTTAGGCAGCCGCACCCCAGCCGATCCCGGGGTGGCCGGCCTGGACCCAGACTCCACCGCAGGCCCGGGTGACAGCCGTGAGGCACGCGAAGCCCTCGTCCTGCACCTGACCACCTCCGCCAGCGCCCATCCGCGCCGCAGCCACCTGTCTGCCTGTGTGTCTCTCCACAGCTCCCTCCGGAAAAAGCCCACCCTCCGCTGTTTCGCCATGGCTGGGTGCGGGAGCGAGGTCGTGGGCCGGGTCCGGTTTTCCGGGCCGGCCGGCCACCATGCGCTGGGAACAGTGCTCAGTGGGTGGCGTGGGGGCAAGGGTGGCCTTGCTGGGTCCAATGGGCCGTGCCGCATCAATGGTGGCTCCCAGTGGCTTTGGGCTACCTGCCCTCAGGCAGGAGGGCCGGCCCAGCCGCGGCTGGACTGCACCTACTACTGCGTGGGTGGACAGGGTTGGGAATGCCCAAGGGACCGTGGACCACGGGCCCTTAAGCCTTCGGAGCCACGTCTTTGTGAGCGTCGAGCGGGATCTGGGGCGGTTCGTCAAGCGCCTATGTGCCTGGATGTTCCCGCCAGAACTGAGCTGCGAGGTCGTCCAAGACTCCACCAACCCCGGTCCCCGAGGCCTGCTGTCACATACCTGGGTGGGCCGCAGGGCCGTGCTGCAGAGGGCTGGTCGCCGGACTGGCGGTAATTCGACAGCACCAGCTAAGCTGAGCCTCAAGAGGCACCCCGTGGCCCCCGCTGCCTTCTATGGCCATACCACCCTAAACGCACCTCATCTCGTCTGATCTCGGAAGCTAAGCAGGGTCGGCTCTGTTTACTACCTGGATGGGAGACCACCAGGGAATACTAGAGGCTGGAGTATTTTTTGCCTCCCGATCTGCCTTTTCTTGTAGTCGCCGGTGCTCGAGGCTTCCTCTGCTCCGACCGGGCATGCCTGCAGGCCTCATCTACTCAAGCCTATCCCAACACAGCGTGCGCTGGAGGGGGCCCAGCCCGCCCGTCTGGCTGGACATGCCGCCAGAAGGAGGCGCTGGAAGGCAGCCACACCCCACCCACTCCCGGGGTGGCCGGCCCGCACCCAGACTCTGCCGCAGGCCCGGGTGTAGATTGTGAGGCCCGCGAGCCCCTCGACCTGCCCCTGGCCGACCCGACCAGCGCCCATGCGCGCCGCAGCCACCTGTCTGCCCGTGTGTCTCTCCACAGCTCCCTCCAGAAAAAGCCCAGCCTCCACCGTTTCACCATGGCAGGGGGCGGGAGTGGGGTCGTGGGCCAGACTGGTTCTCTGGGCCGGCCGGTCACCAGGCGCAGGGAACTTTGCTCGGCAGTTGTCGTGGGGGAAAGGGTGGCCTTGTTGGGTCTAAGGGGTCGTGCCGACTCAAGGGTGGCTCCCAGTGGCTTCAGACCAACTGCCGTCGGGCAGGAGGGCCGGCCCGGCCACGGCCGTGCTTCGCCTAGAACTGTGTGGGCAGACAGGGTGGCCAATGCCCAAGGGACCGCGGGCCACGGGCCCTTAAGACCCCGGGGCCACGTCGTTGTGAGCGTCAAGCGGGATCTGGGGCGGAGGGCCAAGCGCCTATGGGCCTGGAGGGTCCCGCCTGACCTGAGCTGCGAGGTCACCCACGAGTCTGCCAACCCCGGGTCCCCGAGGACTCCTGTCACCTGCCTTGGCGGCGGCAGTGCCGTGCTGGAGAGGGTTGGCTACCGGGCTGTCGGCAAGCCCCAGCACCAGCGAAGCTGAGCCTCAAGAGGCACCCCGTGGCCCCTGCTGCCTTCTACGGCCTTACCACCCTAAACGCAACTCATCTCGTCTGGTCTTGGAAGCTAAGCAGGTTCGGCTCTGTTTACTACCTGGATGGGAGACCACCTGGGAATACTAGATGCTGTAGTATTTTTTGCCTCCCGATCTGCCTTTTCTTGTAGTCACCGGTGCTCGAGGCTTCCTCTGCTCCTGCCGGGCACAACTTAAGGCCTCATCTACTCATGCCTCTACCAACACATCATGCGCTGGAGGGGGCCCAGCCCGCCCGTCTGGCTGGACATGCCGCCAGAAGGACGCCCTGGAAGGCAGCCACACCCCACCCTCTCCCGGGGTGGCCGGCCCAGACCCAGAGTCCGCTGTAGGCCCGGGTGAAGATCGTGAGGCCCGCGAGGCCCTGGTCCTGCCCCTGGCCGACCCCAGCAGCGCCCATCCGCGCCGCAGCCACCTGTCTGCCCGTGTGTCTCTCCACAGCTCCCTCCAGAAAAAGCCCAGCCTCCACCGTATTACCATGGCAGGGGGCGGGAGTGGGGTCGTGGGCCGTGACCAGTTCTCCAGGTCAGCTGACCTCCAGTACCCGGAATGGTGTGTGGATTCTGGCGTGGGTGCAAGGGTGGCTTTGCTGGGGCTAAGGGGCCGTGGCGGCCCAATGGTGGCTCCCACTGGCTTTGGGCCCACTGCCGTCAGGCAGGAGGGCCGGCCGGCCTTGGCTGGGCTGCGCCTAGCACTGCGTGGGTGGACACAGTGGGGAATGCCAAAAGGACAGCAGGCCACTGGCCCTCCAGCCTCAGAGGCCACGTCCTTGTGAGCATCGAGTGGGATCTGGGGCGGAGCCTCAAGCGCCTACGGGTCTGGAGGTTCCCGCAAGAACTGGGCTGCAAGGTCGCCCAAGACTCTGCCACCTCCGTGTCCCCGAGGCCTCCTGTCGCCTGCCTGGGCAGGCAGCAGGGCCGTGCAGGAGAGGGCTGGCCATCGGCCTGGCGATAAGTCACCAGCACCAACGAAGCTGAGCCTCATGAGGCACCCCGTGGCCCCCGCTGCCTTCTATGGCCATACAACCCTGAGCGCATCCCATCTCATCTGATCTCACAAGCTAAGCAGGATCAGGCCTGGTTAATACTTGGATGGGAGACTACATGGGAATATCGGGTGCTGTAGGCTTTTTTCCCTCCCACACCACCTTCTCCTTTAGTCGCCCGTGGCCGAGGCCGGCTCCTCCCCTGCCGGGCACCGCCGCAGGCCTCACCTCCTCAGGCCCCTCCCGACACAGTGTGCACCGGAAGGGGCGCCCCCAGCCGCACTGGCTGGACATGCGGCCTGAACTCGGCCCTGTTAGGCAGCCACACCACAGCCGCTCTCGGGGTGGCTGGCCCAGACCCAGACTCCACCGCAGGCCCGGGTGACAGCCGTGAGGCACGCGAAGCCCTCGTCCTGCACCTGACCACCACCGCCAGCGCCCATCCGCGCCGCAGCCACCTGTCTGCCTGTGTGTCTCTCCACAGCTCCCTCCGGAAAAAGCCCACCCTCCGCTGTTTCGCCATGGCTGGGTGCGGGAGCGAGGTCGTGGGCCGGGTCCGGTTTTCCTGGCCGGCCGGCCACCATGCGCTGGGAACAGTGCTCAGTGGGTGGCGTGGGGGCAAGGGTGGCCTTGCTGGGTCCAATGGGCCGTGCCGCATCAATGGTGGCTAACAGTGGCTTTGGGCTACCTGCCCTCAGGCAGGAGGGCCGGCCAAGCCGCGGGTGGACTCCACCTACTACTGTGTGGGTGGACAGGGTTGGGAATGCCCAAGGGACCGTGGACCACGGGCCCTTAAGCCTTCGGAGGCACGTCTTTGTGAGCGTCGAGCGGGATCTGGGGTGGTTCGCCAAGCGCCTATGTGCCTGGATGTTCCCGCCAGAACTGAGCTGCGAGGTCGTCCAAGACTCCACCAACCCCGGTCCCCGAGGCGTGCTGTCGCCAGCCTGGGTGGGCCACAGGGCCTTGCTGCAGAGGGCTGGTCGCCGGACTGGCGGTAATTCGCCAGCACCAGCTAAGCTGAGCCTCAAGAGGCACCCCGTGGCCCCCGCTGCCTTCTACGGCCATACCACCCTAAACGCACCTCATCTCGTCTGATCTCGGAAGCTAAGCAGGGTCGGCTCTGTTTACTACCTGGATGGGAGACCACCAGGGAATATTAGAGGCTGGAGTATTTTTTGCCTCCCGATCTGCCTTTTCTTGTAGTCGCCGGTGCTCGAGGCTTCCTCTGCTCCCACCGGGCACGGCTGCAGGCCTCATCTTCTCAAGCCTATCCCAACACAGCGTGCGCTGGAGGGGGCCCAGCCCACCCGTCTGGCTGGACATGCCGCCAGAAGGAGGCGCTGGAAGGCAGCCACACCCCACCCTCTCCCGGGGTGGCCGGCCCGCACCCAGACTCCGCCGCAGGCCCGGGTGTAGATTGTGAGGCCCGCGAGCCCCTCGACCTGCCCCTGGCCGACCCGACCAGCGCCCATGCGCGCCGCAGCCACCTGTCTGCCCGTGTGTCTCTCCACAGCTCCCTCCAGAAAAAGCCCAGCCTCCACCGTTTCACCATGGCAGGGGGCGGGAGTGGGGTCGTGGGCCAGACTGGTTCTCTGGGCCGGCCGGTCACCAGGCACAGGGAACTTTGCTCGGCAGTTGTCGTGGGGGAAAGGGTGGCCTTGTTGGGTCTAAGGGGTCGTGCCGACTCAAGGGTGGCTCCCAGTGGCTTCAGACCAACTGCCGTCGGGCAAGAGGGCCGGCCCGGCCACGGCCGTGCTTCGCCTAGAACTGTGTGGGCAGACAGGGTGGCCAATGCCCAAGGGACCGCGGGCCACGGGCCCTTAAGACCCCGGGGCCACGTCGTTGTGAGCGTCAAGCGGGATCTGGGGCGGAGGGCCAAGCGCCTATGGGCCTGGAGGGTCCCGCCTGACCTGAGCTGCGAGGTCACCCACGAGTCTGCCAACCCCGGGTCCCCGAGGACTCCTGTCACCTGCCTTGGCGGCGGCTGTGCCGTGCTGGAGAGGGTTGGCTACCGGGCTGTCGGCAAGCCCCAGCACCAGCGAAGCTGAGCCTCAAGAGGCACCCCGTGGCCCCTGCTGCCTTCTACGGCCTTACCACCCTAAACGCACCTCATCTCGTCTGGTCTTGGAAGCTAAGCAGGGTCGGCTCTGTTTACTACCTGGATGGGAGACCACCTGGGAATACTAGATGCTGTAGTATTTTTTGCCTCCCGATCTGCCTTTTCTTGTAGTCGCCGGTGCTCGAGGCTTCCTCTGCTCCTGCCGGGCACAACTTCAGGCCTCATCTACTCAAGCCTCTCCCAACACATCGTGCGCTGGAGGGGGCCCAGCCCGCCCGTCTGGCTGGACATGCCGCCAGAAGGAGGCCCTGGAAGGCAGCCACACCCCACCCTCCCCCGGGGTGGCCGGCCCAGACCCAGAGTCCGCTGTAGGCCCGGGTGAAGATCGTGAGGCCCGCGAGGCCCTGGTCCTGCCCCTGGCCGACCCCAGCAGCGCCCATCCGCGCCGCAGCCACCTGTCTGCCCGTGTGTCTCTCCACAGCTCCCTCCAGAAAAAGCCCAGCCTCCACCGTATCACCATGGCAGGGGGCGGGAGTGGGGTCGTGGGCCGTGACCAGTTCTCCAGGTCAGCTGACCTCCAGTACCCGGAATGGTGCGTGGATTTTGGCGTGGGTGCAAGGGTGGCTTTGCTGGGGCTAAGGGGCCGTGGCGGCCCAATGGTGGCTCCCACTGGCTTTGGGCCCACTGCCGTCAGGCAGGAGGGCCGGCCCGGCCTTGGCCGGGCTGCGCCTAGCACTGCGTGGGTGGACACAGTGGGGAATGCCAAAAGGACAGCAGGCCACTGGCCCTCCAGCCTCAGAGGCCACGTCCTTGTGAGCATCGAGTGGGATCTGGGGCGGAGCCTCAAGCGCCTACGGGTCTGGAGGTTCCCGCAAGAACTGGGCTGCAAGGTCGCCCAAGACTCTGCCACCTCCGTGTCCCCGAGGCCTCCTGTCGCCTGCCTGGGCAGGCAGCAGGGCCGTGCAGGAGAGGGCTGGCCACCGGCCTGGCGATAAGTCACCAGCACCAACGAAGCTGAGCCTCATGAGGCACCACGTGGCCACCGCTGCCTTCTATGGCCATACAACCCTGAGCGCATCCCATCTCATCTGATCTCACAAGCTAAGCAGGATCAGGCCTGGTTAATACTTGGATGGGAGACTACATGGGAATACCGGGTGCTGTAGGCTTTTTTCCCTCCCACACCACCTTCTCCTTTAGTCGCCCGTGGCCGAGGCCGGCTCCTCCCCTGCCGGGCACCGCCGCAGGCCTCACCTCCTCAGGCCCCTCCCAACACAGCGTGCGCCGGAATGGTCGCCCCCAGCCGCACTGGCTGGACATGCGGCCAGAAGTCGGCCCTGTTAGGCAGCCACACGCCAGCCGCTCTCGGGGTGGCTGGCCCAGACCCAGACTCCACCGCAGGCCCGGGTGACAGCCGTGAGGCACGCGAAGCCCTCGTCCTGCACCTGACCACCTCCGCCAGCGCCCATCCGCGCCGCAGCCACCTGTCTGCCTGTGTGTCTCTCCACAGCTCCCTCCGGAAAAAGCCCACCCTCCGCTGTTTCGCCATGGCTGGGTGCGGGAGCGAGGTCGTGGGCCGGGTCCGGTTTTCCGAGCCGGCCGGCCACCATGCGCTGGGAACAGTGCTCAGTGGGTGGCGTGGGGGCCAGGGTGGCCTTGCTGGGTCCAATGGGCCGTGCCACATCAATGGTGGCTCCCAGTGGCTTTGGGCTACCTTCCCTCAGGCAGGAGTTCCGGCCCAGCCGCGGCTGGACTGCACCTACTACTGTGTGGGTGGACAGGGTTGGGAATGCCCAAGGGACCGTGGACCACGGGCCCTTAAGCCTTCGGAGCCACGTCTTTGTGAGCGTCGAGCGGGATCTGGGGCGGTTTGTTAAGCGCCTATGTGCCTGGATGTTCCCGCCAGAACTGAGCTGCGATGTCGTCCAAGACTCCACAAACCCCGGTCCCCGAGGCCTGCTGTCGCCTGCCTGGGTGGGCCGCAGGGCCGTGCTGCAGAGGGCTGGTCGCCGGACTGGCGGTAATTCGACAGCACCAGCTAAGCTGAGCCTCAAGAGGCACCCCGTGGCCCCTGCTGCCTTCTACGGCCATACCACCCTAAGCGCACCTCAACTCGTCTGATCTCGGAAGCTAAGCAGGGTCGTCTCTGTTTACTACCTGGATGGGAGACCACCTGGGAATACTAGAGGCTGGAGTATTTTTTGCCTCCCGATCTGCCTTTTCTTGTAGTCGCCGGTACTCGAGGCTTCCTCTGCTCCCACCGGGCACGGCTGCAGGCCTCATCTACTCAAGCCTCTCCCAACACAGCGTGCGCTGGAGGGGGCCCAGCCCGCCCGTCTGGCTGGACATGCCGCCAGAAGGAGGCCCTGGAAGGCAGCCACACCCCACCCTCTCCTGGGGTGGCCGGCCTGGACTCAGACTCCGCCGCAGGCCCGGGTGAAAATTGTGAGGCCCGCGAGGCCCTGGACCTGCCGCTGGCCGACCCCACCAGCGCCCAACCGCGCCGCAGCCACCTGTCTGCCCGTGTGTCTCTCCACAGCTCCCTCCAGAAAAAGCCCACCCTCCACCGTTTCACCATGGCAGGGGGCGGGAGTGGGGTCGTGGGCCAGACCGGTTCTCCGGGCCGGCCGGTCACCAGGCGCAGGGAACTTTGCTCGGCAGTTGGCGTGGGGGAAAGGGTGGCCTTGTTGGGTCTAAGGGGTCGTGCCGACTCAAAGGTGGCTCCCAGTGGCTTCAGACCAACTGCCGTTGGGCAGGAGGGCCGGCCCGTCCGCGGCCGGGCTTCGCCTAGAACTGTGTGGGCAGACAGGGTGGCCAATGCCCAAGGGACCGCGGGCCACGGGCCCTTAAGCCCCTGGGGCCACGTCGTTGTGAGCGTCAAGCGGGATCTGGGGCAGAGGGCCAAGCGCCTATGGTCCTGGAGGGTCCCGCCTGACCTGAGCTGCGAGGTCACCCACGAGTCTGCCAACCCCGGGTCCCCGAGGCCTCCTGTCGCCTGCCTTGGTGGGCGGCTGGGCAGTGCTGGAGAGGGTTGGCTACCGGGCTGTCGGCAAGCCCCAGCACCAGCGAAGCTGAGCCTCAAGAGTCACCCCGTGGCCCCCGCTGCCTTCTACAGCCATACAACCCTGAACGCGCCCCATCTCGTCTGATCCTGGAAGCTAAGCAGGGTCGGGCCTGGTTAGTACTTGGATGGGAGACTACATGGGAATACCGGGTGCTGTAGGCTTTTTTCCCTCCCGCACCACCTTCTCCTTTAGTCGCCCGTATCCGAGGCCGGCTCCTCCCCTGCCGGGCACCGCCGCAGGCCTCACCTCCTCAGGCCCCGCCCGACACAGTGTGCGCCGGAAGGGGCGCCCCCAGTCGCACTGGCTGGACATGCGGCCAGAAGGAGGCCCTGTTAGGCAGCCGCACCCCAGCCGATCCCGGGGTGGCCGGCCTGGACCCAGACACCACCGCAGGCCCGGGTGACAGCCGTGAGGCACGCGAAGCCCTCGTCCTGCACCTGACCACCTCCGCCAGCGCCCATCCGCGCCGCAGCCACCTGTCTGCCTGTGTGTCTCTCCACAGCTCCCTCCGGAAAAAGCCCACCCTCCGCTGTTTCGCCATGGCTGGGTGCGGGAGCGAGGTCGTGGGCCGGGTCCGGTTTTCCGGGCCGGCCGGCCACCATGCGCTGGGAACAGTGCTCAGTGGGTGGCGTGGGGGCAAGGGTGGCCTTGCTGGGTCCAATGGGCCGTGCCGCATCAATGGTGGCTCCCAGTGGCTTTGGGCTACCTGCCCTCAGGCAGGAGGGCCGGCCCAGCCGCGGCTGGACTGCACCTACTACTGCGTGGGTGGACAGGGTTGGGAATGCCCAAGGGACCGTGGACCACGGGCCCTTAAGCCTTCGGAGCCACGTCTTTGTGAGCGTCGAGCGGGATCTGGGGCGGTTCGTCAAGCGCCTATGTGCCTGGATGTTCCCGCCAGAACTGAGCTGCGAGGTCGTCCAAGACTCCACCAACCCCGGTCCCCGAGGCCTGCTGTCACATACCTGGGTGGGCCGCAGGGCCGTGCTGCAGAGGGCTGGTCGCCGGACTGGCGGTAATTCGACAGCACCAGCTAAGCTGAGCCTCAAGAGGCACCCCGTGGCCCCCGCTGCCTTCTATGGCCATACCACCCTAAACGCACCTCATCTCGTCTGATCTCGGAAGCTAAGCAGGGTCGGCTCTGTTTACTACCTGGATGGGAGACCACCAGGGAATACTAGAGGCTGGAGTATTTTTTGCCTCCCGATCTGCCTTTTCTTGTAGTCGCCGGTGCTCGAGGCTTCCTCTGCTCCGACCGGGCATGCCTGCAGGCCTCATCTACTCAAGCCTATCCCAACACAGCGTGCGCTGGAGGGGGCCCAGCCCGCCCGTCTGGCTGGACATGCCGCCAGAAGGAGGCGCTGGAAGGCAGCCACACCCCACCCACTCCCGGGGTGGCCGGCCCGCACCCAGACTCTGCCGCAGGCCCGGGTGTAGATTGTGAGGCCCGCGAGCCCCTCGACCTGCCCCTGGCCGACCCGACCAGCGCCCATGCGCGCCGCAGCCACCTGTCTGCCCGTGTGTCTCTCCACAGCTCCCTCCAGAAAAAGCCCAGCCTCCACCGTTTCACCATGGCAGGGGGCGGGAGTGGGGTCGTGGGCCAGACTGGTTCTCTGGGCCGGCCGGTCACCAGGCGCAGGGAACTTTGCTCGGCAGTTGTCGTGGGGGAAAGGGTGGCCTTGTTGGGTCTAAGGGGTCGTGCCGACTCAAGGGTGGCTCCCAGTGGCTTCAGACCAACTGCCGTCGGGCAGGAGGGCCGGCCCGGCCACGGCCGTGCTTCGCCTAGAACTGTGTGGGCAGACAGGGTGGCCAATGCCCAAGGGACCGCGGGCCACGGGCCCTTAAGACCCCGGGGCCACGTCGTTGTGAGCGTCAAGCGGGATCTGGGGCGGAGGGCCAAGCGCCTATGGGCCTGGAGGGTCCCGCCTGACCTGAGCTGCGAGGTCACCCACGAGTCTGCCAACCCCGGGTCCCCGAGGACTCCTGTCACCTGCCTTGGCGGCGGCAGTGCCGTGCTGGAGAGGGTTGGCTACCGGGCTGTCGGCAAGCCCCAGCACCAGCGAAGCTGAGCCTCAAGAGGCACCCCGTGGCCCCTGCTGCCTTCTACGGCCTTACCACCCTAAACGCAACTCATCTCGTCTGGTCTTGGAAGCTAAGCAGGTTCGGCTCTGTTTACTACCTGGATGGGAGACCACCTGGGAATACTAGATGCTGTAGTATTTTTTGCCTCCCGATCTGCCTTTTCTTGTAGTCACCGGTGCTCGAGGCTTCCTCTGCTCCTGCCGGGCACAACTTAAGGCCTCATCTACTCATGCCTCTACCAACACATCATGCGCTGGAGGGGGCCCAGCCCGCCCGTCTGGCTGGACATGCCGCCAGAAGGACGCCCTGGAAGGCAGCCACACCCCACCCTCTCCCGGGGTGGCCGGCCCAGACCCAGAGTCCGCTGTAGGCCCGGGTGAAGATCGTGAGGCCCGCGAGGCCCTGGTCCTGCCCCTGGCCGACCCCAGCAGCGCCCATCCGCGCCGCAGCCACCTGTCTGCCCGTGTGTCTCTCCACAGCTCCCTCCAGAAAAAGCCCAGCCTCCACCGTATTACCATGGCAGGGGGCGGGAGTGGGGTCGTGGGCCGTGACCAGTTCTCCAGGTCAGCTGACCTCCAGTACCCGGAATGGTGTGTGGATTCTGGCGTGGGTGCAAGGGTGGCTTTGCTGGGGCTAAGGGGCCGTGGCGGCACAATGGTGGCTCCCACTGGCTTTGGGCCCACTGCCGTCAGGCAGGAGGGCCGGCCGGCCTTGGCTGGGCTGCGCCTAGCACTGCGTGGGTGGACACAGTGGGGAATGCCAAAAGGACAGCAGGCCACTGGCCCTCCAGCCTCAGAGGCCACGTCCTTGTGAGCATCGAGTGGGATCTGGGGCGGAGCCTCAAGCGCCTACGGGTCTGGAGGTTCCCGCAAGAACTGGGCTGCAAGGTCGCCCAAGACTCTGCCACCTCCGTGTCCCCGAGGCCTCCTGTCGCCTGCCTGGGCAGGCAGCAGGGCCGTGCAGGAGAGGGCTGGCCACCGGCCTGGCGATAAGTCACCAGCACCAACGAAGCTGAGCCTCATGAGGCACCCCGTGGCCCCCGCTGCCTTCTATGGCCATACAACCCTGAGCGCATCCCATCTCATCTGATCTCACAAGCTAAGCAGGATCAGGCCTGGTTAATACTTGGATGGGAGACTACATGGGAATACCGGGTGCTGTAGGCTTTTTTCCCTCCCACACCACCTTCTCCTTTAGTCGCCCGTGGCCGAGGCCGGCTCCTCCCCTGCCGGGCACCGCCGCAGGCCTCACCTCCTCAGGCCCCTCCCGACACAGTGTGCACCGGAAGGGGCGCCCCCAGCCGCACTGGCTGGACATGCGGCCTGAACTCGGCCCTGTTAGGCAGCCACACCACAGCCGCTCTCGGGGTGGCTGGCCCAGACCCAGACTCCACCGCAGGCCCGGGTGACAGCCGTGAGGCACGCGAAGCCCTCGTCCTGCACCTGACCACCACCGCCAGCGCCCATCCGCGCCGCAGCCACCTGTCTGCCTGTGTGTCTCTCCACAGCTCCCTCCGGAAAAAGCCCACCCTCCGCTGTTTCGCCATGGCTGGGTGAGGGAGCGAGGTCGTGGGCCGGGTCCGGTTTTCCTGGCCGGCCGGCCACCATGCGCTGGGAACAGTGCTCAGTGGGTGGCGTGGGGGCAAGGGTGGCCTTGCTGGGTCCAATGGGCCGTGCCGCATCAATGGTGGCTAACAGTGGCTTTGGCCTACCTGCCCTCAGGCAGGAGGGCCGGCCAAGCCGCGGGTGGACTCCACCTACTACTGTGTGGGTGGACAGGGTTGGGAATGCCCAAGGGACCGTGGACCACGGGCCCTTAAGCCTTCGGAGGCACGTCTTTGTGAGCGTCGAGCGGGATCTGGGGTGGTTCGCCAAGCGCCTATGTGCCTGGATGTTCCCGCCAGAACTGAGCTGCGAGGTCGTCCAAGACTCCACCAACCCCGGTCCCCGAGGCGTGCTGTCGCCAGCCTGGGTGGGCCACAGGGCCTTGCTGCAGAGGGCTGGTCGCCGGACTGGCGGTAATTCGCCAGCACCAGCTAAGCTGAGCCTCAAGAGGCACCCCGTGGCCCCCGCTGCCTTCTACGGCCATACCACCCTAAACGCACCTCATCTCGTCTGATCTCGGAAGCTAAGCAGGGTCGGCTCTGTTTACTACCTGGATGGGAGACCACCAGGGAATATTAGAGGCTGGAGTATTTTTTGCCTCCCGATCTGCCTTTTCTTGTAGTCGCCGGTGCTCGAGGCTTCCTCTGCTCCCACCGGGCACGGCTGCAGGCCTCATCTTCTCAAGCCTATCCCAACACAGCGTGCGCTGGAGGGGGCCCAGCCCACCCGTCTGGCTGGACATGCCGCCAGAAGGAGGCGCTGGAAGGCAGCCACACCCCACCCTCTCCCGGGGTGGCCGGCCCGCACCCAGACTCCGCCGCAGGCCCGGGTGTAGATTGTGAGGCCCGCGAGCCCCTCGACCTGCCCCTGGCCGACCCGACCAGCGCCCATGCGCGCCGCAGCCACCTGTCTGCCCGTGTGTCTCTCCACAGCTCCCTCCAGAAAAAGCCCAGCCTCCACCGTTTCACCATGGCAGGGGGCGGGAGTGGGGTCGTGGGCCAGACTGGTTCTCTGGGCCGGCCGGTCACCAGGCGCAGGGAACTTTGCTCGGCAGTTGTCGTGGGGGAAAGGGTGGCCTTGTTGGGTCTAAGGGGTCGTGCCGACTCAAGGGTGGCTCCCAGTGGCTTCAGACCAACTGCCGTCGGGCAAGAGGGCCGGCCCGGCCACGGCCGTGCTTCGCCTAGAACTGTGTGGGCAGACAGGGTGGCCAATGCCCAAGGGACCGCGGGCCACGGGCCCTTAAGACCCCGGGGCCACGTCGTTGTGAGCGTCAAGCGGGATCTGGGGCGGAGGGCCAAGCGCCTATGGGCCTGGAGGGTCCCGCCTGACCTGAGCTGCGAGGTCACCCACGAGTCTGCCAACCCCGGGTCCCCGAGGACTCCTGTCACCTGCCTTGGCGGCGGCTGTGCCGTGCTGGAGAGGGTTGGCTACCGGGCTGTCGGCAAGCCCCAGCACCAGCGAAGCTGAGCCTCAAGAGGCACCCCGTGGCCCCTGCTGCCTTCTACGGCCTTACCACCCTAAACGCACCTCATCTCGTCTGGTCTTGGAAGCTAAGCAGGGTCGGCTCTGTTTACTACCTGGATGGGAGACCACCTGGGAATACTAGATGCTGTAGTATTTTTTGCCTCCCGATCTGCCTTTTCTTGTAGTCGCCGGTGCTCGAGGCTTCCTCTGCTCCTGCCGGGCACAACTTCAGGCCTCATCTACTCAAGCCTCTCCCAACACATCGTGCGCTGGAGGGGGCCCAGCCCGCCCGTCTGGCTGGACATGCCGCCAGAAGGAGGCCCTGGAAGGCAGCCACACCCCACCCTCCCCCGGGGTGGCCGGCCCAGACCCAGAGTCCGCTGTAGGCCCGGGTGAAGATCGTGAGGCCCGCGAGGCCCTGGTCCTGCCCCTGGCCGACCCCAGCAGCGCCCATCCGCGCCGCAGCCACCTCTCTGCCCGTGTGTCTCTCCAAAGCTCCCTCCAGAAAAAGCCCAGCCTCCACCGTTTCACCATGGCAGGGGGCGGGAGTGGGGTCGTGGGCCGTGACCAGTTCTCCAGGTCAGCTGACCTCCAGTACCCGGAATGGTGCGTGGATTTTGGTGTGGGTGCAAGGGTGGCTTTGCTGGGGCTAAGGGGCCGTGGCGGCCCAATGGTGGCTCCCACTGGCTTTGGGCCCACTGCCGTCAGGCAGGAGGGCCGGCCCGGCCTTGGCCGGGCTGCGCCTAGCACTGCGTGGGTGGACACAGTGGGGAATGCCAAAAGGACAGCAGGCCACTGGCCCTCCAGCCTCAGAGGCCACGTCCTTGTGAGCATCGAGTGGGATCTGGGGCGGAGCCTCAAGCGCCTACGGGTCTGGAGGTTCCCGCAAGAACTGGGCTGCAAGGTCGCCCAAGACTCTGCCACCTCCGTGTCCCCGAGGCCTCCTGTCGCCTGCCTGGGCAGGCAGCAGGGCCGTGCAGGAGAGGGCTGGCCACCGGCCTGGCGATAAGTCACCAGCACCAACGAAGCTGAGCCTCATGAGGCACCACGTGGCCACCGCTGCCTTCTATGGCCATACAACCCTGAGCGCATCCCATCTCATCTGATCTCACAAGCTAAGCAGGATCAGGCCTGGTTAATACTTGGATGGGAGACTACATGGGAATACCGGTTGCTGTCGGCTTGTTTCCCTCCCACACCACCTTCTCCTTTAGTCGCCCGTGGCCGAGGCCGGCTCCTCCCCTGCCGGGCACCGCCGCAGGCCTCACCTCCTCAGGCCCCTCCCAACACAGCGTGCGCCGGAATGGTCGCCCCCAGCCGCACTGGCTGGACATACGGCCAGAAGTCGGCCCTGTTAGGCAGCCACACGCCAGCCGCTCTCGGGGTGGCTGGCCCAGACCCAGACTCCACCGCAGGCCCGGGTGACAGCCGTGAGGCACGCGAAGCCCTCGTCCTGCACCTGACCACCTCCGCCAGCGCCCATCCGCGCCGCAGCCACCTGTCTTCCTGTGTGTCTCTCCACAGCTCCCTCCGGAAAAAGCCCACCCTCTGCTGTTTCGCCATGGCTGGGTGCGGGAGCGAGGTCCTGGGCCGGGTCCGGTTTTCCGGGCCGGCCGGCCACCATGCGCTGGGAACAGTGCTCAGTGGGTGGCGTGGGGGCCAGGGTGGCCTTGCTGGGTCCAATGGGCCGTGCCACATCAATGGTGGCTCCCAGTGGCTTTGGGCTACCTTCCCTCAGGCAGGAGTTCCGGCCCAGCCGCGGCTGGACTGCACCTACTACTGTGTGGGTGCACAGGGTTGGGAATGCCCAAGGGACCGTGGACCACGGGCCCTTAAGCCTTCGGAGCCACGTCTTTGTGAGCGTCGAGCGGGATCTTGGGCGGTTTGTCAAGCGCCTATGTGCCTGGATATTCCCGCCAGAACTGAGCTGCGATGTCGTCCAAGACTCCACAAACCCCGGTCCCCGAGGCCTGCTGTCGCCTGCCTGGGTGGGCCGCAGGGCCGTGCTGCAGAGGGCTGGTCGCCGGACTGGCGGTAATTCGACAGCACCAGCTAAGCTGAGCCTCAAGAGGCACCCCGTGGCCCCTCCTGCCTTCTACGGCCATACCACCCTAAGCGCACCTCAACTCGTCTGATCTGGGAAGCTAAGCAGGGTCGGCTCTGTTTACTACCTGGATGGGAGACCACCTGGGAATACTAGATGCTGTAGTATTTTTGCCTCCCGATCTGCCTTTTCTTGTAGTCGCCGGTGCTCGAGGCTTCCTCTGCTCCCACCGGGCACGGCTGCAGGCCTCATCTACTCAAGCCTCTCCCAACACAGCATGCGCTGGAGGGGGCCCAGCCCGCCCGTCTGGCTGGACATGCCGCCAGAAGGAGGCCCTGGAAGGCAGCCACACCCCACCCTCTCCTGGGGTGGCCGGCCTGGACTCAGACTCCGCCGCAGGCCCGGGTGAAAATTGTGAGGCCCGCGAGGCCCTGGACCTGCCCCTGGCCGACCCCACCAGCGCCCAACCACGCCGCAGCCACCTGTCTGCCCGTGTGTCTCTCCACAGCTCCCTCCAGAAAAAGCCCACCCTCCACCGTTTCACCATGGCAGGGGGCGGGAGTGGGGTCGTGGGCCAGACCGGTTCTCCGGGCCGGCCGGTCACCAGGCGCAGGGAACTTTGCTCGGCAGTTGGCGTGGGGGAAAGGGTGGCCTTGTTGGGTCTAAGGGGTCGTGCCGACTCAAAGGTGGCTCCCAGTGGCTTCAGACCAACTGCCGTTGGGCAGGAGGGCCGGCCCGTCCGCGGCCGGGCTTCGCCTAGAACTGTGTGGGCAGACAGGGTGGCCAATGCCCAAGGGACCGCGGGCCACGGGCCCTTAAGCCCCTGGGGCCACGTCGTTGTGAGCGTCAAGCGGGATCTGGGGCAGAGGGCCAAGCGCCTATGGTCCTGGAGGGTCCCGCCTGACCTGAGCTGCGAGGTCACCCACGAGTCTGCCAACCCCGGGTCCTCGAGGCCTCCTGTCGCCTGCCTTGGTGGGCGGCTGGGCAGTGCTGGAGAGGGTTGGCTACCGGGCTGTCGGCAAGCCCCAGCACCAGCGAAGCTGAGCCTCAAGAGTCACCCCGTGGCCCCCGCTGCCTTCTACGGCCATACCACCCTGAACGCGCCCCATCTCGTCTGATCCTGGAAGCTAAGCAGGGTCGGGCATGGTTAGTACTTGGATGGGAGACTACATGGGAATACCGGGTGCTGTAGGCTTTTTTCCCTCCCGCACCACCTTCTCCTTTAGTCGCCCGTATCCGAGGCCGGCTCCTCCCCTGCCGGGCACCACCGCAGGCCTCACCTCCTCAGACCCCGCCCGACACAGTGTGCGCCGGAAGGGGCGCCCCCAGTCGCACTGGCTGGACATGCGGCCAGAAGGAGGCCCTGTTAGGCAGCCGCAACCCAGCCGATCCCGGGGTGGCCGGCCTGGACCCATGCTCCACCGCAGGCCCGGGTGACAGCCGTGAGGCACGCGAAGCCCTCGTCCTGCACCTGGCCACCTCCGCCAGCGCCCATCCATGCCGCAGCCACCTGTCGGCCTGGGTGTCTCTCCACAGCTCTCTCCGGAAAAAGCCCACCTTCCGCTGCTTCACCATGGCCGGGTGCGAGAGCATGGTCGTGGGCCGGGTCCGGTTCTCTGGGCCGGCCGGCCACCATGCGCTGGGAACAGTGCTCAGTGGGTGGCATGGGGGCAAGGGTGGTCTTGCTGGTTCCAATGGGCCGTGCCGCATCAATGGTGGCTCCCAGTGGCTTTGGGCTACCTGTCGTCAGGCAGGAGGGCCGGCCCAGCCGCGGCTGGACTGCACCTACTACTGCGTGGGTGGACAGGGTTGGGAATGCCCAAGGGACCGTGGACCACGGGCCCTTAAGCCTTCGGAGCCACGTCTTTGTGAGCATCGAGCGGGATCTGGGGCGGTTCGCCAAGCGCCTATGTGCCTGGATGTTCCCGCCAGAACTGAGCTGCGAGGTCGTCCAAGACTCCACCACCCCCGGACCCCGAGGCCTGCTGTCGCCTGCCTGGGTGGGCCGCAGGGCCGTGTGCAGAGGGCTGGTCACCGGATTGGTGGTAATTCTCCACCACCAGCTAAGCTGAGCCTCAAGAGGCACCCCGTGGCCCCTGCTGCCTTCTACAGCCATACCACCCTAAACACAACTCATCTCTTCTGCTCTTGGAAGCTAAGCAGGGTCGGGTATGTTTACTACCTGGATGGGAGACCACCTGGGAATACTAGATGCTGTAGTATTTTTTGCCTCCCGATCTGCCTTTTCTTGTAGTCCCCGGTGCTCGAGGCTTCCTCTGCTCCTGCCGGGCATAACTGCAGGCCTCATCTACTCAAGCCTCTCCCAACACAGCGTGCGCTGGAGGGGGCCCAGCCCGCCCGTCTGGCTGGACATGCCGCCAGAAGGAGGCCCTGGAAGGCAGCCACACCCCACCCTCTCCTGGGGTGGCCGGCCTGGACTCAGACTCCGCCGCAGGCCCGGGTGAAAATTGTGAGGCCCGCGAGGCCCTGGACCTGCCCCTGGCCGACACCACCAGCGCCCAACCGCGCCGCAGCCACCTGTCTGCCCGTGTGTCTCTCCACAGCTCCCTCCAGAAAAAGCCCACCCTCCACCGTTTCACCATGGCAGGGGGCGGGAGTGGGGTCGTGGGCCAGACCGGTTCTCCGGGCCGGCCGGTCACCAGGCGCAGGGAACTTTGCTCGGCAGTTGGCGTGGGGGAAAGGGTGGCCTTGTTGGGTCTAAGGGGTCGTGCCGACTCAATGGTGGCTCCCAGTGGCTTCAGACCAACTGCCGTTGGGCAGGAGGGCCGGCCCGTCCGCGGCCGGGCTTCGCCTAGAACTGTGTGGGCAGACAGGGTGGCCAATGCCCAAGGGACCGCGGGCCACGGGCCCTTAAGCCCCTGGGGCCACGTCGTTGTGAGCGTCAAGCGGGATCTGGGGCAGAGGGCCAAGCGCCTATGGTCCTGGAGGGTCCCGCCTGACCTGAGCTGCGAGGTCACCCACGAGTCTGCCAACCCCGGGTCCCCGAGGCCTCCTGTCGCCTGCCTTGGTGGGCGGCTGGGCAGTGCTGGAGAGGGTTGGCTACCGGGCTGTCGGCAAGCCACAACACCAGCGAAGCTGAGCCTCAAGAGTCACCCCGTGGCCCCCGCTGCCTTCTACGGCCATACCACCCTGAACGCGCCCCATCTCGTCTGATCCTGGAAGCTAAGCAGGGTCGGGCCTGGTTAGTACTTGGATGGGAGACTACATGGGAATACCGGGTGCTGTAGGCTTTTTTCCCTCCCGCACCACCTTCTCCTTTAGTCGCCCGTATCCGAGGCCGGCTCCTCCCCTGCCGGGCACCGCCGCAGGCCTCACCTCCTCAGGCCCCTCCCGACACAGTGTGCGCCGGAAGGGGCGCCCCCAGCCGCACTGGCTGGACATGCGGCCAGAAGGAGGCCCTGTTAGGCAGCCGCACCCCAGCCGATCCTGGGGTGGCTGGCCTGGACCCATACTCCACCAAAGGGCCCGGGTGACAGCCGTGAGGCACGCGAAGCCCTCGTCCTGCACCTGGCCACCTCCGCCAGCGCCCATCCATGCCGCAGCCACCTGTCTGCCTGGGTGTCTCTCCACAGCTCTCTCCGGAAAAAGCCCACCCTCCGCTGCTTCGCCATGGCCGGGTGTGAGAGCATGGTCGTGGGCCGTGACCAGTTCTCCAGGTCAGCTGACCTCCAGTACCCGGAACGGTGCGTGGATTTTGGCGTGGGTGCAAGGGTGGCTTTGCTGGGGCTAAGGGGCCGTGGCGGCACAATGGTGGCTCCCACTGGCTTTGGGCCCACTGCCGTCAGGCAGGAGGGCCGGCCCGGCCTTGGCCGGGCTGCGCCTAGCACTGCGTGGGTGGACACAGTGGGGAATGCCAAAAGGACAGCAGGCCACTGGCCCTCCAGCCTCAGAGGCCACGTCCTTGTGAGCATCGAGTGGGATCTGGGGCGGAGCCTCAAGCGCCTACGGGTCTGGAGGTTCCCGCAAGAACTGGGCTGCAAGGTCGCCCAAGACTCTGCCACCTCCGTGTCCCCGAGGCCTCCTGTCGCCTGCCTGGGCAGGCAGCAGGGCCGTGCAGGAGAGGGCTGGCCACCGGCCTGGCGATAAGACACCAGCACCAATGAAGCTGAGCCTCATGAGGCACCCCGTGGCCCCCGCTGCCTTCTATGGCCATACAACCCTGAGCGCATCCCATCTCATCTGATCTCACAAGCTAAGCAGGATCAGGCCTGGTTAATACTTGGATGGGAGACTACATGGGAATACCGGGTGCTGTAGGCTTTTTTCCCTCCCACACCACCTTCTCCTTTAGTCGCCCGTGGCCGAGGCCGGCTCCTCCCCTGCTGGGCACCGCCGCAGGCCTCACCTCCTCAGGCCCCTCCCAACACAGCGTGCGCCGGAATGGGCGCCCCCAGCCGCACTGGCTGGACATGCGGCCAGAAGTCGGCCCTGTTAGGCAGCCACACCCCAGCCGCTCTCGGGGTGGCTGGCCCAGACCCAGACTCCACCGCAGGCCCGGGTGACAGCGGTGAGGCACGCGAAGCCCTCGTCCTGCACCTGACCACCTCCGCCAGCGCCCATCCGCGCCGCAGCCACCTGTCTGCCTGTGTGTCTCTCCACAGCTCCCTCCGGAAAAAGCCCACCCTCCGCTGTTTCGCCATGGCTGGGTGCGGGAGCGAGGTTGTGGGCCGGGTCCGGTTTTCCGGGCCGGCCGGCCACCATGCGCTGGGAACAGTGCTCAGTGGGTGGCGTGGGGGCAAGGGTGGCCTTGCTGGGTCCAATGGGCCGTGCCGCATCAATGGTGGCTCCCAGTGGCTTTCGGCTACCTGCCCTCAGGCAGGAGGGCCGGCCCAGCCGCGGCTGGACTGCACCTACTACTGCGTGGGTGGACAGGGTTGGGAATGCCCAAGGGACCGTGGACCACGGGCCCTTAAGCCTTCGGAGCCACGTCTTTGTGAGCGTCGAGCGGGATCTGGGGCGGTTCGTCAAGCGCCTATGTGCCTGGATGTTCCCGCCAGAACTGAGCTGCGAGGTCGTCCAAGACTCCACCAACCCCGATCCCCGAGGCCTGCTGTCGCCTGCCTGGGTGGGCCGCAGGGCCGTGCTGCAGAGGGCTGGTCGCCGGACTGGCGGTAATTCGCCAGCACCAGCTAAGCTGAGCCTCAAGAGGCACCCCGTGGCCCCTGCTGCCTTCTACGGCCATACCACCCTAAATGCACCTCATCTCATCTGATCTCGGAAGCTAAGCAGGGTCGGCTCTGTTTACTACCTGGATGGGAGACCACCTGGGAATACTAGAGGCTGTAGTATTTTTTGCCTCCCGATCTGCCTTTTCTTGTAGTCGCCGGTGCTCGAGGCTTCCTCTGTTCCCGCCGGGCATGCCTGCAGGCCTCATCTACTCAAGCCTATCCCAACACAGCGTGCGCTGGAGGGGGCCCAGCCCGCCCGTCTGGCTGCACATGCCGCCAGAAGGAGGCGCTCGAAGGCAGCCACACCCCACCCGCTCCCGGGGTGGCCGGCCCACACCCAGACTCCGCCGCAGGCCCGGGTGAAGATTGTGAGGCCCGCGAGCCCCTCGACCTGCCCCTGGCCGACCCCACCAGCGCCCATGCGCGCCGGAGCCACCTGTCTGCCCGTGTGTCTCTCCACAGCTCCCTCCAGAAAAAGCCCACCCTCCACCGTTTCACCATGGCAGGGGGCGGGAGTGGGGTCGTGGGCCGGACCGGTTCTCCGGGCCGGCCTTTCACCAGGCGCAGGGAACTTTGCTCGGCAGTTGTTGTGGGGGAAAGGGTGGCCTTGTTGGGTCTAAGGGGTCGTGCAGACTCAAGGGTGGCTCCCAGTGGCTTCAGACCAACTGCCGTCGGGCAGGAGGGCCGGCCCGGCCGCGGCCGGGCTTCGCCTAGAACTGTGTGGGCAGACAGGGTGGCCAATGCCCAAGGGACCGTGGGCCACGGGCCCTTAAGACCCCGGGGCCACGTCGTTGTGAGCGTCAAGCGGGATCTGGGGCGGAGGGCCAAGCGCCTATGGGCCTGGAGGGTCCCGCCTGACCTGAGCTGCGAGGTCACCCACGAGTCTGCCAACCCCGGGTCCCCGAGGACTCCTGTCACCTGCCTTGGCGGCGGCTGTGCCGTGCTGGAGAGGGTTGGCTGCCGGGCTGTCGGCAAGCCCCAGCACCAGCGAAGCTGAGCCTCAAGAGTCACCCCGTGGACCCCGCTGCCTTCTACGGCCATACCACCCTGAACGCGCCCCATCTCGTCTGATCCTGGAAGCTAAGCAGGGTCGGGCCTGGTTAGTACTTGGATGGGAGATCACATGGGAATACCGGGTGCTATAGGCTTTTTTGCCTCCCACTATAAATTCTCCTTTAGTCGCCCACGGCTGAGGTCGCCTCCGCCTCCGCCGGACACCGCTGCAGGCCTCACCTCCTCAGGCCCCTCCCAAAACAGTGTGCTCTGGAGGGTGCGCTCCCCGCCGGTCTGGGTGGACATGCGGCCAGAAGGCGGCCCTGGAAGATAGCCAAAAACCAGACGCTCACGTGGTGGCTGGCCCTCACCCCGACTGCGCCATAGGACCGGGTGAAAGCCGTAAGGCCCACGAGGCCGTCGACCTACACCTGGCCGCCCCCACCAGCGCCCATCCACGCCGCAGCCACCTATCGGCCCGTGTGTCTCTATACAGCTCCCTCCAGAAAAAGCCCACCCTCTGCCATTTCACCACGCCTGGAGGCGGGAGCGGGGTCGTGTGCCGTGACCAGTTCTCCAGGTCAGCTGACCTCCAGTACCCGGAACGGTGCGTGGCTTTTGGCGTGGGTGCAAGGGTGGCTTTGCTGGGGCTAAGGGGCCGTGGCGGCCCAATGGTGGCTCCCACTGGCTTTGGGCCCACTGCCGTCAGGCAGGAGGGCCGGCCCGGACTTAGCCGGGCTGCGCCTAGCACTGCGTGGGTGGACACAGCGGGGAATGCCAAAAGGACAGCAAGGCCACTGGCCCTCCTGCCTCAGAGGCTATGTCCTTGTGAGCATCGAGTGGGATCTGGGGCGGAGACTCAAGCGACTACGGGTCTGGAGGTTCCCGCAAGAACTGGGCTGCAAGGTCGCCCAAGACTCTGCCACCTCCAGGTCCCCGAGGCCTCCTGTCGCCTGCCTGGGCAGGCCGCAGGCCCGTGCAGGAGAAGGCTGGCCACCGGCCTGGCGATAAGTCAGCAGCACAAGCGAATCTGAGCCTGAAGAGGCACCCCGTGGCCCCCACTGCCTTCTATGGCCATACAATCCTGAGCACATCCCATCTCATCTGATCTCACAAGCTAAGCAGGATCGGGCCTGGTTAGTACTTGGATGGGAGACTACATGGGAATACCGGGTGCTGTAGGCTTTTTTCCCTCCCGCACCACCTTCTCCTTTAGTCGCCCGTGGCCGAGGCCGGCTCCTCCCCTGCCGGGCACTGCCGCAGGCCTCACCTCCTCAGGCCCCTCCCGATACGGTGTGCACCGGAAGGGGCGCCCCCAGCCGCACTGGCTGGACATGCGGCCAGAAGGAGTCCCTGTTAGGCAGCCGCACCCCAGCCGATCCCGGGGTGGCTGGCCTGGACCCATACTCCACCGCAGGCCCGGGTGACAGTCGTGAGGCACGCGAAGCCCTCGTCCTGCACCTGGCCACCTCCGCCAGCGCCCATCCATGCCGCAGCCACCTGTCTGCCTGTGTGTCTCTCCACAGCTCTCTCAGGAAAAAGCCCACCCTCCGCTGTTTCGCCATTGCCGGGTGCGAGAGCGTGGTCGTGGGCCGGGTCCGGTTCTCCGGGCCGGCCGGCCAGCATTCGCTGGGAACAGTGCTCAGTGGGTGGCGTGGGGGCAAGGGTTGTCTTGCTGGTTCCAATGGGCCGTGGAACATCAATGGTGGCTCCCAGTGGCTTTGGGCTACCTGCCGTCAGGCAGGAGGGCCGGCCCAGCCGCGGCTGGACTGCACCTACTACTGCATGGGTGGACAGGGTTGGGAATGCCCAAGGGCCCGTGGACCATGGGCCCTTAAGCCTTCGGAGCCACGTCTTTGTGAGCATCGAGCGGGATCTGGGGCGGTGCGCCAAGCACCTATGTGCCTGGATGTTTCCGCCAGAACTGAGCTGCGAGGTCGTCCAAGACTCCACCACCCCCGGACCCCGAGGCCTGCTGTCGCCTGCCTGGGTGGGCCGGAGGGCCGTGCTGCAGAGGGCTGGTCACCGGATTGGCGGTAATTCTCCAGCACCAGCTAAGCTGAGCCTCAAGAGGCACCCCGTGGCCCCTGCTGCCTTCTACGGCCATCCCATCCTAAACGCACCTCATCTCGTCTGATCTCGGAAGCTAAGCAGGGTCGGCTCTGTTTACTACCTGGATGGGAGACCACCTGGGAATACTAGATGCTGTAGTATTTTTTGCCTCCCGATCTGCCTTTTCTTGTAGTCGCCGGTGCTTGAGGCTTCCTCTGCTCCCGCCGGGCATGCCTGCAGGCCTCATCTACTCAAGCCTCTCCCAACACAGCGTGCGCTGGAGGGGGCCCAGCCCGCCCGTCTGGCTGCACATGCCTCCAGAAGGAGGCCCTGGAAGGTAGCCACACCCCATCCTCCCGTGGGGTGGCCGGCCAGGACCAGACTCCGCCGCAGAACTGGGTGAAGATTGTGAGGCCCGCGAGGCCCTGGACCTGCCCCTGGCCGACCCCACCAGCGCCCAACCGCGCCGCAGCCACCTGTCTGCCCGTGTGTCTCTCCACAGCTCCCTCCAGAAAAAGCCCAGCCTCCACCGTTTCACCATGGCAGGGGGCGGGAGTGGGGTCGTGGGCCAGACCGTTTCTCCGGGCCGGCCTGTCACCAGGCGCAGGGAACTTTGCTCGGCAGTTGTTGTGGGGGAAAGGGTGGCCTTGTTGGGTCTAAGGGGTCGTGCCGACTCAAGGGTGGCTCCCAGTGGCTTCAGGCCAACTGCCGTCGGGCAGGAGGGCCGGGCTTCGCCTAGAACTGTGTGGGCAGACAGGGTGGCCAATGCCCAAGGGACCGCGGGCCACGGGCCCTTAAGCCCCTGGGGCCACGTTGTTGTGAGTGTCAAGCGGGATCTGGGGCGGAGGGCCAAGCGCCTTTGGGCCTGGAGGGTCCCGCCTGACCTGAGCTGCGAGGTCACCCACGAGTCTGCCAACCCCGGGTCCTCGAGGCCTCCTGTCGCCTGCCTTGGTGGGCGGCTGGGCAGTGCTGGAGAGGGTTGGCTACCGGGCTGTCGGCAAGCCCCAGCACCAGCGAAGCTGAGCCTCAAGAGTCACCCCGTGGCCCCCGCTGCCTTCTACGGCCATACCACCCTGAACGCGCCCCATCTCGTCTGATCCTGGAAGCTAAGCAGGGTCGGGCATGGTTAGTACTTGGATGGGAGACTACATGGGAATACCGGGTGCTGTAGGCTTTTTTCCCTCCCGCACCACCTTCTCCTTTAGTCGCCCGTATCCGAGGCCGGCTCCTCCCCTGCCGGGCACCACCGCAGGCCTCACCTCCTCAGACCCCGCCCGACACAGTGTGCGCCGGAAGGGGCGCCCCCAGTCGCACTGGCTGGACATGCGGCCAGAAGGAGGCCCTGTTAGGCAGCCGCAACCCAGCCGATCCCGGGGTGGCCGGCCTGGACCCATGCTCCACCGCAGGCCCGGGTGACAGCCGTGAGGCACGCGAAGCCCTCGTCCTGCACCTGGCCACCTCCGCCAGCGCCCATCCATGCCGCAGCCACCTGTCGGCCTGGGTGTCTCTCCACAGCTCTCTCCGGAAAAAGCCCACCTTCCGCTGCTTCACCATGGCCGGGTGCGAGAGCATGGTCGTGGGCCGGGTCCGGTTCTCTGGGCCGGCCGGCCACCATGCGCTGGGAACAGTGCTCAGTGGGTGGCATGGGGGCAAGGGTGGTCTTGCTGGTTCCAATGGGCCGTGCCGCATCAATGGTGGCTCCCAGTGGCTTTGGGCTACCTGTCGTCAGGCAGGAGGGCCGGCCCAGCCGCGGCTGGACTGCACCTACTACTGCGTGGGTGGACAGGGTTGGGAATGCCCAAGGGACCGTGGACCACGGGCCCTTAAGCCTTCGGAGCCACGTCTTTGTGAGCATCGAGCGGGATCTGGGGCGGTTCGCCAAGCGCCTATGTGCCTGGATGTTCCCGCCAGAACTGAGCTGCGAGGTCGTCCAAGACTCCACCACCCCCGGACCCCGAGGCCTGCTGTCGCCTGCCTGGGTGGGCCGCAGGGCCGTGTGCAGAGGGCTGGTCACCGGATTGGTGGTAATTCTCCACCACCAGCTAAGCTGAGCCTCAAGAGGCACCCCGTGGCCCCTGCTGCCTTCTACAGCCATACCACCCTAAACACAACTCATCTCTTCTGCTCTTGGAAGCTAAGCAGGGTCGGGTATGTTTACTACCTGGATGGGAGACCACCTGGGAATACTAGATGCTGTAGTATTTTTTGCCTCCCGATCTGCCTTTTCTTGTAGTCCCCGGTGCTCGAGGCTTCCTCTGCTCCTGCCGGGCATAACTGCAGGCCTCATCTACTCAAGCCTCTCCCAACACAGCGTGCGCTGGAGGGGGCCCAGCCCGCCCGTCTGGCTGGACATGCCGCCAGAAGGAGGCCCTGGAAGGCAGCCACACCCCACCCTCTCCTGGGGTGGCCGGCCTGGACTCAGACTCCGCCGCAGGCCCGGGTGAAAATTGTGAGGCCCGCGAGGCCCTGGACCTGCCCCTGGCCGACACCACCAGCGCCCAACCGCGCCGCAGCCACCTGTCTGCCCGTGTGTCTCTCCACAGCTCCCTCCAGAAAAAGCCCACCCTCCACCGTTTCACCATGGCAGGGGGCGGGAGTGGGGTCGTGGGCCAGACCGGTTCTCCGGGCCGGCCGGTCACCAGGCGCAGGGAACTTTGCTCGGCAGTTGGCGTGGGGGAAAGGGTGGCCTTGTTGGGTCTAAGGGGTCGTGCCGACTCAATGGTGGCTCCCAGTGGCTTCAGACCAACTGCCGTTGGGCAGGAGGGCCGGCCCGTCCGCGGCCGGGCTTCGCCTAGAACTGTGTGGGCAGACAGGGTGGCCAATGCCCAAGGGACCGCGGGCCACGGGCCCTTAAGCCCCTGGGGCCACGTCGTTGTGAGCGTCAAGCGGGATCTGGGGCAGAGGGCCAAGCGCCTATGGTCCTGGAGGGTCCCGCCTGACCTGAGCTGCGAGGTCACCCACGAGTCTGCCAACCCCGGGTCCCCGAGGCCTCCTGTCGCCTGCCTTGGTGGGCGGCTGGGCAGTGCTGGAGAGGGTTGGCTACCGGGCTGTCGGCAAGCCACAACACCAGCGAAGCTGAGCCTCAAGAGTCACCCCGTGGCCCCCGCTGCCTTCTACGGCCATACCACCCTGAACGCGCCCCATCTCGTCTGATCCTGGAAGCTAAGCAGGGTCGGGCCTGGTTAGTACTTGGATGGGAGACTACATGGGAATACCGGGTGCTGTAGGCTTTTTTCCCTCCCGCACCACCTTCTCCTTTAGTCGCCCGTATCCGAGGCCGGCTCCTCCCCTGCCGGGCACCGCCGCAGGCCTCACCTCCTCAGGCCCCTCCCGACACAGTGTGCGCCGGAAGGGGCGCCCCCAGCCGCACTGGCTGGACATGCGGCCAGAAGGAGGCCCTGTTAGGCAGCCGCACCCCAGCCGATCCTGGGGTGGCTGGCCTGGACCCATACTCCACCAAAGGGCCGGGTGACAGCCGTGAGGCACGCGAAGCCCTCGTCCTGCACCTGGCCACCTCCGCCAGCGCCCATCCATGCCGCAGCCACCTGTCTGCCTGGGTGTCTCTCCACAGCTCTCTCCGGAAAAAGCCCACCCTCCGCTGCTTCGCCATGGCCGGGTGTGAGAGCATGGTCGTGGGCCGTGACCAGTTCTCCAGGTCAGCTGACCTCCAGTACCCGGAACGGTGCGTGGATTTTGGCGTGGGTGCAAGGGTGGCTTTGCTGGGGCTAAGGGGCCGTGGCGGCACAATGGTGGCTCCCACTGGCTTTGGGCCCACTGCCGTCAGGCAGGAGGGCCGGCCCGGCCTTGGCCGGGCTGCGCCTAGCACTGCGTGGGTGGACACAGTGGGGAATGCCAAAAGGACAGCAGGCCACTGGCCCTCCAGCCTCAGAGGCCACGTCCTTGTGAGCATCGAGTGGGATCTGGGGCGGAGCCTCAAGCGCCTACGGGTCTGGAGGTTCCCGCAAGAACTGGGCTGCAAGGTCGCCCAAGACTCTGCCACCTCCGTGTCCCCGAGGCCTCCTGTCGCCTGCCTGGGCAGGCAGCAGGGCCGTGCAGGAGAGGGCTGGCCACCGGCCTGGCGATAAGACACCAGCACCAACGAAGCTGAGCCTCATGAGGCACCCCGTGGCCCCCGCTGCCTTCTATGGCCATACAACCCTGAGCGCATCCCATCTCATCTGATCTCACAAGCTAAGCAGGATCAGGCCTGGTTAATACTTGGATGGGAGACTACATGGGAATACCGGGTGCTGTAGGCTTTTTTCCCTCCCACACCACCTTCTCCTTTAGTCGCCCGTGGCCGAGGCCGGCTCCTCCCCTGCTGGGCACCGCCGCAGGCCTCACCTCCTCAGGCCCCTCCCAACACAGCGTGCGCCGGAATGGGCGCCCCCAGCCGCACTGGCTGGACATGCGGCCAGAAGTCGGCCCTGTTAGGCAGCCACACCCCAGCCGCTCTCGGGGTGGCTGGCCCAGACCCAGACTCCACCGCAGGCCCGGGTGACAGCGGTGAGGCACGCGAAGCCCTCGTCCTGCACCTGACCACCTCCGCCAGCGCCCATCCGCGCCGCAGCCACCTGTCTGCCTGTGTGTCTCTCCACAGCTCCCTCCGGAAAAAGCCCACCCTCCGCTGTTTCGCCATGGCTGGGTGCGGGAGCGAGGTTGTGGGCCGGGTCCGGTTTTCCGGGCCGGCCGGCCACCATGCGCTGGGGAACAGTGCTCAGTGGGTGGCGTGGGGGCAAGGGTGGCCTTGCTGGGTCCAATGGGCCGTGCCGCATCAATGGTGGCTCCCAGTGGCTTTCGGCTACCTGCCCTCAGGCAGGAGGGCCGGCCCAGCCGCGGCTGGACTGCACCTACTACTGCGTGGGTGGACAGGGTTGGGAATGCCCAAGGGACCGTGGACCACGGGCCCTTAAGCCTTCGGAGCCACGTCTTTGTGAGCGTCGAGCGGGATCTGGGGCGGTTCGTCAAGCGCCTATGTGCCTGGATGTTCCCGCCAGAACTGAGCTGCGAGGTCGTCCAAGACTCCACCAACCCCGATCCCCGAGGCCTGCTGTCGCCTGCCTGGGTGGGCCGCAGGGCCGTGCTGCAGAGGGCTGGTCGCCGGACTGGCGGTAATTCGCCAGCACCAGCTAAGCTGAGCCTCAAGAGGCACCCCGTGGCCCCTGCTGCCTTCTACGGCCATACCACCCTAAATGCACCTCATCTCATCTGATCTCGGAAGCTAAGCAGGGTCGGCTCTGTTTACTACCTGGATGGGAGACCACCTGGGAATACTAGAGGCTGTAGTATTTTTTGCCTCCCGATCTGCCTTTTCTTGTAGTCGCCGGTGCTCGAGGCTTCCTCTGTTCCCGCCGGGCATGCCTGCAGGCCTCATCTACTCAAGCCTATCCCAACACAGCGTGCGCTGGAGGGGGCCCAGCCCGCCCGTCTGGCTGGACATGCCGCCAGAAGGAGGCGCTCGAAGGCAGCCACACCCCACCCGCTCCCGGGGTGGCCGGCCCACACCCAGACTCCGCCGCAGGCCCGGGTGAAGATTGTGAGGCCCGCGAGCCCCTCGACCTGCCCCTGGCCGACCCCACCAGCGCCCATGCGCGCCGGAGCCACCTGTCTGCCCGTGTGTCTCTCCACAGCTCCCTCCAGAAAAAGCCCACCCTCCACCGTTTCACCATGGCAGGGGGCGGGAGTGGGGTCGTGGGCCGGACCGGTTCTCCGGGCCGGCCTTTCACCAGGCGCAGGGAACTTTGCTCGGCAGTTGTTGTGGGGGAAAGGGTGGCCTTGTTGGGTCTAAGGGGTCGTGCAGACTCAAGGGTGGCTCCCAGTGGCTTCAGACCAACTGCCGTCGGGCAGGAGGGCCGGCCCGGCCGCGGCCGGGCTTCGCCTAGAACTGTGTGGGCAGACAGGGTGGCCAATGCCCAAGGGACCGTGGGCCACGGGCCCTTAAGACCCCGGGGCCACGTCGTTGTGAGCGTCAAGCGGGATCTGGGGCGGAGGGCCAAGCGCCTATGGGGCCTGGAGGGTCCCGCCTGACCTGAGCTGCGAGGTCACCCACGAGTCTGCCAACCCCGGGTCCCCGAGGACTCCTGTCACCTGCCTTGGCGGCGGCTGTGCCGTGCTGGAGAGGGTTGGCTGCCGGGCTGTCGGCAAGCCCCAGCACCAGCGAAGCTGAGCCTCAAGAGTCACCCCGTGGACCCCGCTGCCTTCTACGGCCATACCACCCTGAACGCGCCCCATCTCGTCTGATCCTGGAAGCTAAGCAGGGTCGGGCCTGGTTAGTACTTGGATGGGAGATCACATGGGAATACCGGGTGCTATAGGCTTTTTTGCCTCCCACTATAAATTCTCCTTTAGTCGCCCACGGGCTGAGGTCGCCTCCGCCTCCGCCGGACACCGCTGCAGGCCTCACCTCCTCAGGCCCCTCCCAAAACAGTGTGCTCTGGAGGGTGCGCTCCCCGCCGGTCTGGGTGGACATGCGGCCAGAAGGCGGCCCTGGAAGATAGCCAAAAACCAGACGCTCACGTGGTGGCTGGCCCTCACCCCGACTGCGCCATAGGACCGGGTGAAAGCCGTAAGGCCCACGAGGCCGTCGACCTACACCTGGCCGCCCCCACCAGCGCCCATCCACGCCGCAGCCACCTATCGGCCCGTGTGTCTCTATACAGCTCCCTCCAGAAAAAGCCCACCCTCTGCCATTTCACCACGCCTGGAGGCGGGGAGCGGGGTCGTGTGCCGTGACCAGTTCTCCAGGTCAGCTGACCTCCAGTACCCGGAACGGTGCGTGGCTTTTGGCGTGGGTGCAAGGGTGGCTTTGCTGGGGCTAAGGGGCCGTGGCGGCCCAATGGTGGCTCCCACTGGCTTTGGGCCCACTGCCGTCAGGCAGGAGGGCCGGCCCGGACTTAGCCGGGCTGCGCCTAGCACTGCGTGGGTGGACACAGCGGGGAATGCCAAAAGGACAGCAAGGCCACTGGCCCTCCTGCCTCAGAGGCTATGTCCTTGTGAGCATCGAGTGGGATCTGGGGCGGAGACTCAAGCGACTACGGGTCTGGAGGTTCCCGCAAGAACTGGGCTGCAAGGTCGCCCAAGACTCTGCCACCTCCAGGTCCCCGAGGCCTCCTGTCGCCTGCCTGGGCAGGCCGCAGGCCCGTGCAGGAGAAGGCTGGCCACCGGCCTGGCGATAAGTCAGCAGCACAAGCGAATCTGAGCCTGAAGAGGCACCCCGTGGCCCCCACTGCCTTCTATGGCCATACAATCCTGAGCACATCCCATCTCATCTGATCTCACAAGCTAAGCAGGATCGGGCCTGGTTAGTACTTGGATGGGAGACTACATGGGAAT